>NC_081825.1:18777500-19977500 GCF_030867095.1 Alligator mississippiensis
ACTTTCAAGTTTTAAAAAGTCTTCAATGACCATTTCTCTTATTTTTAACGCGGGTATTTATGAGATAAGTTTGAAGAGTTTGTATTATCTTATTATCGAGACATGATGCCAAGTGCTTGATCTATTTTAATTAGTTTAAAAATTCAAACTCATTTAACAGATTTGTAAATCCCACACCCCCCTCCCCTGCAATTCAGTCTGTATCACTCTGTGGACTGTAATTTTGGGGAGCATATGCTGTATTTTTCTATACGTAATAAAGAGGTTGAATCTGTGATTTAAGTTCCAGATTCAACTCTATCTTAACAATTGATCTGCTACTGAGACCTCTTTTATAAAATGATTGTGAGACGATTCTATGGGCTCTGCTCACACGCACTTCAGATATCTTCTCTGCAACCATGATGACGCACAGACTGATTGGACCATAAGCCTCTGCCTCTTGTTTAACACAGCTGAGACTGGAGCTGGGAAGGGAATGGCAAAGGTGCCAGTGCTACTCTGTTATTGTAACAAGAAGTTAAATTTCCCTATCATATTGCAATGGGTATCATTGACTTTTACACTGGCAGTAGAGCTAGAACCCCTCGGGCATGAAGGATTAGGTGCAGAGGTACTTTGGGTTGTCAGTGAAATAAATATGTAGGGATTTGTCTACATATATTGGTTTCTTTTGGCCTGGTCAATCTTTTATTTCCCCAAACATCTCTTTAGAATGACGAGACAAACGATATCAGAAGGCCGAGGACAACTGTTTGACGACACCGAATATACTGTGTTATGTGGAAGGGCCTGATTAATTCCTCAGATGCACACACACAGCTCCGATTTACTTCATTGGTAGTTATGCATGCACCACCACCAACACAATTGGGAATCTGGGAAATATTACCTGCTAAGCAGATGATTAAATAAAATCCTGCGCCACAGTAATACAGGCATGGGTGACAGCACAAAACCGTAAGATTGGTAAGGGGGAGAAGTACAAATGTGTGAAATTCATGCCAAAGAAATATATAATAAATATATAAGTAGAAGCGTGCTTGCTAACTGTAATGTACACTATGACTAGCCCCTGCATTGGGGAAGAGGAAGGCACAAAGGCCATTCACATTTGCAGCCTTTTGCTTAATACAGCACAAGATACCCTAAAGCATACCACAGGCTATATAGCCCAACTCACTCTGTCACTTCGAGCATCAGAACTGGCCAGGCTCCTGGAAGAGAGGACACTGCACTCTCATATGCAATGGTACAACAGGCATGCAGTTCCTCGCAGAGCTCTGCCTGGGGGCAGTGAAACTCGTTGCCAATCCTAACATAGGCCTCTGCCTCCAAGACACAATTCTGTCATATAGCTGACAACTAAATCCTCTTGCCACTTAGGTTAGTGTTTCCTAAAATTCCGGAGTCCAAGGCTAGGAAGACAAACTTCCACCATTACTGAAATGAACAGGGTAATGCACTTACGAAGATATTTACATTGTGAATCATTTTACGGCCTGGTGACTCATTTGTAATATCTAACATGTAATTTATCTTTAATTCTGTTTCCAGAAAAATATGCAGTCGTTACATTTGTTTGTTCAATTCAAGAAAGGGATTGAAAGGGATACTTATCTTGGTACTTTTTTTTTTTTAACACAGTATATCCATAACATTGAAAATAAGGAGCAATGAAACAAGCGGATACTAACTGAAACAAGGGTCGTTAGTGAGTGAATGCAATTGCCTACTCAAGCCATAGCACAGTTTGCTCCAATGATCTGTTCTGTCACCAGAGAAACATCAACCTTTTAAAAAAAATGTTGGCTAATTCAGACCTATAAGAATTGCAATGGAGAGAATTAAAACACTGAGAGCTCTGATCTGAAAGCTATAGGAGCATGCAACTACTGAAAACAGATGTGACTTTTGCTTCAATTATTTCAATCTCATCACTAAAAGATACATGTACTGTGTATCTGACTTGATAGGCAGTACAAAGAAATTTTGATCTTATTTCATTCAGGTGCAAATGACTGCACAGGGCAATGGAAAATCAGCTCAGTATTTGTTGGGGTAGAGAAAGGCTTTTGCTTTCATGGCATAATCTCAAGAAAATGGATGGGCTTGCCCTAAACATATAAAAAGCATTGCAGGCACAGTCTGTTTGAATGGATCATAAACCCTCACTAAATTAAAGAGATCTGCACCAGTGTAAGTACATCTGTATAGTCCAGTTGTAATCCAGTTGCTGGAGTAAATCGCACCAGTGTAGACCCTGCTTTACAGTTATGCAGTGGGTCTTCACAGATGTAATTGCAGACACAAATTTCCCTAATCTAGTCAAGGCCTGTGATTCATTTGAACAGAAAGTACATGCAACATTTTGCTTTTAGGAAATACTTATGCTTCTGTCCTGAGTTTATCCCATGTAAACAACACCCTTCCATCAAATCTTAGACTGACAAGGGAAGAAAAACATATGAGAATCATTAAATGTAGGGATCTCATTTATCATTAACATATGCAGAATAAAAATCTGATTCTCCTTAGTAAAATTGCACCCGTAGACCTGAACTGAGTGTAATGTAGTGCAAATATGTCCCTAAGAGTGGGTAGCCAACTTATTTATATAAGTCCAGTTACTGGTAAGTAAGGAAGGCTTTCCATTTGAATGTTTTCTTGTGAGAATCACCAGTATGCTACACCTATCTAAACATACCTTGATGCTTTTTATAGCAAAAGAAAAGATGTATATGGATATACTGGAAGCGTAGTTATGAATTTATACATTCCAGCATCTTTTATAAATCCTACTTGCTACTCCATCTGAAATAATTTTTAATTGGAAGAAATTGTCTGAAAATATGCATAGTTAAAATGCAACAGAAAAATTATGAACTTCAAGAGAAAAACCTAATACGATACTTAATCCGTATTTGCCCATGTCTCATGATTCTTTGCACATCTTTATTTCAGTGCAGGAAACGTTCAAGAATTTAAGCAGTCTCGTATAGGTCTCACCACTCTTGTACTTAGCATAGTTTTTTCCGAGACTATTTTAAAAAGTATTACAGCATCTTCATTGTTGTGGACAGATCTTTTGCAGCACCTTTGAGATAAAATCTTTAAACATCCAACTATTAACGTTTCAATCACCCAATGATTCAAGTTTTCATTACTAAGCAATTGGCACTTAAAACTTTAAGTACTAACTACTTAAACAGCTAAATGCAATCCAAGGGAAGATGTACCATTAAACACACCTGTAAAAACCCACCAGGGTTAAAAACTAGAGAAATAAGAAGGTCAGGTTAGGTAAACAACACTGACACCAAGGCTGACATCCAGCTTACACATACAGGCCTGTTATTAAAAAAAGTAAAAAAAATCTTATGGACTAACAAAGAGCAAAAGGACCCAGTTTGGAAAAGATTTACATGTTAGCTTAACCTCTCACACTGCATGTATTCAGCATGTAAGGCTATGGAAGACTGAACTCGACTGATTTATTTTCATTTGAGGAAACAATTCAAAATTCCATCCAAGGCATACATTTTCAAACCAGAAAGGACTATGAGATCCCCATGATGCACCTACCACAAGCCAGTAATTTGAGCTGGCACTGTCTTCTCTCCTCTTGTCTGGTCTTTTCTTTGACTTTAAAGGGAGTTAACAGCAGAATTGCAGTGTCCTGGGTCAGACCCCAGGTCCAGTGTCACACCTTGGGCTTGGGCCCACGTCCTACAGCTGCACAGGAGGAGGCCTGTGTCACACAGGGGCAGAGAGCAGATGCTGACAGGGAGGGTGAACTGGGTATGAGCAGGGTTTTTTCCCCGTCTCCTTGCAGCCCCCAGCCTTTGAGGCCCAGGAAGTCCTGATTCCAGTGTTGCCAACTCTCATGATTGTTGGCATTGTTCTTAAAGTCTGTGCTTTGGGAATGTGAAAAACTTAGCTCTTTCTTATATATATGCATATAAATATATATGAAAGACAAAAACTAAGGTTTTCACATTCCCAAAGTGTAGGCTTTTAGAACAATGCCAATAATCATGAGTTGACAATACAGATTTTCCTTGCTTTATGTGGATTCTGTATGTGTGAATTTGCTCTTATGCGATGACCCTTTTAGTACCAAAAATTTGTTATATGAGAGGTAAATTCACTCTTATGTAATCGGTGTGGTGAAAGCCCGCAGTTAGCCGCTTTGTGTGGTGCATTGCAGGAGTGATGCGCACCAAAATATAGTTTCCTGTGTGGATCCGTGCTCCTCGCTCGTTATCCACGACACGTGTTTCTGTAGTTGTCATCCCCATGATGGCTTCTTAGTGTCCCGCTAGTTTACCTCCTACCGCTCTTTGTTACATTGTAAAGTGGATTCCCTTTACGTGAGTTCAAGTTATCTGTCGCTTTCCAGGAACGTATGTACAGCATAAAGCGAGAGAAACCTGTACTGTGATTCAGGAACAGTCTAAACCAGTGGTTCCCAATCTGTGGTACAGGTACCACCAGTGGTATGCGTTAACAGATTATAATTTTTTAAAAAATTTTCCATATTCCAATCCAGATTAGCCAAAACAAATTCCAAATCTATGAGTCAGTCCAGAACCATAAGTGGCCCTACTACTGGCAAACATCCTCCACCCCCATCTGGGGCTTCCAACATTTCCAAAACCTTTGGCAGGCATCCTACTCGCAGGCCCAAGCCCACAGGCTTGGGGTTTGGATGCCCCCGAGTTTCACTTGCCCTTAGCCATAAGGCCGCAGAAGCAAGCTAGGGAGGAGTCTCCCCTTTCCATAAAGTGAGTGTAAAGCCAAGACCTTTCCACTCCAGCAGCTAAGTGGGAGGTTTACTATACGTTACCTCAGCAGGCCAGGAGGATAATGGTGGAGGATGTTTGCCAGTAGTAGGGCCACTTATGGTTCTGGACTCTCGCATTTGGAATTTGTTTTGATTAATTTGGCCTGGAATACATAAAATTTAAATAAAACAAAAAAAAACCTTGGCCTATCGAAGGCTCAGATCAAGCGTAGTCTATGCTTCCCTAGCAAGGGAAACACCGTGACCACAGAGGTGGTCTTTCTAGGTGCACCGGGGAAGACTGCTCTCCTGGCACAGGGATAGTAGCTGCCAAGGTGATGTATAGCGAACCTCCTACTTAGCTGCTTGAGCGGGAAGGTTTTCATAGATTCATAGTTTCAGCTTTCATAGATTCATAGGTCTCCGCTTTATGCCCACTTTATGGAAAGGGGAAACTCCTCCTTAGCTTCCCCCTGAGGCCTTACGGCTGAGGGTAAGCAAAACCGGGGGCATCTAAACCCCAAGCAGCGTTCCCTCTAAGCTGCGTGGCGTGCCAGGGGTGTGCCTGCATGGCCACCCAACTTTAGAGGGAATGCTGACCCCAGGCCTACAGGCTTGGGCCTGCACGTCGGACGCCCACCAAAGCATTTGGAAACATCTGAAGCCCCAGAGATGGGGGTGAAAGATGTTTGCGGGTACAGCTTACTCTCACTTTATGTGGGTTCTGTATGAGCCATGACTTTTTATACCAAAAATTCGTTACATGCAAGGTAAATTAACTCTTATGCAATCAGCGTGGTAGAAGCCCGCAGTCAGCTGCTTTGTGCGGTGCCTGGTGGAGTGACAGGCATGAAAATATAGTCTTCTGGGTGGATCTGTGCTCCTTGCTTGTTGTCCGTGACACGTGTTTCTGTAGTTGCCATCCCCACGATGGCTTCTAAGCGTCCTGCTAGTTTATTTCCTACCCCTCTCCCTGGTCCATCAACGAAGCCTTCACCATCCTCTCTTCAAACCAGCTAAACATTCACCACCACCCTGTGCGCGCGTGTGTGCACTGTCTGCTGTTGGCGAGTACCAAAATCGTCTTGCAAAAGCGGTAGAAATGGGTCTGGGAGTCAGTACAGTTGAGGTCTTGGAGTATCCCTATTTGTTACAACGTAAAGTGGGTTTCCTTTATGCGAGTTCGAGTTATGTGCTGTTTTCCAGGAACGCATAAAGTGAGGGAAACCTGTAGCGTGGTCCTGCCTCTTGGACTTGGAATTCGCTTGGGCCGAGTTGGCTTGGATTAGGGAAAATGTAATTAAAAAAAAAAATCCAATGTATCAGAACATTTTATGCGAAGTTTTCCAGGAACACATGTACCTCATCAAGCGAGGGAAACCTGTAGTATGGTTCTGCCTCCCGGATTTGGAATTTGTTTGGGTCAGTTCAGCTTGGATTAGGGAAAAATTAATAATAATAAAAAAATCCAGTGTCTCAAAACCTTTTAGCACAGTTTTCCAGGAACACATAAAGCGAGGGAAACCCGTAGCATGGTTCTGCCTCCCAGATTTGGAATTTGTTTGGGCCGATTTGTCTTGGATTAGAGAAAATTTAATAACCCCCCCCACCCAATGTAGCAAAACATTTTATGCCCCGTTTCCCAGGAACACGTGAAGCGAGGGAAGCCTACAGTATGGTTCTGCCTCTGGGATTTGGCATTCGTTTGGGCCGATTCAGCTTGGATTAGGGAAAAAAATCTAATAAAAATTAAAAAAAAATCCGACACATCACAACACTTGAGGCACCTTTTTCCAGAGATGTATAAAGAGGGAAACCTATTCTGTGGTTCTGCCTCTCGGATTTGGCATTTGTTTGGGCAGATTCAGTTTGGATTAGGGAAAATTTAATTTAAAAAAAAAATTACGCTTTGCTTTCCAGGAACACGCCCCGCATAAAGCGAGGGAAACCTGTAGCACGGCGCTGCCTCTCGGGTTTGGAATTTGTTTGGGCCGATTTGTCTTGGATTAGAGAAAATGTAATTACCTCCCCACAAAAAAACCACCCCAATGTATCAAAACATTTTATGCCCCGTGTCCCAGGAACGCACGAAGCGAGGGAAACCCGCAGCGTGGTTCTGCCTCTGGGGTCTGGCATTCGTTTGGGCGGCTTCCCCTTGGAGTCGGGAAAATGTAATGTAAAATAAATAAATAAATAAAAAAAAATAAAAATAACCCCCCCGCCCGAGGGCTGCAAGCAGGGGCCGGGCCGGCGGCGGCGGGGCCGGTGCTCGAGGCCCGCGCGTGCGGGCGGCTCCGCGCGGGGGGATTTGAACGAGCCGCTCCGGGGCCGCGCGGCGGCGGCGCCCAATCAGCGCGCGGGATTTTTCGCGCTGGTTCTGGCCGGCGCGGGGGGCGGGGCCGTTGCCGCCGTTGCCGCCGCCGCTGCCGCCGCGTCTGGTCGGTGCCGCCGCCGCCGCTCGCGGGCTCCGCGCTGCCGCTCGCCCCGGCCCGGCCCGGCCCCAGGCCCCAGGCCCCGGCCCCGCCGCTGCCGCCGGAGGATGCGCTAGGGCACAGGTCAGTGTCGCGCCGCCGCTCCCCGCCCCCGGGCCGAGCGGGACCCGCCGTTCATCCCCTCTCAGAGCGCCCCCCCCCCCCCCCCCCCCAGCAGCGAGGCAGGCGGGCGGGCGGGCGGGAGGAGGCTGCTGGAGCCGTGGCAATGTATGGAGGGGGAAGCCATGTTTGATTTATTCCTCCAGCAAACACTGGTGCGAGGATCCCTCGGCTCCCGCCCGCCGCGGCTCGTCCCGGACCTGCCTCGCTCTGGCTTTGGGCGGCCGCGGAGCCGGGATCGCGTCCTCCCCGCGCCGCGGGCGGGCGGGCGGGCGCATCCGTTGGCGCGGGGACCCGGCCACGCTGCCCGGCTGCCTCGGGCTGGCCCCGGCCCCGTGGGGCTGCTGCAGGAGCGGGCGAGCCTCCCCCCCCACTCCCGCCCCAGCGAGAAAACAGGCTTGTATGGCACCCGGTTGCGGCGGGAGCGCTGGGCGGCCGTGTCGGGGCGCTGCTGATTTTTATTTTTATTTTCGTTCTTTATTTTTCTCCCCCCCCCCCCCCCCCCCAAGAGTTTCCTGGTTGCTTCTTGCATTCAGATGAGCTTATCGTGATTTTTTTTTTTTTTTTTTTTTAAATGTGAAGGTGCCCTGTTGGGAGTGAGCTAGCCAGGTTGGGAAGGAAGGAAACACGGCTTGGGGGTCTCTCTGGGCATCCTGCACACGGGGTGGGGGGGTGGAGCTGGGAAGTTATTGTCAGGGATTTTGCAAGGTCTTATTTGCAGTTGATGCATCAAGGTCTGTCCCAGTACTTATTGCAATCTTGGATGTGGAGAGCGCTGCTGGATCTGGTAGGTTAAATTTTGGTCTAGAGCCTTCTTGCAGTCTTGAACGTGGAAAGCGCTGCTGGATCTGGTAGGCTAAATTTTGGTATATAGACTTCTCCCAGTCTCTTGAACGTGGAAAGCGCTGCTGGATCTGGTAGGTTAAATATAATAAGTACATATCTCAAATCTTGAACGTGGAAAGCGCTGCTGGATCTGGTAGGTTAAATATAATAAGTACATATCTCAAATCTTGAACATGGAAAGCGCTGCTGGATCTGGTAGGTTAAATATAATAAGTATATATCTCAAATCTTGAACGTGGAAAGCGCTGCTGGATCTGGTAGGTTAAATATAATAAGTATATATCTCAAATCTTGAACGTGGAAAGCGCTGCTGGATCTGGTAGGTTAAATTTTGGTATATAAACTTACTACAATCTTGAACATGGAAAAGCACTCCTAGATCTTAATACATTTAACCTACCAGATCCAGCAGCGCTTTCCATGTTCGAGATTTTATTTGTATATTAAATCTTGAATGTGGAAAGCGCTGCTGGATCTGGTAGGTTAAATTTGCTATCGATGCCAAAATGCTGCTGGAATTTGAACTTAATACAGAAACTCTTACAGATTTGTGTTGCAGTAGGAATTGTGCTCAGGTAACCAGAACAAATCAACCCGAATTAACTCTCCAGTACCATGTAGTGAAATGACTTGACTGGTGGGATGTGCTTGCTTGATAAAAATGCTGTCTTGGAGGGCTAGTCGGAGCTCAGATCCTTAATAGCGTGGGTCACAATTTAGATTTTAGTAAGCCTTGAGGTCACATTTGTCAATAATGTGCTCTGGAATTTATGTGTCAGCGGGGAGCCAGGAGGAGGGTTGATGAGAATCAAGGTTCTTTGCTGATTTATGAGTCTTCAGTGACACCTGTAGTAATACTAGTCCTTTCGTTAGGTTAGAAGGCTACATGTTCAGAAATAAGCAGTTTTAAACGACCAGTAAAACAGCAGTTTATCAAGTGTCCTAAGTAAATAGAAGTGCTGGGGGGGGTGTATTTGGGTGGGTGGTCTTTGATGTGTGGAGAGTAGGGCAACTAGAGGTAACTCTGGGATTCAAATATATCAAACCCCAAATATCAGGATTTTTATAACTCTTCTTAAATAAGTAGGAACTCAAATGAATGGTCATTGCAGAAAAAAAAAAAGTATTGTTAAGAGACTGTTTAGTGTCTCCTGAGGTTGGGACCATAATAAAGATCCAGAATATTATATACTAGCTGTAGCATGCTTATGAGATGCTGGGTTTAATGATATGGGAGTTAACTGGTATTAGGCCTGGAAAGGAAAAATAAAATGGCTAGGGCTCCTCCCCTCCCCCACTCCTCTCCCTTCCCCTCCTGAGGCTTGGGTAGATGGCCACCCCCCCCCCCCCAATGTTAGTGCTAAGATTACATATTAGCCAAAGCTTGCTGATATGGAAAAATGTACTGTTACTTCATGTCATATTGTTTGTGGCCTGTTTTGCTTTGGATATGACTTTCCTGGGACTGGTATTGGTAGGTATCCAAAGCTAGGCTTTATCCTAATGATTGTATTAACATGCATGGAGCCCTGTGCCCATGTGGGGCGCGCTGAGTTTCTTGGGACTCCACACAAGTGTAAGGCTTTGCCTGCTCCACTCAGACTGCTGGACTGAGGCCTTAGTCTATGCCTAAAGAGTTAAAACATGGATATGAGTCATAAACATGGTGGCAGTTTAGCCACCTCCATTTTTTAAAAATCTTTCTGGTGCTTGTATAATTGGAGCACTGTTTTAAATGTTAAGCATATATCTTACACCTAGCAAATTCTGCAGAACACAATAAAGCATCTTTTTTTAATAGGGAAAAAAAATTAAAATCTTCCTTAGAGCTGTGCATTGTGGGATACAAGAGATCTTAGCTGGTAATCCTGTAAACAGCACGCCAACCTTAATATTAAAGAAATCTTTCTAATAGATTAATTCAGTGTTTACCAGAATTGTTTCTGAATAGTGCCGTCCAGGTTTTGGCACTATGCTGATTGCTGTACTATTTTAGTACTAATTTGAATCCCTTTTATTACCTTTCTGTAAATAACAACTTGCTAAGGCAAATAAATGAGAGAGTTCTGTGATTTGGTATGTTTCTTTCCTACGTCAGAGACCCGAATTCATAATTTTGGTGTGTATTACCTTTTGACCAAGGAAGAATGGAAGTGCTGAGGCAGAATGAAGTGGATAACCAAGTCTGTTTCTACCAAACATCTTATTTTCCAGTCAGTTAAGTGGCTTCAAAGCTTATATGTGTGTCTTTACTGAAGTGATACAGCTAAGGATGAGTTGCCAAATGTGGGGTAGAGGGGAACAGTGCCTTAAATTGGGATTTGTATTTTCTAATTACAGGCTCATTTAGGAAGTCAGAGCCCCTTTGGTTCATGCCTGCAGGTAATAGGAAGAGAGTCTTGGTGAGACACTTTAATGGTGTCTGCCTCAGTCTCTTCAGATTTATAGACTATCCATATGTTGCAAATTAAATAGGTGAATTTTATCATTTACTTAAAGTAGTAAATGAATAATTGGAGTTCTTTATGATTAAGAAACATATTGTTGAAGGAATACGTAAGCTGCATAATTGTAAGATGCTTCTTCAACCTAAAGGGGTCCTATCATCTTCCAAATAAACTACTCCCGTAGAAATTGTTATCTATGATCACTACAAGAAGCACCTGAAATAAATAAAATTGCACAAGTATGATAATTTTTCTGCTTTTGGTGACCATTTTGCATTTGACAGAAATGAAAACAATCAGATTAAAATTAGAAGAGACAGTGTAGCAAATGAAATTGCTTTAAACACATTTATTAAATTGAGTGGATTTCAAGTTGTCAATCACCTTTTAGTTGTCAGAATGATTATTTCTTATTACCTTGTTTATCTAGTAAAAATTAACAGTTTTCAAAGTGAGATTGTTATCGTACATGAAATTTTAAGATGGGAGTCCTGGGTTTATTATTAAGCACAGATCATTCTATATTCTCCTTTTGCCAGTCTGAGTGAGTGAATAAAGTACTCAAGATTTCTGAAGAGCACGTCTTTACGTTTGAATTCTCTGTACCTGATGGGTTATAGATAAATGTATAGTACAACATGCATCACTATGCATAGAGGCAAAAAGCTAATGATGAATTAACTTTTCATTGTTAATAAAATAGAATGTCTGAGAGAGAAAAAAGCTACATCTTTCTCTGTGGGACAAAATAGAATAGATTATTCTAAAAAACAATAAATCTTTTAAATATATTTTGTACCACAAACATCTGTAACTGCTGAACCAAAAATAAATTTTCTGCTATTGTGTTTGGCTTTAAAAGAAAGTGTGGATGTTTTTCAGGTAATCCAGTGGAGAAATGGGTAATGCAGCAAATGCAGATGTTGTAGAGTATCTCTTTGAACATTTCATAGGGGTATATACAGGGACAATTGATATATAGTCTGTGAAATTAGACATAATTTGGAACCAAGCAATAAATTGTAGGTGGTTTTGGTAAAGTTATGAGAATTCCCCAGCGCGTGATCGCCATGCTGCCAATCTTTTGGCGTCTGTGTTGTAACTCACTGGGCACATCTAAACAAGACGCTTATGGCGCATTAGCCTAATAACACTGTGCAGTAGCCTGGCGGTTAAAAACCGTTTTAATAGCCTGCCTACTGCGTAGTGTTATTAGGCTAATGAGCAGTAAGTGTCACAAAATAACCATGCGCCAGTGCTACTGTTCAGTAACTCTAATTACAACACATTCAGTTAGTCCTTTATTAAGCAGGTACTAAAATAAATGTGAAGTATCTGAGGCGCATTAATGAACATGTAGGCACGCCCACTATTAAAATGAGGGTTGTTGCTAAACTCCAACTTCTGTGTCTCAGACTTGGAGCTATTTTGTGTTACTAGTCCTTAGCTAAAATTGAGGAATGGCTTCTCCTGTATCTATAGGTGTAGATATAATATGGAGATGGAGGGGCATGAAACACCAGATATTGCAGTCATGATTGTGAGAGCAATGCTTAGCTTGAAAGCTAAGTGCTGATTTTTTTTTTTCCTAACTGCTTACCATCTCATGGTACCCACTTGAGAAATGATGACTAACTTAAATACACAAGCTTTTTTTTTTTTTTTTTTTAAGTCTATTAAACTGCTTTGTAAAATACTCTTAATCAAATTGAAATGGACTTGCATAAAGGCCTTTATAATTATAACCTTCCTGTGTCTGTGGAAGCCAGCTTTAGATTCAGTCTGCTGAGTGAAGCCTTTGCAACAGTCCTAGCTCTGCTGCTTCTCTCAACTGAGCAGACAAAATTCGGGATTAAATCAGTTTTGTAAAATGTGGTGGTCTTTACCCAGCATCAAGCCTTCCTGTGAAAGCTGAATAGCAAAATACTCAACATTTAAAATTTCAAATCAAGAACAGAAGGCATACACAACTTGTAATTTTTGTAATGGATAACTGATCGTTATTTTTAAGTTTTGGGGTCAAGATTCCATTTTTCCTTTGCAACAATTGATGTTTTTCTCTTAGTCGTGATTTAAAAAAAAAATATCCAAGAAGTAGAAGATAGAATATGCCACAACAAAAGTTCCTTCAAATGAGAACAGCTGGGGCTAGGTAAGATCTTAAAGGAGGCATGATTTAAATTGAATTTGAAACTTTTTTTATAGCTGTATATTGATGGAAAACAGAGGAAATGGCAGATGAATAAAAACCATAGTCAATAAGAACAATGCACGTTCATAATGTTTTAGTGTACCACCATGATTGAGTTATTGCCAGCCTTGTGATAATGAAGAGTGAATAGAGTTTTTGCTGGAGTATGGATTTAGGTTATGGAGCAGAGATGTGTGAGAACATACCAGATGATCTAGTTCTGGAACTTACCAGTCACAGCGCAGATGAGTAGAAAACCTGGCTGAACTGACATTTGGGAAAGACCAACTGAGATGTTGTGTGTTTACAGATAAATGCCCAACTTAGTCCCATCAGAAAGTAGAAACATGTTAATGCTAAAGAATCAAAGCCAAAGTAGAAACCTGGTCAGTAGTCTCATAAACATTGAATCTGATATGTTAAGGGGGAAAAATAACTGCTCTTGAATGAGATTTTTTCAATTAGAAATAATGGGCTACCATGTTTTATTGCAGCTTTTTAAGGTAAACTCTAAACATAGACTTGATTATCCAAAGAGCAAAATATTACTGAATAAGATGAACTGTGCATGAGTCAATGCAATATTTGTGTTGGATAAGGTCAGGCAACAAGAAGAAAATGTGTGAACCTCTAGTTGCTTTATTGTTAATGATTGTACATATTAATCACAAAGGGGCAGTTGGAAGAAAGTTCTGAAGAAAACATTTTCCATGCTTGTTCAATAGTACTCGCTTTTACTTTTTCAGTTAACTGTTTCAACAATGTTTTAATTCTAATTGTAACAGACCATTTTAGTAATGGTTCACACTTCCATACCTCCATTTACCCAAGGATCTCAGTGCCTCACAATATCCTTTAAGCTTTTCAACACTTTTTTTGTAGTATGGTAATATTATTACTACTTTTATAGATGCATTAGTAAGTGGAGATACAGAAATTGTGTGACCTAGGGATGTTGCAGATTTCAAAATAAAACCCAAAACTTGTGACATTTTCCAGCCATTGCTCTGTTTCTAATACAAAACAGTCTTGACTTCTGATCATTACATGTCGCTTATTTTATTGCAAAGCAGGTCTTGTGAATCTGAGCTTTTTTTAAATGTAAAACCTTGCTGTATTTATGATCATGGTGATTGAAATTGAAGCACCGGCACAAAATCCAAGAGCAAAAATTTAAAAGCAGGTATAAAATGGATAACCAGAAATGCTTACCCAATCTCTTTACTAGTGGAACTTCCTGCTTCTGGATGTTATGGAATCAAGTAGGTTAGATCAGGGGTGTCAAACTCAACTGACCTCACAGTCCTCAGAGCAGGCCCAAGGGCACTCTTTCCCCTGACACTCTGGATCCAGTGCAGGCAGTGTCTGTCTCAGACTGCCTGGGGTGGGCGCCACATGTGGTGCAGTCTGGCCAGGGCAGGCCCCACATGTAGTACATCGTAGACTGACCAAGAGCGGGTGTAGTGTGTGACTCATGCCTGCCCTGGTTGGACTGCATTGTGTGCAGTGTCCCTTCCAGGATCCGTGCAGCACATAGCAGTGCCCCCCCACAGCTGGTCCTGGATTATGCATCATGTAGAGTCTGCTCCAGGTAGTGCATGCAGTGCCTGTGGGTGCTATATGCAGCATAGGTCCTGGACTGGCTGGGATGTGGCGCATGCATGTCCCATGCCCTGCCCATAGAGGGCAGCACCAAGACCTGGGTGACAGGTTCCATGGGTCAGATCCAGCCTGTAGGCCAGATCCAAAATTAAACCAGTAAAAACTGCATCAGGAGGTGCATAACAGGATTTACTCCCAGAGCATAATCTTGTTCCTTTTCACTTCTGAAGAATAGAAAAATGGTATTATAGGAATTTTCATCTTTTAGTTTAATTTTTCTGATCAAAACTTTTTGTGAACAAATCATGTGAGAATGTGTGTGTATTTTTTTTTTTTTTTTAAACTTGAATTGACTGTTAATCTGTGGTAGGAGATAGGGGCAAAAATATTCTGTGACCAAGGCAGGACATTCTGTATAACATCAGGAGAATAGGCAATGGGATTGTGTGTGGCACAGAAAGCATTTTATGTTGCCTCACGGTTGGGAGGCATGTAATTAAGATATGCCTGTATTGTCCCAATAATTCATCTTTTATATTGTTCATCTTCCTAAATGTAACCTGCTTTGTGGTCTGTAGTTTAGTCTTGGTCTAAAAATTAGTGCTTCTGACATACCTATATGTTGGTCACGGGAGTGTTTTTTTTCAGTGCCAAAAAACTGGTGTACAATCATCGATATCAGTATCTGCATGCTGCTACTAAAAGCACAATTGGGCTAGGTCTGCACAGCTGACTTAGGCTAGCTTAGCTGTGTTGATTAGATGCATGAAAAGATGTGCCCCTTGACATCGTAATAGTACTAGTAGAAGCCTCTAGTGTGGAGGTAGTGAAAGCACAGATTCACCAGCACTTACTCATAGACTACGTAAGAGAAATAAAGCATAAGGAGTGCTCTGACATACCTACAGCTTTGTCAGTATAGCTGTGTCCACGCCAGAAGTGCTTTGTAAGTGTTAGTATACTGGTACAAAGTGAACAGACATAGGTTTTTATTGATATAACCATGTATTCACCAGAGGGTTTCAATGTTACATCTATATTTGTATAAGTATTGGCAAAACTCTCCTAATACAGAAAAGGCCTTAAAACTCACTCGTTCTGCTGTAGTGCCTATTAGAGTTGTCACACTGTGTTACATTAGGGTGCTTTTGGCCTCCGAGCCTGACTGAATGGTTGAACAAATTCCAGTTAAATGGAAAATGAGTGGTTGGAACTCCAGGGGGTATGGAGAAAATTCCTTTGTCATATTTATTAATCCAATTACTGAGAGGAGGGCAGTAGAACTGGAGTAATAGGCACACACATTAAAAAAAATTACAAAATACATTTATGTTGATTAGCCTATTGGGGAGACTGTCCTAGATGTCTTGTGGCTGTAAGCCCATTGCTGTGGATGAGAATTTCTGTAGAGAAGACAGGCCTCACTTTGCACTCCATATGCACACAAGGCTCTGTCCTTATTGGGATTTATGCAGGCACCTTATTTCGTGACTTGTATATTTGTTCTTTCCTCTCCATCCACTTACACTTAAGAAATGTTCACTGCAATTTCACCAAAAAGTCATGTGCTCTTCTTGGCCACATCCAGGCAAGGTGTAACACAAGCAGCAGAGACATCTGACAGATTTAATGTGTTTCAATCTGCTGCAGAGGTGTTTTTCATGGGAATAGTGGGCAAAGTCCTGATTTTGCTGAAGGAATATGTATGGTGAGAAGAGTGATTCTCAGGCTTTTTAGGCTCAAGGTAGTCCTCAATCTACTTAAACCATCTCTCCATAACTTCTGTGAATTGAGTGGGGCACCCCATTTAAAAAACTAACTTATTTACTATAGTGATTACTTCCTTGCTGAGGGGCTGGGCAGTAGGGGCTGAGGAACAGGGGTGCAGAGACAAGCCTGGGCTTCTCTGTTTAGCTCCTCACACTTGACTTATGTTTTCTACCTTGTGGCACACTTCAAAGAATCCCATGGAATCTCAGTGTGCCCTAGCACCCTGGTTGAGAATCACTGGGTTAGAAGGTAGAAAGGAAGTTAAGAGAGGAGGCTTGAGAGAGAAGTGGAAAAAAAGCTGCCTGCTGTATCAGCAGGTTAATTAATTTGAGATTATACTCTTTGTAGGACACATGGAGACTAAGAACACAATAGAGAGAATACTTGGACACCTTGTGGGAGGCAGCTGTCCTATCATTTGTAAATGATCCCTAAGCAACTGGAGAAGCATGTATTATCTAGCCTTTCTTTGCTAAACAGGTGCTGTGGAAAATAAAGGAACCCTCAAACAGAAGTTTGAAAATGGTACGATTGGGGAAAGAGAAGAGCTGCCTCCAGATGTTTGCTAGATGGTATCCTAGATTTCCTGCCAAAGCATAGCTGCTCCCTGCTTGTAGCTTTGGGCTGGAGGAGTTGGGGGGCATGTTGATATAGGAATCTGAGGTGCTATCTTTGGATCCTTTAGTATCTGCTATTTCTGGTAAATGTGAAGCTGCTTTTGCTGTGCTTCAGGAGAATGGCAGTTCTTTGTTCTTCTCTCTTTATGCTTGGGTGTCATGGGAAGACTCCTTTTTCTTGTCATGAAGATGTAGAGCCCCTCTCTTCCCTGTATTTGTTTTGTTGTCCTGCCACTGTTGCGATCCATAACGTTGTAACCAGCAACCCATTTATGAGAATCTACTTTTTCAGTATAGCTTCCCCTTCTATTGAGTGGCAGGAACGTGACATGGACAAGGTTTTAGGAAAAGTTTCTCTTTCTACATTCTGAAGAAATTCTGTTTCATCCCGTCTCTCACTCAGTCCCCCAGCAGTTTTTCTAAATGGCAGCAAAGTGAAGTTGATTAGATTTTTTTTTTTTTTTTTTAAATAAGTATTTGTGTGTGCTACAGCCGCTGAGTAATATGGGTTTTGGCCAAAAAAACTCTTCATTCCCATCAGAAGTTCAGGAACCAGTGATTCTTTCCCTTCCTTTCTCCCCCAGTAAAACAGTTAATTGAAGAACATCTTGCATTTGAAAGCTTGTCTAACTTTATCCCACCTATGCAGTTGGTCCAATAAAATGTATCGCCCTATAAATCATAAAAATGTGGAACCAGAAGGAGCTGTAAGATCATCAAGTCCAGTCCCCTGCTGTGGGCAGGAAGTTATGGGCTCAGGTGAGCTCAGCAAGGTACCTATGCAGCGTCATCTTAAATACCTCCAAGGAGGGTGATTGCACCACCTCAGCTGGAAGTGTGTTCCAGATTTTGGTGACTCTTATAGAGAAGAAGCTCTTTCTTACATCTAGCCTGAACTTACCCTTAATTAGCTTGTGCCCATGGGTCCTTGTCCTCCCTTGGGGTGCCTTCCTGAAGAGTTGCTCCCCTAGATCCTGGTGCTCACCTCTGATGTACTCTTTGGCAGCTATCAAGTCACATCTTAGCTTTCTCTTTCTCAGGCTGAACAGGCCTAGTTCCCAGAGTCTCTCCTTATAGGGCCTATCCATGCCCTTGACCATACGAGTGGCCCTTCTTTGTGCCGTCTTAAGCTTATCCATGTCCTTCTCGAAGTGTGGTGCCTAGAACTTGACACAGTATTCCAGCTGAGGCCTCACCAGTGCCAAGTAGAGGGAGGAGCACCTCCCTGGATCTGTTGGCCACGCATTGGTTGATGCACACAACTGATGAGTTCTGTTTGCCCTTCTGGAAGCCTCACTGCGCTGTGACTCATTCATCTTTCGCTCAGTCATGACCCCCCAGGTCTCATTTAGATGCTGTGCCAGCCAGTGGACCACCACCCATCGTGTAGTTGTGGTGAGGGGTCTCCCTAGCCAGGTGAGGGACCTTGCACATATTCCTGTTAAATTTCATCTGATTTCGTTCCGCCCAAGATTCCAGTCTGTCATGGTCATCCTGGGTCCTGGCCCTATCCTCCAATGTGCTTGTGTTTCCCCACAGCTTTGTATCATCCTTGTCCCTTGCATAATTCCTGGACCGTTGCAGCTGCAGCATCACTCTAGCAGTGATTTTCAACCTTTTTCCATTTGCGGACCCCTTTGGGGATTTCAAATGCAGGTGTCTGGACCCTTTTGAATTGTAAGTGAGTATTCACATACATTTGATTGATCATAGTCCTCTTTTGTGGACTCCATAGACATAGCCTGCGGACCCCCAGGGGTCTGCAGACTACAGGTTGAAAACCACTGCTCTAGCGCTACCATCCGTTTCTCTTTGCATTCTAGTTTGGGAATAAATTACAACTTCCCTGTTTTAGGAGCAAATGAGTGCATACAGCCTCTTCTCCAACCCCCCCCCCCCACTGCACTGGCTTCTTTTTCTAGAGTGTTCGTACCTTGGGACAACTGCTGGTTCCCTGCTCACTAGCCTAAAGCAACACAGTTCCTTCTCTTTAGGTTTGGCAGCTCTGGTATTGCAGAAAAGCTTAATGCAGAGATCTTTAGCCCCCTCCTGGTTCGGGGAGATTTGTGACATGTTTACATTTATTACCTTTCCTTCACAGTAGATTTTGAAATTCTGCTCCCTCTTTTAAAAACTTAACATTGGAACTATATATTAGCTATATTAACAGAGCCCCTTTCAGTGTAGTTTAGTACTTCCTGATACTTTTGTTATACCTGTACTGGCCAGTAGAATCACAATCATACTGCTCAAAGCTAGATCATCCCAGTCAAAGCTTTGTCCAGCTGGGTCTTAAAAACCTCCAAGGATGGAGATGGCACCACCTCTCTGGGTAATCTGTTCCAGTGTTTTACTCAAAAATAAATGCCCAAATGTGCTTACTTTCTCTTCAGGTAAATACAGATCACCAGATTCTGTCTTGATTAAATATTAGGCAGACAAGGTTCTTTGGGTAGATGTGATATCTTTTATTAGACCAACTAATAAAATTGGCCAGATCTGAATCCGAATCGAATACTTCCCTATTTGCGCAGGCCTTATAGGCAGACAGGGTTCTTTGGGTAGATGCGATATCTTTTATTAGTTGGTCCAATAAAAGATATCACATCTACCCAAAGAACCTTGTCTTCTATAAGGCCTGTGCAAATAGGGAAGTATTCGATTTGAATTCAGATCTGGCTGATTTTGGAAGACAGTGATTTGATTTGGTGATTCAGATCACTGTCCCCATTCGATTCGACCGAATCGGAATCAGAGATTCGGCGCTGATTCAGAGATTCGGATTGGCTGGGGAGAGGCAGGCACTGCCAGGGGGCTGCAGGTTCTCCCGCAGCTCCCAGGTGGGGAGGAGCCGCAGGAGAAGCCTCTGTGGGTGCCTTGCTTGGCCCAGCTGCCACGGGGGAGAGCGGTGTGCAATGCAGGTGTGGCTCGCTCTGGGCAGCAGCAGAGCATAGCTACCATGCCTTCATCAGTGCTGGGAGCAAGGGCTCTGCCTAGCCATCGCTTGTCAGCTGGTGCAGGATGCAGGCGCGGCAGCGCTGGGAGCGGGGACTATGCCCTGCTGCTGTTGCTTGCTCCCTTCTGCCTGGAGCGAGCTGTGCCCACATCTTGCTCTGCCCTGGCTGGGCAAGCGGGAGTGGGGCAGAGCCCCCACTCCCAGCGCTAATGCGCTGCCCCCCCCCCCCCCCCCTCCAGCTAGGCAGCTTGGCTCCATCCCAATCCCTCCCTCCCCCACGCCCTTTCCCTCCCTCAACCCCAACAGATTTACCAGGTGGAGGCAGCTATGTCAGCTGCCTGTTTAGTCTATGGCCAAATCTCCAAAGCGGCCAAATCTTTTTCTGAATCAATTTGGATGCTTTGAATTGGTTTGGAGCATTTAATTGGTCTCCTGATTTCAATTCAGGTTTGGAGATTCGGTCCCTGAATCGGGCCAAATCTCCGAATCGAATTGGCTACCGAAGCTTCGCACAGCCCTACTGCCTACGTCCTTAGACCAACATACAACCAACAACCCTTAAAGCATGGAAGCTATTTGGTTAATTATTAACATTCATACAATTTGAATGCTTATCCCAACATTTTAGAATTATTATATATAACAAAGCTAAATGCCTTGCTGTATGTAGCTGTGTTGCTGTTCTGGTTAATGTAAGTCCTTTCTATCAGGTGTGTATAGCCCTTGCAGGACAACTCTTGGGGTTTAACTCTTCCTCCTTTGAGGCAAGCGGAAAATACTTGCTTTAACATTTTGGTAAAATTATTTCTAACTGCTTTTCTTTTATCCAGGTGAAAGTGGATAATGCTGTAGAAAGTTTTTTAGATGCATTGTTTTGCACTTGGATAACTAAAATATAACATTACATTTGTATAGAGTTGTTAGTCACTGGTGAGTCACAAGCTTCTGATTGATAGAGGAAACTGGTTTATAAAAATACTACTGATCACATTTCTAATGTTTCCAAATCTTGTATTTTTCTTGAGGAAAGTCCTTTTTATTAAAATATGCAGTAACTTTGCACTCTTAAGGACCTGGGTTCTGGCTCTTATGTTAAGTCTGTGTTGTGCTATACTGTAAGACATGTAATGCAGATCTTGTTTCATTTGGTGTTCTGAATTTATATGCAAAAGCGTTTGAATAAATAAATGACCAGGATATTCAAATGCAGTATTTATTTAACAAGAAGTCTCAAGCCACCCCTAATCCTCTTACTCATCAATTAAATCACACACATGAGTTAATTTAATACTGACTTGAGGATGGGCACAAATGTTGAATAGTCACAAAATGGATGAGGGAAGAAAAGTTTTATTGCAAAGCTGTTTTTATCTCGTGTCTTTTCTACTCCAATATATATATTTTTACAGAAAACATTACCGCCTCTATTCGCTCCTTTTTGGTTTTGTTTTTATTTTTTTTTTCTTTTCAACACCAGGTGAAAGGCTCATTTGTGGATATCATAGTAGCTTTTACGGATACATTTAAAAAAAATTATCCATGGTTCATTACATGAAGGGCACCTTCTCATCAATTCATCTGAGAAGCAGTTTTCTTGAAGTACAAGTGGTATTTAACAATGAAACTTGTGTTGATTATTTTGCTCCAGCTCTTCCTTTTGGTAGAAATGGATGGAATTTGACTATCCAATAATTTCTGTTGCACAGAAAAGCATTTCTGTGCAGTTCTTGCGAATTAGTCACTGAGGAGGCAAAAGGCATAATACTAAGAAGAAAAAAACATGCAAATACATAATCTGGACACTGAAATATAAGAACATATTTTGAACAGGTGGAATAAGTATTTGACATTTGGTTGTCATATGATAGACACATAGCTATTTATTAAAACTATTTAAAAATATACACAAAGTAAATTATACTGTAACCTGTATATACAGAGCCTGCTGAGGAAGATGGTAGTGGTTGGTAACTGGTTATTTACCTATTTTAAGGTACTAACTTGAACTCATTAGCTCCTACTGCTACTTTTCCAGTCTTCTTTTCCAATCCATGTGGAGCGCTCCAAGCCAGAAAAGAGTTAGCATTTGCACTTGGTGCTGCATCATGTTGTTTTCTAACAGGCAGGACCACAATGAATTTAAACATCTACTCTAGTGCCAAGCCCACTCACAAATACAGCTGCTTCTGGACCTCATTCCTGTAACATTGCTCAGCCAGATCCCTCTCTGCCGATCTTGCTTCACTTAGCATTACTCACATCCTTTTTACGTTAGACTTCCATCCATCTCCCCAAAGCACATAATATTCTTAGATTCTTTGGTGCCATTGACTGTCTTGGATCCTCCCCTTTTTCTTCAGCATTGACTCTATGGCTCCCTCACAGCTTCTCAAATCATTTACCCTTCTGGCTCATTTTACTCTGGTCCTGTCTCATGCTCCTTCCTTTTTTTTTATTTTGTTCCTCGTGTTCCTGCCTTCACTGCTGATTATCTCTGAAGGGATGTCAGAGACCATGCAGAATTTATTCACTCCATGTGTCTTCTCCTTCAGTTTTACCACTTCCCTTACTGGTCCTTTTATATTTCACTTCTGAGGTTAGTGGTCATAGTCTTTGCCTCCTGTCTGCTACTTTTTGACATTTTCCCCCTTCCTATGTTTCTTTCTTCATGTCAGTTGACTTTGAGGGGAAGATAGATCAAACATTGTTTCCCTGCATCAGCTGACACCTCTAATACATGGCAACTAGCCTTCAGATTAATCATCTCTGCATGATACTGTCCAATTTCAGGTACTTGCTTCCCTTGTCTCTGTCACTTCTTATTCTCCTTCTCACCCTGATCTTTGTAACTTCTGGTGCCCTTAACTCTTAGTAGAAATGCGGTCTTATTTTCCGTGTTTTAAACTCCACGCGCTTTTTCCCGTATCTGTATTTCAGACAGTTAGCCTTCTTCATGTCCTCATCAGCTTGACCCCATGAGCCGAACTGTATCTACAACTGCATTCACTAAAATCTCTAGCAGTTGTCTTTGTCCCTGCTTCCATGCTTCCATCTATGATCTTGTGGAAGTTCTTAATTTATCCTTAGTTTTTCTTTATGCATCATTTCAAGTTGCTGGTAAAAAGCAGTTTTGCATTGGTGTCTTCAAAAAACATTGAGGAAAAAAGTCAAGTGTAACTACTAAATAGATTGTAAGCTCCCTGAGAGATGAACTGCATTTGCCACCCACATCTATCAAGAATAGATATTTAATCACAGAATGGTGTTGTCTCAGATTAGGGTTTCACGGTGAACCGTGGGTTGTAAAGAAAACCCCAAACAAACAAACCAACCAGGTAACTAAAAAAAATGCTTAATTGGTCTCCCCCTTTGCTAACGCACATAATTTCTGTATTGGTCCTTTTGTCTCTAGGGGAGGAGAATACAGAGCAAAATTATGTTCTTAGCTTTAATTTGGCATGGGAGTCTTTTCAGAGACCCGTAAAGAGCAACTTTGAACTATCTATATATGCATTCACTTCTTCCTCATTATTTTTAATTTTTTAAAAATTCTCTAGATATTCTACCCTTTTTGATCCGTATAATATTTAAATTTAAATGCCTGTAATTTTTCATCTCTTTATAGACCTACATTCATTGCTAGGTAGGATAAGCTAAGTTAATTGAAATAACTGCCACTTTTTCTAGTTGTCTGGTTTTGTTTATTTCAACTTGTTGTCAGGTGGCTTTCCATTTTTGAGAAATAAGCTGTGAAAATCCATATTGGTTTAAAAGAAAAATGTTAATACTGCAGTATGATAGTGAAAAACCAGACTAAATGGTATTGTAGATAAAATACAGACTTTCTAATCTGATACCTACATAGTCGCTGACCAAATGCTCAGTTAACCACCAGAGGGCGCCAACAGCTTCAGGTATGTAGTACACATTTTTAGATAGTTTTCTATGTAATGAGTTTTGGGATACTTGCTTTATGCTAAGGAAATTCAGCTATTTAAACTACTGCTTTCTATTGTGTACTGTAAGTTTCTTCTAGTAAGAATTTGTGAGGGAATAAATACAAGACTAGTTATAATTTGGTTCCTTGTTATAAAAATAAGGGCTCAAATGCAAATGTTATTGCCATTGCAATAATCTTGGACTTCCTAGTTTATTCTGTAATGGCTATGCTTCCTTGTGTTGATTGATTTGTGTAATTTGGCTGTGATTATTATTACTGTGAGAAGCAATTTATGGTAAGAAATCTGAATCAGAATGTGAAACACTGGGAAGTACTAACTCATACAAAATGGGTTTTAAGGTTTATTTGACTCAAAAGTGGAACCTTAATTTTTAGAGTAGAGTTTCTGAGCTTGCATGGGCTTTGGCTTTTTTCAACCTCTATCTGTACCTCTACAGGCTTTTCCTTTTGGTTGTACTTATTTTATTTCTTTTTTCATCTCCTTTCCTTTTATTTTTAACTCTGTCCTTAGTTTTTCTAAATTCAGCTTCTTTTCACTGAGTGTTTGCAGCATTGTTCATTCTGATTTATCAGCTACTGAATATAAATTGTGTTCACAGTAGTGTTTTGCAAATCGAAGTCTTTCACTCTTTCAGAAGATACCATTGAGAGAATGCTTTTGCATGGGAGCGTGTTTGTGATAATTCATGTGTGACGACTTCTACTTGCTAGAGGGGAAGTGATAGTTTATGGGATGCAAACGCTGCTTTTTTCCCATAACCATAGTTGAATGTAAGATTCTGATAAGTATTTTTTTTTAACCTTCAGAAAAACCCAAAAAACTGTTCACCTTGGCTCCCACCTGACTCTTGATGCTTGTCCCTCCCCCCCCATCCTATTAGGAGGTCATGTGCAGGTAACATCTTGTCTTCAGGCCTATAGTCATTCTAGATCTTCATTTAGACTGGAACAGTGATTGTCTGCTCTGGATTTTTTTCAAGAGCATTATATCTAACAACTACTTTGAACAAAAATTCTTTTTGCATAGCCTTAAATTATCATAGCAAAAATTATGTTAGCTTAAAAAGGAGTAACTTAAAATTGAGACAGGTCAGGGATAACTATATAATAAAACACTGAAAATGGGATTTCAATTAAAAGTATATAAACTGGTCAAACATTACAGCAGATGGAGATTTAGAAAAATAGCTACCTGATACCATGCTATTGTCTGCTGCAACTGTTAGCTGTGGATCACAGGAGGAGTGGCTATTCCCATTGTAGCCCTAAGCAAGGCCAGTAATTCACAAAATAACTGGTGAAGCTGCTAAGGGTATGCCTATTCTTCAGTGCAGAGATTTCTGAGCTAGCTTTAAAACTACATAGAAATAGCCTAGAAGTAGGGTGTGCTGGTATTAGCTTGTACCAACCTGCTGCCTCAACTAGATTGTTGTTGGTATTCAAACAAAATCCTTTTAAAGTTAGCTAGGGTAGCTCTGCATTATCCTGCATACTCAGTCTACACATGCCTGACGTAGCGGTGACCAGAGTGTAATTCAGGTGAGCATCCGTGGAGGGAACTGAGTAAAAAAACAGCACTGACACTGATTTTTCACAAAGTAGTATCAGTTTTCATGCCTAAAGCCAGTTGCTAACTGACAGGCTTTTAGAAGAAAATTCTTGAATAGCAGGGAGCAATTCTATAATTGTCCATTATTGGTTTTCTCGCAGCTTTTTTGAAGCTGTCAGGTATTGGACTGGGCATCTCGAGAGTCATTCTGCTTTGATATAGTCACATAGGAACTTGGCTACTCTGTGGGTAGATGGCTTTATTCTGTTTATTTTGTGATTGGGCAGGGCCTAATGCATTGTTTGAAAGTGTAGATTTTTTTTTAACACTAAAATGGGCTGGTTTAACTCTGGTAATTTTTAGAAATCTGTCTATATCTGATTGTAAAAACATGTAGTTTCACTTGCTTAAGCATCTTACCTTGGTGGGTGAGAAATCGATATTACAAAGTGATGTATAGTCATGTTAAATTTACAGATGAAGTGAGTTTTTGTTGTTTTATGCTTTGAGGAAAGTAATCTTAATTGACATCCATCCAGGTCCCCATAGATGATGTCCCCACCATAAAACTACCACTACAAGTGAAATTAATTGACATCTCTTACTGACAGTTTTTAACTGTAAAGCTTAGGATTAAGTGTGAGGACTGAGCTGCAATACCTCCCTAGGGGTAGTGCTTTGATGGAAGGTGTAGTGCCCATTTGCAGTGCACTGTGAAGAAGCTTCTGCCATGCCCTTGCTGCAGCCATTCAATGAATACATTAGAAACATTGGTCTGTGGGGGTTCCAGTCTGGTTGGCTTTCCTAAAATGGAGGTTGCCAGTTTTTGCTATTAGTGTCTCTAGGTCAAACTTCTTTTAATTCAAAGGCATGGTTTCAAGGTGTAAATGGCTCTGCTTTGTGAGTGGTATGAGCAGAATTTGGGCTGTAGTTGCTTAAAATGAAAACTAAAACATTTTAATTTTGCTCTGTTTGCATATTGCCAAAGCATACGTAGTGAAATTAGTGTGGTGTTGCAAATATAACCAGCAGTTTCTGTGCTAACAGAAACTCTTGTTGGTAGAATGTGTACACTCTTAAAATTGGAATATATTTTTAAGTATAGATTGCAGATTATGCCTATACAGGCATCTTTAACAAGACGCTTAATTACTTTGTGTTCACTCTTATTTTTCTACATTCTAAACATCTTTTCTTTTGTTTGTATTATAGCAGTGTAAGACTGGAAACATCAAGGCTGAATGGACTTTAGCGTCAAAAGAAGTTCTCCACTGTTAACACGAAAAATTAACCACATCAAAATGAAGCAGGTACCAGAGATCCTTGGAAATGCCAATGGGAAAACACAGAATTGTGAAGTGAATCGTGAGTGCTCTGTCTACTTGGGCAAAGCACAGCTTTCTGCCACTCTACAGGAAGGCGTCATGCAAAAATATAACGGCCACGATGCTCTCCCGTTTATTCCAGCTGATAAATTGAAAGATCTAACTTCTCGTGTGTTTAACGGGGAATCTGGGGCCCAAGATGCCAAGCTGCGCTTTGAGCCTCAAGAAATAAAAGGAGTTGGAACACCACCCAACACTACTCCTATCAAGAATGGCTCTCCAGAAATTAAGCTGAAAATCACTAAAACCTACATGAATGGAAAACCTTCATTTGAATCCTCCATTTGTGGAGACAATGGTGCGGAAGTGTCCCAGTCAGAAGAAAATGAACAAAAAACAGCAAACAAGGAGCGGAGAAATAGAAAAAGAAGCATAAAATATGACTCCTTACTTGAGCAGGGTCTTGTCGAAGCAGCATTAGTTTCAAAGACTTCAAGTCCCACTGAAAAGAAGGTACTATTTTTTTTAATTCTTTCTACCATTAATTTAGTAAATTAATTAGATTTAACATTTGCTTGATTTCTTTATACTTAAATACTTGAAATAACACATTCTTTTGAATAGGTCAGTAATGAAGATCTTTTCAACTCTCACCCTACTTAGTACCTTACCTAACACTTCAAATATTAGAGATCCAAAGTTATTCTGTTTTCCCAACTTTGAAATAAATTGAACAATTTCAAAAGACAAATGGTTAGTACAAGTTCCATTTCTTAGCTGAATAACTAAATTGCATAAATTATAACTTTAGCATGTCATATCTAGATATGCCATCAAAGATGTGACACGCTCTTTCTTACAGTTTCAATATTTTTGTGAAATTTAGTTGTTACCGTAGTGTCAAATTTGTGTGTGCGTTTTGTTTTCATTGTTTTTTTGATGTGGACAGTGACATTTGCTTAACTATAGTATATATTGTTCTGCTTTCAGAAGTGAAAAATGGGAAATACCACTTGAGCCCCATTTCCTTTTTTAGTGCAGCTATTTAGGGAATTTTTGTTTTGTATTACTCCTATCACAAGAAAGTATCCTTGTAGTACAGGTTTTATGTTACTCACAAGCTTCTCAATAAGCATTTAGAATAGCTATATGTAGAAACCTGGATTAATACTTATTAGTGGCATGACCAGCAGATAGATGCAATTTTTTGTGAAAATTATGAAATTGTGAAATTTATCTTGCATAAAAATGCTGAATGTTTAAATATCTGAAGGATTATTAATGAACACTTTAAATAAAAAAGGTCACTGCTGTCATGCTGTATTAAAACTGACTTAAAGTAATATTTATACTTTGTTTTCTTCAAACATGTTGGGTTTAAAACACGCAAAAACACAATATTTTGGAAGTTCATATCAATTTTACCATTTTCGTAAGTGTCAGGAAAATAATCAGAAACTATCTGTAATTCAGATGCATACAGGACTGATGATGAACATTAATAAAAGAGCATTCTTAAGCCTCTCCAAATAGCTTAACAAAGGACACTTATATAAAGAAGTATAAAAATATAGGTAAATTACCAAGTTAATTGCAAATTCAGAAACTTAATTTTTAAATTATTACATTTCTCAAAAATGCTGAATTAAAATGATCTTGTGTAACATGAGAAGACAGCCTAACTAAGTGTATAATAAGATTTTTTGGAAAACTGATCTTCAAATTGTGGCCTATAAACAGTGCGATCTGTCTGTCTTGTTATAGCAGAGTCTGCATTTTTTTATTATAGGGTTTACAGAGGCTTTTTTAATAACCAATTACTTTATATGTGTCGACTTCTACACCTTATACAACAATTGTAAACTGACCGTTCCATCCTGTCCTCTGCAGATCTGATTTCTGAAGTCCTCAAAATGTGAGTGGTAGCAAAACCAGAAAAACAAAACGGAAAACTGGAGCCTGAAGTAGAGATGTTAGGAGCCTCATGCCAGACAATGCCTTAGCTCAGTGGTGCTCAGCCTTGTAGCTGGCTAGATGAGTGGCATGGGCCCAGCCTCCGGGCTGGATTCTGTGGGTGGGAGTTGATCTTTTGTGGGCTGGATCCAGCAAGGGTTGGTGTGTTGCAGCGCACTGGTCCCGCTCTGTCCTGGATCCAGCTGTGGCATGACACTGCGCTTTGGACTGACCCCACACTGAATCTGGTGTGACATGGCATGCCAGTGAAATATTACCCAGTGCTGAAGACTTCCGTTCAGATACTAACATTATCTGGTTCTCAGAGCTCCCCACAGGTCCGGCTCTTTGGCAGTGGATTGTGCTAGGAGCACAGAGTAGGGAGTGGAAATCTAAGCAAAAGGGCAGGAGGTAGAAGGGGATTAGGTTGGCATTTGGAGAAGGTGTGGAGCTGAACTTGTGGCACAACTGCCAAAAAGGTTGGCCCCCAGTGGCTTAACAGATGTACACAAGGAAAACCAGTATCAAGATACTGTCTGATTGAATGTTAAAGACATTATTAGCTAGCCAACTTTCTAAGTATAGCCATAATTTATAGCTGTTTTGGCAACCACACACTGGGAACCACTGACCTGAACCTGATAAATATAATTTTTTTTCAATGTATTTCCATATTTGCTTATAAATAGCTGTGATAGAGCTATGGTTTAATTAGTGATGCCGGTACTACACTTTGAACATATAACATACTGCTGCATGAAAGAAGCCAATTTACCAGTAAGAAATTACTCTTCCCAGTATCGCTTTGTCGGCCCACACAAGTGCAACTTCAAAATCTGTTTTTTGCAGTAATTATTAACTAATGTTAGAAAGCAGTATTAGACCGTTGTGAATGCAAACAGGCCCAGATCGTCCATCTGCTGCAAATTGGTATAACTCCAGTGGAGCCGTGTTGATACATGCCAGTTGAAGACTTGGTCCATATCATTTAACCTAAGTTTGTGTGTATTGTTGGCATGCAGAGGCCAGATGGTAGTTATATTTCAGTTTCTTGATGTGGCTGCCCTGGTAGTCCTTGCTCTTATCAAGCCAGGAGTCTTAAATGCTTTGCAGGAACAAACCATCCCAATGTGCAGGAAGACCAGCAAGTATGGTAGAAGACCACCTTGGCTTAGCAGGGAACTCTTCAGTAAAATAATCACAGAAAAGAAGCTTATAAGAAGCAGAAACTTTGGCAAATAACTAGTGAGGATTATAAGGGTATTGCTTAGGCATTCAGGGATGATATCATGAAGGCCAAAGTGCAATTGGAGTTGCAGCAAGCAAGGGATGTGAAGGGGAACAAGAAAGGTTTCTACAAATATGGAAGTAGCAAGAGGAGGATCAGGTAAAGTGTTGGGTCCCTCACTGAATGGGGAGGCAACCTTGTGACAGAGGATGCAGAAAAGGCTGAAGCGCTCAATGCCTATTTTGCCTCTTGTCTTCAAAGACAAGGTCAGCTCCCAGACTGCTGCACCAGGCAGCACAGTTTGGGGAGGAGGTGAGCAGACAACTGGTGAAAGAACAGGTTAGGGACTATTTAGAAAAGCTGGACTTGCACAAGTCCATGGGGCTGGATGGGATGCACTTGAGGGTGCTGAAGGAGTTGGCTGATGAGATTGCAGAGCCACCGGCCATCATTTTTAAAAACTAATGGCGATCAGGAGGGGTCCTGGATGATTGGAAAGGGCAAATATAGTGCCCATATTTAAGAAAGGGAAAAAAGAGGATCCAGAGAACTGCAATTCAGGCAGGCTTACCTCAGTCCCTGGAAAAATCATGCAGCAGATCCTCAAGGAATCAGTTTCTAAGCACTTGGAGGAGAAGAAAGTGATTGGAAACAGTCAGCATGGATTCACCAAGGGCAAGTCAGGCCTGACCAACCTGATTGCTTTTTATGATGAGATGACTGGCTCTGTGGATGTGGGGAGACCAGTGGATGTGGTATACCTTAATTTTAGCAAGGCTTTTGATAAAGCCTTATAATTTCATAGATTTTTAGAGTCGGAAGGGACCTCAATAGATCATCGAGTCCAACCCCCTGCATGGGCAGAAAAGAGTGCTGGGTTTAGATGACCCCAGCTAGATGCCTATCTAACCTCCTCTTGAAGACCCCCAGGGTAGGGGAGAGCACCATCTCCCTTGGGAGCCCATTCCAGACCTTGGCCACTCAAACTGTGAAGAAGTTCTTCCTAATGTCTAGTCTAAATCTGCTCTCTGCTAGCTTGTAGCCATTATTTCTTGTAACCCCCGGGGGCGCCTTGGTGAATAATACCTCACCGATTCCCTTCTGTGCCCCCGTGATGAACTTATAGACAGCCACAAGGTTGCCTCTCAACCTTCTCTTGTGGAGGCTGAAGAGGTCCAGGTACCCCAGTCTCTCCTCATAGGGCTTGGCCTGCAAGCCCTTAACCATAGGAGTGGCCCTTCTCTGGACCCTCTCCAGGTTATCCACATCCCTAGTGCTGCGCCCAAAATTGCACGCAGTTTTGTTGCCCTCAACTGCACATGCTGTACTGCCCTCTACTGCAAAACTTCTCCCACAACATTCTCCCAGGCAAGCTAAGGAAGTACAGGCTAGATGAATGGACTGTTAGGTGGATAGAAAACTGGCTGGAGCATGGGGCTCAGAGGGTACTAATCAATGGCTTGATGTCTAGTTGGCAGCCAGTATCAAGTGGAGTGCCCCAGGGGTTGGTTCTGGGGCCGGCTTTGTTCAATGTCTTCATCAGTGACCTGGAAGATGGCATATAGAGTGCACCCTCAGCAAGTTTGCAGATTGACACTAAGCTGGGCAGAGTATTAGATATGCTGGAGGGTAGGACTAGGATTCAGAGAGACCTAAAGAAATCGGAGGATTGAGTCAAAAGGAATCTCATGAGGTTCAACAAGGACAAGTGCAAAGTCCTGCACTTAGGCTGGAACAGCCCCGTGCACCGGTACAGGCTGGGGGCTCATTGGCTGGGCAGCAGCTCTGCAGAAAAGGGCCTGGAGGTTACAGTGGACAATAAGCTGAATATGAGACAGCAGTGTGCCCTTTTTGCCAAGAAGGCTCATGGCATACTGGGCTGCATTGGTAGGTGTGTTTGCAGTAGGTGTAGGAAAGTGATTATTCCCCTCTGTTCAGCACTGGTGAGGCCCCATGTGCAGTACTTTGTGCAGTTTTGGGCCCCCCACTACAGAAAGGACGTGGACCGGTTGGAGAGAGTCTAGTAGAGGGCAACAAAAATGGGGGGCTGGGGGACATGACTTAAGAGGAGATGCTGAGGCAACTGGGTCTATTTAGACCCAGGGGGAGTCTAAATGTGGGGAAGAGAAGACTGAGAGGGGACTTAATAGCAGCCTTCAACTACCTGAAGGGGGGTTCTAAAGTGGATGGAGCTCTGGACTGTTCTCAGTAGTGGCAGATGACAGAACAAGGAGCAGTGGTCTCAAGTAGCAGCAAGGGAAGTTTAGGTTCGATATTAGGAAGAATTTTCTCACAAGGAGAGTAGTAAAACACTGGAGCAGGTTACCCAGAGAGGTGGTGGAAGCTCCATCCTTGGAGATTTCATTGATTCATAGAAGTAGGGTTGGAAGGGACCTTGTAGATCATCAAGTCCGACCCCTTGCCCTAGGCAGGAGAGAAAACGGGGCTCAAATGACCCCAGCCAGGTAGACATCAAGCCTTCTCTTAAAGACCCCCCCAGGGTAGGAGCCATCACCACTTCCCTTGGAAGTTGGTATCAGATCCTAGCTGCCCTGACTGAAGTAGTGCCTTTGGATGTCTAGTCGAAACCTACTCTCTAACAATTTGTGGCTGTTATTCCTTGTTACCTAGAGGGGCGCTAGGGGAAACAGGGTCTCTCCCAAACCCTGCTGGCCCCCCCCCAGTGAGTTTATAGACAGCTACCAGGGCCGCGCCCCCCCCCCCCCCCCCCCGCCTTCTCTTGTGGAGGCTGAACAGTTCAGGTCCCGTAGTCTCTCTTCATAGGGTCTGCCCTGCTGTCCCCGGATCATGCGAGTGGCTCTCCCCTGGACCCTCTCAGTGCTGTCCACATCCCTCCTGAAGTGCAGCACGCAGAACTGGACACATTACTCCAGCTGTGGCCAGACCAGTGTTGCATAGAGGGGGAGGATCACCTCCTTGTCCCTGCTTGAGATGCGTCTGTGGATATGCACGACAAGGTACGGTTAGCCCTGCCGACCGTGACCTCGCATTGTTGGCCCATGTTCATCTTGGAGTCAATAATGACTCCAAGATCTCTTTCTGCCACTGTGCTCTCAAGAAGGGAGTTTCCCAGCTTATAAGTGTGCTGCTGGTTCCTACTGCCTGAGTGCAGTACCCTGCACTTGTCTGTATTGAAATCCATCCTATTTTTGTTATCCCACCCCTGTAAGCTGTCCAGGTCCTGCTATAATCTGTCCTTTCCTACTAGCGTGCCCACCTCACCCCAAAATCTTGGTATCATCAGCAGATTTAAACAGGCTGCTCTTCACCCCGTCATCCAAGTCACTAATAAAGTCCCTGGGGGACTCCGCTGCCGACTTCCCTCCAGGTCGAAAAAGACCTGTCCACCACCACCCTCTGAGTATGACCCTTTAGCCAATTTGCAATCCATCTGACTGTAGGCATCAATGCCACAGTCCCCTAGTTTTTTAATGAGAATGGGGTGGGAGACAGTGTCAAAGGTTGCTGAAGTCCAGAAAGACTACATCCACGGTGACACCTGCATCCAATGCTTTTGTGACCTGATTTGTAGAAGGCAATCGGGTTGGTCTGACAGGACCTGCCCCTAATGAAACCGTGCTGGTTGCCCTTGAGCATCATCTCTGCTGCTGGCCTATCACAGATGTGCTCCTTGATGATCTTCTCAAAGAGCTTCCCCAGGATTGAAGTAAGACTAATGGGCCTATAGTTGCCCGGGTCCTCCCTCTTCCCCTTTTTGAAGATGGGGACCACGTTGGCTTTCTTCCAGTCATCTTGCACCCGGCCAGAGCACCAGGAGTGCTCGTAAAGCTGTGCCAGGGGCCCTGCAATAACCCCTTCCAATTTCTTCAACACCCTGGGGTGGAGAGCATCTGGACCTGCTGATTTGAACATGTCCACCCCCTCCAGAAGCTCTCTAACCCAGTCCTCCCCAACCTTAGGCCTGGCGGCATTTCTCCCGAGTCCGTCTGGAATCCTGGTGGGGGAGTCCCGGTCCCTGCACAGGAAAATGGAGAATTTGTTAGAGAGATCTGCTTTCTCCTCTGGTGCAACCACCAGATTGCCAAGCATATCCTTCAGGGGCCCCACATTACCCGGTGCTTTCTTCATTCTCCCTATATAATTAAATAAGGACTTTTTATTATCTTTGATCCTTGACGCTAGCCCTAGCTCCGTATCTGCTGTAGCTTTTCTAACAGCCCCCCTACAGACCCGAGCAGCGAAGGTATACTCCTCTTTAGTGATAGTCCCTCCCTTCCACCAGGTGTACGTCTCCTTTTTGGCAATCAGGCATTCACGAATGGTTTTTAAGACTAGGCTAGACAAAGCTTTGGCTAGGATGATCTAGTTGGGGCTGGTCCTGCTTTGAGCAGGGGGTTGGACTAGATGTGACCTTCTGAGGTTCCTCCAGGCCTAATTTTATATGTTTCTATTATCCCACTGGATTCTTTATTGAATGAAAATTTCTTTGAGGATCATCAGTTTTCTTCTGGTGGCCTCAAGTAAAAACATGTTCCCCTCCCCTCCTTCCCCCCAAGTAATTATTTAGTGCCCTTTCCTTACTCTGAGACTATGAAACTTCTTACATTTTTCAGGCTTTGAGCACAAAGACAGCCTATTTACTATATGTAGGAGGCTACCTAAATCACAGTGGAAGTGTGATGTGTAGTAGCTCTTAATCTTAACCGTGCTCTTTTTGCCGTGCACTCCCCTCCCTGCCCGTCCCCACCACTCATTGGTGGAGGCGTCCTGTGGTCCTGCTGCTTGCTGCTGATCAGCCAGAGGCAAAAACCTCAGTTTTAAATATGCTACAGTTTTTGCCTCCTGCCGCTGATTGGCCAAGGTGCCCCGGGAGCCCCAGTGCTAGTTGCTGATCAGCTGGGAGTCAAAAACCACGATATACTTAATATCATGGTTTTTACCTCCCAGCTGATCAGAAGCAAGTAGTGGGGCCGCCGGATCCGTGGCAAGGTGGGGTGTGTGGCAAAAAGGAAGATTGAAGGAGCCCCTGTGCAGCGCACTTCTGCCGCAATTTAGGCAAGTCCCTAACTATATGACTTAAGCATAAGTCAGCAAGAGGTAGGAATTGAAACAAGGGTTACGTAAGAAGTTAGTATTAAAGCGAATCATTACAGTAGTGGAACAGCCAAGCTGACTGTTAAAACATGTAGGAACTGTGGAACTTCGAAAGCAATTTCTTTAGTGAAACAGATTTTTTTTTTTTAGTGGGATGAGCCATACTTGGAACTTACTTATGTCCCCAAACTTCCAACAAATAAAACTGATACATGTGTAGTCCTCAGTTGCCTCCTGTTCTGTCACAAGAGTTTACCTCATTCTTTGGCACCCAAGTATGCCCAAGTCTGTGCAGTGGTACTAAGCAAGGAGTGTTCTCGAGTGGTCTCTGCTACTGCCCACATGGAACCTGTTTGATACCTGGAGTCAGTGTTGAAATATTACCCAATGCCGAAGACATCTGCTCAAATACTAACAAGCTGACAAAGGTCGATACAGACTTTTTCAGTACTGCTTGCCTCAAAAGTAATGATAGTGATGGTTTCTGCACCAGACAGTGTAACATGAGGTAGATCTAGAGGTGTTAACCTTCCTGGTGTTCCTGGCATGAACATTTTCCTAGTAGTACCAACTGCAGATATTTAGAACTATAATGCCAAAATAATTTTCTAGATTGCATTGTTGGATCCCTAATTTAGTATCTCTATTGAAGGTAGAATATTGATTCTCTTTTTCAGCAACAGATTTTAAAAGTAGAAGAGGTTCATTTCATGCAGAGCGTTCTATCATGTCATCCATATGCATGCAGTAAAGAACCCAAGGCTTGTGGTTGTATAACAAATACAAAACTTATAGATAGAGACCATCCCTTCCCTTCACTTTTGTATGCAGTTCTCATTCTTGACAAGACTGGGTACCCCAAGGTTTCCACGAGGCTGGAAACTAGCTTTCTTGCCTCCTGCAGTTACATCTTGTTCTCTGGTCTAGCAACAGCTGACTCTCAGCAAGTGTAAGTCACTGGAGAAGCCTGTTGACTTGCTGTGCGTGCGTCCACTGCTATCATTATCTTCATCCAATGAAACTTTGGTCTGTTCCTCTTCTTTGCTTTTTGACTGCCTCCTTCACTGAGTAGTAGAAATTTCAGAACTCCTATCAAGATAGTATTAGGGAAGTCCTACCATTGTTAGAAAGTGCATGTCTCTTTGCTGGACAGAGTGATAAATGAGGTGCTACTAGAACTTACATACCTCCTATGACAGATGCTCACCTTTTTTGTATATAACAGGTCCCAAATAAAATATGTACCTTGTTGCAGAAATGCAGAATAAAGAAAAAGATCTTTCTTTGAAAATGTAAGGAGCAGCTTTTTCAATATGCTGGGGAAGAGAGTCCATAGCCTGCAGCTAGGGTGCTCCACATGCAATACTGCAGCATTTTCTCTCTTCACTTGCAGTTACTATATTTCACTGTTTATAGTGCCACACCCCAATTTTCAGCAGCCGGATTTTGGAAAAAAGGTGTGTGGTGTATGTGAGAAAATGTAGTAGAACAGGGTGTTGCACTGTGGGCCTGTAGTCCAGACCTTTGTCAGAGGGCTGATCCAAGACCCAGAGATCCTGGACCAGCCCAGTGTGCTGCATGCAGCATGTGCTGGCCCTGGCCATGTGCACTGCACAAGACGAGCCAGTTGGGAACATGCTGCATGGGGTGCCTGCACTGGATCAGCCCTCTGTGCTGGACTCCAGGCCAGTCCAGCTCCAGGTCTGGCACATGTCCTGCATGGAGCATGTGCCCTGGACTGGCCCTTTGCATTGCACAGGTTTGGGGTCAGCTTATGTGATGCACAGCATCAGAGCCAGGGCATGCATTGCATGTACCACACAGGCCCTATCTGGGAGCATGCTGGCTTGGGTACATGGAACTGGTTTGTGGGCATGATCCAGCCCACAGCCTGGTGCCACACTCTTCCTCCGGCCCTCTGGGCCAGATCAGTTTGATACCCCTGCAGTTGGTAACTTGTGATATGTATATAAGGTAGACAAAAGAAACGTTCATTCTCTGGGATGAGCTTACCCCACGCTTGGATCTCTTGTAAGTCTCTCAGTTAAGTTTCATGACGACTTTTAAAGAAAAGACATGCTTTAATTTTTTTTTCCAGAATGAAAAGCTAGTGCTTTACTAGCCTGCATTTTAGGATTGGTGGTTACCAGGAATTCCTTTATTGCATACAAGCATGATTACATATATAGAAAAAAATTAGGTGTGAAGCCTTTTGCCTTACTGCAAGAGCTGTAAGAGGAATTAAAATCCCTAATGAGAGAGGGTCAGTTAATAGATTGAGCTTCTTTGTAGACACTGCTTTATGCAATAGATATGGCCAAGTCAGATGATGAAAAGGCATAATGGTTATGATCCTTAGGGATTTCCCAAAGAAGTAGACACTGCTAGAGGATCTTCTTTTTGAGGCTTGTGAGCCATTCAGTAATAACACAAGTAAGTTGTTACTCTTCAAAGGATTCCTGAGCTATTTCTAAATTTCTGGGTGTTTACATGTCACTGCTATAAAGGAAACGTATCCAAAGCAGTCTCTTACCTTTTTGGATAATCCATACCAAGGTTGTCAGAACTTCAAAGGAAGAAAGTGATTGCGTAGACTTTCCTGTTCTTCAGGTACAAGGCACAACTAGCCTATCTTGAGAGAGACTTTGATGTTTTATTCAACAACTGCTTAAAACCATACCTCCAGACTATATCTATCACTATTTTGGGGACTGTTGACTTTTCAAGATACTTGAAACAATATTACTTGGACTTGGATCCTGGAAATCGTCATGATACGTACCTGATAGGTACCTGATCCAGTTTGGGGTTTACTATTACTTGTTATGGATCACTCTCATCAAAGGGTGTTAGAACAGGATGTTGAGTCTCTTGACTCTGGGAACGTCAGGAGTTGTGCACTTCTGTTTCAGTGGAAAAGGACTTTAGTTGTTACTTTTTAATTGGTTCAGACTAGTGACCCTTGCCTTAATAATCTAATGTCTAGATCCTTGGGACTAGTTCATTATTGTTCTTGATGCTTATTTCACCCAAACACTGAGAAATACCAGAGGTTTCTATTGGAAACTTTTGCTTTTTGCATTTTCAGCCCAGGACCCTGAGAATTTTCATGAAATGCCTTGTAGTCTGATGTACTCCTTGCATCTTTTAAATACAAATTTATCCTTACCTTGATTGATTTTTACAAGGGAACTCAACAGACAAAAATATTCAGGATATTCCACAACTGTTGGCCACTTTGGAACTCAAGATCAGTGAAGAGAAGCTATCCTTGGTGCTTATCCAAAAAAATGTTTGTAAGAGCATATCTAGACTCAACAGCAAAAGCATGTGTGTATAGGTATTTGACCACAAAACCTTTTTTTACATAGTACTCTGAAGATTTCACCTTCACAGCATGTAAATGGAATTGACATTGCTTACCTAAAAAGTATATCATTATCTTGATGTGCCAGTCCACATTCCTCCAGATATCATAAAATAATTAAATTGGTGACAGAATCCCAATCAGGTGCAACAGTTTTCTCAAGGACAGTAGTGAGAGGTTCTTCCAATCTCCCCTGGAGAGTATCTCTGTACTATTGTCTCTGAACCAGCGTCAATCTCAAGATTTGTACTCAGGAGAGGAAAGATAACTTCACACAGTGCTCTCAACTCAAATTATTCATTAGGTTTGTGTAATATTCTTTTGATCCCAGGTAAAATGATGCAGGTGATGCTAGCTGGTGAGAGTTGACACCATGAGGTAGAAATAAAAACTTTCTGCTTCTGGGAGGGCTTGAGTCTGGGATTTTTTTTCTGCTTTCATCATTCTTTGAACCCCGGTTCTGAGCTGTTCAGGCCCACTGACCCCTCCCCTACCAAGTATATTATAGAAATTTAGGAGTTTGCAGTAACAGTCCTGATAATACTAGATTGGCCCAGACACCTCTGGTTCCTGGTCTTCATGGGACTTTATATTCATCTCTTAGTAATGATGTTCCTGAACAATAGGAGTATCTTCCACCCAAATCCAATCTCCATTTCCATAGCATGGAGTGTCCTCCAGTGGGGTGCTTGTGTGGGACTCCTGTGGCCTTGTTTGGTCTCTGTCAGTATTATTTTGATGCTTTGAACTCTTGGCATCATGTTCCTTACCAATGTCTTTTGGTAGCATTCTTACTAGTGGTCACACAGGATTGTAGGTTAGTGTACAGTGGTAGGCTGTCTAAATACTTTTCATGGAGAGAAGGCTACACTTAGCATAAAATATTAAATGATGTCTATGGTGGTTGACTTCTGCCTAATCCAGATTATATCTATCAGTGTTTTTCCTTAAATCTCATTCCAGCCAAAACAAAGTGAATTTTTCACTCGGCAAGGTACGTAGGACCATCTTCTTGTACCTACAGTACACAGACTAATTCAGGGTTTTACTTCTGCTGCGTTTGCTTGTTTGTTATGGGGAGAGAGGTCGATGCTAAGAACCCTGAACCCTTTTATTTACAATGATACTGAAAGTGCATCTTGGACTATATTAAGATATGCCATCAGCTAGGTAGTATAGATTTACCAGTTCCACTTGAGCCTATGTAGCTTTTAGAATCATCCTCATTATGTTAATATGTAGAATAGATATTGGAGATCCATAAATATTACCTACAAAACACCATTTCCTGGGAAAGGCATCAAGATCGGATGCATTTTGGAATGTGCTCTTTGTTAGGATCCAGCTTCCTGGTTGAACAAATACAGAATCATAGGAAGTTAGGGTGGGAAGGGACCTCAGGAGGTCATCTAGTCCAACCTCTTGCTCAAAGCAGAACCGTCCCCAACTAGATCATTCTAGCTAAAGCTTTGTCTAGCTGGGTTTTGAAAACCTCCAAGGATGGAGATTCCACTACCTCTCTGGGTACCTTGTTCCAGTGTTTTACTATCCTTCTAGTGAGAAAATTCTTCCTAATATCTAACCTAAACTTCCCTTGCTGCAACTTGAGACCGTTGCTCCTTGTTCTGTTACCTGCCACCACGGAGAACAGTCTAGCTCCATCCTTTTTCAAACCCCGCTTCATTTAGTTGAAAGCTGCTTGTGAAGGAGTGAGAGAGAGTGAACAGAAGCCCGGAGGTGTCTTACTCCTTCACTATGTTTGCCCTTTCCAATCATCCAGAACCTCTCCTGATTGCCATGAGTTTTCAAAGATGATGGCCAATTGCTCTGCAGTCACATCAGCCAACTCCCTCAGCACCCTCAGGTGCATCCTGTCTGGCTCCATGGACTTCCAGCATGACTCCATGCACATCCAGCTTTTCTATATAGTCCCTAACCTGTTCTTTCACTACTGAGGGCTTTTCCCCTTCTCCCCAAACTGTGCAGTCCAGTGCAATAGTCTGGGAGCTGACCTTGCCTATGAAGACTGAGACAAAAAGGCATCGAGCGCTTCAGCCTTTTCTGCATCCTCTGTCACGAGGTTACCTCCCCGATTTGGTAAGGAACCCACATTTTCCCTAATCCTCCTTTTGCTACCGACATAGTTCTTGTTCCCCTTCACATCTCTTGCTAGCTTCAGCTCCAATTGCAGTTTGGCCTTCCTGACTTCATTCCTGCACGCCTGAGCAATGCTCTTATACTACTCCCTAGTTGTTTGTCCAAGTTTCCGCTTCTTAAAAGCTTCCTTTTTGTGATTTAGTTTACTGAAGAGTTCCCTGCTAAGCCAAGCTGGTCTTCTGCCATACTTGCTAGTCTTCCTGCGCATTGGGATGTTGCTCCTGCATTCTCAATAAAGCTTCTTTGAAGTGCAGCCAGCTCTCCTGGACTCCTCTCCCCCTCATTCTGGCTTCCCAGGGGATCCTGCCCATGAGTTCCCTGAGGGAGTCAAAGCCTGCTTTTCTGAATTCCAGAGTCCTTACTCTGCTGCTCTCCATCCTTCCTTTCGTCATGATCCTGAACTCGATCATCTTGTCGCTGCTGCCCAGGTTTCAATCCACTACTACATTCCCTACCAATTCTTCCCTGTTTGTGAGCACCTGCAGGTCAAGAAGAGCACGGTCCCTACTTGGCCACTCCAGTGCTTGCATCAGAAAGTTGTCCCCAGTACTCTACAAAATCTTCCTGGATTGCCTGCATACTGCTGTATCGCTCTCCTAGCAGATGTCAGGGTTATTGAAGTCCCCCATGAGAACCAGGGCCTGTGATCAGGAAATATCGGCTAGCTGTTTGAAGAAAGCCTCATCCACCACTTTCTCCTGGTCTGGTAGTCTATAGCAGACCCCCACCACAACTTCACCGTTGTTGCTTTTCCCTAACCCAGAGAGTCTCAACAGGCCTATCTCTAGTTTCATACTGGACCTCTGAGCACTCATATGGCTCTTACATAAAGAGCAACTCCTCCTCCTCTTGTCCCCTGCCTGTCCTTCCTGCACAGTTCGTACCCATCCATGACAGTGTCCCAGTCGTGCGAGCTCCCGCCACGTCTCTGTCATTCTGATCACGTCTTAGTTCTTTGACTGTGCGAGGACTTCCAGTTTTTCCTGCTTGTTTCCTAGGCTCAGTGCATTCATGTACAGACACCCAAGGTAAGTAGTTGATTGCCCTAATTTCTCAGGAAGTATGAGAGCACCTCCCCTGTTGCCCCCTCCTGCTTTCTCTTCCTCCAGGTCTCCCATTTCTCTACTTACCAAAACTTACCTCAGGGCTTTGGTCTCCATCCTCTGGCGAACCTAGTTTAAAGCCCTCCCTTTTATAGTTTTAAAATCACAATGTTCTGTACTTTTTTGTTGGAAATGTTATGTTCTCTTTATTTTACACTAATTACTGTATTGTTCGAGTGCACATTTTTGGAACATGTTGCAATGGGAGGGTATTTTGATTGCATGCTGTCTTAAGAGATACCGTATGCTTTCTGCTGTGCAAAGCGTAAAATAGTGTTGCTGAAATTTTTCAAATGGCATATGCTGCAGCTCATAATTTAGCAGACTGTAGAAATGGAAGGACAAAACTCAAGTGAGGTAGCTGTAAGAAAATGGTTTCCATATTTGGAGAAGAACTTTTAATTTCTGTTTCAAATCTATGATGGAAACGTTCCATATTTTAGATAACAGGTTGTATCTGTAACCAATTGAATTTAGCCTAGACTTTTCTATTCAAACCTTATTTCTAGACTGATGAAAAAGAATTGTATCCCTGTAGACATGCAGTATTGCCATGGTTTCCAAGATACCTGCTCCTGAAGGATTTGTGCAGTCGTCTTTGGCTGATTTTTGAATAGGCAGAACTATGTTCTAAATATAGAAGCCATTAGTCAAATTCTACTTAATTATTTGGATACTAAATATTGAAAAGGCGGGAGGGGAGAATAGAAAAAACCCCTGAAATGCAGACAAATATGTTAGAATTTGGCAGCTGTTTGTTTTAGAGTCCAGATTTGAGTATTGTTCTGCTTTTAAACGGCTTATCTGTATTGTAATTTTGTACCCAAACACAGATTGGCTCACACTTTTACCTCTCCTCTTTTTTTCCTCCAGTTCTACAAAGAAATCAGATCTTGTATAATAAGTGCAATACCTTGACCTACTAAGAATCGGATGGTAAAGAGTCTCAGTCACAGCAGGCATACTCGAACCCTGTTCCTTAATGCTTTTTTTATCTTCTCTTTTGGAAGCAAAAATTCTTATCTCTACCCTTGTTTACTTGTTATTGCCTAGTTCCTTTTCACATTCCTTCTCTTCTTTTGATAACCAAAACTTGAAGAAGACCCTTTAATATAACTGCATTAAAATTGCAAATGTTGGTTGCTGCTTGTAGTTCAGTATCATATTTACGTAACAGGAATCTCTCTTTGGGCACGTCTATATTTCCAGTCCACATAAGTTGGCTTTTTTCTTTTTGGAGTTAGGGTATCAGGTGTCTTCAGAAGCTATGGTGTAGCTCTTGCTGAACTTGATGAGTTGGCTTTTTTGTAGTCTTGCAGCACTGTGTGCTCAAATGTTTCCTTACTTCTCTACTTCCTCTTAACCTTCCTGTTCCATAATGAGGATCAGGGATCAGGTTTCCTCTTTTAAGCTTCATCCAACCACAGTCATTTCTGGTGGTCACACTCCCTATTTATTCAGCAGAGAATTTCATTTTTTTTCCATCAAGCCTCTAGGTAAGCATCCTCCATCACCTGATCTTCAGTAGTATCTCTTTCTGCTCTGCACTGCTTTTTCTTTTATCAGCAATCTTGCATGTTTGCCAGAAAAGGAGTCTGTTAAGCTACTGAATTTTTCTGGTTTGGGTTGCACCATTATGAAGACCCCTTTCCATATTTGTTTGATGCATAAAGGCTTGTAGAGCGAACCTGCTGCCAGTCATTTTCATTGTACTTCCTTTGTGTGTACAAAGTAGGCAAGACTAAGTTTCTGAATTTTTGTGCAGATACTGTGCAGGGTTCTGCTTCTTTTCTTTCCCATCTATACAGATTTTTCAGTTTTATAAAAATTATAACTATTTTTACAGTTCTGTAGATTTTTACAGTCAGAAAGGACAATTACTTAGTCTAATGCACCTACATACATACCATTGTCTCTGAAACGCTACCTAGTAATTCCTGCAACAAACTTATAATTTACAGTTGATATATAGTAGGGACTGGCTATATAGCTGGTGACTGGCTGCTATATGGTGTTAGGTGAGCCAGACTACTTCTGCCCTTGACATGGTGGCATCAGCTGTGGACCTCGGCAGAGCTTCTTCCACAGTGGGCAGGCAGCATTATCAATTGTGGATGATGTGGGCTGATGATGCCACCCACCCAGCGTGGTGAAAGCTCCTGCCTAGAGCTCTGACCTAGAACCTGCCAGCAGCATCAGCTGTGGACCTAAGCAGGAGGTGCTGCCATGTTGGGCCAGGAGACAGCCTCTTTCTCTGTCTCTCTTCTGTTTCTCTCCCCTTCTCTTCTCTCCAAAACCCGGCCAAAGCTGTAGCTTGCCAGGAGCCCTGACACTCAGCTGTGGGGACCCAGGCAGGAGCTTCTGCGGTAGGTTTCATGTCAGGACTCTGGATTCTGCTGGCTATGCCCACAGCTGAGGCTGTCAGTCACCTGGTGCGCCAGGAGCTCCTGCCTGGGTCCACAGCTGAGCGTTGCGGGGAGCTACAGCTTCTGTAGGGTTTTGGAGGGGGGAGGGGAGGGGAGAGCACAACAGAGGAAAAGAGAGACAGAAAAGAGGAAGGAGAAGAGAGAGGGAGACAGAGATGGATGTTGCGCTTGACAGTTCCCCAGAACTCATTAAGTGGCCCTCCAGCTGAAATAATTGTCCACCCATGATATACAGCATGCATTTCAGAAGAATATTCAGTTTTGATTTAGAGGTTGTCTATGCAGCTGCATGATGGGTCCTGGGAAAGATGGGACCCTCCCCTCCTGGAAGTCCAGAGGCACTCTCTAAACCTGGAAGTTCACCAGTAGGGCTGGGCTCTTTCATGCTTGTCCCTAGTGCCTGCTGTCAGGCCTGTCAGTAGCTGAGGATTGAAGATTGAGCTCTGGAGGTGAGTCCTGAGCAGCCTTTCTGATGAGCTTCAGTCTTGCCTTGCCTATGGACTCAAGTGGTGGGGAGCACTTGGTTGACACTACCTTTGCCATAAGGTTCTATTGCTGTGATACAGACAGACTTTTCAAGACCCCAAAGAATCCCTCACATGTGCAGTCTATAAATTATTTGTCCTTTAATTCTCCTTGAGTACATAACCTCTTAAATACAGATCTTGCCTTGTTTTTGTACCATCCTCTTGCTTTTGCACGCTTTTCCTATATATTAATGCAATAGCATATTCCCATGTTATACCATCTTGTTGGAATTATGGGTCTCTCCTTTCTATTTCAATTTACTTTAAGTAGGCTGGCTTGAATTAATTAAATGCAATTTAAATCACCACTAAAAAGCCTTTAGTTTATCAATTTTAATCAACTTTTCCCTTTGCCCCTTTCTTCAGAAAATAATTTTAGTACATTTTAACTGGTTGATATATAGATATAGATTTACAAGTAAATGTAGTCTTTACACTGAATTTAGAATTTGTTACCTAGGAGGATATACTATTATTATATACATTTATTTAAGCAAGTATATACTTTTAATATTTTCAGATTGGATTAATTTTACATCTTAGTGCGTTGGAAAATGGTAACCGCTGATTTACTAGATAATTAACGTCTTGATTATGACTTGTCAAGGAGCTGCATTATAATGATAACTGGAATTTCATTAAGTACACAGAAGTATATAAAATGACTGAATGTTTTAGATATGTCATCTTTTCTTATTAATACATGTTTCATATAACAAAATGATTTAGTGAATGGTGGGATTAACTGTTGAATAAATTCAAACTGGTTATATTTCTAGTTAGCATAGGACAAATCTCAAGAGTCTCAGTGAAAGTTTGTCTTTTGAAAAATCTCTTAAGTTACTTAGGTTGGCCTTCCAACTCCTTAAAGTTTAGTGGAGCTCATAGCTTCTCTTCCTTATTTTTATTCATAGACTGGAAGAGGCAAGTTTTCCTGCTTTTTCAGCTCCAAAGATATTTTCTCATTTGACTAAATAAAAATCAAATGGAGACTTTTTTTCTGTCTGCAGAGGAGGCTATTGCCATCAAAAGATTATTCATTATTTCAACAAACTAGTTCTTGTTTTGAATAATTGTCCTTGTTGTCAGTGTGCATGCACCTTGAGCATCTCATTGGAGATTCTTTTTTCCCTTTGGCCTACCTAGAGGATGCACTATAGCGCCACTTCTCATGTCCAATGCCAAAAGGATAAAGGGTGGTGCATACTACCTGCTTCTCAGTTTCTTTCCAGTTTTTTTCCTTGCTTACAGGACAGAGCATGTTTCTTGCCTTTGTGGTCTTACAAACATTTCAATACCCTTCTATTTGAAGGACTTCTTAAAATTAATATAGCTTTCTGCTTTGTTGCTGGTGTTTCTTTCATTAAAGAGAATTATTTTTTCTCAACTTGTTCTTTTCCTTTATTGGGGCTTCTGCCCTTTTTGAGCCTTCCCTCATGTCACAGTTGCCTTTTTCTTTTTTTAACTGCACTAAACGGCACTGCTATCTTGGGCTGTCAGTAAACCACTGTATTTAATGCAGGCCTGATTGGTTCCTAACCGTGTCCTCATGGTTCTTGCTTTTACAGTGCAACTTTACTGGCCTTTGGCGTTTCTGGGCTCCCTCCTTCCTCCACCAATCCCTCAAGCTGGAGGATAATTCAGGTCTCGCATTGTTCATTTTTGACATATTAGGTCTCTTTGGGCAGCCACTTGTTAGGTACTGAAATTGAGAGGACTGTGATCCAGATCTGAGACAGGGTTATCCATGGAAACTGATGTTGTCTGACTATGCCTCTTCTTTTTTCTCCATCAGATGAATTTATAGGGGCTTTTAGGACCTGATATGTTACAAGGTCCAGATCCTTCAAATGCCTCTGAAGGTTCTTTGACTTCCTCGATACTAACTGGTAGTCCATATCATAGTTTAGCCTGCAAAGGTATTCTTGCTCAAATAGCAAGGTAGGCAGGGAGTCTGCCTCTCCTATAAAGACATGCCACATAAAAACCCATGCCAAGTTCCCCTTACGCTGTCTGTTGTTGGTGTCAATGAGAAAGAAAGGCAGTTGATCTCAACCCCAAAAGAGACAGCTGAAGAGTTTGGACCTGCTTGGAAGAAAATCGTACATTTCCATTAGTCTCCAGTTCAGAATTGCAAATGATCAGACTCTTTTTGTAGGTATAATTTTCAGGCCTATGAGCAAATTACTAACGCTGTGGACTCCTTGTTGTAGAAGGGCAAAGGGTGTGCGGTTTGCGGTATCACAAACTGCACATGTTGAATATTAAAATGTGCCCTGCACTGCAAATTTGCAGCGTGGGGCCAAAATTTAAAAAGCAAAACAAATAAAAAAACTAGCACAAAAAACAGTGCAAAACATGCACAACAGGCATGTGCTGGTACACACGGAGGCTGGGTCATTCAGAGAAATGCTTTGGCTGTTGGCCTGGCCTCTGTGCTGCCTGACTGTGCCCCTGCTGCTCCAGGCCACCAGGTAAGACTGTTGGGGCCAGCACTGGTGCTGTCCCCAGCAGCCCCTGCCTGAAGAGCCAAGAGGAGCTGGGCAAGGGCAGTTTGCCTGTCCTGCAACGAAGGACAGGTGCAGGAGCATGTGCCACAGTAATTTGTGCAGCTGCAAGTGCATGCCCCTGTATGTCTGGATGTGGCCTTAAAGTTTATTTAGCAACTCCTTAGAGGAAATGAAAGTTTGTCATTCCACTCATGGATATTTTTCTTTCCTACTCTGTTGCTTCTCTGCTGACGCATAGATCCTTAGAAATACCCAGAAAATGTCAACTATTCTTTAAGTACAAACATTTCACAGCTGCATCAACTTTTTTACCATACATTTGAGGCTACAGGCAAGGTCTCTGCTGGTACAGTTCAGAGAGACTGTTTGTCCTGTGCAGTGTTGACCTCCTTCCCTTCCCTCCCACGACCTTTCACAACTGCCTGGCCTGCTCACAGTCTCCATTGGCCCTTGTTTCTTCAGATCAATGGGTTCTGGACACTACCACAATGGACTACAGTCCTATCTTATACTCTTACCAGTTATATCACACCATTCAGTTTTGCTACCTGCTCCAAATTGCTTATGAGTTTCTGTGACAGCAGGAGGTGCTCTAGCTGTTAACTTTGAAGGCAGTAGAAAAGTCCTGTCACACTTAGGAAATGGGTTTTGCAGTAGTCCTGTACTTTTGTACCCAGTACATGCCAGACTCCACCTGGGGTGCATGACAGATGCCACTCTTAGATTGGGGGGCTTATGGCAATGACTTTAAGGCATAGGCTGTCTGGACACCAGACGAGGCAAGATTGAAAGTAAGGACAGTGATGAGAGCATCCATGCCTTCCTCTGTTATATTCAGGGGCATAGAATCATAGAAAATTAGGGTTGGAAAGGACCTCAGGAGGTCATCTGGTTAAACCCCCTGTTCAAAGCAGGACCATCCCCAAGTACAACATCCCAGCCAGGGCTTTTTTATACAGGTCATGCTAAGTAACATTATCATAAACTTTTTCTTAACAGGAAAAGTGGGCCAGGTACATCCTTCTGTGCAGGGAAAATGGTCTTCCTCTGATGCTGCCTCTGACATCAGAAAACACTTGTTCGTGGCGCACCTGCCTCATCTTCAGAATCCCAAGACAGTCAGTCTCAGCAGAGTTGTCTCCCTATACCAGGAGTGGGAGGTTACGGGCTTGGTTCTTTGGTCCATCTTAGCAGCTTAGAGTAATCAAATAATAGACTTGCTTGTATCAGAAGTCAGCAAGAATTTCCAGTTTTCCTGCCCCATTGAGATTTTGTCCAGGTTCCTTGCCAGTACCTTTTGTTATTCTGTCATCAAAAACCCTGCTGGATACTTTTCCATCGAGACTTCTGAACCCATGGGTACTTGGTGAGGTGAGGCAGAACTCAGTTCAGATAACCCTGGTAGCCTCCACATGGCTGAGACAATTTTGGTGCCAGGAACCTCTGCTGTTTGTGAGCAGCCTGAGGGCTCTGCTTTTAATCCTAGATCTTATCCATGAGAAGGGGAGAGTGATTCTTCCAGATATGAACCCCCTTTATCTCCACGACCAAGTTGTAGGATGGCTCTTGGGGAAGGAGCCTTGTCTCTAACAGACATCCTTCTGCAAATCATTGCATAAGTCCATCAGTAACAGTAAAAATGGAAATGATCTACTCAAGCAAACAAACATACCCATTGCTATATTTTGCACACAAACATTTTGAAATTAGTAAGTTTGTGCTTTGGGTGGTCACTTATAATGCTGTGTTATTAAATTATAGTAGATAGTCTGATTGTGGGCATGGCTGAATGTTTTTTTTTCATGGCTCCTGCTGCTGCTGCTTCCACCCCGGGAGGGCATGTGGGGGTGCCCCTGCATCTGCACGGGGTGGGTGGGCTGCAGTGGGGAGGGCTGTGGGCTCCTTTCGGCAGGGGCTGGGCTTGGGAAGGGGACTACGGAGGTGGCTGCAGCAGATTTCGTTGTAGCTCTGCTCCCAGTGCTGCCGCACGCACCTGGTGCAGCCTTGGCTCTTCCTGCCATGTGGGTGGAGGTGGGGTGTCGAGCTGGGGCTGCTCCGGGCACACGGTAGCACTGGGAGTGGAGCTATGGTGAAATGTGGGGTGGCTACAGCCCCCGAGCCCAGCCCCTGCTGAGAAGAGCCCAGCGCAACCCGGGCTGCAGCCTACCTGTCCAGCACAGGACTAGGGGCACATGCCCCCCTCCCCCTCCCCTCCCTGTGCCCTCCTGGAGTGCAAGCAGCAGTGGGAACCGTCCCCCCCCCCTCCGAGCCCCGGCTCGGTCCTGTGCCCCGCTCTGCCCCGGCTGGGCAGCGCCTGCCCTTGCCCTTTCCCTCATTGCAGGGGGTGTTGATCTGCCCCCTCCCCACACACCCTTCCTTCTCCCACCTTCTACCACAACAGACTTATCAGCTGCACGCAGCTGTATCAGCCCATATGCCTCTTTAAATATTGGCTATTGGTATCAGCACCCAAAATCTCTATCAGTGCACTCCTAGATAGTGCATCTGCTACTCCAAGGTATGTGGTTACTGTACTTTTTTCTTATCCATATACTGAGTTTGAGGAGTGTGAAGAAGTATTTGAAAAAAGTGGTAGGAAAGAGGGAATCTAAAACCATTGCGTTTACTTTTGAGTTCTTTCCTGTCTTTCATCCAGTCTAGCTGTTTCCTACAAAAGCTACCCTTTAAAGTAGCACAATTACAGTGAAGCGGAAAGCTGTAATGAAATAGCTCCCAGTTTTCCTTTGTGAGAGAATATACTTAAAAGCAACCCAAGCACTTTTCAACCGAAAGGCTTCTTTAAAACACTCAGTGAGGGGGTGAAGGAGATCTCTGCTGGCCCTCTGACAAACTCTGCAGCACTTTCAGAATAGAAGAGGCCCCCATCATCCTCTTACCTTTCCCTCACCTGTCCTGTTATATAATTCCCTCCAGCTCTAGTGGGTCAGAGAAGCCAATGGTACCCTTTCCAAAGCAGAAGAGAAATAATTATGCCTGCTATCTTTTTTTCCTCTCAGGAGAGAAGGTCATGGCATTTTCCTCTAGTGCACCTTTCTGTCTTCCCGTGTCAAGAGATAATTGACAAACTAGCTAGCAGTATTGATGGGGAGGGGGACATTTAATTGTGGCTTAGCTCCTCGTTGTCAGGAAAGCTATGGGGCTTGACCTGATATCTGGCACAAAGCAGAGGTGTTCTGACACTAGAGTTTGATGTTTGCTTTTTTCTCTTGGCTTTGGTAGAAGTACTAAGACAAATTTTTGAGCAGTAGAGCCCATGGGGAGTGTTTAGAGCAGCCCAGTCTGTCTTAGTAGCAACATTAGGCAAAAATCTCTTGCTCCTAACCTGGAGGAATCAAGCCCCTCCAAGGCTAACATGAGAAACCCCTGAGGGTGAAATATCTAGCTAGATAAGGGAACAAGTAAGAGAAGTACAAAATAATGAGTTTTTTTAAATCTGTTTGGTTTTCAATTTACAGCAGCTTTTCTTTAAATATAACCAGGGGCATCAAACTCACCTACACAGACCAGATTTGAATGCAGTGGCAGCCTCAGAAATTAATGCAGCCATCACTCCCCTTCCCCACCCCCTCAGCTGCCACCAACACACATTGTCAGCTGGGCTTGCTGGCATTGTCCCCTCTTGCCTAGGCCCCTCTTGGAGCCCAGTGGGCCTCGTGCCACAGCTGTATGTTTGATACCCTCACTTGAAACAGTGCAGAGAGTACAAATGAGTCGGGTGTAAGCTGTTTTTTGTTGCAATTGCTAGCATGCTGGTAGGGAATTGGATGGTGCATTAGTGTTAGAATACTATGCAAAATGAAATTAATAAGGTTGGAAATTAAGGGCTAAATCTGCGTATATGACTTTCTTCTAGTATTCTTTAAAATTTAAAACAAGTTTCTCTTCAGTATTTCATTGAATCAGTTATTAAAATTGCCAATTTAAAAAAAAAAAGGGTTTTTTTTGAAAAGCAGATAGGACATATACACAGTTCATCGCCATTCTCATGATATCAGTGAAACAGGAGTCCACGGAAAGACCTGAAAAAAAAAAAAAAAGTCACCTTGGGTAGTAGTGGACTTATAGTTGAAATATTCCTTTCCTTGCAGCAATGTAATCACCTGAATACCAGATTCAAGCTAAAATAGTATTAAGCTAAAATTGTTCAGTTGAAACTAAGTTACAGAAATGGCTTATGCCAGAAATATGTATTGTGACTTAGGTTACTTCCTACAAGAAGTGTTACAATGACGTACTTTAATACAATATTTTGTCACTGCTGCATTCATGAATTTATTTTAAACAATTTAAAGTTTAGCTACAGTGAGCTGTGTAGATCATGCGATAGATTGGGAGTGGCCAGCTTCCGATTTACGGGGAGAGGGTGGCAGAGTGGGGAGAGGCCAGAGTGGCACTTGGAGAAGGGCAGGGCTTAACTTGTGGCACGCCTGCTAAAAAGGTTGTCCACTAGTGATAGACACTCATGTGCTTCTCATGGGAGTCTTGCGCCTTTAGTCTGACTCATGCCAGAATTCTTGGCACTTTTTCGCCCTTAGTATATATAGAGGTGCCTTAGAAGAGCCAGATATTTCATGTAGTTAGATTACTAGCCTCCCTGTGAAGATAAGAGGTTGCAAACTAATCAGGCATATCATAGAACAGGGATGGGCAGCCTGCAGGCTGGCAGTGGACTCCATTTCCCAGCAGCCCCTGCCCGCGTGGCTGGGGCTGGTCTTCATGGAGATGCCTGTGTTGTGATGGTGCAAGGCTGGGGTTGCCATGGAGACCGCCCCCAGCTATTCTGGCAGGATGCAGAGCAGGGTAGGGGTCTTCTCCGGAGCCACTGGGATCTTGCGGCAGGAGCAGCTTGGTCTGGGGCCAGGGCAGAGCTAGTATCTGCAGTCTGCATGCTCTGGGCAGGGGTGAGCAGGCAGGGGATCATGACTCTGCCCCAGCTCCTGGTCCAAAAACAGCTGATTGTCGATTAATGTCAATTTTCCTTTTATCGGTACTGATCTGGCGCACCTCTAGAAGACAGTCCAGCTCCCCTTCAGGTAGTTGAAGGCTGCTATTAAGCGCCCCCTAAGTCTTTTCTTCTCAAGACTAAATAAGTCCAGTTCCCTCAGCCTCTCCTCAGAAGTCATGCACCCCAGCCCTTAAACCATTTTCCTTACTGAATGTAAGCAGAATTGTAGCAGGCGGCTGTGTGAGACCACACAGGTGCACCAGCTGGTTGTGAAAGCTGTTCTACCTTAAAACGTGCCACTTCTCTGGTCAGCTGCATGGGACCCCAGCTGTGCTCCAGCTGATCCACAGAGCAGCGCCTTTTGAAGTAAAGACCTCAGCAAGCAGCTGTGAGTGGCTTATTCTTAATTTGGCAACCTGCTGCAAACTATGTGGGTTGTGAACCACCCAGATAAGAAGAAGCTGAGTTTGACTGAGCTGCCACTTCATTCATCTCTCTGAGCATGCTTCCCTGTAATTTTCAGGTTCTGCTTAACTGTTCAGAAGAGTTTTTTGGTTAATCCCATTTTGAAAGATTTCCATTAGAAAGTTTCCAGTCTTCCAAGATTTCCAGAGTTGAATCATGCTCACAGGAAACTAAAACTGACCAGCTTACACATCTGTAGGAGGACTGGAAAACTTGATAAATGAGTGTATAGGACCAGAGAAAAGAAGGGATGTAAGGACCTCAGGCGATCTAGGATCCTCCCAGGGCAAATGTCCATCTGAACTGCTTTTGAAATCTTCCAAGGCTGGAGATTTCTGCAGCTTCTCCAGGAAGCCGATTCCAGTGCTCTTCCCCCTCACTAGAGATTTCTTCCTAATAGTGAACGGAGGCTTTTCCCTGCTGTAATTTAAGACCGTTGTTCCTTGTCCTTTCCCTTGCGGCCACAGAGGAAAGTTTGTCTATTTCTGCTTGACTCTTGGTTCTTGTTTGACACATAGCCCAAAAAATTGGTCCTAAAATCATCCAAAGAAGCTGACTCGAAAAATGAGTAACCGTTTCATAAGTAAATGACAGCTTCATGTTTGTTAGGAGCAGCTTAAAAAAATAGGGGAAGACCTTTCTTCCCATAATTTATAAGATGTAGACATTGTTTCCTAGTTGAACATCTTTTAACTATTTGTTTTGAATATCATAATTGCAATGTGAATATGATGTTTCAGGGTGCTTTAATGTTTGTGCTCAGGGTCATGCCTTATTAATCAGCAGTCTTTTGAGATCATTTACTCTTTTTGAGGAGCAAACATTGCTTTCTTGAGTCATATGTCATTCCCTGGCCCCTTATGCTCTCCAGGTCTGTTATCCCAGTCTGCTTTTGTCACATAACTAAAATTAACTTTAAATATGCAACCTATAAGTATTATTAGATGATTTATTTCTTATTGTAAGTTAGTTAGTAATACTCAGATTTTTAAAGTCAGAAAGTACTATTATATTACTGCCAGATATTGATACTATTAGATAATATCCGAAAACTAGCAATATGGATCAAAATGTAAGTAGTTTTTTTAAATTGCATCTGTAACACTGGATATAAGAATGCAGTGCAGTAATTCTGTGCATTTTCTGGTGATAGTGAATATAATCATAAATATGAAATTCTAATGAAGTAAAAATAAGGCACAGAAATAAACTATCAAAATAATTTGAATGAAGGTTGATGTCTGTGTTACTGGACTCTGCTTGATCTAGCAAATCCAGAATCGTGCATATGTGGTAAGAGAGGAAGCATTTTTTTTTTTCATTTGAAGTACTTTGCAGTTAGCTTGGTAAAGAACCATTAAAATGGAAATATTGATATGCTTTTCTAATTTTTTTTAATAGCTTTAGAATTTTAGTTGGACTTTTGCAAGGCTTTTATTTCCAAAGCTGTCGAAAGTGATTGATAAAGGGAAACAAACAGGTTTCTGTCATATATCCATCCCTTGACAAATGCATGTAGTTTGAAATGTATGAGGATGTTTCTAAAATAACAGGTTTTGAAATAATACAATTTTTGTGTGCCATGCTCATTTACAACTATGTAGAGAAGTGGTACGGACCAGTAAGCAATGAGTGCATTTCACAATGCTGCCTTTGGTGTTTGCCACTGTTGTGTAGTTTCCTTCTTGGTTGCATACATATAGCTTGGGCAGCCATTTTGCCATTCGGTTGCCATTATACACCCACATTATCCTTGGGTTTTTACTAGTAACGTAGTAAGTAAACTCTTTTTTTTAAAACCATTTAATGCAGGAGTCAATCTCTCCCTAGGCCCATGGTCAGATTCAGATCACCGGGGCTTCTGGGCTGGAACCATGGAACCTGCAGCAGCTGCAGTGGGTTCACACTTGGGCAGAGGCACATATCTGGGGGCATGCACCACTGCAGGGCTGTATTTGGGTGGCACTGCATGGGGAGGGGAGGGCCTGCTGCCGCCAGGCCATATCCATCAGGGGCCTGTATTCTGTGGCAGGCCGTACTCTTCGCTTCATGCAGTCCAGATGGAACAATTCTGCAGGCCATGTGTTTGACTACCCTAATATAAAACATTTTCATTAATACTTTAGTAACATCTTATACAAAGGAAGACCAACTCTTTCACCTGTACTGCCAGTTAAGGTGCTGGAGCTCACAGTGGACATCCCAAAGAAGATCCAGCAAAATGAAGGGGACACCAAATATGACCCTGAACTGATTTATAAAGGTTAAAAAGAACAGGAATGAAAGGAGGAACATCCTCCTCCCCATTAGGACAAGAAACACAATTTAAAACAATTTTGCAAGCCATCTTTTGAATGCAAATGAAATACTGACCATTTACTCTTTTGAGGAACAAACATTGATTTCTTATCTGCCATACAATTTCATCCCCCCCTTACCCTACTTTCCAAGGCCTGTTGTCCACATTTTGCCTTTGTCAAATAACTAAAATTTACTTTAAACATAATAATTTAAACAGTATTAGATAATTATTTCTTATTTGATGTTAAACAATCAAGGTACAAGATTTGAAGGGGAAATATACTAAGTGGTTTTTTTCCTTTCTTTTTTTCTCCAGACTTCTGTGAAGAGAGATGCAACTCAAATTACAGTTAAAGAAGACAAAGTCCATCTATTGAAATACAATATAGGGGATCTAGTCTGGTCAAAAGTGTCTGGTTTCCCATGGTGGCCATGTATGGTTTCAGCTGATCCTGTTCTTCATTCCTACACTAAATTAAAAGGTATGTTTCAGTTGCTGCAAACATCTTTCCTCCTTTCAAGTGTGTGGAGATGTTAATTTCTGGGAGATTCAGAACTTTATTAAGTACATTCTGAAATCTTGATATGTTAAATGAAATCTTCATACCAGTCTGTTGTCTAGAAGGTGATTGAAATAGTTTTCACTTTGTGGTGGCCTCATATAGAGTCTTACAGTAATTAACTGCCAATGGCTACTTTGTCCCTTTTTTAAAAATCAGAACTTTTTTTGAGACCTTTATATTTCAGGGTTTTTTTTTTTTTTCAGGGGTATTGTAGATGAGTGCATTCAATGTAAACTTTTCTAAAAGCTTATTAATAGCATTTTAGAAATGATAAATGACTTAAGTTTCACTGGTGGTTAGTAGGCAGACAAGGTTCCTTGGGTGAATTTGATATCTTTTATTAGACCAACCCAAATAGTTGGAGAATAGTTATTAAGCAAGCTTTCGAGTTCAAAAACCCTTCATCAGGCTAAGGAAGTTTCAGCAGTTGGTGTGTGCTCTTCCTGGATGGAATGAAAAGCTTGCTTAATTGTGAGGGTGGGTGCAGCCCACCCTCACCCTGCACACAAATTTGGGGGGATACATGCCCCCCATGCGTCCCCCAGGGTGCGTGCAGCAGTGAGGAGCTGCCCCGCCCCTTCCCTGTCCCCTCATTTCCCCTGGACAAGCCACTTGCAGTTCTGTCTTGCACCCCCCTCCCTGGCTAGGCAGCACCTGCCCCAGCCCTAGCCCCACTCTCTCCCTCCCCATGGGAGCCTCTTTTCAGCCTCCCACACCCCTTTCCTCTCCCTCCCTCCCTCCCTCCCCCCCCCATAGACTTACCGGCTAGACAAGCTGTGGGGCTGCGTTTTGGCAGTTGAAGCAGTATCGGCTGATATGGCTGGTTAATAATCTGTATTGTCCAAAAAAAATCTTTATCGGTGCACCCCTACTCTCTAGTTAAGATTGCATATTATTTTTCATTGTGGCCCCAGGTTTGGCTCTTCTCTTAAATCCACGGATTTGCTAGCCTCAGAACTGATGTGGAAGTAAAAGTTTTCTCTGGAGCTTCAAGTAAATCTGAAGGGGTGGGGAGGGTCCAAAAGGGTGAGAACAGGAGGATTCAAGGAGTGTGAAAAAATTGTTATCGTTTTTTATCCCTCTTTAGCAAGTTATGTGTTTTTCCTCCTTATTTCTAGTTTATGGGGAGTTCCCAAGCTCAGGTCTTTGTCCAGTACCAAATTTTAGCTGATTCAGCTACATTTGAAAAACCTGATGTTTCTATGGGGCATCCGTGCTATCAAGTTTATACGATATGAAATCGTTCCTAGAGGAAATCATTTTATACAGAGAGAAGATCTGGTCCTTTGTTGTACCAAGAGAGATCTTGAGAATGTAAACTAAGGATTAGGAAAGCATGCCAGTGAAAAAGTTTGTTCTTTTTGTGTAGTCAAGGAATGGTTTTCAACTGTTTGAGACTCAAGGGCCCCCTTCAAAACTTGTTGAAATGAGGTGCCATTCAGTTCACAAAACAAATTTACTTATTACAGTGCTTACCTCCTGATTAGGTGGTGGAGGGGAGAGAACCAAGTTGAAAATCTTTTCCATTAAAAGTACAGAGTCTCTTACATGCACAGCCCTGGCAGATCATGCCAGTTATCCTGTTTCTTCTCATGGATTTGAGTGCGCTAGGGATCACATCTCTCCCTTGGTTTCCTCTTTGCACCTGTGAGAGTGGGACAGAACCCAGCAGTTTCCTGACCCACTACTATGTTTAGCAATATAAACTCGGTTTTAAGGGCTCACCTTGACAAAGCTTGTCTTTTTTGTCTTGTTTTTCACTGATGAGATGGCCCACTATAAGTCATATTCCCCACTGACATTTCTTCATTGTTAGGCCAAGTGCTCTGCCCAAACTACAATATCTTGTATCAGTCCTAAGTTATTTGCATCCAGTCCATGGTAGTCTGATAATAGACTAATTCCACAAAGAGCAAATGAAAGAGATGTCTTCTGTATTGGGGTAGTCACATCCTGGTCATGTGCTCTGTCCACCGTATAGCAGGATTCAGCAGCTTGTGGCCTTTGGACCAGATCTGGCCTGCAAAGGTCTGATGCAGTCCACATTTTACCAAGGGCATGCCAGTCCCTGTGTGTTCCAGTCTGTTTTGCTAATGGTTGCTGATTTTGATTCCTCAGCCCTAATCTATCTAAAGGGCTGGTTTTCCCTCACTGCAGCGTCTGTTCACTATCACTGAAAGGACCAGAGGGAAAAGGTGGCCTGCTGGTAACAAATTATGGCCTGCATTACTAAAAGCTTGTTGCCCCCTGCTACATGGTATTGCTGCTCAAAGAAAAGACACACCTCTGCATCTATGCTGATGTACTGTTTTCTGGGGATAAGTAGAGATGGGTCTTTCTACCAGGAATGGAGACCGGGTAAAAGTGCCTTTCATGACATTTTGCTTAAGTTATATTAGTCTTGCTGGAGACTGTTGCATGTGTCCAGCAGCTGATCCCAGTCCATGGATGTTAAAGTATTCAAAGACTGTCACATTGCAGAGACCCTGGAATTGACACTATATTCATGCAAGGGGAGTACCATAAAGTTTTTGGCATGTTGAGCAGCATAGGTTCTGGTCAGAATAGCTTTCTGTGTCAGTGAAAGGATCCTGAAATCAGGTAGATGGCTCTGGCAAACTGTATTCTGTTCTTTGTACTTCAAAGTGAGAGATACCAAAGAACCTTGAAGTAGCATTGTAGGAAAGAAGAGCTGAAAGGGACTTCACAGTGCCATCTCGTCCAGTTACCTGCTCAGGACAGAACCATCCCTGCCAATTGTCTTTCCAATCTGCTTTTGAACATTTCTAGGGGCAGAGAGTTCACAGTTTCTCTAGGCAGCCTGTTCTGGTGCTTGAGCCTGTTCATAGTCTGAACAGTTAATCTCCAGCCTAACTTTCCCCTGCTGCAGCTTGAGACCATTTCTTTGTCCTGTCTTCTACAGCCACAGAGAAGGCTCATCTCCATTCTGTCTTTAAATCACCATACAGGTGTTCGAAGACTGTTATGACCACCTGCTTTCCATCCCCCCAGCCTTTCTTTCTCTAGACTAAATAGCTCTTTCAGGCTGTCTTAGCAAGCCATGCTTCGTAGGCCTCCAGTCATTTGGATTGCTCTGGACAGGACTCTTTCCAGTCTGTCCACATACTTCTTGAAGTGTGCCCAAAACTGGGCACACTACTCCAGATAAGGCCTCACCAGTTCTGAATAAAGCAGAAGAATCGCTTCCTGTGGTTTGCAAGTGACACTCATGTTAACACAACCTAGTGTGCTGCTGGCTTTTTTGCAACAAGAACACATTGTTGGCTCATTCAGCTTGTGGTCTGCTGTGTAGGGATGGCCAGCCTGTGGCCCAAGTGGCATGGGCAACCTTTATGTGAGACACGCAGCAGATCGAGGGCAGGAAGGACAGCAACAGATAGGGAAGGGAATAGAAAGCAGAGGAGGAGATTGTGCTCCCTGCTCTGAGTAGGGAGTAGAAAGCAAAGCAGGTGTTTGGGGATCAGAGTGGCAGTCAGGGAGGAAGCTGGGTTACTTTGTGGCATGCCTAGCAAAAAGGTTGGCTCCTACTGGTCTACTGTAATCCCCAGGTTTTTCTTTGCAGTATGCAGTTGTTCCCCAGTCTGTATTTGTACATGCAGTCATTCCATCCCAAGTGCAGGACTTTGCACTTGTCCTTGTCAAGCACTTCTGTGTTCCAGATCAGGGCCCATTGTGTTGGCAGCGCATGGGAATTCCAAGTTCGGACACACGCAAAGGGTATTATTTCCATGCGTTTGCTAGAGAGAGCTGTAGTATCAGGTCCTGTTAGTAATATACAACTTTCTTATCTGGGAAAGGATCGCTCCTTGCCTGCCAACTCCTGCAGGATAGCAAGAAGAACCTACAAAAGTTAGCAGAAGAGCTTGATTTCTAGAATGTATTTACCCACTGCCATGGATTCGTTAGACTGACCTAAAGGTAGATGGCTGTGCCAGTTGTGATGAGGTGAGCCTCATGGCTTTTAGGTGTCTGGCATACACGCACATCACAAACCACTATAGGGGACCTGCACTTTGAGGAACTGGAGTGTTTTAGCTGAAGCGCTTCATCCCCCTCAAAGGCTCAAAAGCCATGCTATATACCAGGACCTCATATTAAGCTAAATAAGTATTAGCAGAGGTATGTGTCCTACCTCACACATCAACAGCCAGAGTACTTTAGAAAGGACCTAGGTATTCCAGAAGACACCTGTTTTATATTTCTTCAACAAACCTGTCTCCTCTTAGAAGCAACAGATTTGACAGGAGCATAAAGAGTCACTTTCCTGCCTTGCCTTTAGGACACCACTTACCTTTTTCTGCTAATATTAGGCATTGAAGTCTTTGCCCAAGATCTGCCCTATTTATTTTTACTCATTGCTTCTACCTATACCTTTTTTCCTTATTCTCCAAGGTGGTTCCACTGCTTCATGCCACGCCTTCTTCTGGCATTTTCCCCCCCCCCCTCCCCCCAATAGAGGTCCCTTGTTTTATCTAGATGGGGGGGGGGGGGGGGGTTGTACCAACTGTTAGACCTCATGGTAGAGTCTAAGCTGTCATTTTTTAACTTTTTGATGAACAGGCGCACATTTTTTTTGTTTAGAAGACAGAATACAAGGGAAGAGGCTTAGATTTCTGCTATTTCTTTTATCCTGAGGAATAATGTGGGTTTTAATCCTGTCCTAGACCTGGGTATCGTGGAGCATGTGTTTAGATGGTCTAGGATTTGTGGTGGGTTCTGATCTTCGGTATAAGTTACCGTCATTTGGAATTCTTTGAACTTAAGCGCCTAAAAGTAGTAGCAGCCCATCTCAGGAGAGAGAATATTACTTCTGACTGGATCATTGGCTGACCAGTGATCCAGCTGTGGATGTGTCCCCCAGGCCTCTCCTGTATGCTTTTGTCCAGCTCTCCGGATTCTCAGATCAAATGAGACACTCAAGAGCATCCTGATGATCTTCCTAACTGAACATGGTTATTTTTTTACTGAGTGGTCTTCCTGCTGCTGTTGTGCAGTCCAGAAGAGTAACTGCATTGCAAACACTTGTAGTTGATCCTTCTTGCACAGCATTTATATTAATATAATAGGGCTAAAACCTCACCCAAAATTTATTCCAGGGTAATCTTGGGATTTATCTACATCAATCTCTGTGGTTTCTTCTACAAGTGATACTCTGCATCCTGAGAGAAGAGTTTGCACTCTGGATATTTCCAGATCTTATTCCATTGAAAAAACCAAACAGTTCAAATCAAATCAAGCCACCCAGTTCCTGTATGTCTCTCTCTCTCTCTTTCTCTGGCCATTATAAATGTCAGTCTGTCTCATCTGTTTAACAGTGTGTGGCAGTCCAGTGCATCTTGTTTTCTTCATTACCTTTCTTACTGAATATCACGGCTCACTCCATCATTAAGTTTAGAGAACTGAAAACACTGTCTGGTTCATAAATATGTTTGTCAGAAGTGTAAGGTGATCACACAAACTGTGATACTAGTCTTTGTTAGCATTTCATCTTGGATTTAGCCACCAAATCAGAGACCAGTTTTGGGAAAGCAGTACTAGAATTCCTGTTCAGTTCATGTAACTGAAACTCTTAATTTCACCTCTTGACAGACACCCCAGTATGATCCCCTTCTAGATAAAACAAGGGACATCTGTTATAAAAATAATAAGGAAAAAGCATCCCTGGTGTGGAAGGAGGAAAGGGATGGTTGGAAATAATGAGTAAAAGAAACAACCTTTACTTAAACTACAGCAACCATGGACCATTGAGATGTAATCAGGTGGACCCCATGACCTGCTTTTTCATTTCTACTGTTTGTACTCCTCAGCTGTTGTACGCTTTCATTTGGAAGGGAAGCAGGGGAAGGTTGCAACCATTTTATCCTTTGACTTTATACAAGAACATGAGGAGGCAAAGGAGAGGGCGAGAGTGAGAGTGTGTGTGTGTGTGTGTGTGTGTGTGTGTGTGTGTGTGTGTGTGTGTGTGTGTGTGTGTGTGACTAATGGACAGTTGCTGTTCAAAAGACTCTATTTTAGTGTAGATGAGGTATGTGTGAATGCGCAGCTGTTTCCACAATGATGTTGTGTTGAAGAACCATGGTTTCTTGTAGAATAAATAACCATTTTTCCTGTCAAAACTGAAGTTAAGACAAAATATAAACTAACAACAGAAGTGATGGCCATCAGAATAAGGCAGTGGTGCTCACTCAACCTTCTGGCCCCATGGGCTGAAAGAGTGGTGTGAGGGCAGTCCATACCAGACCCAAGACCATGCATAGCCAGATCCAGCCACACATTGGCCTGACCCTGCATGTAAGGCATGTCATCTGGCTTGCGGGACTCCCCACAGGTCTGGAAATTTGGCAGCAGGGGAGCTGCAATTAATGATGCTACCATGCCCCTACCCCCAGATTTTCAGACCTTGAGGAGACCTACAAGTTGGATGCTGTGGCCTTGTCAGGAGTACAGGGAATTTCAGAATTTCTTTTGAGTTTATGCCAAACCTTAACCTGAGTTAGGAGTGGAAGACATCAATACAAGCTCATTAAAATCTTAAATTGTTGGGATAGGATGGTGGAGGATGTTTGTTAGGTATCTCAGGCATGCTGCATTTCCCTCTCCCTTTCCGCATTTAAGGTTCCTCATTAATGTTGGTATTTCTTATCCATAGACTTAAAGCATTCCCTCCTCCTTTCACCAGAGCTTAGAGAAGAAAACCACCAGTGATTTGGGGAGTAGGGTTGGAGGATATCTCACTGCAAGTCTTTTCTGTACCTTGAAATAAGAGACTTGACTAGTGTGCCAACAAGTTTGGTTAAAATGAAGGTGGTGGAATAGAAGATACTTGTAAATGGTTGGTGTATGCATTTCTTTTCAAGAATACTATCATATGCAAAATCCAGGAAATTTCAGAGTTGAAGTGAAGTATATATGATACCTAAGCTTTGAGAATGTAATCTTAACTTTGAATTAGTTTTCTAATGCAGCTTTTTAATTTGACTTTTAATGTGTTTGAAAGTTAGCGTACACTTACACTGTTGACAGATGATTGTGATATTAACTTCAGGTTTACATTTTTTATGGAGAAACTTGCTGTTCAGTCCCAACAGGCAAATTTTTTCTTTATTTGAACATATTTCTACTTTTAGTTTCCAAATATTTATTTTGGGTGACAGGAAATAAGAGGCTTTCCAATCCCTGCATACATGATCCTCTAAAATTTAATCAAAATAGCAGATGATTTGTAGCAGAATAAACATTTTAACATCCTTATTGAGAACCTAGTGTCCGACTTATCTCTGTATTTGAATCGAATGCCAGTAAAAGAGCACTGTTTATTTCCACCATTTGGTTTTAAAATGCATTAATAGAACCTGGAGTCCTATCTTAATTTTAAAGCTAATTGCTTTGTCCAAAATTCCACAAGGAGTCTTGAGTAAATCTGGGAATTGCATGTAGATTTTTCTTAGTCATAGTCCAGTCTTTTGAGCATAAAATCCTTTTCCAGAATAAATGCTCATCAGAATTATACTGTTTTAGAGGCTGGGTTACCTAGGAACTAGGTTCCTGTTTGGGTGAAAAAGGGTAACTATTCATTCCTTTGGCTCAAAATTTCAAAGGTTAGGTCAGTGAAGAATTCCAACTCATTAAGCAGATTTACAGAAGGAAAATTAGCCGAACTGTATTTGTCAGAGTTCCAAGTACAGTAATTTACAGAAATGTGAGAGTATTACTATCCTAAAAACTAAGCCATAACTCACAAAATGTATTTTTAATTTTCAGGACAGAAAAAGAGTTTTCGTCAGTATCACGTACAGTTCTTTGGAGATGCCCCAGAACGAGCTTGGATATTTGAGAAAAGCCTTGTGCCATTCAAAGGAAAAGACCAATTTGAACAATTATGCCAGGAAAGTGCAAAACAAGCCCTCACAAAAGCAGAGAAAATAAAGGTAAGAGTCTTCCCGATATGAACTTGTTTACAGTTTTAGTTATTATAGAACTGTTGTTTGCTACACACTATCAAAGGGATAATCTAGAAAGATTTGCCGGCTTGTTAGCGTAGAGAATGTAATTGCTTAGACATTACTTGTTAATTTTGGTGCGCACAATTTAAGCAATTGATTCATCCATGGCAAAACATTACTGTATTTTCCCCATATACCACACACTTTTTTTCCCTCAAAAACCAGCTGCCGGAAATTGGGATGTTCATTAGGTGCAAGAAATGTGATGAGAGCAGATTCTGCTGTATATGGGGGAAACCAAAAGTAAAATCTGTAGCGATCCACAGGGAGCTGAACAATGAGCAGGCTCAGCTCCCTAGCTGCTGCTGCTGCTCAGTTACTTTCTACAAGGAAACATCTTACTTTCCTTTATTCTATGTATTCCTTTATTCTTTTTTATAACAGAACCATTCAAGCATAACTCACTTAAATATTTAGAATAGAGAGATAATATATTCTTGTTTTGAATTAATGTTAGTATTTTGGAATCGAAAGTAAGCAAGTTTCTCAAATCAGCATCTCTTCTTGCAGATGTTAAAGCCTGTTTCAGGGAAACTGCGACCCCAATGGGAGATGGGCATAAAGCAAGCAAGTGAAGCACTAGGCATGTCAGTGGAAGAGCGGAAGGCCAAGTACACCTTTCTCTATGTTAGAGATAGACCTCATCTTAATCCTCGAGTGGCAAAAGAAGTTGGTATTGCTGTGGAACCTTTAGAGGAGATAGATGAATTGTCTTATGGAAATGAAGGAACCACTCAAAGTCTGAAATCAGTGAAGGAATCTGGCATTCCCAACAAGAGAAGGAGAAGGACATCAAAACTGCCTGCAGCAAATGATACTCAAGAAAGTAATGAGTCGGGGACTAAGAATACTACACCCCAAAAGGCATCTGAACAGGCAGAATCCAAAAGAGGGATAGGCTCCCCTGTCACTAGAAAGAAAACTGCAGCATCCACTCCACGAAGCAGAAAGGGAGATGCAGTGTCTCAGTTCTTGGTCTTTTGCCAGAAGCACAGAGATGAGGTTAGTACTTTTGAGCTATTACATGGTGTTCTTGACTGCTGTTGTGTTCTGTGTGTGCAGAAATCTTCCTTTCCATATCTGACAAAATACCTGAACAGTCAGTTGTATATCACTGCAGGATCCAAAATAGATTAGGTGTTTTGTACAGACATACTATGACATAGTCCTTGTCTCAAAAGACCGTACAAACTGAAGACAAATAGGTAAAATGTAATGGTGGAGGCCAGGAAGGAATATGACATAGAATAGAGTGATTTATAGTATTACATCTTGTTAGTGCAATTTCCAATATTTTTCCTTCCATATACAATTACCAATTAACCCTTCATTTAGACACTGTTAGTTGGGTTTTTTGCATTTTTAAAAAATATATAAATATGTATGTTTATACTTTTTCAGCTAACTTTGTGTCCTGAGTGTCGTGTGTTGTCGTGTCGCCCCCCCCGTCTGTCCCCCCCCCCCCCCCATTATCACCATTCTCTGGAGCCGATTTATTCAACATAAGAACTGCCATTTACTGGGTCACACCATAGGCTCATCTTGCACACTATCCTGTGTCACAGTGGCAGAGTAGATGCTGAAAGGGAGTGAACAGAATATAACCAAGGTTTTTTTTACACTGCTCTTCTCTCAATTGCAGCCTCCAGCATTTAAGCTCTAGGAAGTTCTGATTCGCAACTAATTCTCATGCTTAATAGCTACTGATGTGCCTTTCCTCCAAGAGTCTGTCCAATCCCTTTTGGAATTTAGCTAAACCATCAGCTTCCATAACATCTTTTGGCAATGAATTCCACATTTGAATTACATGCTGTGTGAAAAATAACTTCTGTTTGTTAGTTTAAACTTAGTACCTACTAATTTAATTCTTATGACCTCTAGCTCTTCTGTTGTGAGAGAATAAATAATAAATCCCAGTTTACATTCTCTTTACCATGTACTATTTTGTAAACCCTTATCATGTGCCCCCCCCCATCAATCAATCATTTATATTCTAAACTGAATAGACCTAGCCTGTTTAGTCAAACCCCTCTATACCACTAATCATCCTTGTTGTCCTTCTTTGTATTTCTTCCAGTTCAGGACATAATGATATTTTCCGTTTTATTTATCATGACATATTCCCCAGTCTTCCAACTTCCAGAGTTAGGGAACTCTGTGTCCCTAATTAGAATCTCTTTTTCCACCCTTGGGAAACAAATTACAGTCTTTTAAAAGAAACCCTCAACTGGTATCTCTCCATGGAGGTAGCCATTTTCTAATGGTAGGGAGTCTACTAGGACAGGAATTATATCCTTCTGGTATCTTCCTAATTCACTCTGGACAAGGATAGCCCCGTGTATTTAAATGGTAGTATTGTCCTGTCCCATAGGAATTATGCATGTAAAGAGAAAAATCTCTCTTTTAGGTTTCAGTCCACTGCCTTAAACACTCCTTTTCTTCCTCCTCCTCCTCCTCCTCCTCTTCCTCATGCATTGTCCATTTTGGGTGCTGAGTGAAGTATGGGCCCTGTAAAACAAAGAGCATTTTCTCCTGTACTTTCTCATAACACAATATAGGGAGATCAAGGTAAAATTACCCTGGTGGCACAAATCCTGCCACTTTCTAACTTTTGAGTGCTTGACTTTTCCTTAACATTCTTTTAACATCATTATTTTAATAGAAATACTTCAGCTTTAAAAAAAAGCTGTAAAACCAGGTTTTATCCTATGTAGTTATATTGACCAGTCCAGTTCACAGTACTGGAACTTGAGTCCAGAACCTTTTTAGAACTTGCTTTTCCTCTCTGTTGTCATGTTAGTAGATGTGAACAGGACACACACACTTAGCTGATAGCTTAAGCAATTCTTTGCTAGACAGCCCAAGAATACTGGCAGTCCACTTTCCCAAATCAATACCTACCTGTATTCTCTTAACACCTAGCTTCTCTAAATAATCCCTGGCCTATTCTCCACTACTGTATCTCCTTGTCTTCTTCCCTGGCTTTGCTCTCACCTGCAGTCATCACCTGGTAACTGAATATTCATAAAGACTAAAGTTAAAAAAAAAAAAAAAAAAAGGCATTAAATACTTCATTTCTCTCTACACCTGTAACTAGGTTGACCTCTGCATTCATTAAGCAATCTACACTTTCTTTGGTTGTCCTCTTACTTTTGACATACTTGTAGATTCCCCCCCCTTTTTTGCCTTTTACATCCCTTTCTTGTTGCATCTCAGATCATGCCTTGGCCTCCCTGATTGTCTTGCTGCATGCCTGTGTGATACCCTTATACTTATCCTTAGTAACATAATCAAGTTTCCTCTTTTTGTAGGATTCCTTTTTAAGTTTTAACTCATTGAAGAGATCACTATTTAGCCAGGCTGGTCTCCTGTTGCACTCTGTTTCATCACCTTAGGATAGCTTGCTGCTGCACCCTTAGTAAGGCCTTCTTAAAGTTCAGGAGAACTGGCTGTGTACTCTTCTTCCTCTCAGACTTGCCTCCCAGGGGATCCTGCCCCCTCCCCCAGTTTGTTAAAGTTGTCTTTTCTGAAGTCCAGTGTCTTTATTCAGCTGGCCTTCTTCCCTTCCCCACCCTCCTGATTGTGAAATCTAGCAGTTCATAGTCTGTCACCCAAGGTGTCTTCCACCTTCATATTCTCAACAAATTCCTCCCTGTTTATGAGCAGCAAGTTGAACAGCTTGGACCCCACCCCTCTTTTCCCAGTTGTGTGCTGATCTTGATGATGCATTTTCTTCTACCGGGGTCTTTACCCTGGACTAGAAGGTTCAGTGAGAATATCCCCTGGGACCCTGCAGCTCTAATATAGTACAGGACTCAGTAGCATAAGTAGGGCTGGGCATGAGGGGCACCAGCCCTGGGAGATGATTATGATGGCATGCCAGAGAGTTTTCCTCACAGCAGATGTAGTCCTGTGCCCAGTCGTGTACCTGGGGTGGAGAGAAGCAAATGGAGCCCAAGGGGCAGCTTCCAGGAAGCCCATGCCACAGAGCTGCTGTGGTGGACTCTTTCTCTGCCAGGACTACCCAGGCTCTCTGCATACAGACAGCAGCATCAGCTATGGTAGCAGTAGCAGTTGTTTCCTGTGCAGAGAGCCTGGGCAGGTAAGACTTCCCTTCCACTGTGGTCAGCTTACCTCCACCACCACCATCTGCCACCCCAGATGCTGAATGAGCTTGCTGTGCCTCTGCCAGGACTATGCTATTTTGTTCTATATTTACACAACTTAGCTTCAAGAGTTAGATCTCTGGGAAAGCATACCACCTGCACCTTGGTTTTTTGATAGAGGTCATGGATTCTGTGTATTTACCGTTTAGCCTTATAATCTCTTCAATAAATTATTAAATTCAGAGTTTTAAATGTTTATTTATAAAAAAGAAACTTTCATTTAAATAATTCTTGAAATTAGATGTCAGTTAAATATTTCATTTAAAAATAGGCTTTATCAACCTGGAGATGAGATGCCATTAAATGTTAAGTTTATAACTGAGAGCCATTGTGATACTTTAAAAATTACATAAGGTAAAACGAGGAGACATTAGGTACTTAGTTTTGTTCACAGACACTTCTGTGAAAACAGTCACCCTAATATCTCACCATCTGTTTGTAATTTATCTGCGATCGATGAACAGTCTTTGATCTATTGGTATGTCTCAGGATTTCATACTGGTAACCAATAGTAGAAGCATCTGAATGCTTCTTATATAAAATAGATTGCAACAACAAAATCCTTAGTGAACTTCAAGGGGTATGTGGTACGTTACTTTTGGCCTTGGCAGGGATGGGGAAAGAGGGAGGACACTCTATAGGTAGACTTACCTGTTTGTTTTTTAAAATAATTATTTGATTTTTCTGGTGGATTATTTGGAGTATTAAGGGGCTGCGATTAGAAAAGTGTAATCTTGTGATAGAAAGAAAAGTTTTTGCACTTATTTTCTTGGACTTCATGATCTGTATTGGCCCAAAATGTATAGAATCATTGAAAATTAAGGTTGGAAGGGATCTCACTAGGCCATCTAGTTCAACTCCTTGCTCTCAAAGCAGAACCATCCCCAACTAGATCATCTCGGCCAAAGTTTGTCTAGCCAGGTCTTTTAAAAAACTCCAAGGATGGAGATTCTGCAACCTCTTGGTAACTTGTTCCAGTGCTTTACTACCCTCCTAGTGAGAGTTTGTCCTAATATCTAACTAAATTTCCTTTGCTGCAACTTGAGACCATTACTCCTTGGTCAGTCATCTGCCACCACTGAGAACAGTCCAGCTCCATGCTCTTTCGAACTCCTCTTCAGGTAGTTGAAGGCTGCTATTAAATCCTCTCTCAGTCTTCTCTTCTCCAGACTAAATAAGCCCAGTTCCCTCAGACTCTCCTCAGAACTCATGTTCCCCAGGTCCCTAACCATTTTTGTTGCCCTCTGCTGGACTTGTTTCAATTTATCCATATCCTTTCTGTAGTGGGCGGTCTAATACTGGACACATTATCCAGATAAGGCCTTGCTAGTGCTGAATAATCACTTTCTTTGATCTGCTGGCACTGCTCCTGCTAATGCAGTCCAGTATGCCATTAGCCTTTTTCGCAACAAGGGCACACTGTTGGCTCATATTCAGCTTATTGCCCACTGTTTCTCCTAGGTTCTCTTCTGGACAGGTGCCTCTTACCCAGTCAGTCCCCAGCCTGTACCGATGCATGGGGTTTTTCCATCCTAAGTGCAGAGCTTTGCACTTGTCCTTATTGAACCTCATGAGATTTCTTTTTGTCCAGTCCTTCAATTTGTCTAGGTCACTTTGAATCCTAGGCTTACCCTCCAGCATATCTACTGCATTCCTGTATCCCCCACGAATGGCAAAATCCATGAACGCAGTGACCGCTGCGGGGGGGGGCACGGCTCAGGCAGTAGCAGGAGCCTGGTGGTAGCAAGCTCAGAGCTCCCAAGGAGCTCCTATAAGTGTATAACGTGTATTTAAAATGGGGGTTTGCATTCACAAATCTTTGAAACCGCAAATGCCGAACCTGAGAACAACTAGGGTTTCCTGTATTCAGAGTAGGTGTTTGCACTGTTTCTGGGGGGAGTCTATTCCAGGTTCTAGAGACTCGGATGGTAAAGAAATTTGTCATTATGTCCAGTCTAAAATGGTCTTCCAGCATTTTGTGACCATTAGACTTTGTCTTCCCTTAGGGTGCCTTGGTGAACAGATGTTCTCCCAGTTTCTGATGCCATACCCCTTATATACTTACAGGCTGACACCAAGTCACCCCTGAGCCTTCACTTCTCCAGGCTGAAAAGTCCCTTGCCTCTAATAAGCCTCTCCTCATAAGGCCTGTTCTCTTAACCTCTAATCATGCATGTGGCTCTCCTCTGGACTCTCTCAAGCTTCTCCACATCCTTTCTAAAGTGTGGAGCCCGGAATTGGATGCGGTACTCCGGTTCCGGCCTCACCAGGGCTGAGTCAAGCAGGAGGATGACTTCTTGGGTCTTTCTTGAGATGCATCAGTAGATGCAACCCAGAGCTTTATTTCCTTTGCTGGCTGATGTTCATCTTGTGGTCAGTCATGACTCCCAAGTTTCAATCATGACCACCAAGGTTGTGGTGCTAGTGAGCATGGGTATGATATGGATTTTTTCTCCTGAGGTGGAGCACCTTGCATTTCTCTGTGCTGAATGTCATCAGGTTTTGATTCACCTATCTTGTGAGCCTGTGCAGGTCAGCCTGAATTACGAGCCTATCCTCTAGCGTGACTGCACTTCCCCATAATTTGGTGTCATCTATGAATTTAGCCAGTCTGCTTCTGATGCCCAAATCCAGATAACTTATGAACACATTAAAGAGTACTGGTCCGAGTATTGAGCCCTGGGGGACGTCACTGGTCACCATGCACTATATTGACTCAGTTCCATTGACTATCGCTTTGTGGGTTCGACCACATTGGCCAGCTTCCTCAGCACCCACAGGTGCATTGTGTCTAACCCCATGGACACATCCAGTTTTTCTAAATAGTCCCTAACATGGTCTTTCTCAACTGTTGGCAGCTTGCTTTCTTCCCAAACTGTGCTGCCAGACATAGCAGTCTGGGATTTGGCCTTGCCTTGAAGACTGATGTAAAAAAAGGCATTGAGCACTTCAGCCTTTTCTATATCGTCAGTCACTAGGTTGCCGCCTCAGTTCAGAAAGGGGCTCACATTTTCCCTGATCTTCCTCTTATTGCTGACATACTTGTAGACACCCTTCATGTTATCCTTCACTTCCCTTGCTAGCTGCAACTCCAATTGGGCTTTGGCCTCCCTGACTTCATCTCTGCATGCCTGAGCATACTCTTGTACTCCTCTTTAGTCATTTGTCTACATTTCCACTTTTTGTAAGCTTTCTTTTATGTTTTAGCTCACTGAAGAGTTCCCTGCTAAGCCAAACTGGTCTTTTGCCATGCTTGCTAGTCTTCCTGCACATTGGGATGGTTTATTCCTGTGCCCTCAGTAATGTTTCCTCAAAATACAACCAACTCTCCTGGACTCATTTCCCCCTGACTGGCCTCCCTAGGGATCCTGAGCAAGTCAGAATTGCTTTTCTGAAGTCCAATATCTGTACTCTGCTGCTCTCCATCCTTCCTTTCCTCAGGATCCTTAACTCAATCATTCCATGTTGCTGCTGCCCAGGTTGCCATCCACTACTACATTCCTCACCAATTCATCCCTGTTTGTGAGCAGCCGGTCAAGAAGAGCATGGCCCCTGGTTGGCTGTTTCAGCGCTTGCACCAGGAAAATGTCCTGGATTGCTTGCATGCTGTTGTATGGCCCTCCCAGCAGATGTCAGGGTGATTGAAGTCTCCCATGAGAACCAGGGCCTGTGATTTGAGAAGCTTTCACTAGCTGTTTGAAGAAAGCCTCATCCTCTTGTTCTGGTAGTCTGTGTAACAGAGCACACACTGTGCTCTGTTACTCACAGGGGTGTGGGAGCAGCAGACTGGTCTGCAGGTGGCTGCACTTCCAAGCAGGCACAACTGCCTGATTGGGAACAGGGCCTAGCTGTTGGTGATAAAAGCAGGCCCTGAGCCGTGGAGCCAGCAGTTTGCTGCTAGCAGCCAAGGGGAGAACATCACCTGCCTGGAGCTGCTGCTCATGTAACATCTTGGAGGTACAGGGAAAGAGCTATGGGGAAGGTGGAGGCTCCTGGTCTAGGGATATGACCTAAAACTGCACCCTGCTGGGGCTGGCTGGTGTGGTGGAGCTGCCGGTGGCGGGGCAGTCTCCAGGAAATGCCACACCTGTGCCTCTCCAGTGAAGGGTGAGTATGAAGCACCAGAAAGCCTCAGCCCCCACTGCCTTGCAGGTTACCCCGTGGAGGAGAAAAGCTAGGGGAGCACACCCCAAGACAAAGCCCATGTTACTGTGTGGAGCCTGAGGTAGGGTCCTGGTCAGGTGAAGGGGCCCGAGACGGCCCGGGTCCACAGCGAGGCCTGAGGCATATAAAGGGAGCTGGGTGTGAGGCTCCAGGGGGGTGGGATTATGGGCCCCAAGAAGGAGTTGGGTGTGAGGCTCCAGGGGCAAGGGATTGAGGCCCAGTGCAGGCAGGGGACTGAGGTCTGGTGTTGGACAGGATGAGGACCATTGTGGGGGGGTGAGGGACCAAGAGGGTCCTGAACCAGGCAGGGAGCCCGAGGAAAAGGGAGGGGCTGGGAGCCTCGAATGAGTGAGATTGTGAGCCCAGTGTGAGGGCATGGGAGTGAGAGTCCTAACATGAGGCACTGGAGCGCGGGTCTCGGCATGAAGGCACAGGATTGTAGGCTGGGTGTTAGGCCATGTAATTTTAGGCCAGGTGTTAGGCCATGGATGCCATCTGCAAGGCATGGGGCACAGTATAAGGGGAGGTTTGGAGCCGTGTACAGGCCCTTGGCATCAGGGCAAGTAAATGGGCAGCCTCTTGCCCAGTTATCAACTTGCAATTATTTCATCTAAGTGTAGGCAGCAGTTAGCTCAGAAACAAGTGGGTGGACCAACAGCTCTACCGGCCCAGGATGCCCACTTGTTACAGTCTGTAGCAGACACCCACCATGACCTTGTTGTTCTCCCCTCTGGCCCTAACCCGGAGGCCCATCAGGCCTATCCCCCATTTCATAGTGGAGCTCAGTAATCATACAGCTCTCTTACATAAAGTGCAACTCCTCCTTCTCCTTCTCCCCATGCCTGTCCTTCCTGAACAGTTTTTACCCCCATCCATGACAGTGCCCCACTTTACCTCAAGGTTTTGGTCTCCATCCTCTGTCGAACCTAGTTTAAAGCCCTGCTCGCTAGGTTTGTGAGCGCGTCTGTGAAGCTGCTTTTCCCTCTCTTCATCTGCCTTACCTCCTTCTCAACGATTTCATCAGAGAACTGGGAACCAGTTAGGAGGTGCCTTGATTTCACAGCCTGTGGCTCAGAAACTTTTCAGATATTCTAGCATTTCTGAATAGGTGGTAAAGCCAAATTTAAGGGTGACCGAGTGGAAAGTAAATTAAGACTCCTCACCAAAATGTTCTTTTCTGATTCGTTCCAATTTAATTTGATTATTTTTATGGGAGGAATCTGCTTACTGCTTTTACAGCTGCTGATGCTTGTTTCTTGTTTGGTGTCTTGACTGCACTGCCTGGGTTGAGGAGCGAATTCACTATGCAAAATGGTTTGCTAGCTGTGGCTCTGCTATGTTGTTTCGTTACGGAGGAATAGAAACTCCCCTTTTGTCTCCTCTACTGCCGTGGCACGGTTCTTGAACAGTTTTTTTTGGGCTGCTGGCAAATGGAATCCAGTGTGTTCTGCACAGAGTTCGAACTTTCTGCCTCTGCAGTTCATCTGGCATATTTTATTTGGGAATCGTGGTGGTCTTCAGTCAGTATGAAGGGAGTGGTGGGTGGCTTTGTCCATGCATTAATAGCAGTGGATGGCAGAGGATAATCTTCCACTAATCTGATCCACTGATTTTTATAATCTTGCACTAATTCAGCAGCACGTTGGCCTTGAGTTTGTGTGGCTTGTTTTCAACTTATCCCAAGTTTCGGTGTCTTTGGGGATATAGAGCAGTTTTGGTTGCTCACTACCTGGCGGGTAGCAGGAAAGGTTCTGGGTTTTTTTTGTCTGGATGATTTAGTGCATGGACTGGGTAGTGGCATATACACAGCACTTGCAATATTCATTTGTGGACCAAGGAGAATGTATTTCTAGTTTCATGTTTAGGACCAAAAACTAGAATGAAGGATCCCTTGGTTTTCACGAACATCATAAGATTAAGTATTATTGTGTCACTTGCATTGTGTGCAATAGCAAGGTTGAATCACAGAAGACAGGAATTTGGGGGGTTGCAGTTACAGTGTTGGCTGGTCACTCCAAAATCTTGTAGAAAGTTTTATAGGGTTTCTGCCTAAAAGTCTGTGTACCGTTGGGAATACTAAGATTATCATGTCTTTACTTTGCAGATCACATTAACAGCCTTGCATGTGTTTTTGTTTCTGGGATGAGCAATCTGTTGCATCAGTAATGGTTGAGAATAGAACTACTACTTTGGCATTTTCTGTTGTATTTTGGGGCCAGCCTTTGGTCTGATTAGAATCTTCTCTAGGGACTTACTGTTTTAGGGTAGTGTTGGAGGTGGCATTGAACCATATCTTGTTGATGCAGTGAGGGCAGATAGTTTATCAAAAATACCATGATGAATGGTGCCGGCTCTGTTGGTGGTTGACCTTACATTCAGCAGCAGGAAAATTCAGTTTGTAGATTTATTTCTTTCTCTCTAAATAATGGCTTTATTAATTGGCTTCAGGGTATCATGCTTTTGGGTTCACGTGGAGGTCCTGTGATATCTCATCAACTCTGTGATAGGATTTGGGTTGGCACTGGATAAATTGGCTTCTAGATTCTTTGAAGCTACTTCTGTTTGTTCTGTAGATGCCAAGGGTCTGGGAGTTTTGTGCTGTGCTGTTGCTCTGAAGAATGACATGATTTTAAACGCATCTGATTTTAATTATCTACAAATATTAAAATAGGTTTTATTTTGAAATTCTATATCAGCTTTTTCTGTTTTTATTGAATGGACTTTTTTCCCCAATGTGAACAAACAAATAAGGGCTATTATGTTATCCTAAAGGTACTTGGTTCCTCTTGATATTCAAATAAACTATGTATATATTCTACGTTTTTTTTAAATACAAACACAGTTTGAGATACGTAAAAATATATAAAATGATCTGGAAAAACATCTATTGCAGATGTTGAAAACAATATAGCTATCTGCTAAAGTAGATCTAGTTGTCTTTTGATTTAAAATGAATACAGAAAGGCAGTGACTTGTCTATTCCAGTGTTGTGTGTCTAATTTCTTTTATTGTGGTATTCATTTGAATATTAATTATGAAATTACATGGCTCTTTTCAAAGAATACATTTTGTCATAGGCTTTGTTCTTATCCAGTTTTCTGATTGTTTAAAAAGCTGTTTACTTTTAGAATAATCTACTATACTTCAGAATTATTCCTAATTTAAAATGATACAAGATTCTAAAATTAATTAATAAATAGGATATGCAGAGAATCTTCTAATCTGTACTCTTAATTTATTTTTTATGGGCACAACAGAAATGTTATGCATTTCTGTATGTGTCAAGTTCCTACTTAAAGCAGTGCAAGTATGCTCATTGTTCTTTAATGTTTATCTCTTTAATATAAACCCTATTTTGCATGCATAGGTGGTTGCTGAACATCCAGATGCTTCAAGTGAGGAGATTGAAGAACTGCTTGAATCGCAGTGGAACATGCTTAGTGAAAAACAGAAAGCTCGCTATAACACAAAGTTTGCCATAGTGACCTCTCCCAAATCTGAAGAAGACTCTGGTAAACGTAAAACTGTGCTAGTGTACTCTAACTAAATTTGATATATACATAGTGGTGTTTAAACTAAGCACATATTTGAGACCTGTAGGGAAAACAGCTTTCACTGTTTTCCAGTTTTAATTCTTGGTGTTTGTGCCAATAGCAAAAGAATGCCAATGGTTAAATAAAAGCAACCCATGAAGTCTACATTTCTTGCTCATTGTCCTGCAAATTGTTATATGTAAACCTTCTACTGTTTAGAGATTGCTGGTTTCTCATTCTTCTTCTGCCTATAAGCAGCTGCCATTATATCCACTGCCTGTTAAATGTGGGTGGTGGGAATGGGAAGATTGGGCATTTTTATTAATGTAAATTTGAGTAAGTTCTTATAAGAATAGTTAGAGATGGTTTATAAAGTGTAATCAATACTACCCCTTTTCTTGATATATTCTTCTAAAAGTACATTACCTCATTACAAGCATCAGCTCAGGAAGCAAGTATTCCAAACTCTTTCTGCATCTTTCTTCCATTTGGCATTTTATTGTGCTGCTCAAAGCTTTTAAGACAGCGTTCAGATTGCAAGATGACATTTTTTTGCTGTTGGCTAGGATTCAGAGTCTTGAAAAATAGTTTATTTAAATTTTTGCTATGATAATTGGAGATTAGACAGTAGTTTCCTTGAAAAATAGGAACAGAGGGAGCATGACATTTGCGTGATCCTTCTTAAACCAAATTAAATTATAAATGTGGTTGGTATGCACAGTGCTTTTACAGCACTATGGGAGGGCCTGCTGTGGAAGTATTAGAAACCACCAGGTGCTGCTTTGGGCAACAAAAAGAATGAGAGGGTGTTTGAAAGATTGTCCGAATTGGAAAAAAAATGTATAAAATGGCAGTCAGTTCTGTTATATTTCTTTGTGTGTGAAATAACATCATTTTGTGGAAAACTGACAAAAGTTTTTTATTTAATTTTTAAGTGTCAAATATTTGGATATCAGTTTAAAAAAAACACAACATTCTGTATCTCTCAAGGTTCATCATTGAAGAATATTGGAGAGACCAAACGTAAAGTGTTTCAAGACTCACCTAAAAGGAGATCAAGATCCAGAAGTAATTGAAATTTGTGTTGTGTGGAATTAGTTCTTCATTATAAGTAGCTATTGAGTGTACCTCTTATGTAATCGCCCACATATCATAACCTCTTTATTTTCTCTCAGATGTTGTCTTCCTTGACTTTAGAATTTTAATGGATCCCAAATTAAATATCTAAACACTGTAGTGCTGAATTTTGTTCACCTTCCTCAGTGTCATATTGCGAGAAATGTAATTGGAATTGTACCTGTATCAGATGTTTCTAGTCCATATATTAGTGTACGTTTATATATAGTTTTCTACAAATGAAAGCATGTCAGTTCAATCATTCCCCATTTAAACCCTGCCACCCTAACTTGCAAAAATATTTTTTTTAAACGCTGGCTTTCTGTAAATAGCAGGTTCTCCTGGACCCATTTCAGTCTGTTTGCAGATTCAGAGCTGCTTTGAATTTAAACTGATAAAAAAACTTATAGCCATTAGATATGGAAAAAAAATGACAAGTAATACTTCATTTTAAAGCTGCAGCTTTATTTTAAATATTTACAACAAATGTTTCCATCAAAACAGCACATTTTAGCTGTCGAGCAAAATTTTAAATGTTAACTATAAGAAGATTGTTCAGTAAATATTTGTGCCCTGGGGCTCTGTAATCTCCATATTAAAGATGGTCTATAGCCTCAGTACTGGAGTGTCTGATATTAGAAGTGTATTAGGTATCATTTCATCATATGAAACAACTTCTTACCCAATTATCTGTCTCTCTGAGGTGTAGTGGATATAAACTATAGCTAAATCTGCTAGATGGCTATATAGCTTAGTCACTGGGATTTTGTATTTGAGTCAGCTGTTTGAACTTTTACATTGAATTAAGCAAATGAATGGTTAAACAACTTGTGAATTATTTAAGCAGTTCAAAATGATCTTAGTGAATTGAGTGGTAGTTTCTTGTTCACAAAACAATTATGGTCTTCTGTTTTGATGATTACACCTGTTACATAGAGAATTAGAAATTGCTATGCCAGAAAAGATCAGTGGCCTGTCCAATTGGTGATATCCTATGTCTGACAGAGACCCTTTAATACATGTCTCTTGTACCTTCATTTATATTTTTGGGAGAAATAATTAAAGAATGAAGATGACTCAAAAACTTTGGTACAGTGGTAAGACACTGTTACAAAGAAATAGGACAGTTACAGCTGTAGGATATTCATATTTTATTTGACGATGTGAAACGAATTTGAGACGATCTTTACTCTAGTATTTACTCAGAAAAATCTTCCAAATTGATTACTTAGTAATTAGGAGTTTGGATGCATTTTAGAACTGTTGTTCAACAATAGAAATTGGACCCTAGCCATCAAGAAGTTTATCAGATTTGTTAATGGTAACCATGTTTTAAAAGTAATGACTGAAAGAAAAGTAACTTAACTAGATCAGTTCAAGATAATTTCGAAGTGGGCTTTAGATTATTTTTCATGTAAGTTTCCCCCATCCCCCCCATTCCAAGGTAACTTACATGGAAATAAAAGAAAACAAAAAAAGAGGACAAAGGAACCAACAGAAGATTTTGAAGTTCAGGAAGCACCTAGGAAAAGACTCAGGATGGATAAACAGAATAATCGGAAGGTAATTATATTGTTGGTTTGTTTGGGTTGATTATAGCAGCACCACTCACACTGCTATAGTTAAGTTTGTCAGCATTTCCATTTTGAGGATTTAGTATTTACTCTTAACTGTATCAGATCAAATTTCCATAGATTTGTCTGAGGGGCATTGAAACTTAGCGTGTTTAATCTTGAGGTAGAGACATCTGAAAAGGTATCCTTATGGGATACTTATTCTTAACTTAAAGTATATGCTGAAGATGGCATTGGTAGGAACTCAGCCTGCTTTCAGTAATACTCTTCCTTTATTCCTTTTTCATGCATCAAAATTTAGACATGTATTGGAGAAGGTTGTCTCAATCAGATGCTAAATAAAGCATAAAAATACTGAAAAAAATATTTTTAAGAATAAAAGTTAAATCTATAAATCCTTTTCAAGGCGACATGTTATTCTTACTCCAATCTGTTAGGTTTGGAAATTGCCATACGTAGGACAAATTACTGTGGTTCAGATTTCAGGCTTTTAACTGTGGCTTCTTTTCATTCTGACTAGTTTTTGAGGCTTGAATTATAATTTCTTTAAATGCCGTCTTTAAAAGCTTTCCTAGATCGCTAAGAGAGCTGCTTAGTTCATATGCTCAAATGCTGTAAACATTCAGGGTACATCCTTAACTTCATATAAACAGACCCAGTGAACTCAGCAGGATTATTTGTGTGGAAAGTTAAATGTGTGGAAGTATTTATTTTTTTTGGATGTCTTTTGCTATATAAAAACCTGCTGTAATGTAGTGTTGTGAACCACTGGCGAGGAGGCTGTGGGTCCAATGGTTAAGCAAAAGGGAACTTTTTAAGTCAGCGGTTGGCAACCTGTTAAGGCTGTGGGGTGGATTGACCCAGTTCGGGTCAGAGGAAGCTGGGCGCTAGGAGCCAGCCCCGAACTCTACCTTACAGGAAGGCTTGTCACACTTCTGTAAACAGAAGGTCCCATACCTTGGAGGATGGTTCCTTTCAGGCTGTTTATATATGAATTGTCTTTTGCCCTTTCCCTCCTTTCACAGACCCAGAATAGCTCCGGCTATTTGCTCTATCACAATAAGCGACTTTAAAATACCCCTTTAAAATCATTTGGCTGTCATCTGCCATGACGTGGTGAAGAGCACTGAAGTTTTCTCCCTTCCATTTTTCACCCTTGTGGCAGGCTTTGATTAAACTCTCCTGGGGAGTGAGAATCCTTAAGATTACTCATGAACTTTTACTTCTTGCATGGGAACAGCATGTAACTATTAACCTTTTTGTGTCCTTAGTTGCTGTTTATGGAATTTGAATGCTGCAATGTAAAATTACTGGGTGGTAATTCATACTCCTTTTTGATAAATTATTAGGCTCGTTGATATCACTTATGGTGCATGTAGAGCACATGTTAGCACAATGGACAATACATTAAAGACGTTTTAATTTACAACAAAAGCAAGGACACATTCCATTATGAGTGAATCTTACTTTGTATTCTCAATCATCTCATAAAGCGTGCATCAAAAACATATGAACTTGATGGGTCTATATACATTTATAAGTAATCATTTATATAATCTTTGTAGAAGTCAGAAAAGGTATAGTTTAGCTTATGCATAAACAAACTGCTAATGATTTCCACTAAAGTCATGTATATTTTGGGTTTTGTTCTCTTCTTTTCCCCCTTCCCTTACTTCTTCCCTCTTCTCCCCTCCCCCCCCCCACCTCCCCCAGACAGAAGAAACCACATGCACAAGTTGTTTCCTTGTAGCCAGGCCTTAAGGTATCCTACAAGTGAACAATGGAGTGCCTGGGGAAAACTTTAAAATACCAAAAATCCTTTTGTAAATATATATATATAATTTTATTACATCAGTTATCAGGTTCTTCCATAATGCCACTGCTATTGATCAGAAGAGCAGCATATAAGAAAAAGCAATCAGGGCTACCATTTAGGTGGTTTTCTACTTCAATAAATCCATAGATAAGAAAAGAGACTGTGAGTGGGTCTGTTGCTTAAGCCAGTAAGGAAAGTGTCTTATTTTGACCAGATGCATGTTCACAAAATCCAACAGCTGATGTAAATTCCCCCAACATTTTGATCTAAAACCTTTTATGACAGATTTTTCTGTCAGAAGCAAATTCATACCATTTTTACATTCCCTTTAAAAAACAGTGTTTTATAATGGAAATGCTGGCACAACATTAACAATAGTAATGCAAAACTGGCACTGCTATAGGTAGTAAAGTTGAAAACAAGGATCTGAGGTTTAACATTTTGTGCAGAGGTGATCTTCAAATTTATATATTTTTGCTGCAATTTAATGTTAGTAATTTTAAAGATTCTAGCTTGACCAGTATAGACAAAAGAATGATAGATTAGCTAATGTAAATGCTTTATAAATGGAGATTCCCTTTTCATGATGTGGTTATCTTCAGATACTCATGTATTTTAGTTTGGGATGGATAAGCGGGACATTGGCATATTATGTTCTTTAATTTCTTTTTGTTTTGTTTTCTGGTTTTGTTACCCTCTGCTGTAGTTGGTTTTGAAAAAAAATAAACATGACTAAAATGGGAACCTTGCATAACTTAACTACATTAGAATACAGAGCAGGATATTTGCAGAGACACTTTCTTTCTAATAACATAAATCCAGGAATAATTACCACCTTATTCCAATCACTCATAAATTAGGAGTTTTTTTATTTTTATTTTTCATTTTTTTTGTGACAGAGGGAGACAAGCAATGACAAAACAGCAAAAACAAACTCTACTAAGGTCACAGAAACCTCCTCTTCACAAAAGAACCAGTCAGGTAATGTGGTCAGAATAAGTTTTAATTTAACTTTTTCAATTAAACCATTTATACTAAACAAGTTGTCTGAGACAGCCAACTAAAGTTTGCTGGACCTATAATGAGTTACACCTGTAAAACCCCAAGTTGGGGGGGCAGGGGGTGCATTCTTTTGCACTGCTACTGTTTTGCAGCAACATATTCAATTGAAATTGTGTACTGCTGATTTTAAAGCAGCAGTTCACAAGTTCACCATTTGATGGCACCAAATAAAAACTATTCCCCAGTGGTATCAAAGAGCCGCAGTAACAACCCTGTTGTACAAATGCATAATTAATTACACATTTATTTGATAAAATAAGTAAAGCAACAGTCAAACTCTTCAGATCATCTGTGATCTGAGATGCCTTTTAAAGGATTTGGGAAGGCAGTGTGGAGAGTGAGAGGGAATTATAAAACAGAAGTGTACAGTGAATGGTGCAAAGAACCGATTTGTTAATGATTTTACAGGTTTAAGATAACTTTTATAAGTATGCATAAATACACCTCAGAATGAGCTGAACTTAATATCCATGGTACTTGTTGCCATTTTTAATTTAATGTATCCACTTTCTCTGTATATAAATGTTTGTTGACAACGATTCAGATTTCAGTGCTATTTAGGCCTTCCCATATAGTGTTCGTCTGAGCAGATAGCATCTGTCCATAAGGTCGTAAGGCACAGAGTATTATAATTTAAAAATAATTTAGCAAACTATTTGGGGGGATCTTTAACCGTTCTTACTATATATTTGTTTAATAGAAGACCTCTTTATTCTTAAAAGCATAACAAAACCCACCATTGTTTCAAAACTAAATCTATGTTCACTCCCAGTACTATGTAGGTGACCAGAAGACCTAACTGATTCCTTCCCTTATCAGAAGGACTTTTTTAAATGGCTTCAGGGAGATAACGTTTTAAAGTTCCAAACTTCACTTTGTAAACCAAAATTATTTTACAGCAATGAAAAATCTGTCTGATGCATGTAAACCACTGAAGAAGCGAAATCGGGCTTCAGCAGCAGAATCTTCAACTCTTGCTTTTAGCAAGGGTTCATCTCCTTCAGCTTCCTTAACTGAGAATGAGGTAAAAAAAAAGTGGTATTCACACACAGTCATTTAGTTCTAAAAAATGTCAGGTGTGAATCTTTTGCTTATAAAACAAACAAAACAAAAAAAAAATCTCTAACATTGGTGCTCTAGACGAGTTACAGTTCTGACCTTCTGTGTGAAACCTGTTAATGTGTGCATTGCAAATTCATTTATTGTAACAGGATTGTCCACGTTGGGGATGTCAGATATTACTGTGGTTTTTAAATGTATCTACCAACAAAGTTTTAGAATTGTAAACTTTTCATAGAGGCAAAGTAAAATTCCAGTGTGTTCTGTATTTTCTTCTACAGATTTTATGTAAGTGTTGACTACATTAGTTACATTATGTAACTTAATACTGTCATGTTGCCATAGCTTTTATATTGAAGCAATTTGCTGATCCTCTATATTTGGTCTTGAACTTTCATGGACAATTTTACGAGCAGAACCCCTTAAACTCACACTAGCTTTTAGTCTGTTTGTTGAAGTACTGTTTCTCTGTGATGCAAGTAGCTTCATTTCCAGTATAGTTAAACAGGCAGTGAAGGATGTATCTTTTTGATACTTACTAATCATAGTCTTAGGCCTGCGTATTTGGTACTGTAATGCTCTTCGACTGACATACAATAAATGAAATGTATGTATCAGAAGTGTATTAATACAATAAATGGAAACCATTCTCCAGGTTATCTGTACTGTTAAAAATGATCATCAGCCAAAAACAGCAGCACAAGAACAGCATGTACATGCTGTATTGAAATGGGGATCCAGAAACATAGTTATTAAGTCCTGGGTTAAGAGCCAGAGGCAGAAAGCTTCAACATCTAATGCTAAAATGTTATATGTAGAGGAGTGTAAAAACACAAGTGTATAAGATTATGAAGGAAGGTAGTGATGTGTTGCTGAACATAGAAGACATCAATCAGGCTGTATTATCACCTCCTCTGGCTTGGTTTTGGTGAAAAACTACAGTACTTGTCTACCATTCTGACTAGTACAAGATAAGTACTTAGATTATGTTCTGTAAATGACTTATTTTCACAAATTGGAACGGCGGCATATTAAATTATGTATATGGCTGAATTAATTAAATGTATTACCAGAAAAAAAAGCCTTCAAAAACTACTAGCTTGGGAAATAGCCAAGTAATATAGTGCTAGTTATCATTTTCTTCCTGTCTTACCAGCTTCCACAGTTGCAGAACAACTGTTGAGGCTTTCTTTCTAGTGGCTGTGTATGTTTTGGATCTGACTACATAGTTCAACTCCATTCTAAGACAACACTACCAGGCTTTCTGGCTTTACATTTATATCCCTGTATATAGTAATTTCGGGGGGAGGAGAGTTTCTTCAATATCTAAATAGCGATTTAAAATCACATTTCATAAATCCTTTTGTGCAAAGGCTCAATCTTTACAAACTTGAGGAAAATCAGAGGCCAAATTCTGCTTACACATAAAGATGAATGTGAGAAATGGTGCATGCAGGTAGAACCTCTCAGAAATGTTGGCTGCTAACAGTGTACGCTGCCAGTCAGCAAATGAGTTAGGAGGGAAGGAGGCAAATTAACATACACTATGCCAGAGTTATAGTTAGAGAATACAGGGAAGTGAAATGACTTTTGTTTCTAAGGGAGGTTGAAAATATCAAAATTTCTCCTTGGCATATCCTCTTAAAACTCTCTCTTTACAAAGAGTAATTATTTTGAAAAGTAGCTTGACGTGAGCTGGTTCCTTAGTTGGTCAACACTGACTACCTTTTTTGTCAACTGAGGATCCGATCCAGTGTGATTTCTATAATAATAGATATTCTGCCATTTAAATATGGCAGGTGTTTCTGAACTTATTGCTGATGCATTCCATCAAATAAAGCAAGATGTAAATAAACTTTGTTTTTTGTGGGTGGTTTTAAAAAACATTTTTTCTCTGTAATGTTACTTAGCACTTGTCTAGATTGCCAAATGTGCATGTGGCATGAGGTGTTCATTTGGAGAAAAGCTTTCTCCTTGTTAATGAAGGGAAGGGATTTTTAAAAATAAATAACAAGCAAAAGATGTAATGAGCAAATTGATCTTTGTTTTCATGGGACCGTCTTGCAAAACTAGTTGAATAGGATACAGTTCTTGATATTAAATATGTTTGATCATCATCTTTATATTTCTGTTTGTGGTCATTTTTATACCACTTATCTGTTATCTTTCTAAAGAAGAAAAAAAAATAATGCACATGGCTCTACTCCAGTGATGTTTGACTCATTTAGTTGCATAGGGATGGTCCACAGACTCCTTATGGATCTGGAAATTTTTCAGTGGAGCAAATGGTGACAAAGTTAATTTCCAGACCTGTGGGGAGCCCCGTGGGCTAGATAACACCAGCTTGGTCACTCCCGCACTACTTGTGTGGGTGAACCCACACAGGCATATCTGCAGTGCAGTGAAGTCAGTTGCTGGTCCCTGATTCTTATCAGGAGATGAGCAGGTGTTGGTTCTGGAATGCTGACACACTACATATTACATAGCATCTGATAAAGTGAGCAGCTGCTTACAAAAGCTTGTGCCCCTCTGAATTGTTAGTCTATCAGGTGGCCACTCTGCCCTGCCTTCTACATATTATAAGTTGGGGTTTGTTGGAGACTGCACAAAATTCTTGCATGTTAGCCCAATGCTGCTGATTTTTATGAAGGAACGTATTTTAGTTTTTAAAAGAGAGAGAGAGATTCACTAACCTGGTATTTCTGACAATCTCTTTGAAACTTTTAAGTGCTGCTTTTATATTTTGGTGGAGGAAAAAATCTATGTGAATAATAAGGCCAAAAGTTTCAAGTGATTAGTTTGGTTGCCTAACTTGGGGGGGTGGGGGAATAAAAGACCTTATTTTTCAAAGGGCATTTAAGATTTTGTTAAAGGGTAGTTAAGCGTTTGATGCTTCTTAAAATGAAGCTCTTTTAAGGTGTTATAAATTGGGCACTTAAGATTGCTAGTTGTTTTTGAAAGCTTTTGGCTGTCACCAAGAGAAACTTAAAGTACTGCAAAAGAGTTAAAAATTAACACACACAAATCAGTGCATCAGAAATACTATTCATTCACCTAATTTTTAGGAGAAAGTAATTAAATTTTCCATATGGGCACTTGACTTCACAAATGCTTCCCCTCTACTATCTTATGTGAAACATGATTATGTTTTAAAATTGAATTCTTAATGGGCAATTTATGATAAAATAAAACTAGAAGGTTATTAAAACGCTACCAAATCTGTAGATAAGGACAGAAACCTTGTATTGCATATATCACAACCCAGTATAACACCTTAGTAGTCTTGTGGTCTTTGTAGGAAAAGATCTAGGCATTTGATTTCATTTTTAGAGAATAAGGCAAGAGGTAACAGATTTCATTTTCTCTACAGCAAAAATTGAATGGGTAGAATAAATTGCTTGGTAATACAGGTGCCATTTTAGTGTAAACAGTATTTTCAGTTAATAAAAGATTTCACACTACCAGAAATTCTAGATTATTTGCTCACTTCTTTGGCTGTGTTCACGATAGCATCTACCTAGTTCAGCTTTTCAGTCAAACTTGGCAGATAGCTTTCAAAACAGTATCGGTATCATAATTGCATTGGATAGGTATTTTCCCAAGCATTGGTTTAGAATCCACATCTTTAATAGAGGGGGGGAAACCAATCTCAAACATGAATATTTAAAATTCTTAGCCAGGCTTTCGTTGGGAACACCTGTGAGAAGAAGGAATTTGAGTAGACCAGAACATAGCTGTTTACAGAAGCCTGAGGACGAGCCTGTGGAATTTTAACATAATTCTCCATCCTCCTATAGAGAGAATTCTTACTTCTTTCTATAACTTACAGTATCAAACAAGCTGGATTGTTACTCATAAGTACAACTTCTCCTGTTTACAATGTCATCATAATCCAAGATACCTACTTCAAATTGTACTCTTTTTGCATACACTAAACTGTATTTCTGTTGCTGTCAGTTTGTGGCAGATCTGTTATCATCTGTTTTTAATGGGGTTAGCAAATACACACACAGTGAAGAAAACAGACCTACAGTCTTAACACCAAGGTAAGATATTTGTTAAAGAAAGCAATCTTAATAAACCATGTGCAACTTGTAATTAAAACACCATATCAATTTCATTTGTCAGCCCAGGAATCTAATTTTGTTACAATATACAAGTAAAATCCTCATAATAAAATGTTATAAAAAACATAAAAACAAGCGTCCAAAAATAGCAAAATCCTAAATGGTAAGAAAGAAAGCAGGTGGGATTTTGAAGAATTTACTGTCATAAGAAAAGTAGTTCAAGTTAGTTTTCCAGGCTTGCAAAGTTATTTCATGCTTCTGGCACTGTTTCCCTAGGTTCTTCTCAAAAACAATGCCCTGTTCAATATGTAAGAATCATCTAAAATGACCAATTATTTTTAAGCCCTCCACAACTTTTTTTCCAATAAATTATCTAATGTCTGTTTCTTGTGTGCACAGAACTAAGACTTGTAACAGTTGGGATGAACTTTTTCCTTTGTGGTTCAAACCACCAATCAACACAACTAGTGGTATAATTTTGGGGAAACATTTCAAGTAATTGGACTTCAGTGTCTTACTACATAGCATCACCAGGGCCTACAGTAGTTGAGGAGACTTATATATTGCCCACCATATTGTTACTGCTTTGTTGGGATGCTTCCACATTCACATGAAAAAAAGTTCTAACCCTGAATATTTGTTTGATAGCAACATATTCTACACAGAAATTGAGTTTCTTGTGTGTTTGTTTTCTTCTTTGTAAACTTAGACTTCAGAGCAGATTCTGTTTATTGCATGTTCACAAACTAGTTTTTATTCCACCTCCATCACCATGGAATCTTGAGTATTCATAGGCAACCAATAATGTTACATGTTCTTATAGTTTATATTCTAAGTATATTCAGAAATGCAAAATATATCCTTATTTCAAACGTCAATCTATTGCTAATGATAAATGTGAAACATGTCCCAGACTGTCTTTTTACTATTATAGTACTGTGTACACTTATGGCACCATATATTTAAAGAATAATATACCCAGTCTAGCATTTTGGGCCAATACATCATTCTTAAGTTCAGGAACATCATATGTTGAAATAAAGGAAATGTTAACTGTAACTCAATTGGCTCTGTCAGTTTTTCTGTCTCTCTCTCCAGGTGCACAACAGATCCAGTCTATTTTGTCATTTGTATGTTGGGTTATGTCTGATTTCTCATATCTGTTGTACTTCAGATTGAAAAACATCTATAGGCAAACTGTCTTAAAAGGCAAAGAAACTGTTAGGTAGCTTACCCTAGAAAGAAGCTTGAAGGTTACAAGGCCTTTGGAGCACTGAAATGAAAAGCTAGTAGTACCTACAAATCCTGGGTATCTTAACATACCCACAAAAAGAGGGTGGATGTCTGATAGAGGATCCCAGTAAAATAGCTCATTTCTTGAGACACCTTGGAGGCTGTGGGTAATGGTTGGGAGGACACTAGTTCATGGGCTCCCTGTTTATAATCCTGGCATAGAAATCATTGCTTTTATAAACCAAACAGCAGGATCAAATGGTATTTTTCTGACACACCTGGCTTTTTAAAAAAATGTTTAAATACTTGTAACTTGTAAAACACAAGGATTTATACATAAACATCACTCTGGCTAGCACTACAGCACAGGTGGCCAACGTGCAGTATGTGCCTCGGTGTGTGGCATGCAGGGGATGGGGATAAGAGTGCCACTTGGGGGGCGGGCACATGCTTTATTTGTGCATGCCAGCCAAAGAGGTTGGCCCCCACTGCTCGGGAGCACTGATTCCAGAAGTCACAATGCTGAATGTAACAGAATGGAAAAGTGGGTGGGTTAATTTTTTTTTCTGATATTGGAACTTCCTTTAATTTATTGGATAACTGCATAAACACAACATAACTGGGGATTAACTAAATGCCCTGAATACAAAATAAGACCAAAGCTGGATGCTTTCTAGTGCTTGGGAAGTGCTGTTGAATATTCAAGATCTTGATATTAAATTGGATCCATTTTTATAAGTGAAAGAATAAAGTAAGCATTAAAAGAAACTATTTAACACTTTTTAAAAGACACTTAAGAAATCTGAAAGTAATGTGGCTGTGGGAGGGGGTTAAGTTTGCCTTGAATCTGTCTATGTATTTTAGATGGATTCAGTTTTGCTTTGAGCATTATTAGATTAAAATAGGGTGGCTTGTGTCTGGGAGTTTGTCTAAGTAAAGGAAATGGGAAGGAAAGGGTCATAGTACTAACACTAAGCACAGAAATGTGCTCAACTCTTTCTAGCTCTGCATTTGCTAACACATGGTAAACAATATTCCACACTTGGCTTCTCCTCCTTAATATTTATATTCTTGCCTCTGCACATATTGACCTCATTCTTGTCTATTTAAAACTATATGATTGCATAAAAAAGAAGATATGGTAAATGAGACAATGAAGAGGGTGCTATAAAATCCTTAAATTGGTAGAGAATTAATTATCAGTCTAGTGCAAAAAACCTGTTATGCCTTGCCTGTCTAGCTCACTTGTTTCAGGATCAGCTGAGCAAAGTAAATCAGATTGTCTTGTTTTCCTACTATGACTGTTTTTTAATTCTGAAATCGGTAAATTGACTGTATACAGCCTTACTTATTTTGGTGCCTAGACTTTCTGAACCCCTTTTTTTCTTTATACTTGCAGTAACCGATAATTTTGCAAGAGCCTTTTGGGGGTTTTACTTTTATTTAATTATTATTTTTGGAGAGTAGTCTCTTAAAAGTAGAGAAATTTACAGAAAAATCATGCCAAAGGGCTTTTTAAAGGCCATGCGCTGAGGAATATGCATGTATTCCTACATTTGTTTTTGCATTAATAGAATTTTCAGAAATAATTTTTAAATGCTGAGAGGTGTGTTTTGTTTTTTTCCTTCCCTTTATCCAAGTTCAGCCTTCTTACTTTTAGTGTAGCTGGAAAGCCAGGTCAGCTGTCAGCCCATTTAATTCTTTTTTTTGTTTTGTTTTTTTTAGAGGAGAATTCAGTCTCATCTGGGTATGGAACCTACATTACCACTTTTAGAGAACAGTGGTGCTTCTGTGTGTTGAAGCAAGCTATAGCTCCCTACTAACCTTAATTTTGTAGGGTGGAAATGTAATTGCAGGTGATTAATAAGGTATAGTGAATTGGTTTGGTTTTCTGATCTGCTGATGTTAAATACAATGAATCTGACATAAAATACTTAGTACAAAAAATGCTTTGATAAACAAGTCTAAAAAAGATCACATTAATATTTAGATAAGGTGCCTGAAAGGTATAAGAGAGATTCCCATGTGCTAATGTTTCTCCTGTCTCTTTGGAAATCTTTATGATTAAGTACACACATCAGAATTGTAGCATGCGTCTGAGAGTCTTACAGTCAGAAAGAATTGAGAAGCTAACGTTTGTCACACAAGCACGATTGTCTGTATTTATTCTTTCCCCATAAGTAACCCAGCAAAGAGTTTAACTGAAAAAATGAAATTTTAAAAACACAAACGTACAGGCTATGTGCACATATACAGGCTAACTTGAATCACTTTCTTTGCAGAGTTCTTGTGCTATAAATCTCATGTCAACCTGTAAAGAGAAACCCCTGTTTCCTCAATCTTCCCTTCTCCAAAACAGGCATATGTGCACATGGTCATCTATTAAACATCTGTTTTCTCCAAAAGGAAACTGCATTGTCCCACAAAATTGTTTCCTTTTTCTTATAAGTCCTTTGAGGTTGACTTGCATTAGTAGGTATATGCCTCCTTAAATCTTCTGGGATGAAGCAGTACAGAATTCAGTAGAAAATAGTGGACCATCATCAATAAGGTTTTGCTTATAGACAAGTATAAACCAAAATTCAGGGCTTGTTACTGCTCTAATTCTGACTTATGCATCAAATACTGCAGCTATTCATAGTAGATGTAAACTATTCTTGTTAATAGGGAAGGAGTGGTGAAGATTTATTTTTTTTCATAGAATTTTCCTCAAAGCTTGTCTGCCATTTGTCTAATTAAAAGATTATTCTAAATAGCCTTTGGTAACCTTGTAAACCAGAGGTTGGCCACCTTTAAAAATGGTGGGCTGCCTCTTGTGACCCAGCTTTTGCCAGTTCCCTCTGCCTCTGCAGGTTGCTGGTTCCCTCTGCAGTGCCCTCCTGGCCTACTCTGCTCTGGGCTCCCTTGCCACTGACCTCTGGCAATTTTTTCTAGTGGCGAAGGGGAGCCACAAATCTGGCAACACAGGGTGATGGAGGACGCTTCAACACAGAGCAGGTGCTCTGGACACGAGGGGATTGACAGCATGCGACAGAAGAATGCATAACAGAGAAGGTTGCTTCCCCCCCACTCCCCAACCACTGTACCATTGATCTCTGCTGCTGCAGGCTGTAGGTTTTCAGTCCCTGTTGTAAAGGGTTGTAAGGTGCCTACAAGATGCATTCCCCTCCCTCCCTCCTGGCCCATAAAACAACAAAACACTTAAAACATGGTGTCAATCTGCTCTTTCCTACAACAGTGTAAATCCGGAGTAACTTGAAAAAAAATGGTATAGCACTAATGGGTGTAAATGGGGGGAGGGGGGAAATCAGGCCTATTGATCTTAGTTACATAAAATCTCTTTTTTTTTTTTTTCTCTCTAGCTTGATCTAACTGCCAGTTATTAAACAGAAGGCAGGGAAGATGTGCACTTTATAGACTAAATCAATGATGCATAAGCTTTTCTGAGCCTGAGCTCACTTCATCAGATGTTGAGGCTCACAAAACCGTATGCATCTGTTTCAGTTTATCTGTAAGGTTCATCTCCACCCTGTTTTCTGCTCAACTCCCCCCTCCCCCCCCCCCCCCCCCAAATGTTAAGAAACGGCACATGTCAAGCAGAAGATTTTACAACTGAATCAAAATCAGGTACTTTGTTTGACTTAATGCCATATGCTTTGTCTAGACTAGAAAAAGGAATACAAAAAAGCAGTCGAGGCAATCACTTTCTTAATTTTCTTCAGCTGTTGTGTATTGGTTAAGTGAGCAACGTATAACGGTTAGTGTACACAAGGGGTTATAAGATTCTCTTCAGGAATTGAGCATGATTTTTTTGTCACTCAAATTACATAATTGAGGTCACTTATATAGGCACTGAATGATGTTCTAGAGAAAAATCGTGGCCCTTTAAAGTCAATAGCAAAATTCCCATGGAGTTCAGTAAGGCCAGAACCCTGCTCCATCCCCTCGGTTTCCAATGAAGAAGCTGTAGTGGAGGGAAAGGTGGGGGGAATCACTTACTGACTGCTCTGACAAGTATAAGGGCTGATTGTGCTTGTACTAATACACATGTTGCCACCTAACTTAAATACACCAATGAGAAACTCATTCTCTTTGCATTCAGTTAATTGTGCACAAAATATTCAGTAAATTACAAGACTGCAATCTTATGGATGCAGTCGCACTGAAGAAGAAACCTTACCATTTTTATAGTAAATCTTTTAAACCAAATTGTACATTGATTTTTAGTTTTGTTACTTCTTTATAAAAAATAGGAGTATACATGTGCAGGGCACTATTAGAGTAAAAGGACACAAAAGGAAAAGGCTGCCCATATCTATAGATCAGGCTTTTGTGCTGTTGTAAGTGGTTGTTACTCTGACTCTTGAACTGAACATTGGAAAGAAGTTAATTATACACAGTATATACTTTACTTAGGAGGCTGCTGATTTTCTTTACAATACTGTGCTCAGAAGGGAAACGCCAATAAGTAGGACACGTGCACTTAAAACAAAACCCTGTACTAGTTCGGCAGAGCATGGCTGTCTGGAAGCTTGCAATATGAACTATTTGCTTATTTTGCTATGTAGTATTTACCAGACACAATTAAGCTAGTACTGTCCTTAGCTTGGTTTAACCCCCTGCATTTCATACTGATTTGTAATTACAGATTTGCAAGTTATCCTGAGTTTAATTTTTAAAAAAATTGCAGATTAAAAGTACTAAAAAATTCTTCTGGATCCCTTGTGAATCCAAATCCTTCCTGCACCATAAGATATCACTTACGAACAAAACAAAACTGTCTATCCTGGGACTCTGTGGATGTTCTCTATGTTGTCAAGTCCTTAATAAATTATCCTCTCGAAGAACATTTTCATGGAGGGATTTTTTTTTCCTGTTGAATTCTTTTACTGCCCTTCAGCTCTCGAGGGTCACACCTACAGCAGGCAGATGCCTTTCTTCATTCTTCACACACTCCCATATATTTCCATCTTGTTTGGATAACTTTGTGGGGAGGGAGGAGAGGTGTTGAACTCATGGTGACTGTCTTGGGGCAGAATAAGAGCTAAAGGTGATGAGAACAGAAATATTACAAGGGGTTTGATAGCAGTGGATCTATTGTACAAGTTTCATTGGGTGTGGTTGCTGGACATGATTGTTAGGCCTACCTCCCAGAAAGGCACTCCCAGAATAAGTGTCTGCCCCTAGTAATGGCATGGGTGTTCTTTCATAGTGACAACCATAGTCGGGCAGTGGTAGTGAATAGGATATAGCTGTATATACACTCTTGTTCCTATACAGCATAATGGGGTTGGAGACGAGCTTTGTGACCTAGAGTTACTGGAGAGTTTACTTTGCGGATGTGGTTAAGGGTCATGCTTGGCTGAGTGTTTCATTAGGTCTGTGCAGCTTTTTTTTTTTGAAGTTCCCATTTGAAGCTTCTAGTTTCATATAATTATAGAATTATAAAACAGTTGTCATCTAGTCCAACCCCCTGCTTCAAGGCAGGCTCAGTCTTGCCTAAACTATTGCAGACAAATGTATGTTTAATCTGCACTTAAAAGCTTCTGGAGACGGAGGGTCTACAACCTTCCTAGGTAAAATGTTCCAGTGCTTAAGTACCCTTATCATGAGAGAGTTCAAAGCGTAGCAGCTGCATTCTTTAAATGACTACTGAAAAACGCAGTGCGCTGAAAATACAGAGGTCCTGGAGGAGGGAAGAATAAGTTGTGGCAGACAGTCCATCTTTAATAAGGTGCACAACGGGGATGAAATAAGCTTATGAACTGTACTATGGACAAAAAGTAAAAGCTAACATTTCAGATCTGTTGGGGTTTCACACAATGTTAATTTTAAAGAAACTGGGTTACAAGTGAACAGGGAATCCCCTTCTTTACGCTATGTAGTTTAATGCAAGATGGGTAGTTAATAAGATTAATATAGTGTCAGGTTTGCTCAATGTCTAAGGGCTCAGATATAGCAAAGCCCTGTTAAGTGGATACTGTAGTGCCACTTCATGCCCATCCTCTCTGGCCATGTGTATGAGTCTGCAGGTATTTGGTTGGTAGCATAAAAAGCCTCTTCCCCTTGTATACAGGTGTCCTGCAACAATACTAGATTGGAGAGTTTCTGTCTTGTGTGAGAGTCCCAGGAAAGGGTTAAAGTGGTATTTGCATTCATATAGACTGGTTGTGCAGTTGCCATACTTGAAGTGTTTGAGTCCATTCCTGCAGTTGGATATTCAGAGCTTGATTCTTCATGATGACGCTAATAATCATATCACACCAACAACTAGTCTGAGTGTCTGTACTAGTTTCTAGATTGAGATCAGCGTAGAAAAATTCAAATGCTTGTAACTAACATATTTGTGGTTAGAGATGATAATCGGCTAATGTTGCCCTGGCTTAAAGAAAAAGAAAAGGAAACTGGGGAAGGTGGGAGATTATTTGTTTTCACAAGAAGGTCCTGATGCAGCAGAAGTTAAGTTAGTCTTTAAGACATGCTGTGCAGCTCCTGCTCGCTCTCTCAGGTTGGGAAGGCTTGTTGGTGATGAGGGGCTTTTGTAGGGGAAACTAGTAATGGGATATTTTGTGGGTTTTTTCTCAAATGTGATTTTTCTTTTTAATTGTTAAAAGCAATTAGATTCGGTACCAGAAAGAAAAATCTAATAGCTCCTGGCTGTTTTGCTGAAAATTACCATTTTTGACTAGCTTGTAATGAGAGCATAATAGCTCATGGAAAAAAAAATTGAGTGCCAAACATTTCAGTGCTTGTGCTACTTAGCATTAATACATGAAAGGTTTAAGCTTTGTTAAAGTGTGTTAGATTATTTAAACCAGGATGGAAACTGTTTTGTTTTTCAGCAAACTCCAATACTGCCTTTCTCAAACTGCCACTTTTCAGCAAGATGGCTGCCACTAGCAATACACTCAAATTCCGTTTTCAACATAAAACTGTATGAAGCAGAGTATTTTCCAGCTCCTTTGAGATGAGGTACATCTCCCAATATCGACTGATTTGCTTTGCTCACAATTACAGACTTTCTTTTAACCCTTTAAATGCTGGCACTTTTGAAACTGCCAACAAAAATGTTTTTGCATCTTTTGAAATAGAGAAAAATCTTTAGTATAAGTGTAAAACAAAATATGCAGCATCCTAGTAGATTGATAGGATGCTTTAAAATTGTGCTATTACGTAGACAGAATATGTTTTTTGTATAGAGGCAATATACTTGGACTTGAAAGTTTAAAAAGTTCTGTTCTATTTAAAAAGTTAGCGTTACACAATAGCAAAGCAGTTGTGAAAAAGATTTAAAAACTGGGTAACTAATAATCTCAAAAACAAAAAAATAGTAAATAGGGTATTAGCACTGAATGGGGTCAGGCTTTTCAGAGATCAATAAAATGGCTTGATGCTAGTCAACACTTTAATGCTTAATAAATAAAATCATTTCTGGTAAATTTGCATTTGACACTAAGGTCAGTAGAAATGTAAATGAAGATAAGGAAGTAATTCAGAGCAGTCTGGATTGTTTGACAGGTTGTACTGTTCCAAGAAAACATATTTTAAAGCTAAATGCAATCTAACTGGAAAGGATTTTCTGGTCACTGGACAAGCAACTAAGCATGAGCTCCCAATGTGATACCATGACAGAAAGGCTATTGCAATCCTAAACTGTATGAGGGTGGTGAAGGTGCAGAGAACCCATACAATCTATTTGAGAACTAGAGACAATGTCTTGGGGATTTAAGAAGCTTAGTCTGTTTAGCTTATCAAAAATAAGACTGAAAGAACTTGGTTACTGCATACCAGCACTGGGAGAAATTGTTGGGTACTAGAGTGCTCTTGTACTCTAGAGAGATAGGCATAGCAAAAATCAATAGCTGGAAGCTGAAGGTAGACAAACTCTTAATGGAAATAAAGCAGGCTAGGGCTAGGTACAGACATTCAAAAAGCCTGAGGCAGAATCAGTCTAAGTTATGTGATTTTTCTGTAAGCAGTGTAGTTTAGATTGATAGCAAACAGAACACACATCCGCTCTTTGGGGGTCGGTGGGATGGGACGGGACAGGGAGGATACAAATCTTAGACTGTGTTCCACCATTTTTAATCCAGTCTGCATGCTGAACTTCTGTTCTGTTATGGGTATAGACTGGTTTCCACCTATACTGGTAAAAGTGTAATGTCTGTCTCTGGCCAAAGGAAGTAGTGGATTTTCTTGATGTCTTCAATCCAAGAACTCTGGAATGTATACTTTAAATACAAATCGAGTGGAATACAGGAGTGAAACTGGGTAGAATTATATAGCCTCTGAGATATGAGTGGTAAGACTAGGTCACTTAACGGCTTCTTTTGGTCTTAAACTCAATGAATAAGTGAAAATTACCTCCCCCCCCCTTTTTTTTTTTAATCCATTCATTTTAAATTTCCATAACTGGGGTTTTTGGACTTCAGTTTCTTGAAATTCCCTGTTCAAACAATAGCCTCCTGATATCTGTTAATCAGGTTGCGCTTCGTTTAACTACTCAAAAGTTAACGTGAGCATATTCAAACACCTTTCTCCCCTACTGTCATCCACTGGCTTTTCTGTCCATTGCTGTATTTGGCTCAGAGATTTTTTTTGTGTACTTCTGTCATTTTAAATAAGCTCTTTTCTGTCTACCAGGTTTCTTTCTACCTTTAGCAACCCCTATTCTATGAAACTAAATGTAGTTTTAAATAACACAGAAGCTCAGGATTCGTAGGCTGAACGATGTGCACCTCTGAATTCACAATTTTAGCTTGCTGTGATTTAGGGCCTAAATGGGATGAGTTTCCAGACTATAAGAATAAACTATTTCGTGATTTTAGTAGTCCCCTGTAAAAGTAATACTTTTCAAACTTGTAGAACTTGCAAACGGATGCACTTAAGATATTTCCATCAGTGTAGACAGAATAATATTATGGTTTTTCATAAATTTTAAATCCATTAATTTTATGGATTTCCCTTAAGAGACTTGAACTGGGTGTTGAGATGCATGCTGCTGGTTAGGGGGACAAGTATCTATGGTCTTCAGTTTCAAATTAAGTGTTGAGCTAAAGTGGGATTGAAATCCAGGCTCCGTAATACTTTCGTTGTAGAGATCTCCAAGGACTTTTATGCACATTTAGGCTGCACTGTTATTTTGGTTTGGCATCTAGATTTTTTTTATGTCTCTCTTAACAGGAGAATTTTGCAATCTTTGTTTAATTAGAACTTACTGCCTCATCCTCCTTGTGGATTTCATTGCTTGTTAGAGTTCCACAGCGGGGAATATGCAGAGGCTACCTTGGGAAAAGAAATTACCTCCCAGTGTTGTCCCTGGCGAGTTGCCCAGCATTTCACTTGTGTGTTCCTAAGACTGAATCAAGGCAGTTGGGGATGCTGTACCCTGTTACTGGCTAGATCTGAAGTTTGCTCTGTTTTTGCAGTCCCAGTAATATGCTGACATCATTCTTCAAAGAAGTACAGTCATGGAAGTATGTCTCTGTTTCATACGCAACCCATCCATTTTTGGTCATGGGATACACAACATATTGGCCATCAGCTAATTGCAGTAGAGTGCTGGGTCTAAAATAAAATGTCATACGGAAATATTGTGAGGTTTTATTTATATGATTTGTTTAATTTGTAAAAACAATGATTGTATAGTTCTTTTTACAGGGTTTCCACAAGCACATACCTGTAGCTCTAACTAAAACTTATTAGAGGTGGAAAGGCAAGTAAACATCAGAAAATCTTAGTTTAGATCTGCATCTCTATGCTTCCTTTACAGTGTTGGTCCCTATGTATATGCCATGTTATCTAATGTATGCATTTAATCTTTAGGTCTCAGATGGTCAAGGAGATGAGCGGTCGGAGTCTCCCTATGAAAGTGCAGATGAGACTCAGACAGAAGTATCTATATCATCTAAAAAATCTGAGCGAGGAGCTGCAGCAAAAAAAGAATATGTATGTCAGGTGAGAGAATAGTTGGAGCTGTTGTTCATTGCTCCCAGATTCATTCCTGAGATGCTTGTAGAAGATAAAGTTGTTTAGGTAGGCTTAGTCCAAGCCTGAGTTATTTTACATCTCTCAAGGAAGGAATGGTGTAGTGATTGAAGACAGCAGTTTAAATTTGTGTCGTTTCTTGGACCTGAAGTGGATCCACTTAGCCATGCTGCTTTTTAGGTAGCAGATCTGTAAAATGAATGCAGTCCCTCCCTCAAACAAATGCTGAGAGGTAACTAATGCTTTATAGTTAAATCGGTGAAGCAAAGATTGTCTCCACTATTTGTAAAATGGCAGTGGCTAACAGTGAGGTGGCCCTGCTCCTGATTTGCAGCCTCTGGATATTATCATAATGCAAATAAATAGCAATGCTTGCAGTAGTAATGGTGTTCATATGGTTTCTTTGTTTTAAAATTAATTGTAGCTTAGGAAATGAAGTAATGCTATACGTTTGTATGTAATGGATCAAACAAGAAAATTCTCCCCAGCTCCTTGCAAATAGTGCACCTGAGATTAGATTTATTTTAACATGCTGGTTAATCACTGAACAAATGGTGCTCCATTGGAATCTGACTATTGTTAGCTGTGCACATGCTAATTCTGACAATTTAGGCATGAGGGCTGCTTACAGATGTGGGAACCACACTCTGCCCCAAAGCTTTACTTTCAGTGCAGCGCATGCCCAGAAGAGACATCATATTAGTTTGACCCAGCTCACCCAACATCTATATAGATCACATGCTTCAGCAGGGCTTTTTGGCATTTTTATTTGATAGCTGATTGGATCAGCTATTAGATAAAAACACCAAAAAGCCCAACTCAAGCCTGATCTATACAGACATGGGGGAGCCAGGTCAAACTGACACGCTTCCTCTTTCAGTAAAGTGCTGGATTTTTTTTCACATCTGCCAGTGGCCAAAATGTCCTTTCCCTAACTAAGGGAGAGAAAAGAATGCTTTTTATTTCATCCTATTATGGTAATTTAAGATAAAAGAGAACTTGTGTAAAATATTTTTGTTAATATTGGTCTACCTCATTTAACCTTGTACGTACTGTTTCTTGTATCATACGGGCATGTCTCTGGTTTATTTGGAAATAAAGTGATCTTTTGATACTTGTAGAATGATGTTGCTTTCCTTTGCATGTAAAGCTGTTTGATTTTAAGAGTAATAAAATGGTATGTGAGGGGAGAGGTTTATGAGAGAAGGAATGGAGAAAGTCATTTCTCCCACACGCATATATTTTTCTTTAACACTCAATACTTTTCTGTTGGAAAAGCTGTGTGAAAAAACAGGTGATCTCCTGCTTTGCGAAGGAATATGTTTTGGAGCATTTCATGTAAGCTGCCTCGGGCTGTCTGGGAGACCAGCAGGAAAGTTCATCTGTAGTGAATGTACATCAGGCAAGTATTGTTTCTTTGAATTAAAACAAAACACTGTATTGAGATTTTTTTTTTTTGTCCTAGCCAATCCTGTTAGGTCAGAGTACGTATTTCTGAATACCTACCATTCTTCTGATGTCATGCAGCATGAGAACGCATGTTTTTCTACCTTAATGTATAAGTTTTGAGAAATCCAGGTGTCAGGTTTTTCTCATCAAAGACCTCTTGCACTAGGAACTGGTTTACTCTATGCGTAGTAGTTGTAATATGTCCAGGATATTTGTCATGTTTAATCATGGAAGATTCAAAAACTGTCACAGATTCAAGAAATCCTCAAATTAAGTGAAAGCGGTAGGGAAAAGAATTCTTTCACTTTTTTTTCCCCTTCTCCCTCTCTCTAGTTTCTGCCTCCAGTGTCTTTTTTTCAGTCCACTTATTTCCGTAAGAAATTTGCTTGTAGCCTGTAGCTATTAGTCTCCATTGCTTCTGATCTTGTAACAAACTACTATACAGTAGTGGTGATACTTCAGTGTGACAGAAAAGATATTGAGCACCTGTTGACATTCTCAGGCAGCAAACCTGCAGAACTTTGTTACGGAAATGCTGTGTTCCAAGATAATGGAAGTTCTCGTGGGCTCTTAGTCAGGTGGGCCAGCAAGAAACTTAGCAAACTTTCTCACGGAGTTTGTGCATCTATCTGAAGTTCTGCAGGATCACAGCCTAAGCTACTGATTTACTGTTAGAGAGAGGCTTTTACCAAGTCAGTGATCATACGAAGATTTGATTATTAAACATTATATTGCATTGGGATTGTATCTGGCATGTTTTAGGCCAGATTGGTTAGAAGATCTTTGATACCAAAAATTGTAAGTCAAAATATGGCTTAAGCACAGAAGCTAGAATGAAAATGTCATGAATTATTTTTATTGTTTTTATCATTAGGTGTGCACACCTGTTTTGTTTGTAAGGAGAGAAAGGCAGATGTGAAACGATGTATTGTATCCCACTGCGGAAAATTCTACCATGAAGCATGTGTAAAAAAATTTCATCTTACTGTGTTTGAGAACAGAGGTTTTCGATGTCCTCTCCACAGTTGCTTGAGCTGTCATGTTACTAACCCCTCAAATCCAAGAGTGTCAAAAGGTATTGCTAAGCTGTTAGACATCTAAGGAAAAAAGTTTTAAGCTGCATTTGTTAAGCTACAGCTTAGTATTGCAGAATATAAGGAATAAAATACACCTCTGCTAATTCAGCTATTTGCCTTGCTCTGTCCATTATACTTCTTTAGTAGGAGGGTTCTAGTTGTAATGAAAGGGGCTTTTTTTACTGAAGCCTGAGTTTGTTCATTATATGGTGGTTCTTAATATTTATAACTTTTTAAACACTGAGTGAAAATCCATGTGGCTTTTTAATTTTTATTCTTATATAGATAATATAATTGCATTCCCATATTTCTGAGCACTTGCCAGTTACTAAAAAAGCAAACACCCCCCCCACCCCCCCACAACTTGATGCAACATGCTTTGAAGGTGGAAAAAAACAGGATTCTTTGAAAAATGTCGACATGAGAAGTTTTTATATGCTTGGTTTTCTGTACTTTTTTTGGTTCCTTCCTAATTCAGAACCACTCAAGGAGGAATGCTTTGCCCAAATTAGAAAAGTGATTGAAGAAGAATTAAATGGGCTGAAAATAGCAAGACACAATGTGCTGCTTTTGTTACCGTTTCATGCCCTGTTCTTTCCACACTTTAGTCCCATTCATAGCAATTGAACCATTCATACAAAATAAGTAATTATTTAAGAGTAGCAAAATCTGGTCCTTTAGCATGTGTAGATTGCCAGTTGCAGTTATGCAGACGTGCACACAATAGTATGTTACCTGGAAAATTGTTTAGAGTAAATGCATAATTATCCATCAGCATTAGAGGGGATTTTTTTAGGTTTTTTTCTAATTATACTAGCAACAGTGCAGTACAGAACTGTTACCAGTAATTACACGTGGTATCTTTCTAATGAAACTAAATATCAAATGTAGGTATGACAAATAAAGAAGAGGATGATAGGCAAGTTTATCTATATATGTCTATAAAACTTAAGTAGTGCATTGAAGCTCTATTTGTACTTATTTGTATGTATACCTAATTTTCTAACAATTGAACGCATATTGATTGATAAGCAGAGTTGCAGAAGGCTTTCCTGTACTGTTATAAATATATGAAGATCAATACAATTAAATCTCATTTTTAGCAAAAAAACCTGCTAATTAATTATTTTGGCTGAATTCAAATGCACCTGTTTTGAAGCTGTAATAGCTGATACACTGTCTATATGTCAGCAGTGTTATAGAGTATTAAAATGCATTGTTTGGATTAAATTTGCAGAGCAATCTGAAAGATAAATACTAAAGTATTGTGCTTTTGCTAGGCAAAATGATACGGTGTGTTCGCTGCCCTGTGGCTTACCACGCTGGAGACATTTGCATTGCTGCAGGCTGTGCTGTGATCGCTTCCAACAGCATTGTGTGTACCAATCATTTCACAGCCATGAAAGGAAAAAGTCATCATGCGCATGTCAATGTGAGCTGGTGCTTTGTGTGCTCAAAAGGTAACTTGATGGAAAGCTCTTTATTACTTTGCTGTAAGCCTCATCAACATTTAAATGTGTCTTTTTTTTTTCTGTTTCACCTGGATTTCAGTAAGATCTCTAAATAAAAATGCCAAAGACATGCAGAGTCACTTCAGGTTTCATCAGATTTGTTGAAGATATTAAAGTATCTGGTGATTAAGCAGACATTTATTTTAAAAGAATGTCTTTCCTTATAATTCTTCTGCCTATCCTACATCTGATTTAATTGCGAGCCAGGGAGGCATAATGAGAACTAATTATGTTCCTTCCCCTGTGTTCAACATACTGAAGCCTTTTGTATTTACTTTCTGTTAATATATATGTAAAAATATAAATATTTTAAGAGATGCTTTTGGCTTAGTTGGAAAACAGCAAATTAAGCCAGTATTAGTTATTGCTGATATGCTTCTAATTAATGGTTTTTTGCTTTTACATTCCGCAGTAAATTTTATTACTTATTGAACACAGCCCTGTGCGCAGAGCTGATTAGAACATAGAGAGACAAACTACCTGACCTGCTGACAAATTAAACACACATTGTAGAAGCTTATTAAGCCACAGCTTGCTTAACTTCCTACTTGATAATTCATGCACACAAAACAGTGATCTCATTCCTCTGCTCAACAAAGATTTAATGAAAAAATTCTGTGGAGGCTCGTTTTTATTAAAATTTCACATCCTGTGAAGCATTAGCATAAATTAAACTACAGTTGTTAAACTAAAACGAACCAATTACAATTTGTGATGCATTATCCTGGCTGTTTTGATTGTTGGTTCACTTGCTAATTTGTATAATATAGTAATCTGAGTCTTCCAGTCAATGAAATTAGTTAGATTTGTCTTTGGTTTTTACATACAAATGAGTGATAGGTCTTTGTTACCAATCAGTATGTTTTAACTAGTTTGAAGACTGCATTTATAGTTACATATTATAGAGATTTAAATCACACTGAAATGCTAAATTCCTCCCCCCTTCTAACTTTGTCTTCTTTGTGCAGGAGGTAGCTTGTTGTGCTGCGAGTCATGTCCTGCAGCATTTCACCCAGACTGTTTAAACATTGAAATGCCAGATGGTAGCTGGTACTGCAATGACTGCAGGGCAGGGAAGAAACTCCGTTTCCAGGATATCATTTGGGTCAAGCTAGGAAATTACAGGTCTGATGAATGCACTTGTAGCTCTTATATATGGGCTGGATATAACTGGAAGAAAATTAATTTGTGCGTAGAAATGTTTGGAGGTTGCTCCCCTATGCAACACCCTCAGTTTCAGAGATATGTTCAAATAGTTGTGTGTATAATTTTTGTAATTGATTACATTTGTTTCTTTTTCTGCCTGAGGGATTAGCCATTCAGGTGTCAGCCTTTTAAACTCCACTGGGACATTGGCAGAACTGATATATGAGTGGTGCCACACTGGAAGGTGACACCATTCTTGTGTAGTGTAGACAGTCATAGTCATGTATGGTTGTCCACAGACAGAACCTGGTTTTGCTAGCCAGATGCAGGAGGGGCTGTGTAGCCTGATTCCTTCTTCTGGTTTTCAATTTTCCATTAAGTCAGTCAGTTTCTGCCCATTGCCTGGAACTATTATAATTTTGGAATTGGTTGCATGCAGTGTCCAAAAGTAATTGCTGTATAGGGAGACAGAGAGAGATGTACCATCAAGCAAATGTGAGGCCTCACCTTGCTTATCCAAATTCTTTTTCTTGTTTAATGAGTTTAAAAAATGGTAGGTTTAAAGCTGTTCTACTGTTTTGTGTTGTCTGGTGACTTGCTTTCTTAAATCTGATTCTAAGCAGCACTCCATCTACAATGTTCAGTCGTCGTTGTTGATTACTGTTGCTAAACTGTCCTGTGAAGAAAGGATTTGACTAAACTGCTGTATTTATTTGTGCTCCTATGATAGATGGTGGCCTGCAGAAGTTTGCCATCCAAAAAATGTCCCCCCAAATATCCAGAAAATGAAGCATGAAATTGGAGAGTTTCCTGTGTTTTTCTTTGGTTCTAAGGATTATTACTGGACGCATCAAGCTCGTGTATTTCCATATATGGAGGGAGACAGGGGGAGTAGATACCAAGGAATTAAAGGAATTGGAAAAGTCTTCAAAAATGGTACAACAAAGCAAAAATAATGTGTGTGCGCGCGTGCTTTGATTTCTAAAGATACTGTACTTGAGCCCGGAACTACTTTATGTAATCTTGTCTTGCAATCTAAAAGAGGAAAAAACGGTTTTGTGATTCAGAATATGAGTCGCTACCGTTAGTTTGGATTGAATATTTGGGTTTCATTACTTCTAGCAGCATATAGGGTAAGCTAGTGATGTCCAACCTTTGGGCCCTATTTACCAAATGAGCAGTGCAGGGTCAGTCAGCAGGCCAGACTGAGTCCATGGGGCTGGGAGGTGCACTGGCTTGGGCCAGCTAGATCCTGCTGAAGTGCCATGTCATGTGGCCCATGGGGCTTGCACATTTGGCATTAATTGCTACCATTTTCCACTGCCAAATTTCTGGAGCTTTGGGGAGCCCCATGGGTTGCATCACACAGCTCTCCAGGCTGGGGGTTGAGCATTCCTGGTCTAAGCAATATGTTGGTATTTTTGCCTGTCTGGAAAACAATCAATGAGCGTAAATACTAGTCATGTTATAAGAGCTGTAAAGGAATTTAGTTAGTCAATTGACATCTCTATTATCGAGATGTGTAAACCAAGTAGAAGGAAAGTGAAGGGACAAGAGGGGGGGAGTGTTACTGGGTTGCAGGGAATAATCTTTCTCTAGGTCCTAACAATGCAAGTGTTTTGTTTTTCCAGCTTTGCAAGAGGCTGAAGCTAGATTTCGAGAAATAAAACTTCAGCGAGAAGCCAAAGAAACCCAGGAAAATGAACGTAAACCACCACCGTACAAACACATAAAGGTAAGGACAGGTGTCTTGTAAGCCACTCACTTCAGCAAGTTCTCTGCTTCAGGGAATTCAGTCTCAGTTGGCCAGTTTATCATAAACTGGATGCAGATCTAACCTTCTTCTGCAATGGAGGGAAAATAAATTTTAGCTCATCTTTGGCAGAGTGTTGCTGGAAGGCTTCACAGGAGAAGAATGTGTTCGCGTAATGATATGAATTAAATCCAGGCCTTTGATTGACATGCTGTGAAACGGAAGTGGTTCCTGGGCAGGCTAAATAGTTCAGCCAGCACACAATGATTTTAAAGCATTTTGCATAGATTCCAGGGATCAGGTTGAGCTAGGGAGAGATGAAAAAGAAGACAGTTGCACTAGTGGCAAGAGAATAGAAAGAACACCCAGAAGAATTTTCATGGTGCTAAATGGAAAATTACTTCTAAAAATCTTGAGGAAGCTGCAGGATTTAATAAGAATCATGAAACAGAAAAAGGGTCTGCCACTGAGGTTACAAGAATCAGAGTGTATAATGTCATTTTTTTAAATTAGAGGAAGGAAGAGAAGAAAGCTATTTTCCTTTTTTTTTTTTAGTACTTCATCGTGTTGAGATTGAGGTGATAGCAGGAAGATAATAACCTATGATGGATTCACTTGAAAAATCAGGCTGTTTTAGAATAATACTTGGTCTATTTTTATGTATGATTCAGGTGAATAAACCTTGTGGTAAGGTTCAGATTTACACTGCTGATATTTTTGAGATTCCCAAATGCAACTGCAAACCCACAGATGAAAACCCTTGTGGCTTTGATTCTGAATGCCTAAACCGGATGCTGATGTATGAATGTCACCCACAAGTTTGTCCAGCTGGAGAACGCTGCCAGAATCAGTGCTTTACCAAACGTCAGTACCCTGAAACAAAGATAATCAAAACGGATGGCAAAGGTTGGGGTTTGGTTGCCAAGAGAGACATAAAAAAGGTATGGATTATAGCCCTTTCTAGTTCCACATTATGGCATTCATTCCTTTTAGGGATTAAGATTCAAATCTGTCTTTTGTGTAAGTGCAGTGTAATTTTGAAATAGTATTTGCCCAACTGTGACTCTCTCTCTCTCTAATGAAGTGGAGCTCTTAATTCCCCCCTCCCTGCCCCCTCCTACCCGTATCCCTCCAAAGAAAGAGTTGTTAACCTGTGGCACTGTTAGGTTGGGTTTATTTCTTTACTAGCAATGCTCTTCTGTCCTTCAGGGAGAGTTTGTGAACGAGTATGTTGGTGAACTAATTGATGAAGAGGAGTGTATGGCAAGAATCAAATACGCACATGAAAATGACATCACTCACTTCTATATGCTCACTATTGATAAGGTACAATATTTTAATATTTTTCTTGTCATGTAATAATGTGTTTATTATTTAATAATACATTCTGATAAACATTTGACTTGCTTTCTTGTGGAAAAACGGTGCAGTAACTGATAGGTCCAAAGACTAAACTGTCTGATCTGCTTTGGTTTATCATCTGTTCACAGTGTTTTTCACTCTCTGTGACTTCTGCATTTCAACACTTATCTACAAGGTGATAAGCATGTCAGAAACACCTATGGTAGAATCGTGCAGATTGCAGTTGGCTGCACTTGGCTGTCTGTCGTCAAGTACAACAAAGATAAGCATATACCTGATTAAAATAGTGGGGAAAATATACACTTATTTGATATAGCAAGGAGACAGTTGGAGTACACACAAAACAATAGCACCACTATTAACAGACCACTTTTATTAAAAAATGAAATGGCTTGGTGGGAAATTGTAATCTTGAGAGCGTGTCAGTATTCTGTCCTTTAAATCTGTGTTTTGAGCCATCTTCATTTCTTTGTTTGTTCACAGCAAAGTTTAGATCTGCAAAAATGACCCCATGCTCCTTTTTGTAGAAGCTTTTCCCTAGTGTTGCCGACTATAAATGCTCAGTCCTCACCGTCTTCACAATGCATACGAGGATAGCATTCTGTGTCCTTGCAGCTGCTGTCACTATTTCTCCTGTTAGCATTGTAAAAGGAATAGGTCATTGCCTGATGGAGATCCTGCCATGACCAACCAAGTAATTCAGTAAAGGATGAGAAAACACTAATACAGTATGTTAAATAGCAGTCCTGGGGCTCTGGAACTTGTAGCTGGTAGCTGACAACCTCTGGTCAGTAAGGGTCAGGTTTTTTTAAATAAGTCTGCTCCTTTGTGTGCCTTGTTTGTGCATGTAAATGACCATTAAGCCTGTATGGCCATCTGCCAACAGAGTTACTTGATTTCCAGGCACATAGTCATAGTAATTGCACATGTGCAATGTCAACTCACCCTAAATTCAAGAAGAAACTTTAGTAAGGTAATTAAAACACGTTCTGCTTGTAATATGTTGCTTTTAGAATAACCACTGCATGCCACAAACTCTAAATAGTTTTGCTTTCCAGTTCAGCAGAATGCAGCATCAGTTATTCATCCAAGGTCCAACCCCCTAAACATTAACTGTAAATCTGTTATTTGTCCCCAAAGTTACTGTCTTTTCCCTCAGACACACAGTGGTGTTGTTTTTCATGGAGATATGGAGAGGGCTGCTAAACAGCTGGTCAAAGAATCAAATCAAAACTGAGAGCTATTTTCAAGATTTTATTTTTTTATTATGTTTTCTGGCTTTGAAGGTGGAAAGAGGTTAAAAGGCAGTTGCATGTAGGGTTGGACTTTCTTAAAGACTACTTACTAAAAACTTATTTGGGTTTACACAAGGATAAGCTAAAAAAACCAGCAAGGAATTTGTAATGCCTGCAAGTCAATAGCAAATTGACCAATGCCATTTAATGTGTTACTTATCAAAATAAATATAATAAGGTTTCAGATACAGGAAAACTGATTCATTTAGGTTTTATTATTTTTAGGGTATTTTTCTTTTGTTTTCTGAACCACTTGCTCACAAGAAAGCTTATCCTGCCATGTGGCTGTGATAAATACTGTGGAAGCGTGAGCTAGATCATGGTATTGCTTTGGGAGCGTCCATTCCAGTTCATATGAGGCGCTACAGTTTTCAATACAACAAGTAAAATGGAGGTACTTATATATTGCTGACTGACAAGAATGTCCATGTCTTTACATGTTCATATGCAATTCTGGAAATTACGTATTTTCACGAGAGGAAAAAAAATCATTCTCTTACTATTTTAATTTTCAGGATCGTATTATTGATGCTGGTCCCAAAGGAAACTATTCTCGTTTTATGAATCACAGCTGCCAACCAAATTGTGAGACTCTAAAATGGACAGTAAATGGAGATACACGCGTAGGCCTGTTTGCTGTGTGTGATATTCCTGCAGGTATGTGAATGTCTGGGGTTTTTAATATGAAATGTTAAACCTGTTGCCTGTCTGCATCAGATAAAAATCAGTGCAGGCCAGTTCTGGTGTGATTTAACTGATTACTTTTGGCACAAAGTTCCCCGTGGAACTCAGTGCATTCTCTCTTCATAGAGAGGAGAATACCAAGTTTTTCTTTTTCTCCAGTAAATGTTTTCTTACTATTGAGCCTTAGACAAACCTTGAAATGGCTGCTTTTTGTTCATCTGATGGAAGATCCTAGAGTTACTACCTATATTGAGTTCCTTTTCAGTACAGCAAAATATGGTTCTTCAAAGAATTTAAAACATATTTAAGACTAGGTGTAGTGAATGGGCATGCCAGGTAATTGCAGGGAGCAGGTAAAGGAGAACAGAGGAAACAGTATATTAAAAGAAATGTTTTTTTCTCAGCCCTGTGCATATAGAAGATTTTAAGTTAATTATGTAAAAACATATTTGACATAAGAGAAAAATGAAAAGCCTCTGCTGGATATGTACCTAATAATGATCAGTGCTTGTAAAGGATGGAGAGACCAAAGTAAAAATACTAATCGCAGAGCAAGTGCTAAAATGGGCAAAGCAGAATAGAATACTTATTTGTGGATTAGTGCTGATTGTGGATAGTCCTTACCTTGTACTTTGTTTAATAAAGGGATATGGTAAACAGTCTTATCTCTTACTCAGGGACAGAGCTGACTTTCAACTACAATCTCGACTGTCTGGGCAATGAAAAAACTGTCTGTAAATGTGGTGCCCCAAACTGCAGTGGATTTCTTGGGGACAGACCAAAGGTATGTAAAATATAGCCTGAATTTAAAAGTACCCTTCAAAACTAAAAATCCTGTAGCTATTAAGAGAAAAAAGTTACAGGTTTTGTTGTTTTTGGGGGGGGTTTTGAGTGTTAGTGAAAAATTATAATACCTGTAGGAAAACTTCAGTAAATAAAGCAACATGTTCTGAAAATTATCAAACTTCTCTGACATTACAGAAATGTTACTGTTAAGGGTGAAAGATGCATCATGTATTGCTGCAATTATTCTGGGAGGGGAGAGGGGACATTGAGGCCCTTGGCAGACGTGCAGTTAAAGGCACAATGGTATTCGCATGTTCCCCACAATCGTGCTTCCTGCCATGCCACACATGAATGACAGGAGGCATGACTGTGAGATCAAAATCCTGCTCAGTGCAAACAATTATGATGTCATAGGGATAACGGAGACCTGGTGGGACTCCACCCATGACTGGACCACGGGGATAGATGGCTATACCCTGTACAGGAGGGATCGTGTAGAGAAAAGGGGTGGGGGTGTAGCTCTCTATGTTAAGGAAAGCTATGCATCCCTGCAAGCCGATATTGGCGACCAGGGTGGACGGCTGGAGACCCTCTGGGTTAAAATCCGTGGGGAACACGGCACAGGGGACACAATGGTGGGAGTCTATTACAGACCTCCCACCCAAAGTCCTGAGCTTGACCAGGAGTTTGCCCAGGAACTGGCTGAGGCAGCTTGCTTCAGGACCATGGTTGTCATGGGTGACTTCAATTACCCAGACATCTTGTGGGAGGATCGCTCAGCAAAATCTGAGCGGTCACAGAGCTTCCTCTCGTGCGTGGATGACCTCTACCTGACTCAAGAAGTCTATGGGACAACAAGAGGCAAAGCGCTGCTCGACCTGGTGCTGGCTACTGGGGAGGACCTAGTCGGCGACCTAGTGATCGATGGGAAGCTGGGTGACAGCGACCACGAGCTGATCACCTTCACCATCCGCCAAAAAGCTGGCAAGTCAGTCAGCAACACGCAAGTCCTTGACTTCAGGAAAGCCGACTTTGACAAGCTCAGGAGGTTTGTCAGTGAGGCCCTAACGGACTGTGACCACAGGGAGAGGGGAGTTCAAGAAGAGTGGTTGCTCCTCAAGGGAGCGATCCTCAATGCCCAAACTAAGTCTATTCCATCTCGGAGGAAAGGCAGCAAGAGGGCACAGCAGCCCCCCTGGCTCTCCAGGGACCTAGCAGGCCACCTGAGGCTAAAAAGAAAGGCCTACAAAGGATGGAGGATGGGAGTCACCTCCAAGGAGGATTATTCTGCACTGGTCCGGTCCTGTAGGGAGCTGACCAGGGGAAAGCCAAGGCTGCAACTGAACTCCAGCTAGCTTTGAGCATCAAGGACAATAAAAAGTCCTTTTTCAGATACGTGGGGATCCGGAGGAAAAGCAGGGGCAACGTTGGACCCCTGCTGAACCAGATAGGGCAACTGACACCTGACGCCCAGGAAAAAGCTAACCTATTAAATAGGTACTTTGCGTCGGTCTTTCATCAGCCCCATGGGACGCCCATGCCTGCTACAGGGCCGGGAAGTCCGGGTGAGGGTGATCCCCTGCCCTCCATTAATGCTGACTTCGTGAAGGAACATCTTGAGAAGCTGGATACCTTCAAGTCAGCCGGCCCTGACAATCTTCACTCCAGGGTACTCAAGGAGCTGGCGAGCATCATAGCCCAGCCTCTAGCATGGATCTTTGAAAACTCTTGGCGCTCTGGTGTAGTGCCCGAAGACTGGAAGAAGGCCAACGTGGTGCCTATCTTCAAGAAAGGGAGGAAAGTGGATCCGGCTAACTATAGGCCCATCAGCCTGACTTCTATCCTGGGGAAGATCTTAGAAAAGTTTATTAAAGAGGCCATCCTTAATGGACTGGCCGACGCCAACATCTTAAGGGATAGCCAGCACGGGTTTGTTGCGGATAGGTCTTGCTTGACCAATCTAATTTCCTTCTACGACCAGGTGACCTATCACCTGGACAAGGGAGATGAGATTGATGTCATATATCTTGACTTCAAAAAAGCCTTTGATCTGGTGTCCCATGATCGTCTCTTGGAGAAACTGGCCAGTTGTCGCCTTGGGTCCTCCACGATCCACTGGCTGGAAAATTGGCTCCGGGGTCGGACCCAGAGGGTAGTAATTGATGGAAGTTACTCATCGTGGTGTCCTGTAACCAGTGGGGTCCCCCAGGGCTCTGTCCTTGGACCCATACTGTTCAACATCTTCATTAATGATGTGGACACTGGAGTCAGAAGCGGACTGGCCAAGTTCGCAGATGACACCAAACTTTGGGGCAAAGCATCCACACCAGAAGACAGGCGGGTGATCCAGGCTGACCTGGACAGGCTCAGCAAGTGGGCGGACGAGAATCGGATGGTGTTCAACGCCGATAAATGCAAGGTTCTCCACCTTGGGGGAAAAAAACCTGCAGCATCCTTATAGACTCGGCAGTGCTTTGTTGGCTAGCACTATGGAAGAAAGAGACTTGGGGGTCATCATTGACCACAAGATGAACATGAGCCTGCAATGCGATGCTGCGGCTAGTAAAGTGACCAAAACGCTGGCTTGCATCCATAGATGCTTCTCAAGCAAATCCCGGAACGTCGTTCTCCCCCTGTACTCGGCCTTAGTGAGGCCGCAGCTGGAGTACTGCGTCCAGTTTTGGGCTCCACAATTCAAAAAGGATGTGGAGAAGCTTGAGAGAGTCCAGAGAAGAGCCACACGCATGATCAGAGGTCAGGGAAGCAGACCCTACGATGACAGGCTGAGAGCCCTGGGGCTCTTTAGCCTGGAAAAGCGCAGGCTCAGGGGTGATCTGATGGCCACCTACAAGTTTATCAGGGGTGTCCACCAGTATCTGGGGGAACGTTTGTTCACCAGAGCGCCCCAAGGGATGACAAGGTCGAACGGTCACAAACTACTACAAGATCGTTTCAGGGTGGACATAAGGAAGAATTTCTTTACTGTCCGAGCCCCCAAGGTCTGGAAGAGCCTGCCACCGGAGGTCGTTCAAGCACCTTCATTGAACACCTTCAAGATGAAACTGGATGCTTATCTTGCTGGGATCCTATGACCCCAGCTGACGTCCTGCCCTTTGGGCGGGGGGCTGGACTCGATGATCTTCCGAGGTCCCTTCCAGCCCTAATGTCTATGAAATCTATGAAAAAATTTCAAATAAAGGTGTTGGACCCCTTGGGAAGTTTTGAATGGAGTTGCGGACCACTTTACATTGCAAGTGGATATTCACATACTTTGATCATAGTCATCTTTTGCCGGGCCCCTTAGACATAGTCTGTGGACTCCCAGGGGTCCATGGACCACAAGGTTGAAAACCACTGGTCCAGTTCCATCCAGATGCGGCCTCACCAATGCTGAATTAGAGGGGAATAATCACTTCCCTCAGTCTGCAGGCCATTAGCTGTTAGCTTTCTTGGCAACAAGGGTGCACTGTTGGCTCATATTCAGCTTATTGTCCACTGTAACTCCCAGTTCCTTTTCTGCAGAGCTGCTGCCCAGCCAGTCGGTCCCCAGCCTGTACCGATGCATGGGATTGTTCTGTCCAAAGTGCAGGACTTTGCACTTGTCCTTGTTTGAACCTCATGAGATTTATCTGGGCCCAATCCTCTAATTTCTCTAGGTCTCTGAACCCTAGCCCTACCCTCCAGCAGATCTACTACTCCTCCCAGCTTCGTGTCATCTGCAAACTTGCTGAGGGTGCAATCTATCCCATCTTCCAGGCCATTGATGAACAAAACTGTCCCAAAGACTGACCTCTGGGGCACTCCATTTGATACTGGCTGGCAACTAGACTTCGAGCCATTACCACCTTCTGAGCCCAATGATCCAGCCAGTTTTCTGTCCACCTTACAGTCCATTCATCCAACCCATACTTCCTTAGCTTGCCTGCGAGAATGCTGTGGGAGACTGTATCAAAAGCCTTGCTAAATCTAAATATTTATCACAACTGCTGGTTTCCCTGCATCCACAGAACCAGTCGTCTTATCATAGAAGGCAATCAGGTTGGTCAGGCATGACTTGCCCTTGGTGAATCCATGCTGACTGTTCCTAATCATCTTCTCTCTGTGCTTAGAAACGGATTCCTTGAGAGCCTGCTCTATGATTTTTTTCAGGGATTGAGGTGAGACTGGTTTGTAGTTTCCAGGATCCTCCTCCTTCCCTCTCTTAGAGGGCCACTATGTTTGCCCTTTTTCCAATCATCCAGGACCTCTCCCAATCACCATGAGTTTTCAAAGATAATGGCCAGAGGCTCTGCAATCACATTGGCCAACTCCCTCAGCACCCTCATGTGCATCCTGTCCAGCCCCATGAACTTGTGCACATGCAGTTTCTCTAAATAGTCCCTAACCTGTTCTTTCACCACTGTTGGCTGCTCACCTCCTCCCCAAACTGTGCTGCCCGGTGCAGTAGTCTTGGAGCTGACCATGCCTGTGAAGGCTGAGATGAGAAAAGCATTGAGCACTTCTGCCTTTTCCACATCATCTGTCATTAGGTTCTCTCCCCCATTCAGTACTTATATCTAGAAATGACCTGTGGGAATTAACTTAGATTTGTTTAAACATTATGTTCCTGGTGCTGGTCACATGTAGACATTGGAATGAAAATCTACTGTGGAATTGAGGGGACTGGCAGAGGAAAGCAAAATCAGATTCTTAACCATGGCAAGACTGTCCACCTTTTCAGGAATATGGTCCTTGACACTGCTCAGTGACTGGTCCTTCAGAGGGAGGATGTGCAATTGCAGAATATACCTACTTACATCTTTTTAGAAGAGGAATAATCTTACCTCAGCTTGTCATCCATTTATGCACTGAACCAGGAAAAAAATTGTAACTCATCTCTATAGAGCTGTCTGGATTGCTAGATAAAGTATGCTTATTTGAGCAATAAGTTATAATAATATTGCAAATGCAAGACTACATCCACATCCTGAAATAATGTTGTCAATGACAGTTAACTGTCTGTGTGTAAAATCTCCATGTGATACAGTGACAGAGACCTAATAGAAATATGTACCCTCATCGAAAGACAATTCTTGATAGAAGAAGGTTCTTTAATTTAGACCCACAACTAATAATAAGATCCAGCAAATATAAGTTGAAGTTAACCGTCCTTGGAGAAAAATGTAAATGCCTAACGGGATACTAAATCATTGAACACTAGTATACGAAACCATTGAAACAAGGGTTTCTCCATCACTTGACTCTAGAGTGAATGCTTTTCAAACAGGATGTTTTCGCCCAACCAGAACTCATAGTCTTGATACATGGAATTCGTGGTTCTACAATCTGTATTTTTCAAACCAGGCTGTAATATTCCAATAATCTCCTTTTACTTGAAAATCTGAAATCTTTCTAACTTGTAGTGTGACTAGAGCTGTGGTTAATTAATTAGGTTTTGTAATTTATTAGATCATTTACTTATATTTCCTTCACTGTTTTAGACATTGAGATTGACAGGCTAATTATAAGTGATTTTTTTTTTTTGTGTTAAAAGATATTATTCCATCTTGGTGTTACCTGTGTTAGTGAGCATTCCTCCTGCTCTTGTGCATCAGGGGTTGCGTGGGAGCAGCCAGCAGGCCTCTGCTTACAGCATTTTTTGCTTGCACTGGAAAACATTTGCTTTCTGAAATATTTCTATTTTCTGTCTGATATTTTTCTGCAAGTAGAAAAAATTGACAGCCCAAAGACTGATGGCCTTTATCTACAGGATATGCACAGCATAGGTGGCAGTGAGCAAGCTTCTTCATGCTAGCAAAGTGTTGTTAGCTCTGATCTACAAGGATATCCTCTAGGGACTAGAATCTGCCCTGGTCTCTATGTTGAATCAAACTTAAGCTTTGCTTGTGAGACTGCCTACATGGCAGTCAACACCAACACAGTTCCCCTGGGAACTGGAAGCACTAATTATCTTAACTTCTTCTACCAGGAAATTCTTGTCGATTGTTTGTAGGCTTCTTTTCTCTCTCAGTGAAACATCTTAATTTTTCTATTTTTTGTTTTTGTTTTTTTAAACTAATTTCCCGCAGAATTCTTCCACTAATGCTTCAGAAGAAAAAGGCAAAAAGACCAAAAAGAGAACGCGGAGACGTAAAACAAGAAGTGAAGGAAAGAAACAGTCTGAAGACGAGTGTTTCCGTTGTGGTGATGGAGGACAACTTGTTTTGTGTGACAGGAAATCTTGTACTAAAACTTATCATCTCTCCTGTCTTGGTTTGGTGAAACGTCCTTTTGGTGAGTGGAGTGTATGAAGTGGTGGGGACGGAAGCTGTTTGTGATAAAAACCTGTGCTGAAAATGTGTAAACCAATAGATTACAATAATATTTGCTTATCACATTGCATCTTTAAAAGAATTCTTCCTTAAAATTGAGGAAGGTTCTTATTCTTCAGGGCGTAATTTATAAATATGGCAAGAGTTTCTTTTGAATAGGGAGACCTATTATTCTTATCCCTTTCTATTCAAGCCAGGCACTTAAGTCCACATCACTAAATTAGGGTAGGGGTATTCATGTCAAGCAGAAGGCCTCTGGCACCCAGAGCCCCTTCACCAAGGCATGAACAATATATGAAATGCAGTTCCGTTCATGGAAGAGTCATGAGACTCATGATTCCTTTTTAATTCCCCGACTTGTTTTAACTTGGCTCAAAAAGGAAAGAGACTCTAAGTACAGTAGTCTGCTGCCTAGACTCATTGTTGAAATTTCATGCTCCCCTCAGTAATGAAGTGCCCCCTTCTCCAAATGTATGCTGCTGTAATTGGAGGAGTATAATCAAGCTGAGCAGGTTCTTGGAAGATGGCTTGCCATACTCCTTGTCATTAGGACCTGTCAGCAACAATGACTTGTTAAATCCATATACTTCTAGCTGTTCTCAGAACCTTAAAACCCATCTGGCTTTTAGTCCCTGAGTTCATTGGCTGAAACCAGGAATTGGATGTTGATTCCTCCGGCTGATTGGTGTTGAAAGAAAATGCTGAGATACGCATTCCTGTAAGATGATCTTTGTCCCGGGCTTTCCTTGAGTTATTGGTAAAAGCACTTTGTATTGGACACTACCAAAGATGTTCACCTTTCTCCGTCATTTCGGTTCACAGAAAGGGCATGGAATGATGCCAGCGGACTGGGACTAGCTGTGGCCGAAAACCCCACGATGCTGTGGGCAAGGCTCAATGGCACCTTAAACGAAAATAGCCAACGGGTCTGAAAAGATGACAAAACTAAATACTAAATTTGTAACCTCTAAGATAAATTTCCACTGCCAGTTCAGAGTTTTCTTGGAAGGGAGCAGTGGGCACTTGCATTTTTTGTGGTTGCCTATGGTGATTTATGAATAATTGAGCGGCTGAAGTTGCAACATCTTAAGATATCCTCAGGTGGCCTTCTGAGGTTATTTATAGGGTATATATGCAATTACAAGGACTTTTTATTTAGACAGGTTCAAGGCTGCATGGATCCTACAATGAGAATCCACACAGATAAGGTTAAGAGAGCATTCACTCTTCTCTTGGTACTACAGAAGAAGCTCTGCTTATAGTTCATTTTCTGTAGTTTGTTGCCGTTCAGAGGTCAGAAGCTGTTAGAGAAAGGAAAAGACAGGCAAACATAAAAATGTGACCAATACAAGTAAATTTGGTACTGTGCAATAACATCTGGAATGGGGAGAGATTGGAACTCATTAGAAAATATTTCAGGGAACTGAATTATTTATACTGACTTGATTTGTGTTGTATTTAAGTGGTAAAGGGTCAAGCAGTCCATATAAAGTAGTCTGCTCAGCTTATCTAGAGGAATGGCATCACATTTAGCTTTCAGTGGGTCTTTAGCCAGAAAAATTGCTATTCCCGCTTACACTTTTTATAATTATTTCTGTGCTTTTTAAAGCAGACATTAACTACAAAGCATTTCCTGGCCTTTTTGCAACATGAAGCTTTCTTCTCATAACTGAAAAGAAAAACATTATTTCCTCTGTTTTTTTGTTCGATTGCAGGAAAGTGGGAGTGTCCGTGGCACCACTGTGATGTGTGTGGCAAACCTTCCATGTCTTTTTGCCATTTCTGCCCAAATTCTTTCTGCAAGGAACACCAAGATGGGACAGTACTAAATTCTACATTAAAGGGACAGTTATGCTGCTCTGAACATGTTCTTGGGGTAGCTTCTGTTGCAACTCAGAAGACTCGAAGACACCCCAGAAAAATGACCAAGTTGAAGCGCAAGAGAAGACAAAGGACCAGATGGATGAGAGCTGAATGCAAATAGTAATGGACTGCAGTATCTACTGCCAACACTATCTTGTAGATAAGTTGTGAATAGGGCCAGGGAAGGACATGGTTTTACATATATTCTGTAAAGGTTACATTTTGGGAAGGGATGCGGAAGCATTTTTTGTTTTTTGTTTTTTTTTTTTTAATCCACTGAGCCAACCACAGCAGACTTCTGCTGCATCTGCACTGATAACGAACTGTGGCATACATAGTTCAGAATTTTTCAGGACAAACCAAACTTATTATTCAGCATTACAGTTACACTTGAATTGTTACGAATGTATAAGGTTCCCTCCAATATTTTTCAAGTTGGAGGTAGGTTAAATCAAAGCAGGTAGGCACATTATAAATGTAGGTTTTGAGATGGTATTTGCCATCCAGCAGATGTTTAAAATAGTATATCCTTGAAAGAAATTATTAGGTGTCAAGTTTTTTGGTCTGTAGTCCCAATTTATATCTGATTGCCTTGAGTGAATTGTTGAGCAAGTATTTGAGTGCCATTTACAACCCAGGTGCTTATCTGATTATAATCAACACACTTTTTAATTTGTTCTTGCTCTTATAAAATGGTTGTCTAGTTGTTCTTAAAGATATTTTTAATATCCTTCATCAAGAAGTACAGTGAATGGTGAGAAAAAGCTCACCTGTCCTAGAGAGGGAAAACCTTATAAAAGATTTTTTTTCTATACTGTTTTTTCCTGTATTTCATTTCAGGTAAATAGAAATACACTTGATCTTACAGAGTTGACAAGTCTGGACTCAAAGGGATATTGTTTTACAATCTCGGCCCAATATTTAGGATTTTTATGTTCTTAATAAAAAAAAAATCTTACAACACCTAATATTAAGAGAATAGTTCATTATTTTTCTTAAAACCAATAAAAAATTTCACAGGCAATCATTTCTTTGCACTCAATCCAAACCTTGCAGCTTTGTGATAGTGCGAGAAATAGTGACTTGATAGCGAACTGCAGAATGACAAGTCAGTAGAAATTATTTTAAAAATAAACTGGAATTTTAAAGAAACACAATTATTAAAATAATAAATGTGACCTACTTGTCCCTTTCTAAATAACATTTATAAACCGACTGCTTGACTTCAGGAACAGACTTTGTAATTCCATTCTCGTTGAAGAGCTCAGAAATTGTTTCAGTAACACTTTTATTTTCTTGACCCCTGTTAGGTTCCAGACTTGCAGTGTGGTGCATATACAAGACTTAGGTTTAATGGAAATCACTGTAGAACTAGGAAAAAATGGTGAAGGAAAATATCTTAAATAATTTTGCTTCCCATTTCCTACCTTATATGTGTAATTGGTGTGCAGTGAGGCAGTGTTATAAACCAGTTCTGACTTGTGCAGTCATTACCTACCCCATGGAAACACAATGTGGGCCTTCATGACCATTTAATAATTTGTATATGTTCTAGCTTAGTGTGCCTTTAATAGTGCAGAAACTCTGTGTAGGTTTTTTTTTTTTTTTTTAAATGAAGCATAGCTATATTATAAAGTGTATATTTTTTCAAAGTATTTTTCAGGGTTTAATTGCAGTTCTAGTTATTTGAATAATTGAAATCTTCATCTGTTCCCAGTACACGAGAATGTTTACTTTTTTATTAGATTTTAATTGCAGAAGTTCTAAATTGTACCATTATTCTGTGCTAAGAACTGATTTTTTTTTAAATTTCTTTTGTAATAGAGCAACTGCTTTGTTTTGTGGATCAAAATTTTATAAATACTGTTCGAAGGTGTGTTCTTCCCTTTTTCAAATAATCCTGGGCTGAAAGTAGACAGTTCACTATAGGAGAGTGTTACATTCGTTAGCACTGTGACATTTCTACTTTTGCCAGATTAATATACAAAGCCTTGCACATGTGGAAAAATTGTGAAGGTTTCTGAAGGATGTTTGAGGGGACTGTTCTTATGTCCTAACCTTCTTACTTGCATTGCCAAGGCTAAAGCATAGCCAGGTACCTGAAATCAAAACCAAAAAGATATTTTGTATATTTTTTCAGCGTTGGGGAAGGGAACCTAGATATTCTTTTGAAGGGAGAGGGAGGGGGGGAAGCAAAAGCAAAAATGTTTTTCCTGGTCACTTTAGAGCAAAATGAAGGAATTTGGTATTATCAAGACAAATAGCTCAATATTTGTTTGGATAACATTCCCTGTGAGGATGGCTTTATAAAAATAATTTTAAAATAAGTTATTATGAAATCTTACCTTGACATTTTAGTATTTTTAAAATGTCTGTATTACATTTTTACCTTGTTCATAGCTTTGTACCTCTTCATCTTGCTGTAAGAGTTCCAGTGCCTTGGAATAGTTACAGACTGGTTTCTAATGGGCAGATATCCACGTCAAAGAAATTACCATATAACTGGTGGTAATTGGCACCATGGCTGAGATCAGCAACTGCATGATCATGAAATATGAAACCTCCCACTTCACTTCTAGGTCAGGACTACAGCATTTCAGCATGGCTGCATGCACTACAGTCACCCATGCTGTATTTGTTTGTGGGAAAATAAAGACTTCAGTCTCCAGGGCTATCATTCCCGTACTTTTCTCATGCACATTAAATTCACACATATACCTTTGGAGAGTGGTTTTCTGCTGGTTATATGTGACTATATTTTTCTGCTTCCTTCCCACCTAACCAAGAATTCTAAAATGTTTGGGCCAACAGTGACATACATCCTTGAGAAGAATAAATTATAGGTGTGTGCTTAAAGTTAGCAAAATTAGTTGAAAATCCAGCTTCTGTTGGTCATCTCTCTTTTTTTTTTTAAATTGATAGCTTAAAAGTAAAGACCAAATTTTGTCTCAGTTCAAAGCCCCTACAGCCTGTTAGTTTAGCAGGATTGCTTGAAATGTAATTTGATATAATTTAGTACCTGATTCAGGAGAATTTGGATTTCTTTTTTCACTGAGACTTCTACACTTTGTCTTAGAATGAGAAGAATCTGCTTTAATTGAAAAAGAGCCATGTCCACATTTTCCTTTTCCACAGGTCAAATACAGTGGAAATATTCCTGCTAAAAACCAAAGTGTCTCCTGTAAAAATGACACAATAGCTTTTAGTAGCCATCATATGTGAAGATTGGCCATTTGCTTGTAAAACTTTATAAATACCAATTGCAACCTAAATAGGTCATATTAAATTAAATCAAAATGTTTACTTATTGTCGTATCCATCAAATTATGGCTATTTTTCTCTTTTTGGTTACTTCTCTTGTACAAAGTTGGTATAAACTAGGTAAATCCCAAATATGCTGTTGCTTCCTGATCAGATGAGTGAGCATGGAAGTGATAGTTTCAGGTAAAAAAAAAAATATCAGAAGTTTTTTCCTACACTTCGGAAAGAATAATTAAATTAGATTGCAGCTTTGTTTTGTAGTTTGCAGTCATAGCCAGTTTTTAGGGGAGTATTTGAAATACTTTAAATACTGAAGTTATTTGGAGAAGTATTAATGGGAATGCTCTGCGTTGCTGAGTCATATTATTCCTTGTCTGACCCTTTGAAAATTGTGGTGTCTTATTAAAGTTCGTTCCTAGTTATCTTATTTTGAAATTGCCAGTTTTTGTTTGGAAAATGAAATAAATAGTGGGTTTTATTCTTACAGTAATTATTTAAAAGTGAAACAGTAAATGTTGTGCAAATACATCACTTTGTAGCTATATTGATGAGACTTAAAAATACAAGGATTTTTATCATGAAAATTTGAGGTACGGGGTTTTCTAAGTGGTTGGCTGGAATTTCGACTTTTTTAAGCTTCATTTGTAAGTGATATGTTTATGCTTTCAGACTCTGCTTTCATGTTTTTTTCTTTAGCAAGTGGTGGCAATGCAGCCTAACATTCTCCACTGTAAGATCCTGTTTTCAGTTGCTTATCACTTGCCACATTTTTAACTGTTTGGGCTGCAGTTTTCCATATCAGGCCAGAGGGTGTTGTTAAAGTTTCAGCAAAAATACTTAGGTGGTTCCAAGAACAAGATTGCCCATGTTAAAATATATATTCTTAGTTGTTCTGTTAAGGAGGCCTGGTGTCCCCAAGGTCCAGAGAAGGAGCTTGACATTTGACTTGGATGTTGTTTCACAGATGGATTCTCAGAAAAATCTCTGAAAATTGTGTCTGCTGAACTTGCTCCAACCCAGAGCCACGGGGTCTGAACAGAAGAATTTGTCTTCAGTAACTGCTGCAGGGGGTAAGAGGGGAAAGACATTAGGCACAAGGGCTAAGTACAGAGGTCCAAAACACCAGAGGCAAAATTGATTCAATCTTGCAGTTTTTTCTAAGTTGCCTAGATTGAGCCAGTAACAAACTGAACTGCCCAAGACAGGGCAAAGCCTGCATTGGCCCAGGCTAGAAGCCTGGGAGTGCTCGTGCACCACCCCTCATGGCCAGGCTGCCTAAGGCTGCTGAACCAGCAGCCAAGGCCTGATTTGCGGGGGGAAAGCACCCACCAGGAGTCCTGTCCCCACCTCCCAGTCAGGCTGGGCTCATGCCAGCCCCAACCCTTCCTCAGCTGTCGGCCTCTGAGCCCACTCCCCAGCCCAGCTCTGAGCTGTGGGCAGAGCCCACCGGTGGGTGCTTTCCCCTCCGTGCCAGGCAGATGTTGACTGGGGGGCAGGCTAACCTCCTCTCTCCCTTTCTCCCACCCCTCTCGGAGGTGATAGCTAGGGAAGGGGTGGGGCTGGGGGATCCCAGCATGGCTCAGAGCTGCAGGGGGGCAGGTGAGAAGCTCCTGGGTGGGGGCTTCCCCGCAGACCCCACCTGGAGGAGCGAGTGCCAGGCAGGAGTGGGGAGATGTATATTCCCCACCTCTAGGAGGTGGAAACTGTGGAAAGGGTGGAGCTGAGCCAATCCCTGCCCGACTCACTAGGCTGCAAGGGGAGCGGGGAAGCAAAAAGCCACTACCACCGCAGGGGCTTTTCCTCTCCTTGCTGTACTGCCTTGGGGACAGGGGAGCCCAGACAGTAAGCAGGCTGGGAAGCTGAGGCTTGAATGCCTCAGCTCTGTGGCAGCTGCAGATTGGGCTGGCCTTGCTTTGTTGGAGCTGACAGCACAGCCCAGGACTCCAAAGCATCCTGGGATGCTGGGGAACTGAGAGTGAACTTGATTCCGGAAGATTTGAGCCAGAAGTTCCATAAACCAGTTTAACCTAAATCAGTTAAGTCTGATACTACATCCATCCAGGTTTATCTTAAACCAGGCCATTTTGAAAGCAGTTAATGTGCACTGAACTTCTGTTCTGTTACAGGTTTAAACCAGTTTCCAATCCCTTACATTGTTTCATGTGTAACTTTTGTCCCTCACCAAAAAGTGAGAACAAGGAGACATTCCATATCGTCTTAACGCCTCTCCTGAACATGGGCATCACTGCAGGTGGAGTTCCCTGATTCCAGTGCAGAGGACCCATGCTCCCTCCAGATCAGTGGTTCTCAACCTTTTTTGTACCAGGACCCATTTGTAATTAGAGATGCGCCAATATATCAGTCGTATATCGGATTAGCACCGAAAACAGGAAAATAAAATTATTGGCAGTCAGCTTTTTTTGCCTGATAATGTCACCGATAAATGCTGCGCATCCAGCTGGTAAGTCTGTGGGGGGCAGGGGCATGGGGGTGGGATGGGGTGTGAGGAGGCACATATCAAGACCTCCATGGTGAGGGAGGAAGTGGGGCAGAGGCAGGCGCTGCCCAGACAGGTTGGTGAATGTAACTCAAGGGCAGGGTGCAGGGCAAAGCTAAGGGCAGCATATGCAGGGGTGTAGGGGGGTGAGGAGAAGGAGCAGCTCCACGCCGCTGCGTGCATCCCCAGGAATGCCGCCAGGGTACCGTCATGCACAAAGCTGGGGGGAATGGCATGCTCATGTGTCCCCCAGATTTGTGCAGGGGGTGTGGGTGGGCTGCTTGCTGTGGGCTTGGGGCCAGGGGCTGCACCATCCTTTTCCTGGTGGGGGTTGGCTGCACTTGGGGCGGGTGAGGGCAGGGCAGGCTCAGCTGCACCGAGTGGGCAGCATCACTGGGGGGGGTTGGCTATGGGAAATTTTGGGGTGGCCATAGTCTCCCAAGCCTCCCCCTAGTGCTGCTGCTGCCCACCCCATACAGCTAAAGCCCGCCCCGCCTCGAGTGTAGCCCCAGCCCAGCCCCGCTGCCAGGAGTCTGATATAACCCTTGGCCCCAATCCTGCAACAGGCAGCATGCCCTTGCCCTGCATACAAACCCAGGGGGACGCATGCCCCCCATGCCTCACCCAGTGTGTTCATGCAGCAGCGGGGAGCCACCCTCCCTCCCCCCTCCATGCCTCCTGGATGAGCTGCCCATGGCTCTGCCCCATGCCCTGACCTAGGGTTGCGTTTACTGCCCTGGCTGAGCAGCACCTACTCCACTTCTTCCCTCACCATGGGGGCCTTGATCTGCCCCCCCGCAACACCGCTTTCCTCTGCTACGCCCCTTCCTCCCCCACAGAGTTACCAGCAGGAGGCTTTTCTCCAAACTGCCGGGCTGCATTCCTGTAAATCTGTTATTGGATTGGTATTGGCCAATATGGCTATTGGGATTGGCCAAGAAAATCATTGGTGCACTCTAATTTGTAAACATCCAGGGCCAGTCCCGACCCAGTGCCCCTTACACCCAACCTGCTGCCCCCACCTGCAGCCCCCCACTGTGTGGGGCAGGGGGGGCCCAAGCAGCCCCTTGTAGGCTGGAACTCTGCCAACCTGCAAGGGAAAAACCAGTTTTCCATGTTTTTCTCCTTTAAAGGAGAATCAGTTTTTAAAGTTTGTTTGTGACCCTTTCATATATTCTTGCGTCCCACTTTTGGGTGTGACCCACAGGCTGAGAAACACTGCTCTAGACCAGTGATTCTCAACTAGGGTGATTCAAGATCCTTTGAAGGGTGCTGCAGGAAGTGTGAGGAGGTAAGTAATGTGTTAGGCCATTCCTCTAGGACGGGGTTGTCGGGATACTTGGAAAGGCACTAGGGGGTGTGGGCAGGCAGGGACAGAGGGCTGCTACCTACCACCCTGTGCCACTGCCTCCCAGAAGCAGGGGCGGGGCAAGGATAGCAGCGCCCCTCTGCGAGCCACACCGGTGCTGCCTGGCCAACTGGATGTGGGGGAGGAGAGCAGAAAGTCCACGTGTGGCGGTGGTGGCTACCACCCACCACCCCACGCTGCTGCCACTCTGCATCCCACTGCTGGGGGTACACTTACTAAAAAAGGTTGAAAATCCCTGCCCTAGGAGGTAAGCACTGTAATAAATAAATGAGTTTTAAAATAGCATGCCACCAAACACTTCTCTAGGTACAGGAGACTAAAATAGAATGAGATGAAAAACATGAAAGAGGAAGAGATGTAAGTAGGGGCCAGATCAAAGTAGGAGTGAACTGAGATTGAGTGAGGAGCAAGATAGGGGAAGACTGATACCAGGTGAGGAACCTTCAAGGAGGCCCAGGGTTCAGTAAAGGGAAGACCAGCTGTACAAGGGGCCTGAATGCATTTGCTAAGCTGGAAGCACAGGATAAGAAGCAAAAGTTGCTGTTTTTCCATGGATGCGCAGTTAGAAAGGGTCCACTTTAGCCAAAACTACACTGCCCTTCCTCTTTCCACTGACATTGTTTGCTCAAGCTTTAGAAGCTTGGGAAGTTTCCCTGTGTGGTACAAGGAGAGCAGGCCCCTCGCAACAGAGTGGATCTACCCATTCTTAGATGTGCTACAAAAGGCTTAGCTGGGAGGCAAGGATGGTGGGAGGTATCACTTTAAAAAAAGATGCATCAGTGAATATCACCAGGGCTGTCTGGTTTAGTGTAAGCAGTGCCTAAAGCTTCCTTTGTTCCCCTTTGGACAAATCAAAATGTATTATATGATTAATCAGTTGTCATGGGTAGGGCTAGAACTGTCAGAGGTATTCCAACCAAAGTATCTAGTACCCTTCTGACCGGTCCTCCCTTATAAATATATAGAAAACTGATTTCAGTCATATTAGTGCTCCATGACCTTATTTAAGCACTAGACTTTAGGAAAGCTGATTTCAATGAACTCAGGCGATTAGTCAAGGACGCACTGCAGAGTAGGAGTTTTGAAGAGATGGGAGCCCAGGGAGGGAGGCTGTACCTTAAGGAAATGATCCTTCGGGCACAGAGGGAGACGATCCTGATGCGAGCAAAAAGAGGGAAAGGGGCCAGGAGGCTTCCTTGACTGACCAGAGAAATCCAGGGCAGCCTGCGGACTAAAAGGGGAGCATATAAAAAGTGGAAACGGGGAGAGATTACCAAAGAGGAGTATACCTCCTCTGCTCGCGCTTGTAGGGAGGCAGTTAGATGGGCCAAAACTACCATGGAGCTGAGGATGGCATCCCAAGTAAAGGACAACAAGAAATTGTTTTTTAGATATATAGGGAGTAAAAGGAAGGCCCAGGGAGGAATAGGACCCCTGCTAAATGGGCAGAAGCAATTGGTGACGGACAGAGGGGACAAGGCTGAACTCCTCAACGAGTTCTTTGCCTCAGTGTTCCTAAGCGAGGGGCAGGACAAGTCTCTCACTGGGGTTGTAGAGAGACAGCAGCAAGGCACCAGACTGCCATGCATAGACCCTGAGATGGTGCAGAGTCACTTGGAGGAACTGGATGCCTTTAAGTCGGCAGGCCCGGATGAGCTCCATCCAAAGGTATTGAAGGCACTGGCTGACGTCATTGCACAGCCACTGGCTGGAATATTTGAACATTTGTGGCGCATGGGCCAGGTCCTGGAGGACTGGAAAAGGGCCAATGTGGTCCCCATTTTCAAGAAGGGGAGGAAGGAGGACCCAGGCAACTATAAGCCAGTTAGTCTCACCTCCATCCTAGGCAAAGTCTTTGAAAAAATTATCAAGGCTCACATTTGCGAGAGCCTGGCAGGACAAATTACGCTGAGGGGAAACCAGCACGGGTTCGTAGCAGGCAGATCGTGCCTGACTAGTCTCTTTTTATGACCAGGTTACAAAACACTTGGACACAGGAGGAGGGGTGGATGTCGTATACTTAGACTTCAGGAAGGCCTTCGATACGGTATCCCACCCCATACTGGTGAACAAGTTAAGAGGCTGTGACTTGGATGACTGCACAGTCCGGTGGGTGGCGAATTGGCTGGAGGGTCGCACCCAAAGAGTCGTGGTGGATGGGTCGGTCTCGACCTGGAAGGGTGTGGGCAGTGGGGTCCCGCAGGGCTCGGTCCTTGGACCGATACTCTTCAATATCTTCATCAGCAACTTGGACAAGGGAGTGGAGCGTACTCTGTCCAAGTTTGCGGATGACACAAAGCTATGGGGAGAAGTGGACACGCCGGAGGGCAGGGAACAACTACAAGCAGACCTGGACAGGTTGGACATATGGGCGGAAAACAACAGAATGCAATTCAACAAGGAGAAACGCAAAGTGCTGCACCTAGGGAGGAAAAATGTCTAGCACACCTACAGCCTAGGGAATGACCTGCTGGGTGGCACAGAGGTGGAAAGGGATCTTGGAGTCCTAGTGGACTCCAAGATGAACATGAGTCGGCAGTGTGACAAAGCCATCAGAAAAGCCAATGGCACTTTATCGTGCATCAGCAGATGCATGACGAACAGATCCAAGGTGATACTTCCCCTCTATCGGGCGCTGGTCAGACCGCAGTTGGAATATTGTGTGCAGTTTTGGGTGCCACACTTCAAGAGGGATGCGGATAACCTGGAGAGGGTCCAGAGAAGGGCCACTCGTATGGTTAAGGGCTTGCAGGCCAAGCCCTATGCGGAGACACTGGGGCACCTGGACCTCTTCAGCCTCCGCAAGAGAAGGCTGAGAGGCGACCTTGTGGCTGCCTATAAGTTCATCACGGGGGCACAGAAGGGAATTAGTGAGGTTTTATTCACCAAGGCGCCCCCGGGGGTTACAAGAAATAATGGCCACAAGCTAGCAGAGAGCAGATTTAGATTGGACATTAGGAAGAACTTCGTTCCAGACCTTGGCCGCTCTGTGAAGGGCTCCCAAGGGAGGTGGTGCTCTCCCCTACCCTGGGGGTCTTCAAGAGGAGGCTAGATAAGCATCTAGCTGGGGTCATCTGAACCCAGCACTCTTTCCTGCCTATGCAGGGGGTCGGACTCGATGATCTATTGAGGTCCCTTCCGACCCTAGCATCTATGAATTAAGTGATAGTGGCTGGGGAGTGGCTACATGAGATGCTGACTGCACAGTAGCTTGATACTGCTACACAGTAGCATTTCATGGCAGGAAGTGTGATGTGATGCTACTGTGCATTACTGTTTATACAGGTACTAAATGACCGTGCAGTCAGCATCTCATGTAGATGCAGCCAGTCTCATTTAGACAGTGGAGGAAGGACCATAACCTCTTCACAGTTTACCGTTACTGTTCTTTTTGTCTTCCTCTTGCTCCTGTCCCCTATCTTTTCTTTGCCTTGCAGTTGACTTTTGTGGCTCCTTGCTAAAGCTACAGGCAGCTCAAGTTGCCTCCTGTAATACAGCAGAGCTGCTTTTTATTGAGGACTTAGAAAGAAATTACTTTTTTTTTGCCTCAGCAAGTTCCAGCCCTGTTGCTCTTGCAGCCAGCTGCGTTAGGGACTGTGAAGGTAACATGAGGGAGGTTGAGCACCGCTTTACCTGCAGATATCCTCCAACAGTTGTCGGGAGAAAGCAGAACTACCCTTGCTTTAATTTACGGAAACAGTCAAAAGTACATTCTTAGAAGAATTATGCTCATGTTTGCTTCTACCCTGATAGAAATAATTAGCATGTTGTAAAATGACTATGATGCATAATGCAACCAACCACATGCTCTCACAGTAAGCAAGTGGAAATGATTGCTAAGACATATGACTTTTGCCCCTTGGCCAGGGGATCAAGAATGTAAGGATGCAATTATTCTTTTTCCTGAATTAAAACAAATAACTGTTATGGAGCAGGGCAAGGGGAAAAAGAGCAGTCTTATTAATCCAGTTTATTTGAGAGTAGTGAGTTAGTACAAGTTCTCACAGACCTGCAAAAGTCAAAGGTTTGTTTTTTTTAATGTATTTGTCAGGAGTACACTTAACACTTTAGCTTTGCAAACAAAATCCCATGGATTTACTCATATATTACACTCTGCCCATACTGTCCTGAGCACATTTTTATCATTTCATCAGACATGAAAAAAAAACTGAGAACGTGCTTGTGATTGTTTGAGTTTTTTTCCAACACCAGAAAATCCTACCAGCCAGCATATACTGGTTCTGTGTGCCCAGTTACACCATAAGTTGTATGTGGTACTGATTCTTTTGACAGTAATGGAGACTTCGAGGTTTTCCAGCCATATTCTTGCTTTCGTTTCAGAATTATTAAAGCAGCAGCAAGGACTCCACCTGAAAAATGGAGGAATGAAAAGTATTTTCAGAAGTGAAGGTAAACTGTCAGGCAGTGGTTGTCCTTTGACTTTTGGGTAATGCAGTACTTTTTTTGGTAACCTGAGGTTTTGCATTCATTTAGATTTGTGTAAAATCGGTTCTGGGTAGGTACAACATCAACTATCAGAACAACTCTGAAAGTGCAACTTGATTCTAAAAAGTGATTGTAAAGAAAATTGTCAGACTGCAGCTATGCGTTTTCTGCTAACTGTGTGTGTTGTGCTGTAGTAGTAGAGGAAAGAGTATTACCATATATCCCCCCAAATCTTTACCAAGTTCAAACCAGTTGCATGCAAATCTTTTGCAAGACTTGGTGGAGAAACATAGTTCCCTTTCCAGAGTCCTTGTGACTTTGTGGTTCACAGGAAGAGAAGAACCTAGACTGACTCTTAGATCCTGGTTTGATACTGCAGCATCCCACCACCCTCCCCAAAAGAAACCCACAAAACAAAACAAAAAAAACCCTTCAAAAAACCAACCAAACAATCAAAAATCCTAAATGGGGCACAATCAATAAGGAAACACTGGATAAATATCAAGGCATTTAATGCAAGTTTGAGCTTCCTACCATAGTCACAGCAGGGAAAATTGATCTGAATAACTGACTTGTGCTCCTCTGTTGCAGTCCAACAACATGCCCTTCTAAGAGCAGCCACATATGTCCAATTTAGAAGGTGTGTAAGCTCGTGGTAAAATGCTGGATTTATTAAATGAACTATGTATTTCATTTTTTAACTCTTAGGAAAAATTCATTGGGTTTTTTGTTTTTATTTCTGGTGACTCGTATTGCTTTTTACATTTATCCTTCCTCCTGCTGGCCACATTCTTTGAAACACACAAGGTAACTACATCATGATGGACAGTTTTCCTAACAAACATTTCTGATGGAAAAAGCCCAAGGATGGTGGTAGGGGTGTAGGGGTCATTCCAAACTGGACACACTTTTCTGACAGGCTTTTTCTCGTATGTTTTTCCTGCCCAATATCAAGTAACTAGAACCTGCACAAAAGTTTTTGAACATACTGTTGCCAGTTTTTGCAGTGCAATTTTGACCTCTGCTGGAACCAGTATGTCATGCCAGGCTCTGGGTGGCCAGGTCTGGAGGTCACCCAGGGTCAGGAGAAGCCGCCAGTCCTTAGGAAAGGGGAGCAGGGAAAAGCTCTGAAAAAACAGAGAAGTACTGAGGAACAATATCCACAAGGGACAGGACTGGCAACAGAACTTATAGTTGAGCTTTGGATTGTGCAGATGTAAGGTTTGAGGGGCACAGGATAGGTCTGTGGGTACCAGTGCTTTAGCTTTTAGAGAAGCAGGAAGTCTCACATCAGTGAAGAGTCAGCAGAGGCCAAAATTGTTCTGTAAACTTGGGAAAACTGGCAACACTTCTAGTGGGGATCCCCTGTACATGGTCATGAGTAAAACAGCATTTTAAATGCATAGAATCCACCTGCATTGCACATAGGCCTTGTGCTCCCATCCCTCACCCCATGACAGCAATATGGAACCTGGTGAGTGTCCAGCACTTCTGGATTTGGTCAAGTTTCTTCTAAAATTTCATTTAAAAAAAATGTAGTATTCCGATTCTCTGACATGAAACTGCTGTGAATGTTACTGATCAATCTGGGCTTGATATTTGTGGTCAGACTCCCCTGTATAAGTTTGTTCGTATTCATGTAAAGACTTCCCCTACGAAAGACTCTTCGTATCCCAGGTTGAGTTAGTTAATCCTGCTTCATGCAAAGGCAACATCTAGCAGACAAGCAACCCTGAATATCAGCCCAGAAGAGATGGCACAAAGGAAAAACAGCATGCCATATCTATTCATATACCGTATTCCTCTTTTTCCCCCAAAACGAGCCTTCCAATATTGGGATCCATGTTTTAAGCAGGGAAGCTGGTTTTCTACCCAGAATAGACGCAGTGGAGACATTGTAAGATGTGTGCTGTTTTTCCTTCTCTTCCCTCCAGCAGCTGCATGGAGGGAGAAGTAGAGTCCAGCAGGGGCACGTTCAAAGGAGGTGCTATGGTGTACTCTCATCCTTTGATTCCTCCTCCAGCCAAAGTCTAAAACCAAATGCCTGGTACCAGCTGTGACGTTTCTATTACGGCAGTGCTGAGGGAGTCAATTGACTTCATGGCTCATCATCTACCTGATTCCTGCTACTCTCTCTTTAGCCCACGGGTATTAACAACCGTCTCTCCTTTTTAAAATAATCCTGTTGTTCCATTAATCAAGCTATCTTTTCTCTAGCTCTTTTGCTGTCTATTAGCTACTCCTGGTCTCATCTATTTCACAGCCCTGCAGACTTTTTAGCACTTTTTCTTTTCATCGAGTCCAGTCTTCAGCAGCAGCTACAGTTTCAGCTTTTGCCTGAGCAGGCAAGAGCTTGACAGTTCAGCTATGAAAGGGCTAAAGTGTAGCACAGGAAGGGAAGAGTGAATGAGCTGAAGATTAGACTCTGTTCCTGTTCTGTGCAGCCACAGCTCTTTGACTTGGGACAGAGTGATGCCCTTTTTATAAAAATTTGCCTGTGAAAGCAGGGTGAAACTCAGGGAAGTGATTAAAGCAGGCCAGTTGGTGGCCAAGGCTGCTATAATTCCTTTGAGATTATAACCAGTTCTGTATGCATGATGGTGATGTGTAGCAAAGCATTGTGGCTCGCCACATCAGGTATCCCTGAGAAGGTCCAGGCAATGATTAATGATCACAGTGTAGATAGGATTCAGTGAACAAACTGACTGCTCTGCAGCCCCATGCTGGAAGTAGTACTGTCCTCATTCCCAATTGTGACAACTGATGCCCCCCAACACCAAAATATAGCTCAGACACAACTAGAATCACTAGTTTTTTTCCTCCACCACGGCACATCCTGCTCTTAGGTACAATTACCAAATCTGAAGGGACAGTCAGGATGCAGACCAGAATACGCCTACTTCAGAAGCTGCTTGGCACCACTCCACTGGGCACAGTCTGCTATGACATGAGACAGATGTTTAGAAGTCCTGACTATCCCATCCAGTTCCACACTTCTTCCTCTACAGCTCCCTTGCCTCTCCCTTTTCAGCTGATTTCAGCCTGCTATAAGCATGCAGGCACTCACATACCTGATGTTACTTGCCAGACCTCAACTGCAGACCTTGCAACTATGAGATCATTCTTCTGATCAGGTATATCCCATGATGGGGTCCCATTTAAGATCTTACAAGAATGGGTGGCCCTGGAGCATGCAAGAAAGGATTCTCTTTTTGATCCTATCCCCAACTATGATACTCTTCACCGATACCCCAAAACAAGTTGAAGTGCCCACTGAGATGAACTGCATGTACAGGACATCAGGTTCCAGGACACCTTGAAGATGTCTGTGACTGTTTTGAAGAGCCAGGAACTGGATTTGCTGACCAGGGGTGTTCTTTCTAGTCTTCAACCTTCCCATGCTCTGGAGTTAAAGCCAAGCAACTGGCCATGCTGTTCCTGCCTGCCTTGTGGGGCTCCATGATGTAGCTTTTGATGGATATTGTCCACAGTGCAGTGCACTGTATGAACCAGCAAGGCTTTCAGCCTTCCCCATCAAGAAGCCATCAGATTGTAGATATGGTATCATCACTACAAGGAACCCCACTGATCCTAACAATTGCAGGTACCAGCCATCCTTGCTCTAACCATTGGACTAGACTTCTTAAATAGATGCAAAGAGAATTACTTATGGCTTGGAGGAACTAGGTGCAACTCTTTCTTCCCCAGACTTCTTGTGTAACTGGGAGAAACCACTTAGCCTTCCTGTATCTTGCTTGTCCATGTAAAATGGGTATCATAGCCTTTCTTCCACAGAAGGCTGTTGTAAGGAGAAACTGAGGTGTTCAAATACTACAGTAATGAGGGCTATGAGTACTTTGTATAGCCAAATAACCAACTAAATTGTGACTTAAAATCCATCATTTCAATATTTCAGCAATAGAGAATTCCCTTAGTAAGTGTTCGCTATAGAGAACAGCGCCAAGTGCACAACTTCTTCTCAAGAGGTTGCATGAGGCCAAGCTCTGTCCAGACACCTTCCTGTTACTGTTGTCTCTGAGCTTCCTGTGTACCTTGGATATTATGCTATGATTAGAGCCAAAGTCAGACAGGACAAAGTCATGCTGATTCTGAAAGCACATGTCTGTTCAGACCCCATTCATTTACTAAGCTGCCAGGACCTAGTATCACAGAATCACGTTGAGAGGCCGCAGCTGGTGGCTGAGATACTGCCTGCTTGAGCATCTCTGAAAGAGATTGTTTTCAGTAGGTTTAAGAAATTACAGTGCAATGGAGGAAAAGCTCTTTGCTAGGAAGATCTACTTCTCCAAATGGAAATAGTTATTCATAATATGGTGGACCCAGATGGACCTCTGCTAACACAGATGGTCCTAAAACAAGCTGGACTGGTCTGTTAGTTCTTTAAGTTCATTTAGTAGAAGTAACAGGAAGTCAAAGTCGTATTGTGCGTATCTTCACATCCAATGGTTTTGAGGCATCTGAAGGGTCTTCTGCTAGTTAGAGACTCAGCTCTTACGTGGGAACTCATATTGTCCTTCTGAAGCTCCTGGAGCCTTTATTTGTGCTTTTAGATCTTACCCTCAGGATGATCTTTCTACTGGCATGCTGGCTCAACCAGCTCCAAGCCCTTGTGACCAAATATCCTTAAACACCCTTTTCTAGGCATAAGATATACCTGAGACCTCTTCCTAACGTTATGGACAAACCACAAATTAAAACAAATTAACAGGGGTGGGGATTGCCTGCAGAAATATCGCAGTAACTTTATAACGGTAACTTTTCACGTGTCTGTAGTGACCCCACAGTAACTGGAAAGTTAAACTGAGGCAACTAAATGAAGCAGGATTAAGTTGTCCTGGTTTAGTTTTCTACTGCAGAGCCTTTGTGGGCACACAAACAGTTGCTGTGGTGTTCTGTGGCAAGTAACCAACCCTTGTTGACTCGCTTGCATTTGATTACTTATCCATATCCATATCCTTAGTTCACCCTTAAAGTAGGCCTCAGTTTCACTTGATCAATTAACTTAGTTGTCTTCTTTATGAAACCAGAATCCATGATGGGAGAGAAGCTATCTTTTGCCCCCAATATGTTTTCAGAACCTTGTTCTTTTTACCTGTACAGAAAGACCCCCTATCGCTATCTCGCCATTTCTTTGTGGCTAGGTTTCCTGCTCATCAAAAGACCAAAACCATCTTATTACGAAGAATTTCTACATGTGTCTCCATCTCTCAGTTAAGTGGTGGTTCCCTTCCTCCAGACTTTGGGGAGCATTTTCTTAAGGCACATGGAGTGTCTTGGCCTGCTTCAGCAACATACCATTATCTGAGATCTGTAAAGCAACACTATGGAACAGCCAGCTGACTTTTATCAAGCACTATGCTTTCCACTAAGGTGTATGGTCCAATGCCAAGCTTGGACGAACAATATTCCAATCATGACTGGACATGGCTGGCCCTCATCCTCAATGCCTGGAGGGGTGGCTGCTTGTCAGTCACCTACTGCATGATCTTCACTGATGTATCCTTGAAGAAAAAGGATGGCCGCTATCTTAGTGACTGAGCTGATGATATTTGGTGTCTTATACATTATCAGCCTTTCTTCCATGTTTTTTTGGGTTCTCAGCAATGTGGACTTTGAATTGCAAGGTAACTTAGGCAGGTCACTGTGACAGGTCTGGGGCATGGGCGCTACCTCTTCCTGACAGTATTCCCTCAAGCCTATTCCACCTCCTGCTTCTCACCTACCATGATTTGATGGTAACCAGTATGTATTCAAAAGGAATACATCCTTTGAGACAAGGATAGCAGTCCTTTTGTTGGTGCCCTAGGGCTATTATCATGGCCTCCTTGCTGCCTCTGTAACCATGCCCGCACCTCACCAATGACTCTCTATGCCCTTTTGTCAGGACTTCCCATCTCACAGTCTCTCTATGTGAAAGTCTTCATGGGGTCTCTCCAGCCCCAGCCTTTATTCAGACTTCAGCCTGTTCAGCTTTTTTTCCTCTAGCTGAGACCCCCTCAGTTCAGGTCCACTGTTTCAGGCCCTGCTTCTCAGGGTCTCGGGCTCAGCCCCGCAGCAGAGGGTGCGTGCCAGGTACCCTGCTTGTGGCCTCCTGTGCCCTTACAGACACTCCCAGTCCTCCAATTCTTTAACTTAATTCCAAACAAAGGAGGTTAATCACCTTGTTACAAGCCACTCCCAATGCTCCAGGGTTGCAGAAGTTCCCAGGAGTTCCCCTCACTCGCATACCTGCAACCTAGAACTTCCCTCCCCATCCCAGCTCCAGCCAGGTTTATTATCCCTAAGCTCTGCCTTCCTTCGTCACCTGGCCGCTGCCCCAGGGGGAGAGAGAGCCATCCAGGTGTCCCTATTTAGCTTAATAGGCTTCCTGGCTTCCCCTGATTTTCAACCTTTTGCAGCTCCTTAGATGTTCCTGGTCTCCAAGCCTGAGTCTGTTTTGAGTCGCCTACTGCATCTGCTGTTCCCTGGAAGTCCCAAAAGTTTGGCTCCTGGCAGGGGTCTTCCGCCTTCTCCTCTTCCTCTGTTGCATGCAGGCAACAGGGTTTGGTTTTCCTGTCAGTCACCCTGTCTTTTATACTCATATGAGAGAGTAAGGAGAGAAAAAACATGCATGCAACCCTAATAACCCTTGCTATTCAAAAGACTGACCTCATGTGCATGAGGTGTATATGTATATACGAAGGGGTTCACACTAGATTTGATATATTTCATAGACATTAGGGCTGGAAGGGACCTCGGAAGATCATCGAGTCCAGCCTCCCACCCAAAGGGCAGGAAGTCAGCTGGGGTCATAGGATCCCAGCAAGATAAGCATCCAATTTACTCTTGAAGGTGTTCAATGTAGGTGCTTGAACCACCTCCGATGGCAGGCTGTCCCAGACCTTGGGGGCTCAGACAGTAAAGAAATTCTTCCTTATGTCCAGCCTGAAATGGTCTTGCAGTAGTTTATAACTGTTCGACCTCGTCATCCCTTGGGGCGCTCTGGTGAACAAAAGTTCCCCCAGATACTGATGGTCACCCCTGATAAACGTATAGGTGGCCATCAGATCACCCCTGAGTGCCTATACTTTTCCAGGCTAAAAAGCCTAATAGATCTCAGCCTGTCGTCATAAGGTCTATTTTCCTGACCTCTGATTATGCGTGTGGCTCTTCTCTGGACTCTCAAGCTTCTCCACATCCTTTTTGAATTGTGGGGCTGGACTTTGTACTCCAGCTGCAGCCTCACCGAGGCCAAGCACAAGGGGAGAATGACGTCCTGGGATTTGCTTGAGAAGTATCTATGAATGCAAGCCAGCATTTTGGTCGCTTTACTAGCCGCAGCATCCCATTGCAGGCTCATGTTCATCTTGTGGTCAATGATGACCCCCAAGTCTTTCTTCTGTAGTACTAGCCAGTGTAGCATTGCCGAGCCTATAAGGATGCTGCAGGTTTTTCTTCCCAAGGTGGAAAACCTTGCATTTTTCAGTGCAATTATGCAATTACTAATTATGTAACATCTCAAAGAACCAGAAGTAACAGTCCTACACCCTGGGGATTTTTTCGGGAAGTTCAGTGATCAGAGGATACAGTAAAAATCAACCATAAAAACCTTGTTTTGAGGTCATGACTCATGATTTTTGAGTCATGGTATATTGCATGCACCATGAAGAAATTAATTTTATGCTACTGTCTCTGCTCATTAGTAAGCAGAGCATGGACTTACTTGCTTGTGAAGGAAAACTGAATTATAGGAGTGCTCCTTTTACATTTTCCTTTGTATGTGCTACTTAAAATAGCACTTGATAATGAGAACCAAGAATTCTTCACTGTAAAAGCATGGCTGATGTTCTTAAATGTGATTTAAATTCCTATCACATTACTAAAAGTAGGATGTCATTATCCAGCTTTTGTCTTTAAGGTTACTATTCTATACGTCTATCATACTGTGCTTTGGTGCAGCATTTCGGAGATCATGGGAATCCTGATGAACAGGGCATTAAATTGTATTCAAGTAGGTTGGAGAACACGAAGACGCCATAATTAATGTACAGCAGATTGATTCCTCTGAAAAGAGGACTGCAAAAATGTGGCCCAAAGTCAGAAAATAAGCTTCACTAGGTATTAAGCTATCTGGAGATCAATCCAGAATAAACCATCAAGGAAGTATTTTGCTGCTGTTTAAACAAAAGGGTACCAGTTGCAGGTGGAAGGCTTCAGTGCAACATTAAATGTTCATTACTTGCCTGCTGATAAAATGGCTAGTAGTACAATAGTTAAAGGAGCCAGTTCACAAGAATCTCCAGCCTTTTGAAGAAATGTTTCCATGCAGTACTGTGGTTGAGTGCTACCAGCTGGACAGAAGGCATCAGGAGGACACATAATGGGGTTCACATCTGGGCTCTGTTCAAATGAAAATGTATCATGTTCAGCGACAGGTAAGACTTGTTGCTTAAGCACCATCACTGATTGTGTTGCATGAGACAAGGCACTAGGTAAGACTGTCCCTGCACTGAATGTCTTTCAAACTAAGAGAAACATCAGAGACAATCTGGAGGAAGGTATAACTTTTTAGAGTAGCTACTAAACTCTGTGCTTTAAGCAAGAAAGATCTGGGTTTTTAGATGTCACTTGAATGTGGAGGGTAGAAACAAGAGACTGACTAACATGAGTTTTGAGGATGGCATTTTTGGTAAGCCAGGCTGGAGGTTAGGAACTGACATCCCATGTCTCAACTTAGAAAAAGCAAAAGTGGCAAACTAGCTTTGGTTATGTAGGCTGAAATCTTTCCTGGGTTTACCCAGGACGGCACTAGACAGCATAAGAACATAAAAACTGCCATTTACTGAGTCAGGCCGTAGGTCCATCTTGCCCAGCACCCTGTGTCACACAGTGGCAGAGTGGATACTGAAAAAGAGAGAACTGGGTATGACCAGGGTTATTTATTTATTTCCACTGTTCCCCACTCTTTGCAGCCTCCACCATTTAAGGTTTAGAAAATTCTAATTCAAAGGCTGTATCCCCAATTCCCATGCTTAATAGCTACTGATGCATCTTTCCTCCAAGGATTTGTCCAGTTCCTTTTTTTGAATCTAGCTAAACTGTCAGCATCCACAGCACCTGATGGCAATGAGTTCCACACTTTAATTACATGCTTTAGTTACCATAGACTGGAGAACAGCAAATCCTATCTATTATAGACTTGTCCCTATTTCAAATAACTCAGCCCATGAAGCTTTCTCTAGCTTTCTTCTAAATACCCCCAAAACCAGTGGAAGATTTATGAGGAGTGTGAGGACAGGTAATGGCTCTAGGAGTAGTTAACATTTGTAACTATTTCCCTCTAACATGGTACTACCTATATTGGGAGTTAAAATAAAGATGCCATTAATTAAAATGCCTTTAGCTTTTCATGGATCAACTACATTTCTTAAGCCAGGCGTTTGCTGTAGCTTATAGAGACTTACAGGGCAGTAGTGATTTTCTGGGCATATGTCACAGCTCTCCTGGCCCACTTGTAATTGGTATTCTCCCGTCTTGCAGACTTTGCATTGGTTGTCACCAGAAGCTTTAAACATACCTGCATATTAAAAGAAGCACAACATGAGGGTAGGATTAGGCCACTGGGGCTTTTACTGACAATCCTTGTATGATCAGTGCTTCACACAATACTGGTAATGGAAAAGGAAAGCTGCTAAAAATATTTTGTGCACATAAGTAAAATCAGAGTGCTAAGTCAGTCTGTGCTGAGGGAGAAAGGAGACCATAAAAGAGAGCGTGTGAGTTTGGAGAAAAGGGAAGAAGAAATACGCAGTTTTAGATTAGCAAATAGCCAGAGTTAAGTCTGAGGCATGAGTTCAGTGTAAGGGAAATAACCACGCTGAGTTTTCACATGCTCTGCAAGCAGCGGTGAGTGCAAGCTGTCCAGTTCTGAGCTGGGCTCAAAGGTCCGAGGTGTTTACATCTGTAACTCTGGTTTCAGTCCACCTCTCTCGGACTGAAATGTTTTAGCTTTTTAAAGATATTGAATAGTGTTTGAAAAGTTTAAAAAAGGGTTTCTTTACTTCATAGGATGAGAACAATGGGTCTCTAGAACTACCAAATGGTACCTTTGCTGAATTTGAAAGTGTTAATGCTTTTTGGATGTTTTAAAAACATTATGGCCCTGTGAAACATTGTCATGCAGTCCTTCAACTAGCGATTTGAGGAGTGGCTCAAGACTGTTGCTGTGTCAGGGGCTTGCTGTGTTATGCTATGTGATTCAGTGTTACATCAGGCAGCACTGACTGCAGTCTATAGAAAATGCATGTTCTCATTTGCCTTCACAAGCTCCCTGTTGCTTCTGCTTTATATTCTCAAGCCAGTACTACTATATGGGTATACTTAGTTACATTGGTGTGTACTATACTTTGTACTGAACCACCTAGTGTGAACGTACCTTGTACCCACAGAACTGAGCTTTAGCCACTACTTAGTTTATTCCTGAGCAAAGTAAGTTATTGACAAAAAAAAACCCAACCAAAACAAAACAAAAAACCCCTGCTTGCCCGGTACTGCTACAAAGCAAGGGGCTTTTGTCAGCACAGCTGTGTCAGGGTTTATGCTTCTTCACCTCTTTTTCCAACTCAGCTATGCCAGCAAAAGCTTGTAGTGTGGATTTAGCCTTGGAAGTGCTTTGATTGCTGTAATGAATCTTGTCGTTATCAGCAGTGGATCATGATAAATGGGCACTGAAAAGAGTTTGCTCAGTCATTAGCTTGGTAGAATCAAGTCGCAAGAATTTTCTGTACCGCTAAGATGGGTACGATTTCCTCCGTAAGCGACGCCTGAATAGATTTATCAGCTACATGGTTCATTGACAATAATTGTCAGCTGCCAGCTTGTTGATCAGTGAAGAGGGGTCTTAACTGGCGCTACATGAGATGTTTTCTGCAGAGCTGACTAATTAGCTCCGCAGTAGTCTCAGCGGCTACACATGTAGCCCTATTAGGCTTCAGTAAACAAACTAGTAAACTAATAAACTGCCATAAACACACATACTATCCTGCGGCAGAGTTATTTAGCGTGCCACAATGCACATGTAGATGGGGCTGGCTGCAGCACATTGAGCCCCCTACCAGTCAGGGCTGCTCCAACTCGACTCAATGTGCTACAGTCCCAGGCACGTGTGCAAACACGGCCCAGGAGCAATAAACTCCAATGCAAACTCTGCTGGAGTTTATTCATTAACATTATGCATTAATTGCATGTGTAGGTGCACCCACAGTGTGTGTCTCCTGCAACTCTTTCTGTCTAACTCTTTCTTGTCCCTGGCTAGACTACTAGTGCTCTTCCCACCTTTAATTGCATAATTACCTGGCAGGCAAGGTGAACATTCTTCAGAAGCTTCACTGATTGCCTCTTCTCCACCAGGGCAAATTGTGCACGTGCTGCAGTTGGTTGTGCTTTGGAGGGATAGAAGACAAAGAAAAAGCAGTATAAAAATGGCATAGGATATAACAATAACCCGGTGGAGCATGGAGGTCGGGTAGGAAGTGGGACAAAACCCAGGCAACTTGCAGGGGATGTGATGTTGGATACAGGGAGACCGGCGGATGTGGTGTACCTTGATTTTAGCAAGGGTTTTGATATAGTCTCCCACTACATTCTCCCAGGCAAGCTAAGGAAGGATGGGCTGGATGAATGTACTGTAAGGTGAATAGAAAACTGGCTGGATCATCAGGCTCAGAGAGTAGTAATCAATGGCTTGGTATCTAGTGGACAGCTGGTATCAAGTAGAGGGCCCCAGCGGTCAGTCCTGGGGCAGGTTTTGTTCAATGTCTTCATCAGTGATCTGGAAGATGGCATAGAGTGCACCCTCAGCAAGTCTGCAGATGACACCAAGCGGGGGGGGAGTAGTAGATATGCTGGAGGGCAGGACTAGGATTCAGAGTGACCTGGACAAATTGGAGGATTGGGCCAAAAGGAATCTCGTGAGGTTCAACAAGGACAAGTTCAAAGTCCTGCACTTAGGATGAGACAATCCCATGCTTCGGTACAGGCTGGGGGCTGACTGGCTGGGCAGCACCCCTGCAGAAAAGGACCTGCAGGTTACAGTGGATAATAAGCTGAATATGAGCCAGCAGTGTGCCCTTGTTGCCAAGAAGGCTAATGGCATACTGAGCTGCATTGGTAGGTGTGTTGCCAGCAGGTCAAGGGAAGTGATTCTTCCCCTCTATTCAGCACTGGTGAGGCCACATCTGGAGTACTGTGTTCAGTTTTGGGGCCCCCCACTATAAAAGGATGTGGACAAATTGGAGAGAGTCCAACAGAGGGCAACAGATATGGTGCTGGTGCTGGGGGGCTTCTGAGGAAAACTGAGGGAACTGGGCTTATTAAGTCTAGAGAAGAGGAGACTTAATAGCAGCCTTTAACTACCTGAAGAGGGTTTTAAAAAGGATGGAGATGGACTGTTCCCAGTGGTGGCAGATGACACAACAAGGAGCAATGGTCTCAAGTTGCAGTGAGGGAAGTTTAGGTTCGATATTAGGCGTAATTTTCTCACTAGGAGGGCAGTAAAACACTGGCACAGGTTACCCAGAGAAGTGGTGGAAGCTCCATCCTTGGAGGTTTTCAAAACCCAGCTAGACAAAGCCTTGGCTGGGATGATCTAGTTGGGGATGGTCCTGCTTTGAGTAGGGGGTTGGACTACATGACCTCCTGAGGTCCCTTCCTACCCTAACTTCCTATTATTCTATGTTAACGTTGGCTTTATTTCCTCTTGTGGCCTTGGATATGAAAGTTTAAGTCTCCTTCCTCATTAGAGGCTTAGCTGCCATCTGAGCTGTACTGATTCAAACTGCCAGTATAGACCCTTGCACTTGAGACAAGCTATGCTGCCAGTGCCTGTCAGATGTTGTTACACTGGTGCAGCATGTCTCCAGTTGGGCTTTGCACACCAAAGGTAAGCAGAACTTAAACCTAGAGGTGAGTCATGCAAAAGACTGGGAAGGGGAGGCAGAAATGTAATCCAAAAACTAATAATTTCTGAGAATTGCTAGCATCCTAGTTTATTATCACCAAACTGCCCAATATTGTTAAAGAAAAAGGCACACATTTTCCAGATAATTACTTATTTGCCTTCTCTCTGTTCCTTCCCACAGAGGAATTGCTCTAATGCATTCTCAGAAGCCCCACTCCCTTCAAATTAATAACAGGAGTTTGTGCAGAGGAGTTAAGCCGCTGCTCTCTACAAATCCCCGTCCACTGTTTGGCAATCATTGATCCTTCCAGATCATGGCATATGTATGAGAGGTCACCCAGACCTTGGATGCATATGCCTCGGCACAGTGTTTTGTTTTTTTGGTTTTTGTTTTTTTTGCCGGAAGGCGTAGAGGCTGCCCAGACTTCCACCCCGCCTTTAGGCGACTAAGACAGAATCCAAAGGCCAGACTGTGTGTGGTGCCTCCATAGCTGTATTTGTACAAGCATGTGGGAATTGAACCTAGGTGTCCAGCGTGGCAGACAAGGATTCTACCACTGAACAACAGTGGACTCCCCATCCACTGTAATTTGTTTATTAAGTGACCACAGTCCTAATTATAAAATGACCGATTCATCCCAGCACGGCTGTCAGGTGTGTTGGAAGTTCTACTTGCACGGGCGACGAGTTTGCCCCTGCTCTAGATAGAAGGGGATCCCTGGGTGCATCCCCAGGCTAAGCCTCCTCCATGCCTTAGCCTAGGTGTACTGACATTGGGCCAGCCTTATGGCGCAGTTTGAAGGTAGGTGTGGATTCTGGGATTGGGCAAGCATCTCCAAAACGCACACAAACTATAAACATTTGCTCATTATCACTTCCTTCCTTTTCAGGTCCTTGTGACAAGGTATTTAGCAGAATTTGCAGATATGTTGGAGTCTGACAGGGCCATACCATAAGTGCTTCTGCAGTGGCCTTGAACTTGCAACCTCTGGGCTGTCAACTGTACATCTCGGTGCCCACAGCACCTTAACCCCTGCTCAGTATCACCAAGCCACTGACTTCTTTGGGTGCCTTGTCTGAAATGGGTCTTTGCTACAGTTTAGTAAAGGGAAGATTGGAGTATGAAACCCTTCAGGAGCACCTTGCCCCCACTCCTCCCATACATAATCAGACCCTTCACATAATGCTATTCAAGGATGAAAAAATAGGGTTGACTTCTTTTTTTTTTTTTTTGGTCAGGTGAATTAATTTCCTGAGTCAGCTACTGACACCAAGAGAAACTTGCTACCATTCCCAGACCCCCAAACAGTCGCGAATGTATTTCTTACTTGCAGAATGATCCACGAGGACAGGGAAAACAAAATGCTGAGTTTTGCTGGGAGCTAAAATGCCCTGAGAAAGAGAAGAGAGTGAGTCCCTGGCATCTGCCCTTAGCTTTGGCAACATTGCTAGTTACTCAGATGCGTCTGTTTTGTAAGCGTTAAATTAATATCCAATCATTAATGTGTAAAAAGCGTGTGCTCTTCTGTAGGTGATTTTACGGATTTGGGATTTCTTTCCTTTGGTAGCAAACCTATAGAAACAATGGAAAGCTCATGAAGACATTTACTTGATTCATGTGATGCCTGGAAAGATCAGACATGTCGCCTTAACGTCACCTGCAGTGCTACTGCTCTGATTTCAAGCTCTGTCAGGAAATGTAAGAGTTCTTTGCTAAATGTGACATGGCCTCTGTGTTGGGGGATCAGACTCATCAAAGTTCATGGTGGCAGGGTTTGAGGACTTGGTGTTAAGTGAAAGGGCTGTTTGGAAAAGAAAATAATGGGTATAATCAACTAAAATAATGGGTATAGTCAACTAACTGGTATCAAACAAGTTACTGTTCTTCCCTCCCGTATAAGAGCTGTGGGGGTGAGCATTTTGTCTGGAGTGAGGGAAAGCACTTGTGCTTCTGACCCAATCTGCTAGACTAGTTCTGATCAGGGTCTTTCTGAGGACTCCTGAAGGCCTGGACACGTGGTCTCCCCTCAGCAAAAGAAGACCTGAAGAGGGAGGCTCCAGAAAAGACAAGTCAGCTTGGGCAAGTAGATGCTTTTGGGGGATGGCTACCCAGGAAAGAGAAAGAGAGTTAGTTGTTTTGATCTGAAGTCGTGCAACAAGCAGGACAGGGTGGCACCTTAACCTACTTCATTGACAAAAGCTTTATGCCCCTCTGAACGAGATGTTATCTTTGCAGCGGGATCAGCCATGTCAGGATGTGTCTTGCTTCACTGGCATTTTCAGACGCTGCCACGGTGTTGTCTAGGGCTTCAGGAGCCCAAATCTATGGGACAGTGACTCTGGGTGCTGCACCCCACGTGGGGTTTTCCTTGCTTGCAGAAGCACTCCCCAAGTTGGGAAGCAGCACCCTGATGCACTTGCCAGGAATCTGCTGGAAAGGAATTTCTGGGGCTCGCAGTAAGCAAACAGATGTTTTCCCTTACAAGATGTCACAAATAGTACCTGCCTTTAGTTATAGCAGCATTTCTGGTCACTTAGTGGCACAAGTCAATGTCTGTTTGCACCCTAAAGTGCCATCCCTCCCTGCCTTCTGCCACAGGAAAGGCATCTAGTTCAGTGACTCTCAACCCCCTGCCCTCCCCCCAAATAAATACCAAGTAATTCACTGCCTGACCTTGTGCTGTCCACATGTCCTCTATATTTGTACAATATTATTTATTATTCTTCAAATAGAGAACACCCCCATTTTAGAATAATTAAATACTGCATCACATATGTTTATGGTGCTACAGAAACCCTGACTTTGAATGTCAGGACTTCCTTGTTACATAAAGGGAGGCGGAAGGATAGAAAAGGTGAGTGTCTCTAGTGCTTTGTGTGTGAGTTTGCAAGACTATAACTTGCAAGTATGGACATGAAGTCAAAGACACAGCAGAAAAGCCACAAAACCAGCTAAGACCTTTCAGTATAGACATGGAAGTGTAGCTTGAGGATCTGCACTGGAAAATCTAGAGTCCTGCAATACATGAAGGAAAATGAGGGAAGCTAGAAGAATATAAGGAGAAATCTGTGGCCAGCAGAGGTAAGGACAATAAGGAGCTTGAGTAACATTTGACTTGATCCTGCATTCTGATTTAAAACTCTAGAAGGATAAGAAAAAAAAAGTCACCATGGCACTATCTAAGTGGATTAAAAACTGGGCAGCTAATAGATCTCAAAATCTAAGTGTACACTAAGATCTGTCAGGTAGATGTGGTTCTTCTACTGGGAAAGCAGGAATCAGATGTTGGCCCCATGCTATCTAACATTTTTGTCTGACCTGGAAGAAAATGATGAAAGACCTGGGTCTTTCATCAGTCCCATGGGACGCCTATGCCCGCTATGGGACAGGGAAGTCCGGGTGAGGGTGATTCCCTGCCCTCCATTGATGCTGACTTCGTGAAGGAACATCTTGAGAAGCTGGATACCTTCAAGTCAGCTGGCCCTGACAATCTTCACCCCAGGGTACTCAAGGAGCTGGCGAGCATCATAGCCCAGCCTCTAGCGCGGATCTTTGAAAACTCTTGGTGCTCTGGTGTAGTGCCCGAAGACTGGAAGAAGGCCAATGTGGTGCCTATCTTCAAGAAAGGGAGGAAAGTGGATCCGGCTAACTATAGGCCCATCAGCCTGACTTCTATCCCGGGGAAGATCTTAGAAAAGTTTATTAAGGAGGCCATCCTTAATGGACTGGCCGACGCCAACATCTTAAGGGATAGCCAGCACGGGTTTGTTGCGGGTAGGTCTTGCTTGACCAATCTCATTTCCTTCTATGACCAGGTGACCTATCACCTGGACAAGGGAGAAGAGATTGATGTCATATATCTTGACTTCAAAAAAGCCTTCGATCTGGTGTCCCATGATCACCTCTTGGAGAAACTGGCCAATTGTTGCCTTGGGTCCTCCACGATCCACTGGCTGGAAAATTGGCTCCGGGGTCGGACCCAGAGGGTAGTAATTGATGGAAGTTACTCATCGTGGTGTCCTGTGACCAGTGGGGTCCCCCAGGGCTCTGTCCTTGGACCCATACTGTTCAACATCTTCATTAATGATGTGGACACTGGAGTCAGAAGTGGACTGGCCAAGTTCGCAGATGACACCAAACTTTGGGGCAAAGCATTCACACCAGAAGACAGGCGGGTGATCCAGGCTGACCTGGACAGGCTCAGCAAGTGGGCGGACAAGAATCTGATGTTGTTCAACGCCGATAAATGCAAGGTTCTCCACCTTGGGGGAAAAAAAACCCGCAGCATCCTTATAGGCTCGGCAGTGCTATGTTGGCTAGCACTATGGAAGAAAGAGACTTGGGGGTCATCATTGACCACAAGATGAACATGAGCCTGCAGTGCGATGCTGCGGCTAGTAAAGCAACCAAAAGGCTGGCTTGCATCCATAGATGCTTCTCAAGCAAATCCCGGGACGTCATTCTCCCCTTGTACTCAGCCTTAGTGAGGCTGCAGCTGGAGTACTGTGTCCAGTTTTGGGCTCCAGAATACAAAAAGGATGTGGAGAAGCTTGAGAGAGTCCAGAGAAGAGCCACGCGGATGATCAGAGGTCAGGGAAGCAGACCCTACGATGACAGGCTGAGAGCCCTGGGGCTCTTTAGCCTGGAAAAGCGCAGGCTCAGGGGTGATCTGATGGCCACCTACAAGTTTATCAGGGGTGACCACCAGTATCTGGGGGAACGTTTGTTCACCAGAGCGCCCCAAGGGATGACGACTAGGTCGAACAGTCATAAACTACGACAAGACCGTTTCAGGCTGGACATAAGGAAGAATTTCTTTACTGTCTGAGCCCCCAAGGTCTGGAACAGCCTGCCACCGGAGGTGGTTCAAGCGCCTTCATTGAACACCTTCAAGTGCAAACTGGATGCTTATCTTGCTGGGATCCTATGACCCTAGCTGACTTCCTGCCCTTTGGGCAGGGGGCTGGACTCGATGATCTTCCAAGGTCCCTTCCAGCCCTAATGTCTATGAAATCTATGAAAATAGTAAAATCGCTTTGATCATGCAAGGATTAGAGAAAATAACGAAGTAGTGAAATATGGGTCACTAGTACACCTAATCTAGATCTCTTGGTATGTCATCTATCTAGAAACAACAATGTAGGCCATGCTTATAGATTGTGAGACTCTCTTGGGAAATAGTGACTCCAAAAAATTACTTAAGAATAATGGTGGATAATTGGATAACTTTGAGCTTCCACTGCATAGCAGTGGTCATAAATGTTAATGTGGTACTTGAACGTGTCAACGGCCATATATCAAGTAGGAGGAGGGAGGCTTATATTTTCTTTTGCATTTGGCACTGCTAGAATACTGCATCCAGTCCTGGTGTTTGCAGAGGTTTCGGAGAAGACTGAGACTGAATAAAGGTTTAAAAAAACATGCCTTACAGTGAAATAGTTGAGCTTATCATAAAAGACTTAACTTTTCGAGAGCATGCTAAGGGGCTAAAGAAATCTGATAAGAGAGCTCTCCAATCTTGCAGACAAAGGCTATATAACAAGACCCAATAGCTAGAAAGCTGACACTTGGCAAATTCAGCCTTGACATGAGGCATAAGGCTAAGGGAGTATATTAATCCTAGAACAATTTACAAAGGCTTCTGGTGAATTCATCACCACTGAAAAATTAAAATATCTGTAATTCTTGGTTTAGTTTAAACTAAAATTAATTCAGAGAAGTCTTAATGCCTGCATTTATACAGAACAGTCCCAATGATCACAACAGTTCCTTCTGTCCTCTAGGAATGAATCGAAAACTGGTTGTGACATGCATTTTTACCTTGCCAGTGGGGCAGGGGGAATATCTCTGATCAGTTGCTCTTCGGCAAGTTGGTAAGGCAGTGAATCAGGGCTGCTTCAGGAAACAGATAGCACTCTCCTTCCTCCTTTCTGAGAAGCTTTTGAGGAGGGTGACTGAGAAGTTGATGCTACTTTCCCAAAGGGGAAGAGGAGGGAGCACGAGAAGCCCAGCAGTTCAAAGCTGCTTTGCTTCTTCCTTCCCTCCTGTATAAGATGGATCAGTTTGTTCTCTATACCTTCCCCCTCCCTATGACATCAGGCCTGGGAAGGGGGTAAAGGAGTGAATATTGAATAGCCCCTGAATTTGCATCATGTCTTCCACCAAGGCCTGGCAAGGAGATGAAGGTGTTGACAAAGTCCTGGCACTGCACCAGGTAGAAAAGCACTTTGCTGCAGTTCCTCTGGTGGCCTGGGAGGAGAGACGGATGAGAAAGCCCTGAGGCTGGAAAAGCAGCCACGATGCACCTGGGGCAGAACCATGTGTGCCCTGGGTTGTCCGTCATTCATTCTGGATGGGTGGATGTGGGACTGTGCGGTGGGCAGGGGCACAGAATTAGGATGGGGTTGGTGAACAGGATCCACGCCATCAGGCAGACAAAGGGCATGTCTACACGAGATACTAACTGCAGTAGCTTAGTAGTACTGTGCAGTAGCGTGTCATAGCAAAAACAGTGCTGATACGGTACTGCACAGTATTCTTAGGCTACTGTCCGGTAACATCATTAAAAAGGTGTTTGCCAGTGCTACTGTGCAGTAACTGGTTACTGTGCATTTTTTTTAGTACTTGATTATACAAGTACTAATTACTAAATAAATGTGCAGTAACCACTGCAAATTAATGAACATGTAGACATGCCCAGAAAGAGCTCCTGCCACATGGACCAGAATCCCAGATTTGGAGTTACTGGCAGATATGCAGCTCCGCAGGGGGTGCTCAAACATCAAAGAAAACAAAAAGCCCCCAACCAAATAATAGAATAATCTCCTGGCTTAGAGATGAGGGTTTTTTTTCTTTTTGTGGCTTAATTTCTGATGTTGAACTTTGGGTTAGTAAAACTGCAGTTAGGGAAGTGTAACACCCCATGTAGTCCCAGTTTGACTGTGGACTTTGCAGACAGGCTTTTCTCCCAAACTTAGCAAACTATGGATCCTGCCTTGGTTTCCATGTTTGACACTTGAAATCTAAACCTGCACAGCAGTGTCTGCAGAAGGAATGCTCTTTTTGCATAAATAAACAACACATTGCATGTATTCATTGAGTAATTGTAGGAACAAATGCCCAGTAGGTGTTTCACACCGGTTAGGATTCCAGGGCACTATGGTCACCATCACCATTATCTTCAAATTGGAAATATATCTTTATATTTTATTTATATAATATCTTCTTTATATCATCATCATTGTTGTTACTGTTGCTGTTACCATGCCTACATTTGTTGCATACCGTGCAAACGTGCAGACTCACGCGTTCTGAAAATCCAGCCGATAATGACCAGTGAATGGGGATAAGAAAATGATTTGGCATGATATTCTCCTCGCTGTTTAAAAAGTCTTTCCATTGTTTAAAAAAAAACCCCCAAAAACCAAAAAAAAACATTTTTTTTTAAAGTGCTCTCTGAATTATAGGGAAGCTTTTTTCCCAACTCTTGTGGAACACGTTCCCAAGGTGACACTGTACACATTATTACTTTGTTATATGTAAAAAGAGTAATTTATTATGTGGTTCGGTTGTAGTTTCTATATAAAAAATAAACAGCCAGAAAAAAAGGAATGGAAAGGGATTGGATTACTTTTTTCAAAACAGAAAAATAAATGATCATTGACAGTTACTTTTCTCTTAAGTAATCCATCCCTGTATGTTCTGCGATATCATACCACATGTTTGTGTTGAGGTCAGAAAGTCCAAGCATACCTTTTCCACACATGCGGCAAGCTGATGCCCCCGACTCATTGGAATAAAAGCCAGGCTGACAGGGGAGACACGCAGTACTTTGTGTAAAACTATAAAGAGAGAAGAATAGGGTTTAGCTCAGCTTTATATGTTTGTCATGAGGAGAAAGACCTGATGTGAGTTGCTTGAGAGAAGGCTTTGGAGCTCAAAGACATTGTTTGCTTGTACCTGCTTTATCCCTATGAAATCCAGAAATCAGTTCAGCAAAAACAACCAGAACTACCTGGAGCTTGAATTGCTCTGCTAAGAAATGGAGTTCTCTATACTAATGATACATGTTTCCCACAGTTCACTACAAGCTTAATAGAAAGGCAGAGGAGACCAAATGATAAAGTCCCATCTTCAAAAAGTGTAAGCCAAGAGTTTCAAACCACGCCACTAAGTTGGGCTTCAAGCATTTGATATCTAAATTCGATCCCAGTGGGAGCTGCTGGGTGTTGTCTTTGTCCCCCTGTTTTACCTGTGGCAGGTTAGGATACTATGTCTTGGGATTGTGTCAGGGTTGACTAAGAAGTGTTACTAATGGGTTAGATCAGTGGTGCCCAATCTGTGGTACAGTTACCACTAGTGGTACACGGACAACCTGTCAGTGGTACACATTAACAGATTTATTATAATTACTTTATATGACAAATTTGCTGGTGGTACTTAAGGTTGTATTGTTTTAAATTGGCGGTGCACAATTTGTCGAAGTTTAGAAACTACTGGGTTAGATAATGAATTTGGATATGATAGTTTGCATAGGGGTGATCCTGCCTCTGCTGAGGGGGTTGGACCTCTGGAGGTGCCTCCCAGTCCTATTTTTCTATGATTCTAGGAGTCTGCACCAAGTCCTAAGCTGTAGCCACACACGTCTAAAAATCTTGGCCATCCAGTCTAAACAGTATATAAATAGGAGGTGGAGACAGATGCAATAAGTTAAGTCTCCAGGACAGAGGAAAAGGACCTGTTGTATCCATTTCAAATAGCTGTATATAAAATAGCTAGCATAAGGGGCACTTTGGAGAAAGATAAGGGCAGGCTTTTTAGCTCCTTTTGAAAACTGATAGATTGGGTGAGATTTGTGGAAGACAGAAAAGAAAGCATGAATATTTAAGCTGGGCCTGTATCAGCTAGAGTTGTCTCAAAGCTCAGGGGGAGTGTGGTATTTTCAAATACAATGAATAAAAATGTTAATGATCCAATTAAAGACATGCAAAGTACACAAAACTAACATGGGAATGGACGAGAGTAGAGAAGTTATAGCTGCAGCCAGGTCAAGAGTGTATTTTTGATTTGGCTACCCCACAAATTCCACTGAAACCAGAAAGTCTTTGAGGAAATGTATTTGGAGGCATTTTCATGGTGTGATTCACTGCATCTCACAGTCATTAATGAATAAAGCTTCATAATGGCCCCCTGAAGCATTGAAATATGGGATGAAAATACAAAGGTGCAGAAGACATTTAATTACTTGCTTAATTTACTCTGTAGGAAATTTTTGGCAGAGCTGAACAGAGAAACCCATATTTCCTACTTGCTAATCTTGTTTCTTTAGTCATAAAACCTTACTTCCTCCTAATGCATGGAGAATTCAAAATGGGCATCTCGGAAAAGGAGCTGGAGTCTGAGAGCCTTTGTACACTTAGTTTTTTGAGTTAGTATAATCCTGTATCTTCTGCTATTGGAAAGCCTCTTCAACAGTTTCCTTCTGTCACTGGGGTAGGGAAAATTTAGTTCTACATTCTTCAAAATGTATTAACTAATGGTTTTAAGATACAGTTTGGTTCCACAAATACAATCCCAATCCCGACAATGGTCTAGGTACTTACTTAGTGTAATATCCCTGTGGGCAAGGCAAACAGATCTGTTGTCCAGCTAGAGGCTGGTAGTGACCTGCTGGGCAGGATGTGCAATTGGCACGGTCTGCACAGGAGCCTTCTGAACAGCAGAGACAGCTCGATGTCTCTAAAGTGAAATAAAGCCTTTAAATAATTAGAATTGTAACTAAGTCATTGCCAAAGATAAAGTATTAAAATTAAAAAAAATTCAGGGCAGTGCCAGGAATGATAGTTTCAAACAAGCAAATCTTGAAGGGAAAAAATTAATACTCCATATCAGATTTTAATAATCTCACAGTACTTAAATTGGTTCAGACAGGCATAAGAATAATTATTAAACAGACAGTCGGTACTCAAGGGACTCAAATCTGTTGGCTTAATTGTGGAATCTTTGCTTAACAAGGCTATTTTTCCTGCTTTTAATTTGAGAAGCCAGGAAGTTTTTCTTCATCCTTAATCCAAAAAAGGAGAAAAAGTGTATGGTTGCTTTTGATCTTTGATTAATCTAAGCCTGGCAGGAAATAGAACTAAAGCTACAAACCTCAGAGCAGAGAATTCTGCCTTAAGCAGAAACAGTCTTCGAGCATGGATAACTTACCATTCCCGCGCTGTACAAATACGATCCATCTGATTCTACAAAACCAGTTTAATCTACACAGAATAATTATGTAGAATTTGTTGCAACAGTTTACGGGTCCATCAAGTCTGTTATCCTGTCTCTGGCAGGGACCAAGGCCCGCTATGTCATAGCAGATTATGCAGGCCAGGGAAACGTACCCAGACAGGCAAAACAGTACTTACGTGCTGAGAAATACCATTCTGCTTGGCCGCAGAGAGTAACTCATGCTTTGAACCATGAATCTTGAGTGTCAGTGCTTGTTTAGACAGTGATAAAAGTTGTATCATTGGTCTTAAAATTATCCAGTTCGTTAAAAAAAAACACAAAAAAACCACCCCAAAACTAGGATGCTTATTTACCTGCCCCCCCCCACCCAGCTGTTGTGACTTCCACCATCTGACTACATAGCATATGAAGGAGACATACCTATGAAGAGGCCTTTGGCTGTGGGTCTAAATACTTTGATACTAACAAGTATTGTGTGGGAATGGGGATTATGTCCCCAGTAATCTGGCTAATGGAAACAACTGCCACTTGTTTCTGAGCGTCATAGTCCTCAGAGCTTTGCAATTCAGCACTTAAGTCCTAAAAGAAATAAAAGCTTAACAATATGACTGTTGCTCTAAAGGTGGCATGTAATGGGGAGAAGGAAAAGGAAATGGATGGCTCTCTTCCTCTTTAGTAGCATGTTTGCAGACATTTATTTTTCCTCATTGATTTTTTTTAACCTTTTTTTTTGATGTCAGAAATGCCTGGTCTCATTGCTAAAAAAACAAAAACCATTCTTATAAATTAAAAAAAAAAGACAGCAAAAGGGCTGTTTTCTCAGCCCTTACTGTAAAGGCAGGAGTGCAAAGTCCTTAATGGAGTTTTCTTACAGTTGGCTGAAAGAAATAGTTTAAACTTCTTTTATTTTGTCCATATCTGTGTTGATTAAAATAAATCCCCCATGTCACACATCTGCTAACTAACCCAGTTGCAGTTGCATTTGGTTTGTGTGTAGTTGAATAAGTGGTAGGATTATAGCTTAACCATGATGTTTTCCAGGGAAAATGAGACAGATAAAACCTGGATTTCCAGTGTGAAGAAACAAGTAGGTAAATAAGTCCAGCCATTCTTTGCATGAAACAGCAACAAGAAAAAATCAATCCCTGCCTTCCCCCACACCCAAATACACATGGCAAATGTTTGACATGTTATAGAAAAAAAAAAAAAAGAGAAGACTGGGACAGGGAAGAGGATCCTCTGGGACTTACCCTTGTTGGGAAATGTTCCTGGTGAGCAAGGCATACATGCTGTTGTGTTCACTGCGCTACAGTTTGTGGACTCTGTGCTGCTTGTGAATGGAGATGCTGATGGACCCCCAGTTGACATTACTCCTGTAGGAACCTGAACGGCAGTCGCATTTGCAGCAGGGGACGCTGTCACATTTACAGTGGCAGAAAAATCTTCAGCTGATGTTATACTTGGAGTAATAGATGGCTCCCCAGCTTTCGCCACAGGGTTGGAAATGGATGAAGGTGTTGCAACTGGATTTGGTAGGGTAGAGACCTGGGCAGTATTTGCTGTGGGAGAAGCCGGCAACCCGCCAGCACTTGCTGATGCCGATGCTGAGGCCACAGAGACCTGGGCAGTGGTTGTCTGTCCAACAACAATACCTAAACAGAAAAAAAAAGTATTATTAGTGACTCGGTTAATATCTTCCATGTGGGAAATGGGGTTAAAGCTGCAATGATTTTGATCCCCTTCTCCTGATGTAGGAGTATGCAGATATAACTTACATACTTATATAGCTTATACTAGTATTATTCAGTACTGGTTTAACTGTTAAATCTCTTCACACCATAGGTATTTTTCAATAGTTATAGGATTATCAATGGTTGTCACATGCGGTTTGTTCTCTCTGCATCATCTGCCCAAGGGGAGAGTTCTGTAAGAATCGTGGTTTTGCCTTAGTAGGCATTTTTTCCTTTTGAAATACAGATACTGTTTGTGTTGCAGTCATAGCAGAAGATGATTAGGTTTGTGAGGGTCTTTAGTCCTTTCAGGCATTCATTCCTTAGCTTTGGTGCATCCAGCAGTACAACTAGGACGGGGCGAGTGGGGCACTGACTACGAGGAGGCGCCCAGAATCCCCGCTGCTCATGGGAAACCCTGAGCTGCCCCTGCTGCAGGAGCTGGGCACCACCACAGTGTCTCTGAGGGGTGGGCATGAGTGGGGCAAGCAGAATGGTGCAGAGCAGGCACAGCCCTGTTTCCAATAGGTATGTCTTGGAGAGGGAAGGGGAGTGAGCAGGGCACCAGAATCTGCTCCCAAGAAGCTCAGCTGTGGGCTACCACCAGAGCTGCTGCTGAGCAGCATCGCAGGCAGGTGGGACTTTACCCCCCTGCCCTGGGTGCTCAATGAGCTTGCTACGCTTCTCGGTGCCACCATTAGTAAAGGTGCGATTCCTGTACAGGTTAGCATTATCCCCGTTTTAGAACTTTCTATGAGGAGCAAAGTTGTTGGTCTTCATTCTCATGCTGGCGATCCAGGTGACATTTCAGAGATGCTGCGTCCAAGCCATTGAGCACTTTGAAGAGAGAGGACCAAAATCTCAAACCCAACTCAACATGCTATGGCTACCGACCTGCTGTTGCAAGTCCCTTCACCCCTCTGATCCCTTTGCTCCCGCTGTCTCTGCCCTGTCCATTTAACGGCAGAAACCACCTCTCCCTCTGCGTTCGTACAGGGCCTGGGCCCGCAATCATACTTGGGGCTGCCAGGTGCTGTGGTAATGCAAACAACTGCGGCGTGAGAATTCAACTGGTTTGTGACCTCAAGACATTCAAGAAATATGACTAAAATACTGAATTTAATTTCTACCGCCCACTCAGGCAACCAATTCAAATGAGTCCATTGACAGTTTGGCTTTAAGTACAGTGGCCTTTTAATCATGGGAAAACTGAGTTTAGCCCACTTCTGCATATCCTGGAGGTTGCAGACACGGCCACGCTTACTTCTTCATTGCTCTGCAATGTAATTGGGCAGTACAGAAGATATACTAAATAAGCAGAGAAGTACCTGATACCTTGATTGTCTTCCAGACATGCTTACTATGGATTGCTGTTTGTCATGCCTATTCAGAGTGTCAGCCAGTGGTTCTCAACCTTTTTAGCTTCAACGCCATTCCTTCATAACTTTTGTGACTTGAGCACCCCATTTCTACAGCTAATTTCTTTATTAATGTGCTTACGTCCTCACAGCAGTGGGGTAGGGGAAGGAGAAACTGCCTGGGACAAGTGTGCTGGCTTCCTTGCAGCAGGGTGGGGAGCAGCCAAGCAGGGAGAAAAGCCTAAGTGTGCTCATCTCCTCATGCTTTGTGGCACCCAGTTGAGAGTCAGTGACGTCAGCTCTTGTAGGTTTGACTTGTGATGCTTTGCTGTATGTATGCTCTGTTGTAGCACCCACTGTGCACTAGGTGGACAATAATAGTTTTGTGGCATATTAATTACCAGATATTCAAGTCTAAGGACCTTGGGGCCATCAGACTTTCTCAATGCTGGTTCTGACCGTAGACAGGTTCAGCAACAGCTCAAAAGAACACCCTCTGGCACCCACCTTTAGCCAAAGGACCTAGACATTAAAACCTTCTCCCTCACTTGGTCTTCCTTATTCACCATCTGAAGTCTATTTGTTTTCTTGGGAGCACTTTGCAGTGAGCTGCCACGGTCCCATTTTTGTGCACGTGGATTGCTGCTAGTGGGGGGATCCAGAGCGGTGTGGTGGCACAGTCACCCCCACCTTCAGACCATGCTGCAGGAGCAGCAGCCAGAGACTGTCCCTAAAGCAGGTAAGAATAGCATACCTTCCCTTCTCCTCCGGGCTCAGCAGCACCTCCCATCTCCTTCCCTCCCGTTTGTGTGGATACCTTTAAGAGTGTTACGTATAAGTTGTTATGTTGGCCCCGGGGATTACAGGAAGGAACAGCAGATCAGTAGGCTAAGAAGGCTTTCTGAATAAGCAAGCTTTATTGTTTTATAAGTTTAACACCTTGGTCTTTTCAGAATAACACACCTTCTCCCCTCCCCTGCCTACCACTTCTGTTCCCAGCTGACTCTGGAGTGGGGAGATGCTCCAGAGTTGCTCCTGCCCTACTCCAGCTGGGCTGTGCAGGGATCCAGGCTCCACCAGGGACAGCAGCAGTAGTGAGTGGGTTTCCCTCCCTGCTTGGTCCCCACCAGCCCAAGCGCAGGTGCAAGGAGGCACCACCCACCAACTTCCCTAGGAAAGCCCAGCTCCCCAGGCTGCTGCTGCTGGAGCAGGACAGGAGCAGCTGGGACAGCGATGGTAGTAGGCATGTCTCCCCTTCCTGCAGCCAGAGGCATACGTAGAGAGGGCTAGGAGAAGGCGGCAGCGGAGGGAATGGGAGGTGCGGCAGAGTGGCAGTGCCAGGTGCAGAAAGGATGTTTCTTACCTGATTCAGGGACTTGCATCCCTGGCCACTGCTCCTGCAACATGGTTTGCCCACCCTGGTGGGAAAAGGGAGGGAGATGGGGAGTAGGGGAGTTGCATTTCTTTTAGTCAAAAAAGACCATTTGAAAAGAATAAGTGTATTTGGCAAAAAGTTGCTGCTGTTGAAGGCTTCAAAAACAACGAAACATGCAACCTTATAAAAATATAATTGCACCTAATCAAAGAAGTTACTGAAACTTTTCTTTTGCTGGCTTTGGTAGATGAAAAATTCAGTAACAGTTTGAATAATGCCTTTTGGAAAAATATCTGAAAAAATTGGAAAAATAAGTCTGGAAGAGAGTGAAGAGATTAGGCCCACTTGAAACACTGTGAAGAAGGGGGGTGACATCGCCACTCACTCTAGTAACAAATCTGTGTCCAAGTGACATTTAAGCAACCTTGAGTCTGTGTATACTCTGCACTTACTCTGAAGTTCTTGGGGTGATTTATTTTGCTTTCTTGATAGGTTTGGATGCCATAAAAATATATTCCTTCTAACTTGAAAGAGAACTGCTAGCAACCATTGCCGAGGGGCTGATTCATGTGTTAAGCACAAAATGTGACTGGACACAGTTGAGTCGATTGTGAAAGTTTTCTGAACTCTCCTCAGCTACAGGGGCACATGCTTCCTGACACGCACTCACGCTTAACCCCTGCTGTCTATAAGGAAAGCAGACTTTAGTCTATAGTTTGCAAGAGAAGAGCTGTCATACTAGTCTACTGAATTTTTTTTTCTAATCCTCTCTTCCAAACTCCTCCAAGGTCTGCTAAGTGGGAGAAATTGAAGGCTCAATCCAAGAAAACCCAAATTGAATCTAGATTTGTATATTTAGGTGAATGTTAAAGTACCCCTCTCTCCCTCCCCAGGTACACGCACACATGTATCTTGTTCTGCTAATGAATAAGAACATGAGCAAGCCGTTTTTGAGCTGAACTGTCTTCACATTTGGCCAGCTCCAAAAGGAGCAGGGACTCTCCCTCCGTGAATGCATTATCTGTTAATCATGTGCACTGAAGACAGATTAAGATTACCAAGTAATTTATCTAGGCAGTTCAGCCCTTTGAATAACAATTTTATAAAGGCAAGTGTGCTCATTTCAGGATTTCTGGTTTCTTAGTATTCCAATGGTACAAAAGCACACGGAGATGGAGCGAGGGCCAGACACCACACACAACATTACAACAAAAGTACCATCTCTGAGAGCCTGCGCTCTGAATCGGCCTCTAGGGTTTATCCATGCGCAGGCACTGCCTTGTACATAGTCTCAAGAATATAAAATTCTTGGGATCCAGAAGAGTGAAAATATCAGTGCTTTCTGAACCAGAGGGACAAGTTCTGTCCTCAGATACAGGGAGACAATTCTCATTTTTTAATCCACTGGGCTGTGCATCCAAGGGTGGAGTTTGGCCAGTAGCGTATCATCTGTTGTAACAGAGTTAAGTATTTAAGATCCTGCTAGAGGACGTTCAGTTGTTTTTGCAGAAAGACTCTGCTTCGTCAGTGCCTCTTGGAGCTGCAACTGCTGTTTTCCAAACCTTATTTCCATTTTGTTACAAATTTGCAAGTAAAGTGTTGCAGAATATTCAGAATTTGGCTCCACTTGTTAATGTCTTTATCCATAAATATCTGACGTGTAAAGAGAGTGAGCGCCCACCCGTACCACCTTTTTAGGGACATTCTCCCAGCTCCGTGCTGTTATGCACATACACAGTCCGTTACAAAACTCCCAGGTTTCTTATCCTGCAGGCTATTCTCCCCCCTTCTGCATTTTACAGTGCAGCAGAAACCAGTAACTGCATGAATCTGAGAAGCCCCATCTTCCTGCAGAAGCTTACAACTGCCTAAAACTTTCTTAAATCATGAAAACCAAAATGTCGCACTTAAAAAAGGAGTTACTCACCCATCAAGCAGGCTGCGCCTAAACTCCAGAGCAGAGACCTGGGCCACGGACCCATTTTTCCAAGGGTGTACCATAAAGCGCCTCACCAAGCAGGATCAGCCACTAATCTCCTGGATCTAACAGTTTATCCTCTTTAGTCTTTGTTCCCAATATCATCACCTGACTGGTCATGTGGCGGAGTCGCATCAAACTCCCACAATATACCCAGCAGGGCTTACTTGCAGACTGAGGCAGGCCTGTTTCACAAGTCTCTTGTCTTTCGAAAGCGCAAGCCCAAAATAAATATTATGTAAAAAAGGTTTCTCTTGAGCCTGATGATCTTCCTGTTCTGGACTGAAATGTTGGCAAGAGAGCTGAGCTCTGAAAGCTGAAGGCAAAAGGAGCAGCTGCTGGATGCCACACGCAGGGGTACAGAAAGGCTAGGCAGCTGGCTGCTGTCCAAACCCCAGATCTTAACTTCAGCAACCATTGCTTCATTAAAAAAAAACAAAAAACCAACCCACAGAGTCCCTCTTTTCTTTTCTTTTGTTTTTAAACTGCAGCCAATCAAGTTGCAACTAAGAGTACCCTTAATTATGTCAGGGACTAACCTAAGCAAATTTACTAGCATGACAAAAATTGCCAGGGTTGATTAGTGACTGACAACCATACAGTGGCTGATGCATGGAGAGAATTCGTTACTAGATTGCTTGCCACCACCGCTGCATTTTTTTTCTTTTTAATTTGGATGCAGGATCTGCAGAATCATTTCCCCACTCGCAGTCGTGCTTCTAAGTTCTGTGGCTTTTCGTTCTTGTTCTTCCTTCGCTTCTGGTAGTTTGAGTAAGTGTTTTTTTTCTTACTTTGTTTATTGAATGCAAGGTTAATCCTCCTTAGATTTCCCACGCATTTGTCCACCAGCTTCTAATGCTAGACACTGAAAAGCATCTGTCTCAGATTTGTCCATTTAACTGTAGTTAATTAACTGAGAGAGATCAGGAGGAATTTAACACGTGCATTTTTTTTCATTTTGTTCTTTCCAGGCATCACAAATTGCTAGTCATTTAGTGGTAAATTTAGTACTTGAGCACTCTTTTCTTCAGTGTGGACTGGAGCAACAGCTGAAATGTTTCAAAGGATCAGCTGTACAGATGTGCATGCCCTTTGAAATGTTCCAAAAGCAGCTGAAGAACCCCAGGACAGGACTTCTGTAAAAGAGACACTATTATGGAGTACTCATTACATATATACAGGGAGAAAGGACTCATATCCTACAGCTCTCCCCTCCCCACCCCACTTGCTGAACCGAGCAGAAGAATCACTTCCTGTGACTTGCAAGCGACACTCCTGTTAATACATCCCAGGATAGTCAGCTTTTTTTGTAATAAGAGCACACTGTTGGTTTATATTAAGCTCACGGTCTCCTGTTACTCCCGGGTCCTTCTCAGCAGGACTGTGGTCTGTTTGTGCATGCAATTGTTCTGTCCCAAGTGCAGGACTTAGCACTTGTTCTTGTTGAAGTTTGTCTGGTTGAGCGCAGAGCATTTTTCCAGTCCATCTTGGTCATTCTTGATCCTAGCCCTACACTGCAGAGTGGCTGCAACTCCACCCAATTTAGTGTCATCCACAAATCTGTTAAGTATGAACTCAGTCCCATCATCCAAATCATTAATGAAGATGTTAAATAATACCAGACCTAGGACAGGCCCATGGGGAACCCCATTTGATACCTCCCCGCAATTAGACATTGAGCACTATTCGCTGAGTACAATACTCCAACTAGTTATGTATCCACCTTCCAGTACTTTCATCTAATCTGTATTTCCTTAGCTTATTAATAAGATTGTTGTAGGAGATGGTGTTAAAAACCTTACTAAAGTCAAGGTACATCTCATCCACTGTTCTCTCCCCAAACATGGAGCCTGTCACCTTATAATAGAAGGAAATCAGGTTGGTCAGGCATGGCCTGCTCTTGGTTAATCCATGCTGGCATTGTGATCACCTTTTTCTCCTCTAGCTGTTTCAAAATTGATTCCTTGAGGACCTGCTCTATGATCTATCCAGGGATCCAAGTCAGATGTACTAATCTGTAGTTTCCTGGATCTTCCTTTTCTTACAGATGGGCACTAAATTTGCCTTTATCTAATCATCCAGGATCTTACCTGACTGCCAAATTTGCCTTTATCCAATCATCCAGGATTTTACCTGACTGCCACAAGTTTTCACAGAGGCGTGAAAGTTTTCGTTATCTCATTAAAATACTGAAAATCAATGTTCTTCCATGATTAAAATGAAATGCCACTATATATATAGAAAGATCAGTTGGGCAATGTTTCATTGATATATTTGCCATTTTAAAGCAATTTGAAAGCCTACCAGTGCCTCTATTATCATATTAAATGAGCTCTAAATATCTATACACTTTGGCATTTACATTTGGTTTTTTATCATAGAAAAAAAATCAGAGCTCCCCCTGCCCCCTTTGCTCACCAGGATGTGGGATGGTAAGCAGCACTGAGATGTGGGTGCTGACTTGAAAGCATCTTCTTCTCTAAGTAACCCCTAATCCAGCGAGTCTCAACCAGGGTGCTGTGGCTTGCGTCCACAAGTTCAGGTTGGTCAGGCATGGCCAACCGTTCAGCAGTGACAGACCACTTCTTTTTTTGTAAGGGGGATGGGAGCAGGGGTTGTCTTCTTGCATTCTCCTCACCAGACTCTAAGGTGTTTCAACCCCTTTTGCTTCCCCTTGGCCATTCCAGAGCGGTCTCCAAGATGGGGAGACATTTTCTTAATTTGTGTGGAAGCGTTTGCTGAATTTTTGATACTGTGAGCTGCAGCTGGGGCAGCTCAGTGGGACACAGGACTACTGATTTGTGGAAAAACATTGGGCACTATTGAATTCTGTTTGTGTTGCACATTGAGATTTCATAGATATTAGGGCTGGAAGGGACCTTGAAGATCATTGAGTCCAGCCCCCCGCCCCAGGGGCAGGAAGCCGGCTAGCGTCAAAGGATCCCAGCAAGATAAACATCCAAAAGTTTTTTGAATGAATCCAGAGTAGGTGCCTGCACCACTTCTGAAGGGAGTCTATTCCAGGTTTTGGGGGCTCGGACAGTAAAGAAATTTTTCCTTATGTCCAGCCTAAAACGGTCTTGAAGGAGTTTATGACTGTTGGTCCTTGTTTTCTCTTGGGGCGGTCTGGTGAACAGACGTTCTCCCAGATCCTCATGTACGCCCCTTATGTACTTATAAACAGCCACCAGGTCCGTCTCCCTCCTGAGACTGCGCTTTTCCAGGCTGAAGAGTCCCATGGCTGTCAGCCTTTCATCCTAAGGCTTGTTCTCCTGCCCTCTGATCATGCGCGAGGCTCTCCTCTGGACTCTCTCAAGCTTCTCGACATCCTTCTTGAATTGCAGAGCCCGAACCGGATGCAGTACTCCAGCTGCAGCCTCACCAAGGCCGAGTACAGCTGGAGGATGACATCCTGGGATTTACTTGAGAAGCATCTATGGATGCAAGCCAGAGTTTAGTTTGCTTTACCAGCTGTGACATCACATTGGTGGCTCATGTTCATCTTGTGGTCAGTCATGAGCCCCAAGTCTCTTTCAGCCGTGGTGCTAGCAAACAGCCCTGCCGAGCCTATAAATATGCTGCGGGTTCCCTCCCCCCCGCACCGAGGTGGAGTACCTTACATTTATCAGTATTGAACGTCATCAGGTTTGTGTCCACCCACTTACTAAGTTTATCCAAGTCAGCCTGGATTGCTAGCCTGTCCTCAGGTGTGGACGCTATGCCCCAAAGTTTAGCGTCATCGGTGAACTTGGCTGACTTTGCTGAACTTGTCACTTCTAACACCAATGTCCACATCATTGATAAAGATGTTAAAGAGAACCGGTCCAAGGACAGAGCCTTGGGGGATGCTACTGGTCACAGAGCGCCATAATGACTTGTTGCCATTGACCACTACTCTCTGGGTCTGACCTCGGAGCCAATTTCCCAGCCATCGAACTGTGGTGTAGCCGAGGCCAGTTAGCCAATTTTTGAATAAGGAGATCCTGGGACATAAGATCAAAGGCTTTTTTAAAGTCCAGATATATGATGTCAATCTCTTCTCCCTTGTCCAGGTGATGCGTCACCTGGTCATAGAAGGAGATGAGATTGGTCAGGCAAGACCTACCCGTGACAAACCCGTGCTGGCCGTCCCTCAGGATGTTGCCATCAGCCAGTTTAATCAAGAAGGGTGTCTCTCTGATAATTTTCTCCAAAATCTTTCCAGGCATTGAGGTCAAGCTGATTGGCCTGTAATTCCTGAGATCTACTTTCCACCCTTTCTTGAAGATGGGTACCACACTGGCCTTTTTCCAGTCTTCAGGTACTTCACCTGAGCACCAGGAATTTTTGAATATTTTTGTCAATGGTTGGGCTATGACACCTGCCAGCTCCTTGAGTACTCTAGGGTGTAATCTGTCAGGACCAGCCAACTTGAAAGTGTCCAGCCTATCAAAGTGATCCTTTATTAGGTCTACACCGATGCTGGGTATAAATATGCCCTCACCCTGGCCATCCCACGTCATGCTAGGCAGGGCGGTCCCTTTGGGCTGATGAAAGACCGACACAAAGTACCCATTAAGCAGGTTGACTTTCTCCTGGGTGTCGGTTCTCAGTTGTCCCATTTGGTTCAGCAGGGGTCCAATATTACCCTTCTGACTCCCTACATATCTGAAAAAGAACTTATTATTATCCTTGATATGTGAAGCCAGATGGAGCTCGGTTGCAGCCTTGGCTTTCCTGATCCGCTCCCTGCAGGCACGGACCAGTGCTGAGTGCTCCTCCTTGGTGGTACTTCCAGCCTTCCATCTTTCGTAAGTCTCTCATTTTAGGCAAAGGAGGTCCTCAAATTCCCTGCTGAGCCAAGGGAGTTGCTGTGCCCTTTTGCTACCCTTCCTCCAGGATGGGATGGCCATCCCTTGTGCTGTCAGGATAACCCCCTTGAGGAGCAACCACTTCTCTTGGACTCCTCTTCCTGTCATGTCATGGTCCCTTTGTCGATGTCCTAAGTCAGCTTGTCAAAGTCAGTTTTCCTTAAGTCGAGGACTTCATTATTGCTGACTGACTTGCCAGCTTTGCGATGGACAGTAAAGGTGATCAGCTTGTGATCACTATCACCCAGCTCTCCATCAATTCTTAGGTCACTGACTATATCATCCCCTTTGGCCAGTACCAGGTCCAGCAACGCTTTACCTCTTGTCGGTCCATAGACTTCTTGAGTCAGGTAGAGCTCATCCACGCACATGAGGAAGCTTTGCGACCGATCAGATTTGGCCGAGTGCTCTTCCCGTGAGATGTCTGGGTAGTTAAAGTCTCCGATGACAGCCATGCACCAAGAGCGTCCAGCCTCAGCCAGTTCCCTGGCGAATTCCTGGTCCAGCTCTTGTTTCTGGTTAGGAAGTCTGTAGTAGACTCCTACCATGGTGTCCCCTGTGCCATGTTCCCCACATATTTTAACCCAGAGGGACTCCGGTCATCCTCCCTGGGTGCCAATATCAATTTGGAGGGATGTCTAGCTGTCCTTGACATAGACAGCTACACCCCCACCCCTTTTATCTGCACGATCACGCCTGTACAGGGTATAGCCATCTATACCTGTGGCCCAGTCATAGGTGGAATCCCACCAGGTCTCTGTTATCCCTACGAGGTCGTAGTCATTCTCATTTAGCAGGAGGACCAGTACCTCCTGTTTATTCCCCAAACTCCTGGCTTTGGTGTACAGACGTGTAAGTGTCCCACTGGGGGCCCTTGCCTTCCCTACAGACAGTTTTAGGGCTAGGGTAGGGGTGGGTTCTCTTAAGTGCCTTAGCCTGCTGGATTTGCAGAGGTTGCCCAGTGGGCTTGCAGCCGCAGTAATTCCCCCAACCCCCGGTGGGCTTAGTTTAAAGCCTGGTCGAGTAGGTCAGCCAGTCTGGCTGAGAAGAGCCTCCTCCCCAGCGCAGCGAGGTGGAGGCCGTCTCTCCCCAGCACAGCACCGCCTCTCTCACCAAAGAGCGGACTGTGATTGTGGAAGCCGAAGCCTTCACGATGACACCAGCGCCACAGTCTTCGGTTGACTACCTCGATCCTCCTCTCCCTCAGCCCATAGTCCGAAACCTGATGAACATAAGATCTTAAGATCGCTCCCTCTTTCTCTGTCTCTTGTGGGGAGGGAAGGGGAAAGAGCAAGGACGACAAGAGAAAAATTCCAAAAAAAGCTTGTTATTTATTTGACATGTCTAATGTTGCAATAGACTGTAGTCCATTTTGCTGTTTGACATGGAACAATATTTTTTGAAGCAAAAAGTGTGCAGCCATTCAGAGAGCGCACAGGGCAGCTCCAACAGACTACAGGAAGACTCTAAACGAAATACCCGGTACCCAGCTTCAAAATTTTTAATTGAAACAACTCATCACCATTGAGACAATTGCATGGAACTTTCCGCCTGGGTAAAAGAGCAAGTTTTGGAAGCAAGTACATTCATTGAATGCTTTTCCCACTGCTCTCTCGCATTAGCCCTGTAGTTAGTTGTGTTCCTAGACCTAGAAAGTCAGCAAGTCCCTATCTGTTCCCTTGGAAATCCAAGTGCAACCTTTATATATGTAGAAAAATAGCTAGGTTAGTCTGAAGTCATGCAGAAGGCAGGGTAGAGTTGTACCTTATAGAGTAACTGAATCAGAAATGCATAAGCATTTGTGAGCAACATTGCTGTCATCTCATGTAGTGAGCTGTTCTCCATGAAAGCTTATGCATATCTATTCTACCTTTTGCCTTCATATACACGAGAGAAACTTTTTTTGTGTCTAGAAATACTTCCTGCAGCTTGAAAGCATCCACAGGATAGAGGGAGGGTGACAGACAGGCTCCTGCCTGACTTTTCACTAGTGCAAGTACTTTTAACCAACCTTATCTTACCTTCTTCACACAGTGCTCAGTCCACGTGTTCGTGGTTTGATCGAGCTGCTTGTGGCTGGTCCACAGCTCTACTTGAGTCAAGAGCAGCTTAAGTGTGTTATTCCTTCCACATGTGACCTCTCAGTGTGCAATTCCCTACTTGGTATTTGTGGCCTTGAATTGCCCATGTAATGCATAGGATTTCTTCGCACACATTTTAGCAGGAAACTTTTCTGTCTGGGACAGTCTGATTCATCCACTGATCTTTAAAAAACCCCCAAAACAATAAGTGCCAGACTGATAGAGAGCTTTTTTGCCATACTTGTCACAACTGAAAGCTTACACACACACAACCACCCAGGGTGTAATACCCTTGTTGGGACTAGGGTTACCATACGTCCAGGTTTTCCTGGACATATCCTCTTTTTGGGTCCTCCCATCTCTGTTCGGGAGGTGGGTTTCTTTTTTAAAACGTCAAGAAGTGTCTGGGATTTTGCTCTGCCTCTGCTCAGCAAAGGTTTTTCCCTGGCACTTCCTGGCTTGCCCTAGCAAGGAGCTGTCAAGGAATGTGATTGTAGGCAGGGGCATCACATGTAGGGTTACTGTATGTCTAGTTTTAAAAAAAAGAGGACACCTATGCAGGGATGGTAATATGATGGGGGGGGAGTGATATGCCCATGCCCTGCCCCTGCCCCACACTCCCAAGTCACAGACAGCTTAGGCACCTGCCCCCCTTGCGCACACATCCCCTCACACAGACGGACACCCCCACAGCCCCTGGCCCCGGCCCTGCAACCCTGCCCCCCCCCCCCCCCAAACAGACAGAGACAAGACCATGGCTCCGGGCTGTAGGTCCCACCAGGCTAAAAGCGAGGTGCTACTTGCAACATCCCCGTCCTTCTGCAGGGGGACAGGAGCTGTGAATCTCTAGTTTCTCTGCCCCAGCAGGTCAAATTGCAACCACCCTGCATGGAGGTGGGAAAGGAAATGCCAGCCTAAAGCCCGGTTTTCATTCCTTTCTGTATTTTCCTTTTGAGATGAAGTACGTGAGCTCAGCCTCAAGTGTGGGTGGGAGAGCGGGGATGGACTCTCTCACTGGTTATGCAAGTGCGTGTCCTTTAAAATTTGGATGTATTTTTCCTTTTGGGGGTACAGCTAGGTTAATTTGTAAGCACCAACCTTGCCCTGGCCTGTCTCCACTGAGACACTTGTTCACAGGTAAGCTACAGGGTCGAAATGACTGTCAGCTTGGTCTCCCGGTGAGGCTTTGCCAAACCAGCACCTTTAAACTCAGCAAATACTTGACCTGCAACGGCCCCCTCGCCCCTCTCTGAATGCATTTCCCTAGGGAGAAGCACTGCCGCATGGGAGTGCCTCCCGTGATCTCTGGGATCCAGGTTGTAGCCACAGTGGTCTAGAGGCAAAGGGAATCAGAACTTGTGGCAGAGGTGATATCTGTTATTAGACCAACTAGATATTTGCAAAAAAATATATATATATTTAATTGCAAGCTGTGGGGCACCAGCACCCTTCTTCAGGCGTAGGAGAAAAGATTGTAAAAGTTCTCCTGGGTAGAAATGCCTTTGTTCGAGGTCAGTCGCATCATCAGAGCTCAGAGACAACTCACCACGTAAGAGATGCCTGCCCAGAAGAGCACGCCACCTTTTTATTCCTCTGTAAAATATGAAACACCATAACCAGAAAGAAATAGGACTACATCCTGCTTAGCACCACACAGCCTTGAGGTAAATAGACAATTCCCACTTTTCTCTGAGCCTAATCTGCATATAAAACGAACTGTGCCAAACAGGAGATGTTACCACACCTTCAACTCTCTTATGAAATACAAACTTTCACTTCTACCCAGGAGAACGCTTACAATTTTTTCTCCTATGCCTGAAGAAGGGCGTTTGTGCCCGAAAGCTTGCAGTTAATAGGGTTACCATATTTCCAGGTCCAACAAAGGAGACCTGTCGGGGGGAGGGGGGACAAGCCAGCGCCCTGCCCCTGCCCATTCTGTTGCCCCTCACTGACAAGCCACCCCCCCTCAGCCCTGCTGCTGCCCTTCACTCCCAAACAGCAGTACCATGCCCCCCACCCCTTGCTGGTGCCCCTCACTCCTGACCCGCAGCCCCCTGGCGCTGTCAGTGCCCTGCACACCCAACTTGCAGTCACCAGTCCCATCCCATCCCCCATGCCTCTCAATCCAGACCAGCAGCCCCTGCCCCCCTCCCGGCCCTGCCAGTGCCCTGTACTCCTGCCCCCAGCCCTGCTGGTGCCCTTCACTCCTGACCTGCAGACCCCTGCCTCCCCCAGCCCTGCTGCCCAAGCAGCTCCCACATTGCACCTGACAGCCAATCACCTTGTCCGCTGCTCCCAGCCCCAAGCAGCCAGCCCGGGAGAGCAGAAACCCCAGACATTTGCTCTTACTTTAAAAATTTGCCTGGACTCAGCACAGGGGTCCGGTCCAAAAAAAGGACATGTCTGGGAAAACCTGAATGCATGGTAATCCTAAATTAAAGATTTTTTTTTTTTGGAAAAATCTAGTTGGTTTAATAAAGATATCAACGCTACCAGTTCTGACTCCCGTGATCTCAAGTGGTCACCTGACTCAGCACTACTTTGACTTCCCTGGTGTTCATTCACAGTCACGCTTTCCTCCACAAAGCAATAGCCCTGCCACTGCCCCACAAACACTGTATTTATGGGAAAAATCTATTAGAAAAAAGAAGTTTCAATTTTATGCAACAGAATCATGTGACCACATGATGTGAAGGCAAATAGCAGACATTTACTATTTAGATTGTACCTTAATTTTTTTCCCCCCATGCTTGGTGGCATATGCTTCAAGGCAGGGTGGGTAGAGCAGTGTTTCCCAACTGGTGTGCCGTCAGGCATGTCCAGGTGTGTCATGGCCTGCTGCTGCTGTGGACAGACAGATGGTGAGTGTGGCTCCAGCCAGGCAGGAGACATGGCTCCATCCCCTCTGGCCGGGTGTATGGCCCCCCCCCCCCCAGCTCCATGTCCAGTGTGCCACAGTGCTTTTTTATTTAGGTAAGTATGACACAGGGCAAAAAAGGTTGGGAAATGCTGGGGTAGAGCAAGCTACTATGGAAAACCCTGACATGGCTTCTACCTTATTTTTCCACACCACTGAACTCATTGGTACCAGAAAATCCTTCTGCCTTTGCACCAAACTTCTTCCTCCCTGGGAGAAGCCAAATCCCATGTGATAAGAGTAGGTTGGTCAATGATGAAAATCTAATCGACAGGCTCCCAAAGACTGCTTCAAGGCCTAGCAGGAAGGCATAGCAAGAATATGGTTGTAGGGCTAGTTAAGGCACTAATCTCCCAGGCTAGGGACAGACATTACACAAACTGGTTTAAGTGATGAGAAACTGGTTTAAACCTGTAACAGAACAGACATTCAGTGCACATAAACCAGCTTCAAAATGGTTGAAACCAGTTTGAGATAAACCTGGTTGAATGTAGTGTCAGACTTAACTGATTTGGTTCAAAACGGTTTATATCATGTCTGTCCCAGACCCCTTCCTCGTTTAAGCTAAACCAGACTCTTCCAGCATCCCAGCATGCTCTCTGGGCTGGGCTCTGCTCCAGAAAGTTGGACTGACCTCTCCCCTCTGTGCTCTAGCCAGAGCAGAGGCAGGGCATGGCCAGACACTGGCCTGCCATGGCCACCAAGGCAAATTCCTCCCTCCCTCCCTCCCCTCTCTCCCCACTAGCAAACCCTGCAGACCACAGCTGGGGCTTGCCAGCCCCAGCCGCACCTCCACAGCTTGCCTGCAGCCAGGCAGGGACGGAGTTAATTCCCCCCTCCTCCCCGGGGTTTGGCTGCAGTCTCAGTCATCACACGCAGGTGCTGGAGATGTGGTTAAGGGAAGCGGCAGACAGATTCACCAAAGACTGCAGAGCTACAGTTACATTATAAAGCAGAACCTGGAAAAGGTGGGAATACCTAAACAAAGCCGTTCTGAATGCCTGGCTGTAAGGAGACACTCTGCCCTCAGACTTATGCAAGGCTTTTTCTCGTCTTCCTGGCTTACATTTTAAATTAGTCTAAGTTGTATGTGCTGTGTTTTGCTGGGCTGTACATCTTAGCTTAGGCAAAGATTTTTGGTAGTTCCGCATTGTATGCTTTGCAAGTTGCTGTGTTCAATACATGCTTGCTTCAGTGAAAGGACTTTTTCCCCCATCCCCACTCTTCAGTCTGTCTGGCAGCAGTTGCCCCCCCCCCCCCACTTCTTCCCCCCAGGCTAGTGGCTGGCATATCCTATGGTGTGCTAGCCCCGACTGGTGCCTGGCCATGCCCCCTCTGCTCCAGCAGGGAGGGGTGAGAGCCTTAGAGGGCATCTCTTTTCCCTCCTCTTTGGCAGTGGCTGGCAGATGTGCTCTAGCACCTCCCGGCTTCTGGCTTGAGTTAATGCGGGCATGTGGCTGCATTTCCTGATTAAACAGAGAATGTCTGACCAGTTATTAATCAGTTTAAGCTGCGCAGCTTAGACTAACCTGCAAAGAGTGAATCAATCCAGGCTCAGGCTTTTTGAATGTCTGTCCCTAGCTCCAACATAAAAGCTATTACCAGCGTCACTAGCACCCCAAGGTGTTTCTGAGTGAGCATACTGGAAATACTAAGACAGAGAAGCAGGCCGCTGGTGGCAGGAATAACCAAGGTTTGTAAGTTTGCTGCTCTTTTTGAAGCCCCAGCTCCTGGAGCCAGGTGATTAAACATTAAACAGAAAGCTTCTCACTGTGCAAAAAGGCTGCAAAGACAACACAAAAGCTCCCAAAATAAAAGGCAAGTAAACCTACCCTCTAATTTGTGCTTACAGTGACTTCAGCTAGGTGCAATTACCTGGGAATCAGGATCCCAATTTTGGCACACTAGGACAGTAGCATTTCTAGTGCTGTGACCAGGCACAGCATGGGAAAGTTGTGCTGCTGGATCTGTTCTAGGCAGCCACATCAACGAGCCAGAAGATTTAGAAATGCGATTTGTTCCTAGGAAAGTATCAAAGGTACTGACAAAGTGACCACACGGGGGCACCACAGCCTCAGACGGGGGCACGCCACTGTTCCAGGCAGGGCCATTGCAGTTATTTGAGATGGGTTTCTTACGCAGCGGTATATTTATTTTTTCAAAGTATCCCAGCATGCTGCAGTGCATAAACAGAACAAAACCAAGACAAAGGAGGATATTAAAAACAAACAAACCAATGACAGTCAAGGAAGCCACAGAACTAGCATTAAAGCTGAACACACATACCTTAAGCTCCATTTTTTTGTTCTGTTTCGTTTGTTTTGGCAAAGATTTGCATATTGAATTTAGGAATCAGACTAACTCTAACGAAGCTAGACAAGGGACAGGTATGCATCAGACCAAAACCATCATTGCAGTCACCACTAGATTTGGTAAGCAATAGTTTAGTCTCTAAACAGCATGTCAGGCAGCGGTGGGAACAGCGCAGAACTATTGCGTTCCTTTAGACCAAAGTTACCGCTCCCGTTAATGGCTGCATATGGCAGGCCCGTGGGGAGTAGCGTCCGAGCATTGTTTTTGACTATGCTGGGTGCATCTTGCATAATGACCAATGTTTTTCCTTCATAAAGTTGAGCAAATGCAACATTAATGAACTTGTAATACTAAATTTATTGCCTACCCCAACTGCAAGGCCTGGCTTCATCAACACCTCCAGCAAAGGAGAAGTCATTAAATACCACCTTACAGGTGGGTCAGGAGGTTTGAAGCTCCCTGCATGCCTGCCCCTTGAGGATTCCCATATTTACTCTGACATGGAGAGAAGAGCCCGTCTTGGGTTTGAGCACAAGGCAGCCACAAAGGGCAAGTAACGCTATAGCTCTGGCTCCTGATCCGGGTCAGAGGTGCAGCTGCTGCCCTGCGCCCCAGCCACCGCTCTCCCCAGTCTGGTCACGGCAGCAGCAGCTCCAGCCTCAGCCCAGGCTCTGGTCAGAGCTGCAGCTGTCGCCCCGCCTCTCCCACCACCACAGCTTGCCTTCAGGCCAGGGTCCAACCCTACCTGACCTGGTGGCAGAAACAGCAGCTCCAGGCCAAGCCCTGACCCAATTGTGGAGCTGCTGCCATTACCACACACCACCGTAATCGCTTCTGCTGAGCCAGGGAGGGGCAGAACCACCCCAGGGGAATCCCCAGGCAACACATCTTACCCTTAAATATTGACATTTTCCATAACAGAAGCGTTTACTCCAAGAACATCACAGACCACAGAAATCAGCACAAAGTGGCACTGGGCAAGTTGACACAAGCCACTGAAGCCCGTCTGGGGCACCTCGTGCCATTTGCCAGTTTCCTGCACTTCTTCCAGGGCTTGCCAACTGCCAGATCCTAATCAGACCAGAAGCCTTGACATTGCCTCCACAAGTTGTTTGATCCAATTCCTGCGAAGGAGATGCATTGATGAAAGCCAAATTTAGCGGTTTCATCAGTGCCCATTTCCAACCTGGTGAATCTTGGAGTGACTTCAAAGACCATTTTCCAACAGCAGCTGTTACTGTTTTGAGACACTTATGGGTGCCTTGTTAGCATTGCAGACTTGTTTTCCTCCTGCACAGATGACAGCCGTGCTCTGTACAGGTTTCAGAGCCAAGGTACTTAACAGTAAAAAAGGGAAGCATCCCTTATTTAAGCTAAGAGTTAAATTTAATGTAGTCAGCAATTTTAGCTGTACATATTTATATTGTTAATGAATTTTTTTTTTTAGTATTTAAAAGCTCCTATGCATGTTGGTGTAATGAACGCTACATCCTGTAGACTGGTAACTTCTCTATAAAGCAATGATTCTCAGCTGGGGACGTTGAGAATATTAGCACTGTGAGGTGTGCAAACAATTCACAATATAAACCCAATGACTTCAAATAAGAATCCATTGCATTAAAAATATTCTGACCAACTGTGGTATTTCCAAGTTCTTTGCAATGGAAAAAACATGCTGTATTATTTCTTAATAATAAAAAAAAGTGTGAAAACTAAGTGTTTTTTCAAAGGGTGCCTTAAGTCTAACAAGATGTGCCTTAAGTCTAGAAAGGTTGAAAACCACTGTTGTAAAGTATCTTTCCTTGTGCACCTTTCCCAGGAAACTTTTTTCTTTTTTTTAATCAAATCACCATAGCTAAAATGGTAGCTTTAATATTGGCATCTCACCCATGAATACCAGGGACTTTAACTCTCAACAAGAAAGAACCCAAGCAGGAGCAAGTACACTTACCATTTGCAACCTTCCTGGCTACACTATTTTTTAAACAGAAAGAGGTAGTGTTCAGGGAGAAGGCAGGATAGGGGGCACCTTAGAGACTAACTGGTTCAGAGAGACATATGCTTTCATGAGCGACAGCCGACTTAGTCTACTTTGGATGCTAGGAATTGATTACTTCATTTGGCAATCTTCTATGAAAAGTGTAAGAGACTAACTTCAGAGGGTCGAAGGGCTAAAATAGACAACCAGTTTTGATTTGCATCAGAGTGTCTTCTGCCGGGTCAAATCCAGACCTTACAGGCAACTGAACTCAGTGTCCCACATTAAATACCTGTGAATTATTCAAATTAATACTTCACCTCAAAACAATTGTGACTAATAATAATTGATTTAATTGCCATTTAAGCCTAATGCGTAAACAGCTAGGCCACACCTTTAAGTCACATCCCAGACTACATCAAACCAGTTGCCTGTTTTTAGCCTAAGGTGCCACTTGTCCTGCCTTATTTCCACCTGTCCTGCCTTATTTCTAAACAATGACCCTGACACGCGCTGGCCTTAAAGAACATCAGCACTTCTCCTGTCTCGTGTCCTTGCTACAAGGTCTTTAGCAGAACTCACAGATTTGTTGGGATGTGACAAGGCGGCACTGTGAGCACTTCTGCTTGCAATTGCTGGGCCATCAACCGTGCACCTTAGTGTCCTTCTTGATTACTTGAAGGACTAGGGCAATGATGACCAGTTCTTTTCTGGTCTAGGATCTTCTTCAGCTGCTTTCCACTGAATGAGATAAAAATGTGGAGTGGTTACATACTTAAATTTCATTTTTGAAAGACCAGAAGGCTTTTTTACAGTGGTTCTGCTGCTGGAAGAAATCTCTCTCAGAACCAAATGTAATTACAGCATTTTTGAGGGTCCCACACATGCACACCCCCCCTTGTTCTCTTTTACACACAAGAAACTACACTGTTACCACGCAAAATGGAGAAACAAATAAGAAGCATAGTGGTAGTTGGACCACAGGCTCAGTGAGCATTTATACACATGCTTTTGGAGGTGCAGGGGGGTGCTTTAGTGAGCGTTTTTAATTAAAAGTGTCCAAGCATCACATGTACTAGCGTCCCCTGCACTGAAAAATGGCAGTGGGGCACTTTGAACTAAAGCTCATCGAGCAAGCTTTAGTTCAAAGCGCCCCGCCGTTATTTCTTGGTGTGGGGATGCTGATACACAAGGCCAGAGTCTGCTGGAGTGCATTTATTTCCGTACTCCAGTAGACTTGATTGATCCATCTGCTCCGACGCGCTGGATTTCCAGCATGTCGGAGCAGGTTCCCTGCATGCGTACAGGAACCAAGTGATCCTGTATTTGGATGGCTAATTTTATCCGCTGAAGTCCAGCTCAAGACAAATTTCTCCAGCATTTAAAACCTAAACACTTTAACTGAAAAACTTTTCTATACTTGATTGTAAGACTTCAGAATAGATATTACTGTGCAATTTGTCATGCAAATGAGAAATACTTCGCTGCTATGAAAACTAGCAAAAATCAGAGTTCAAGCACCATTCAAAAACAAGATTATAAGCACTATAAACAATCCACTACTGAGTATATTTTGAAGCTGGGCTATAAATGCGCATATTCTGATACAAGCAAGTTATCACTTTACACTGCTAGATCAATCATTGGCACAATATGTGACACTGGGGATTGTAAAAAATAGGCCTTGAAGTTTCTTTAGAAAATCTAAACTTTTATTATACATATTGTATTACACTGAAAATACGTACCCGGAGACAGAAGATCTTGAATTTACAACTGTACAAAAACAATTAATAGAAAACATATGGGCTATGCTATAGATGTAACATTTTACAAATGACATTTCTTGTTAAAGGCACCAGATTCCCAGTGGGCTCTGGCTTAACATTTTTTTCAGTCTTTTTTTTTTTCCAGTCCGATCTTGCTATGAAAATGCAATCCAACCTCAAGCTACACAATGTCAAAGTATCAAGTTTGTCGGCTAGGTCAGCCAGTGGTTTAACGCATTTGGACATGCTTCAGTGGGAGAAATTAGCAATTTCTCATGGGGTATTTTTTAGTAGTAACTAGTCAAAAGCTGATTTTCCCCAGTCATGTCTAGCATCTTATTTAATGGTAAAGCCACAAATAAAAAACAAGTTAACCCTTAGTGCACTAGCCTTATGCTACCATGTTAGTCACCCTAACAAAAAGCCAGTCTTGGATGACTGTGTGGGGATTATCAGAGTCTATGATCATAGGGAAAAAATGTTTTTGGCTAAGGGAGAGGTGGGACTATAACCACAACTCCTGACCAGGGAGCCCGACAAGGCCTCATCCACTCGATTCCATCTTCTCACCACTGCTGGTCCCACCTCCTTGCAAGGAAAGAGGCTAACCTGGAGCCCAGAGACTCGGTGCTCTCATGTGGGTGGCACCAGCAACTAGAAAGAAACCTGCAAGGCAGCAAGTTTTTCTTCCTTATGGAAAAGCAAGAGATGGAAGGTGTGGGCTGGGAAGGACTGGGGTGGGGAGTCACACTCTTCTGTACTTCACAATTCCCAGATGAAGCCAGTTCTTCAGGTTACTCCCAGATTTATGAGCTTACTAGCTCCTCCATAGCAAAGCTGGGAAGGGCTTTCACAACTTTTTCCTCGGGTTTCCCTTTGCTCTCTGCAAGATGGAATTTGCTGGGCTGCTCTTTCCCCCCATGCGCACAGTCTGGGCTGTTTGCTACAATGCTGTTCTTGTGCAAAGGGAGAAGAAAAGGAGGCAACAGAGAAAAAAGGTTAGCTCTGAACCATCTGTGTGCCTTCTACACCGTGTTACCAGGCCATCGGCACATCATTCTGGAGTTAACTATTTTCATTTAACTTTGCAATGCACCTTTGAATCTCACGTACAGAATCCAGCAAGCATCTTAAATGGCTGAATACTTTAGACAAAAAATATCAAGCTCGAGGGGTCAAGTTTGTTTTGTATCCTACTACCTATTAAAGCCCTAAATAACATACTGGAATTCAAGTGTTTGCTTTGCCCTCTCCTGAACTGCCTGGCACTATCCCTACTCTTACTTAACTGCTGGCTCAGTACTTTTGATTTATGAGCCATGGGTTTACCTATAGTTAGGTTTTTTTACCAGTGTAATTATCCTAAAGCATTTAAATGGAAACGCTTTCCTCAGAAAGTTAATTTAAAATACATCACAATACACAGAGCAAATTGAAACATTTTGGTGCTTAGGGCCAGACTCAGCCAAGAGGAGTCTGCTTTTGCCTTTTTTTTTTTTTAAAAGCAAATTGTTGTCGGAGTGTTCCCGTCTTGGTTCTAGCAATAGCAGTCCAGGTGAAGTTAAACTGCAGTCAAAAAGAAATTTTATATTGCAGAGGACTAGTTTGTGAGACTGAAGTGTGTCCATCCACACTGTGAAGGGGCAACCAGCGGACACTTTCATCGTTCTATTATTTTAGCCTCCGATTCCAAAAGCACTTCAAGAGGAGGGACGGGAGCACCTCCGTGCTGACAGCCGAGATTGGGGGGAGGCATCTGTCCATTAGCTATTGCCTGAGCCCTCCCACTCATTTCATGGAAACCAAGGAGCTATCTGATAGCACACTACTGAATGCTGCCCCACTGGACTGAATTTTGAACCAACTACTCAGGATGAGGACAGTTCGCATCCCACAAGTTGTGCAGTCCCCTAAAAATCCTGTACCTTAACTCCAAAACCTACTTATCAAAGCAGCAGCAGTGAAGACTGAAAGGTCTGACTGCCTTATTTTATAGAAAACTTATTACAAAAATTATGCATTAAAATCTGACAGCAAATGCGAAAGGGAATCTCAGTTCTTCCTTACAGCATTTTTAAAAGATGAACGCTTTGTTCATATTCTGACGTTAGCCCTTCATGTGTAATGGCATTAAGTCAAAGAAGTTAGAGCTACCATGCAACTGCATCCTATAGAGAACTCAGTCTAGTAACTAAAACCCACTACACTCATTGTAGCTTGCTTCTATTATCTGTTGACTGACTTGTAACAATTTGGGAAAAAAGCAGCAATCTACATCTCTGCTGAAATGGGGCAATTAGGTAGGGCTGCACTGCACAGTTCTTGCGCAGATAAGTACCGACTCCTTAATGGCAACAAGCTCTGTACCGTTCTCACCAGAACTCAGCTTCCCTGTCAGAACATGAAGCGAGAAGCTCTGAAAAATCTGCTCAAACAAAATTAAGAACGCAAAAATTTTGGTCACGTATGTTGTAAATAAAAGCACACATTTTAAACACCCTCCCCTTCATCTGAAAATTTGAAAATAAAAACATCCACTATAAAAAAAAAAAGCCTGAAATGGCTAAAAGCCTTGTTAGCATACAGAGCTATCACTTTGGGGATGCTGTTTGCTTTCCTCTTAGGAAAAGGTTGCGTGGTGTTGTCTTAAGAGTCAGATTAATGTTTTACTTTAATGCCAGCCTGGAGATAGCACAGGCCCCTCCTGCTCAGTCCCACACAGATGCTTCACGATTTACCTTTGCACTTCTCCCTCCTGAGTGTCACACTCTTAAGTGCAACCCCAAATGTGCACTGGCAGGAACTGAACTTATTGCAAGTCTCCAGTAAGGGCTAAACCCTGAAGTTCTTTCTATACAAATAAAATTGAACTGTTTGTGTAACAACAGAGCTATAACCTCTCTGCGGGTAGACATGCTTGTATCAGTGTAACTACACTTATACTGAAATTATGTATTCCTGTTCAGGAAGGCAATAGAGCTATAGCAGTAAAAGGTATCTATGAGAGTGTAACTGGCCACCCAAGGAGCGGTAGTTTATAACTGTATTGGTGGAAAACAAAAACCACTTAACACAGTTATATTGGTATGAAAAGCATGTTTAAATGAGGACTTGGGTCATCAAGTGCCCAGCGACTGCTCAGTCACACGTGCGCTAAAAAGAAACGAGTCTTCTCAGCCTTCTACATTCACGTTTGCTCGCTTTGCTGCTGGAAGGATTGGTTTTTAAAATCTGTAGTAACCCTCAACTGGTCCCTAAGGGCACTCTCCAGGACTGGGATGCTGTCTGAAGGGCCTGCTGTACAAAAGCCATATGTTAAACTTCTGTTTGAGCCTCACCTGGCAGCAGAGACCAAACATTCCCGGGCAGACCACAAGTTGGGGGTTTTTTTGGCAATCTTAAATTTGACATGAAAGGAAATGGTCATTTTTCCTTAACAGAAGGTGATATTCAATTTTTCTTGATCTCTGCTGATTTATGCCAAACAAGGATTAACTCATGCTGCGCATTAACATTGACAATATAGCAAGGTTAACAACAAAAACCTCTCTCAAACCCACTCTATGACCCTGGCAAAAAAATAAGCCAAACATAGTAAGAGCCACTGGACATTGAACATCTGCTGCTGCAACAGACAGACTTACTGCAACTGAGTTATAGGAATAACTGAAGACAACTGCAGTTTTAACTATCCATTTTTTAAATGGAACCCACATAAATATTTCTGCAGTAAAATCTGTGCCCTTGTGTAAAGTTAAACTGCAAGTAGATTCTGCAGTAGTTCTTTTCCCCATGTGCCTGGAAGTAAACTGCTCCCAATCTGAAAAAACAAGCATTCAGCTGTGATCTCTTTCCAGCATCTTGAGTCACAGAATAAAATGTTAACTTCCCCCACCTCTTTAAAATAACTAAAAAAAAAAAATTTAAAAAAAATCTGTCAGTCTGACACCATCTTTGCGCTGCATTCACCTGAGCCCAGTTAGTTTGAAGAGCCACAACTTCTGTTCTGGAAGGTAAGAAGCCTACACACGAATGCCATTTTATACAGCTGACACTAGGTGAGCTGATCCTAAGCTCGATTTGGTCCGCAGTTTGTTGTTGCTGAATTCCTTAGGAGACGTTAGTTATAGGTTTGTACTTCTTTAGTCTGGTCCACTGGCCAGTAGCATAGTTCATCTCAAAGACCGTATCGACTAACATGGTGGTGCTACCAGTGCCATCTGCCTTTGGTAACACTTCTGTGTGCTCGCTGAGTTTGATTTGAATGATGTCACCTTGCTCTTGGCAAGGATTCTCTGTGGAAACAAGAATTAAAAACATTCAAAAAAATCAAACTGAAAGTTAAACACATCTCAATACTGTCTATGAAACAAATTAAAGGGTAAAAAAGAGCTCTGGATTTGCCATATCAGCAGAAACCAAATGACTGTTACAGTATCACTAGCACCTTGAATCAAGCTGGGACCTACATGCTTACAAAACTCAGGGATTAAGTTTATGAAATATAACAATGGACACCAAGCCCAAGAGACCACACTCCGGGCTTAGCAAGATAGCCGGAGGAAGGTCTTGGAAGCGTACTAAAAGAAACCTCTCCCTGTCAGTTCAGCATTATGAAAATAAATTAAACCCCCCCCACCAAAAAAAAAACCCCACACACACAAAAAAGCCAACCTCTGAATCAGTTTTATCAGACCATACACAGAGCTTAGTACAAGTCTTAGCAGGCTTCAGCAGTTTGGGAATACGCTTCCTTCAAATCCTCTCAAAGCTAAACGACAGTTTCTACCCACTGGGGTAGTATGGATAGTGAGACTAAAGAATACGACCACATACTACACTGTCTGTTTCCTGACCTTTCAAAGAATGCAGGTGATCACAGGAGAATATCTACTTAAAATGCATATGATTCTACATTACAAAAAATGGTCTAGGAAGCTCAGTTTGGAGGTAGTGTAGGATTCTCTTGTTCCTTGAAGCTCAGGAAATACCTTGGGTAAAAAACACATCTTCTCATCTGTGCCAATCAAGATATACAAGAGACTCCTGCAAATTTATAGTAGTTCATACCCATGTCACCTCAAGGCTGGACCGCTGTGATGCATTCTACTTGTAAGGGCTTAGATTCTACGGTGACAAGATCTGTTAAGTATTAAAATCAAAGCCAGAGATGTTGGAGTGAGTTCAGGGACCATTACATCCAAATCGCTGTGTAAAACTTCGATCTATAAACGCTTGATATAACTTGAGATCTGACATTCCAAGATGGTTCATCTCCTAGCGATTCACAGGATCCGAGACAAGAGTGCCTATGTTTAACATACTGAAGAATGGGGGCGAGCAGGATCTGTACTGTGGGACTGCTCAGACAGAACAGCTGAATTCACTGGTTTCTGGACTCAATGCAAGGCTTACAAGTATTTTTTACTTGGCAACAGCCTGGACCAGTTTGTCCATGTGGGTCTGCTCTTCCACATTTACTTTTTGGATATTTATTTATTCAAACGTGTGTGTCCTAAGGGGCATATTTTGTAACTGCCAAAAATAAAAAGTTAGGGCAGCAAGGCAGTCCGATGAGACAACTGTCCCATAAGGATTACTTCCGCTACCACCGTAGGGACAGTATTGACAAAGAACGCAGCAAGGCAGCTCCAGCCCCTTACAAAAGACTCTCTTCAGACTCTTCCAAAATGTTATACTTAAACCACACAATAAGATGCTGCCCCGTTGTCACTAATGCAGCATTAGTCACATCTCTACACCTCAAAATAAAGCCATGTTAGTCTTAATACATGCCTCTGGATCCTGCCATGAATCCAAGTATGAGAGCCTTTTCTGGCCTTGTAACTTTATTTGCAGTCTTGAACATTTCCTGTGCAGCATACATCTGCTCCCTCTGCAACACATTAAAACAAAGTGTGTATTTCAGTAGAGAAAGCAATATTGAATAGAATAGTACTGTATATACTTTTTAAAAGCCAAAGATGACAAACAATCTTTGTTCATACCACACCAGGCACATGACAGCACATGTTAAGACTGCCATAGGATTCACATCCGTCCCACTTTTAAAGCTTCTCTTTTCAGTACAGAAGTATTCTATTGTTTGTGCTTGGCCTTGCCCAGAAGCGGAATTTTTGAGAGTCGAAACAAAAGTTCTTTCAAAAACACCCTCTTCCCATTTTCCCTACTGTCAAAAGGAGGGGAGGGAAGGAAGGAGTTCAAAATGAACTCGTATACAAGAAGCAGTTAAAGAAGAGTCCCCATCATCAATGACTGCTGTATGGGCTTGAGAAGAGGCAGCAACAAGAAGGTGGTTTCAATCATTTTCAAACTGTACTAAGGCAGTCTCTGAAGCCTCTGCCAATACTTGAGCAGATACTAAATCAGTTCTACCTTTTCTGCAACAGCACAATATGAATCTTACAAACCTTTGGTACATTTTTGAGAACAAAAGTGAATGCAACAAACTAAAAAGACAGAAAAAACAGACTTGGCTCCTCCTTAAAATCCAATTCTGGAAACAGAAGCTGTTTGCAGATACAAAGGGAAAAGGCACTTTAAGCTCAGTGCGCTCCTGGGCCAAGCCCAGCACATGCCCAAAAAAGGCATTGTGTTAGCTGCACCTGACTTCCCAAGTCTGCACAGGTCAGGCACTTTAGTGGGAGTTTTTTGGCAGTTTTACCTATTGAATCCGCTTTGGATAAAAGCACAAACAAGCCCCGCTGAAGTACCCGATCTATACAGATGATGCAGAGCTGGGTCAAAGTAATGTGCTGCTGCTTCCCCTAAAGCATGCTCCACCGTCTGTCAGCACCTAGAGATGCTTAGCATAACAGTGCTTCACTTCACATGCTTAACCTTCAAGCATATGCATGTGTGTAGACAGGAACACATGCAGCTCTTTCATCAGGAGCAGAAGAGCTGCAGTTAGGAGATTGGAGGGTGCATGGAGTCTTACAACATCAAAAAATTCAAGGCTTGACTTTATAATATGTCACCTTTTTCATCTTTGTCATTTTACATTATAACTCCTCTCTGAACTGGAATCGTACCATTCCCACTCCATTTATTTCAACTTGTAATCCTAGCAGCCACAGTGGGACCTTTTCATCATTAGAAACAAAAGTAATTCAGTTTTAAACAGTGTAAGGAAATAAGGTAACAAAAAAATCTACGGTTGAACCCCAGAGATGCATGAGAGTGTTCAATAGCAATGTTAACTAGACTGCAATGCGTTTCCATTATCCCTAGGTAACGTCTGAAGCCTCACCTATGCCCCAGTGCCAAAAAACAAGTAATGGCTAGTGAACAAAACAAAAATTAGCATACCCTCAAGGCTAATGGTAAAGAGCTTTCAGGAGGTACAGGAAAAGCAATCATCAAGGAATACATTGATACGTACCGTGAGTGAGAGACTTTTCTTGGGTGGTGGCTGCTGCTGAGTTTGGGGGGTCACTTGAGGTGCTTGTGCAGCAGGGGAAATAGCTGGAGGCGTTGTAGGTGTTAGGGGTGAGGTAGGTGTAGTTGCAGGTGGGTTAGAGTTACTATTGTACATAGGGGTTCTCTGTTTGAACTGAGCAGGAAGAGTAGTAGTGCTTGGAGTTGTAGGCTCTTCTGGCTGCCTGTTAGTCTGCAAGACCTCCCGAGTAGAGCCAGCTGCTGAAACAAAAGCAGAACAGTTAAAAAGGATGCACCCAGAACTGGACATGGCTTTTGTACCTGTAGACAAGCACATCCAGATAGTTACATCTTAGTAATATGATTCAATAAGCCATTTATTTCTATTTATAGATTAAGATGGAAAAAAACACAACCAACAAAGTTCTCTTTTCCTTCCCACTACATTACTTTTTAGCAATAACTGGACAGACTTGAGCAACTTCTAGTGGTTGTATTATATAATTAGAATTTGTATTTAATGGAATCTGCATTACGCACTTAGATTTCATACTGCCATCATTATAAATGTACTCTAGTGGGAGTATACTTATTGTTGGAAGACCAATTATACAGTAGCTGAGACTACAGAAATGTTTCATTTCCTGAAATGAAAAAATAGAAGCAACTTACAAAGGGAAGTGGAAATTGAGGCCAGGTACATAAAAGTTACACTATTGCGCGAAAGGCGTGCAGAGAGTGCTCTACAGTTGTAACCAAACAGGTGGTCAGGGCACAGAGTGCTGTAAAAATGGCAGATCCCACTCTAAGATAACCCTGGATGGATGTGGTATCAGGCTTTAGCACTAAGCGAAAGCACCATACTTAACATCCATAACAGATCCCATCATGATGCATGTTACATCGAATTCCACCAGCAACCCATGGGGCTTTGCAGCACCGCTGCTTAACCCCCCTTGCAGGGCACTGGTCTAGCCTCAGCCAGAGCTAAACTCCTCTACCTAAGCACTGGGCTGGCCCTGGCCCTGGGCTGTCACTGACAAGAGTCAGCAAGGCCTCCGTCCCCAGGCCTGCCTGCATCCTCCCTCCTGGTGGTATATATCCACCTGCATGAAGAAAACTGCTTAGGGCTGAATCTCTTACTGCATATTGTCATGGGTGCAGATGAGCAAATGCTGAATGTGCGTCTGCTGCTATTTTGCCTCTGCTCATACAGTTAACCTGCCCTAAGAACCGATTCATCTCCAGTAATTTCTGGGGGAAGATAAGTTCCCTTAAGGCATCACTACTTTCCACCTTCGCTGGGGAAACTGAATGCATGTGCAAAATATAGACTGTAGGCATGTCTATATGAGACGCTTAATGCACAGTAGCCTAATAACACTGCACAGTAGCACATCGCAGCTTGGATAGCGCTAATACATACTATGCAGTAGCGTCACTAAAGAGGTGTTTGCCAACACTACCGTGCAGTAACTACAGTTACTGCGCATTTAATTAGTATTTCATTAAGTACTAAATTAAATGTACAGTAACTACCATGAATTAATGAATGTGTAGACGTGCCCCGTGAAAAGCACTTACACTTCCTGTGTTTAATACAGGATGCAGGACCAGAAACCCAAAAGTCCAGCTCTCAGACACTGTAAGTCCCAGAAACCTTTGATGCATTCGACAGCCCATAAAGCAGCACAGCACATTTCTTTGTTTTCATGTCTTAAAGCCAAAGTCTAATAGTCCTGGTCACTTAAGTAATAGTTTGGAACCAGGTGCACGCGACAAAAAGCTGGTTCAGACAGTCTGTTAAGAGTTCGAGGTATGCTGCTGGGAGTCCCATAGATACCTACATAGGACAGCTAGCTGTGTGTCAAGCTCCGACATTGTTTGTTTTATTAGCTACCGTTGTTCACTTGTCGCTTTTCCTAACTATATGAATAACATCCAGTGGCCTGGATAGACTTAATGTAGTGTTTCTTTCTTAGACCCACTCAGCAACCATAAATCCCTGCTCTGGGACAGTGTCTATGATGGTCCCCTTAGGAAACACTTCAAATTCCTCATTGGGAGGAAAGGAAATACTTTCCCCACCTTCCCAATCTACTGCCTGTAAAAGCAGCAGTGATTCAATTTTCCCTTCTGAACCCAGTAGATTCCTTAAAATCTGTACAGAATTTTGGAAGCCACCAGACAGAGTCACTTTTCTGAAGCCCTAGTGAGTGGAGGCAGTCAGGTTGTCCCAATTGCCAACTCATGCCCCAGTACTGATGGCTTAGATCGCCCGGTACTTGGTATTGTGTCAATATTCCATCAGTTCTTTTTTGATTTCTTAATTAGCTGGCACTCTAACATTACCAGCCAATCAGAGGCATTGCACTGTGCATTTGCAGGACAGGCAGTGGAGCCATGATTCCCAGCCCACAATACACCATTTACTAAGAAATTGTTTGAAGGTTTTAAAAAGGCACCAAACGTTTGCACTCAGGGCAATAAGCCTCCCACTGCGTGTTTTCTTAAGTGGTCTAATGGATAGTTGGGGGGGGGGGGGGGGGGGGGGGGGAGAGGAGACAGCATATTTAAGGGTGAATGAAGCCAACTAAGGCTTATCAGGTGAAGTTACTGAGCTGTATACACCTGTAAAGAAAAGAATAAGAGCTCTGTGTGTGTGTGTGTGTGTGTGTGTGTGTGTGTGTGTGTGTGTGTGTGTGTGTGTGTGTAAGTTAGAAAGCAAAATCTAGCCTGAAGTGTTTTAATAGTGCTACACTTTCTTCATCTGAAGGCTTCTGTGGGAGAAAGGGGGCAGGGAACGGGTGGGACAGAAAAAAAAATTGAACTATTTCTTGTTTTCGGGACCTAAAATCTATAATATCTACTCTCTCCATCTTGCATTTTCCAAAATGATTTCAGGTGCATCTGATGCAGTAAGCAGCTGCTTACACTCAGAAGTATTCTGCAATGTCCTGAAGCAAACAAACAGTGTCTTGTTCAAACCAAGTTTGTGTTTGCCCGAGACTGAAGTTATTTCTCAACCTCGGAGCCAAAGACTCTGGACTTGCCTAGTTTATAATAAAAAAAATCCCCAAAAAAACAAATCACTTTCATGTAAAGAAGAAATAAAGCCTTAAATATGAAATTTCAATTTAGATTCATAGATTGTAAAGCCGGAAGGGACCTCGGAAGATCGTCGGGTCCAGCCCCCTGCACCAAGCAGGAAATAACTGGGGTCAGGTGACCCCAGCGAGGTGACTGTCCAATCTCCTCTTGAAGTTTTATCTCCAGGGGAGGTGATTGTACCACCTATGGAGGGAGCTTATTCCACGGTCTGGACACCTCGCTGTGAAGTTTTTCCTAATGTTGAGCCTGAATTGGTCGTCCAGGAGTTTGTGGCCATTACTTCTGGTTTTCCCCAAAGGTGCCCTGGTGAACGGTTGCTCTCCGAGCCCTTGATGCACTGCCCTAGTGTAGCGAGCGGTAAGCTGGTACCAGGTCCCCTCTCAGCCTTCTTTTCCTCAGGCTGAAGAGTCCCAGGGTCCCTCAGCCTTTCCTCGTATGACCTGCCATGTAAGACTCTGATCATATGGGTGGCTCTTTGGACTCTCTCAAGCTTGTCCACATCCTTGTTAAAGTGCAGTGCCCAGAACTGGATGCAGTACTCCAGTTACGGTCTCACCAGTGCTGAACAGAGCGGAAGAATCACCTCCTTGGCTTTGCTGGAGATGCATCAAGATATGTATGCCAGAGTATTATTTGCCCTACTGGCTACAGCATCGCACTACCAGCTCATAGTCATAGCGTTACCCATAGGTCCCTTTCATTCATGGTGCTAGTCAGCTTGGTGCTGCCAACCCTGTAAATGTGTTGGGGGTGCTCGTCCTGAGGTGGAGCACTTTACATTTCTCAACGTTGAACTTCATCAGGTTCTGATCCGCCCAACTTGCCAGCCTGTCTAGGTCTGCTTGTATCTACAGCCCATCTTCAAGCGTGACCACGCTCCCCATAACTTGGTGTTATCTGCAAACTTAGCCAATGAGCTCTTCACCCCCACATCCAAATCATTAATAAAGATGTTGAAAAGTACTGGACCAAGCACAGACTCCTACGGGACACCGCTGCCCACTTCTCATCAGGATGACACAGATCTGTTCATTTCAACTCTCTAGGTCCTATCCTGCAGCCAGTTTCTCACCCACCTGACTGTCTCAGAGTTAAGACCACAATCCTCCAATTTTCTCACAAGGACATCATGGGATACTAGATCAAAGGCCTTTTGGACAACATATACAATGACAACCTGCTCTTGTGTCCAGGTGGTGAGTTACCCGGTCATAGAAGGAGATGAGGTTGGTAAGACAAGACCTGCCCGCAACTAAGCCATGCTTCAGAATCTTACCTTCTGCAAGCTTACTGCAGATAGACTCCTTGATGAATTTTCTAGCATTTTCCCTAGGATGGAAGTTAGGCTGATTGGCCTATAGCTACCCAGGCCCTCCCTCCTGCCCTTCCTGTGGATAGGCTCAACACTGGCCCTCTCCCAGTCCTCAGGGACTTCTCCAGAGTGCCATGAGTTGTGGAAGAGTTTTACCAGGGGGACCGCAATGACTTTGGCCAGCTCCTTCAGCACTCTTGGATGAAGATCATCTGGTCCCGCTGACTTGTATATGTCTAATTTTTTTAAGTGGTCATAAACCAATTCTATGGCAATAGTAGGAAGACGATTATTCCTACCGTGATCACCCTGTACTCTACCTGGTGTTGTTTTCCCCTTGGTCCAGTGAAAGACAGAGGTGAAGTAGTCATTCAGGAGTTCAGCTTTCTCCTGGGTGCTGGTAACCAGCTCTCCTGAAATGTTGAGCAATGGCCCCACAGTCCCATTTGTTTTCCTCCTGTACCCTATGGCCCTAAAGGAGGACTTCTTTTTGTCCTTGATTCCTGTTGCTAATCCAAGTTCAGTCACCATTTTAGCCCTTCTTAGCTGTTCCCTGCAAATGCGGACCACCGTGGAACAGTCCTGCTTGGAGCACGCCCCAAGCTTCCATTGTTTATAAGCCTTTTTTTCCCCCTTTCTTAAGAGGACCGTGATTTCCCTGTTTAACCAAGAGGGCTTTCCAGCCCTTCTGTTTCCTTTTCTCTGCATAGGAATGGACTTCCTTTGTGCTTCAAGGATCATGTCCTTAAGGAACAGGCATTCTTTGTACGCACCTTTTGCCTTTGGTCCCTGGTTCACTTAGCACTTCCCCTACCTTGTTGAAGTTTGCATTTTTGAAGTCCAAGACTTCAATCCTGCTATCAGATTTGTCTGCCTTACGTCAGACAGTGAACATGATAGTTTTATCTGGGTTGCTATTGCCCAGACCTCCCTCTATATATAAGTCAGTCACCAGGTCGTCTCCTCTGGCCAGGACCAAGTCTAGGAGAGCCCATAAACTGCCTGGTTGGCCCATGCACCGCCCAAGTCAGGAAGAGCTCCTCAACACAGGTCAGGAAGGATTGCAACTGACCCAACGTGGCTGAGTGTTCCTCCCAGGGGATGTCTGGGCAATTAAAATTGCCCATGACAATCATGTGCATGCACAGCCTCAGTTAATTCTTGGGTGAACTCCAGATTGAGCTTTTCCTGGGGTTTGGTGGTCTGTGGTATAACACCTACAATTAGGTCTCTTTTGCCACGTTCCCCACCCCCACCCAATTTAACCCAAAGGGTTTCAAGCTGTTCATTTCGCAGCCAATGTGTGGGAGAGTATTTGCATTAGGGTCTTAGACCTGAACCTGGCGTATGGTTTTGGTTCCAGCACTAGAATAGTTCTGCTTATGTCTCTTCTTGAAAGGTTAATAGCTCTGTAATCTTCCTCCTTTAAAGTGTCATGCTTTTCCACACCTCATCTTCCACCACAAGTCATCCCAACTTTCTACCTTGTTCAGGTTTATAAACTACGTCTAGATTATTTATTTAATATTAAAATAAATTTGTAATAACAGAAAACAACCACTTGTCACAAGTGAGGAAGTACCTGGCAATACACTGTCATCTGTATAAATACTGAAATCTCTTTAAAACAAGGACTTTGTACAGTGCCAGTAAAAGATGGGGAAAGAAAAAGTAAAAAAAAATGAAATTAATAAAATTTGGCAAGTACTATTTGGGGTTCAAATTCACAATATGTCACTAATAGAATCCATTACACTAAAGTCCCCATGTTTTAAGGGTGTAAAGTAAAAGGTGGCAGAGTTTGTCCCGAAATATTTTTCACCCTTTCCCACCCCCAAAGGCTCCTGCCATGTACTTCACTCTCATGCAGATTGACTCCCTTCTTCTTCCTCACTGATTAGCTACCTAGTACGTAATCAAAGGTAGTTCAGTGTGTGAAGGGATGGCACTGAACCTCAAAGCAGAGAAACACCTCACACTCCAAAGGCATCCATGGGTCTTGGGCCCTTGAATTTTACAGCCTGGGTGGGGCATGTGACATTGCCAGAATCATGGGGTGTCAGCTGAAAGTCCCTGAACAATTTGAGATTCTGGAGGTGATCTGAGCAACCAAGGCCAGGTGAAGCAGGGGCACCAAGCCTCTGAAGAAAGAGCAAAAACCATGCACTAGGAACTGTACCCTCCCACATCCACTGCTGCTTCTATCCATTCGCCCTTACAGCCTGCCATCCACCCCCTTCACAGCCAGACCACCACTCACCCCCAGACACAGAAACCCCAACAGGCACCACCGCAGGCCATACACAAACCCAGACCACCTGCTGCCACCAGCCAAACCCAGGCACAGAACTGGTACTATGGGGAAATAAAGGATCTCATCGCCATCTGGGGCGAGAAACACATCCAGTGCCAGCTTCAGATAGAGCATTAAATCAGAGATGTCTTCAAGTGCATCACCCAGCAGATTCAGGCAAGGGGTCACACCAGACAGAGCAGTGCCTCACCAAAACGACATTAGTGAGGAGGCATTACCGCATACTTGATTCTAGAAAGCAGGCTGTAGCAGGGGGCAGACCATGTCGTTCTTCAAGGACCTCTCCCATATCTTGCCCAGAGCAGGACAGATGGCACTTCCCATGCCCACAAGACCAGGGGTATTCAGGGGATTCCCTGTGGGCAATTCCTCTGAGAGGTGGCAGCAGAGGGGGGCCCTACAACATGTTATCCTGAACAGGGACTGCAGCTGTTCCAGAGCAAGTTCTCTCACACGTCTCTGTGCCCCTCTTAGAGGCATGGAACATGTACCAGCCCCCCATACCAGTGCACTGGCACAAGCCACAGGCCCCATGGCCAGTTTTTCCAACACTTCTCATGATGAGTCAAACCCTGCGTGAGGATGTCGTGCAACCCATGATAGTAACGTTTGTCCCAACTCCACGCAACCGTGATGGGGACTCAGGTCCCAGGGGAAACGCAAAGCCCCAGGGACGGGGGGGGGGGGGGGGGGGGGGGGGGGGGAGGGAGGGGAGGGGAAGGGGCAGTAGGCCACCATAGACCATCACCAGTGGTCACAGCCCTCTCTCAGGCCATGATGGCTGAGAAGCCCACAAAGGGGTTGAGGCTGGAGGAGACGTGGGTAGAAATGTCACAGCATAGGGGGAAGGTGAATTGCTCACTTTCCCCCCACACTGCCACCCTCCCCTGCTGAAACCTGGAGCCCAGCCAAGACACCAAATCCTCTTCCCCACCCCCTGCTCTTGGGCACTTAAGACAGCATGTCCCATTCAATGGGATCATAAATCTGTGCACTTGACATGTCCTTGCCATTTCCATCAGGGCCATGGTGCACTCCATGGGAGATGTGTGTAAACAGCTGCCCGCTCCCCCAAGACACTCACAGAAAGGCATCAATAACATCTGTGGTGCAGCAGGAATAAGAAAAGAGACATCCCCTTTCCAAAAAGCCTCCAAACCTCCCTCCCTCTGAGATCAGGAAAGGGATACATGTGATGGAAGGATTCCTGCATGGGAACCATTATCTCAGCCACTCAGCTCTCACTGCCAGGGCAACCCCTGGGCTCCACATATGGACATGCTGGTAAGCAGCCCAACAGCACTCTCCGCCCCCCTGCCCCCCCCAAATCTCCTCTGATTCAAACCTTGGGTAATGTCCAATGGGCGCCAGCTGATTCCAGTTCTCACAGCATAGGCACTCACTGTACTGACCCCTCAGGGCAACCCCCAACCTTCCTCCCATGACTGTGGGCCCATCGGGGGGTGGCTTGGGTGTTCAGCTCTGCTTGGGGGTCTTTGGCAGCCCAGGGAGCTGGTGGGGCATGCTGCGAGACATGCAAGAGCTCCCCTACACGCTGCACTCAGGCTGCGCAGGGAGGCTCCGAGGCCCCCACCACATGCGTTTTGCTTCCTCCTGACCGAAATGGAGGCACTTCAAGTAAAAGTTGAAAAGTTAGAGTGCTTCCACCATGGGCTTCTTGAACGCCTCTACTTCACCCAATTCTCAGCCCGTTAGTTCAGATAAGGACATGAACAGAATAACTTATTAACAGGAATTGTAGAATTCAAAACTAGTCCCCAGATCATCTGTTGTTTCAAATGTGGACTTAAAATGAGAAGGAGTTCTCTTACCAGGAGTTGGCCTCGCCAATGAGATTTCAATTTTCTCCCCAAGCAGAAACCATTAGTAAAATAAATCTCCCAAATCAGATTTGGAGCCTATTCCAAACCTAGTCTCAAAAAGTTACAATCCAGGGAAAGTCCCACACAGACAAAAGGCAACTACCTGGCCACATTCAGTAACAGCTTTTGACACATGGTTGTCTTCATGCCTCCCAAAAGGTTTCACAAATCCCTGAGCCTGCTATGACATGCACTTGAGTCTTGGTTAAGCAAAGACGGTTAAATATTATAAAACAGGCAAATGACCTGAAAAGCCTAAATCCCACTGATTCTTAAGTGACCTAGGCATTTTCAAAAAGTTTACCACCATATAATAATAAGCAACGTTAAAAGCAAGTTAGAGCAAAAAATGAAGGATCTGAGTATCCAAATGAAACTGGACAGGGACCACTCAAGCAAATATCTGAAAATATCGGCAGGCAGAATCTACATATGCGAGTTGGGAGTTTCAGCAAGAAGCGCATTAGTATGCGTTTTTGCAACAAGGATTGCAGGATTTGCCAATAGCCAACATAATGCAAAATATTTTTTAAAACCTTAAAAAGCCACACGTGCACGGAGCCTGAAAAACCATAAGTAAATGAAAGGGAGGAACGGTCAACAAGAAATATACCGCAAATGGGCAAAGAGGCAGGCACACGCAATCAGAGGCTTTTCAGAAATTTTAGATCAATTCAAGTGTGGCTGGGCAACTTTTTAGAGCATAGGCTACCACTACCCCTGCAGTGCCCAAGATACGTGCTGCTGACTGTGCCATACACTGCTAATGCACACTCCTAACGGCAGTGGAGTGGAAGGGGGCAAGTCTGGCAGTATAAAGGGCCAGAAGGCATCATGGAGAACTGAAGAGGGCATCAGCAACATGGTGCGGTGCAGTGCAGAGAAAGGGGATGCAGTGGGCCAAGCTGCATGCCACTGACCCCCTGTGCCCTATAGGTAGGGTTTGGATTTTCATGGGCTGGATCCAACCTGCAGGCTGTAGGTTGCAGACTGCTGAACTAGAGCATGGAGAGAGGCAGAAGAGTAATCACGTGGTGAATGGACTGCATGCATCTTGTACAACTGACTGTCCATTAATTATGTGCAAGGCTAAAATGTGAAGAAATAAGCAGCTAAAACGCACAAAAAATTTGCCCATTTAAATAAAAATTCAGTTCTCCTATGCCTCTCTGCCTTTATGACACTATGATTTATTTTTGGCCCTGTTCACACTGACTGTGGGCTACAGTCCATTCAAAACTGGATATATCATTTTCAATATTTTTCCATCCGAAGTAGAATGAAAGAATAAATGCAAACGAAACAAGTTATTGATGCAAGAACACTGCTGGAGGCTTGTAATTTTGGGCCTCTCATTTTAAGCAAAACTGTACAATTTTTAGAAAGAAAGTGCTATTAAACCCTCTAAAAATGAGGTTAACCAACTAATGGAGTTAAACACAGGCTCTGGAGAACACAGCCTTTATGGAACAGCGATGTATGTATTTTATGAGGTGGGAAAGTTTGTTATTTACACACTATGGAGAGAGTGGTCTCTGGATGAAAGGATAGCAAGGGAATTGTGATTCCTGGGTTCCACATGTGGCTCTGGCATTAACTCTAGTGACCTCAGGCAAATCACTCAACCCGTGTCAAAATTTCAAACCTGTAGAGCAGACAAAAACCTAGACTTTTAACATCTCTCTCTCTCAGCTAAGAAGTGTTAAGATTCTTAGAAAGAGAGCACAGCTCCTCCAAGATTATATTAAGCCAATGCTCTCTTTATACAGCATCTATTAAAGCAACTTTATATTTGCTGATTATAAAGAGGAGATGGAAGGAATGTGCAGTGAGGAAACATGAAGACAAATACAAGGTTCAGAAATATAAGTGTTGATTTTTCTACAATTCAACATAATGCCTATACCCTAAAAACTAGCACTAGGGCCTGTTAATGCTGATGCTCTTTGACCAGGGTCTTTCCACAGCTGCCAAGTTTCAACCAGAGGGAGGTTTATTCAGAGAAACGTGGAGCTTTGCTTCTGAGCCAGGCACATGTATGCTATGCGTATGCCTCTGTCAGTGGTGAACAGCAAGGCATAGCTCACATACTGAAAAGTAAGCATTGCTACAGTGACAAGTCTGCATGAGCAGTTATAGCTTTCATATGGTTACATCAGTTCGTGTCGACTGAAGCATCCCAAAGTGCTTTAATAACAAAGCCCTATTATTTAGGTATGTTAAGGCATCTTACAGACATACAACATGATAGCTCTCTACCGCAACAACGCTGCAGTCTAATTAAAAATCTAGATAAGTGGAAAGGTGGAAAAAGACCATTTTTTTTTTAAATGCTTTGATCCAAAATATTCTGTCCTTTCATTCTTGACCATCCTCTATTATTGAATGTAATTTAGTTTAATGTTTTTTAAATATTTAGCCATTTAAGCTATTCCTAGGAACCTTTATAAAAAAACAAGGGGAAGACAGAGAGAGTGGAAAGTGTTCAACCATGGACTGTATTAAAGTAGGAAGCCTTCACTACAATTAACACTTTAAAATAGAGTTGAACACCCCCCTATACCAGTCCCACAAGGCAAATTTCAGGATCTACCCACATTACTGATGTTTTACAATCAGATTTTCTATTAAAAAAAACAAGCAAATGAACTATTTAAGAGTTAAAACATGAAGCTGCTTAGCCTTCAGTCAGCCCTGTAACCAACAGCAATTTAATAAACACAAGGAAAGAGCATTTTCCTTCTTTTATAAAAGGTGTGTAGAATGGTGAATCAGGCAATTGAAAAAGAACCCAAGGACCCATTTTGACAACTCTTAATCACACAAATAGTCCTGTGGAAATCAGTGGGATTACTTATGGCAAGAAAGTTTCAGTCCTGCATTTGTAATGCTAGGCAATAAAAATGTACAAGCAAACCAAATGTAGCAAAAATGCCCAGCAGCAAGAAAAAAAAAAGTTTTACCTGGCTGTGTTTCTGAGCTTGGGATATAGGAAGAGGATGGCACCACACTGGGGGTAGCAGGCAAATAGCTTGTAGAAGGTAGAGCTGGCTCATTGTTCAAAGAGCCAAGTTTCTGTAAAACAGCAAACAATTTTTGAAGTTCTGTGGCTTACTGTATGACCTCATGAAGATTATTATATTTTTCAATGCAAATTTCAACTTTAAAAATTCCACTAGTATGTCTGATCCTCTATTTTTCTGTAGCAATTACTCTTCCACTGAGTTGTGGGAAACTCTTCCAGTTATTCAGCTGTAGCTACAGCAATTTAGCTATATTAGTAACTCTTACTAAGAAGAGACAGGCTTCCCTCATTTTAAACTGCTTCTAAAGTGACATACGAGCTAAACATGAAAAACAAACCAACCCACCCACAGTCTGGTGTAAGAATGTTATCTGCATGAGAAGTTCTACTGGTATAGCTGTTTAAAGAATATCATTTCCTAATGTAGATAAACTGTAAGACATATCCTGAAGACATTATGTCATTCAAGGATTATACAGAACTAGCATCTTGCAATGACAAAGAACTATTGCCTTACATTATTTGAGGTACATAGTTCATATGGACTCCATCACTCCTTTCTTCAGAAAAGTGTTATCTGTCAAGGGCCAGGTCTGCAGCCTTGCAGTGTGTAAGCCCTGTGATCAAGGTTATAAAAAGGAACAGGACGCTCACAGCCGCCCCTTAGCTTCTTTACCAATGACGAATCCCATGTCAGGACTGCACATCAATGGGTATGGAGGATGGATTGTGAAATCATCTGGAAGAGTCAGTTACTATTAAGTAACTTTTCTTTCAGGAATTGTTTATTTATATTCTACTCACAGATATGAACGAGAGAGTTATTTATAAATATGAGCTGAAGGACTGCCCTACTAAAACCTGCTCTGAAGTAGAGGCCTGCATCAAAGATTACTGAGTAGTAAAAGTATGAACTGAACTCCACTGCAACAGCTCCACACCTCTTAGTCATAAAGCTTTATTCAAGAGGAAGGAGAAGCCATTTGGGTTCAGGATGCACATGTCTCTATGATGATACCACTGGTCTCAAGTGTGAAAGTCTCAGGGAGGTGCCGATCAATCAATCAAATCCTGTCCAGATTAAAGGACAGCAAAGTTTTGCTTCAGCTGGTAAAGAAAGATTTAGTGGAAAAAGACTCGAAGCTAAAAAGAACAACATCTCAGTTTTCAACTACCTTAGACAAGACCATCCAGGGAACTACAGATCAGTCAGGCTCACCTCAGACCTTGGAAAAATCACGGAGCAGCTCCTCAAGGAATCCATTTCTAAGCACTCGGAGGAGAAGAAAGTGACTAAGAACTGTCAGCATGGATTCACAAAGGGCAAGTCATGGCTGACAACCTGACTGCCTTCTATGATAAAGATAACCGGTTCCATGGATGCAGGGAGAGCAGTGGACATGACGTACCTTGACTTTAGCAAGGTTTTTGATAGTCTCCCATAACAATCTCACCAGCAACCTAAGGAAGAACGGGTTGGATGAACAGACTAAGGTGGCTAAAAAACCGGCTGGGTGGTCAGGCTCAAAAAGGGTGGTAATCAATGGCTCAATGTCTAGTTGGCAGCCAGCATCAAGTGGATTGCTCCAGGGTTGGTCCTGGGGCCAGTTTTGTTCAATACCTTTATCAACGAACTGAAAGATAAAATGGAGTGCACCCTCAGCTAGTCTGTAGGTAGGAAGAGCAGTAGATAGGCTGAGGGGTGCGATTCAGAGAGACCTCAACAAAATTAGAGGACTGGACCAAAAGAAATTTCATGAGGTTCAATAAGGACAAGTACAAAGTCCTGCATTTAGGATGGGATGATCCCATGCAGCACTATAGGCTAAACTGCAGCCCTGCAGAAAAAGGACCTGGTGGTTACAGTGAAGAATATATAGAATATATATCTATGGTCCTGCTCTGAAGGTCTAGATGACCTTCCAAGGTTGCTGCGACCCTAATTTCCTGTGATCAGACAAAAATTGGCAAGCAGCCCTGTACTTATGAAACACAGACTGAAGGCCTATCAGGAGGACCTGGAACTTCCCTACCCTTCTCATGAAAGTGCAGACCACTAGAAAGGGTGCCCTCTTTGAAAGGCGATAGTAGAAGAATGTAGCCACCACTAAGTTTTCATCCCTCCCTGGAATCCCAGAAATATTTATGCTGCTAGAAAGCTCCTTTCAGAATTTTTTTTTAGTGGATATGTCTGTACCAGAGCCAAGTCTGTGACTGCCACTGGATGGACTCCAACTGAGATAGAAAGGACACAATACGTTTCACTTCTCCCCATGATAATTCTACATACAGCAAATTATTTGCTGCTTTTAGTCCAAACTATGCCTTAACTTGATTAGACTGCATCCAACTCTAGTTACAGCAATTCATCTTCTGGCACAGCTGTTCATAACATTGTCTCAATTGCTGTAGAAGACTTCCTGAAAGGAGTGACCCATGCTTTTCTATGAGATTAGCTAGGAATGGCTTGGAACTGAATAGGATAGCCCTTTTTCTTCATATGTTGATAACTCACTATCCCAGAGCCACTTCAGCACAATCTTCTCTGAAATGAAACAACCTGCATGGGTGCAGGCTCTCTAGTCCTGGAAGAACCGTCTTCTTGCCACATGCCCCTTTTGTGGAATGGCCAGGGGAAAAGGTTAAGGAACCTTCAATGGAAGCACTAAGCAAGAAACTGTTTTTAACAAAGGGCATTGTTGAAGGTAATTGCTCTATATGTGCACAAGTGTTGCAGATGCTATTTCCACATATGATCCAGAAAGTAAACATCACTCAAATCTTTTAGTAAGTATAATCTTGTGTTTGTGTCACTACTAAACAGATTATTACTGTGAAAATGTAGATCTTCCACAGTTGCCTGGACTTCAGAAACAAGTCCTCTCCATGGACTGCCACCTTGATGTGGTGAAGAGGCTTGCATGTACTGATAACCCCAAGAGCAACTTAGTTAGGAGTCTTGTACTCCTGATAGGGTCACCCATGGCAGTAAGGTCAAAAGTGATGCATCAGACAAAGAGCAGTCCAATATAAAGACCTCAACAGTGGAGCAGGCAGATGCAGAAGGCACACTTCTCAATGGCCGTGAAGGCAGATATAGGCTGCAGTGGAAAAGTAATCCCGGACGTCTTGGATCTCCTTGCCACTGGACACAGATTTCTCCTCTGTCAAGATCTGGGCGGTTGCTGATGCATAGCAGCCTCCTCTCGTAAAACAAATCAAATGCAGGCTTCTCCCACTAGATCCAATATCTACCATAATAACCAATCATCAATATCCATAACTTCTATAAAGTCCTGCAGTGATGGAAAAGTGGCAACAGGAACAGACAAAGTGATTGCCAGGAGTTCCTAGTCATGGATCCACACACAGGTGGTGGTTTTCTGTTGGTCGCTTCACCCTTGGTATAGGACAGAAGGGTGATTCAGCAGCTATGATTACTACCAAGCAGTCATTTTTAGGATCCTCTTTGCTTACCCCGCACAGGGAGGGGGCTAGAAAAGGTGCCCCAAACATAGACTATTCCATCTTATCCTACCCTACCCAAATAAATAGCTGCTTCCAGGGGGATCATTCAAATTGCAGTCAAAACAAAGATGTCCTCTGCATCCTGGAATGTAGGACCCTACTAGATGGCCAAACAGTGACAGATCTGAATGCAGAACAGGTATTGTTGCCCAACAACTCTGGTGATACAATATATTGATATTGCTGCTCTCAGCAAGACCATCTGATGGAGATGGGGGGGCAGAGGGGCAACTATACATTCTTATGGAAAAGGAAACCTGTAACTGACATGTGAATACATGGCACTGGTGTGTATTCCCTGTTGGCATTAATGAGCGCCTCATGACTCTGTACCTCCAAATGACCAACAATTCGTTTGCTACTGTCATCAGCGCATATGCCACAACACTATGCTGAGAAAGAACAGTTTTATGCTGACCTTGCTGAAATCTTGACTATCATCCCCAAAGAAAATAAAATCATCCTTCTTGGAGACTTCAATGCAAGAGTTGGCCAGGACCTTAGCATGTGGAGGGGCACCATTGGGAAAGAAGGAGTGGGAAAGGTCAATTCCAACAGCATCCTCTTACTCAGTAAATGTGCAGAGCATGACCTTGTCATTACTAACACTATCTTCAGACAATGTGACAGGTATAAAACAACATGGCAATACCCCCACTCAAAACAATGGCACCTCCTCTACTACATCATCTTAAAGAGCTCATGATCTAAAAGATGTCCATATCACACGTCATGAGAGGAACCGACAACTGATGGACCCATCATCGTTTAGTGAGATCAATCATGTTTGATGAAACAAAGCAACCCAAATTAATCTAAAGACAGTACAATATCAAATACCTTCAGACCCCTAGACATCGTAAAGCCCTCCAAACATATTTCAGCAAGATACTTGCCAATCTTAGGATTGAAAATGGTAACACTTGTGTTGAGGACGATTGGCAAGCTCTAAAAGGAGACCATCCACAAGGCTTCCATGGAATCAACTGGTTTTATTACCCAATGCCATCAGGACTGGCTTGACGAAGATAATGCTGAGATCAAAGCCCTTTTCCATCGGAAGAGAAAAAGCTTTCTCTAACTGGCAAAGCCATCCTACATCCAGTCAGAAGCAGGGAACTTTTTGATGGCTTAAAGCTGAAGTCCAGAGGAAGATTCAAGAAATCAAAAACAAATAAGAGGGAGGAGGTCAACATTGTATACCTAGGCTTCCAAAAGGTCTTTGATCTAGTATCCCATAATGTTCTTATGGGAAGATGGAGGATTGTGGGCTCAACTGCTTGACAAGTAGGTGGGTAGGAAGCTGGCTGCAGGGTAGGACCCAGAGAGTTCTAATGAACGGATCTGTGTCGTCCTGGCAAGAAGTGGCCAGTGGTGCCCCTCAGGGATCTGTGCTTGGTCCAGTGCTTTTCAACATCTTTATCAAAGGTTTGGATGTGGGGGTGAAGAGCTCACTGGCCAAGTTTGCAGATGGCACCAAATTATGGGGGAGTATGGTCACACTTGAAAATAGGCTGCAGATACAGGCTGGCAAGTTGTGTGGAACGAAACCAGATGAAGTTCAACACTGAGAAGTGTAAAGTGCTCCATCTGGGGTGGAACAATCCCCAATATACTTACAGGTTCGGTGGCGCCAGACTAGCACCACAACTGAAAGGGACCTACAGGTAATAACAGACTATAGTATGAACATGAGCCATCAGTGCGATGCTGTTGCCAGCAGGGCAAACAATACTCTGGCACGCATCAACCAGTGCATCTCAAGCAAAACCAAGGAAGTGATTCTTCTGCTTTACTTAGCATTGGTGAGACCGCAGCTAGAGTACTGCGTCCAGTTTTGGGCACCACACTTCAACAAGGATGTAGAAAAGTTTGACAGAGTCCAGAGAAGAGCCACCCGTATGATCAGAGACTCGCAAGGCAAGCCATATGAGGAAAGGCTGAGGGACTCAGGTCTCTTCAGCCTAGAGAAGGCTGAGAGGGGACTTGGTAGCAGCTTACCACCATATCAGGGGAATACATCAAGGGCTCAGTGAACAACTGTTGGCCACAAACTCCTGGAAGACCGTTTCAGACTTAACACTAGGAAAAAACTTCTTCACAGTTAGGGTGTCCAGACTGGAATAAGCTCCCTCCAGAAGTAGTGCAATCACCTACGCTGGAAATCTTCAAGAGGAGACTGGATGGTCACATCACTGGGGTTAGCTGACCTCAGTTGTCTTTCCTGACTAGTACAGAGAGGCTGGACCTGATGATCTTGTACGGTCCCTTCCAGCCCTTTACAATCTATGGATCTATTAATAGTGGGAAAAGAAAGTGAAAGAAATCTAACAATTTGTTGACAATCATGACATACGGAGCTTCCTCAATGTAATCAAGGCTGCATATTACCCCACTTAGGTCTGAAGATGGTAGCACACTTCTCAAAGATAAGTCCATCAAAAACAATTGGAAGGTGCACTACCAAAGCTCCGAACTCAGAATCAATGGTGACTAATGAAACCATCTTGCAGCATCCAGTAACAGAAGCTCTTGCCGGTACATTAACCTCTGAAGTCCAGCAGGCAATAAAACAGATCAAGAACAAAGCATCTGGCCCTGATGGCATATGCCAGCTGAGGTCTTCAAAGTAGGCAGGGAAACTATGACTAGCAAACACCACACACTGTTTCTAAAAAATCGGGAATCACTGAAGAAATTCCTGCTGACCTACAAAATGCCAATGTTATCACCATTTTTAAGAAGGGAGATGACTCTGACTGTAGCAACTATCAAAGCACTGCCACCTTTCCACTGCTGGAAAGATCCTTACTCAAATTTTGCTGAAACAACTGTTCCCTCTGGCTGAGGAAATTCTTCCTAAGTCTTAATGCAGCTTCAGATCATTATGAGGCATCATGGACATTAACTCTGCAACCTGACAGATCCAGGAAAAGTGCCAAGATCAACACCAGGAACTGTACATGGCCTTTATTGATTTGACCAAAGCCTTAGACTTTAACTGTGAGACTCTATGGAAGATCTTATCAAAGTTGGGCTGCCAGTGCAGTCATCATCCCCACTCTCCTCTATGAATGTGAAACATGGGTGACCTACTATTATAATCTCAACAGAGGTGTCACCAATGATGCCTCCAGGAAATCCTGCACATCAAATGAGAAGATCACCACACAAACGCCAGCATCCTTATTGAATCCAGCGTTACCAGCATTCAGTCAGTGATCCTCAAGCACCCAACATCACTGGAAGATGAAACATTGTGTGCAGATGCCCGACTTGGCTCCCCAAACAAATGCTACACTCCCAGCTTAGTAAGGTCCCGAGATCTCATAGTGGCCAGAGGAAATGCTACAAAAAAAGACACATTGAAGGCATCTCTCAAGAAAACAGATGCAGACATCAAGAGTTTGGAGGAGCTAGCTGCCAGTTGACTCCAATGGCATTACAACTTCAATCAAGCAACAGCCCGTTTTGAGGTAAAGCATCTTCCCTTCGAAGCAGAAGAGAAGGCGGATGAAGGAAGAGGACAGAAATCCCAGCCTGCAACCTATTCTCCCCTGGGGAAAGTTCTGCAACTCCTCCAGACTGATCTGTAGCTTATGGATTGGACTCTTAACCCATCTCAGGACCCATTAATGAGCTGTGGTAGAGATCATCCTTGAATCAAAGGATTTCCAACCATGACAGGCAAGGGCCTCAAGACAGTATGGTAGCTTACATTACTTTACATGGATTTGGTCTTACACAGTGGTTTTTCAATCTTTTTTCATTTGCGGACCCCTAAAAATGTTTTTAAATGCAGACCTGTTTAGAAATTTCGAATGGAGGAGTGGACCACTTTGTACTGAAGTGTAAGTATTCACGCACTTTTGATTGATCAAAGTAATCTTTTGCAGGTCTTTAGACACAATCTGCAGACCCCCAGGCGTCTGTGGACCACAGACTGAAGACCACTGTTCTAATGGGATAGTAAGCATTTCTTCTCATTATTAGGAAACAAGGAATAAAGAGCTAGAGGTTGTCAGGAAAGAGCTCATCTCCACTGAGTTCTTGCTCTCTCTTCCTGTTGTTGATGTGTTGGAGAAGATGCTTAGACCTGCTAGATCTACCAGGGTGATCTTTACTTGCAGACCTCTCAAGAAGGTTGTTTCGTGATGTAAGGTTGCTATTCCAGAGACAAATAGGGCCACCATTAGCAGATGTAATGAAGGGAAAGAGCCCACATGGGTCAAATTCACTTCTCAGTCCCGAAGATTTAGGGGGATCCTCTAAAAGGATTTTTCCTCACAACTGTCTTTCCATCCCAGAGGGTTATCCATGGTAGGAATGGGCCACCAGGGAGGAGGGTCCATGTTCTCTAATGAGGCTGAGAAGGGGGATTCCTCTTCCACTGAGGAACCACACCAAGTCCCAGACCCAGTCTAATTGATGACCAGTGTCAAAATATCATGAGAGGGGCCTGTTCAATATCAGGGATTTGGGTACTGGTTCAACAGTTAAGGTAGTGCCAATGCACGCTATGGACATTTGTGCCACTACTGTCTGTAGGGAGCTTATGCAGCACTGGTACATGTGGCACCAAAAAAAAAAAAAAAAAAAAAGGTTTGCCTGCTGAGCAGTACCAGAGGTACTGCAGTTCCTTCTATGTGGTGTAAATAGAATGGGAAATTTCATCTTGGGCAAGGCTCAGTGGTGAGGTTCCAGGGAGAGCACAGGCTTGGAGGATTGGTCTCTTCACTGGAGGTCTGTGGTGGTCTCCCTGGTTTTTGGATCCTGGGCTAAAGATCAGAACTGCTGAGCTCAGGATAACACTGTGGCTCACTGGGGGCCACTAGCAAATGGGATAAGTCTTTCCAAATGCTTGCCAGGATCTGAAGATGCCTGTACAGATACTGCAACAAGATGCTGCTTCAGTCTACTTTCTCTAGCTTTAAGAGTACACTAAGAGCACTGGGCTTGGCTTCTCTGATCATAAGGTTACTGTACATTACTGGCAAAGTTTGGAGAATGGCCTTTTTAGGCCTGTACACAGTGGATGAGGGGACAAGAACCTTATCAAGTCGTGAACCTAAGTAAGAGAAATTAGATAGCTATTTAGATGAACTCAGCTCCCAACAACAGGAATTACCTGCTGTCTCTCGATGGCAGAAGTGATTCATCTTGTAGTCGCAGGGTGCACGCAGACTAAACAAGGGGTATGTGTGCACGACACTTTAAAGTAGGTTAAATGCTTTTGCATGACTTTACTGGTGTTTGTGTTTGCATGCGTCAGTGGCATATTGCACATTAATTCCAGCCACTGTTAGAACATTCGGCAGCATAATGCGCCTTAAATGACTTTGGGAAGCAGCAAACTAAAACACCTCCAAAGAGTTTTAGTCTGCTGCCCTATAGCCACGGAGTGAAGCACCAGGCTCCGTGCAGCTAAGAGGCTCTGCAGGCAGCCCGCGAAGGCAGGCTCCACCGAAGGAAAAAAAAAAAAAAAAGCAGAGAGCCTGATCTTTCCTGCCTCTCCTCCAGAGCCTACCTGCCTGAGCTGCATGGGGACCCGGTCCTTCCCTCCATGGCTGCAGTGCCCCCTGGGACCACCTGAGCTGGGTGCATGTGCACAGGTGCTGCTGCTGCCATAGAGGGAAGCACCAGCCCTCCCCGGCAGCTTGCCCTCCTCTCCCTGGGCCAGAGAGGCAGGTAACACACAAGTGTACATGACACAGGGGTTTACTTCACCCTAAATTGACGCGGTGTTTTTAAAAACCCACCACTTCAATTTAGGGCCCCCGTTTCATCATGCCCACAGATAATAAAATGGAACTGGCTGACAGTTGAGGAAGTCTATCCTTTTACTTTCACTAAAGTGGTCAGGAGGGTTCCCAGAACACAGGTCTGACCCCCAAAGAACACTGCTATTCAAAAGAGAACCAAATTTAGTGCACATAGTGCAATCTGCGCGGACACCAACTTGAAGAAAAAGCTACCTTCTACTAAATACTTCTCATCCCCTCCTAAGCCTTAGAAGGGAAAAGCAATCTTTTATTACATTTATTAGAGAGCTTCTCACGGCTTTCTTAGAACAAATTTATATTTGTTCTTTATTGTGCAGTATTAGCAAAATGCATTAATAAAAAATACTTTATAAATTTTTATCAAAATTAATATTAGATTAGAGGGAAGCCTTGGAAGCAATACAAGACAACTCTTTATTCTCAAGCGAGCCAACATTTTGCAGCAAGTTAAAATAAAATCTTACCTGTGTAGATACAAGGCCAGCTGCATAATCTGGAGTAGCATTTTCCACTACTGTTTCCTCTTTGGCTTGCTTTTCCACCACTTCAGCATCTACAGAATACAAAAGGAAGAGTTGGTTCAAGTTAGCTTTCATAACTACAGAACAAGCTTTTTTCTCTTTTTAAGCAATGGCAAAAAGAGTCTATGCAAGATTGATTATTTTTCTAAAAATCAATAAAATGTATATAGTGTGCTGGTTTTGCAAATACAATGCTTTTTCTATAAAATATCCATTTGGTTTTGCAATAAAACTAACACTTAGAATACAAACAAATTTACAATTTACCACGGAACTATAATTTAGCCAGTTCTGATTGCTCAATGTTGCAATGAATATTAGCAAGCTTCAGGGAAACCAAGCACAACAATATTTACTGCAATTATGGCTTCATTCACTAAAATTGTATTTATTTATTTATTTTATGTAGCTTTAAAAATTAATTAAGGTTTAAGGGGAAGAGAAGGTGGGGGACAGGGAGAAGGGGGGCACCTGAAGCCACGTAACTAGAACTGGTTTTAGAACAGTCTACTTGTTAACACTAGTAAACTTGATCGATATTATATTGGACTAACCTAAAGTCTTTCTTCTTCGCTTTGCTTCACGGCCAGCACCAACCATGTCCAGCTCTGAGATATCTAGTAGCTACAAAAGAAGTACCCACATTTACTTTAAAATCCAGTATTAAATTCAAACTCTTTCATCAAATATCTGATTACATTTCTTGGAAATTAGTATAACATACAACTGCTCATACCCATGGCTCAAAAAGGGACAGAAAACTGGAGATCACTTTTGATCAAGAATAGTGAGCTGATAGCACACAGAAAGGATTTTTAAAAGCTATTACCTACCTTTACTCCTCTTTCTTTGCGCAGAGGTGTTCTCGAAGGAGGAATAGGGGTTCTGCTTCCAGAGGGGCTAAATACACTAGGTGTTGTGGGACTCCTGAATGGAGCTTGTTTTGGTATCCCTTTGAGTGGTGCTTGAAGAGAAAGAACAACAGTAATTTATTAAAACATGTTTACTTACTTAGAAACATAGACAATAAGAGCCTAAATTATTTTTGTGCTCTATTTCTTTAGCTTCCTAAGCCACTTCTATGGAAGGCACCACATATATACGCATCTTCAGAGGTCTACTTACCGTGTTATATGTAGCTTACAGTTTGCTACCCAAGACCATAAGGATAACCCATTATTATTAGATGCATACAAATACTTTCCATGCATATGATTTTAAAAATATATGAATGAACCGAAATGCACTCCAGCAGTGGCAGGCCTGGTGTTAGCATATCAGGTGGCAAAATGCTTCCATTCTTGTACAATTATGAACTATAATTTTAGCCATTAAAAGTTCATAATTGTACAAGAATGGAAGCATTTTGCCACCCGATATGCTAACACCAGGCTCCTGCCATTGTTGGAGCGAATTGCACCTCACAGAGCAGAGAGACGCACAGACACCTCACCACAAAGAAATTCCTGCCCTGAAGAGCTTTCCATTTTTCCACTCTCCTGTGAAATATGAAACATCATAACCTGAAGGAAATATACTTTTACATCCTGCTTGCCATCAGACAGCGTTGAGGTAAAAAGACTTTCAACCTTTCTCTGTGCCTAACCTGGACAAAATGAACTATTCCAAACAGGAGACTTTACCACATCTTCAGCTCTTCTGTGAAATATGAATTTTCATTTCTATGTAGAAGAACTTTTGCAGTCTTTGCTCTCTCTCACCTTTCATGAGGCATAAGTGTGCCCAAAAGCTTGCGAATAAAGAAAATGTGTTTGCAAATATCCAGCTGGTCTAATAAAAGATATCACCTCTTCCATGAGTTTTGATTCCTTCTCTCTTAGCACCTTAAGCTCTATTTTACTGTCAAAGACAGATACATTTTTTGTGCAGTCGGCAACATGCTCTATAGTTGAGGATGGAAAATACTTTCCATTATAAAAATCAGGTTTCACTTGTTTAAAACTTGGGCAAAACTTCAACCTTTGACCAAGATCTTCCATGCTAGTTACATAGCTCTAGCTAAAATATAGGGAGTACAGGAGCCCAAGGATGTACCAGAAGTAGCAGCAATGTTGTCAAAACCACAAATCAACAGCAGCTCTTCCTCTGCCTATACCTGTAAAAGCCCCATCCAGGTACAGACTCTAACCACCAATGCTTCCACTTGGGACATGGTCTAGATTTGTGGGATGCATTTCCTTACACATCTCTCCTAATGGATTCCTTCAGGAAACAGATAAAGGGAGGAGGATGTGGCAATGCTAAGAAGCAACACAAACATGAGAAATTCCTTTGATGTGAGGAACAAGGAGGTTAAAAGGCCAAGCATTAGCAAATGCAACCTGGAGTTTAACATACTGGTGTGCAGATGGTGTTGCTTGAGGGGCTTTGGCTTCTTTGGCAATAGTGTGGTGTTCAAGGAAAAGGGCTTGCTGAGCAAGGACCCACCTAATGAAGAGGATGGAAGAACTTCTTTTGCACATAGGCTCTGTGATCTAGTGAGGAGGGCCTTAAAACTAGGCTCAGCAGGATTGAGCAAGCCCCACAGGTAAAGGAAAAGATGATATGGATAAAAGGCTAAAGGGGACAATGTGGGGAGTATGAAAAAAGGTCATGAGTGAATCATGAGCAAGGCAATCAACTAGTCATTATCTTAGGGTGCAAGAAGTATGAGGAATAAACACAAAGAACTGGACATCTTAGTGCACATCAAATTAGGATCTTGAATGGGATAACAGACTTGGTGGCACAGATTGCATTACAGGAATATTGTTAAGGCTGGGTATAACTTGGTTCAGAAAGGACAGATGAGGTATGTCCAGCCAGTTTTGGGGTTTTTTTGACTGTGCTGGGAGCAACCTTTTCAATACAGATGGTGGAAAAATCAACAGGGTAAAAGGGGCTCAATATACTTATTTCTAATAGAGAGGTGATGACTGAGAACCTGAAGGAAGGCAACTTGAGTATCAGTGATCAGCAGGGATCCAGGTTTTCTGTTTGTCATGGAAAAAAAAAAGCCACAGTAAAACCCAGATTTTATCCTTTTAAGAGAAAAAAAACAAACACAGGAAAAGGCCAGTTTCCCCCTTGCAGGCTGGCAGAATTCCAGCCTGCAAGGGGGGGAGAAGGGAAGGGAAGGGAAGGGAAGGGAGCAGGAGGCAGGCAGTCAGCAGGGGGCACCAGGTCATGGGCATGCTCACACATGCACTTGGCAGCCAGGCAGCCTGCAGAGTTCTTGCAGCTCCCCACTGTTAAGTTGGGGGGGGCGTGGAAGGGAACTGAGGCCCCTATAGTGCAGGAGGAAGCCGAGTTGGGCTGGGGCTACTGCCCAGCCCAGGTACTGCATAAGGCTTGGGCCCAGGGCAGGGAGCAGGATGGAGTTGTGGGTGGCTCATCTAGGGTGCACTCCTGTGGGGGGGAACATAGGGGGTATGTGCCCCCCATATTTGTGCATAGGGCGGGTGTGTACTGGTGGCTGTGGGCTCCCTGCCTTGCTGCCTTCCTCCCTGGGACCTCTGCAACCCAGCAGGTAGGACCCACCGCAGCAGGGCAGAGTGGGGCAGGGAGGTTTGGTGTTGCTGCCAGGAACCCTGCAAAGCCGTGGCAAGATGCCCCCTGCCCATGTGAAAGCAGCAGGGGGCACAAGTCCATGCTGCCACCCCCACTGCTGTTGGGTGAGCAGGGGGTGCATTGCCTTGGCAGCACTGGGCAAGCAGGGGTGCCTTGCCATGGTGGCACCAGGCTCTCAGCAGTAGCACTGATCCTCTCTGCTGTGCTCTGACCTGCTGGGGCTGTGGAAAAACCAGGGGAAAAAGCAGGGTAGGGAGTCCCAAGCCCACAACAGGCTGCCCATATTCACCCCTCCCCCTGACAGGCCCCACTTTAGCCTTGCTGCCTACGGGGACGGGGGAGCCAGGCTCTGCACTCCACTGCAGCAGCTGCTGCCTCCCACAGGTGGCAGCTGGGGCTCAGGCAATGTTGGGGAGGGCAGGGGGCTGCAGACCTGGGTACCTGGCTTCAAAGCCCTGGCAGCTGGGGGCCCCAGCACGGGGGGGGGGGGGGGGGGGCTTGGAAGTGAGGGGCAAAGGTATGTGCAGGGCACCAGTATATTAGGGCTGCTCAGGGCCAGAAATGCCAAAATTTACAGGCATTTAGAATTTATTTTATTATAGGAATTGGGGCACTGGTAGGCTTCCAATGCTTTAACACTGGACTGCAGAAATACAGACTTCAAACTCAGAACTAGGGGGCAAGATTCCATGCGAGGCAAGTCTAAGGGAAGAAGGAATCCAGCAAAGTTAACTAACCTTCAGAACAACATTAAGGACACAAAAGCATGCTATGCTGATGCAAAGGATGGACAGGAAGTGCCACAAGAGACTAGCCTGCAACTTAAAAAGGCATCTTCCAAAAAGTGAAAAAAGGCCACATATTTTCACCTGTAGTAATAAGAGTCTATTACAGGGACATGGGGACAACAATCAGGAAGGCCAAGGCACAAATTGAGATACTGCTAGCAAAGGAAATAAAAAGGCAATGAATATACCAGAAGTAAGAGGAACACCACAGAAAAGCTAGGTCCCTTACTGACTCAGGAGATGAACCTAATAATACTTGATACAGAGAAGGCTGAAGCTAAAAGTTTAGCTACCACATTCAAAATAGCTCACAGTAAGTAGATAATCGGCTCAGTGGAGGGAAAAGATTAGTTCAATAGCAGGATGTTTTCAAAACAGCATAGTTGCATGAGATGTATCTAGTACTCAAGGAACTGGCTGAAGGAAACTACAGAACTACTGAGTATTAACTTTAAAATAACAGGAAATGACAGGGATAGGCCTCACCAAATGAAGATGGAGAAGAACATATTTGTGAATAGGCTTGGTAATCAAGTAACAAGGGGTCCAAAACTGCTTTGAATCACTTGATTTTGCAACATAAGATGTTCCTTCAACATCTATCTGGGTGCATCCATAAAAGCAGGAAAGCGTTTAGCTTAATTTTTATACGTTACAAAGAAATTAAAAGATATGGGACAAAGCATCTCCATCATCAACTTTCTTTCAACAAGAAAAAACTATGCATCTCCAGCCCTCTCCTTTTTTTGGAAAGAGTTCTCAGCATTGTCCACAAGGATTGACAAAGCTACAGATAGGAAAAAAGCAGCTGTACTTGAGAACAGAAAATGCGTGATCCATGTAAATAAATGCGCTGACTTCTTAAAGGCTTTTGAACCCAATTGACTGTACAGAGGTTACCTGTACATGCACCAAAGAAGAGACTGAGGAGGCCACTCCATAGTTTATATTCATTTTAAAGTTTAAGGATAAAGTAACCACCACAAGTTATATTAGAAACACAGCATATAAAACACTTACTAGTCTACTTCGTTCAGGTTAAAAACAGAATAAAACAGAAGTAGGGAAAGGGGAGATACTATGGCAAATTGACATCGTATTTTTAGTACATTCAAGCAAAACACACCAGACTTTCACTGGAATTGTTTCAATTTTGACATGTACAGAGAAAAACATCTTCATTTATACTCTGGATACCCTTTTCATACAGGTACTATAAGTCACAAGCCTTGACTGAATTTACATTTTCCATACTTTGAGTCCACCAAGATAAGGTATAGGAATACTTTTTGCTGTAAACATTTCTCTTTTAGAGTACCCTTATGGCAATATACTAAAATATACATATTAGGGGCCCAATTCAACCTTGCTGAGTCATTCCTTTTATGCCATAACTCCACAGATTTCCACTGAGACGAATTTGTTCTATGCCAAAACAGACTGGCTTTTATGTTGAAGTCTTGAAGTTCTCACTCTACCAAGAACTCCTTATCCATTTATCTTTGTTAAGCAAAGCCCTAAAGATGCATCAATCTGGAGATTAAAAGAGTATGGCGCATCTGGCTGTTGCAACCCTTTCAATTGGAAGTGTTCTGCATTTGCTGAAATCACATTCACGACTTGGTATAACAGAGTGCCTTATACCTTGGTTATGACATGGTTAGTATTGGTCTCCTACATTCCCCAACATAGCACTGGGGAACCTCAGTGTCAGACACCAAGGGCAGGAAAGGCTGAGTGGAAGCTACGGAAGAACTTGTGTGGTTGAAGCTGCTTCTGGCTTTAATAACCTCCTGAATGCATGAAAGGTTGTGATGGGCCTTAGTATGTTTTCATATCCAGTAGTGTTTCAACAGTGATAAATACTGAACAGTAATAAAACACTATAAATAGGCATCCCAAACATTCTTTCACATTTAACAGTGATGGCACTCATCTAAAGGAAACCTTTCTGAAGGAGTCTTCATCATCCCTTGCTTCCTGGAACATACCACAGCTTATCCTGCAGACTTTTTGCACCCCTGTGAAAGTTCCCCCAGGATTTCCTTTCAACTGTGGGAGTGCTACTGCCCCACTGAAATATATGCAGCAGCACATCAACAGAAATCATGTATGCACCTTTACATTACAAGCAACTACTACAAATACCATAACTGTTGAATGCAAGAGGCAGGCACACTTCGCATTTTGCTAGTTTGACAGAGCTGATAATGCAGCTTTTAAGTATAATTTCCTTTATGACAAAGAATTGTACATAGTTCTTGATAAATATATTTTATACTTATAGCCTATTTTAAGTACTGCAATAAAATACAGTAGTATTTTTCCCCCTTTCTGTATTTTTAAAGAAACAGTGAACTTTTCTTGTGGAATAATTTGAAATTCCTCCTTGGTATAGCTAACCAGAATGACTATCAGGTTTGACAAACCAGGTAAGAAATACCATCCCTTTGCTTAGCTGCATCTTGGGTTCAGCTCAGAGTATTATCCTGTTCTATGAAATGACAGCAGAGCTGGACAGACTTTAGGCTTTTTCCCCAGCTCAGTAGCCAGAGTAAAATGTCAGGGACTGAAGGGAAGGAAACAGAAGTGTAAGCCATTAACTTGTTACAAAAGCTGTAAAAGTGTAACTCCAACTGCTATCTCCTGGAACAAGAAAGAACTTAATTTACTCCTAGAACTGTGCCACTTACAAACTACCTCTTCCTTAATGGTACCATTTAACCCTATATTTTTGGCAGTGCTGTAAATGTACTGACCAAGTAAGGGAAAACTTATTCCTTTAAAACAAGATGTTGGAAACATTTAAGCAGGGAAAACAGAAATGCTGTGACTTCACATCCATCCAGGAAGAGCACACACCAACTGCTGAAACTTCCTTAGCCTGACGAAGGGTTTTTGAACCCGAAAGCTTGCTTAATAACTATTCTCCAACTATTTGGGTTGGTCTAATAAAAAATATCAAATTCACCCAAGGAACCTTGTCTGACTTCACAGAGAGACACTTTAAAATAAAAGCAAAAGTGCATTGCATTTTGCCTAAACATGAACCAGATACATTTTTCTCAACCAAGTAATAATAATAATGAGTCATACTTGTTGTATCTATTTTTTTGACCAGCCCCCTCCCTTTGGCGTGGAAAGGCACTCCTGCAGTCTTCTTGAGCTGTTGTGCCGTTTCGGTTGCTAAAAGGAGAGAAGCTATAATTATTACAAAATCTTCACTGAAACATACACAACTATATTTCCTACATAAGAGCCTTCTGAAGTTTAGTCTAGTGTAGACAATCCTAATCTTTCATAATGAAAATTATTTTTAATCAAATGCTGGTGACCTGTTTCAATTGTTAATCACATAATAAAATACTAGTAAAAAGCAGAATTAAGAGGGCTCGTGCAGCTAATAAGATTGTCTGAATTAGAGTAACACAATCTGCTTGATAGGAAAAAGCAGAAGAGATAAATAGAAGTTTATTCAAGCTACACATACTGATATTTTCCACTCAAACTGACTAATCAGGTCACAAGGTATACATGAATTGCTACAGAGTGCTATGTGCATGCAGCAAAATATTTTAAGTTCAGCCAGTTAAAGGAGTTAAGACTATTTTTTCTGCCTTTTTGTTAGTGAAAATCCTCTTGGATTTCATCCTCAATAAGCCTACTGAGCACAGGAAAGTACGTGCTTACTGCCTATGCTCCCTGTTGCAAAAACATATGGCAACATAAAGCTCAGTTACATTGCGATTTCATTTTTTTTGTGGCAAGAATCTTAATGAAGGCTTTCCCTAGCAAGTTTCTACAACTGACTATTATATGTAACACAGTGTATGCAACTTTGTTATCAAAACAAACAAATCTTGTGAACTTTGAAATCTAAATACCATTTTAAAACTACAAAAGCACATTAATTCAGTAATTACCCAAATGGTTTGGTTAGGCTCACACCTGCTTTTAGTTTGCTATGATGCAGTTTTACACAAACTGATGCATAACCTTATTAAGAAGGGAACATACAATGTACATTCCTGAACTGAAGAATAAAACAGAATTCTGCACTTTCCTTTTACCAACCAGTTTGCATAAATATTTGATTAACTAGCTGGGATAGTACTTACACTTCTGTAAGAGTTCTGCTCGGAGAGTGGCACTTTTGGGTTTCCTTTTCAGCTGGAAATGTTTCACTGGGGGAGTAAGTGGCCCAGCAAGTGTTGTCAAGGCATTTTTGTTTAAGTACTGGCATTCCAACGGCAACATAGCTGAAGTTTCACATTCGCTTACTGTGTAAAGAATTAACAATACACGTGGGTATAAATGCCTCTTCTACAGCTGATTACAAGACCATTACATAGTTTTGCAAAGGGGGTTTTAAACTTCGGAATACCTACTCAAATAGCAAGGCTAACTACCATTTTATGCCATCAGAGGTCCAGAAACCTGCCAATTAATTTATGTTCTAGTAACCCTGTTGCCAAGGTGGAGAAAAGTACAGCAAGATTTGCCTTGTTAAATATAAAGCCATTTTAAGAGTCTTTTTGCAGAGAACAAAGACTTAAAAGAAGCTGAGGTTTAACTCTCAGACATCTCAAAAGTACAAGCAGCTTGGTCAGCCACAAAATGCCAACAAATTACTGGAACTAGTAAAAGGACACACTTCTGTTTTGAAAAAATGCAGAGTTCCATCTCCAAGGAGTTTTGCTATTAACCTACTCCATTGTAGGGCCCAAAGACCATTTCTGTCCATTAAAATCCCCCCAACATTTCTACAGTAGCAGCTAGTACCAACAACTGTATAGCATCCCTTGCTAAAGTAACTACGGCAGTACTATCACACACATAGCTTAAACAGTTTTACCATCAAGAAATCTATATCTGATTAAAACTGCAAAATTAGTCTATGCTAGCACTGCCACTGCTGTTACCATCAGTAACAACTGCTGATCCTCCTGGATCATGGTGTATGCATAAGGGCCACCCAGACCTTTGATGCATATGCCTGGGCAGGATTTTTTGCAGGAGTGGAGGCTGCCCAAACTTTTCACCCTCCCTTTAGGCTACCGAGACAGAATCCAAAGACCAGACTAAATCCAGATATTTGGTGCTTCCAAGGCTGTAGTTGTAGAAGTGTCTGGGACTCGAACCCAGGTCTCCTGTATGGTAGACAAGGAGTCCATCACTGAACCACAGGGGACTCCTGTTACTATCAGTGGAGCTGCATCAGTGGGAGACTTCCTAAGAGCTGAAAGGGTAGATATAGCCTATTCATGTGGCCCAATAGTTGGCTCCTTCCATGCAAGTCTGCCCACAAAGTCCATTATAGGATCAGAGCCTCAGAGTAGACATTATACTATGCTTTAGGAACCACGGACAGATGGACAACGGACCCTATAACATGGCAGTTCTAAGTTCAACTGTTTTTTAAAATGTACATATATGTATGTCCTAAGTAGAAAACGAACTCCCTCAGTACAAAAACAAACAGGAGGAAAAAGCAAACACAAGATATACATTTAGTACAAGCTAGCTGATATTTTCATATGTTAGATTTACTCCAATTCAAGCTCAGGTGATCATTCCTTGCATTTCAAATGAAACTGAACCTATCAACAAGGATTAAACCTATATTTGCTGCTTCACTGTAGAATCCAGAACATACGGAGCGAAATCTAGGTTTGAAGTCACAAAAGCCAGGATTTTATCCATCATGTTTTGAATGGATTTGTCAGATTTTGTATTTTCAGGCCAAATACCTAAGCAGAAAGCAATAGCTTACCTTTTTCTCTAAGTTCTCCTAAAATATCTTGAACATTGGGATTCTGTTCTTCAAGATCAAGGTTAAGGGAGCCAGTATCTGGAAAGGATTTTAAAATATCAGCTACCATTAAGACCCAGGGGTCTGAATCCAAGGTAGCGAGCTGGATAATTTCAGTCAGTGCACCTTTCATCTAACAAAAAAGAAAAAAGAAAATCAACCAATTGGCAACAGTCTTCAGCAAGTTGCTTTGTATTAGGAAATGTATTCAGATACCAGCAAAAACATGCACAGCACATTACTTCCTATGGGAGCCTAATAGGCATTTTTATACCCCAGAATAAATGCATAAAACCCCGAGACTAGACCTAAGCCACTGACAAAGAATTAAAAATGTGTTTCAAGTCTTCCCAAAATTCAAGAATCTTTTCACCAAAAGTTTCAAATGGGAAAAAGTACTGAACACATTCAGCCAAAACTTGACTGCTGATGTTATTTCCAGATGTAAACAGTGCTGGTTCTAGTCCCCTTACGCCCTAGAGCTCACATTTCGGAGTCATAACATATCTGGCAGCTAAGCAATGAGGTTATTCATCTGCAATATGGGAAGCCTCAACTCAAATTCCCCCCACCCCCCCTTTTTTTTTTTTTTTTGCCAGATTCAATTTGGGCTAAGGTCCCCTTTTCACCCTAGGACACGCCTAGATTAAAGTGGGGCACACCCCACCTCCAGCATGTGGATAGTACTCAAGCCCTTTTAATTTTTTCATTAAACTGAAATATTCAGGTTGTAATCAATCCAAATTTATTATAACTCGAGGTGACCAAAAATGTATTTTGGCCAATAAACGATTTGCCAAAAAACGCCCACTGCTTGGCTTCCTGTAAACTATGTTACAAGATTTTTGCCACAAAGTTAAGAATAAAAGCTATTTTGAAAACTTATTTGTGGGGAGGGGAGAAGCTTGGAAAAGAAGAGAGAATTCATAACACTGTAGTGGGAAAGTTATTACACTATGCTTTTGGTTGCTAATCAAAACATGTATTATCATACTGGAAGATGCAACAATATTAGCCAATACCAATAAGCTGTTACATCTGTATGATTCTGAAGTGCAGTGGTTTCCAATCTTTTTTTTATACTATGGACCGGCAAACTCACTCAAAGAATGTTGGCAGACCGGGTATAGAAACAATTTAATTTACATATTTAAATTTAATTTATGTGGCAGGGGGGAGGGGAGGTTGCGAGGTACATCAGGAACATCATCAGTAAAGGAGATGACAATAACTAAAATTCATACATACACATTGCCAGCTGGCTAACATTACCTAGCTAGCTGCTGAGGATACAAGGAGGAGACAAGCCAGACATTAGTAGCTACGGCAGTCTCTCTGATACAGAAGTGACTAGCCACAGTTACCGCAGTCCAATTTCAAAAGCTAAAGTCACACTGGCCAAGTGACGATATTCTTGCCCAGCCAATCAGCATGATGTGGGCGTGGCCTGGGCATACAACTGTTGCTAGCAGTGGTTAAAGCTCGTGCCACGACCTGGCAGCCAACCCTTTGGGCCATGGCCTGGTGGTTGGGAATCTCTGCTGTAATGGCACAAGGAAAGCAAAACTGTTTCAACTTTAACCCTGCTTCATTCAAGGTCAAATTTCACACAATTTAGCTCACTTACAACTCAATGTCCACTCAATTTGCAATTCTGCAGAAACTGCTAAATCAACTTAAAACATTTAATAAAGTGCTAGCTCCCCAATGGGAGCCAGTAAACCTTGCTGCTGCTGTGGCAGCCCAGTCTGGGGGCTGGGGTGGCGCCAGCTGGTGAGGCAACACAAAGGGCAGCAGACAAGATGGGGCTGCCCCCCCCCCCCCCGTCCCTCCACCGGGGTCTCTCCACCAAATGGTGTCAAGGGGCAGGGCCACATGAAGGGCAGCCAGCAGGCAAGATGGTGCACCCCCTGCCAGGCCTCTCTGCCAACCAACCAGCACTGAGGGGCAGGGTCGTCAGAGCACATTCAGGAAACATCTCCAGAATGTGCTATTTATGCCATGACCAGCCTGTGAAAATTTAGTTCCCATGATTTAGGTAGACCCCTACTTATAACACAATGGCTCGGGAAGATAGAATAGTTACAGAGCAATAGCCAACGTGCACACTAGAGGACAAAGCTTCCCCTCCCCTTTAAAACAGCTGAAACATATGCTTCCCATATTCTTAGCCAGTAGCAACAGACCCAACCTAAACAACATCCACATTACTGACACTTCACACAATGATTTTTTTTTAATTTAACATTTTAGTTCTTCATTTATAGATAGCTCAGGCTATGAAGTACAAGCTGAAAGTTGGACTTTTTAAGTTTTTTTTTGGTTTTGTTTTGTTGTAAGATTTGTTTAAAGGTTAAAAATTAACCTGCCTCAATCTATCCAACCTTTAACAGAACGGAGATGTGGCTTCAGGTAGTTGTGCATACCAGGCCATAAGACAAACAGAACAAAAACTAGCTGATAACTATTAAGTCACTGGCAACATACAATATTAACATTAGAGATTTTATGCATGGAAATGCAGACCTAATATGGAGACTTGGCCTTTTCCATCTCCAATTGCGTTTAACACTGTAAATTGTACAATATGTATTGCAATGTTTGCAGGTATTCAAACATGGCAAGTTATCAAAGACAGATTTTCAGCCTTCAATCTGCATTTCCTTCCCTTTATTGATTTAGAACGGGACCCCTCTTATGCAAACATTTCACTTGCTTCATGCTGATGTGTTTCTTTGCTCTCTTTAGACTATTAACTTGACTTTCTGTTCTCCATTCCTCTCTGAAAACACCTTCAGACCTCAAAAATAAAGTCAATTGCTGATGGTCCTTTTGATTTTGCTGCTTCTTACACAGTGCCTCCCTTCTACCACAAACCTGTTTCATTCCCCAATTTAATTACTATTAATACTATGGACAGAATCTGTTTCCGGGAATTTATAGCCCTTAAACCTCCACTATACCTCCTATTCTTTCCCAGCATGGCTAAAACTCATACTTCGCAATGAAACACAAGTAGACTAAAGGGTAAGAAGGAAAAATGGCATTTTCCCTACAAATCCATCAGAAGTGATTTCCACTACAGCTAACAAAAGAATGAAGTGGGAGCAGAAAGAAAGGATAAAATACTTGAGGATGCCAGTCTACATTTTCACCTCCCACCCCCCACACGAATTCTAAAACTTTAAAATGGGGACTTTCAGGGCCTGTAAATGTAACAACTGTATAGTCAACAAACCTTTCTGCAGGTTTAAGTAATATGGTAAAAAGGCCCCCAAAAACCTGATAAACACATCTACTTTCTGCTAGGTTTAACATTAGTCCAACTGAACTAGTGATTTTTGTTTGGCAAGTTTCTAACACTTCCCCACATTCTGTCTGTTCTTCTTAAGCTGTTTCCTACATTCCCTCACAGCCTGTGTCAAAGTCTAGCCTTTTCTTGTTTTGATCAGGAAGAACCTGATCCCAGGTTGAGCTTACAGGGCCAGCAGGTAAAAAAAAAGTTAACTTTTATTTGCAAACTGAGCACACTGTTGTGATGAGTGTCCTCATTTTTAAGTAGCGTTGGAGTGATGTTGTAGCTGTGATGGTCCAGGAAGTGAGAGGCAAGGATTTTTTGTGGGCAATATATTTTACTGGACCAGCAACATAGCTGTAATAAACTTAGACAAACTTTCAAAAGTAATGCATTCATATCACTCACAAAAATCCATGCCATTTTTACTTTCCAGAGAACCACAAACTAATGTAATTAAGAGTATTGAAGATGTTAAGGTCAGGCCCAACAAATTTTGTCAGTTCTCCTTGCACACCTCATCTGAAATGCAAGTGTTTAGCAAAAACAGCTTTAAAAAGGTATGAAATTGGTATACAGAAAAACAAGGTGCCAACAGTAATTTGCACAGGCAGCCAAATGTTTCTCCAGAAAAGTCTGCTAACAAATCAAATGTATACCTCTCCTATTTCAGTTTTGGATGTAAAACAATACTGTAAAGCTTTAATTTAAACAAAATGAGAAAAATGAAACTAATTTTCACTTGTATTAAACCACAATGAACACTATGAGTAAACAAACATTTGGGGTTAAAGAAAAGAAGAGGAGAAAAAAGAAGAAGTAAGAATGTTTTGGAAGAAGCCCTTTTGGAGCTCTTGCTCTAGAGCGCTGTGGACTAAACATTATAAAGTGGATTCACAACTAGTTATGAAACCTGACATGTTGTAATGGCTCTGTGTCAGTACAAAAGAAACTGATGCAGCATTTTCATTTAACCAAAAAATGTAGTAAGTAATAAGTATGCCAGTATTATATGTAAATGATACAAAGACAGAAAGCATCAACTACACGTGTGTGCACGCGCTATAAATTAGCAGTGCACCGATAAAGCCTTTTTTGGTTGATACTGATGGCTGATACTGATCTGATTGCCGATATGCAGCCCGGCAGCTTGGAGAGCAGCTTCCGGCTGGTAAGTATGTGGGACGGGAGGGGCATGGGGAGGGGAGCAGATGGAGGTCCCTATGGTGAGGGAGGGAATGGGGCTGGTGCAGGGGCAAGCGCTGCCCAGCCAGGGCAGGGCACAAGATAGACCTGCAAATGGCTTGTCTGGGGGGACATGGTGGAGGGGGAGATCCCTGTGCTAAACGCACCCTGGAGGAGACATAGGGGGCATGTGTCCCCCAGATTTGTGCATGGGGTGAGGGTGGGCTGCCTGCTGTGGCCTCTTCGGGGGGGGGGGGGGGGGTTGCCCTAAGGCTGCGCTCAGGATGGGTGGGGGCAGTTTACAGAGTGGGCTACAGCCATCCTAAAATTTGCCATAGCCACCCTGTAGCCCACCTCCCAGCGCTGCTTCTTGCCTCACTCTCCCCAAGTACAGCCCCAACCCAGCCCCCCTGCTGGCAACAGGCTAGCACAGCCCCTGACCCTGAGTGCACAACCCATCCTTGTCCTGCACAGATTTCTGGGGGTCACAGCTCAAGGGAGGTAAGAGACACAACATGAGTACAATGTGCTTGTGCTCCCTTGTACCTTGTACATGTGCTGATTCCAACTTTGAAGAGTGCATAAGGTGAAGGGTCTCCCCACTCAAGTAGACTAGCAAGAGGGGGCACTGCACTGACTACCTTCTACCACGGGGGCATCAAACTCATCTTGCCCCATGGCCTGGATAAGAAGTATGGGACTGAGCTGCAGACCAGACTGGGCCCACAAGCAGCCCTATGCACCAGAGGCAGCGCACAGAGCATACCCCACACTAGGCTTGCATGCCAAGTGCAGCAGTGTCAGCCCCAGCCTGGGACTTAAACTTGAAGCTGGCACAGGGAACATGTTGCATGCAGCACCTGCACCAGCCAGGCTGAGTGCTGGCTTTGGTGCATGAGGGTGGTCTGTGGGCCAGTTTGGACTGATCCCAGAGTCAGAACATGGAGCAGGTCCAGCAGGGAGCCGTATGCAGCATATACCCCAATCAGCCCCCTGTGCCACATGCAGTGTGTGCCTGGTCCAGCCCCACATGCTGCATAGAGCAAGTTAGCCTTGATCCAGGGCTCACACAATGCACACAGTACATTGGGCGAGCATGAGGCAAACACTGTGTGGCACTCACACCAAACCAGCCCCAGAGTCAGTGTCAGTTTGGGTGCCCAGTTCAGCTTGTGCATTGCATGCAGCATACAGAGCTAGGGCCACTATGCGTTGCATGAGGGGTCAGCCCGAGACCCATGGGCCAGATCCTAGGTCTCCACAGGGTGGATTTTTGATGCCCCTTCTCTACATCAATGACTCTCAACCTTGATAGAATCAAGGCACCCCTCAGAAAAATGCTAAACTCATAGTTTTCACTCATTTTTTGAGTGCAGAAAAATGATAAAGCAATTCTTCTGTTGCAAAAAGCTCAGACCACAACAGATCAGGATGTTTTGTCACTATAGATTCCTATTTGATATCTCTGGGATTATCTTGAGAATCATGTGTAGGTCTTTGTGCAGCACCCTTAAAAGTATCTTGCAGCACCCCAGGGGACCATGAAACCCCAATTGTGCAGCAGAGCTACGATGGATAGGACCATCTCCCTCACAGGACATTCCAGGGATAGCAACACACACATTGCTCTTACTCTGGCAGGATCAAAAACAAACAAAAAAAAGATAATCACAGGATAGTTCTACCCGAGTATGTGCAATGCTGGCACAAAAATTCACATGCCATAGGTTAACAGGAGTACAATGTGCAAAGTAAATAAATGTCATTATTCTGACCAAAAAAAAACAAACAAAACACCAACCAGAAACTCAAGTCAACACTGCACTGAGCTTTAGGCATCATTTGAAAAAAATGTGCTTAGCTTAAAAGACATTAGGAGAAAAAGGAAGAAGTTTAAAGAAACAGAATCCATGAAAAAGCATTCAAACGCTTCCATGTTTACCCCAAAGAAGTACTCCATGAGTATAGATTTGACAACTGTCTACAAATACAAAACCAGGGACCAATTATTCTTACTAGTCAGTGATGACAAGCAAGCAGTAATGGGGTTTACGATAGGGTAAAGAAAACACTGCTTGATTATCTATTCCTGCCTTAAGATGATATTAATTCATTAGTACTGGTAAAAAAGTAGAGCTCCTGAACGAAAGGTACTATGGTAGCTACAAAATATAAAATATCAGGGAGAAGAAAAAAGAAGCACAATACTTAAGCAAAGGACCAAGCTACCAAAAGGAGACTGTAGAGATATCCTTGTCTGGACTTGCCTAACCTTCCCTGGGAGAAAAAAAAAAAAAGTGGACCAATGATCCACTAAAAAACCTTTTTAAAACCAAAGGGCATCAGACAGTCTAATAATCCACGTGTTTCACTGTAGTTAGACGATCAGTCCAAGAGGTATTCCACCGTTACAAAGCGCACGTAATCCATCACTCATTTAAAAAGTGAGAGATTCTCTGTCACATGATACTTGTTACAGAGTTTATGATGTTTGTTACAGATATTTTCTCTGTGAAGTGACAGAGCCCCTTGGGACTGCCTTACTCTTCCGTTAAAGAAGTGTAAATGCAACCTGACACGCAGAGGGCACACACAATTTAAAGACTCACTATGTACACCACCCGCGGTGCACCAATTACACGTACAATGCACAGTTTAGATGCACAAAGCTGATGCAATGTGGGTCCTAATCTCATAATATTCAGGTGCCAATGCTGTGCTCCTGTAACCTTACCAGTACACACGTGTATACAAGGAGTCAGAGGAAGTAGATGTACAGTGCTCCAAAAGTACAGAGACAAAGTCAAATTTGAGGCTAACTTGTTCACAGAGAGAAAATTGAATGGAGAGAAACTTGAAGTTGTCACCAGACAACTTATACAATTAAAATCAACGTGAATATAGATGGCTTTTCACTTTCCTGGAGTCATCACTCTCCTGTATTAAAATACATCAAGACTGACAGCCCGCTCAGCGAGACATAACGCACACAACATAAATAACGGTCCGCTCCCAAACACTAAAGAAAAAAAGTTGTTGTTTTTTTTTTAAATGAAAAATTAAACACGGCTTGTTTTAAAAAGCAGCACATGACGAGCACCACCCGAAACCTGGCAGCAGCAGGATGGGTGTAAAGCAGTAAAGCAGCCTGCTGGGGGGACCGGCCCCTTCTCCCTCCACTCGCCGCTGACCCGTGCTGCTTCATCAGTCAGGCAAGGGGGGGGGGGGGGGGTGTCCCTCCCCCAAAACGGTTTGAATGCACACAAAACCAACCGCAGAAATAAACTGCCTGCCCAGACCAGTTTCCCCTCTGTAAAACCCAAATAATAAAAATAAAAAACCGCAATAAAAAAAACCAAACCTTTCATTTCCACCCAGGAGAACTCTGACCGTCTCCCCCCCCCTCCCCCACCCGGTGCCTGACGAAGGGGGTTCGTGCCCCAAAAGCTTCCCATTAAAAATGTATTATTATTATTATAATTTTTTGCCAAAAACAATCTCGTGGGTCTAATAAAAGAAACTGCACCTCTCCCACGAGTCCCGACATTGCCGTGTTACTACGGAGAAACGCAGGGGCAGTTTGTGTCCGGGACGAGTCTGCCTGAAGCGGGGGGAGGCCCGAGGCCGGGCCCCGGGCTCACCTCGTCCACGGCGCGGCGGGGCAGGTGCAGCATCCCCAGCAGCAGCTTGAGCTTGACGGGCGACGAGAGGCCGTGGAAGCAGAGGCGGATGTTGTCGATGACCGAGGCCGTGAGCAGCGAGGCGATGCTGGGCGGCGCCCACAGCTCGTCCGTGGAGCCCAGCTTGTTGTGCAGCCACAGGCCGGTGTCGCTCTCCCGCATCGACGCCATCTTGGGAGCGGGCCGAAAAAAGAGGGGGTTCTGCACGGGCATTTTATGAAGACACCTCAGCGGAGGCAAGAAGGGGCGGAGGGGGCGAGGACCCGCGCTTTTCGTCACCCAAAATGGCGGCGCCCAAGCGCCGACGGGAGGGAGGGATGTGGGAGGGGGTGGGGCCTGTCCGTAATCTAAAATGGCGGCGCCCAAGCGGGAGGGATACAAAATGGCGCCGGGCGTTGCCGTACAGCAATATGGCAGCGCCCTGCTAAGGGAAGCAAGCCGGGAGGCTGTGAAGCGGCTACATGACGAGAGTATCATGTGACAGTATCGGGACAGCCCCCACGGGCTTGTCCTCCCGCACGTGGCGGGAGGCGGGTGATGAAACCGGCGTGTAACGCGGCCGCTGCGGCCTTGTCATGCTCTCTGGGGGGAAGGGGCACTGCGTGCGTGGGTGTGCGCAGCGCCGGCCTTGTCATCCTCTCTGGGGGCGGTGGGGAAGGGGCACAGCGTGCGTGGGTCCGCGGGGCTCCTTGCTTTCCACGCAGGAAGAGCGCGCGCACCAACTGCGGATGCTACCTCAGCCTGACCGCGGGGGTTTCAACCCGAAAGCTTGCAAAGAGGAATTTTAATAATAATAATAATAATAATAATAAAAGATTAGACCCCCAAAAACGTGTCCGCCTGTGTGTTTTGGTTACAACCTCCGCCCCCGAGATGCTCCTCGTAGCACGCAGGGGCGCAGCGTGGCGCGGCGCGGGTCCGGGCGGCCTGTACGGCAGCTGCTGAACCCGAACGAAGGCAGCCGGCCCTGCCGGGCGGGTTGGGAGCAGAGCGACCGGCCTCGCGCGCCCGGGCAAACACATGGTGCCATGTGAAGTCCCGACGCACGCTCTCCCTGCGCGCCTGCCCGGCCCATGCGAGCTCGTTGCTATTTAAATTCGGCCCGTTGGGCTGGGCGGCCAGTCCCCAGCGAACGGGGCGCGGAGTAAACGAGTTGTCTGCTCGTAGTCTTGGAAATTGGGGGAATTACCTCCTTTCCGTTCTGGGAGCCCGAAAGCTTGCAGAAAAAAAATGTATATATATATTTGTTGCAATTTCTCATTTGGTCCGATAACAGGGCTCATCTCTGAACCAAGAGCTCTAGGTTTTTGCACTTCTTTTTGTCTCGGACCAAGACAGCAACCAAATACATTGCTTACCTCCTTTCCGGGCTTTTGAGAAGACCCTGCGATTTATAATGATCTAGCTAAAGAGGAGTTTACTTCCTACCTGGCTTCTCTGTGGGGGATGAGCTGGGTGGCACAGGGGAGCTTTACACGCTAATCCTTCTGGCCTCTCTGCTGCTGCAATGTTGCTCCTGATTTGTGCAACTTGTTTGTTTCTAATTAGTGTCCAACATGCACAGTGTTTTGCAGCCCCTAAAAAACCTCAGTTCATGGAGTGCTAGTTTGTTCCCTGTCTATAAAGTGCTCTGGCACTGGCGACGCGTAGGGGCGGCACACGGGTGCACACGCGCCCCCTGAGATTGGCCACCACCAATGTCGCTGGCGGTGCCTGCGGGCAGTCGCTGCTCGCCACCCTCCGCCCTCCTTGCTGCCAGCGGCGTCGGGGGTGGAAAGATGCTCTAAGAATGGATGATTAACACAAGGACAAGTGTTTTTTTCATCCCAGCCAATCATTTCAGAAATGGCTGCAAGTAACAGATGTATTTTACTAGTGCTATAAATGCATATGCAGTATATATAAAGAATTATGACCCATTCTTATACATACGTGTATATACATATACTTGTATTTGTATATAGGAATGGGTCATGATTCTTTTATATATATAAATCTTAAACTGCAGTGTCTGCACTGCATGTGCATTTATACCACTCTGTATATCTGGGTATATATATGGGTATAATGGGTCATGATTCTTTAGGCCTTAGGGGTGCTGCGTAGTCAGAGTTTAAGTTATTCTCTAGTAAATGGCTTATTGTGGCCCTGGGCAAACCACTTCACCTCTGTGCTTCATGTTATCCAGGTGGAATTTAGGACTGGGGATAATATTTATCCGTACACAGATTTGGAATTTGCTTGTATAAAACAAAGTTAGATATAGGCAACAGGTACCTTGGAACCAAGCAGAAGTGATCAAAATGGAAATCTAGCTTTTATTAATTTTAAACAAACTAGAGGTTAGAGGTGCAATTCTGGGTTCCACACTTCAAGAGGGATACGGATAACCTGGAGAGGGTCCAGAGAAGGGCCACGCATATGGTCAAGGGCCTGTAGACCAAGCCCTATGAGGAGAGACTAGAGAAACTGGACCTTTTCAGCCTCCGCAAGAGAAGGTTGAGAGGCGACCTTGTGGCTGCCTATAAGTTCATCACGGGGGCACAGAAAGGAATTGGTGAGTATTTATTCACCAAGGCGCCCCCGGGGGTTACAAGAAACAATGGCCACAAGCTAGCAGAGAGCAGATTTAGACTGGACATTAGGAAGAACTTCTTCACAGTTCGAGTGGCCAAGGTCTGGAACGGGCTCCCAAGGGAGGTGGTGCTCTCCCCTACCCTGGGGGTCTTCAAGAGGAGGTTAGATGAGTATCTAGCTGGGGTCATCTAGACCCAGCACTCTTTCCTGCTTATGCAGCGGGTCGGACTCAATGATATATTGAGGTCCCTTCCGACCCTAACATCTATGAATGTATAAGGCAGCACCAGTTGCCCATGGTTACAGGAATGATACCCGAGACTTCATTTTGGGGAGAAACCAGTAATAAACCTCAAATGTGGTCCCAATTCATGGGTTGCCATCTTGATTTGCCAAACAGCTCAAGTTATTATGGACAATCGAGTACTCAGTCCACAAGCAACAGATATTACTCTGCACGGCACCACGTTGGTACACAAGCAGCAGGCATATTACTGGGTCCTTACTGATATCCTACAACTGCAGGTAAAGGCAGCAGTGTCTGATCCAACACTGTGGTCCAAAGCAGCTGAATATGAAGTGTTTTATGTATCACAGACACACAAAGAACCCTATGATTAGGGTTGAGCAGGTAAGCATTAAGAAGTTAAAACATGCTAAAATTAAGGACATTTATGCAACATTAACCTGGCTGTCTTGTGTTCATATATAACTTCTGATGCTTGACTTTGCCTCCTCAATAGACATCTTAGATTTGAACAGCTGCATTCCCCCATGATCCCATCCGTTAAAGCTTTCAGAAGTTTAAAACTTCACGTGATCTGGGGAAGATTTTCACTGAGAAAGGCACAATGCTGATTACAAGGCTGTTCTCTCTGCTAAAGGTTAGGTCCAGGCTGCACAGAATTGGAGTGTGTGGGGATTATGAAATATACTGTAATTATGCAATAGGTGATGGAATATTTTATTATTCGTAAATCTTCCAGGTATCCATGATTTGAGAAACAGACAAGCAGACACATGCACACACAGGGGGTTGAAAAGCTACTGTTGGCAGGATAAAGTTTGAGGAACCACAGATAAATGAACAGGTGGTGAATGATGGCAAGGAGATTGGTAAGCCAAGGAGTAAACCTGAAGGTCTTGAATGAAGCCCATTAGTAGTACACAAAGTAAGAAAGAAAGTTTTGTGTATTCGGAGTAACAAGATAGATTTGTGTGAAAGTTTGAGGCTAGATCAGGGGGATAACATGGGGTGAGAGAAATGGATTCTTGCTAGTGTGAACTGATCTGTTGGAGCCAGGCAGCCTGGGACAGGGTAGAGTCTCTCTCACTAGCTCAGCTGTAGGTATTCTGATCAAATGTTTGTACCCATAATTACTGTGTGGGTGCAGTTATTTAATAAGCATTGTAACACTGCTAGTGGTGCTTGGTATTTTGTTACAGTATTTTAGGATGTTTGTTTAATGTAACTAAAAAACAGCTGTTGGTCTTTGGATTTACTTAAGGCATTTTAGCAGGATTGTTGATACAGGCATTTGATTCCAGCAGCGCTACACCTTTTCCAAGGGGGTATGCTCCAGTCTGGGCCTGAGTGGGACCCTGCCTGCTATTGCTACTTTGGGGTGCAGTAGGCCATCCCATGTTTTGTGTCCTGGAACTGAACTGAGAGCAGAGGCAGCTTCTTTGCTCTCAGAGATAATCTTCTGGGCCCAAGCAGTTCATGGAAGAAAGGTGTCAGAATCAAATTTAGTCAGGGCAAAACAACTGTTTTTTTCCCTACATCTTTCCTAAAAATGGCTTTGATCTCCACCCCCAAAACAAAACAATACAAAACACCAAAAACCCAAAATGAAAGCTGGTAGGGTTACTGTATGCCCGGGGTTTCCCAGACATGTCCTCTTTTTTGGTCCCCTGTCCTCATGTCTGGGCAGGTTTTTAAAATGCAAGCAAATGTCTGGGTTTTTGATCTGCCTCTGCTTTTTCTGGCTGGTTGCTTGGGGCTGGGAGCAGTAGGCAAGGTGATTGGCTGTTGGGGATCATGTGCTCTGCACAGCTGGGCTGGGGGGGAAGGGTGCTGCAGGTTGGGAGCGAGGGGCACCAGCAGGGCTGGGGGGCAGAGGCTGTGGGTCCAGAGAGCGGGGCACTGGCAGGGCTGGATGGCAGGGGCTGCAGGTGGGAGTGAAGGGCACTGGCAGTGCTGGGGGGCAGGGGGTTGTGGGGTGGGAGTGGGGCACTGTGGGTTGGGAGTGAGAGGCACTGGCAGGGCTGGGGGTCAGAGGCTTAGGAGTGAGGGGCAGAGGCAGGACACGGACATATCACTGCCCCCCACCCTCCGTCATATGCCACGTCCCCTCTCCTCTCCTCTCCTCTCCTCTCCACCTCCCCTCACTATCTCGGCCGGGCTGAACCGACTCGAGGTGATTCAGAAATTACTCATTTGTCAGGGTGGGCTGGTGAATGGAGAGGCTGACAAGGCTTAATGGTTGCAAAAAACTTTACTTACGTCGCAGGTGGCTGCGACGGAAATGGTTCGGTCGTTTGGACAACAATGTGAGTTGCTCCAGCTGGCGAGGCCAATGCCAGTAAATTTGTCCATAACTCAAGCCAGCGGGAAAAGGGTACGTCTGGGATTGCGTTCGGCGACAGGAAGAAGGGTCGATAGGTGATCAGTCTATCGATCAGCTAGCTGCAAGTCAGATCTCTAAGAGGCACTCTGCAGCGTGCTCAAAGCTCTTTGACTTGGGCGGAAGTCGTGCTAGTTTTTAAACGGCCAGCAAGCCAATTACCGGCCGCCACGTGTGAATAATTTAGCACTAGCCAATTGCGGGGCACAAATTTACATCTGAATGGCGGGAACTCTTTGCACTGTGCATTTCTGTGCTGAAAAGAGAATGCATCCTGCAAAGACAGCTGCAAAGTGGCGGGAACTCTCTCCTGCACGCGGATTCTTTATGCAGTAAAAACCCTCGCTGTGCAAGAGGCTCTCATGTGTCAAGAAAATTTCATAGTGCCGAGGCACCAAACTCACTGGGTTATGACACTCACAAGTGTCCTTTTTTTGATACTGGAAATATGGTAACCCTGGGAGGTAGATCGCTGGAATTAAAAAATTCAGCCCAAATACCTGGGGAAGTTGTGGAATCTCCTTGATTGGTAGTTTTTAAGAAAAGAAATGTATCTAAGATGGCTGAGGAGTAGCGCATTCTTCCTCTGTTATGAAATACACCATCTTCCTGCTCTATGATTCTATGATGAAAGTTTGGCAAGTTTACTGAAAACAAGGCTTCTTAATGGAAAGTCTCAAGCAACCCTATTATGTAGGCAACCTTATCATTAAACCTGGCTCCCAGCACCAGGGACTTAGTATAGAAACAATATCTTCATGGTCCATTATAATCTTCCTGATACTAACTAACTCCAGGTAATAATGACTCTACTTAACAAGGTTTTGTTCCATCTGCTATTTAGTGCATCCCTGTCTGCATTTGTCTCCGAAGCCTGACAAAGGGTACTGTGATACTGGAAAGCTTGCTATACCAACTACAGTGCTGGTCCAATAAAAGATACCGTGAACAAGAATTCTTGCCTTTCTCAAATCACAGTGTTTCAAAATCATACATACGTGACTTTTTTGTTTGCCTACACTTTGTACAAGAAAAGATACAAAAGAATAAACAAGGGGCATGTTAATTAACACACTAATTTATGCTGGGGTTACCCTGACCGAGGACAATTGATGTCAGTTTTGCAAAGTTACTAGTAACTTGCCAAACAGCTCAGTGAAACCCGTTGCAACATTTTCTTCCAACAGAATGAGATGATGCAAACACAAGTAATAATGAAGTCAAAGGATATAAACCCAAGTAAGGTTGATGTCAAAATGAAGGATTCTCTCTTATAGTTTCATAGTTGTTAGGGTCAGAAGGGACCTGAGCAGATCATCAAGTCAGACCCCCTGCCATGGCAGGAATGAGTGCTGGGATCAAATGACCCCGGCGAGGTGATTATCTAGCCTCCTTTTGAAGACCCCCAGGGTAGGAGCAAGCACCAATTCCCTTGGAAGTTGGTTCCAGATCCTAGCCACCCTAGCTGTGAAGTAGTTCTTCCTGATGTCCAGGCTGAACCTACTCTTAGTCAACTTGTGGCTGTTATTCCTAGTTACTCTGGGTAGTGCTCAGGGGAACAGGGACTCTCCCTTTACCCTCTGGTTCCCCCTGGTAAGTTTATAAATGGCCACCAGATCCCCTCTCAGCCTTCTCTTGTGGAGGCTGAACAGGTTCAGGTCCCGTAGCCTCTCCTTGTAGGGCCTGCCCTGCTGCCCCCTGACCATGCGAGTGGCCCTCCTCTGGACCCTCTCCATGCTGTCCACATCCCTCCTGAAGTGCGGTGCCCAGAACTGGACGCAGTACTCCAACTGCGGCCTGACCAGTGTTACATAGAGGGGGAGGATCACCTCCTTGGCCCTGCTTGAGGTGCATCTGTGGATGCATGACAAGGTGCTGTTGGCCTTCTTGACCGCGTCCCCACACTGTCGGCCCATGTTCATCTTGGAATCAATAATGACTCCAAGATCCTTTTCTGCCTCTGTACTGACGAGAAGGGAGTTCCCCACCTGTAGGTATGCTGCTGGTTCTTTCTCCCTAGGTGCAGTACCTTGCACGTGTCAGTATTGAATCCCATCCTATTTTCATCTGCCCACCCCTGTAACCTGTCCAGATCTAGTTGTAGCCTGTCCTTCCCTTCTAGCGTGCCCACTTCTCCCCACATCTTAGTGTGATCTGTGAATTTGAACACTGTGCTTTTCACCCCCTTGTCCAAGTCACTGATGAAGACGTTGAACAGTGCAGGCCCAAGGACCGAGCACTGGGGGACCCCACTGCCCACATCCCTCCAGGTCGAATAAGACCCGTCCACCAGCACTCTCTGGGTGCCGCCCTCCAGCCAGTTAGTGACCCATCTGACTGTGTAGGCATCAACACCACAGTCGCCTAATTTTTTAATGAGAATGAGGTGAGAGACAGTGTCAAAGGCCTTCCTAAAGTCCACCGTGACAGCTGCGTCCAAGGATTTTGTGACCTGGTCATAGAAAGCCACCAGGTTGGTCTGACAGGACCTGCCCCTGATGAACCCACGTTCATAGATTCATAGATGTTAGGGTCGGAAGGGACCTCAATAGATCATCGAGTCCGACCCGCTGCATAAGCAGGAAAGAGTGCTAGGTCTAGATGACCCCAGCTAGATGCTCATCTAACCTCCTCTTGAAGACCCCCAGGGTAGGGGAGAGCACCACCTCCCTTGGGAGCCCGTTCCAGACCTTGGCCACTCGAACTGTGAAGAAGTTCTTCCTAATGTCCAGTCTAAATCTGCTCTCTGCTAGCTTGTGGCCATTATTTCTTGTAACCCCTGGGGGCGCCTTGGTGAATAAATACTCACCAATTCCCTTCTGTGCCCCCGTGATGAACGTATAGGCAGCCACAAGGTCGCCTCTCAACCTTCTCTTGCGGAGGCTGAAAAGGTCCAGTTTCTCTAGTCTCTCCTTGTAGGGCTTGGTCTGCAGGCCCTTGACCATACGAGTTGCCCTTCTCTGGACCCTCTCCAGGTTATCCACATCCCTCTTGAAGTGTGGCGCCCAGAATTGCACACAGTACTCCGACTGCGGTCTGACCAGCGCCCGATAGAGGGGAAGTATCACCTCCTTGGACCTATTCGTCATGCATCTGCTGATGCACGATAAAGTGCCATTGGCTTTTTTGATGGCTTCGTCACACTGCCGGCTCATGTTCATCTTGGAGTCCACTAGGAGTCCAAGATCCCTTTTCACCTCTGTGCCACCCAGCAGGTCATTCCCTAGGTTGTAGGTGTGCTGGACATTTTTCCTCCCTTGGTGCAGCGCTTTGCATTTCTCCTTGTTGAACTGCTTCCTGTTGTTTTCTGCCCACTTGTCCAACCTGTCCAGGTCTGCCTGCAGCTGTTCCCTGCCCTCCGGCGTGTCCACTTCTCCCCATAGCTTTGTGTCATCTGCAAACTTGGACAGAGTACACTTCACTCCCTCGTCCAAGTCACTGATGAAGACATTGAAGAGTATCGGTCCAAGGACCGAGCCCTGCGGGACCCCACTGCCCACACCCTTCCAGGTCAAAACTGACCCATCTACCACGACTCTCTGGGTGTGACCCTCTACCCAATTCGCCACCCACCGGACTGTGTAGTCATCCAAGTCACAGCCTCTTAACTTGTTCACCAGTATGGGGTGGGATACCGTATCGAAGGCCTTCCTGAAGTCCAGGTATATGACATCCACCCCTCCTCCTGTGTCCAGGCGTTTCGTAACCTGGTCATAAAAAGAGACCAGATTGGTCAGGCACAATCTGCCTTCTACGAACCTGTGCTGGTTTCCCCTCAGCATAATTTGTCCTGGTGGGCTCTCACAAATGTGAGCCTTGATAATTTTTTCAAAGACTTTGCCAAGGATGGAGGTGAGACTGACTGGCCTATTGTTGCCCGGGTCCTCCTTCCTCCCCTTTTTGAAAATGGGGACCACGTTGGCCCTTTTCCAGTCCTCCGGGACTTGGCCCGTGTGCCACGAGCTTTCAAATATTTCCGCCAGTGGCTCTGCAATGATGTCGGCCAGTGCCTTCAGTACCCTCGGATGGAGCTTATCTGGGCCTGCCGACTTAAAGGCATCCAGTTCTTCCAAGTGACTCTGCACCACCTCAGGGTCTACGCATGGAAGTCTGGCACCTTGCTGCTGCCTCTCTACAACCCCAGTGAGAGACTTGTCGTGTCCCTCACTTAGGAACACTGAGGCAAAGAACTCGTTGAGGAGTTCAACCTTGTCCCCTCTGTCCATCACCAATTGTTTCTGCCCATTTAGCAGGGGTCCTATTCCTCCCTGGGTCTTCCTTTTACTCCCTATATATCTAAAAAACAATTTCTTGTTGTCTTTTACTTGGGTTGCCATCCTCAGCTCCATGGTAGCCTTGGCCCGTCTAACTGCCTCCCTACAAGCACGAGCAGAGGAGGTATATTCGTCTTTGGTGATCTCTCCCTGTTTCCACTTTTTATGTGCTCCCCTTTTGGCCCTTAGGCTGCCCTGGATTTCTGTGGTCAGCCAGGGAAGCCTCCTGGCCCCTTTCCCTCTTTTGCCTCGCTCGGGGATCGTCGTGCTTTGTGCCTGAAGGATCATTTCCTTAAGGCACAGCCACCCTTCTTGGGCTCCCATCCCTTCAAACTCCTACTCTGCAGTGCATCCTTGACTAATCGGCTGAGTTCATTGAGATCAGCTTTCCTAAAGTCTAGCACTTTCACCCTACTAGTTACCTTACCCACTCGACGTCTTATGGTGAATTCTATTATTAGGTGATCACGTTGGTTGCCTCTAAGCATAATCTCCCCTGCTGGTCCCTCGCAGATGTGCTCCTGGATAATTTTCTCAAAGAGCTTTCCCAGGACCGAGGTAAGACTAATGGTCCTATAGTTTCCTAGGCCCTCCTTCCTCCCTTTTATGAAAATGGGGACCACATTGGCCCTTTTCCAGTCCTGGCACCTCGCCTGAGCACCACGAGTGCTCGTAAAGCCGTGCCAGGGGTCCTGCAATGATCTCTTCCAATTCCCTCAGCACTCTGGGGTGGAGATCATCAGGACCTGCTGATCTGAACACGTCCAGTCCCACCAGAAGTTCCCTGACTAGGGAAACACCTCTGTGTTGAAATGTATACAGATGGCTTTCATTTTAGTTTAGTGATGACTCTTTAGCTTTCATTTGCTCCATCTCTTGAGTTTGGCCATCTTGTTTCTGTTTGTCTAATGCAGAGGTGTAACAAGCAGTCTTTGCACTGTGGGCAGTGAGAGTAGCTGAGCCTGTGGTTGGGCTGGCAGCAGTGGTGGCCACCAATCTTTTACCCCCTCCAAGATGTTCATCCACCCCTGTTATCCTGCTGTTTTAATGTGAACATGAGTAGTGAATTGCTACTCAGGCTCCCCTTTCCTCAACACGGCTCCAGATTTCTTCCCTACTATCTTGTCCTTGTTCAGCAGCATCCCCCTGTTCTGCTGCCTGCCCCCGCATCTGTTTTCCTCTGGTGCTGGGAAAGACCTCAATATCCTTACCCCTTGTTTCCTTTATTCAAAGTGTCTACAACTGAATTCAGCATTTGATGGATATTCAAGGTCAGAATTTGGTCTTTAGATGAGTTGAAAAAAATATTCCTAGCAAAAATGAAGGAAAAAAGTTTGAAACCTGGCAAATTATTAGAAGAAATGAGCATCTCGATGGATGGTTTAGGAGTGATGGATTGATTAATCAAATCTGCTGGAGCATGGCAATTACTGTGCTCCAGCAGCCTCCCACATCTCATACCCCGGCACTTCAAAAAGGTGGTGGAGGGGCTTGTTGAACAAGCTTTAGATAAAGCACCCCTGCTGCCATTTTGAAGTGCAGGGCTGCTGATACACGAGATGCTCCGGGCGCTTTAGTTAAAGTGGCTCTCAGAGCCACTCTAATTAAAATGATTTCCCCCTCCCCCACTCCCAGAGCATGTGTATAAATGCCTCTCATTTGCAGCAGTGCTCTCACTGCCAGCACTACAGGAGCTGTCCTGCATTGCTTGAGGCTGTATTCAATCCCAAAGTTGAAAACTGCTATAAGAGAGTTGAATAGTATTGTTACCCCAAAAGCTGTACTTTTTCCAAGGTCTTGCCTTGCAATTTTATCTCTTTTGCAAGCTCAAAAGTGTCATTGCAAAAGCTCAATAAGTGTCAGAACACTGGAAATAATATCTTAAATTAAGTTTTAAAACAGTTCATTAAAAAAAGTTATGTTGCTAGCAGCTAATATCTTGATTTTGGAAAAAGCCTGGCCTTGCTGTTGGGCTTTTACCTTTTGTATGGCAACGAGTCATGCCCACTTATAAAATAATCCAATTTACGCTGTCTGTTTAGAGAGACAGTTCTGTTCAATGTATCGTTCCCTTCTCAATATCCCCTTTGGTGCACAATGCTGTCTCCCCCCAGAAAGCCTAATTAATGAACCCTTGATTGCCTTCTACAGGGAGATAGCACAAGCTTTGAGATTTTTAATAGTTTTAATGTCAATTTAAAATTTTTTCTTAGATGTTAAAGCAGCCGATGCTGCCACCTATAACCTAAATGTTCCTGCTCCAGCAGTGGGTATATTCAGGCCTTGGGAGTAGTTACTTTAACCATGGGCATTTATACACCTACTTTTTTTCCTGACGTGCTGGAGGTCTGCCGCTTCAGAGCAGATTTGGTTAAGCGAGTCTACTCTGCATGCAAGCTGACATGATCTGTGCTGCACCGTGTGCTGTTGTATAAGCAGCAAAATGCATGTCAGCACACAGAAAATGGCAGTGGTGAGCTTTTGAACTAAAGCACCTCCAAGGTGTTTTAATTCAAAAGTGTGCTGTTTCCATTTTCTCCCTGCTGATGTGCATTTCACTGCTTATACAACTGCAAGCGTCACAGCACCGGGTGCTTTTCAAAGCATCCGGCACTGTGGTGCTTACATGTGTAAAAATGCTCCAAATGACCAAGAGGGCACACATAAGCTTTTATAACTGTCAGTAACAAAAACTCATGCTTCTCTGAACTGGTTAGTCTCTAAAGTGTCACTCTGCCTTGCCTTCTGTCCAACATCACAGAGATCTGGGAGGCAACACATTCCCTGTGAATTTACCTAAACAAGAAGGTGTTATTTGGCACTTTTAACTTTTCCTCAAAGTCAAGCAGTATTTCACTCTCATTTCTTGGTTCTGCTGTAAAACTCAGCGCAGAGGAAAGTTTGGGCATTGCCCTAAACCTTTTTTCTGTCCTCTTTATTATGCTTCAGAAATGCTGTCTTCCACTCACCCTTCTTTTTATCCTACTTTTTGGATGCACGCAAGATTTAGAAACACAGGACAGGAACTTCTTCAGTCATCAAGAGTCCTGCAACCACATCATCAGGGATCCTGGTTTTCTCTGATAAAAAAAAACCCACCCAATTTTTGGTTTAAAAAAAGTAGTCCAAAAGCCACATTTTTCTGTGATCAAAATGAAACACCACTAATATATATATATATAAATAGTGGCATTTCATGTCAGTCAAAGAAATATGTGGATTTTGGGTTACTTTTTTTTTTAATTAAAAAATTGGGGTATTTTTTTTTTTCAGAGAAAGCCAGGATCCCTGCAGTTCATATAACCCCCCGCCTTTTTTTTTTAACTGATTGAGCTCCATCTTAAAGTTGTTTTAGATTTTTGCTCCCACTGCTCCTATTATAAGCCTGCCCCTGAACTCAAGTCCTCATAGGGTGAGACGACTTCTTTTAACTTACAGTGGTAAATGATACCCATTTTTTTGAACATTTTATCTCTTGAGCTCCTTTTCCTTCTCTGAATATTGGACAGGTATTCAATGTAGCACCTGTTCATGCTCACATCTGTGTCTGTTGCTCTTAGTATTGTTGTCCTGTGCCTGCACACTCAGTACACATACACAGATCACTAATTCGTATATCATGCACACAATGATATATATATATATATATATATATATGTGTGTGTGTGTGTGTGTGTATGTATGTATGTGTGTATATGTGTGTGTGTGTATATATATATATATACACACACACACATATACACACACTCACCAGTTCACACACATACAACCCACCTACACGTACACACAGGTATGTTCCTAATTTGGATCGTACAGTGTGTATGTGTGTGCCTGGGGTACCTGGGGGAAGGTTAAGGTGAGAGAGAGAGTTAAAGTGTAGGGAGTGAAAGTTGCCAGAACCAGGATTAGAACTGGTGGACTAGAGAGAAGCTGACTGAGGAACTGAGGCTGGGGGTTACTTAAGGTAGACTAGGGCTGGAAACTGAGGCAGACACCTGAGATATTGGGGGGGGCAGATAAGTGGTGGCAAGGAGGAGACAGCCAGGAAAGAGAGAGAGACAGAAACCTGGGAGCTTGGGGCTGGAAACTGAGGCTGGCAGCTTAGAGATTGGGGGTGGGAGGTGGAGGGGGCAGATAAGTGGTGGCAGGGAGGAAACAGTCAGGAAACGGACAAAAACCCAACTTGGGGCTTCAAAACAACAGATTTATTAAACAGACAAGACACTACACAGCCCCATGAAGTTATTGGTTCCCACACAGACACACGCGCACTCACAATGGTAGCAGGAGAAAGAGACTCAGTGGAAGGGCTGGAGTCTAGGTAGGGAAGAGAGACAGAGTCCAAGTCTTTGGTTGAAGAGAGGGTGGGGGGTGATAGCTACCTATCCAGGCTGGAAAGGGGTCTTTGTCCAGAGGGGGGTCACCGGCAGGACCTCTGGGTGGATAGGTGGTGTGGCATGGTGCTGGTCCAGGTGAAGATGGCATCCCAAGGAGTCAGTCTTCACTACCCCTTCTATGAGGCAGACTACCTCTGATCTCCTATGGGGAGGGCCTGTCTAGGCAAGGTCAGTCCTGTTCTAGAGGGCTCCAGGTGTTCTTAATGAGCATGTGCAGCCTTGGCACAATGGTGGTTGCCTCATCTTTTGTGTCTTGAATACTGAGGGTGGTTCCAGGGGCTGGGTCTTTGGTCCAGGTATTGGTGTTGATGGTTTGGTCATTCAGAGGGACTATTTTTAGACCTACTGCCATTGTCTCTCAAGGAACCTCATGCATCCCCATTCATTCAGGAACCAAGTTACATAGGAGGGTGTGACACCATGTGCCCTTCTGGCAGCCCGGCCTATTGGGGTGTGGCCCCTCCCCTCAACTCGCCTGCCATGACTTTAATGTTAAACTTACTATGAGAGGGGTCTTCAATGGAGATCTTTCCCGGGGGGGGGCCCTCCCAATGGACGGCAGTACTTATGATCATCGGGCACGATGTTCCATGGGGCTCCGCCTCCCCTACACCTCGTCCACTCCCCAACAGGTTGGAGACGTGTTGATGATGGTCTCTGGCCCTGTAGGATGGCCGAGGGCCTGTCTACCTGGGTCCAGTCGCTCTTCCTCCCCTCTCGGGGTTCATTTTAATTCAAAAAAAATATTTCCCTGAGTAGGAGGGGGCTGCAGGGCTGCCTCCCTTATCCCTGCCCCCTCTAGGGGTCTCAGATGCCTCTTCCCTCCTACTGTATGCAGGGAACTCCCCTGCCTCCTCAGTCTCAGCTTCTTCCGGGGGCTGTGGGGGTACCCCTGCTTTGCCTCCCACAGGAGGCTTAAAGCTTTCCCTGATGCTGCCTGCAAGAGCCATGCAGGCTGGGTTGCTCCCTCCCCACACTGGAGCCCGCCTAATGAGCTGCTGGCCCACTTTCTCTCTCTCCAGCTCTCCCCCCACCCCAGATCCAGCGGGGCTTTTAAACTTTCCCACAGCGGCCAGTACAGCTGCTGGGATTGGCTCAGCTGTTTCCCGCACTGGAAACAGCTGATTAAACAGCCGGCATAATGCCGGTTCATGTGGCTGTGGCCGCGGCTCCTGCTCTGGCTGCCCTGTGGGAGGTAAGTTAGCTCTGCCGGGGGCCCGCTTCTTGGGCATGGAGCCTGCGGGGTTCACTCTCTCCCCTTCGAGAGCCTGTGGTGGTGCCTCGCCGCCACAGAGGGGTAGTACGAGTCATAGGTTACACAACCAGGCATGGGGATAAGATGGAGGCTTGACATTACAAGATGGAAACTTGACATGACTTATGCTAACTTACATATATAGGCCTAAAACATTAATCACACAATATAAAAGCAGTAAAAAATCAATGCAAACATAATAATTATCACTTATAAAACAGTGGATATCTATATCAAAATAGCAGGGCACTTATTTGCTAAGAGGGGAGAGAAAAATAAACCTTACTACCTAAAATAAAATGTTAAAGCTTATCTTACATCTTAGCTTACTTATACTTATCTATAGGGAATAGAGAGGGAGAGAAAAAGACAGAAATGGTTGGGGAAGGGGAGGGAATGCATTTTAAAATAAATTGTAAAAAATGGGGTATCTTTGGCTTAAATTCTTTTGTTAGCCTCTGCTCATCATCATAAAGTGCACTGCAAAATAAATAGAATCCTTTAGCAAACCAAAGCAGAGTGAATGATGTATTTCCTTTTGGAAACATTTGTATAGCATGACCTGGTCAATATGTCTCATGCTACCTCGCACTAGTTGCTAACTGACTCCAATGGCACCCCAAGTGGCAGCCCACTTTAAGATAAAATGCCTTGCCCTTGACCAGAGGAAGGAAAAGGAGAGAAATCCTAACATACAGCCAACTCTCCTCTGCAGAAAGACCTGCAACTTCTGTGGACAGATCTGTGGCTCAAGGATTGGACTCTTAAGTCTTCTCAAGGCCCATAAATTCGCCCTCAAATAGAGAGAATCAAGGGATTGCAGGCAACCTTGCATTGGCTAAATGCTAAGGATGTAATGAAAATGAAAGCTAGATAAATGATTCAAGTACCTTTTCTTTTTTTTTATATCTGCTGCTGCAATAACAATGTCCTTCCTTAACACCAGGGATCCTGGTTTTCTCTGACAAAAATGTCCAAAATTATCTGATTAACCACCTCCCCTCCAATTCTCATTTTTCCATGATTAAAAGTAAATATATATAAGTGGTGTTTCATTTTAATCATGGAAAAATGTGGATGGGGGGGGGTGTTAATCAGAAAATTTCGGATTTTTTTAATCAGAGGAAACCAGGATCCCTGCTTATCATTGTTTCCTCATTAATCCACACAGTACCACTATGGCTTGGGGTGGGCCTTGGTTGGCCTGATGATCATGGTGGAGAAGAAAACAAGCAAGGCCATCGTGAGAGGGTGTGGGTAAGACAAACCAGAGCAAAGGGGGTTTTGTGTTTCTGCATGCATTTAGAAAAAGCGATGGGATGTTGTTTATTTATTGTCTAGCATGGTTGCCATTTTAAGCAGTGGAGAAAAGCTTAAAAGCCCAGGAGGCAAAGTAGGCTTATACCAACATGGCAACAACTTGACTATACCTGAATTAGGTTGTATACATAGATTCACAGATTGTAGAGTCGGAAGGGACCACAATGGATCATCGTGTCCGACCCCCTGCCCCTGGCAGTAGAGAGGACCAAGGTCAGATGACCCCAGCCAGGTGACTATCTAGCCTCCTCTGAAGACCTCCAAGCTATGTGATTCACCACCTGTCTTGGAAGCCCATTCCAGATCCTGGCCACCCTTACTGTGAACAATTTCTTCCTAATATCTAACCTAAATCCACTCTCAACTAGTTTACACCCGTTATTCCTAGTCACTCCCTGGGGCGCCCTAGTAAACAGCACTTCCCCTATTCCCCGTTGACCTCCCCTAATAAATTTATAGGCCACCACAAGATCTCCCCTCAGCTGTCTCTTGTGAAGGCTGAAGAGATTCAGCTCTCTCAACCTCCCCCCATAGGGTCTATCACAAAGGCCACTAATCATGCGAGTGGCCCTCCTCTGGACCCTCTCCAGATTCCCTGCATCCCTCTTGAAGTGCAGCACCCAAAACTGGACACAGTACTCCAACTGTGGCCTGACCAATGCTGCATAGAGGGGGAGCATCGCCTCCTTTGATCTATTAGTCATGCACCTGCTAATGCATGACAAGGTGCGAATGGCCTTGTTGATGGCCTCGTTACACTGCTGGCTCATGTTCATCTTGGAGTCAATTATGACTCCAAGATCCCGCTCTGCCTCTGAGCTGCTGACAAGGACAATCCCCAACTTATAGGTGTGCTAGGGGTTCCTCCTTCCCAGGTGGAGTACCTTACATTTATCTTTATTAAATTACATCCTATTTTTCTCTGCCCATTGATCCAACCTGTCCAGATCAGCTTGAATCTGCTCCCTGCCCTCCGGTGTACTAACTTTGCCCCATAACTTGGTATCATCAGCGAACTTGGAGAGGGTGCTCTCCACGCCCTTGTCCAAATTGCTGATGAAGATATTAAATAATACTGGTCTGAGGACCGAACCCTGCGGGACCCCACTGCCCACCTCCCTCCAGGCCGAGAAGGAACCATCCACCACCACTCTCTGGGTGCGGTCCCTAAGCCAGTTGGCCACCCACCTGACCATGTAGGCATCCACTCCACAGTCCGCTAGCTTCCCAATGAGGATAGGGTGCGAAACTGTGTCGAAGGCACAATTATAATTACAATTATAATTGTGCCTTCGACACAGTTATAATTACTTTAATTACAATTACAGTTATATTATGCTGTGGTGTGTAATGACCAGTGACTCTGGTTCCTTCCAGTGCTTACATCTCCATCTGTGATCTTTGGCTGTGATTGAAGGGGTCCCTGCATGTCTGGTACTGTTCCTAGTACCTCTGGGTTCATCATATCAGTGAGATCCTGGATTTCAAGAAAAGTTTTCTCATGCTTCATGTTCTTTTGAAACCAACGGGCTGTGTTGCTGGTGAAGTTCACAACATGAAATAGATGAGCAATGGGATCTCTTGCAAACGTATGGTTTAGCTCCTTGTAGTAGCTGCAAACCCTGTGAGCTCTTACAGAGGCCTGCTTATATCCTTCAGATTAATATAACCAAGCCAAAGCTCCACTTCTTTATTGTAGCCCTGGCTTGAGTTCCACTTGTCCTGCAACCTTCATTTGTCTACGGAGCTACATATAGAATAACGAGGTGCCTATAACAGGCCTATAATTTCTCCTCTTCCTAGGGCCTCAGGCAACAGCCACAACTGAAGTGCAAGGTGCACAGATATATAAGCTCTTCACAAGGTGGGATCACAATAGGCAGCACCTGCCTGTATTCACTTCCTGTGTAAATTGGAAGTGTCATATGGATGACTTGGGAGCAGCACAGGGTAAGCAGGTAAATAGATAGGAGACTTGTGCAAAGCACTGTGGGATAGTAGTGAGACAACTTAGCAGGGGCACTAGTGTTTCCTGATGGGGATGTAGTCTTATCGACTTTTTGTAGGTAAACTCATAGCACTTCTCAGGAAACCCTCTTCCAAAGTGAGTTTAACCATACATGTGAAAGCATCACAATATGGAAAAAATGGTTTGTGGATGCAAGTGTTGTGAAATATCAAATGTAGATAAGCCCACAGAGAAGTAGCAAATACCAATCTAGTTCCACAGATACTGCAGAATCCCACCTTAAGACCACCTGTAGAAACTGTGTAGGGCCGGAGTCTTATGTAAGGGTTAAGACATTGCTTTAAAACCTGGACATTGTCCTTAAAATACATCTGTAGAGAAAACAAGGCTGTGGAGGCTACAAGGAACACAACAGGCTGTGCATAATCAAGGACCGTGTCTGGAGTGCTACCAGTCCTCATTGTCAACTTAAATTATAGTAATCTAAAAAAGAAAATGAGTTCAAAGCTTTTTCAGGTACGTTTTCATGGCACTTATTTCTCTCTACCACATGTGTGGTTAACAATAATATTTTCCTATTTAAAAAAAATGTTTTTTTTCTTCTCTGTTGCTGTGAGAAAGATCCAAACAAAGAGGGGGAAAAGGACTCTGTCAGAAAGTGGTAGGATTATTCACAGGAATTGAGAATGACAATATATTCTCTAAATGCTTTCAGTTACAGGTACCCTTAGGTTTTACTTGAGTAAGATCCATTATTTGGCTGGTGTACAGAGCAATATATTTAGTGCATCCCACATGGCATGCCCTTTTTTTTTTATCTCTAGCAATCATGATCAAGTATTTCTTGTAAATGCTTTTATTTTTCAACCCATTTTGGCAACAGGGTTGAATTTACTCCAAGGGAAGAGCAATAACTTAGCATGTAGTTCCTAATAGTTTCTTGTCCATACTTCCTATGTTACTATGTGATTGTTATGAATTATTAAAAAATGGCTGTTCTCTTTGACAAGCTGAGATACAAAAGAACTGTATTTGTTGAAAAATTGCACTTTCCCCAACATTTAAAACTAATACTATTTCACCATGATGTGAGAATCGGTATTTTCTTGTCTTGCTGGTTTTTTAGCAGCATTTTTGTCACTCTTATATTGAGCAGCTGGCCTTAATGGGCACAAGGCAATATAACTTCAGAAGGTAGAAGCTTGATTTACACTCTTTTAGCCACTGCTGAGCTATCAATCTGTCCTAGGTACTTGTATGGTTCTGATCACCATGGTATTTGATCAGCTCACAATAGCTAATGCATTAGATTCAAAACCCAACCCTGAGATGGAAGAGGTATTATTTTACAGGAAACTAAAGCACATAATATACTATGTCTTGCTCAAGGCCATACACAGGACTTCGGTATAGCCAGGTATTTAACAAGGTCTTCTGCATTCCAGGTCAGGGGTTAACCACCAGAGCATTGTTCCTCCTTATCTGAGGTTTTGCCATTTAAGAATAAAATGCAAGAATTAAATAAAGGGGATACATTTTCCCTTCACCCTTTCAGTCTATATGAATGAGGAAAATACGTTAAAGCCTAAATAATCCAGACAAATCTTTTCATCCCTTCTAATTTTGGTGGGAAATGTAAACTAGCTTGAAAAAATAGTTTGTGTCTCAGGACTGGAATGAAGTGAAGCAGGTAAAAATTTAATTTGCATAGAGAGCTTTTTGATCTCTAGCTCTCAGGGGCCTTTTCCGAGGAATCCTCACTTATTAAGTCAGCATTGATGAAGTCAAAGATGATGAAGAAAATGTGGGGAAAATGAAAAGTGATATATGGAAAAAGATTTACTTCCAATTAGGAAAAACATTCTGCAGAATTTCAAAACCTGAGATGGTTTTGAAAAAAAGCTTCTCTTTTACAGAAAAAACATTAAAACACGTTGATCAGCTCTAGTGTTGAATGCCCCCAAGTTCTGCTGCTTGGGCATTGATGGGAGTTGAGCCACTGTGTTCACATGATCAGGTCTGGCCCTCAGGGGAAGTAAGGATGCCCAGCACTAAGGATGCCTAGAAACTGTTCCATGTGCAGTAATTTATTTACTGTTATTAATGTGTCTCATGCGGTACCTTTAGCTTGTAACTTACAGTATAAGTGGAAGGTACACATCTGTAAAGTGGCATAGAGTTGGCTCCATTTGCATGGGTATCTGAATTAAATATTTAATCGTACGCAGCAAGGAAACATTCCATTTGAAGGCTTGGCATTGGCTTCTCCCCAGCCCTCTGAAAGGCCTCATGGCTTTGCAATGGTGACCTGTTAGATCTTACACTTAGGCCAGGTATAGACATTACACATCAACTGGTATAAGTGACTGAAAACCAGTCTAAGCCCATAGCAGTACAGAAGTTCAGCACACATAGAACGGCAGAACCCGGTCTAAGATAGACCTGGATGGATGTAGTATCAGGCTTAACTGATTTAGGTTAAACTGATCTATAAAACCTCTTTACCAGATCCCCCCCAATTCAAGTTAGGTCATGGCCTCCCAGCATCCCAGGCTGCTTTGCGGCCCTCCCTGCTAACCCCTGTCAGGTGGCACCCTAGCCTCAGTTGTGTTCATCTGCTCCAGCTGAGTGAGCTGTGCATGCAGGAGGTGGGGCTAGCTGTCAGCATGGTGGGCATGCAAGAGGAGGACCACGTGATGGAGTATCCCCCCTTCCCCAGACCTCTGTCAGCAAAGTGCATGTGAGAGGGGAGTTTGCCATGCAGTGGAGAGGGCTGTCGACTGTAGGGCAGGGCTCCATGTGCCCCCATGCCCCTCAGGTTTCCCAGCCTCTTGCTACAGCTCGGTGCTTGCTGGGAGCCACTTTTACCACTGCTTCCTGTGCCCAGATTACCCTGGAGTTTACTAGCTGCCTTTTAAAGAGGGACATTATGGGGCTGAAAGTGCACTGCAGGCTGTAGCCATGTCCTATGTGTGTCTTCCATTTCGAAGTGTGCTTGCTTTTTTCCCCCATGGAGCTTGCTTTTCCCCTCACCCAAGGCATTTAGTGCTTTTAAGGCATGGTTAAAAACAAGTTGCCAGAGCTCTAGCATTCAGGGATGCGACTGGCATGGGGTTAGGGGGCTATTTCCTTAGGTCAGTAACAGGCGTTGAGCTGGTGGTGGGGAGGGAGGGGGCGGGAAGGGACCAGCGATGAGCCTGCACATGGTCCCCACCACTAGCCATGAACAAGCCCCTCATTCAGTCCCAAGCTGCCCCTGCTGCCTGGTAGGGTCCCAACCGCACTGGGGAGCCTCCTATGGCTCGAGCCCAAGAAGGAGCATGTGGAAGGGGGCTAATAACTGGGCTGCCTTCCCAGCACCACATCTGTGGAAACCTCCCCTCAGCTGGGCTAGGCATCACAGAGATGCAGGGGTGCCCTTGATCTCCAGCCCCTGATCATCCCAGGCTGGTATCACAAACGATCTGTGTGTATGTGGGAGGGGGGCGGACAGGATACCTGGGGAAGAAACAAGGCTTTGGAGTGTCCCCAAGCCTGGAGTGACAGCCAAGGAAGAAAGCTTGATCTGAGGGAGCTGGAGAGCAGGATCTAATCCCTGCTCTGCTGGTTAGATAAGCAGTTAGTTTGCATGAGCAGAACATGGTGATTTCCTCTTCTTTCATGGCTAGGGCACTTCATAAATATTTCCCTGTCTTCAAAATATAAATAGTTTCATAGCTGGTAGGGTCAGAAGGGACCTGAGCAGATCATCAAGTCCGACTCCCTGCCATGGCAGGAATGAGTGCTGGGATCAAATGACCCTGGCGAGGTGATTATCTAGCCTCCTTTTGAAGACCCCCAGGTTAGGAGCAACCACCAATTCCCTTGGAAGTTGGTTCCAGATCCTAACTGCCCTGACTGTGAAGTAGTGCCTCCTGATATCTAGTCTGAATCTACTCTCAGTCAATTTATGGCCATTATGCCTTGTTACTCCCGGTAGTGCTCTGGGGACCCATGTTGGTTGCCCTTAAGCATAATCTCCCCTGCTGGTACCTCGCAGATGTGCTCCTGGATAATTTTCTCAAAGAGCTTTCCCAGGACTGAGGTGAGACTAACGGACCTATAATTTCCTGGGTCCTCCTTCCTCCCTTTTTTGAAAATGGGGACCACGTTGGCCCTTTTCCAGTCCTCTGGCACCTCACCAGAGCACCATGGGTACTTGTAAAGCTGTGCCAGGCGTCCCGCAATGACCTCTGCTAATCCCCTCAGCACTCTGGGGTGGAGGTAGTCAGGACCAGCTGATTTGAACACGTCCAGTCCCTTCAGAAGTTCCCTAAGTCCTCACTGACCCTGGGCCTGGGTGTGCCTCCCCTGGGTCTATCAAGGGATCCCAGTGGGTGAGATGGCCTGGACCCTGCTCAAAAAAATGGAGGCAAAGAAATTGTTAAAGAGGTTAGCTTTGTCATCTGATGCAACCACCAAATTTCCTAGCGTGTCCTGCAGAGGCCCCACGTTACCCTGTACCTTCTTTTTACCTGTTATGTATTTAAAAAAGGACTTCTTGTTATCTTTGATCTGGATAGCTAGTCCCAGTTCCATCTCTGCCTTGGCCTTCCCAACAGCTCCCTTACAGCCCTGAGCAACCGAGGTACAGTCCTCCTCGGTGATGGCCCCTCCCTTCCATTGGGTATACACCTCCATTTTAGCTTTGAGACATTCCTGGATGCTTTTGGTGAGCCATGGGGGCTTTGGAGCCCTCTTGCCCCCTTTGATCCGCGTTGGGATTGTCACTCTTTGGGCTTGGAGGATTGTCTTCTTCAGGAACAACCACTCTTCTTGGACTCCCAACTCCCCACCCCTCCGGGACCTCAGTCCCTCCGTGACTAGTCTCCTTACCTCATTGAAATCCGCCCTCCTGAAGTCTAGGGCTGCTGCCTTGCTGCAGGCCTTTGTCACCCTGTGCTGGATGGTGAAATCCAGTAGGTGATGATCGCTGTTGCCCTGGTGGTCGAGAACCCGCAGTTCCCTCACCAGGTCGTCGCTTGTGGCCAGGACCGGGTCTAACAAGGCATTTCCCCTGGTGAGACTGTGCAGCTCCTGGTTTAGGTGAAGGTCCTGTAACTTGGCTAGGAACCTACGTGAGCGGTCAGACCTGGCTGACTGCTCTTCCCAGCAGGTGTCTGGATAGTTTAGGTCACCCATGATGACCACGTCCTTTGACTTAACTGCCTCCGCGAGCTGACCTGAGAATTCCCGGTCCAGCTCTTCCCCTGGTTGGGTGGTCTGTAGTAGACCCTCACCATTAAGTCTCTTTCCCCTCCAACCCCTTTGTATTCTGACCCAGAGCACTTCAGTGGGCCCCTCCTCTGACCCAGTTATGTTTGCTGAGGATGTGTATTGCTCTTGCTCCTTCTCCTCTGAATCCACTCTATATGCAATGGTGGGGAGCCCTGAAGCTTCAGGGCTTGCATGTTTTGTCTGTGATAACACACAGGCTAGGAAGGAAACAATACAATGCTTGTTGTTGTGACTTGGCAATCGTTATTCCAAGAGGTAATCAAGGTGGAGCAGAATACTCAGTCACAGGCTGTTTAGCTCAGTTAGTTGCAGGTTTGATTCTGGGTTGTACTTGATGATCTCTTGAGGTCCCTCCCAGCCTTACTTCTCTATGATTTATTTTCCCTTTAAACTCATGACCTACTTATGGTCTAGGCTGTTTAAAGACTGATTAGACCTGGGTGGGACCTGGGGTGGAGTTATTCTGGCTGCCTATTTTCATATTCATTAGAAATGGGAGGGTGTGCAAGGATCCTTGTTGAGCTTCAAGATATAAAAGCAACTTTGGTTTTCCCCCTTTCAAGTCAACCCTCTCTGAGTTCTGAAGGTCGCACCCTCCCTCCCTTGCACCCTCCCTGTCCTGCTCACAGTCCTCCTGCTCACCATCCAGGCTAGGCAGGGAGGGAAACCCCCACGTGGCTCCCCCCTCAGCTGTTCTGGCTGGGTCCTCCAAGTGGAGACCTCTGCTTTCCCCTGCCCAGCCTGTGGCCACTGGTAGGGAGGTGGGCCTGGGCTGGCTGCCCCCCCTATGGCAAAAAGTGGGGGACATGCCCCAGGCAGTCAGTTAGGGGTGGCCAGCTGCTGAGCTGCATTCGACTGCCCTCGGCAATCTCCGGCATGCTGGGAAGCATGCAGGAGCATCCCCCACCTTCTGACCTCTGCCAGTACAGGCATCTGCTTGCCTCCCCATACTGAAGGGCAAATGTATGTTCCCTTCGCTCCCGATCTAATCTATGCAGTTTAGAGAAACCTGCATAGATTGGATCAATTCTGCCTCGGGCTTTTTGGATGTCTGTACTTAGCTTTAAAGCACAAACCTTGTAACTTACCAGACAACATTTGACACAGCAGGACAACAAAGGTGCCACATTCCCTTCCTCTTGGCTGTACGGAAAGAGCCTCTTTATAATTTCTGCAGTGCTCAATGATGGGCAAAATAAAATGATAAAATGCTGATGCTCTTGGGGTAGGGGCAAGGCAATTCTTTTAGATCTGACAACATGACAGGAAAATACAGCTCTGGAAAACAGTAAGCAAAGGGTAAGCTGATCCTACATAAGCAGAGGTTGGTGGTGAACACAAACACAATGATAAAATTTAGTTTAGTTTTTTGTTTTACTTCCAGTCAGTGTTTGCTTTTTTACTGTTCAAAAGTTTACCAATGAATTGCTAAAGCCTTCCTTCTGATTACTTTTCATAAACCATTAATTGGTTAATCCTAGGTGCATGTACATGTGAAATTAAGGTGAAGCAATAAACTCTGCCATAGTTCGCGCCAGTCAACTGCTCCTGGACACTGCGTCTACATGTGCTCCTGGGACAGCAGCACTTTGAGCCACCTGGAGCCCGGAGTAGCCCTGGGTTACCAGGAAGCCCAGGGGTTCTGCCCCGGGCTCCAGGTGGCAGCATCAGGCAGCTTTGGGGCTGGCTGGAGCACAAGGGTGGTAGTGTGGGGCTAGGTGGCAGGCAGCCCCTGCACTTTAGCACCCTTGCATCCCAGGCAGCCCCTGTTACAGTCTACATGTGCCTTTGATTGCATGTAATTACTCCACCGTTAGATGGAGACAGTACTATCTTATGGCAGAGTTAATTAATTTACTGTGCTCAAATACTGGTGCTCTTGTAGACTGTGATGTTTTACTGTAGAGCTAATTAGTCTACCCCACAGTAAAGCACACGTGTATATGTATCCTAGGCCACATCTCCATAAGCAGGGGTGTACAGTTGCTGCAGGGGGGGTTCAGTAGTGGCACACATTCTTGCCACTGCATTTTGCCCCACCACATACCTCCACACTTGGGGTTAGTATAGGGAAAAATACTTTGAGTGGGGTAGGGGAGGCTGGGGCCAGCATCTGGGCTGGCCCCAGCAGCCTTATCTGGTGTCCTGAGGGCCTCCTGGGGCTCCAGCAGTGGCAATCTGGGCACACAGACGGGTGTGCAGCACCGCAAGCCACACATGTGCGCTCACCTGGACATGCCCCCTGTCTCCAAAACTAACCTTTCTAAACAGTTTGCAAGAAGCTGCAGCTTGTCTTTTATATTCCAAGAACTAACAGTGGAGCAGAGGTTTTACAAGTATAAAGGTAGACAGCAGGATAGCGGTGCACCTTATAGATTAACCGAATCAGAGATGCACGCGTTTTTGTGAGTGAGTGCTATGCTATGAAAGGACTTCTTGGCTGGCACAACAGGGATGTGCTTTCTGAAGCTAAATTTGAGAATGCAAAAGTTCCTTCATTAAGATGGTTGTACTATGTTTTTCATGTTGTACAGGCAATGCTTTTTTCTGTAACTCTTTCCCAGGAACAGCTGCAGAATTTTTACCAACATTTCAAAAAGAAAACATTTAAAAAAAAAATCAACCTAAGGTGGACAGTCAAGAAAATTTCAGCCTAAACAGTTAACATTGGGAAAAATTATAAACTATGAATAATACGTTTGGTAATAGAAAGTGTCTGGAAACTTTAAATATAGGTATTGCTGTTGTTGCCAACTCAAATGGACAGTGGTATTGATCCCAGCAAAAACTAATCTTAAAAATGACTTTCAAATGCAGTGCAGTGTTTGTTTGTTTTTTAATCAATTCTTCCCAGGATCAATATTGTGGTTCATATACCTATTCTTTTAGCATCATTCAAAGATGCAGAAGAAAAAGAAAAATGGGACCAGGGAAAGCCAAATCTCAACCTAAACAGCCTAAACAACTTAAACACAAAAGCCAGGAAGAGACACTTGAGGACTCAGCTTCATCTCTGCTATTTGGCAGGATAGTTATAGTTATGTTTTGCTCCATGCCAAATTTTGAAAAACCTTTTAAACTCTAAAAATAGTTATGCCAAGGTTGTAACATGCAGTAGCTTATTTTTCCAAGCTCTTAATTCTGGATAGCTTGTCCCCTTCCATTCCAATGACTGGTGTTTTTTTGCCCAGCATGGCATAGTTTGGGGTTTTTTTTTTAAACTACCCACATTTATGTCTTCAAGGTATTTCTTTGTATAATTAAACTAGCTGTAATTTAACAGTACATATCACCAATACACAGGAAAATATTTTTCAAGATTTTCCATGGGACTAAGGCAGCCCTGAGATTTGTGCTACATTTATGAGTTAAACCATGAAGGAATACTTCTTTCACCACGTACAGCTTCAGAACATTTCACTGCGGCAAATGGGTGCAGTGTTTTTTATTTTCTCGAAGAAATCTTTCCAGATTGTACCTGTTCCCATGACTATAGCCAAAAGGTGGCAGCATATTGTCTACTATCCCCTTTCTTTCCACTTTATAGAGACACCAGCAATAAGCAACCAAATGTTACTTGCTCAGTCTGCAAAGATGCTGGAAAGACTGGTATGACCATACTGACTTAAGGGATGGAAGGGATATCTGAGTTTATATGAATTCAGCCGCTTATCACCTTTAAAAAAGAAATGTGGCGAAGAAGCACAGAATATTTCAGTTGAAGCCTGCTTGTACATTACTGTTTGACTTTTGATACAAGAGAGGAAATACAAAATGGTTAAATTTCAGTTCACTGTGAGCCTGCAGATACAGCTTCAGAAAGAACATGCCCTTTGCTTATGCTGTACAGATCTGCTGTTAACAAGAAAGCCTTGTACCAAATGTTATTTGTAGTGCCCACCTTGGAGAACTGGGCTGGGTACTGGTGACCTCTGCAGAATCACTGGGGTGAGGGTTTGGGTTCTTTCCTTGAGACTAGTGCCCAAGGTGAAATTATATGAATATGCCAATTGAGTTTTGCTGCATGATTGCCTCCGATTAGAGGCTTCTGGAAAGATGCCCAAAGATGCACATTTCCTTGCTTTGGTCAGGGAGGGCAAAGGGGCTGGAATTGTAAGACATGACTTGCTCTCTCCACTGCAGTAATCCAATATACATGGGCAGGAAGCCATCAGCCCTCAGGAAACCCCAAAAGATACAGAACGCTGCAGTGCATCTCTTCAGCCACCTGGGCCACAACAAGTAAAAGTCCTTTCATCTCCACACTGGCTTTCTGATGGTCAGTTCAAATGATAAGGGTCAGTGACCCGGGTCTAAGATCTCCAAACAATGAGGTGAAACTGGGGGGTGAAGACTGTTGCTGACATCTCCACCTCTCAGGCCCCATGGACCTTCCTACCATGGCACAAGCTTACAGAGGGAAACTCGTGTGTCCGGCAGACAGATTTTTCTCAGGGGCTGGACACAGACTGTGCAACCAACTCTGACAGGAAGATAGCAAACCACACACAGCAGGCACATCTCGTCTGCTGCCTTCTCCAACTTAAACACAGAGCAACAGGCAAAGTTATAAACAGAAAAGGTATCCCGAGAGTTAAAATGTACACATTTCCCCCTAGAAAGAGGATGAGGCAAAGAGCAAAACTCACACAATAGCTATGAGCAAGGTAGTTTTACATGTCAGTGAAAAGTGCTTAGATATACAGGGTGGTGAAGGAGTGTAAAAGCTTTTTTAGAATGGACTAGATCTCCTGGGTTTCCATTTTTGTCTTACATGAATATAGATTTCTTGGGAATTGCTGGAACTTGACTTCTTTATTATATATTGGTTTCCCTATTTTGGGGCATACAGATTTAGCACCAGGCCTGGTTTGCACCCCTAAAAATGATGACTGCCCCTCACAAAGTCATACCCTACTTACAATACAGGAGTGACAGGGGGCACATGTATATGAGACGCTTAATGCACAGTAGACTAATTCTACTGTACATTAGTGCGTTATGGCCAAAGTCGTGCTAATGTGCAGTAGAATTAGTTGACTGCACATTAAGCATGAACGATTGGTGCCTCCTGAGACTGGGGGGGCACCAATTGTAGGTGGCAGCATCAGCGGTGAGCGGGTAGGGGTGGCCAGCGGTGGGTGGGGACTGCCTGTACACACCAACAGTGGCATCAGTGGCAACAGGGGTGAAGGGGTGGTGAGTAGTGAGTGGGGTCTGCCCGCAGATGCCGATGGTGGTGTTGGCGGCAAGGATAGGGGGTGAGCAGGGACCACCCGCAGACAGTGACGGTGGCATTGGTGGCCGGGGGTGGGGGGTGTGGCAAGTGGCGACTGCCCACAGAAGCCAGCAGCGGCCCCTGCCCCCCTGTACCTCCCTATGCATCGCCTATGACATTAAGCATCATGAAAACACTGTGTGCCTTTGCTACTGCGCTACTTTGCTATTGCACTGGCTACTGTTCATTTATGTAATACCTCATATTAGAGGTACTGAACTTAAGGTGCAATAGCAAAGGTGAATTAATGCACATGTAGACACACCCAGGGAGAACTAAATGTATTCGTTTTCAACTTGGTACATAGAAATCTAGGAGAGGGAAATGATTTCATAGTGTCTTGCTTTTTTTACTTGTTTTCATCCTGGGTAAGAGAATACTCATTTCACTGTGCCAACATGAACAGATTTTGAAGCCGCTTGCCTGTTGCTCTATTTCCCGTCTCGTGTTGAACAGCTGGTCTGTAGAAACAGAGGAAATATTTCCACTGGGAGATTTCAAAGCCAGCGTGAAAGACGAGGGACAGAGGGTACTTCAGTATGTTCTCTCCCCCCTTCTTGCCTCCTTGCACTCTAATTTGGGAACTGTTTGTTTCATTGGTAAATCTTATGCCTTTGTAGATCCGGAGCCAAGCATCCAGCTCAGGCTGACTCTGAGCAATAATTGCCTTGTCCCCTGTGAACAGGAACTCGACTTCCCTTTATCCTTTATTTTAAAAGCATCTGTGATTCAAAGCTTTGCTCAGAACACAGAATGCTTACAAGCCAGCCTGTAAGAAGAAAATGCCAACATAATTTGGTGTAAAGCAGTAATGCTTTATAACTTTTTCTCTTGAGGCAGTGAAGGAAATTTTTGAAAGCTCTATACTTACATATGCCCTAAATGAAGATGTTTTAGCTGAGTCTTCAGGCTGCACTTTCTTGACTCTGGAGAATTACAATTTTCTATAACTTTTTATTTTCCTCATACTCCGCTGTAATATTTATAATTCCCCACCAGCCCCCTTCTGGTTAGGAAGGCAAAGCAGAATTCATACTCCTTTCCAGATGTGCAATCTATCATTATCCCCTCTGCTCAGGGCCACACACATCACAATTGGGATTAGAAAGGATTTTACCCCATGGTCAGAATGTCATTGCCTTCCTGTTGCAGAGTGCATAATCCTCTTCCTTGGATCTTCCCAGTACGTTTTCACCACCACTCCTTGACTTTGCAGCAGCAGGACATGGGCAGTGCCCTAGTTCAATTGTTTGACCTGTGCCATATTAGGGGGTTCTTGGTGTTTTAAGGCTGTGTGCCTGGTAGTTGTCTGACAGGTGTGTGCGTGTAGTTGTAAGACATAGACAAAGACTCTTACAGGATTCAGTTTGTACAGGGATGGTCCTGCCTTGAGCGGGAAATTGAACTGGACAGGCTCCTGGGCTCCCTTCTAGTCCTGCTTTTCTGTAATTCTGTGATTATACCACGGAGGCTAAAAACAGACAACAGGTATATTGATATTTTATCCCGTGGCAAACCCCAAACCTTACAGACAGACAAACCCATTTGCCTACATTAAGTGCCTGTGAATGATCTGAATTAACACTTCACCTTGGAACAATCACAGCTAATTTAAGTTCATTGCTATTTAAGCAATTGTGTGTAAATGGCTGCGCCTCATCTGTCTTGATGCCAGTCATTTCCTGAACCAATGGGCACCACATTAACCCAGTGGTCTGCTTTGTGCCCCTGTCTGTGAAGATGAGTCACAATAATGCCCCCATCAAATTTGAACCATTTGCTTTATGTAAAGCATGACTTGGGGCGTCATCCATGTTACAGGGGTGTAGGTTGTAGCCGTGTTGGTCTAAGGATACAGGCAGACAAGGTTCTTTGGGTGAATTTGGTATCTTTTGTTTTCCAACTATTTAAAGTTGGTCTAATAATTATTAAGCAAGTTAAGCAACTTCGTAGCTGAACAACAGGAAAGCTTTCTACACTTCCCTGCCTTTCTGCCATCTGACACCACCAGGGAAGGAATCCTGCCTTATCTGCACATCAAAGACATTCTCATGAACCCAGAGGAGCAGACTTGCACCTTCAGCTTCCTCTGTACAAAAAATTGGAGTTTATTTTCTACCTCTGGGGACTTTTTACTACTTTTAAATTTTCCCTAAGCCTGAGGAAGGGCATGTGTGTCCGCAAGCTTGCAGAAAAAGATAATTTTTTGTGATTTCTTAGTTGGTCTAATAAACAGTATCATCTCTGAACCAAGGGTTCTAGCGGTCTGCATTTCTTTCTGTCTCAGACCAACACGGCAACCAAATACATCCCTTTTCTATCTAGTAGAACTTTTACAATCTTTGAATTCCCCTTAACCTCACAACAGGTGTTTGGACCCAAACACTTGCAAAGAAATATATTTTTTTTGCTACTATTTATCAGTCTAATAAGAGATATTGCCTCTGGCCCAAGAGTTTTGTTTGGGCGCACACATGCAGTTGGAAGGTTATAGCACTCCTTATCGCCAGTGGCCCTTTCACCATTAAAACAGCCCTTTACAAAACTTGTTTCTGCATTTATGTATATGTATGATCCATAAAAGAAAACTTTCTTTTTCTAGCAACTGAAGTTGTTAGTTAGTAGGAAACAGTAGCCATTTTGAGGAAGGGCCAGTTGTGAATAATAGAAAATAAATGGATCTGGTGATAATTAATAACTTTGCTTAACTACAGCCATGTTTCTTCAAATGTCCTTTTGGTACTTTTCAGTAAAGTTTCACTAAATTAAATATTTGAAAGATAGAAAAAAGTCCCAGCTCTTTGGATTTCTTCTTCCAAAACATCATCATCATCGTTAATGTTGTCATTATTTTCTCACTCTTTCAGCAGCACATTAAAATCAAATCAACAATGGCATTTAGGCCTGTTTAATAATACCAAATGGATGCAAAATGTCATGGTTGGGTTAAGTCTTTTCAGTAGCTAATTGCTATTTTCCATTACTATTTAATTGGTCTGAGTTCTGTGTTGCTCTTAAGCTACCTATTTGGATGGCAGCTTGGGCAGCAGTGACCACGCAATGACCGAGTTCAGGATCCTGAGAAGAGGGAGGACCCTGGACTTCAGAAACTCACTCAGTGAACTAATGGGCAGGATCCCTTAGGAGGCCAGTCTGAGGGAGAGGAGTCCAGGAGAGCTGGCTGTACTTTAAAGAAACCTTACTGAGGGCGCAGGAACAAACCATCCTGAAGTGCAGGGAGGCTAGCAAGTATGGCAGAAGGCCAGCTTGGCTTAGCAGGGAACTCTTCAGTAAGCTAACACACAAAAAGGAAGCTCATAAGAAGTAGAAATTTTGACAAAACTAGGAAGGAGTATTGCTTGGGCATGCAGGGATGAAAGCAGGATGGTAAAAGTGCAACTGTAATTGCAGCTAGCAAGGGATGTGAAGGGTAACAAGGAGGGTTTCTACAAGGATCATTGAAAGTGTGGGTCTATGACTGAATGGGGGAGGCAACCTTGTGACAGAGGATGTAGAAAAGGCTGAAGCACATGATGCCTTTTTCCTCAGTCTTCACAGGCATGGTCAGCTCCCAGACTACTGCACTAAGCAGCACAGTTTGGGGAGGAGGTGAGCAACCAACAGTGGCAAAAGAACAGATTAGGGAATACACACAGAGTTGGCTGATGTGATTGCAGAGCTGCTGGCCATCATCTTTGAAAACCCATGGTGATTGGGAGGAGAGGTGCTGGATGATCTGAAAAGGGTAAATATAGTGCCCATCTTTAAGAAAGAGAAAAGGGAAGATCCAGGGAACTACAGACCCATCAGCCTCACCTCAGTCCCTGGAGGAATCATGGAGCAGATCCTCAAGGAATCCATTTCTAAGCACTTGGAATAGAAGAAAAAGTGATTAGGAACAATCAGCATGCTTTCACCAAGGGCAAGTCATGCTTGACCGACATGATTGTCTTCTATGAGGAAAGAATGGGCTCTATGGATGTGGGGAGACCAGTGGATGTGGTGTACTTTGACTTTAGCAAGTCCTTTAATGTGATCTCACAACATTCTTGCAAGTGTAACCTGGGCGGTACTCCAAAAGGTACCCCCTCTCCAATTGAAGGGATCAAGGCAGGTGCACAAGAGCTGTGGGAGGTGTAGGGACTCCCCTCCCTCTATAGAGGGGAGCCAGACCACCACTGGGGACTTAACTGTCGGGGCCGAGGGGCTGTAGCCAGCAGCCCGGGCACGTGGGCCGGGGAAGTCGGTACAGCAGACTAGAATTAGGCACTGATGTGTAGAGGTTGATTAAAGATTATTTTACTTACACCATAGATGGTCACGGTGCAGGTAGGAAAAACTTGCTTTGTTACAGTTGTAGATAGAAGAAAACTTGAACGATGAGAGCTCTCTGAACCGATACGAGAGTCCGAGCTGTGACTCTCCACGAGCGCGCAGGGCAGGGGTACATCAGGGATCATACGGTGACAGGGAGAGATTCTTGCTGGCTGATCAAACCACCATTCGGTCCGAGATATATGTAGAAATCCACAAGGTAATCGTGGACTCCTTGCCGGAATTCTCTTGGATTTCTCCCAGAATTCTCGGAATCGGGGTTCTCAGGATCCTCCCGAGATTCTCGGAGATCTCCGACTTGGGCAGAAACTGCTCAAGCCTCTTATACAGCTAGCAAGCCAATCACTAGCCGCCACGTGGGAATAAATTTAGAAACAGCCAATAATGGGGAACAAATTTACATACGGGTGGCAGGAGCTCCTTTGCACCGGGGTTTCTCTCTGCAGCTGAGAATTGCACCATGCAAAGAAAGCTCCATGTGGCGGGAAATAATTCTGCAGTGTCGAAGCACGCACACAATCATTGGGTCATGACATTAACCATATACCTTTTAATGAGGGAACAATACTGAGAACCTAACAGGCATAATCAAGGGGTATAGTGGACACTACAGTGCCCCAAGGGGCAGGATTCAACAAAAGTTAGACACTTACAATCATTGACAAAAGACAGGGTTAACAAAATATAAAACACAAACAGCAGAGCAAACAATACTGGTTGGGGAAATATAAAAAATGTCAAAGGACAAAGAAATATAGGGCCTAGGTACCTGGAAGGGGAGAACACACAATGGCCCCCTTCTACTGCAAGAGGAATTTCTTCTTGTTAGCTCACTCACCCCAAGTCACTAAAGCTGGGACTTGAACCTGGATCTCTCTTGTGACAGAGAGAAACACTGCCACACAGCCACCAGTGCTGGTACTGCTCCAAGCTATGAGGGGTTTTGACCTTCCTGGAGCCCTGGCCTCAGGTTGAGCTGCCTGGTCTGATTGGAGGAGCTGGAAGCCAAGCTGGGAACCCCTCAGGTCGCTGCTCAGATCCTTGCTGAAGCAGGAAGCCTCTCCTGCTGGCCACAGCCTCTCGTAGGGGATCCTGGAGCCCAGCAGGGAGCCTCCCCTGCCGGCCACACACTGTGCTGCTGAGGGTCCAACTGCTGCCTGCAGGTCCTGCTCCTTCAGGCTCTTCTGGGGCAACTGCTCCTGCCCCGCTGGCTCAGCTCTTGCCAGCTCTTTGAAGGTCCTTCCTCATGGTCCCTCACTGGTCTCTCCTCCCCGAGTCAGCCATGCTGCCCCTTTTATCCCCCTCCAGGTGACCCAAGGGGCCAATCAGAGGACATGAGGGGTGAGTCTCTGGAGCCTGATTGGTGAGTGTCACAGGCAGGGTCCTCCAGGAGGGCCATGATCTCATTAAGGCCCCTTCCTCCATGCCAAGTTGGCCCGAGGGCACCCTCCGATTCTTTCCCGCCACATCTTTGATGTTTAGGTAAGTTTGGGAGGCTGTCTTACGCCCTTTTGGTCACTCCTTGGTGTTGGTTTAGACCCCATGGTTTCCCAGGCCCCTTATGGGCTCTCACTTTATGATGGGGGCTTCAGGGGCACCCTAGCTGTAGGGGCTATGCGTGGCTCCAGCCAGCCTTTATCCCATACTCCAAGCCTTGGAGTTGGAATAGACATTGGTCTGTCAAGTATACACTCACCCTCTCTTAGGGCCCTCTCCGTAGCGCCGATCTCTCCGGGATCCTCTGCACCGCTGCCCTCTCTCTGGGGCCTTCTCCACAATGCTGCCCCTTTCAGTAATACTGCCCCCTTCTCTGGGGCTCCTCAGTACTGCTGTCCTCTCCTCAGGCCTTCTTGAGTGCTGCCCCCTTCTCAGGAAGGCCACCCCTCTCCTGGGACTCCCCGTGCCCACACTGGGCCTTCTCGGTAAAGCCACCCATCTCTCAGGGCCACCACACTGCTGTCCCCGTTCTCCAGGGTTTACTGCATTGCTGTCCCCCTTCCTCAGGGGCCCACCACACCCGCACTTGGGCTTCTCAGCCACCCCTCTCTGGGGCTGGGGTCTATGCACCCTGCAGGCAGCGCCCTTACTGGCGCTGGGGTCCCCTATGAGGCCTCCTCCATCCCCTGATAGCCTCACCCAAACCACCAGTGTAACAAACAGCAACACAAACTCAAGCCTCTTGGCTACAACTTAAACATAAGCTGCCTGGCTATAACAACATTGCTCAAACATCCCAGAGCTGCCATCCATTACTCAGCTTACACTGTACCTGTAGTCAGGCTTCATCTCACATCCTTGCTGCAGAGAGCTCCTTTCTCTCTGACTGCTGGCAAGGAACTGCCTCTGGCCTCAGCTCCTGGGCTTTATAAGAGCCAGGCCCTGCCCCTTACAGTCAGCTGACCTCCTGGTTGCCCTGGCAACCCACAGGTGGGTTCCTTATTCTCTGCCAGGGCGCTTTCTCTAGCAGTTTCCGCTGTCTAGGAGCAGGGCACCTCAGTGCTCTGCGACAGTGAGGGAAGGGAATCCCAAGTCCTCCAATCATCTTTTGCCCTTTCAAAACCCCTGGGCTAGGTCACTGCCAGCTAGCCTGTCACACAAGCAAGCTAAGGAAGTCCGGGCTGGAGGTATGGACTGTAAGGTGGATAAAAAACTGGCTGGAGCATTGGGCTCAGAGGCCATGTCTAACTTGTGATGCTTACTGTGGAGTAGTTTGTTACTACTGTGCAGTAGTGTTGCATGACATGAACCATGACATGATGCTGCTGCGCAGTAGTAATGAGTTATTGCACAGCCAGTGTCACCAGGAAGCCGTGCGGGGATATTACTGCTAACTGGACCTACTGGCTAACCAGCAGCTCTGCAGAAAAGGACATGGGGGTTACAGTGGACAATAAGCAGACTAAAAGGCGAATGGCATACTGGGCTGCATTACTAGGAGTGTTGCCAGCAGATGGCAGGAAGTTATTTTTCCTCTCTATTCAGCACTGGCGAGACTATATCTGGAATACTGTGTCTAGTTTTGGGCCCCCGACTACAGAAAAGACGTGGACAAATTGGAGAGAGTCCAGTGGAGGGCATCAAAAATGGTTTGGGGACTGGGGGACATGACTTATGAGGAAAGACTGCAGAAACTGGGTTTATATAGTCTGGAGAAGAAAAGACAGGGAGGATTTAATAGCAGCCTTCAACTACTTGAAGTGTGGTTACAACGAGGATGGAGCTAGACTGTTCTCAGTGGTGGCAGGTGACTGAACATGGAGCAATGGTCTCAAGCTGCAGCAAGGGAAGTTTAGGTTAGATATTAGGAAATATTTTCACACAAGGAGGGCAGTAAAACACTGGAACAGGTTACCTAGAGAGGTTGTAGACTCCATCCTTGGAGGTTTTTAAGACCTGGCTAGACAAAGCCTTGGCTGGGATGATCTATTTGGGGTTGGTCCTGCTTTGAGCAGGGGGTTGGATTAGATGACCTCCTGAGGTCCTTTTCAGCCCTAATTTTCTATAATTCTATGATTCTATGATTTGTTAGCAAAAGTAAGATCCTGGAGGCATATTTTATAAGGATTTTAATTTTAATTAACTTTAATTCATAAACTGTTTATTTGGCTGAAGTCTTTCAGAAAAATTGCATATTTACTCTCAGATTATATGCCGTACAGAACTGAGGTTGAATTCCTGTTTGGAATAGATAATACCCATTCCTAATGCACAGATGGTGTATGATGTAGTTAAATAAAAGTTCATTTTATATTCAGGGCCTTTCAGCTTTAAGGATTCAGGACTTTAAAAGGACTGCATCTCTTTTTTTCAGTAAAGAATGTAGATTTCAACAAAGCTTAAAAATTAGGCAAAATATGAAGACTCTTTTAAAATATGTATGCTTTTGTAGGAAATTGCTGCTGATTGGCTGTGAGGGCTGTCTGTCATGTAACCTTGCCCTTTGCCACCAATTTTCCCATGCCCTCCCTTCCGCTGGCCTCGCCACTGCAGTGGCTGCTTCCTAGCAGTTGATTGGAGCTTTGCTTCCCAGCAAGGGCTTTGCACCAGAGTGCGGCGAGGGGTCTCAACTGGCCTGGGGCCCATGAATTTGCTTGCCTAGGGCCCACTAAAGAGTTAATCCTGTCCTATTTGTAAACATTGATGGTCACTCCTGACCCAGTGCCCCCACCCCTAGGCCCCAGCCCCCCCAGTATGTGGGGCAGAGGGTGGGTGTGTGGGGCATGGGGGGGCCCAAGCAGCCCCTCGCAGGCTGGAACTCTGCCAGCCTCCGAGGGCAAAGCCATCATTTCCCTCGTTTTTCTCCTTTAAAGGAGAATCCATTTCTAATATTTGTTTGCAACCCTTTCATATATTCTTGCGACCTACTTTTGGGTTGCGAAATACTGAGCTAGAGAAAGCATTAAAAACACAATATCAGCTTAAAAATAGACCATTATAAGTATCCTATATATTCTAAATCACTCCTGAAAACAGCTCAACCCCACAACAACTAAATTCTACCATGCATATGAAAAAAACATTAAATGCACATAACTTTAAAATGACGGAGCAGGTGTTCTTCCACCTTGGCTTGCTTTGTAGCTATAAAACCACCCAACATTATAAATAAAGACTGAGGCAACTCTGAATGATACAGGCTCATTTTTTTATTGGAACAAGTAAGGAATGGTAGAGTTAAGGCAATCAGGACTTGTAGCAGAAATGATATATTTTATTAGACCAACAAGATTTTTGCAAGAAAATTTATTTAATTGCAAGTTTTTGGGCACAAACACCCTTCATCAGGCATTGGAGAAAAGATTGTAAAAGTTCTCCTGGGTAGAAATGAAAGTTCATATTTTGTAGGATTTCACGGAGGAGTCAATACTGCAGAAAACTCTTCTGGGCAGTCCGTTCATAGCTGGTATGAAGCCTCTCACCTCCTGTGAGGATCTGTGATGATGCAGATTGCCTTGAAACAAAAGGCGGGAGCAGGATCTCAGGTTTTGGGTGGTCACAGTTGCTTCCTGCTTGGGAAAATATGAAGATTTCATTTAAAAAAAAATCCTATGATCAACAAAATGGTAGATTTGTTTTTGAACAAACTGCATGTATCCTGCTCAAAATATTTTCATCAAAATCACTTCTGTGCTGAAATCAAGTATGGAAAACTACAGCCTCAAACAAATTTGTTTGCAAAAGTTAGGAGTGACTGAAGAGGTTAAGTAGGGGTTTGTAATAGAAGTTAGAATCCAGTTTTATCTAGTGAGTGGTCAGTAGCCCACATTAATTTATCTGCTCAATTTAGTGGGGTTTGAGAAAAGCTATAGTCCTTCTTTGTTGAGCTTTTTCTTATAATTGTTACTTAAAAACCTTTGCTTGTCTGAACCACATTGTAAAGGTATCACAAATCCACTGGAACGTTGGAACTTTTTTTTCTTTCTTTTTCTCCCTTTGGATCTTGAAAACTATTCACTTCAACCTGCATATTTAAATGTTTCCAAATTATACAATCCGTACACCATGGATATGAACCTGTTTATCAATTCAGGGCAGAACTGGATTGTACTGTAACTCTATGAAGGTGACAGCACTGTGAAAAAAATAGCATATCACAAGTGTTCTATTAAAATAGACATGGTAAGAATATGCACTTTGTATAATAAATGTTTTTAACCCCCACCTAACTCCTTTCTGTTTTCCATATACAATTTTCAGAGTGGAGCTGGAAACCTGGGTAGAAGTCTGTTTTCTAAGGAAATGAGATTACTCATAGTGATAAAACCTAAATGTGTCTGCATAGAGCAGGTTCCTAGTCATTAAAAATCATTTGAAAATCAAAGAGTTCTGCCTTTCTTTCTTCTTTGGGGCAGTGAGCAGTGACTAGAACTGCAGTTTCCAATATCAAAGCTTCAAATACTCATTTAAATTGCCCATAAAACTAGTAATAAAAGGTACTTTGGCTTCCCTATGTTTGTGTTTGCGGGGAATTCCACTTTAGTGCAGGGCTTCTCAACTCAGAGACTATGAAAAGCAATCAGGATATTATGACAACCCAGCTAAACAAGAGTTATGGTTAGGGCTGGCCTTATATTTTTTAGAAGGTTTTTGTATGTTGTCAAACTACAAAATACTTTGCCACCAGCACTCCTCTATTCCCAGCCTCCCCTAGAAAAGTTACTTAGTTCTGTCCCACCTTCCCCCAAAATGAATATTATTGATCTTTGAACACCATGATCCCTTCCTACTGGGCACATACAAGTAAACACCACAATGCCATCTTGTGCACATCTCTGACTGTCTGTCTTGGGATTTTATTCGGTTACTGCAGCATCTGAATGACTTCACTGTTGCTACCAATTTTATAGGGAAGTCCCTAGGTTAGTAGGATAATTCTGTGGCTTTGCAAAGAAGTAATCTCTGTAGTTTTAGTTCTTGTATCCTTTTACAAAAACAGGGTTTTATAATGACCACAGGAAGGAACTGCTGGCCAGCTGTGCCAGTGACACCAGCAGCTGCCCAGGTGAGCACCTTAGGATGCCCTTGCTTTGTCATAGAATTCCACCCCACTCTTTATCAAGTTTTCCGCCAAGCATTACAAATGAGCTGACCTCCCACATAGTCAGGTCCATGGGGGTGGCTAAGACCCTGGGCACTCTGAATGGCAGCCTGGAGGCAACAAAGCTGCAGTGCCTGCTACCCCATTCAGGCAGCTGCTGCTCCAGGCAGAGGGCCAGTGTAGTGTTGTGCAGATGTGCACAAGTGTGGCAGGCTGTCAAGGGCTGAAGCAAAGTGAAGAGAGAAAGGACTAAGAATGAAAGTGAGAGAGAGAGAGAATGAGTAAGCACAGCAGAGGGAGAGCTAGGAAGGAAAGAGAAAAAGGGTGAGGAAAAACAAACAAGACAAAAACACCAAAAGATGGAGGAAGAGAGCTGCCTTGTTCCTTGCCCTCTCTCTGCTGCCTACAGTCCTGTGCATACCTCCTCAACCTCCACAAAAACATCCTTGGTGGATTCTTTTCCTGGGGGACCAGTCCCAGCTTTTCACCTTGAAGGTTTGGCTGCTTTATAAATAACCTGCTTTTATTTTTAAACATAAATAAGGGCTCAAGGTATTAAGCTCTTTTAAGTGCCCATGCAAACTCTTGCTCAGGCAGCTCTGAGCTTTTTGGAGGAATCTATTTGAACGATGCTATGGCATGTACATTCACCTATCAGATGGTTGCACTTAAGGCTTTTGGACACTTCTTGGCTCTGCTGACAACAACTCTGCAAAATCTGAGAATTTTTCTTGACTCACTGGTTTCAGCTGCTAAAAACAGCATTTTGCAAAAGTGACAGGAATGGGACGCAGTCAGGAACATGGAATTAAATTTCATGAGCGCATCTCCTGTGATTTGTTCTTCATTATGAGATGTTTTCTAGGGATAACAAATCATTTGAAGACTAATTTGTAGCTTAGTGGCTCGTGGCAGAGCTGTGCTACTACCTAGCACGTCCGTAAGTGGCAGATAGTGGAATGACCTTCAGGAGAGGTTAGCTGCAAAATAAGCAAGGGTAACTCTGACAAATAAGCAGTGGCAGACCAAGAAGCAGCAGTACCACAAGGATGTGGTAGGGACAGCAGATGGCAATGCTTTCCCTCCTGAAAAGCCACATATATCCTTTAACAGTGGTGTGACATGGCAAGTACAGGTCACCATTATAATAAGCCTGTCCAGCCCCCAGCCACTGGTTTACAAGTCCTCAGTGGCAGAGCAGGCAGAAGATATTGGAATCCCAATGGCTGCAAAGGCGGATCAAGGCTTCATTGGAATGAGATTTCCAATTGTGTTGGTCTCCTTGCCATTGGATCAAGGTCCTGTTCTTCAAGGACTGTGTGCAACCTGATGTGCAGATAACCCGTGTTCCACCTTTCAACACTAGCAGTTGGCTTCCTTTGTTTTCCTTAGTTCACATGATGAAGGAAACCTTTACGAGGAAAAGGCTAGGATCTTACTACCTTTTAATAAAGAGTCTGTGGGCTTGAGCTTGCAAGCCTGCAAAATCTGGAACTGGTTCTTGATAACATAGAAACAAAGACATAACAATGAAGCCAGGTGTTGGGGGCAGTGGCAACTTCTGGCTGCTGCTGTGCTGTTGGCACAGTTGTGTGGTTGTGGTGGCAGCTGGCCTGGTTGTTCTGCCCTAGTTACACTACTCACTACTACCAGGAGCAAAGCATAGCCATCTGAAATAGCTATGTATCTGTAAGACTGCTGCAAAGGACTTGAGGCTTAACAAATTCAGTGTGCTGGCAATGCAGAAATTTTATAGGCAGTGCCATAGGAAGGGGTGGGGGTGGTGGTGAGTGGGGCAATCGCCCTGGGCACTGAAGCAAAGGGGTACCAATAGGTGCTGCCCAGCTGGGGCAAGGTGCAGGATAGAGCCGTGAGCAGCAAGTTTGGGGGGGTGCAGGGACAGAGGAAGGGCAGCTGCGTGCACTCTCAGCCAAGCATGGGGGGGGGCATGTGCCCCCCAGATCTGTGTGTGGGGCAAGGGTGGGCTGCTGCTGTGGTCTTTGCCCCGTGTGCCAGACTTTGTTGTTACAGTACTTCTATAGGCCACAGTTGTAGAAATTATGCACTCAGAAATAGCTTAAGGACAGCCGGGGACATGATACCTGTTTAATCACAGGTGTGTGGATGGGATGGAAGAGAAGGCATTGGGTGCAATACCAGGGATAATATTAACTCTTTTTGAAAAGCACCGTGGGATCTTTAAATTCCTTTAAACTACTAGAGACAGGCAGGAAGCTTTGACCTCAGTTTAACATCTCATCTGAAAAGTAGTAAGTACTTCTGACAGTATAGCATTCCCCAAATGCTACATGGAAGAGAGAGCATTGGATGGGAGCCCAGTCCTAGCATCACACTGAAACCCAAGATATTTGGGGCCTGAAATGATTTTGAATGAGCTATACTGTGAGTGACAGTGATGGTGGGAACTAAAACCTATGTGTCGCTAACACAGAAATCATTTCTAAAATTACAAATGAAAAAAGTACCTTAAGGAAGGGTTTCAGGAATTTAGCCACTACCCAGCTAAACTAATCCAGCTCTGGGATTAGCAGAAGGCTTCATATTTTAGTCTGATCAACCTGATGCTTCCCAAGAGCATTTAATTGGAGGGAAAAGAACAGCTTCATGAACAGTCCAGATACTAGCCTGTGGGACAATGTAATAAACATGAGGTAGTTTGATAGTATCATCCATTATTTGTGTCTCAAGAGAGATCCCAGTCAGTGCTCTGGGGCTTGTGCTTTACAGACAAGTGAAAATACAATCTGGGATTATAGCAAGAACACAGAAGTTAGAATACAGTGAGGGGCATGGGAGGGAGAGGCATCAATTTAGCAAGCAGGTTTGCACATATATATAATTAATTCTAGATAGCACTGCTTGTAGGCATCACAGCAAGGGGAAATCTTAAAAAAAGGATTTGATGAAGGACAAGAGAGCAGCTTTAAGGGAACACGATTCTCCTGGTTAAAAGCACTGTATGATGAAGGCCTGAGGGACAAGATGAAGGTTGGCTCCTTGGTGAAGCAAGGGTAAAGGTCTCCACTGTGACAACGCAGTAGATATAAGTAGGAAAGAACCAAATGATGAAGGGTCTTACTGGAGAGGATTAGAGCTGAGATTCAAATGGGTTTTCCATCCCACAAAATTATTTGAAGTATCAAAAAATTTTGTGTCCCAAATAATCATGAAATGAAGTCTCAATACTATTTCATGCACCTAGAACCTGGGCAAACACTCTATAACACCTGAGCTAAGTACAGACAGTCAAAAAGCCCAAGGCTGAATCAATTCAATCTTTGCTGGTTAGTCTAAGCTGCATAGGTTGAACTGATAAGCAAGTGAACAGACATTCACTTTTGATTCTGGAAATGTAGCCACATGTCTGCAGTGGCCCAGGCCAGAATCTGGGGAGCTCAAGAGCATGCCTCCCTGCTTAGCTGAATCAGACAGCTTGGGCCAAGGCTAGCCTACCCAACCTGCAAGAGGGAATTTGCAGGGGAGGTGCAAAGCATCCTGGGATGTTGGGGGACTGTGAGTTAACTTGAATTTGGAGAGGATCTGGGGCTGCAGTTCAATAAAGCAACTTAACCTAAATCAGTTAATCATCCAGGTTTCTCTTAAACCAGTTTTGGCCATTTTGAAGGTGGTTTATGTGCATTGGACTTCTGTTGTGTTACAGATTTGAAACAGTTTCCAATCACTTATACGAGTTCATGTGCAATTTCTGGCTCTAGCCCTGGCTATTAGGCAGGATGACCGCCTTCCTTTAGCAAGTGCATATGTATCTGGATGATCCTCTTCTACCACAGGTGGAAATGGAATCCAATCTACGCATAAGCACCAAAAATTGCAGTGTTTTTACGATGTTCCGTCCATGCAGCACATCTGGCAAGGAAATGCAATGCAATGCATTGTCACGTAGCATAGCTCTAGGGATAAAAGAGGAACATCGCTGCGGGCTAAGGGTTCTGTGTGGTGTTTCATTGACTCGGTAGATAAAGTTCTACCTCTGGCAGGTTAATTGACCCGGTCTTGCTTCTTTGTAGGCAGTAGTTGGGATTGCTCTTCAGGAATAACATCCTGAGGATCAGGCTTGGGTGATTACAGCCCCTTGAACTGGCCCTGCAAGTCAAACTTGCCTCAGCAGGCAGGAGAAACCACCACAGAAGCAAACGTTCAAACTTTCAGCAGAACCATCCTTCACGATGTGCTGAGACAGAGCCCGTTCCTCTTTAAATCCTGCTCAGTACTGCAGTGCTCCAGCACTGTTGCCATGGCAGAGCCTTCACCATAGTAATAACCTCTTTCAAGGAAGGTTAAAGAGAGACAATGCACATGCTCAGAAATGCCGTATTTGTTCGGTTGGCAGTTCACAGCAGCCATTCCAAAGAGACCATCACAAAGACGAGAGAGAGCAGGTACTGGTATCTTTTCATTTGTTGGAGGGGGGACTTTTCTCTTTTGGGGAACCCCAGGCAGGCTATGCTCAGCTTCTGATCCAAAGTCAGCTGCAATGCCGACGGAGACCACTCTTGAAAGCATGATGATATTTTTCTCCAGACAGTGATTTTTTTTTCCACTTGAAAAATTAACACAGTGAAATGGAGGCAACTGATGTTCTGCGGGAATGTTTCTTAACACGGGGCTTATGTATGGAGTGGAACTGGGACTGTATCGGGTATCTTGCAAAAGTTTAACTTAGCATCTGCTTCATTTGTTTCACTAGGGCTGAAACTCAGCTGACTACGGGAACAGCCTGTTTGTATTGAAGCACAGAGCCACAGGTATTTTAGATGAAAATTGGCACTATTCTAATTTTCTGTTGCAGGAAACACTCAGATTTTGCCATATCACATTGCAAGGCTTGGGGGTTAACTAGATTACAACTGATTTTAAACATTTAGCTTATTAGGCTTTTAATCCTCCGATTCAATTTTACTTTTAAATAAAGATTATAGAAGTGGTAGAGGATTTAATCAGATCATTATTTGTTGTCAGGAGGGGTTGGGTTTTAAACTCATGCAGGGTCTCAGTCATATGCATGAAAGGAATTGCACTAAGGACCAGTGCTGGCCCCGGAGACTGCATGTGTAATCAGTGTGATGCTCCTTTCTGCTGCAAAGCCTGTACTTGCAACTGGGTTTTGGGCTTAGAGGAAGAGGGGGGGGCACACTGAAGTATTCATTTGCTGCACCAGTTGGTGGTTTGCCCCAGCTGCAGGTGTTCATGAAAAGCTTGTAGCTTAGTTCAGGTGTCAGGGTCTAGAAACATGGCCTTGCAGTTGTCTAACAGCAGATTTATTCCCTTATGTTTCTGTTTCAGCACTGGGGGAAAAAACCTCTTCTGAATTGAAAATGTTGACTGTAGCATGTAATGCTGTGTTCCAGCATTGCATGCTGTGCACACTGAATTCACATTCTTATGCAATATCTTTTGTTCAACGTGCCTGGACTTAAAAATCAGGGAAAGAAGAGACAGTTTGTCCTCTTATCTTCCTTAGGTTTGCTAAAGAGAATCTGTGCTCTGGTTATGTGGATTTTATTTGTAATCCTTTTACAGCTTCACTTTATTTACCTTCTTGCTGCCTGTGTTGGGACATACAGCATGGGCAGCGAAAGCTGGGTGAACCAAGGCCATACTGGCATCTTGTCAGGATCCTGAGGGTAGTGGGAATTAAACAGATTGCAGTTGTAATCTCTAGTAAAGCTTTGCAGCTTCAGGGGCTACAGTGCTCCATTTTGACTGAACAGCCTACCTGGTTAGGTAAGATGAAGTGCTGTACACTGAAGCTGGTGGTCTCCAAGGCTACGTACATAAAATCAAAAAGCCGAAGGCTGGATTGATTCAGTCATCTCAGGTTAGTTTAAGCTGTGTAGATTGAACCGATAAGCAAGTGAACAGACATTCATTTTTGATTCTGGAAATGCAGCCACATGCCTGCACTGGCCCAGAGGGTGCTAGAGCATGGCTCCCTGCTCACCTGGAGCAGACAGCTTGGGTAAAAGCTAGCCCTCCCTGCAAGGGGGAGGGGCTTGTAGGGGAGGTGCAAAGCATGCTAGGGTGCTGAGGGACAGTCAGTTAACTTGAATTTGTAGGGGATCTGAGACAGAAGTGCAATAAGCTGATTTAACCTAAATCAGTTAAGTCTGATACTGCATCCATCCAGGTTTATCTTAAACTGGTTTTGGCCATTTTGAAAGCCATTAATGTGCACTGAACTTCTGTTGTGTTACAGATTTCAACCGGTATCAAGTCACTTATACCAGTTTATGTGTAACCTCTGTCCCTAGCAGTGAAGCCATGCCTGCAGGTTCCCATGTTAATTTTAGTTTGTATAGAAAAGGTCAAGAATCAGCATTGCAAAGCTGTCAAGGTAGTGGGTGCCCTAGCTGGCAATCTCTGCAGAGAGGCCAAAAATGGAGAAGCCATGGTAGCTGAACTTCCATTGCCTTCCTAATGACCCGCCTCCAAGTTAGGGACCAGGCAGACTAGGGGAGTCATGACAGAATCTCTGCTGTCCACCCTCTAGTTGTTCCACAAATCAAGGCAGGCAGTTACTCTCCAAGGCTGCCAGTCTGAGACAGTAAGTTCATTAAAACAAAATGTTTTGTCTGTAATATTTGTCATTAACTTATTTATTACTCCTTTACAAAGCAGGAAGTGCCAGCTAACAGGATGCTGTTTCCCTCTCTCCTAAGAAGAATGGTCTTCATGATTCCAATACTTTCTGTAATTGGCCTGCTCTCCATGGATCCCATTAGAGCAGACCAAGAATCAGGAACAGCAATCCCAGCTGAAAGTATGTACCGCTTGTCCACTGGTTTTCTCAGACCCTGACCTGTGCTGTGATACATGTGTAATACTGAGGCTTTACAAATTTGTAGAGAGCATTCAAACCAGGAGACTTCATGTTTTCATTGCACCATGCCAGAAACTTCAGACTATACCGTATACCCCTCCTTACGGCCTACCTTAGCTTCTGAAACACATGCATACTCCCCATGTATTCATCTGAGGCCCCTTACCACACTGCCTCTTTGTGCATCCTGTGTTCTGCCACTACCGTGATCACATCTACAGTATGCCAGTGTTATACGCTATCACCTAGGGGTGGATCCAGGGGGTGGGGGGGTGCAGTGGTGCACCTGCACCGTCCTTTCATTCCTGGTCTCTTCAAGGTTTAAAACCACCTGCATGGCAGTGGCAGCAGCATTTCTAGTCAGGTAGTGCTGAGGGAGTCTATTGACTTCATGGCTTATTATAATATAGCTGACCCCTTCTAAACTCTTCATTCCACACGTGTTAATGACCCTCTCTTCTTTTTAATGGCCTTGTTGTTCCACCAGTCAAGCTATCTTGTTCTGCAGTTAACTGTTCCTGGTAATGAAGCTCCTTTTTCACAGCCTTGCAGATTGGAATAAATTAAAAACAATGAATTTATATTTGTTTTTGTTTCAATCTTAAATTGAAACACAGTCCTAGGCCCCTAGCTTGTTAGTAAAGCTTCTAGTTTATTTTCAACTGGAGAAAAATATGTGCTTGTTTTGTATGTGATGATGATGCACCTCACCATCTGCACCTGCTTTTCAAAATTCCCACCTGTGCCTGCCATCGCTCCTGCTGCTCCCTCCCTTTGGCTTTTCCTCTCCGCTGTCATGTGCCAGGCAATAATACTGTCCTTTATAAGCATTTTAAGACTCACTCCTGTCAGCAAATACTGGCCTCTCATTGCAGCTTTTTCTCTACCTTCAAATATATTAAAATGTTTCTTTGGAATTAAAAAAGTGAAAGTCCAAGATACCAAGCAAGCATTTCTCATAATCTTTTGCTCTTCATTTGCAGTAGCTTACCCCTCAATGAAAGAGTGCTAAGCTACTGCAGGTTAGCTTTTATTTACCATGGAGAAGGAGCATACAAATGAATAGTTACCATGGAAGATATCATATGCTATAAATCTATTTTACCTTGTGGTGACTTGTTCATTTGCTTATGCCTTGAGAGCTTCTAATGAACAGTACTCTATCATTGGTCATCATTATTAAGATAGACATCTTCATCTTTCCATTCGCCTCCTTTTGTTTGCAGTCATCCATTCACATGTACTAAATCTAGTTTATATGACAAGCTAGCTGGAGCAAGGCCTGTCATTTTAATTGCCTAGGAAATACCAACCTCACCACTGCCACAACCTATATGATTAGAACAGATGGACTAGTAACAACACTAGAACATTCAGAAACACAGTTTTTTTACCACCTGTATTTTTAGCCCTTTCTCCGTCTATTTGGCTGAATATTTGGCATACTTCTGTCCTCAGGCAGGCCGAATTCATCATTCCTTGTTAGCTGGCAGATCTTGTGCCGGAGGGTCCTGCTCCAGCTTGTCAAGAGAGTGTAGAAATCAGGTGAATGCCAAACATTTGCAAAATGGGCTGAAGGCTGCTGCAGGATTTTCTTGCCTCACTCTGATTCTTTTCTTGTTCTCCTGAGGCTTTGCAGTGCAGGCTGGCCTCAGGTCTGGGCATTTTGCTGAAGCCAGCATTCCAATAATGTAATCGAAAATGCATAAGAGGCAAGTGAGAGCCTATGGAGAGTGAATGGTGGTTGATTTTAAAAGACATATTTTAACTGCTTTAACTAGCCTCTCTCCATGATAATGCTTATAGCATATTTTCTAGTTGGATGAATAATCAGACCACAGCTACACACATCAGTTTAGGTCACCTGGATGTGAGAATACAAACTTTATAAACATTGCAGTCGACCAGAATACAGAAGCCCTGCTGCTCTGTAATATCAGCCAAAGAGAGCACATTGCTCCAGTGCAGTGGTTGCTACACTGGCACAGATTCCTGGGGCACATTGAACAGTTCAGACCAAAGTCTGAGCCAAATTCAAAGTCTCAGTCCATTGTATTGGCCTAAGCAACCACTCCTGCGTGATCATGATCTTTCTTGTATTCTGTTAAACCATCCACCTCAACTCTCAAGCTTGAGACCTGGTGATGAGGTCTTTCTTGGAAACGGGTCCAAAGCTTTGGGGCTCGCTACTGCAGGAGATTAAATTGAGCACCACTGTAATTGCCTGTGAGATAAGTGGAAGCAGACAACTCATTTCTTCTGGTATTCTCCCAGCAACTACAACATTGACAGAGAAGGAAAAGAAGTGGAAGATGACAAGGAAGAGAAGGCAGGAAAGAGACAAACAGAAATAGCAGTAAGAGAACGGAAGGAAGAAAAAAAGGAAAGAAGCAAATTTAAAAAAATGGAAATTTCTTACCATGTGTAGTCCCAACTGCTTCAAGTGGAGATGAGAGGAAAAGAAAACACACTGGCTTTATTAAGCCTTCATTAGTCTTGTTTCAGTGAGTTCTTTTTGAGGCATTTGATGATACTGAGGGCCCTAGGATAAAAATGTAGGTGAATACTTACATAGATGAAGAGATCCTTTTATCTAGACCTTCACCTATATGTTTTCATTAGACTTCAGTCTGAACACTTTTCTCTCTTTTTTTGGCCCAGGCACTTGGAGTGCCTGTAGACATGCAGACTTAATTAATCTAGTCTGCTGGACCATGCTAATTACCATGCTCCAGCAGCCTCCATGTCTCATGTATCATCATCCCCACACTTCAAAATGGTGGCTGGGGTGCTTTAAATAAAGCTTGTTGAATGAACTTTAGTTAAAGCACTCCCACTGCCATATGAAGGGTGGGGATGCTGATACACAAGATGGTGTGGATGCTTTAATTAAAGCGGCCCTTGGAGCTGCTCAATTAAAGTGCCCACTCCATCCCTGGAGCACGTGTAAAAACACCCTTGGTGCTGATAGTGGATAGCTTATTTCCACCTTACTTATTGTTCTCTCTAAAGGGATTAGTTCAGCCCAAACCCAGAGTCATTCCTATTGATTAACATTTCATGCACTTTAATATTGTCTCTCTGCTAAAACCCTTCTCCAGGTCGCCCCTGTGTTGACTGCCATGCTTTTGAATTCATGCAGAGGGCTTTGCAGGACTTAAAGAAGACTGCGTATAATCTAGACATGCGGGTAAGGAGACACTGGGCTTTTATTTGTAATATGAAAAGGTTGTTTGGATAAGGTGGATGGATTTGATTTGGGCCTGGACAATCTTCTCTGCAAATCTGTTCTCAGAAGCCAGTGTCCAGCAACTTGTGCTCACTGGTCAGGTCAAGAATTTATGAGGAACCGCTGGGAGAATTTGTAAGGAATCAGGGCCAGGAGTGTTTTGACTAAGCCTGTGGCTCCTAACTCCCTCTCTAATTCAGATCAGTCAGTGCTGGCTAAGAATCATCACAAGGCTTTCTACTCTGAGTGTATTTCTTGGACCATTGCCTTCTCTAAAATAAATTCAGAGGAACACTAATATTTATTTCTTCTAACCCCACCCCCTCAATCTCTGAAACCCTAAACACAAACAAAACCTCAAAAACCCAAAGAAAAACCCTACTTGGATAAATTAGTCCACTGCATACACTTCTCCCTCTAGGAAGAGGATTAGAGAGCAAACAACCTGTGATAGCTATTGCTTAATTCTCAGCTGGTTGTTGCTCTGATGCTGTAGTGATGATAAGCATGGAATAAGGACCCATATCAAATGGATTATATGTAGAATGGGAACTAGCTGGCTCAAGACCAGTCTGGAGAAAATATGCCAAGGATTTCTCCTCACTGATAGTCTGTGTCTGCCTTTTGTTACTAGAGCTTGCAATCTGTGGATATTGTGTCTCCAAATGCTGCTAATCAAATAGCAGCTTGTCCAGGATATTTCTGATTTTTTTTTCCATCATTATCTATCAAGGACTTTACTAGATGCAGATCTGACTCTTGTGATTCCTGCCTTTGCTACCTCAGTATTACATAAAGCAGTTCACTCTACTTAGGGCAATGTCTTAATCAATTTGGGAACCTCCTCAAGTTCTATCTTAAATAGTAGTATTGCTTTGTGCTCTTAAACAGCTGGCATGTTCCCATCATAAGTAAGTGCTGACCTTGCTGTTCATTGGGACTAAGGACAGAAATTACACATAAACCAGTTTAAGTGATCAGAAACTGGTTTAAACCTGTAACAGAACATAAGTTCAGTGCACATAAACCAGTTCAAAAAAAGATGAAACTGGTTTAAGATAAACCTTGTTGAATGTAGTATCAGACTTAACTGATTTGGGCCAAACTAGTTTATGCAATGTCTGTCCCAGACCCCTTCCTGGTTTAAATTAAACCAGAGTCCCCCAGTATCCGAAATGCTTTGCAGCCCTGGGCTGGGCTGGGCTCTCTGCTCCAGAGAACAGGGCTGGCCCTGCCCCACTGTTCCCTCGCCAGAGCTCCAGCAGGGACAGCAGGGTCTGCCTGGCTTCCCTCTATCCCCTCCTCTTCCCCCCCCTCCCCTTGCTGCTCAAGTAGGGATCCTCCCTTCCCATCTCCCACAGCACAGGCCCCAGCCCCACAGACCCTAGGCTTGTGGTATGCTAGTTAATGCTGAGAGGTGTGTGTGTGTGTGTGTGTGTGTCTCCAATTTCATTGGGACAAGCAGACAGAACAGTGCTCACTTAGAGCTTTCTGGAGCTAATCAACAGGTCAGCTGGTAATGTTCTTCCATTCCTTCCTTGGAAAAAGCTGTTTAAGAAGAACCTGAACTAATGAGAGAGGCTTTTGTTTTGTCGATGGACTGATAAGCGCTGTGTTATCAGCTCCCTGCTGGCTCCCTCGCCTGTCAGGTTTGCAGACAGTATGAAGAAGCAGGGAGAGGGAGGTTGAAGAGCTCAGTATCATCAACAGATGCATGCATTGCACACCTCCACTTTGTCTCAGAGTGCTAGCCAGGAGCTGGGGTCTATCAACACCCCCACCCCTTGAGCAGCAAGTGAGAAAAAGCCTGGGATGGTGCAGGCCGGGTGGGGTTTAAACCCCTCCCTAATCAGAGTGTCCTGCCGGGGCCTGGCCACACCTCCCCCTCAGCCCAGCACTGTAGGATGGAAGGGAGGGCTGCTTTAGTGCACCCCAGCTTCTAGCCTGAGCCAATGCAGGCATGTGTCTGCATTGCATAGTTTATGTCTGCATTTCCTCAGTCCAGAGGGAATGTCTGTACAGTTGCAAACTGATTCAATCTAGGTAGGTTAGATGAACCTGCAAAGATTGAATCAATTCAGGCTTTTTGAATGTCTGTCTTCTAGCCCTGTATCTCTGCACACATGCAAAATGGAGAGCAGGACAGTTCATCTAGAAAGCAATAGCAACATCCAGGAATAGCACGTGGCAGAGTAAAAGAACAGCCACAGTGGCTGACTGCTCCAAGACTAAACTGTATCTCCTCTGAGGGCTGGGTCTCTGTATCTGTACCACTTTGGATACAGTCTACAGATTTTGGTTTCACCAGCAACTGAAGCCAGTCGTCTATTAATCCAAGAGCTGGAGTGCTGCTAGCAGGGGATGTCCCTCACTGCTGACTGTGTCCTGAAGGGTTTGAGATGTTGCAATTCTGTTCAAGTTCTGAAGCATCATGGGGATATGCAGTAGATGGACAATCAGCCAAGTCCTAGAAAGGCAGAACTCTAGTGTACAGCATTTTTTCAAAAGAAGTATCTATTACTTTGGGTACTCTGCTGCATGTCCTATGATTCATATAAGCCAATGCAGGTCCTAGGCTTGGAAGTGCAAAAGCATGCTGGCATTTTTAGCTATTGGATTGAAGCCTCTTTGAAAAGAGAGTCCCTAAAATGTAAATGAAAATGCAGCTGCTGGGAGGAATGGATGACTTACCCTGAAAAGATATATTCCAGCAGGGCCAAACTGGATGTATTTATCAAACAGATTTGTTTATAAGTATAAAAGTCAAATGTATACAGACGGCTTCTGAAAAAAATCTGCTTAATGAATACATTTGCTGAGTATCACTTACAGTCAGAATGATACATCAAGGCTGTGTTGAGTTGTGCCAGTAAATCCTTCCCCTCTGTTACAAAGATAGTTGAATCCCTTCAGCAAGCAGCACTCAGCACCACCTGATTGCTCCCTGATAAGGAAAGATAAATACAAAGGAGATGTGACCTTTCTAAACCCATGTGCTTGGCTTGAAACTCAGCTTTTTTTTTCTGCAGCAATTTCTCAGGGCTTCAAAAATTTCTCTGTGACAATAAGGTGACTTACTGAGGATATGTGTTACTGATGTCATGGCCACAGGCACCAGAGCAAGGAAAAACAAAGGTTAAACTGTGTAACATAGAATCATAGAAAATTAGGGTTGGGAGGGACCTCAGGAGGTCATCTAGTGCAACTCCCAGAGATAAGAGTGGTAGTTAGATGGGCTCTAATCAGGAAGGTGGCAAAGAAGGCTGAGTTCCTGAGCCCTGCGGTTGTCTACATTCACTTGAAGAAGTGGATACTTTTCTTCCCTTATTTGTTTCTTTTTTAAACTTAAGGTGGTATGATAAAATTTTTTTCCCAACTGGCAAAGAGAAAATGAAGAGGGAATGGAAAGATTTTCAGCTAAGTTCAGAGCCATAACTACGAATTTCTCAGATGTAGGTAGGAATAGTGTTATCATACGTCCGGGTTTTCCTGGACATGTCCTCTTTTTGGGTCATCCCATCTCTGTCTGGGCAATTTTTTTAAATATCAGCAAATGTCCAGGATTTTGCTCTGCTTTTGCTTTCCCAGCACTTCCCAGCTTGCCCCAGCAAGGAGCTGCTTGGGGCTGGGGGTGGAGAGGGAGGGCAGTTGGAGGCAGAGGGCATCAAGGGCTCTGCATGCAGCCCTGGCAGCTGCAGGCAGGTAAGTCTGTGGGGGGCAGGAGTTGGAGGGCCAGGGCTGTGTTTGTGTGTGCATGTGTATATACATGTGTGCATGCCTGCCTGCACTGGGGCTGCAGCAGGGCAGTGGGGGAGGTACCTGCCCCTCCAGCGAGGGAAGGGAGTGGGAGGTTCTTTGGGACAGTAGGGAGCTGCATGGACAGTAGGGCTGGGGGGGTAGGGGGCTATGGGTTGGGAATGGGGAGCACTGGCAGAGCTGGGGGGCAGGGGGCTGTGGGTTGGGAATGAGGGGTACTGGCAGGGCTGGGGGGGCAGGGGCTGCAGGTTGGGAGTGAGGGGCAATGGCAGGGCTGGGGGTGTGTGGCTTGGGAGTGAGGGACATCAGGGGGTGGGGGACTGCAGGTTGGGAATGGGGGGTATCAGAAGGGCTGGGGGGGCTGCAGGTTGGGAGCGAGTGGCAGGGGCAGGGCATAGACATATTACTGCCCCTCCCCCCCCATCATAACTTCCCCCTACAGGTGTCCTGTTTTTTGAAACTGGAAATATGGTAGCCCTATGACAGCAGACCATGGATACCTTGCCCTGTAATATATTTGTATGGTGCTAAACCCTGTAATTTTCTCTTCATCAACTTACAGCTCTTTTTACCTTTAAGTAATTCCATATCTAAATTCTTGAATGGGTCTGGACTAGGAATTGTCTAGTCACACAGCTGAGCTAGGAATTGTCTATATATATTTTCAAAACATGATAAAGCACGGGGTCTGGATGAGTGCAGCTTTTCAGTTCTTCACTCATTAGTTCAGTACTTGCCTGAACTGACCAAATGTTTCTGTGTGGTAGTTGTTTGGCACTTTACCAATAGGATGAGCTTGGTTGTTCTAGTATATTATGCATATTTGAAAGATATTGTACAATTTGTTTGACTGCCTTAATTTAGTACCTTAATTTAGTACCTATTATGCCTATGAGAGAGATTCCATCCAGAATATCATTGATCCCCTTGCTGGTCTTCTTATGAGTGGAGACTACCCAGACTCAACAATTTATGTGATGTGTTCTTATCTCTACAATGGGCCTAACCAAAATACAGTGTTTGAACAGCTGTGAATTCTGTTGGACTTAAAGTAGAAATTAACTTAGAAGCATGGAACCCTCTCTAATTCTTAGGTATAATTTTAGAAATGTTTTAATCCTGTGTGCATATAGCTTTGTGATAATGCTTAAGTATTAGCTACCAGCCCTGTATCTCATATCATTCATTCTGGGGGGGTTTCTGTCCATAGTTACTTAGCATGTTGAAAGCTCATGACAGTAGGGAAAAAAAAAGGCCTGAGCCATGTCTGAGTTTTTAAACATTACTAAAATATATATAAAGATTGTGAGCAACCTTGAGACTTAGCTCAGAAAATGTTGGTGAGCTCTCAGGTTCCTTATTCATAATAGTTTGAGTAGTGTCAAGGTGAAATTTAAAGTTTGGTGACCACATGCTTTTAGGAGATTAGCAAAAGTGTGATCAGATCTTCCCAGACAGCAGCAACTGAAGTGAACAAAATTGATATATCCTGTATCAGTGAGATATCATATAACTATGCTTTATGGATCAATTAGAAAAAGCTTAGTATAGGAAGGAGTTGTTGAGAGAAAATGGTTGGTGAGCAGTGCAGCAAGTGCCAGCCCTCTGGGCTAAGGATAGACATTACACATAAACCGGTTTAAATGATCAGAAACTGGTTTAACAGATGTTCAGTGCACATAAACCAATCTGAAAATGACTGAAACTGGTTTGAGATAAACCTGGTTCAATGTACTTAACTGATTTGGGTCAAATCTGTTTATGCAAAGTCTGTCCCAGACCCCTTGCTGATTTAAGTTAAATTAGACACCCCCAGCATCCTGGCATGCTTTCTGGGCTGGGTGGGGCTCTTTACTCCACAGCAGAGATAGCCCCTTCCCTCTGCTCCCTGGCTGCAGCTCAGCACAGACTGCAGGTATCCTGCTTCCCCCCTCCCCTCCCTGTCCCCTCTGCCTTACAGACACCTCTCAGCATTAGCTAGCAGACAACATGCCAGCTATGGTCGGCGCTGTGGCAAACAGGACAAAGGGAGAATCAACAGGTAGCTAGTAATGTTCTTCTGTTATTTTCTTAATGAGGTGATAAACACTGAATTAGGGCTGATAAACAATATTATCAATTCCCTGCTGGGCTGGTCAGAAGTGGGGGTACCCCTCCCTAATCAAAGTGTCCTGCTGGGGGCTGGCTACCCCCCCCACCCTCAGCTCAGCACTATGGAAGGGAATGGAGGGCTGCCCTAGCACCCCTTGGCTTCTAGCCTGAGCCACTGCAGACTTGTGCCTGCATGTCTGGGATGTCTGTACAGTTACAAAGTGATTTAGCCTAGCCAGATAAGACTAATCTGCAAAGATTTCACAAATTAAGCCTTAGGTTTTTTGAATGTCTGTCCCTAGCCCTGGTGACTGTGCAGCTCTTGCTCCACCCTGGCTCCCTGGGAACCCTCCGCTTTTTCCTGCCTGCCATGCCTGGATGTAATTTTTTAATTTAGAAAAGGGAGGCTGCCCAGGGGTCTCAAAGTGAGCCCCTCAGCCACTAGCCAGCTGCACTCTAGCATATTATGTGCCTTAAGGGCAAATTTCATGGCCTCCAACCTCCCCTGTAGCCACACCCATGTCTCCCAGATGTTGCTGTCCAATCAGTCTTCCTTGTTGAGGCCTTGACCTTCCTGGTCTCCATCCCTTTTTTCTTGCTGGACTACGTAGCCCAGGGCCACTGTGCTGGACCTGGCTTCTGGGCTTCAGCTGTGGTCTTACCAATTCTGGCATTGGGCTCTTTGGCCCTGTCTCTGCCCTGCTCTGGCTACTGGGCTCCCTGGCTCTGTCTCCGCCCTTCACAGGCACTTCTGGGACCTCCTCCAAACCTGATAGACCCAACCCAAACCACTGGTTAAAGCTCATACTGGATGGCTTTAGTCCTTCTGCTTTAGGTAGAGCATTTTATTAATAATTGATTTTGATGAATTAGGTTCCAATCTTGCAAACACAGCTGAGTAGAATGCTTCCTACTTGGAGTTAATGCCAGTTAAGGCCACAAAACCACTCATGACAGTAAGTGTTTTGCTTGGGAGCAAGTGCTGAAGGGTGAGGACCTTCAAGTAGGAATGTACATTTTCATAGATTCATAGATGTTAGGGTCGGAAGGGACCTCAATAGATCATAGAGTCCGACACCCTGCATAGGCAGGAAAGAGTGCTGGGTTCAGATGACCCCAGCTAGATGCTTATCTAACCTCCTCTTGAAGACTCCCAGGGTAGGGGAGAGCACCACCTCCCTTGGGAGCCCGTTCCAGACCTTGGCCACTCGAACTGTGAAGAAGTTCTTCCTAATGTCCAATCTAAATCTGCTCTCTGCTAGCTTGTGGCCATTATTTCTTGTAACCCCTGGGGGCGCCTTGGTGAATAAAACCTCACCAATTCCCTTCTGTGCCCCCGTGATGAACATATAGGCAGCCACAAGGTCGCCTCTCAACCTTCTCTTGCGGAGGCTGAAAAGGTCCAGTTTCTCTAGTCTCTCCTCGTAGGGCTTGGTCTGCAAGCTCTTAACCATACAAGTGGCCCTTCTCTGGACCCTCTCCAGGTTATCCGCATCCCTCTTGAAGTGCGGTGCCCAGAATTGCACGCAGTACTCCAACTGCAGTCTGACCAGAGCCCGATAGAGGGGAAGTATCACCTCCTTGGACCTATTCGTCATGCATCTGCTGATGCACGATAAAGTGCCATTGACTTTTCTGATGGCTTGTCACACTGCCAGCTCATGTTCATCTTGGAGTCCACTAGGACTCCAAGATCCCTCTCCACTTCCGTGCCACCAAGCAGGTCATTCCCTAGGCTGTAGGTGTGCTGGACATTTTTCCTCCCTAGGTGTAGCACTTTGCATTTCTCCTTGTTGAACTGCATCCTGTTGTTTTCTGCCCACTTGTCCAACCTGTCCAGGTCTGCTTGCAGCTGTTCCCTGCCCTCCGGCGTGTCCACTTCTCCCCATAGCTTTGTGTCATCTGCAAATTTGGACAGAGTACACTTCATTCCCTCATCCATGTCGCTGATGAAGACATTAAAGAGTATTGGTCCAAAGACCGAGCCCTGCAGGACTCCACTGCCCACACTCTTCCAGGTCGAAACCGACCCATCTACCACAACTCTCTGGGTACGACCCTCTAGCCAATTCGCCACCCACTGGACTGTGTAGTCATCCAAGTCACAGCCTCTTAATTTGTTCACCAGAATGGGGTGGGATACCGTATCGAAGGCCTTCCTGAAGTCTAAGTATACGACATCCACCCCTCCTCCTGTGTCCAGGCGTTTCGTAACCTGGTCATAAAAAGAGACCAGATTGGTCAGGCACGATCTGCCTGCTACGAACCTGTGCTGGTTTCCCCTCAGCATAATTTGTCCTGCCAGGCTCTCACAAATGTGAGCCTTGATAATTTTTTCAAAGATTTTGCCTAGGATGGAGGTGAGACTGACTGGCCTATAGTTGCCCGGGTCCTCCTTCCTCCCCTTCTTGAAAATGGGAACCACACTGGCCCTTTTCCAGTCCTCCGGGACCTGGCCCGTGCGCCACGAGCGTTCAAATATTCCCACCAGTGGCTCTGCAATGATGTCGGCCAGTGCCTTCAGCACCCTCGGATGGAGCTCATTCGGGCCTGCTGATTTAAAGGCATCCAGTTCTTCCAAGTGACTCTGCACCATCTCAGGGTCTACGCATGGAAGTCTGGCACCTTGCTGCTGCCTCTCTACAACCCCAGTGAGAGACTTGTCCTGCCCCTCGCTTAGGAACACTGAGGCGAAGAACTCGTTGTGTTCAGCCTTGTCCTTGTTTATCTAAAAAACAATTTCCTGTTGTCTTTTACTTGGGTTGCCATCCTCAGCTCAATGGTAGCTTTGGCCCATCTAACTGCCTCCCTACAAGTGCGAGCAGAGGAGGTATATTCATCTTTGGTGATTTCTCCCTGTTTCCACTTTTTATGTGCTCCCCTTTTGGCCTTTAGGCTACCCTGGATTTCTCTGGTCAGCCAAGGAAGCCTCCTGGCCCCTTTCCCTCTTTTTCCTCGCATCGGGATTGTCTTGCTTTGTGCCTGAAGGATCATTTCCTTAAGGCACAGCCACCCTTCTTGGGCTCCCATCACTTCAAAACTCCTACTCTGCAGTGCGTCCTTGACTAATCGCCTGAGTTCATTGAAATCAGCTTTCCTAAAGTCTAGCACTTTCACCCTACTAGTTACCTTACCTACTCGACGTTTTATAAAGAATACTATTATTAGGTGATCACTGTCCCCCAGATGGCTACCGATCTGTAGGTCCCCTACCATGTCATCCCCCGTTGCCAATACCAGATCCAGTATGGCATTCCCCCTAGTGGGACCATGTACCTCCTGTCTCAGGTTGAGGTCCTGTATACAGGTTAGAAACCTGCGTGAGCGGTGGGACTTTGCTGTCTGCGTCTCCCAGCAGATGTCCAGGTAGTTTAGGTCCCCCATGACTACCGCCTCTTTAGCTTTTATGGTCTCCAAGAGCTGCCTCAGGAGCCCCGCATCTATTTCTTCCCCTTGATGTGGGGTTCTGTAGCAGACCCCTACCACCAAATCCCTTTCTCCTTGCCCCACATGTAGCCTAACCCACAATCCTTCTACTTCCTCATCCTTGGATTCCGTCTTGATGAGGGTTGATGTATATTGCTCATTGACATAGAGCGCAATCCCTCCCCCTTTTTTCCCTACCCTGTCCTTTCTGTACAATCTCTAACCCTCTATATGTACCGCCCAGTCATGGGACGAATCTCACCAGGTTTCCGTTAGCCCTACTAAATCATAGGTGTTTTGTGCAAGCAGGAGCGCTAGTTCATCCTGCTTGTTCCCCATGCTCCTAGCATTCGTATATAGGCACTTGAGCCCTGCGACTGGTGCCTTTGCTGCCCCCCCGCTCCGAGTCCCAAGGGGCCCCTTATTTCTTACCTTCTCATTGCTTACCTGTGCTGTAGTGCTGGCCGCCCCATGGCTTGTTGGTTCCCAATGTTCTCCTTCTTCAGGCTGGGCTGTCCTTGTGGGTGCCACATGGTTTGGTGGTCCACAGCTTCCCCCGCCCTCATCTTCCCCTCCCCCTGACGAGCCTAGTTTAAAGCCCGCCGGAGGAGATCCGCCAACCTAGAAGAAAACACACGCTTACCTTTGGGGGACAGGTGAAGCCCATCCCAACTGAGCACGTCCCTCGTCGTGATGTGTGGGTCGTTGTCCAGGAAGCCGAAGCCTGCCTCGAGACACCACTGCTGAAGCCGCCAGTTGGTCTCTCTGATGCAGTTCTCATGCCATCTTCCGCATCCGTTCACTGGTAGGATGGAAGAGAATACCACCTGTGCACCGATCTCCTTCAGCACCCTGTGCTGCAGGGTGACCAGTCACCTTTAAAGAAGTTGTGATGGCTCCCCACCGGCACACCTCTTGCTGCCAGGTAGTAAATGGCCAACATTAGAATAACCCTTACCTACCTGGGGTAGTTTCTTATTTTTCAAAGAATGCTAAAGAGCCATTATAGTTGCAACATCAAGTCAATTTGTCCTACCATGCACAGAGACCAAGACATAATCTCAGTCATCATTTTGAAGTTCTGAAATTCCTTATCAGTCTCCTTTTGGAAATCAGTGCCATCTAGTCCCTTCCAAGTGGAACTTTTCCAGATCTCTGGCTGAAGTTGTCTCTTCTCTGCTGTACGCTATTCAACAGAAAAGGGCCTCAGTACCTCTCCCTAAACTCCTTTTGGATCCAGCTGTCCAGTTTAGGAAAGTCCCTGATTCTCCGGTGTCTCCAAGAGGGCTAAACTAGCAAGCAAACCCTTCTAGTACCCTTCCTGGCATCTTACCCCTCTTCCTACTCAGGTAGTCTATCAGATCCAGCCACTCCCTGCTCCCCTACTAAATCCAGGCTAGCTACCCCCGCTCCTGCAGATACCTAATTGCTTCTTTCTCTTTTGTACTTTTTAGCCCCAGGTGCCACCTACTCTCAGAGCACCAGCTGAGGTACACCTGCTCTGCTACTTTATTTAAGGAGGCTGGCAACTCTGAGCCAGGGTTCAGCACTGATTGTTACATGTCTATACAGCATCTAGCATTTTTGTCCCCGAATGAAGGCTTGATAGTAATTATAGTAAATAGGTAGAAGAAGGAGTTGAAGTCAGGAATAGAAATAAAGATATATACTTTTTTAGGTCCTTGAGAGATTGAATGTTAATCCAGGCTGTAGAACTCGTGCTTCTTTTCACAGCTTGTGTCTCTTCTTAAATAAAGCCCAAATTTGGATTTTAAACCTCCCATTCCTGTGTTGTGACTACATAAAGTATTTCACCCTTCACAGAAGCACCATTTATGGCAAATACTATGGAGAAGGCAGGGTAGATATACAGCTATATAGATGTACTATATATCTAACTAAATAAGATATATGTATATGTGTGTGTGTATGTGTGTGTATAGATAGATAGATAGGTAGAGCTTTTATATATAGATATAAAAGCTTTTGTGAACCAAAGTTCACTTCATCAGATGCTATGAAAGTGCATGCAGAAAGCGGAGTGTAAGATAAAGAAATTAGAATACAAAAGACAAGGGAGGGGAGAGAGAGAAAAAGAGAGAGATGGGGATGTGCAGTGCTAGGAGAGAAAAGCAAAGGAGCAGTAGACCCATAGTGCATTTATATACATACATTTATTTGCTCCGACATACCGAAGATCCTACAATGTCTTTTAGTTCAGAAGTGCACCGCCTCCATTTTCTCAGCACTGACACGCATTTCACCGTTTCTACAAATGGATGCATCAGAGCACCAGGCACTTTTAAAAGTGCCCAGTGCTGTGACTCAAGTCACGTGTACACATGCCCATAGAAACAAAGGGGGTCCAAAAGCTAATTCACATAATGAGATAATAATCCATAGTCCCAGTTAAAACCACACACAGTCCCCCATTAAAACCAAAACTTGGCACAGTCTAGTTTCTTGATGATTTCTTGTTCCACAGTTTCTTGTGCAAGCTAGGTTTTATTTTTTATTTTTTTGCCTGAGAATCCAGATACTCCACAGTTTCCCTCAAGCTGCTGTGACACTCAGGCCAGTAAACAATTAAAACAAGACAAGAAATACAAATTGCTTTTAAAAAAATGTACAATAATAATGAAAAAAACCCCTCACAATAAAGTGCAAGTACTCTATAAAAAGGACATAAATAAAAAATCACTGTGTACCATGCTCCTGTATCTCTGAGCATCACAGGAAGTGATGCCATCTTGTTATACTAATTTAATCGGCAAAGGCTTAATTACCCTTTATAACAGTAAACAATATCCCTGGTTATTTTTCTCAGACTGTTATATAGAAGAAAACTGGTAACTTTTGTGACAAAAATAACATTGAATTCTTTTCAGCAGCTAATTAGCTTAACTGGGTTGATGCTCTTTTTTAATGTTACTTTCCCCCCCCTTTCCTTGCAGACAGAAACGCTGCTTCTTCAAGTAGAAAAAAGAAATCTGTGTGACTGTATAACTGCAAACATGCTGAACTGAGTGTTGGATTACAGCCAGAGGAGTGTCACCTGTTCAATTGTTTATAAAATGCTGCTGTATATAATACAGGCAGTTTTATGGAGTTCATATTGCAAGCATGTAAGCCCCAGTGTACTGAGAAAAGTGGGGGGTTGTGTCTTATGCTTGTTTTCTATAGTTCTCTCTGTTTTCACATCTTCTGACCTGCTGTTAAGGGCTCAATTCACTAAACCAGTTGCTTGTTAGTGGAGTGGGGAGAACCTGTTTCCTTTGATTAAACCAAGCATAACCCACAGAACAAGTGTGATGTGGAGAGTTTTGCAGTGTAGCCTGCAGCAGACTTCATCTCTACTATGGAAGTGCCACCACTGTGGCTAGGCTAGTCATGATGAGCTAAAGCACTGAGTGTTTTTAAGAGGTTTTTAAGACCTGGCTAGACAAAGCCTTGGCTGGCATGATCTAGTTGGGGATGGTCCTACTTTGAGCAGGGGTTGGACTAGATGACCTCCTGAGGTCTCTTCCAACCCTCATTTTCTGTGACTCCATGGCTATGCTCGGATCTGTGGCCATTGAAGGCTCCACCTCCATTTCAGAGGTGATAGAAGCTGTTGTCCACTTTCTTTGCAATGCAAATTAGGGTGAAACTCAGCCATGTTATAACTCCGCAGACTTCAGTGGCATTATACCTACTTACACTGGGATTGAGTTTAGCCCTTAACAAGCTTTGGTTTTCCTGGGAAGCTGTTACCTGGTCTGGTAAAGTAATAGCTGCCTTGATTGTAATTATGTACCGTCACTACCTACTTATCACCCCTATTCAGTCCCCATCACTTGTATAAATACCTATTTTAACAACCTACATAACTGGTACATATAAGAGGGCAAGGAAAAAATAACTTGATGGAGCAGGGAACTCCACACCAAATTCCCACTGGTAGGAATGGGAGAAAGGAGTCATATTGTCTGTCATTACCACTAACTCTGTGCAGTGTTTCTTCTCACTGGGACACGGCATTTCCCACTTGTATGCTCCCATGGAGATAAGTAACAAGATATTGAAGTGGCAACTCCTGAATAGCAAGCTTTAGTAGATATATAAAGCATCAGATGAGGAAAGGGGCTGTTTCAGTTTATGAGGGGTTTATCTGACATAGCTGCCTCAGGTAGCAGGGAACTGGATTCAGTGACCTAGGAGGTCCCTTCAAGTCCTGTGTTCTTATATCGCCTGTGCTGCAGGTACAGTTTTTCCCCATGATCATTGCTCAGTATTTTCTTTGCACTCTGCAAATCTTGCATATTTTTAAAAATATGAAAAAGGAAGTGGAAAGGATAGAAATAATTCATTTATGCAGGCTTATTTATTTAGCTGCTTCTCCTTCAGTCCATCCTATAACACCCCACTGCTAGGTCTCCTTCTAGAAGTAGAATAATTTACACCCAACCCCCCCACTAACCACTGCCCAACATTGCTGTATGTTTAACAAAGCATCTGTTTTTTCCCCCCCTTTTTCATCCCTCCCCAGGTTTTTGTGTTAACATCTCAGCTTGACACTATGCAACTGAGTTGGAATAGCTCTGTTAATTGAACTGGAAAGTGCCAAACACACTTTGGGGTTTTATAAGCCTGGTAAATAATAATCACCATTGAAACCATACTTGCCCAGTGCTGTAGGTTCATTACAAAAATGATTTGATAATACACAAGCACAAAAATGGACCCTTGTCTGCAATTTAATCTCCCCTGAGCCAGGCAAATGCATGTTTCTTTCCTTTCAGGCATGAAGAGGTTCTGCATCCATATTCTACCAGCTTGTCTTTCTCATGGTTACTTGATGGGAGTGGGAATGTAGATGTGCATAGACCTGGAGAAATAACTGAGCTTTAAGCCTTGATTTGGAAGAGGAAAGGCGTGTAGGACAAGATCCACAAAGGAATTCCAAGGTGTGGGTGTCATGAAGCAGAAGATGCAAAGCTCTACGGTTGTTAAAGATAATGCCCCACAATAAAAATGTTATTTTATAAAATGATCTTTTACACTGTGGAGCAGGTGCTGTGGTGAACATGGTTTAGAGGACCAGTTTAGAAACCTCTGAGGCCCCAGTATAGCACTGTTTTCTGAAGTCTGCTCTGAGCAATGCACTTGCTAGAAACCTACCAACACATCAGTATGTCTACATAAGTCTTGAGCTCTTTCTTTTCTTTGATCGAGTTACATGATACGGCACTTGGACTCTCACTTAAGTAGCCATTCAGTAGCAAACCCATGTTACATTATTTTTTTCTTTGCCAATAAAGTCTGAAAATGGAACGGTGCTGAAAACTCACTCTGTATGCAAGTCTCACTTTTTTGAGTTACCATATCAACTGGAAAGAATGCTGACTTGTTTGTTATACAACTCTTGCTGCACCATAAGGTTAGTAGGATGCATATTTCGAGAGAGACTCGCATTAAAATTCTTTTCTTTGAAGGACCTGTGTATGTTGTGTTCTTCCCTGCACCTTACATTCATTGTCTTTGCATTGGCAAAGAACATTACAGTTAGGGTAATTCTCTATGACAGGGGTTGTCAACCAGGACTATGCATACCCCGGGGGTACCTGGAAAGGGGCTGGGGGTACGTGCGGGCAGGCAGGGATGGAGCGCCGCCACCCACCACCCCACGCTGCTGCCTCCCAGGAGCAGGGCTAGGGGGGCGAGGGCAGCGGCTCCCCTCTGCAGGCCACACAGGCACAGGCCGGCTGGCTGGAGGTGGGAGGGAGCTTGCACGTGGTGGCCGCCGCTGCAATCCACCACCCTGCACCATCACATGCAAGTCTCACCCCCACAATTTCACCTCTGGCTGCCACTACCCCCTCCTCCCCCCCCTGCTCCACATCTGGCTGCCACCATCCCCCCTCCCAGTTCTACCAGAAGACTACCCCTTCTGGGTACACTCCTTAAACAAGGTTGAAAACCCCTGCTCTATGACATCTAAACAGCAACATTATCATTAATGTTAATGATTTTGACCTGTAAATTTGACCTGGTTTTAAGATCAGGACATTATTTATACATCCTAGAGTATATTTTTAAATGCCATAAATTATTGGGACATGCCATATACATGCCACTGATAATGGGATGAAGAAATTATACTATAATGACCAAAAATGCAATATGTTTATATTCCATATGCATAAAGTGCCAGTTGTTATGACACAGGAATCAGACTCGCATGTTGATTATTAGCTAGAAGTAACAGAGAAAATGTAGCTCCTGTTTTTGCTTTAAGTATGAAGCCCTGCTAGTGTTTGATATACTGAAAGGTATTCATGTAAGGTGCGAGCTGGACGGTTAGGTTTGCCTTTATATAAGAGAACTGTATCTAGCTCAGATTTATTGAAAAATTTGCCAAAGTTCATGACATTTTTAAAATGAGTTCTGGGCCTGGTTTTGAGTAAACCAGCACTGATTTATGGCCTTCCAACAAAATTAGATGAAATGTGTAATCTCATATGGCTTCTACACTGAAGCCAGGTGAAACTTGGCATTTTGCTTTGACTAAAACCTTTGCTGAATTTCAGGATACTAATTAAACCAGGTTAGTTTAATGAGAACACATCCATTCATTAATCAACCACAGAAGTAAGATGCTGGCAGACTGATGAAGACCTACACTCCCAAGTCCAGCTTATTTAATGCTGAGAGAGTGCAGTCTTTTATAGGCATCCCCAAACTCTAGAATTAACTTAAAAGTTTCCCAACATTTCTGATTATTTAGAACCAAGACTTTGAGAAGGGCCTATTCCCACCTGTATAAATTGGTTTTCAAACCTCTGGATTTTGAGATTTGCTATTTTTCTTCCTCGGTTAAATAAGCCTTCAAATTCTATATGCAGTAATTCTTATATGCATGATTTCTTGCCCAGCCAATAAAAAAGGCACATGTGGTGCAGTCTTCCTTGGCTATAAGGTCCTGTTTATTCTGTGGAAAGCTGCTATGCTGTAGTAATTCAATACTGAAGTAATAATGCAATACAGCCTGCTAGACAAGTAACACACATTTCAGTCTTGCATGGTAGGGGGAACTGAACAGTGTTTTTACAGCATTCTCAATGGCTGCAGATGAAACAGTTAAAACATGGTTAGGTCTTGTCAGCAATGTATGTCAAATTATATTTTAACCATGGTGAACTGTAAACATATCCCGCATCGTGCTCACTTTTTTCCAAGTTAAGCTCATGGAGTTTTGAATTCATATGAAGCAAAGCAGGAAATATGTTGGGATGGGTCCCATGGAAAAAAACCCTTCTGTCTTCCACAGCTGCAGCTAGCAACAGTTTGTTAATCTGGTAAAGCTGTCAGTCCTTAAATCTACAACAACAACAACAACAACAACAACATCCCTCGAAAAAGTCATGTTCTCTACGAACAAGAATTTCTCATGTCTCGAGCCAAAGAATTGAGCCAGCAACGATTTTTACGTATGAAATGAGTAAGCAACTATAATTTACTTGAGTCTTCCTGGACAAAAGTCCTCCTACTACTAGTGACTAAAAACTCCCCTTGAATAGTTGTTGGCAGTGAATGCAATGTAAGCTGGGCAGGCAAGCCAGCAGCTCAGTTCAGATATCATCTTCACCTGGCTTTTTAAAGAATCAGCAAATACACAAATGACACAAAGGACTTATTTACACTGGGAGTTCATCCCTTTTCCCGCTCAGTGGCCTGTCCCTGCCTGAGTCCAGTGCAAGCCTCAAGTGTAGGCTGGCAAAGTCCCAGTTTTGCTATGCGAGCTCTTGCTTGGCACCAAGAGCATCTGGTTTCATTTCACAGTAACCTGATAATGGCCATTGTTGTGCACCAGCAGAGAGAGCACTCTGGACTAGGCTAGTTCATAGATTTCATAGATTTCATAGACATTAGGGCTGGAAGGGACCTCGGAAGATCATCGAGTCCAACCCCCTGCTCAAAGGGCAGGACGTCAGCTGGGGTCATAGGATCCCAGCAAGATAAGCATCCAGTTTCATCTTGAAGGTGTTCAATGAAGGCGCTTGAACAACCTCCAGCGGCAGGCTGTTCCAGACCTTGGGGGCTCGGACAGTAAAGAAATTCTTCCTTATGTCCAGCCTGAAACGATCTTGTAGTAGTTTGTGACCATTCGTCCTCGTCATCCCTTGGGGCGCTCTGGTGAACAAACGTTCCCCTAGATACTGGTGATCACCCCTGATAAACTTGTAGGTGGCCATCAGATCACCCCTGAGCCTGCGCTTTTCCAGGCTAAAGAGCCCCAGGGCTCTCAGCCTGTCATCGTAGGGTCTGCTTCCCTGACCCCTGATCATGCACGTGGCTCTTCTCTGGACTCTCTCAAGCTTCTCCACATCCTTTTTGAATTGTGGAGCCCAAAACTGGACGCAGTACTCCAGCTGCGGCCTCACTAAGGCCGAGTACAGGGGGAGAATGACGTTCCGGGATTTGCTTGAGAAGCATCTATGGATGCAAGCCAGCGTTTTGGTCGCTTTACTAGCCGCAGCATCGCATTGCAGGCTCATGTTCATCTTGTGGTCAATGATGACCCCCAAGTCTCTTTCTTCCATAGTGCTAACCAACATAGCACTGCCGAGCCTATAAGGATGCTGCGGGTTTTTTTTCCCAAGGTGGAGAACCTTGCATTTATCGGCGTTGAACACCATCAGATTCTCATCCGCCCACTTGCTGAGCCTGTCCAGGTCAGCCTGGATCATCCGCCTGTCTTCTGGCGTGGATGCTTTGCCCCAAAGTTTGGTGTCATCGGCGAACTTGGCCAGTCCGCTTCTGACTCCAGTGTCCACATCGTTAATGAAGATGTTGAACAGTATGGGTCCAAGGACAGAGCCCTGGGGGACCCCACTGGTCACAGGACACCACGATGAGTGACTTCCATCAATTACTACCCTCTGGGTCCGACCCCGGAGCCAATTTTCCAGCCAGTGGATCGTGGAGGACCCAAGGTGACAATTGGCCAGTTTCTCCAAGAGACGATCATGGGACACCAGATCGAAGGCTTTTTTGAAGTCAAGATATATGACATCAATCTCATCTCCCTTGTCCAGGTGATAGGTCACCTGGTCGTAGAAGGAAATGAGATTGGTCAAGCAAGACCTACCCGCAACAAACCCGTGCTGGCTATCCCTTAAGATGTTGGCGTCGGCCAGTCCATTAAGGATGGCCTCCTTAATAAACTTTTCTAAGATCTTCCCCGGGATAGAAGTCAGGCTGATGGGCCTATAGTTAGCCGGATCCACTTTCCTCCCTTTCTTGAAGATAGGCACCACATTGGCCTTCTTCCAGTCTTCGGGCACTACACCAGAGCGCCAAGAGTTTTCAAAGATCCGCGCTAGAGGCTGGGCTATGATGCTCGCCAGCTCCTTGAGTACCCTGGAGTGAAGATTGTCAGGGCCGGCTGACTTGAAGGTATCCAGCTTCTCAAGATGTTCCTTCACAAAGTCAGCATTAATGGAGGGCAGGGGATCACCCTCACCCGGACTTCCCGGCCCTGTAGCGGGCACAGGCGTCCCATGGGGCTGATGAAAGACCGACGCAAAGTACCTATTTAATAGGTTGGCTTTTTCCTGGGCGTCAGTTGTCAGTTGCCCCATCTGGTTCAGCAGGGGTCCAACGTTGCCCCTGCTTTTCCTCCGGCTCCCCACATATCTGAAAAAGGACTTTTTATTGTCCTTGATGCTCAAAGCTAGCTGGAGTTCAGTTGCAGCCTTGGCTTTCCTGGTCTGCTCCCTACAGGACCGGACCAGTGCAGAATAATCCTCCTTGGAGGTGACTCCCATCCTCCATCCTTTGTAGGCCTTTCTTTTTAGCCTCAGGAGGTCTGCTAGGTCCCTGGAGAGCCAGGGGGGCTGCTGTGCCCTCTTGCTGCCTTTCCTCCGAGACGGAATAGACTTAGTCTGTCTACACAGTCAGCATTTCTAATGTGCCTGTCACCACTGCATCAAAATACTCATGTGTTGGATGAAGTGCAAAAGGGTTTTCAAACTCGGTCCCTTCCCACGTCTTACACAGTGACTGATAGAAGATATCATCATGTGTCACTAGAGGAATCCTTTGCAGCTTTCTGTTTCTAGCGTTCCTAGCTCATGTTGCTACACTTCCCTTTTCCGGTGCTTTGTGGAGTTAGTCATGATAGCTTTAACCTCCCCAAACCCCTGAGGCTTGGGAATGTTTAATAGTGTCCCCGTGGCTGGATTCTTGCGGTGCCGGGCATGACGGCTATACAGTGGAAAGTTTCTGAGCGTAATGCTGCCTATGTGGAGTTTTTCCTTCCAAGTACAGACATGGTGGGGATTATTTTCCCCAACCAAGACTGTGATTTCATGCTTTAAAAAGGCACCGATAGAAACCCTGACCCCTTCCCCTCTGCCCCCCACCCCCCAACGTTGGGCAGCCATCCCAGCCAGCCCATGGGGGCTGCAGGGGAAGGGGTCTGGGCTCTGTGTCCCTGTAGCAGCCCCCCCCTTCCCCTGCAGTTCCCCCTCCATTTCCCCCCCATCCCCAGCCAGGCAGCAGCATGTTGTGGGTTCAGGTCTGCTGTGGGGAGAGAGACCCCACTCTTTGCCCTGAGGCCCCTGCACCCCTGCTATTGCTCACAGCTGGCTGGAGGGAAGAGGCATGGCTGGGATCACGCTCCAGAGTGCTGCCTGGGATGGTGGTGATCATGCTCCAAGATAGTCCTTGATGGGATCTGGCACAGACGTTTGATAAAGTGCTCTAACAGAAAGCGCTTTAGTCTAATACCGCTTCCATCAAGGGCTAATGTAGAGCGCGATCCACCATTTTTAAAGTGCTGTAAGAGCCATGAACGTCTGTTCAGTTATGGCTTTAGAGCACCTTCTGTGTGCTTAAAGCGTGAAAAGTGTAACGTCTGAACTTAGCCTAGGGCATTTATACACGTACATTTGTCTGCTCTGAGATCCGACGCGTTGGAGCAGCCTCAGTTAATCAGGTCTGCTCCACACGCAAGCGGACGCACCAGGTGCTGTGTCACATGTATTTGTATAAATGGTGAAATGAAATGCGTGTCAGCGCTGAGACAATGGTGGTGGTGCGCTTTTGAACCAAAACACCTTTGATATGTTTTAGTTCAAAAGCACGTGCCGCCATTTTCTCAGCGCTGACGTGCATTTCACCGTTTACACAAATGCACGTGACGCAGCGCCGGGTGCTTTTAAGAGTGCCCAGTGCTGCGGTGCAAGCATGTGTACAAACGCCCCTCCATGCCAGGCAGGGGGCAGCACATTTCTTCCAGTGATATCTGTGTTTAACCCCTACAGCTGCAGCTGACAGAGTCTAAAACAACGGGGGGAGGCAGAACGTATCATGTTCAGAAGCCTATGAATTATCTGAGTTTAGTGGGCTCAAACAGATTGACTAGCACCCCTATTAACCACTTCCACGGTTCTCTCTTTAATCAGGTGTATTCATGACCCTAGTATAGTGCTTATAGTTAGGACCACCCAGTATGACTGGAGAACCCAGCCTTTCTCTGAACATTTCTCTGGTGCATTTCCCTCATAATATGTTTGTGCTTTTTAAGTAGGATTATAATATTTTTTTCCATTTACTACACAGTCATTTATGACCTAAATCCCATGCTGCTTTCAGCTCCTGTAACATGAAGGGTGCTATTAAATTAATGAAATATGTTTTAGAGTGTTCCTGGAGATTTTTCACTAGCCAACTTTCCAGAGAGTATTTAGGCAATTTTAATTTTTTTGGATGACTCAGTGCTCTCAGTTCTTTAGTTTACTAAGTTTGGTAAATACAGCCAGTTGAAGTTGGGTGCGTACAATAGTTAAATGTCACGGCCTGAATTCTAGCGTGACATAAGCAAGCACTGCCACAGCGTTTCGTTGGAGTAACTCCTGCTCTCAAATTTGCCCTGATATTCAGATTTCTTGGACATGAGCCGGCATGATTAGCACCTCCTACAATGTAATTACAGAAGTTCAGGGAGAGTGCTTGAACACCCTCCCTGAATACAGGACAAGACCTCTCCTTGTCAATACATGTTTAAAACTGGAGAGAAACTACTTCGCAATTCTTTCAGATGAGCCAGGGGCAGGTCTCTCTGCCTGGGCTATGCATACTGCACATACTGATTTTTCCATAGTAGCTGCAAAATACTGAGTTCTAAAAGTAAAACTGTCATTCCTCTGTAAAAGTCAGTATTTTTTGTGTTGCAAAACAGGGCTTCTGGCTATGTGGATTCTCAGGAGGCCCAGATGAGCTTGGCTTTGTTGTACGATGCTTTAGATTTTCCAGGAGCAAGTCCTGGCCTGACCTTGCTAGATGTAGAGTTCAGGGAACTGGCATATTTCTACTACTCAGTTTGGGGGCTGACTTTGGGGGAACTGGACAGCAGATCTGCATGCCCAGCTCAGCAGGGTCCCTCCTGCAGCACTGCACACAGGGTCCCTGAGAATGGATCCAAAGAATCATCCTCTTCCCAGCCCTGGAAATGGATGGCATTAGGGCTGTGGGTTCTGTTCTAGCCATCAGACTGAGCAGCCTCTGCAACTCTGTCTTTGGGGGAAGGTTATTCTATTTCTTTCCTCCAGGAAATGACTTTGCCCCTAAGTACTTTGCTTGCATAGCTTTCTTACTAGGCTGTCTGCAAGGCTACTGCCAGCCAAAAACAAATAGTTTTATCTTCCGTTTCCTTTTTGGTTTGTCCAGCTATCCACTTTGTTCTTCATCCTTGACAACTGTGAAGTCACTTGCCACTGCACTGCAGACATTTCTGAGATCATCCTAGGATACAGAGATGAGGCATTAGGCAAGCATATTCTTGTTTCTTTTCCTTTAAGAGAACTAGAACCCAGGGCAACCCTGGAAGTCAGTGGGAGTTAGGAACCTAAACACCGTTGAAGATCTGGGCTCCAGGGACCTAGAAATTATTACTCCTATCTCCACTGCAGAGTGGTAAGATGAAGCCATTATAAAAGAGAAACCTATTTAACTGACTCAGAACAGTTTGCATGGATCCCTGGACAAACAGTATTAAAATAGACATCACCCTCTACCTTTCCAAAGGCTATTAGGTTGTAGCAGTAGGTAGTTCTCTTGTGGTCTCTGCTATAATGTAGTAAGGAAATAATCATACACGATCCAAGTGGGTGGGGGGGAGGTATTAGAGGACCACTGTTACACATGTGAAGAATGCAGCCTACCAGGGGTGACTGGTGCCTTATGAGTTGGGGAGGGGGGCACATTTGTAGGCGGGCCAAAAGCCCCATATCCACTCCTATACCTCTGTGCCATGGCTTGGTGCCCCCCTCCCCCCGCTCTTGCTGCTGGCCCACACGGCAAAAAAACTGCCCCATCCTGAGCGGTGCCAAGTCAGGGCCCAATCTCAGGGTGGGGGGGCCACATGCCCCCTGTGCCTCCCCTACCAGTTGCCTGTGCAGCCAACTGCAAGGTTCTGATCTGATGCCAAAATTTCCACGTGGAGTTACTTAGAAATAGCCTGGAGAAAGCACTCGCGCTCACTGCAGCACAGCGGGGAAAGGATTCAGCAATTGTAGAATGAAAATTGGCTCAAGCTACATGATATTCTGTTCTAGCTTTTACACCACAGCCATCCCTGCATCAGGGAGTTGAGTACCTTTCAGAAGAGAAAGGACATCAAGGGTAGGTCTACACTGTCATTTAGGACTGTCCCCAAGCCCATACCTGCCCACCATCTACACTGAAAATGCCTAGGCTCATCCCTGGTGACAGTCCGGCCCTCCCTGATGAGCATCATCCAAGTCACCCCCTAATCCTGCCCTCCCTACTGTATTTGGAATTCACCCAGGTGCTACAGGTCACAAGCACAGAAAGTCCACCTGTTCCTAACTATGGGACTTTCTGCATCCCGCTTCCTGTCTTTGCTGCCCATCATTAGAGTAAGGCATTGTAGGAGAGACAAGTAGTAGACAGACTGATTCCTAGTAGGGCTCCCCTTGAGAAACAGGAAAGAAGAGGTGCAAGGCCCACAAGGTACCATGTAGACAGGGAGGAGCAGCTCAGGTAGCTTGGGCTAATTGACAGTAATCTTAAGTGACAGCAGACAGCCAAAATGACTAACATCTATCAATTGAGGTCCCTTCCTGAACCTTTCCATGGAGGGGAAGTTGGATATTGATTGTTTTATGGGGTATTTAGGCTGATAAATGACCGGCCACTAGTTTTTGAAGACAAGGGCTATGGAGCAAGCTTTGCTATTAGGCCAAGGAGTGGTGTGGCTGGTGGCTCATGTAGAAATTAGCTTCACAGCCATGGATGAGCATTTGATAAGGTCCTGTCTATCTCCCAGGCGAGCTTTGTCCTTCCAGTAAGCTTTCCCATGTTGGTAGGGGTTAAGAGCAATTACTACCAGTCAAGGTTGTGGAGTGTGAGGTGGTCATCAAGGTATTCTGCCCAAGCTACTGATGCTTTCCAACCTGAGTAGATGATCTTGCTGTAGTCCAGGGGGGATGAGATGGTTGAATGCTTCCTTTACAGCCATTCTAGGCATCAGTCTAGCTGGACCCTGAAACACTGGATTCAATTGATGAATGTTAGTTTATGTTTTTAACCAGTGGCAACCACCCCCCCCAACAGCCTGCCAAAGCACTTCTTTCTCCAACCAGCATAACTTCAAACAGGGTTTATCCAGGTTTAGCTTCCAACAGGGATCAGCATTTCAGTTGCTTTTAGTTCAGGGAGTTTGGCCTTGGGGGTTTGTTTCGGGTTTTTATAAAGGTACGGTTCATAACAGAAATTCAAACGCAGAGCTGGGTTTGAGCTATGAGTTTAGCATGTTTAATCTCTGGGTCTTTGGCTTAGGACTGTCTGTGCTTAGCAGGCGTTTTGGTGATGCTGTGTCTCCAGGGAGCCCAGTTCACCTGCATGACTTACACTCATTGCTCCTGCCGCCAGGGTTTGTTTATGACCAGCGTTTGTTCTTAGACACCGATGATGTGCTCTGCCCTTTTCTAGACACCCAACAAAGCCTTTGCCCCAAAAAGCAAGAGGCTGACAACAGGTGCTTGATCCTCTTCCCATGAAAGTGGTGCTTTTCACTTTTCACCTCTCACTCAGGTTGCAAGCGGAGGGAGCAGAATCTCGCCGGGCAGCTGAACAAGGGATGGGGGTTGCACATTTTCAGCCTAGCCATGATTTGGAATAAAAGCAGTCGCTGAAGCCTGCCACCGTATATCAAGGAGCCCAAGTGACCATCCCAGAGCAGTTCATGAACAAAGCGGTGACCATATGTCACGTTGCTGCCCCTTTAAATCTTTTCCTCTCCTTGGCAGCTCAAGGCTCATGTGTTGCCATGGTGATTCTCCATGGCAATGACCCTAATCAGTGAAGGGGGAAATGTAAAGGGGGGTGGGGGGAGCACGCATGCTCAATGTGGCTCCTTGCTACTGCCATTTCCCAGGGTCTGTCACAAAAGGTGCAGGGAGGAGGATCAGGTGCTTGGCACAGTAGGAGTGTGGGTGAGTTACATTTCCATGTGCACGGCATGTGGCTGCTCTGGTCTCCGTGTGCGTGCGGGTGTCTGCGGGCATCCTGTCCTCTCGGCTTCCCTGGAGCGAACGTCCTGGGAGCAAACAACTGATCTTCACTCTTTCCTTTTATTTCAGGCTGGGAAGGAAGCTTTAATTATTGATGCTAATCATGGCGTCTCTTTCTGTCTGGAGAGCGATGAGGGTGGTGATCCCGCTCATTTCGGTGCTTGGCCTGCTGAGTGTGAAGCTCGCCGGGGCCAGTCAAGAATCTGGGAGTGTCATTCCAGCGGAAAGTAGGTACCCACCGTGCTACACCCGCTCCCTTCCCCGGGCTTCCCGGCAGCATCTACACACAAGTCTCTTGAACTGCACGGGCTAGCTGCACTTCTGAAATTTCCCAGCAAAGGCTGGTTTGTAAAACACCCAATGACTTTGGGGCTTTAAAAAGTTACTCCTAACAGTATTTTGGGAGAAAAAAAAAAAAGCACGAATCTTAAAATCAAATTCTCTTAAAGTTACAGAGTCTCAAGTCATTTTTGCTTTGAGCCAAAAGTCTGCATGCAAATGCTCTAGGTTTGGAACGACATCTAAAATCCTTGTTGTTGTTACAGGCAAACTATTGCTTGGTACTGCTGGCGCATTGCAAATATGTCTCTTATTTCCCCCCTTGTTGGCTGGAACAAGGGATATTGCAACAGTTTGAACTCTGGTAAAATTTTGAAATGGTTTATTCCTGCACTGGGCAGTCCAGACTCGTGCTGCTGTATGTCCAAGTGAAATTATGAAACGTGTTGGGGGGCTCTGAGCACAGGACTGGGAGAAGACAGGGGAGATTTGCTCTTTATCAACTAACCGAAGTAGATTATGTATATTTAGTATGAGCTTTTTGTGAGCCGTAGCTCACTTCATCAGATGCTGCAGGGGACTGAGAACCAGATACTCCCTGGTTCTCATCCCAGCCCTCTGATTGACTTCCCATGTGACCTAGAGCAAGTGTCTTGTTAAGTGCCTCCAGCCCTAAGGAGGGAACAATATTACAGGGATGCTGTGAGGCTTGACTGGTTAGTGTGGTGAAGTGTTTTGGTGATTGGGATCTAGTGCCATAGAAATATAAGCTCATTGTCACTCAGTAAAGGATAGATGACTTAAGTATAAGACAGCTTTTAGGTTTTGTTTTCTTCTGTTCCCACCTGCAAGTTTAATTCATGATTTGACCTGACCCCTGCATTTTATTCTGCTGGAAGATCATGGCTAGTTTTCACATGAGCCCTTCTTACCTAAACAGGACTAAAAAGTGACTGAGTTTCCTCTCTCTTGTTCTACTCTCACTTTTTTCTTAGAGGTGCAGTGATAAATGCTGTTTTGGCTTGTGGGGAAAGCAGGTGTATTGAACGAGGGCAGTCTTTAAAACAAATTATATGCTCGTGGTGCTGTGTGCTCAGAGGTAGGTGAAGGAGCGCACTTTGGGCTCGGTGTGAAAGGTGATGAAGTTTATAGGCTAAGTACAGACTTTCAAAAAGCCTGACCCTGAATTGGTTCAGTCTTTGCAGGTTAGTGTAAACTGTGTAGACTGAATGGAGAAGCAAGTGAATGAACGTTCACTTTTGGAGGGAGGATTAATCCTTCCTCTCTCCCCCACCACTTTGCCTCAGGGGGCTGGCCTGGGGTCTGGCCATGCCCCCCACGCCCAAGTGGGAAAAAACCTGGCAGGGGCTGCAGTCCTGAGCAGGGTTTCCCACCCCCACCCATTCTCAGCCAGTCGTAGCACTGATGGGACGCTGGCTGGGGAGCCGAGGGGTGCGACCAGCCCTGCTGGCTGGAGCAGACGGCACAGCTCAGCCCAGGGCTGCAAATCATTCTGGGGTGCTGGGGGACTGTGAGTTACCTTAAACCAGGAAGAGGTCTAGGACAGAAGTTCCTTAAACCGGTTTGACCTAAATCAGTTAAGTCTAATACAACATTCAGCCAGGCTTATCTTAAACCCATTTTGGCCATTTTGAAAATGGTTTATGTGCACTGAACTTCTGTTCTGTTACAGGTTGAAACTGGTTTCTGATCACTTGAACCAGATTATGTGTAACTTCTGTCCCTAGCCATAGTGGTTCTTTGCTCCTGTGAAAATTTGTTCCACAGCTTTGCCCTAATGCTGGAGAAAGCTTTGTATCCTGTACTGAAAAGAGCTACCTTTTTGTGGTAGAAAATGAGATTTCTGAGAAGATGCCCTGCCGTTCTAGTTGCTGTTTCTTTAGGGTGAGTGGGTTTATGCCTAGGTAGATAGTATCACTGCAGTCTAGATGCAGGTGACATGAAAAAGGCACATGGAGCCAAGCCCAAGATGGAACTGAGTATTTTAGCTAGCTGTAAATGGCAGAGTGTTTGCTAGTGATACGTCAGTGAGACCTGAACCCCGGCAGTGAATCTAGGCACATGGTGACCTGAACTGATGGCAAAATACATAAAGCCCTTTCCATTTCTTTGTCCCCCAGCATTACCAGCATCTTGCTTGGGTTGAGCTTCAACCATCAATTCCTTCTGCACCAGCTGATCTCTCCTACAAGTACTGCACCATCTTGGTAGATGTGGTATAGTTACACCTGGTGAAAGATACTGATGGCACTTCACTTCATGCTGTTGCATCTTTTCACCTAGTGACTATACCCAGATGCTGAGTAGGGCCAGAGAGAGAAATGAGCCCCTCCACTGAGGGGGTCTGATGGTGGGGAGCAAAGAATGTGACCTGTCAGATTTGGGGGTTCCTTGAGTGAATGATAGCTGATACGGAGGAGACTAGGCTCAGTGGCCCAGGAGGCCCCTTTTCATCCTGTGTTCCTACCCATAGGACCCAGGCTAGTTTAAGTTCTGTTAAAAGGGAAGTGGAAGGCAGCCTAACTCAGTCTAACAAGGGTAGTGCAGAAATGCATCTGCATCCCTTCCTGCAGTTGGTGGAACCAAGGTCAAGGGCTGATCCTGCCAGTGAAGAAGGCCTGGGCAGTACACGGTAGAGAGTACAGGACCACCAGCTAGCATGTATTGCAGTATTCAAAAAAGGCAGCCCTTAGCTGACAGACTGTACTTTCTTGGACTAGTAAACTCACTGGCCACCCTTCCTTGAGTGCTAGAGAATGGCTCTGCCCTATAGCTTTGTGTGGAAAGAGGATCAGGATGCCCAAGATGCTGCCCATTTGGCTGACCTATGAAGTAGACTGCAGCACTAATTAGTAATGACTAGTCAGTGCCTAGCCCTTGCAGGACATACATAGTGCTGCACATTTGCAGAGGACTATGTGCACATTAAATGATGTTATCAAGGGTTGTAGCACATTATTTATGGGTCGGCGGGTACCATTCTTGGTGTGTCTGGGATGTGCATCTCTGACTTCCATTTTTTTCTCCACCAAGTTCTGAGTTTTGTGAATGTTTCAGGGGCAGTAACTTCAGCTGCTGCAGCTCCTTATCAGTCTGAGCCATCACAAGGCACTTAACAGGAGCTGTGCGGTAATTGAATAAGGCAAGCTGCCATGCCAGGCTAATGAGATGTTTAGCTGATGGAAGGTGGAGACAGCCAGGCTCTGCTCTGATGTTTTGTGCTTAGGGGTTAAAGTGATTAGACCAGACCTTCATAAAAAAAATCCATATAAACCATTCCAAATCTGAGTTCTTTTAAAGGCTGGCTCAGAGCCAGCCCCTCCTCCACTCCCCTCTGCCCTGGGAAGAGGTCCTGTGCTGGTGAAACCTCATTTATCATCCATAGAGGTATATCCCTTGTTGCTCCCCACAGGCCCAGCAGGAAACTTCTGGCCCTGATCCTCAGGTCTGGTTGCAGTTTGAATAAGGATTGTCCACATGTAGCTCTTAGCTACCTTTTCCCTGCCCAATCCTAGGTTCTGTGAGATGCCCATTCAGCCTCTAGGGAAGGTTAGAGTAGTGGTTGGACTGATCACGGCTCCTCCTGGGGGGATGTTTGGTAACTGCTGGAGCACAAATGCTCTGCTTGCTCTCCTTTAATACACACTAGTAAACCAGAAGACCAGGCCACAGTAACACTCGCTCTTTGTCACTCAGGGTCTCCTTGTCTGTATGGGCACAGCAGCTTTATGGCCTCTCTGCATTGTCCTAGGATCTAGACTGCTTCCACTGTGAGTGGATGGCCTCTTTGATCTCCTCACTCTTTCTTGCTGCCTACTCCTATATATGTTTTATGTGATATGCAGTAATGCCAACTGTTGCAAAACCATCACAAGACTTGGGATTTCAAAGTCAAAATAACTCTGACTCACAATCTCCTGATCCAGCCCTCAGATCTCCGGCTTTTCCAAGCTGGTAAGTGGAGGGAAAGGGGTGGGGGGATCAAGGCCTCTGCGGTGAGGGAGGGAGTGGGGCAGGAGCAGGGGCTGGGGTGAATGGGGCCCTGGGGCTGGTGCGGGTCATCTAGAGGTGCAAGGGGAGGAGTACAGCTCCCTGCAGCAGCACACACCCCTGGGGAGCCATGGGGGCATGTGTCCTCCACGGGGCAGAGGCGGGCTGGGGCTCTGCATCCTGCTGCCTTGCCCCAGGACCTCAGCCATGTGATGCCATTGCCACCCACCGGGCAGGCAGGGGACATGGGGTGCACTGGCCGCGTGGTGCACCCCTGCCTGCCCAGCTGCAGGAAGCACACTGGGGTCAAGCAGCTGAGCTCCCAGGGCAAAGGCAGCAGGGCACAGAGCCCCAGCCAGCAGTGGGCAACCTGTCTCTGCCCCATGGGGGACGCATGCCCCCATGCCTCGCCCGGGGATGCATGCAGCTGCGGCAAGCCATGCCCCTCCCCCTGTGCCTCTGGATGACCTGCCCGGGCCCCAGGGCCCCATTCATCCTTGTCCCTGCTCCTGCCCCACTCTGTCCCTCACCATGGGGGCCTTGATCTCCCCCCGCCCCTTTCCCTCCATTTACCAGCTGAGTGCTGTCTGTGTGTCTCTCAGTGTCTGTGTGTGTGTCTCTGTCTGTCTGCTCCTCACTCCCAAGCCACAGCCCCACCCCAGTCCTGCTGCTGCCCCTCACTCCTGACCCACAGTACCCCGCATCCTGCCAGGGCATTTGGGGACCCTCCCTCCCGTGGCTTCAAACCCCACACACTCACCCGCAGCCCTCAACATCTTCACAAATAATGCCCCCCCGCCCCACACACCTCAAAAATAGCATGTCATGATTTATGTGCCAATATCTTGATTTTTTTCAAGAGTTTGTCTCATGATTTTCGGCATGGTAGGGTTGGCAATAATGGATATGGTGTATATCTCTTCAGAGATATTAATACAGCGGATTGAACTGAAGCGACTATGCCTTAGGTAAGTGTTGGGTGGGCACTCTGTAGAGCAGCGTGGTTCATTCTCTGGGACAGAGAATGCATCCTCTGCGCATTAAATGGTTGCATTAGCCTTTGTGTCAGTAGCCTATGATTGGGGTACAACTTGGACACACTCACAGGTCCCAGCACACTTTGTAAAACAGGGCTTTTCTTTGGAAGCAATGGATTAATGAATATTTCCGCTTGGTGGAGCTATGGTGTAAATTCCCTGCTGTTCAATGGTGTCTTTCAACCTTGCCTTTCTCCAGGTCGCCCCTGTGTTGACTGCCATGCATTCGAATTCATGCAGAGAGCTCTTCAGGACTTAAAGAAGACTGCATATAATCTCGACAGCCGGGTAGGTGTTATCTTAGAAGCTATTCCCAGCCTTAATTGCCAAATAACCTTGTCTGCCTGTTTGTCTGTGTAAAGCTGCATCTTTTGCTGATTCACGGTCAGATCAACAAATGGGATTTCACCATGCAAATGTATTGGGTGCAAGATGAGATTCATAGATGTTCTGAGGGGGGAGGACCAGAAAGGAGCATTCTGATCACCGAGTCTGATCTCCTGAGTAACTCAGGCCATAGCATTTCCCTTGCTGGCCCCTGTATCAAGGCTCAGTGGGGAGAAAAAGGAGAAGTGTAGCTCTCATATGACAATGCTGCTACTCAGCACCCATGCTAATTAGCCTACCTGTAGTGCCATACAGATGCAGCTACACTGCTTCTGTCTTAGGAGGTATCCTGCATGGAGCAGTACAGTGAACTTGATGACGTTGCTGTTGGGGAGAGTGAGTTTCAAATACACATGCTTAGGCCATGCTTACATGGTAGAACAGGGATGGACAAAATACGGCCTGTAGGCCAGATCTGGCCCACAGAGGGGTTTTGTCTGGCCCACAGTGGGTCCATTGGTCCCACCTGTTTCAGGTACTGTCCAGCCATGACGCATCCTGCTGCCCTGGGAATGCAGCGGGGCTGGGGCGGTTCCACAATGGGACTGCCTTTGTAGGCAGCCCAGGCAGTGGCAGCTCCTTCCAGCTGCTGCCGCCACTGGCCCCAGCCCTGTGGTACCGGTAGAGACCCATGCCACAGCCCTGACCTGGCACACCCTGCACCTGTTCCAGACCTGCCCACCCAGGTGGAGCGGCGGTGGCTGGGCAAAAACTGTTACTTGGTGCAGGGGAAAAGTGGCTTTACCCCCTCATTGCTGTCAGCGCTTCTTGATGCAGCTGGTGGAGCCCAGGCCCTGCTGGGCTGCCCTGCATCTTTGGTGCCATCCAGGCTGCCCAGCAAGGCAACAATGACTGTACAGAGCAGCTGCTGGGCAGCCTAGAGGCAGCAGGGTGATGGTGCTGGAGACGCAGGGCAGCCCAGCAGGGCTTGGGCTCTTCTGGCTGCACCAGGAAGCACCAGCAACAGCGAGGGGGAGAGGTAGCTTTTCCTCTGTGCTGAGCAGCAGTTTCTGCCTGGCTGCCACCTCTGCTGCTCAGCCTGGGTGGGTGAGTCCAAAGCAGGCATGGGGCACGCTGGATTAGGGCTGTGGTGTGGGTACCTATCAGTACCACAGGGCTGGGGCTAGTGGTGGCGGGAGCTGGATGGAGCTGCTGCCACCTGGGTTGGCTGGAAAGGCAGTCCCACCTCAGAGCCACCCCACCCCTACTGCATGCCCAGGGTGGCAGGATACGCCACGGCCAGATGGTGCGGAACAGGTGTGGGGCACGCTGGGGCTGTGTGCTGTTGGCAGTAGTGGGGAGGTGCTGCAGGGCGTGTGGGCTCTGGGCTGTTGTGGGGTGAAAGAGGGTGCTGACTGGCTCAGGGGGTCACACGCGGGGGCTTCCCATGCATACCCCACCATACCCTCAAACCCTCCCCACAAACCCCACAAGCACACCCTCCCCTACACACAATCATACACCCCACAAACACTGCACCCACCTATGTGCCTCTGGGGGGAGCTCCACTCACTGCTACGCGCACATACACACCACGCACATGCACGCACACAAACACTCCCAGCCACCCTCTCCCTTCACACACCCCACATCCCCCCACAAACCCCCTACCCACCTGCCCACCCACGTCTTCCCCCCAATATACAAGAGTAAGACTTCATTTTGAGCTATTATGCAATCAGATCTATATACACAATGCAAACACACACAAATCAGGACAATTTAAAAAAAATAAAATTAAAATATGTTCTTGGGAATGTTTGATTTTTTTGTGTATAATTTGTTTTGGTTTTTTTTGGTTCTAAGGGGGCAAGCCCTCTTCCCAAAAGGAGTACTTCTGGGGGAAAGGGAAGTGACTTCGGGTGGCAAAGGTCAGGGTTTAGGGGACTGGACTTCTGGTCCCAAGATAGTGACCAGGGGGCGGGGCACCTGTCAAGGGGTGGGGCTACCCTTGTGGCCCTTGACAGCTCACCAGAACTCTCTAAGTGGCCCTCCACCCAAAATAATTGCTCACCCCTGTGGTAGAAGTTTGTACCAGTTTGACTAAATCTCTTTAAACTGATCTATCTGAGCTGGTGTAGACTTTCTAATGTGGACCAGAATTGGTGCTTGCTTAGTTCACAGGCTTTTTAAAGCACTAGAAAGGCAATTTTGAGGTAGAAAATAACGAGAGAAATGCCCCTCATGAAGGATTTCATGTCTTGGATGGCATGAGGTCCACACATACAGTATTTTGATTCTATTTTTAAGAGATGCAAATAGAAAGCCTATTAAAATAATAATAAAAACACAAAACCTGAAATCAAGGGGTTGGTTTAATTTGGGTATGTAAAATTAGTGCATGATCAAAATCCCATTGGTAACAGCAGATATGGCAGTGAATAGACAAGCTGACCTGGATGGAATTCATAAATTTAAAATGACCAACACTTGGTACATGGTGCCTGAAGGGGAGACTATCCTCCATTTATAATGCAGCACCCTCTTCTTTGCAGACCCTCACATTTTTGTCTCCTTCTCCCTGAGCTCAGTAATCACCAGCAAGTGCTCTGAACAGGTGAAACCACCTATTTGTGTCACTCTGCATTCAGATAGCTGCGCAGTGCCTTGCTATTGATGACATTCCTGCTGCCAAAAGAGAGGTTATAACCACTTGCCTCTGTAGAGTCATGTTCTGCCTATAAATTGTCATTCACGGCTGATTAATCTGGAAAGGTATAAATCATTTGGGTGTATCAAACCACAGCAGGTTTGCTGCTTTTCTCGGACACTTGTTCTCCATGAACTTGGATGCTTACAGAGGGTCCAGTACTGTGAGGTGCTGAGGGCTTCCCAGGAGGTCCAGATCACCTTCAGGTCATGATGGCTTTCAGGAGGAAAGTGATCCTGCCTGGCTTCTCCGTGCACCAAGGGTGAGATTTGCTCCCAGGTGGGCACTAACATAATAAGAGGCAAGCCCCTTACTTGCTGCCAGCCTTGCACCTCCCATCCTTTGACAAGTGCCTATGTGGTGTTGCAAGCCTGAGCAGTGGTGCTGTGATACTGGAGGTGACTTAGATCTCTCTGTCTGTGGCATCAAATGGGCACTTTTGCAGATGAACCAAAACAATATGGACTGGTAACGGTTAATGCTGTGACCTGTGCCAGGCTCAGTGAGCTACAGTGTAAATGTCCTCATGCACCCACTGGTAGACATGGGTGCCTCAGTGCAGGTGTGTCATGCAGATGTGGGGTTTATTTTGGAGTAAGTTACTTTAGTATGACTCACAAGAACCAGGTGTTTTATTTTGACTTAAGCTCAAGAACTGTGCACTAATGCTTCTGCCCTGAGTCAGCATTAGGGGTTTCTGCTTAGCGTCTGTCTAAATAACAACCACAAACTCTCTAAGAGTGTGAAGAATAAAAAAAATCTCAGCAGGATGTCGATAGAGGCCTTGCTTATCAGGCATGAAGAAACTTTCAGCATTGGAGGGCTACTACTACTGTGCAACTGGAAGTGCAGATAACGGTATTACTAGGAAGGAGAAAAAGGCTGCCAAAAATGAGATGTTTCCTGACTGCATTCCTGGGAGCCTTTCATCAGAGCCTTTATCAATAACTCAGGCTGGATCTAGAGCAGCCACTCTGAGGAAAGCAAATAAAAAACCCACTAGTAGAAATCCTCATCAGTAGGATGCCTCTACTAGTAGATCTGAATTGGGCTAGATGCGTTCGAGAGAAACTGACAGATTTACATTTAGAGGGTTTTACATATATATAAATTTATACATTTTCAGTGCCTAATTATATATATAATATAGATTAGTCATTGGAACAAATTGGTTAGAGAAGTACTGGACAATTCTCCTTCTCAGGTCTTCAAATCAAGATGTGCATGGCTAATGCATGTCTTCTAAAAATGGCATCTCAAGTTAGTGAGCACAGGGCAGGGCTAGTAGAGGGGCATTCTCAGGCCTGTTACACAAGGGGTCAGACTAGATGGTCTTTGCTGTATGTCAGTAATCGAGTACAGCCTGCTGAAGAATGCTCTTTCAGGGGAATTTCCTGAAATAGAAGCAGCAAAACAGCCTTGTACTTCTGTGTGCATTTGGGTAGCCTTTGACATTGAAACTGGACCCTCCTGGATCTACCTTACCCATCCAGTCAAAATGTGGGAGAATCCCATTGTTGGGAGTGGGATCGCTGTTGGGAGAGATGAAAATTCAAATGCAAACTGCAGGAGGGTGATGCTAAGGTTTTATGTCTTTTGCTAGACTTGCAAGAGCATTTTCTTGCCCAGACTGTATTCTACAGGGAGACAGTGTTGCAGAGTACCATGAGAGAAACCGGGAAGGATGAACAAGCCCTTTTTTGATGGAAAGATGAAAGGAAGAATTGGGGAGCGGGGAACACATCCTAGTCCTGCCCAGGAAGGGCAGTGTTCGCCCTGTGCAGGGAGCTAGCACAAAGCTTGTGTGCCACTTACCTGCCAAAACAGGGCTTATGTTAGAATGACGCATAGGACAGGAAGGGGCCACCTGCATATCTGCCTCCAAAACATGTGAGTTAGTGTCTGTTGTTCATGTGTATAGCATCTGTACATACAAGCCCTCCTTATGGGCCAGGAGCACTAAGGGCTCAGTGGGGTACAAATACCTCACAAAAGAGATGCTCCCAGCTGCAAGGAGCTGCTGATATAAGCATAAGACAAAAGATAGCAGGTGGTGACAGACAGAGAAGGGGAGTGAAGGGGCATGGAGACCAGTCTAGTAAGCAGAGACTGCGCTAATATTACTACCCAGCTATCTCCAGGTTGTCTGAAGGCATCCAACAAAGGAGAGTTAATGAGTGCACCCTGTTAGCTCATGGGGTTATTTGATTGCCAGTTAAACTATCAAGCACCTCTTTAAATGCAAATCTTCTGGAGCAGTACTACTGTTCTAAAGCAGGGGTGTCCAACTCATTTGGCCCCCATGGGCCAGATCCAGACCCACCTCCAGCAGTGGGGCTAGCAGATGTAGCATCAACCTGTGCTGCTGCCACGGCTGCTCTTTTGGCTCAGGGAGCCACAATACTGCCATTGCTCACCCCGCCACTGCTGAAACGAGTCTCCAGCAGAATCCATACTCAGGATTTCAGTGGCTGGGCAACTGATTGAGTCAACCCCTGCAGCTCTCCGAGCTGCTACATTGCCTCGGAGAGCCATAGGGACTGCTGCTGCTGCCCCAAATTTCTGTCCTCTCCAGGAGTCTCATGTGTGTTCCTTGGGCCCGTGGTGGGTCCCTCGGCCTTGCCTGGCTCAGGCATAGAGGGCAGCCCAGGCTGTGGTGCATGAAGCCAGTCCCACCACTCCCAGGCACGCAGCGGGGCTGGGGTGGCATGGCAGCTGGACTCCACTTCCTAGCACCTTCGTGGTGGCAGCTCCTTCCAGCTACCGCTGCCAGTGTTGCTGCCACCACCAGACCCAGCCCTGCTGCCTGGGTACCCTGGCCCATCCACCCCACATCCACTGCTGGAGGCACTGGGCAGAGTGGGTGGGTGGGCAGAGTCTCTATGGAGACTGGGCCAGGACCCCCATGCACAGGGTGTGCTTGGCTGGTTATATGGGATGGGGCTGCAGGCAGGTGGAAAGCAACAGCCGGGAGCTAAGCAGGTGGCTGGGGCTGGGACCGGGATCATGGGGTGGTAACAGCATGGGCCACGTAAGGTTGGAGTGGACCGTGGCTGTGCCCCAGGTCCTGGCCCTGCACTTTCAAGGCCCCCTGATCCTGGTCATGGACCCACTTGCCTGTCCTGCTCCTGGACACTTCTTCCTGCCCGTCTGTGGCCCCATCCCATCCGCCTGGCTAAGTGCACCTTGCCATGGAGACTTTTCCTGCCTGCTCCATCCAGACCACTTAGGGAGTTTGGGTAAGCTGGCGGTGGGGGGTGCTGATGTGGCCTGCAACAACTCACTAAACCTCCCTAAGTGGCCTTCTAGCCCAATAGTTGCCCACCCCTGGTCTGAAAGCTTATATCTGGGAGCAAATGTTAGCAGAGTGTCTATACTCAGTTGTCTTCCCTGTGGTAAATGTAGTGCTGCCGACACTAACAATTTTGTCATGAGTCTTCCTCTGTTGGTCTCAGATCCTGAAATTCCTGCAATTATGGGATTATGGGCATGTCCACAGAGTACAGTGCAGTGCAGAGATACCGGAAACAGTATTGCTGCATAGCCCTGGCAGACCACTATACTGATAGACAGTCCTGAGAAGCGGGGCTAATTAGCCTGGGCAGAGTGCCAGGCCAATGCAGCTCTACTGCTTCCCGGACCTGAGCAAGCTCACTCAGAGCTGGATTGGGTGTCCCTGCATTATGCCATGCAGACATGCCCTCTGCCAACATTTCAGCTTCAATTAATTTTAAAAAAGCAATGTGTTTTTAATCCCACCAGTGTCTAATCTCATCTCTTTAACTGACTGTGAAAGCTCAAAAGGCAGAAGGCAAATAATGTTATATATTTTAAAGATCTCTGATTCTTAAGCCAGCTTCACAATTTTGGAATGCTTGGGGCTGGCAGTATTGGTATTGGCAGTACATGACTCCAAACTAAAGTTGGCCTACAGACCATCTCTGTGATCTAGATATGCCTGAAATGAGCCAGATTCAGAAGAGCTGGTTATACGGAGAAGCTGATTGACTTCCGTGGACTTATTCTGAATTAGCACAAGTGTAAGCAAGAGCAGAATGGGCTGTTGCACATACCAGTTGGCACAAGCCCATGCTACTGCTCTGGGCACATCAATAACAGGAAGGCATCAACTGACTAGGAGGAATGAACCAAGTGGACCTTTGCCTAGAATTTATAAAAAGACATTTCAGTAAATTCTCACAAGTCCTTCAAGGTAATAGCAAGTTGAAAACACTGAATGTTTTCTGTGCAGTGTTTTCTATCTCTCTCTGTTTTGAACATGCTTATTTTGTAGCATTTTTCCTGGTAAGTAACCACAGAAACCAGCTATAATAAACATGATTTCTCATTTTGCAGAGTGCCAAGTTACAGCAGAGCAGTGGGATTAGAGCTAATCAATTATATATTCCTTTACAAGGATATATTAAATTCCACAATTTACTGTTCTTTTGCAGACAGAAACCCTCCTCCTGAGAGCAGAGAAGAGAGGCCTTTGTGATTGCTTTCCTGCAATGCACTGAAACAAGCCCTGGGAAGTAGCCAATGGACATTATTCATTTTTAAAATGCTATTCGGTAAACTACGGACAGATTTATTGAGTACAGGTTGCGTTACACTGTAAGGAAAACAATACTTTATCTCAACAGATACTGCTGAATTAGAGCTTTTTTGCTTTGACACATTTGATCATAATTGCGTCTGTTGTCACACATGCTGAAATGTCAAAGAAGAAACAGTGCCAAAGTCTTTACTTACATAAAGCCTGTAACTTAGATTTGCATTAAAAAAAAAAAATCTCAAGCCAAACTTTACCTTTGGATGCTCAGGCAAGGTCCTCGGTAGATATCAATTGGCATCAATCCATTAAAATCAATAGAATGACATCATTTCTCTCCAACCAGGGATCAGGTCATAGGCTTTTATTGGACCTCCCTGATGATTCAGTGGTATGATTAGTGACAACATGGCCCTAAGTATCCCAATGGAGGTTACTTTGCAATAAAGTTCAAGTTAACAGTCATTCACAAGAGGTCTTGATTTTAAGAGGTGAAACCGTGTCTACCACTTGCTGCTTTGCAGTGTAGATAAAGCAGTGACCTGTAACGATATAGAAGTTGTAACAACAGGCCAGCATTTTGTGTGCACAGCTATTGTATCTCGCACCACTAGCTTCTGTGGAGCCGTACAGTAGATGTGACCTTACACGGGGGATTTATTTAGTATCTTACACAATCAGCAACATTTGTAGTGGAATGACAACTGCCTCGTGGCTTTGCAGGAGGTTTATGCCAACACTTTCTGAAGACGCATCCTCCATTAAACAGATCATGAATTGGCTGGAACCATTCTCAATAGTTTCCTTCAGTGAGTTTCAGAAGAGGGTCCACATAATATATATTAATTACTTGCATCCCTTGCCAGCCTTATTGTGAGGAATAAGGCAAGCGGCACTAAAATGCTGCTTTGTACATGTGTGGGCCTTCTGCCTAGGCCTGGCTTCACACTAGGATCCTAGTGTGGGAAGGTGCCAATTGTTTGTGTGCTGCCAAGTGATGCAGCTGAGTGCCATCAATTCCCCGTAAGAGAAACAGGAGCTTAGCAGGAGGTAGGCAGATGCTTGCAGCACTGGGATCTAGTACTCACTGAAAATAGGAAGTGACTTCTTCCTAGTTTGTTCCCCTCTTTTTTTTTTTTGTTAGGCAGATCCCTCACGGAAGCATCTTAGAATTTAATACACTTTCTACAGGGGTTTTTTTTTCTTTAAACTATCCTGTAGGAAGTAATCAAGAGAGGACCTTGTCTCTTCTGAAGAATGCCATAGGTTGGTTTAAGACCTCTAGAGAAAGGGCAGCACTGCACAAGAAATATAGCTTTCAGAGTAACATTGTTTAATGTTGTTATTGTTTAATTCCTAATTAACAGTTCTTATTGTTTAATTCCTAATTAATCCAATAGCATCTTCCTAGCAGGGACTGATGCATTACTCTGTGGCAGCTCAGGAACACTGGGCTTCTATTCATTTTTTTTTTTTACAAGTGAAACCAATTAGCTTTTAAACATTAATTGTATTAATGTCTTTATTACTTACCTCCGTATCACATGGGTATAGCAAACGGAAAAATGCTAATGTTGGACTTGCCTTTTGTGACCTAGTGTCACTGGGGTGGCAGGCAGTGACTGGACTGTTAAATGTGTTTTGGAGAGAATGGAAGATGAGGGATCACAGCCAGGCTGTAATTAGAAAACTGCTTTGGATCTCAAGTCTTGACAGCTTGCAGGGGGCTTCTTGTCAACAATTCCCAGCGGGTGCAACCGACTCACTTGAGACCCTGCCACAAACACAAACATCCTGTTACACATCTCCAGCATCTAGTATTTAAAACAACATGAGCATGTGTAAATGATGCATTGGTTTTGAGTGTCCTCTCAATGCTGGAGGATGCTAAAGGGCTCAATCCCGTAGTTCTTATTAAGCATGAGGTAGAATACAGCCTTTCAGAGAAGACTGCCGTTAGGTCTGTGCATCATTGAAATCCTACTCAGGCACCGGGGAGAAAGCAGGATTTAAGTGATGTAGGAGTTGCACAGAGCTCCGTGTCACCCTATGAATTCAGTCAGGGCCAGGCCTGATTAAAAGCTTTGGGATTGGACCCAGTTCCTCGAGGAATGGAAAGCTTACACCTTCCCTCAGCCTTTATATTTCAATGCCAGTGTGCAACATGCCTGGCACCTTTTCATCCTCTGCAGGGCATCGGGAAGTTTTGTGTGTAGGATTATAAAACAGCAAACATATTCCTAGTCCTATTCCACCTATGACTGAAAGTCATTAAAAACTGTGAGAGGATAGTGAGAGATATCTGCATCATAGATTAGCTATTGTTTTACAGGTTAAATATTCAGGGTGCAATTTTCCCCTGTGCAGAAATATTATAAGACAAATGCACCACTTAAATCTCTCTTAAACTTGGACTGATGTGTAGGCCACGTGCTGCCTTATGCGCAGGGTTTAGTTTCACCATATACACAGCATTACATCTAGATTTTTCTAGCATACCTCCACCTTTTGGGGGGTGATACCCTATCTGTGGTTTTCTATAGATATTTTGCATGCTTATTACTGCGGCCGCAGAACTCACTTGGAAAGCCCTCTAACAAATGTTATTTTTTGATATGTTATGGGTTTTATTTAGAAAGCAGTCGGGGATCATTTGAGTTTGACATGTTCAGTAACATAAATGGAGTGAATGATGAGCGGATGTTTCCTATACGAGGATAATGTTGCTAGTGTACAGCCGTGATGGCAGCCATCCTGTCCGATATGCTTCTCTTTAATCTATATCAATAAAAGCTGAGGTGCATTACAATTTTTACATGCCTCGTTATTGATCCGAAAAATCGCAGTGCACATATGGAGAAACACATGGCTGCCTGTTAATTATGAAAAATCTTGAGGGGGGAAAAGTATTGTTTTGAACTGGAAAAGAGAGGGTTTGTATTTTGGACTGCATTGAAGTACATGGTGCGGTTGCTTTAAGCATACAAGTTAATTCTGCCACTAGCTTGAAATTTAGATTAGCATGAATCATCACTGGGGGTTTAGCCCCTTCTCCGCTGTATTTAACGGATAAGATGCTCATTTTGTATGATTAGTAAGGACATTTGATCTAGTGATCAGTGAATTACATTATAAAGGGCAATGAATTAGGTACTTCTGAATTTGAATCCCACTCTGAGTTCCATGTAACTCAGACACTTCTTCACCCTCTAATTCTGAGAGAGAACCAGGGTATGTCAGCTGGGTTGGGAATGACTACTGAGACACCCCGTGTCAGGGACTCCGATCAAGCAAGCCTGGTTGGGCCACGCGTGTGAGTTACCACACCTGCTCCTGACCCCTGGCTAATGTGGCTGACCCAGTTCTCCGCAACCAGATTGGCTGCTGAAGGTGCCACTTACACATTTTAAACACACCTGCAGCCTACGGGTACAGGCAAACCTTCACACAGCTTCGGTATGTTCTGGCAAGATTTGTGTTCACAGCTCTCCCTGGTTCTCCTGACTTCTGACCCAGCTGTGGCTTTTTCTGACCCTGATCTTGGATATCCTCTGAAACTCAGTGCTGGTTCTGCTTTCTCTCGTTTTCCTGGCATTCAGACTCGGCTTGGCTTCCTTGACCTGATCTCAGATTTTCCCTGGAACTCAGCACCTGTTCTCTGACCCCTGGCTTCTGGCCTTGGCTTACGTCTTGAACTACATCTCTTGGATCTTCCCTCTTGACTCTGCTAACTGTGCCCCTGCCCTGCTAACCTCCTAGTTCAGGGCTTTCCAACCCCTGGGTCATCGCCCGGTACTGGGCCGTGAAGGGTTGGCAGCCCATCCACCGGTGGGTTGGCTGCCGGACCAGAAGTGACTGTGGACCAGCAAACTCCGGACTGGCAAACTGCAGACTGGAAGTGACTGGCATACTGCAGACCAGCAGCCAATTCTTTCTTTTTATACTGAGTATAAAAAAGGGTTGGCTGCCTGCCTGCAGTATGCCGGTCATGTCTGGTCTGCAGTTTGCCGGTCCGTGGTCACTTCTAGTCTGCGGTTTGCCTTTCCTCAGCATAAAAAGGTTGGGAACCCCTGTCCTAGTTGACCCCAGGGCTTATCCACAGGCCAAACACTTTTGTTCTATATCTTCATTGATGACCTAGAAGATGGCATAGAGTGCACCCTCAGCAAGTTTGCAGAGGACACCAAGCTGGGGAGAGTAGTAGATATGCTGGGGGGTAGGGCTAGGATTCAGAGACACCTAGAGGAATTGGAGGATTGGACCAAAAGAAATCTCATGAGGTTCAATAAGAGCAAGTGCAAAGTCCTGCACTTAGGTTGGAACAATCCTGTGCACCGGTACAGGCTGAGGACTGACTGGCTGGGCAGCAGCTCTGCAGAATAGGATATGGGGGTTATAGTGGGCAATAAGCTGAATGAGCCAACTGTGTGCCCTTGTTGTCAAGAAGGCTAATGACATATTGGGCTGCATTGGTAGGAGCGTTGCCAGCAGATCAAGGGAAGTGATTATTCCTCTCTATTTAGCACTGGTGAGGCTACGTCTGGAGAATTGTGTCCAGTTTTGGGCCCCCCACTACAGAAAGGATGTGACAAGTTGGAGAGTCCAGTGGAGGGCAACAAAAATAGTTTGGGGTCTGGGGCACATGCTTTATGAAGAGAGGCTGTGGGAGAACCGGGCTTATTTAGTCTGCAGAAGAGAAGATGGAGTGGGGATTAAGCCTTCACCTCCCTGCAGGGTGGATCCAAAGTGGATGGAGCTGGACTGTTCTCAGTGGTGACAGATGACAGAACAAGGAGCAATGGTCTCCAGTTGCAGCAAGGGAAGTTGAGGGAAAGCTTCCTCGCAAGGCGGGTGGTGAAGCACTGTAACAGGCTACCCAGAGAGGTTGTGGGTCCTGTCCTTGTAGGTTAAGGCCCAGCTAGACAAAGCCTTGGCTGGGATGATCTAGTTGGGGATGGTCCTGCTTTGAGCAGGGGGTTGAACTAGATGACCTCCTGAGGTCCCTTCCAAACCTACATTTTTTTCAGGGTGCACCACTAATGATTTTTTTGGGCTGATACTGATGGCCAATTATTAATGGGTCATATTGGCTGATATACAACCTGGCAGCTTTGAGAGCAGTGTCCGACTGGGAGGCATGGGGGGCATGTGCTCCCTGGATCTGTATGTGGGGTGAGGGCAGGCTGCTGCTGTGGGCTGGGGCCAGGGGTGGTGCTGGGCTTTTCCTGGTGCGGGGGGCTAGGCTAGGGCTGCACTTACAGTGGGCACAGCCCATAGCCCCCCCACCCAGCACTGCCATCACCTGGCCCGAGTGCAGCCTGGGCTCAGCTCCACTGCGCCAGGAAAAGCCCGATGCTGCCCTGGGCTTACCCTCGCCCTGTGCACAGATCTGGGGGGCACCCCCCCCCCCATGCCTCCAGTGTCAATTTTGCTTTTATTGGTGCTGATACAATATGGATCGGTGTATTGGTACACTTGTATTTTCTATGATTCTGTAAAGCCTCACAGTCCAGAGTAGGCTGCCATTCTTCAGTTCTCAGCTAAAGGATGTGGTTTGTGTTGTCTCCATTTTCCCACTACATCAGCTCTAACAGAGATTTTCTATTTGGTACTAGGCTGTAATGAGCTCAGATCCAGGCCAAGGGCCCAACCAGTCAATGGAATAATCAGGGCAATCCATCCCCTGAGGTTGCAGGGAAATAGGACTTCCCTGCAGCAAGCTTAGATCAGTGCCCTGGGCCTGCATGGGCAACCAGGGTCACCAATCACCTGAGGCTGCAGGAAACAGGTCTCACCTACTTTGGCCTTAAAAAGATGGCCCTACCCAGCATGATTGAAAAATGGGCATGATACCTTATCTTGATAACAGCAAGGTGTCTCTGATGCCTAGGCTGCAGAAGTGTCAATGTTGTTGTTATTACTATTAACAGGAACTGGCTAGTTTATGCTATGGTGTTCTTGGCCATGGTTATATTTTGGATGGGAAGTGCTTACTGTAGAGGGACCTAGGTCCCTGTAGTTGGAGTTCAAATTCTTTCTTAAGAAACAAAGAAGGGCATGAAGATACCTGACAGTTGATCTGGGTACCCAGATGTGAGATGTAGGTTCCAGTTTGGGCACTAACAGGGGCTGCCCCTAGCCTGCAACTGTCTAAAGGCTTTTCAGGTACTGCTGACTATGGAGGAACTCTGTGGTGGGTGTCAGCAGAGCCTAATTCTGGACCAGGAGATGGAAATATCCCTTGCACCTGTCACTAGCTTGGTAGGACTACTAGGTCCCATCCCCACCCCCTGCCCCATGGTCAAGTAGGATAGCCATTTGTATTTGATGGTAGAAGAGATATCCTAGCCCGACTAACAAACTGATGTGTATTCTAGAGGGCTGTGCAGAGGGAGGACAGTTGACAGCAGCGCCATTGCCATCAGTTTTGACTTTGAAGCTTTCTAACACCAATTTATAGCAAAGAATCATAGAGGGTATTCAAAGATAAAGATTCATAGACGTTAGGGTCAGAAGGGACCTCAGTAGATCATCGAGTCTGACCCCCTGCCCTGGGCAGGAAAGAGTGCTGGGGTCAGATGACCCCATACACTTCGCATCCTATTCTCATAGGGAAGCTAGCAGGCTGTGGAGTGGATGCCTACACAGTCAGGTAGGTGGCCAACTGGCTTAGGGACTGCACCCAGAGAGTGGTGGTGGACAGGTCGTTCTCGGCCTGGAAGGAGGTGGGCAGTGGGGTCCCGCAGGGTATGGTCCTTGGACCAGTGTTATTTAATACCTTCATCAGCGATTTGGAGAGCACAAATTATGGTGCAAAGTTAATACACCGGAAGGCAGGGAACAGATACAGGCCAACCTGGACAGGTTGGATCAATGGGCGGAAGGAAATAGGATGCAATTCAACAAAGATAAATGCAAGGTACTCCACCTAGGAAGGAGGAATCCCCAGCACACCTATAGGTTGGGGAATGACCTCCTCAGCAGCTCAGAGGCTGAGAGAGATCTTGGAGTCATAGTTGATCCCAAGATGAACATGAGTTGGCAGTGTAACGAAGCCATCAACAAGGCCAATCGCACCTTGTCATGCATTAGCAGATGCATGACCAACAGAACAAGGGAGGGGATGCTCCCCCTCTGTGGCATTGGTCAGGCCACAGTTGGAGTACTGTGTCCAGTTTTGGGCCCTGCACTTCAAGAGGGACACGGAGAATCTGGAGAGGGTCCAGAGGAGGGCCACTCGCATCATTAGTGGCCTCCATGAAAGACCCTACAAGGGGAGGTAGAGAGATCTGGATCTCTTCAGCCTTCACAAGAGACATCTGAGGGGAGACCTTGTAGGTGCCTACAAGTTTATCAAGGGAGGACAACAGGGAATCAGTGATGCACTATTTACCAGAGCACCCCAGGGAGTAACTAGGAATAATGGGTGCAAACTATTGGAGAGTAGATTTAGGTTAGACATTAGGAAGAATTTTTTTCCAGTAAAGGTGGCCAGAATCTGGAATGGGCTTCCAAGGGGGGTGGTGCTATCACCTAACTAGGAGGTCTTCAAGTGGAGGCGTGATAGTCACCTGGCTGGGGTCATCTGACCTTGGTCCTCTTTCCTGCCGGGGCGGGGGCTCGGACACAATGATCCATTGTGGTCCCTTCCGACTCTACAATCTATGAATCTATGACCCCAGCCAGGTGCATGTCTAGCCTCCTTTTAAGGACCCCCAAGGAAAGGGAGAGCACCATCTCCCTTGGAAGCCCATTCCAGATTTTGGCAACCCTTACCGTAAAAAAATTATTTCTGATGTCTAACCTAAATCTGCTCTCCATCAGTTTGCGGCTGTTGTTCCTAGCGACTCCAAGGGGTGCCCTGGTAAACACAGCATCCCCTACTCATTGCTTGATGAATTTGTAGGCAGTCACAAGATGCCCTCTCAACCTTCTTGTGTGGAGGCTGAAGAGATCCAGGGTCCTCAATCTCTCCTTGTAGGGCTTTGCCCGCAGGCCCCTAACCATACGAGTGGCCCTCCTCTGAACCCCCTCGAGGTTGTCCACATCCCTCTTGAAGTGTGGCACCCAAAACTGGATGCAGTACTCCAACTGCAGCCTGACCAGTGCTGCATAAAGGGGGCACCTTTATGCACCTATCACCTCCCTAGACCTGTTTGTCATGCACCTGCTAATGCATGATGAAGTGTGGGGGGCTTCAGTGATCACTTCGTCACATTGATGACTCAAGTTCATCTTGGAGTCAACAGTGACTCCAAGATCCCTTTCCGCTGCTGTACTGCTGAGAAGGCCATCCCCCAGCCTGTAAACGTACTGGTGATTCCTTCTCCCTAGGTGCAACACGTAGGGGCAGAGCACAGAGTGAGGAAAGAGGGTAGCTTTTGTTACTGGTGAGTAAGAGGTGACAACCAGCTAAGGGTTAGATCTTAACCGTCTTCACTCGGGTAGAGGGTGGCACAGGGAGGAGAGATTCAGTACTATGGCCACATGCAGAGCTTTGCTGGGGGAAGGGGAATGGGAGTGTGAGAACAGCCGCCTGCTGCCTGGCTGAGTTCTGGGCCATCAGTGGGCCTGGCATACGCAAGGTAGATCTACAGCTTCACAAAGACTGACATGCTATGCCTCATAAACAGAGCCTGTTATCATTTTGCATCTGGCTTATGCTACAAATTATTGGGGCAAAGGACTGTCACGTGCCCACGCACTAGAGACTCTGTTTTTCCCTTATTCTGAACTGGTATATGTTCTTTCTGAACTCCCCCATATTCCTTTTTGGAAACGCATTTTGCAATGCAGCATGTTTCCCCTCTGGTGTAGGTGGCCACAATGTCTGGTGACATGTATGAGTGGTTGTAGGCTGTGGCTGCTCTTGAAAGAAATGCTGGCAGTCAGGAAATATTACTTAAGGTTGCCATATTTTCAGGTTCAAAAGAGAGGACACGTGGGGGGGGGGAGGGGGCATGGGGAATATGTTGGTGGGGGGACAGTGACATGCTGGTGCCCTGCCCGGCCCATTCTGTTGCCCCTCACAGACAATCCACACACCCCTAGCCCTGCTGCTGCCTCTCACTCCGGGCACACTAACTCCAGCCCTGCCAGTGCCCCTCACTCCCAAACAGCAGTACCTTGCCTCCCACTCCTTGCTGGTGCCCCTCACGCCTGACCCACAGCCCCCTGGCACTGTCAGTGCCCTGCACATCCAACTCACAATCACCCGTCTCATCCCCCATGCCCCTCGCTCCTGATCCGCAGCCCCCTGCCCCCTTCCCAGCCCTGCCAGTGCCTCTCACTCCTGACCTGCAGCACCCTGTGCCCCTCCCAGCCTTGCTGGTGGCCCTCACTCCCAACCTGCAGCCCCCTGCCCTGCCCCCCAGCCCTGCCGGTGACCCTCACTCCCAACCTGCAGCCCCCTGCCCCCACTCCCCCAGCCCTGCCAGTGCCCCTCACTCCCAGCCCACAGACCCCTGCCCCTTCCCGCCCTGATACCCAAGCAGGTCCTGCATTGCTTGCTTGCTCGCTCACTCACTCACTCTCTCTCTCGCCAGAGCCCACACAGAGAGCATGTGACCCCCAACAGCCAATCCCCACCTTGCCTGCTGCTCCCAGCCTCAAGCAGTTAACCTGGGAGAGCAGAAAACCTGGACATGTGCTCTTATTTTAACCCCCCCCCCCCCCCCCCCGCATGCAGCACGGGGTCCAGAAAAGAGGACATGTTCAGGAAAAACCAGACCTATGGTAACCCTATATTTGCTGTAAATTCAAGAGTGCTGCATTCACCAATTTGAGAACTTTGGGGAAATAAATTTATAGGGATAATTTCTAGCCAGAAGAGAAGGGCAGCATGCAGCTGCAGAGGCAGCACCCTGTCCTGAAGATTGTGCCTCTGCATGTCGAAAAGAGTCAACTTACTTTTTGCTTCAGCATGCTGCAAACAACTCTTCTACAATGAAATATGATCTTTTCCTGTGGAGCAGGATAATTTAATCTGCTAAACTCCTGACAAAAAACAAGACCTCCCAACACTTAAATACAGCTCTGCCACTAATTGTCTTTGGGACATTGGGCAAGACACTTGACTTCTGTGGCTAGGGACAGAAGTTACACATAAACTGGTTTAAGTGATCAGAAACTGGCTTAAACCTGTAACAGAACAGAAGCTGAGTGCACATAAACCCATTTCAAAATGGGTGAAACTGGTTTAAAATATACCTGGTTGAATGTAGTATCAGACTTAACTGATTTGTGTCAAACCGGTTTATGAAACTTCTGTCCCAGACCCCTCCCTGGTTCAAGTTAAATCACAGTCCCCCAGCATCCCAGCATGCTTTCTAACCCAGGGCTGGGCTGTGCTGTCTGCTCCAGAGAGCAGGGCTGTCCCCCTTTCCCTAGCTGGAGAAGTGAGGGCTGGCTGACAAGGTGGGGGGGGCAAGCCTAGCTGAGGATGCAGCTCAGTCTGCAGGAGGGGGGCTTCCCCCCCCACAAGCAAACCCCGGCTGGGGCTAGGGAGGGGGGCTAAACACCCGTTCCCCTGCTCAAACTTACTGCTGGCTGCGACTGTGGACTACAAATCCCGGAGGCACCTGGAAGCAGGAAGAGAAAGTGGTGAGGAACCCTGCAGAGTCCTGCTGCTGTGATTATGGACCCCAGAGACCTTGGGGGCAGCAGGAAGAGGAAGCAAATACATAGCCCATGCTGGCTATGAGCCAGAGCCATGCTTTAGCACCCCCCAGCTTCTGCCCTGAGCTACTACAGGCATGTGGCTGCATTTCTTGAATCAAAGGTAAATGTTCACTCCTGTTTCAATTTAATCTCTGACTAGCCTGGAAAGAATGAATTGATTCAGCCTTGGGCTTGTTGACTGTCTGTGCTTAGCCTCTGCCTCTGTATGCCCCTGTGTGAAACTGGACACTTGTAACACTCCAAGTGTTACACCTTGATCACAACAGTCAGAAATGGAACACGCACAATTAAATTCATTCCCCTCTATGCTCTGGCAGGGATGAGAGGGTATTGCCAGAAAACTGTTTCCTCATCCTTACAGACTAACCGGGAGATTGGGCCAGACTGTGAAGTGGGGAGTTTGCATAGCGCATGAGCCTTGGGCTGAAATGGGATAAAAAGTGCCCAATTCTCAGTTCCTTATTTTCTGACCAGGAGGCTGTCCTTATTTTCTGACCTCCCTTACCTCGGATTCTTTCAACTTGGCTGCATTTGTGAGCAGAGCAGCAAAGGGAAAACAACCAGGGAGAAATGTAACTAAAGCACAGTGACCAGGGGCACCTGCCTTAGTCCCCGGTTTGGGAGGTGGAGGAAAAAAAGACCAAAACAGCTGCTACCACAGCCACAAAGCACCCTACATCACTGCTACCCTGGGTGCACAGCTACTGTTATACCTCAACCTGTAAAGTATGCAGCTTCAGTGTTACTTGACTGCTTAGCTCAGATGCGATACAGATTAAAGGCTAGTGACAACCTGACCACTCTCTACAGATACCAGACAACTTTAGCCTATGGTGAAGCTCTGGACAATGAGGAATTTTGCAGCATTTCGTGGTGTTTGTGTGTGTGTGTGGACCTCGCCCTACCTAGGACAAATAAAAAAGGTGATGGTGATCGTTAATGGCCATCGTTACCGTTTTGGTTCACTTCATCTATTGTCACATCTTCAGGGTGATCTCTCTTTGCTGAATATGCTGATTTCTTATTCAGCCTGGCTGCTTAGAAGCCCACCAATTCTCTTATACCCAAAATCATTGGCAGAGCTTAGTTTTTTTTCTCCGTGCACACATCTGCAGGTGAATTTGCCCCATTGTCCATATGCAGGGTAATTTGTCTGCTCTGTGCGTGTGTCTATGTAACTATAACCTGAATTCCTTAGAGCTTCCTCACTCTATCATAATAAGCTCAGCAAGGGATACCATTTTGAAAGCAAGGCTGCTCTGCCCCATCCCTAGAGCTGTAAAATATGAAACACAGGGCTGAACTAGTCCGACTCCTGAATCACCACAAGGCATATAATACTTCACTCTGTTTCTCAATATGATCAAGACTCAGCTCCCAGACTTAAATCCAGTCAGTTGTGTTAAGTACTATGTACGTGAAATAATAAATGGAAGTCTCGCCTTTTCTGAGTGCCGTGGAACATATTTAATCATTTTAAAAGCATTTTGGTACCAAAGATAGATACTGCCTCCAGCGTAAGTTACTGAACATGGCCGGTCTACTGACTGCTGATATAGCAACATGCTTTTACTACTTCATACGTTATAGATGGAAACAGGGTGCTAATAATTCTAGTGTTTCTGAAGAGGGGAGCCTCTCCGCAGAGGAATTCACTCTGCGTAGATGAGTACAGATCATCAATTATAAATACAGTACTACATTGTATGCAAAGCCCTGTCTGGGATGTTTTAACTATCCTGTGTCCTGTGAGGTTTCATTTCTTTCCTTTTCAATTTTTGAGGGAAGTGTTCATGTACTTTCTTGGTCAGCTGTCGGAGGGAACAGCAAAAACTAGAGTTTAGGAGGGCACAGTGTAGTGCAGCTGAAAGCTCTCCTGTAGCAGGGCAGTGTGGCTGAATGGACTGATCAAGATCCTGGTGTCGACAGGAGCTCCTGTGTTCTCCTGCCACTCACCCCCCTGAGCACAGTAATGTTTTCCACTTTGGATGTGCAGGGAAGAGGAGTTGCAGATAGCATCACGAATCGGGGAGCTTACAGGGTGGTGGGGCGTGATGCAAAGCTGTTGTAGTCAATGCACTCCCTGTGCTGCATTTTACTACTTAAGTTTAAAAATGTGGCTGTTGACATCTCTGGGCCAAATTCAACCTTGGAGGGGTGTGATTATGGACTTGTGTGCCTTGCTTTCCCAACTGTTAGTGGGAGTGTTACCTTTATGGAAAGTCATGCTACAGGAATCACCCAGAGTACTGAAAGCTCATTATTGTAGGTATATTTGCTTGGCTCTGGTGTAGTATAGTGTTTTATTTATAAGGGGGATAGCTATCTAATAGGAATGTGGTCAGGGCTGCTTAGCTAATATTTTGTAGTGCATTACAGAAGTACAGAGGTAAGTATTAAGCATCCAAGTAGCTTTATTAAATGGCTGACTTTCACCCTGGGCGACTTATGAAAAATCTTTCCCTTAAGCAGTGGTTTGAATACTTAAATGAATTTTCCTGAGCTGCATCCATATACCTTGTCCCTGAGCAACGGTGTGGTTAAATTTCACAACCATGAATTCCATAAATGACGTGTGCCCCTGGTGGTGGGAGGGGCACGGTGGTGGGAGCGTGGCGGCGGGAGTGCTCCCGCAGATGCCGCTGGTGCTGTCAGCAGTGCCTTTTTGCAGGGAGTGCACTGCCAGGCTCAGGGGGTGCACGTGCACCCGCTATGCATTGCCTCTGGTGAATGCTCACAGACCGTGAATGTTAAGAATGATCTTTGTGAACACCAGAAACTTGAAGATAAGGGTTATAATTGTAGGGCATTTGAACACATGTTTCCATCACAGCACCGGGTGTGTTTAAAAGTGCCTGGCGGTGCGGTGCATACAGTTGTATAAGTGGCAAAATGCGTGCCAGCACTGAGAAAATGGTGGCAGCACACTTTTGAACTAAGACATCTTGAGGGTGTTTTAGTTGAAAAGCACACCGCCGCCATTTTCTGTGTGCTGATGTGCATTTCGCCACTTATACAACTTTATGTGCCACAGTGCAGTACGCACCAGCTCACATGTGGAGCAGACTTGATCTCTGGCATTTTGCGGGACAAAAAGGTATGTGTGTAAATACCCACAGTGACAGAAGCTCTAAATTAGAGATGCTCCCTAACAGGAGACTTATGGAGGGGGAATTGGGAGAGGGTCCCTCAAATAGGAAGCAACTAGCCAGTCAGTCCAGGCCAAAGGATCTGCAGAGGTTGGTTACAGCTCCACAAATAAAACTTGTTGTTTTAGTGCTTCTCATTCATGCATGCCTGTGTTTGTTGAACCTGGTAATCACTACAATAATCATTCAGAGACCAGACTTTATGCTATGCAGTTCATATGATCAGTCTCAAGAAAGAACCAGTGCAGAGTAGCATGTCATAGTTATCAGGGCTGTGGAAAATTTTGCTGGCTGTTTCATTTTGACACTGTTTCAACTCATTTGGAGCTCAAAACAGTGAAACTGAAATAAAATGAAGGGCTTTGAAACAACCTCAAACTTAAACAAGGGCAGTCGAAACGTTTCGAAACATTTCCAGTTTCGAAGCTCAAGCTGGCCTTGCCTTCAGGGAAACAGAAAGTAAGGAGAGGAAGGGGGAGAGTGGGGTGAAGGACTGCTCTCATTATTGACTGTGTAGCTGGCCAGTGACTGTGATCCTTTCCTGAGGTCACTTCCAGTCCCAGTGCTCTGGGGGAGGGATGGAAAACACACGTACAATGTCATCCATGTCACGAGTTTTGCTTGTCAGCAGCCTGAGGTGCAGTTTCCCAGAAACCCCTGCACCTATCTCCTTGAAACTGGCAAGCTTCATGGCTTCAGCAGGGGCTACCACCCCTGCCAGTTTCATCCAAATCAGGCAAGAAGTGACAAAGTTATAAGCAGTTTCATGCTTCCCTATTATAGCCTATGGGTGAAATGTCCAAACAGCTAAACTGTTTCATAGATTCATAGACTGTAGAGTCGGAAGGGACCACAATGGATCATCGGGTCTGATCCCCTGCCCCTGGCAGGAAAGAGGACCGAGGTCAGATGACCCCAGCCAGGTGACTATCTAGCCTCCTCTTGAAGGTGAAAGCACCACCTCTCTTGGAAGCCCATCCCAGATCCTGCCCATCCTTACTGTGAAACATTTCTTCCTAATATCTAACCTAAATCCACTCTCAACTAGTTTACACCCGTTATTCCTAGTCACTCCCTGAGGCGCCTTAGTACACAGCGCTTCCCCTATTCCCCGTTGACCTCCTCTAATAAATTTATAGGCGGCCACAAGATCTCCCCTCAGCCGTCTCTTGTGAAGGCTGAAGAGATTCAGCTCTCTCAACCTCCCCCTGTAGGGTCTATCACAAAGGCCACTAATCATGCGAGTGGCCCTCCCCTGGACCCTCTCCAGATTCCCTGCATCCCTCTTGAAGTGTGGTGTTCAAAACTGGACACAGTACTCCAACTGCGGCCTGACCAGTGCCGCATAGAGGGGGAGCATCACCTCCTTTGATCTATTAGTCATGCACCTGCTAATGCAAGACAAGGTGTGATTGGCCTTGTTGATGGCCTCGTTACACTGCCAGCTCATGTTCATCTTGGAGTCAATTACGACTCCTAGATCCCTCTCTGCCTCTGAGCTGCTGAGAAGGACACTCCCTAACCTATAGATGTGCTGGGGGGTTCCTCCTTCCCAGGTGGAGTACCTTACATTTATCTTTATTAAATTGCATCCTATTTCTCTCTGCCCATTGATCCAACCTGTCTAGGTCAGCCTGAATCTGCTCCCTGCCCTCTGGTGTACTAACTTTGCCCCATAACTTGGTATCATCAGCGAACTTGGAGAGGGTGCTCTCCACGCCCCTGTCCAAATTGCTGATGAAGATATTAAATAATATTGGTCTGAGGACTGAACCCTGCGGGACCCCACTGCCCACCTCCCTCCAGGCCGAGAAGGAACCATCCACCACCACTCTCTGGGTGTGGTCCCTAAGCCAGTTGGCCACCCACCTGACCATGTAGGCATCCACTCCGCAGTCTGCTAGCTTCCCAACGAGGATAGGGTGCAAAACTGTGTCGAAGGCCTTCCTAAAGTCCAGGAAGATGACATCAGCCTTGGCTCCCGTGTCCAGGCAGTCTGACCTGGTCATAGAAGGCCACAAAATTTGTCAGGCAGGATCTACCTGTGACAAACCCATGCTGGTTTCCCCTTACCATCATTTCCCTTGCTGGGCCTGCACAAATGTGTTCTTTGATTATTTTCTCTAGCATTTTCCCAGGAATAGAGGTAAGACTGACTGGTCTAAACTTACCCGGCTCATCCCTTCTCCCTTTCTTGAAAATGGGCACCACATTGGCCCTTCTCCAGTCCTCAGGGACCTGGCCGGAGCACTACGAGTGCTCAAACAGCTGTGCCAGTGGCTCAGCTATGACACTGGCCAATTCTTTCAGCAGCCATGGATGGAGGTCATCTGGGCCTGCTGACTTGTACCCATGCAGCTCCTCCAGGAGCTCTTTAACTATTTCAGAACTAACCGTAGGCGGACTGGTGCCATGTGGACATCCGTCAATGATCGAGGTGGGGGAATTGGCTTGGTCGGTACTTAGAAATACTGAAGTGAAGAACTCATTGAAGAACTCTGCTTTTTTCCCTGCGTCAACCACCAACTGTCCTGATTTGTCCTGCAGAGGCACTATGTTGCTCTGAGCTTTCCTTTTGCCTGCTATATACCTGAAGAAGGACTTTTTATTGTCCTTGATTGTTGAAGCCAGCCTGAGCTCAAGCCCTGCCTTGGCCTGTCTAACTGATTCCCTGCAATAGTGCGCCAGGGAGATATATTCCTCCTTGGTGGCTGCTCCCTGCTTCCATTGCCTATACATCTTTCTTTGCCCCCAGACTCTTCTGGAGTTCCTGTTCAGCCAAGGGGGCTTTTTTGCCTCCCTTACCTCTCTTCCTACATAATGGGATAGACTCCTTTTGAGCCCCAAAGATCACTCCCTTGAGATACCTCCAACCCTCCTGGAACATATGCTCTATGTTCTTGAGTTGTATCCCCTCACTAACTAGCCTTCTAAGCTTGCTAAAGTTGGCCCTTCTGAAGTCCAACACCTTAGCCCCACTAGTTACTTTACCCACTCTTCGCTGGATAGTGAACTCGACCAAGTGCTGGTCACTATCTCCCAGGCTACCATGAACTCGCGTGTTCCCCATGAGATCATCCCCTGTTGCTAAGACCAGGTCAAGCAAGGCGCTACCCCTGGTGGGACTAGACACCACCTGGGTTAGGTGGAGGTCCTGCACACAGTGTAAGAACCTCCATGAGGGGCTTGTTTTGGCTGTCTGCTCCTCCCAGCAGATATCTGGGTAGTTTAGATCTCCCATGACCACCTCCTCCCTTGCCTGTGTGGCGTCTGCTAGCTGCCCAGAGAATACATCGTCTAGCTCTTGATCCTGATGAGGAAGCCTGTAGTTGACCCCCACAACCAAGTCCTTTTCCCCTGGCCCCCACTGGATCCTGACCCACAATGCCTTGGTGTTCCCCTCTTCTACCCCCGCCTTAATGGTGGAAAATGTATACTGGTCCTTAACATAGAATGCTACCTCCCACCCCCATCTTTTTCCCCCACTCTGTTTTGACAAAATGAAACAGAACAGCAGTTTCGAAATGAGATGAAACTCGAAATGAAATGTTGTTCCGTTGAAACAAGTCGAAACAAGATGGTGCTGTTTTGCATAGCCCTAGTTCTATAATGGCACCATGCACCATAACTTGTTGAATAACTCTGTATTTGAATTTACTGCATTTGAATTTACTGAATAATTATGAAGAATCCACTGCAAAAAATGCAGCCTATTCAAGGACACAGTGCAAACATAAAAGGGACAGAGTAATCGAATTGATTTATATACGTTTTCCTTGCAAATAATAAGCTCAAATCCAATCATTACCCATATGTAACCTCCATTTGAAAAGTGTTTCATAGTTATGGGACTTGTCTTAATTCATGCTAGAAAAACCTTACAGAGCCTCTAGACTCTAATGGGTTTTGGATCAGGCCAAGCTTTCAGACCTCTTTTAATCAGTGTAAACAGTGAGCCTTCAAGAGAAGAAAAACCCAAATCAGAAAGGTAGCTAGTGGCTGGAACTATATCAGTGACAGAGTTAATAACCTAATATCCCAAGTACAGAGGGGTCTAGTTGTGTACTGAATATAGAACCAAGTGCTGTAAGGTAAAATAGGTATTTCTGGTGTTACATTTCATAAGGGTATGTCAGAATACATTAGGTGGGTAGTTTAGACTTAGGACATTAATTAGACATTAAAATCCCATGCTTGTGTATGTTGAGTTAATTCAGTATGTGGCCCATTAAATTACTAAATTCTGTAGGTCCAGCAAAACTGGATTCTGCATATGGAAGAGATACAAAGGGACACGTGAAGCAGAGCCACCAATCCAGCTCTTTGTCTTTTTGTGCAGCCATAATGCACACGGAGCTGAAATGCAGCAGCCATGCAGTCTCAGGACAAGGTTACATAAGGCAATGAGATGAGGTCTTTTCCTGCATATAAGTTTTTGCTCTTACAAGCGGTGTGGGGAGTTCATTCAGGTCATATTCCAGTCTGTTAAAATGAATTGGATGCTGTTGTTGTCTCCAAGATTTAACTGTTTGTAAGCTGCAGATATGACTTTTCAGCATGCCCTTCAAAGCATTCATTTAGCTGACAGACCAGGAAAAACTTCTCGGTGACTGAGGTTTCAGAGAACATGTGACTCTCACTATTACTGTATTTCATTGAACCTACAGAAGCGGAGGGAACGGGACATCAGAGTCTCCCATCCTATAATCAAGGGATAGTGTATGTACATCCTTCAACACGGGTATAGGGATTTTTTTCTTTTTCTCTAACCTTAATTAATTCTTAAACTTCTTTCTCTCAAACTCAGTATTTCTCCATTTATGTACCGAGACAAAGGAGTATTTCCATGAGGATGCTAGAAAAGGAACTTACTTCCTATCCCCATATAAAGGAGCAAGAGCATGGAACACAGCTGCCAGACAGTGAGTTGTCCCACCCCATTCCGACAAGAGATGGACACGATTGGTTCAAAGTAATGGAGGATCCCACCTTCCTGCATTTGCTACAGACATTGATATAGGTCTGAAAGTGTAAGAAAAACAGAGTTTGGCCGCAGTGACCACTTAACTTGCTATTATCTAATTTGCTATTACTTAACTTGCTATGTAACTTGCTATTATCATCATAAGTAATTACACAATCATGATCAATAAGTATTGTCATAGTCACATCATCATAAATTACAATTAATTATAATAATAATAATAGCAGGTTTACATTTTAAATGTTCCCCATGGCATACAGTGTAAACAGATTCCCCTAAAGGATTAATCTGGCCCTGGGGTCCTAACATAACCCCAAGCCCTGATGCCCTTGCCCACACCCCGCATCATGCTGCCCCTCCAGCCTTGCCTCCTCTATCCTGCCATGGACCTGGCAGTATTACAGGGCTGGACGCAGCAGCAGTAGCAGCAGTAGCACATGTCTAGAAGGGGAGCGGTCTACAAAGCCCTGAGAGAAAGCTCTGCGCAGGGGCTGCTCTCCTGATCGGATACTAGTGCCAGTGCTCTGCTCTGTCTGTGCTTCAGTCAAGCTCCAGCTATCCAGCCTCTTTCCCAGAGGGATCTTCAGTCAAGCAGACTGGCAGCTTTATTTTTTATGAATTACTCAAATTTATTTATGGACAACCATTTTTGGCCTGATTTTTACTGACTCTATAAATTTGTTGACAACTGGCAACCCTGCTCCAGTGTAGTGGTTTGAGCACTCGCATGGGAGAAGTGAGTCCTGGCCCCCAATCCTAACTCCAGTTGTTTGTGGGGGTTTTTATTTTGTTGTTTTTGCAGTAAGAACATAACCAAAATGCTGTCTTGTTCAGTATTGAACTGTAAGAAGTTGTTCCAGTGTTAGTGTTGCCAACTTCAAGCGCTCAAAGCTTTTTGTGTTTCACCCCTCAACATAAAATTGGTTAAAAACCCATTTGCTTTCTGGTTTTGGAGCTTTCAGGGTTAACATTTTCAGGCTTTTCTTTATACCCAGCCCAGCTAGAAACAGATTTTCTTTTTGTACCAAAGCATTGATTCTCTTGTAAGTTCCTGGAATCAGGTGAGCAAAGAAAAAACAAATAAACCAAAGATACCCACCACCCCCAACAAACCACAGCATATTACAAGACTAATGATAAGCTCACTAGAGCTGATAACAGTAAGGAGGGAGATATCAATGCTTTTCATTTTGCATGATAATGTAAGTGATGATCAGGGATCTTGGTTTTCTCTGTTTTAAAAAAATCCCCAAATCTCTGCTTAAAAGCCCCCAAATTTGCATTTTTCCATAATTAAAATGAAATATCAAAATATATATACTAGCAAATGCCCATCAAGAATGATGGGTGGGCGGTGGGGACACCCACCACCCCACGCTGCCGCTGCTCAGTATCCGGCCCTGTGCGCCCCACCACACCTGACACCCACCCACCCACAGACCACACACGTGCCACAAACCTACCCAGCCACACCCACGCACTACACACAGACACAGCCACGTGCCACATGCCACAGACACACACACCCAACCGCACACCACATCCACCCAGCCACACGCCACACATGCACACACCCAGCCACCCACCCAGCCAGATGCCGCACACTGCACCCCCCTAGACACACACACACACACCCCCCCAGCCACACGCCACCCACACACATCCACTCAGCCGCACACCACCCACACCCCCCCACATGCCACACACATGCACACACACACCCAGCCAAATGCCACACACACACCCAGACTTACACCACACACACACCCAGCAGCACTCACACTCACCCACCCATGCAGCCATATGACACACACACACACACACACCCAGTTACATTCCGCCCACCCACCCATATGCCATGCCCACCCAGCCATACACCACATACCCACCCAGCCACATGCTGTGTACTGCACACACACACACAGCTGCAGCCACATGACACCCCCACACCCAGTCCTATGCCATACACATGTGCCTCGCTACCCGGCCTGGTCCGCCTTGCGGTGGGTCTCGCATGGTGCTGCGCCGCTTTCAGAGCAGGGGTAGTGAGGCAGGGAGCAGAGGCAGAGTGGAGGCCGCAGCTGCAGCCGCTCCTGCCCTGTGCACAGACTGGGGCCACGTGTCCCCCTGGCCTCCCCAGCACTGCCTCTGGAGGAGATGCCAGGCTCCGAGTATCCCACGGCCCAGCCTGGCAGGGGCCGCATTCACCATCACTGGGGCCTCAGCTGGGCTGGGTCATGGGGTTAGCAGAGCCTGGCGGCTCTTGCAGGGGTGCAGTGCTGGGGAGCCCAGGGGGAAGCACAGGCCCCCTTCCCCCAGCTCCTCCCCAGTGTGCACAGTGGCGGGAGCTGTCTGCCTCTGGCCCTGGAGGAGCTGCCGGGCTCCCCTGGCCCACGGCCCAGCCCGGCCTGAGAGCAGCCCCACCCTGCCTCACTGGGATTAGCTTGGCACAGTCTCATCCCCAGTCCCCCCCGGCCCTTCCAGCAGTGGCTGGCTGCTGCAATGCCCCCTTCCCGACCCCTGCACCTGCTCCCTGTGCAGCACCCTGCGGCTGCGTGCCGCATCCCCCTGCAGGGCCACAAGCCACGCCCCCCCCGTGCGGCAGAGCGCACCTTGGTCCCTACTGCCTCCACCTCGCCTGTGTGTCTGTCTGTCCCTAGAGCTCTAGGTGGTGCATATGAAGTTGGCCTAGAGCGTTACGGACAGACAGACACACAACTGGAAATGCTACAGCTTTTATTATATTAGAATATAAAGGTATCAGTTGAACAAAATGTTTTATTGATATATTTACAATTGTAAAGCAACTTGGAAGTCTACCAGTGCCTCAATCATTCTAATATTATAAAGCTGTAGTCTGTCTATCTGTCTGTCCTTAATGCTTTATTCCCACTCTGATTGGCTGACGGAAACAACCAATCAGAGTGTGAATGCAGCATTCAGACAAAGTGTGAATACAGCATTCAGAGCATTGCCATGATGGTGGGGACACAGGGGACAGAGCAGGAGGGAGGCGTGAGGCCAGCACAGCTGGCCTGGCCCCCCCTGCCCTGCTCCCTGGAGGTGGCAGCGATGGCACAGGAGGGAGCAGGTTTGGGGCAGCGTGGGGGGGGGGCAATGTCAGCAGTGCTGACATTGCCCCCCCCCCGCCACAGGTGGCGAATATGGAAGTGGGGGCCTCTCTCGTGCACTGTTCCCTCCCAAAGCAGGGCGGGGGGAGCAGTGGGCCTGGGCCAACGTGGCGGTGGCAGGGGGGAGGGGAGCAGGCCCAATGGGGGAGGAACTGGACGCATGTCTTTGTCCCCACCTACACTCCCCACCCATCATTCTTGATGGGCAATTGGCTAGTTATAAAATAAATTCTAAATAACTATATATTTTGGGATTTGATTTTGATTTTTTTAATCATGGAAAATCAGAGCTCCCCTTGCCCCCTTTGCTCACTAGGACACGGGTCCGACTGTAGCTGTCCCCCCTGCTGCTTTGTGATGCTGAGCAGCCCTGATATGTCAGTGACCCTCACTCCCAAGCCACAGCCCCCCTGCCTCAAGCCCATGGCTGGCTCAGGGATTGGGAGCTCACCAAAGTGAGGAAAGGGAGTGCTGCCCTTACCCAGCAGCATAGGCAACTGGTGACTATTGCTATGGGGGGGACAGGGGACACTATTTTAAGACTCTGGTGGTATGCAGTGGGGTTCAGGGCAAGTACTCAATAGACAAAGGAGATTGTTTTTTATTCTACAGGTACTTTTAATTCACGTTTTATTATACTATGTAATAGCAGATGGAGACTATTCTAAAAGAGAGTTACGCATGAAAGAAACTGTGGCATGGGGTGGGTGTGTGGGGCAGGGAGTATGTGGGGCTTTCCAGACCTTGGCCCCTGCCCCAGTGGTGCAGGTTTGGTCCAGACTTGCCAGAGCTTGGCCCCCGATGGCCTGGACCAGTCCCGCACAACTGGGATGGTGAGCCAAGCTCTGGCATGCCTGAGCCACCCCTGTGCTATCAGTCCCATAGACTTACCAGTATCCAGCTGCTGGGGCTGCTCCCACCACCCTGCCTGGCTGTACTGTTGGCTGTGTGTATGAGGACACATAAGTGCATGGCACCCATAGGCAGCGGAAGGGGTGGCTAATGGGGCTTAGCCCCCACAAATGTGGGGCACCAGTAAGGCCACAAGGCAGCCCAGCTGCAGGTTTCTGGCAGCTGCAGCAGGAATGGGGAGGGGCTGGGGTTGGTGCTAGGGCAGAGGCAGGCCCTGCACAGGCAGTGTGGTGCAGAACTTAGCCAGCAGCGGCTCGCCTGGGGGCATGGCTTCTGCTGCTACACACACCCCGGGAGGCATGAAGTGCACGTGCCCCCAGGTCTGTTCAGGGCAGGGCAGGACAGGCTGCCACTGCAGGCTGGGGCTGTGCTGGGCTCTTCCAGGCCAGGGGGGGTGGGGCATGGGCTGTGCTTGGGGCAGGTGGCGACAGCGCTGGGAGTTGGTTGGGGGGAGTGCTGCAGCCACCCCAAGATTCACCGTAGCTCACTTGACCTCCCTCCTAGCACCACCTCTGCCCACCCCCAGAGTAGCATGGCTCCTCCCACCAGGAAGAGCCCAGTGCTACCCTGACTCCAGCCCGCAGTGGCAGCCTGCCCTGCCCCATGCAGATCCGGGGGCATGCGCGCCCCAGGATGAGCAGAGCAGTGGGAGCTGCCACCCCTTCTCTATGCCGTCTGGATAAGTCATAGCTTTGTCTTCCACCCTGCCCTGCCCCAGCAGCTGGAGCCAGCGGGAGGCGGTGGTGCCGGGCAATGACCACAGGTGTGGGGGAAGGGGCAACTGTGTGGGCGCAGTGGGCCCCAGCCTCCATCCCGATCTTGGACCCAGCTCAGCTTTGCTTCCTCCTGATCCCTGCCTGGTCCCAGCCCCACCTATTCCCCACTCCTCATCTCCCCTCCCTCTGGGGGTGTGTGCACACACACGCACGTATGTGTTCAGCCCCCTTCAACTTTTTTTCTCTCTCTACCAGTGGTGGCACCCCCTGCTCCACAGCCCCAGATTTTTTTTCCCTTTAACTCCCTGCTCCCTTCCTCCCTTTTGCCAATGCCCGGCAAGATGCACAGTGCTGGCAACAGCAGCTGCTGCAGGGAGTGCAGCCCACCATGTCCCATGCCCACTAGTCTCCACCTCAGACTCTCTACTCCTGGGCACCTGTGCTGCTGCCATCCCGAGCTCTGAGCCCCACGCCCAAACGTGAAAGGATCTCAGGAGGCGCTGCCCCAATCCCAGCCCCAGCCTGGAACTCTGCCAGCCTACAAGAGGAAACCCATGGTTTCCCACTTCAAAGGGGAAAATTAGCATTTTTTCACAGAAAATGATAGCCACAAGGAATTATGTGAGAGAAGAATTTTTGGGGGGTGCCCTTTTATTGGTCAAACTTTCAGCTATTATGGGACCTAAGGCATGAAAAGTCTCACATTAACCTGATACTTCTGTAGTACCTAGGCACAGATTAACTGTACTGTAGACATTTGTGGGGTTATATCAGGAGTCAATGTAGGCTAATGACTCAAGCAAGAACATTTCCACTTAGTTGAACTTATCACAAGCCTGGAGATACCTGCCATACTGGGTTCTGGACGGCCAGGCCTGGGAGCCACCCAGGATCTGGAGAAGCAACTGAGATCAGAAGGAGCATGCAGTCTGAGTGTAGGGAGCTGGAAGACTTTCCAAGGAGTCAAGTCAGAGATGTGGAGTGTGGGGCAGAACACAGAATCAGAAGGCCAGCCAGGTCAGGTAACCAAGAGATCAAACCAGGAGGCAGGTGAGAAAGGCAAAGGGTCAGGCTGAGCTCAGCGTCCAGGTCAGGTTGAACCAGAGAATCCATAACGGAGCCAGTAGAGGAACAAGCCAAGGACAAAGCAGTTTGAGCACAGGTTGAGCCATTACCCAGATACTTCCTCTTCTGGGTCAGGGCTTTTTGTAGGAAGGGAAGAAGGGTCAACTGACCCAACCAGCCACTTCTGTGGAAGGGAGTACTGGGGGAAGGGTGGCTAGGCCCTTGTGGAAGGCAATGAGCAGCTGTGCCAGGAAAGCCAAGGCCCTGGGTTTGAGGGCGAGACCTGACAATACCTTTGTTGCCGTTTCTATGCTTGAAAAAACAAAATATGGTACTGGACTTAGGGATACTGGCAGCTTGTCAAGGGTTTCCTGATTAGGCTGTTCTGGAGCCTCAGGCGTTCTGCTTGGGATCTTAGAATCAATGTAATTAATGCACTTTAGTGCTGATGCGCCCAACAAGTTTAACTTAATGACAGGCTTGTTTCATTTTGAGACAGGACAGCTGATCAGATAATATACTGATAGACACCTGCATAAGATGATGGCTAGACAAAACACTGAAGCAGGAAAAATAGGACACAGTATTATGTATCTACATATTATCTCCAATCCACCATTTATATTATACACATATTCCAGCAATTGATATAAATAGCAGAAGTATAGACAATAAATCATGCTGAGATAACTCCCATGTTTTAAGATAAACCCATGCCTAAGTGTTTTCTTGCATCAGGTTCAGAGAGCTCAGCACCTGACTATATCCATCCCTAAATGGGTTTTGCTTTTAATTATAGCATTGCTATTATCCAGACTATGCCAGCTGTTTTCATTACATATCCACGCATTTGTAATTGCTAAAAATGACTGTTGCATGTGGACAGAGATGATCCCAGCAGGGTGCGGGGCCTGGGACAAAGCAGCCTGTGTGGAGCTCCTCTCCCCGTCCCGTGGCTCGTTTATGCTGAGGAATGAAAGCCCCGGCACACCGGACACGGTGGGACGGGTGGTGGCTGGAACTTCTGGACGGAACAAGCAAAGAGCCGCGCACCCCGCCAAATGGGCGGGTGGGCTAAACTGTAGCCACAGCCTCTCCGCCCGGCCCCACTTTGCGCCCCACCAGAGAAGGCCCTGCACGTGGAGATGTGCTATGTAGAGTATTCCAGCATGATTTTGGTAAACAACATTTTAGGAACAGTTATTTGGGATGTTTAAATATTAAAAAAAGGCAGGAAAGTGCAGTCTGGAGTTTGGTTTCTGACAACAATTTTCCATTTAAAGACAATTGCACAATTGCATTTCATACTATTACCGTGCCCTGGGGTTCAGCTAGATTCATCTGTAAAACAGCCCCAAATGGACTGGGACCAGTTGTTCCCATTCCTTTTAATGGCTTATAGAACATCCACTAAGGACAATATAGTATTCACTATAGTACACCTCCTATTTGCACATGAATTGATTCAGCCAGACTCTCATATGGATATCTTGAAGAGGAACAAAGGGTTTGGCTCATTTGGACTCTAGGAAACTCTACAACCCTATAAAAGTCTCCCAGCTTTGCCAGGGGAAACATGAAGATAGCCTATGATAACAGGATACAGCTCTATCATGTCATATGGTGATACTTTTAAAAGAGAGAAACTGGTCTAGTCCCACAACCCTAGGAGAAATAAGTGTAGGCACCCATGCAGAGTGAACTGTATGTGACCTCAGGCTATTTTAAGGACTGTGGTGGTTTCTGTTGGTTTGCTCTGTCTATGCTCATTTGGTTCTAAGCCTTTAATTGTCCCGGTGGGCTCACTGCCTACCAGGCCCCTCTCTATCACAGGCCTAACAGCCGATCTTTTTTACTGAAAATTATTTTGTCTACTCACATTTGTGAGTCTTACTTAGTCCCCAGTTTCCCCTTTTTGCAACAGAACTTTTAACACCGCGGGCAAAACTCAGTCCTCCAGTACAGTTAGGGTGGAGTTTTCACAGCCCCTTGGTGACTTGGACATACTGGGCATTTATACACATGCCTCAGGAGTGGGGGTGAGGGGGGTGCTTTAATTAGAGCTGCTTTAACTAAGCTGCCCAGATAGTTTCATGTATCAGCGTTCCTGCACTGAAAAATGATGGTGGGGGGCGCTTTAACTCAAGCTCGTTGAATGAATGGGGCGCCCCCACCACCATTTTGCATCATGGGGACACTGATGCATGAGACATGGAGGCTGGCTGGAGCACAGTAATTATCATGCTCCAGCAGACTCGATTAACTGAGTCTGCTCCAACGTGCTGCTCATGTATAGGCACCCACTATTCCCAAGTCTTTTATGCATTTCTTCCTCTCCTGTCTAGGTGATGTTAACAGCTTTATCACTGTGGTGTCTAAGTGCAGCACTGAAGCTGGGTTTTAAAGCCAGGATATCTTTGTCTTCTGTTGTTGAATTCTGTTTCCCGATCAGTTCTTTCTATCAGATTGTAACAGAACTTTAAGCACTGCGGGCAAAACTCAGTTCTCCATCAGGCTCATACAAGCTCTGTTGCCTTTTTCCCCGTAGGTATCTTTTCTTATGCATCAGGGGTTTTCAACCTTTTTGCATCAGTGTACCCCTGGTGGCTGGATGCAGAGCAGTGTACCCCTGGCGGCCGGACGTGCAGTTGTGGGGAGGGAGGTGGTGTGTGCCTGAATGCAGAGCGGTGGCAGCTGCTGCATGCAAGCTTCCCCCGCCCCCCGCCGTGTCTGGCTGGGTGGGTAGCTCCTGTGTGGCAGTGTGGGGTGGTGCGTAGCGACACTCCGTCCCCACCCATCTGCACGTACCCTGTAGGACTTTCTCAAGTACCCCTGGGGGTACACATACTCCCAGTTGACACCCCCTGTTGTATATTATGTATCTCGTTCCACTCAGGATTCTGTTACAGAGCTCTCTGCCTTCTCTGTCTCCTTCTTGATACTCTTCTAGTCAGTATACTTCACTTTTCACTTGAACCACTTTCAAAATGGCCAAAACAGGTTTAAGATAAACCCACTTGACTGTAGTATCAGACTTTAGCTAATTTAGGTCAAACCAGTTTACGAAACTTCTGTCCCAGACCCCTTCCTGGTTCAAGTTAATTCACAATTCCTCAGCATCCCGAAATGCTTTGCAGCCCTGGGCTCTGCTGTCTGCTCCAACAGAGCAGAGTTGACCCTGCCTCTCTGATCCCTAGCTGAAGCACTATCACTGCTCTGCTGGCGGAGATGGGGTGGGCATGGGAATCCTGGCTCCAGACCTCAGCCAGGGTCTGTCTGGCAGGTGGGAAGCAGCCTCTCACAGGCTTTTCCCCCACTCACTGCTGGGGTGGGGGGGTGACCAGACCCCAGGCCAGGCCAGCAGAATGAGGCAGAGGGCAGGAGGGGGCACACCCCAGCTAGGGTCCATGGGTTGAGGTTTAAACCCTCTAATCTTACACTCAAAGGGCCTACTGGGGCCTGGCCATGCCCCATCCCTTCAGCTCAAGCAGGGATGGGGGAAAAGCCTACAGGGCTTCTCTCCCAGCTTCTCTCCAGCCTTCTGGCTACTGCTGAAGGCAAGGCTTTCTCTAGCACCTCCCAGCTTCTAACCTGAGCCACTGCAGGCATGTGGCTGAATTTCCAGAATCAAAAGTGAATGTCTGTTCACTTGCTTCTCAGTTCTATCTATGCCGTTTAGATTAACCTGCAAAGATTGAATCCATTCAGCCTTGGGCTTTTTGACTGTCTGTACTTATCCCTGAAGTCCCAAATATGATAGTTTCTGATACACCTTCCTCAGAAAAAAATATGCTTTTTTTTAAGGTCTGAAAGTACATATGATCAGCAACAGAATATTGACATTGACCCTGTAAAAACTGCTGACCAGGACACAAACTGAGGAAAACAAGGAGAAAAAAATGTTTTGCTTGTTTTCATGACACTAGGTGTTTTGGTTGTAACAGTGGTAGATACAAAGTTTTATGATAGGAATGCAATTTTTCAAGTTGACAATGTCCCTTGAAGACCTACATAAGTAATGGCTAATAATCTGGGTAAGTAACTTCTCAATGATCCATTGTAGCCCACAGGGAATGGAAACTTTATGAGGACAATGATCTGTAGAACTGCACTGGTTATCACCCTCTACCAGGGATAAGTGCTGAGGAGAACCCCTGTTAGGTAGGCAATCTGGGGGTACCCAGAACACCAAATGAAGCTGCCTGCCACAAACTGCAGATGTTTTGATAGTGAACTTGAGATTCTGAACATCTGAGATTAAGGAACAGGAAAACAGCAATGAGACAGCTGAGGCCCAATCCTCTGAGATGTTAAACACCCATGATTTATCATCATCATTATCATTGTTATCTGTACTTCAGAATGACTGAGAGGCTCCAGATATGCCAGGGACTTGCTGTGCTAGAAGCTGCATTGTCCAAAGCAGCTCTAGACAAAAGGGTGGAATGGGAAAAAGGTGGGTGAAGTGATTTGTCCTAGGGCATGTGGAAGATCAGTGGCACAGCTGGGACAAGAACCCATATTTAGTAACTACAGAGCCAGTGTCCCCTTCCCAGTGTCACCAAACTCATGACTTCTACATACTATAAGTCACATGTTTGTCTGAGGATAGAGCCAGTCTTACCACAATGCAGATGCATCTATATGTGCACCTTAAAGCGCAGTAGACTATTTTACCATGAATTAAAGCATCACCTAAAAAACCATGACATTATGCTAATGCACAGTAAAATAGTCTACTGTGCATTAAGCATTACTAAAAATGTGCAAATGCACTACTGTGTAGTAACACAGCCTAATGCACATTAATCTAGTACCTCACATTGGAAGTACTAAATTTAATATGCCTTAGAAAAGGCTCATTAATAGACATGTAGACATGCTGTAACAGGGGGCCTTCTCGGGGCCGATCTCACTGTGGCCCGTCCACCTGTTTCTGGGCTAACCGCCCGCCTTCTTACCTGCCATGCCTTGTTGGTAATTAATTAATAGATGTCAATTAAGCGGGAGGCTGCCCATTTCTTGCCCTGATGCCAGGGGGCGCTATCTGCAGCTCCATTCCTCCCCTACACCGCAGCCCAAGCCTCGCAGATGGCATCCAGATGTTCCTACAATCACCGGCCCCCACTGGGCCCCAAAATCCTCCGGTTTGAACCCCTCTACAATCCCTCCAATCAGGCAGCCTCATCTGCTTTCATCCTGGGCAGCATAGCTGCCTGAACTGCTTCCCCTTTAGGTGTGGTTCCCCCGGGACCTTTGGCTCACTAGCCCTGGCCCACCTCCAGGCCAGTCGGAACCCCAGGTGCGCAGCTTTTGGGCGTCCCTCGCGGTGGGCCCCTGGCCCTTCGACCCTTCCGGTCCTGGCCCCAGCATAGACCAGTCAGGGGAAGTCCAGACAGGCGTGAGTCTATGGCCTCACTCTTTCTCTGGGGGTCCACCCTCCAGACTCTACAATGTGGGGAACCCACCCGGTTGTGGGGGCTAGGGGTTAAGGCACCCCAACCCACTTTTCACTGGGGTGGTAACTGGCCTGGCATTTCCTGGGGGCTCCCGCACCACTGGGAGCCCCACCAGGCCACCCACTCCCAGCAGGGTGCAGTTTTAGGTCATGCCAAGGGCCAGGAGCCTCCTAACCATCCCCTACAGCTCCTCCCTTACCTCCAGATGATACCAGCAGCCCTCTGGCCAGGTAATGTTGTTGATTCAGAATGACTGCCCTCATCAGGCACCTGGCAGCTCCAGGCTCTTAAAGTGGCAGACACAACCAGTGCCCTGCTACACATGCCCACTAAGAAACCCCACCCCTCAGCTCTAGGTCCTTTTTATGCCTTTAGGCAGCCATTGGTTAAAAATGTAAGTGACAGCGTAAGCTGGGATCTGAATCCAGGACTGCTCTGTCTTAGAAGGGGGCTATAACCGGTACCTAACCAAGGCAGGCTCCTTCATAGATTCATAGATTCATAGATGTTAGGGTCGGAAGGGACCTTAATAGATCATCAAGTCCGACCCCCTGCATAAGCAGGAAAGAGTGCTGGGTCTAGATGACCCCAGCTAGATACTCGTCTAACCTCCTCTTGAAGACCCCCAGGGTAGGGGAGAGCACCACCTCCCTTGGGAGCCCGTTCCAGACCTTGGCCACTCGAACTGTGAAGAAGTTCTTCCTAATGTCCAGTCTAAATCTGCTCTCTGCTAGCTTGTGGCCATTGTTTCTTGTAACCCCCGGGGGTGCCTTGGTGAATAAATCCTCACCAATTCCCTTCTGTGCCCCCGTGATGAACTTATAGGCAGCCACAAGGTCACCTCTCAACTTTCTCTTGCAGAGGCTGAAAAGGTCCAGGTTCTCTAGTCTCTCCTCGTAGGGCTTGGTCTGCAGGCCCTTGACCATACGAGTGGCCCTTCTCTGGACCCTCTCCAGGTTATCCGCATCCTTCTTGAAGTGTGGCGCCCAGAATTGCACGCAGTACTCCAACTGCGGTCTGACCAACGCCCTATAGAGGGGAAGTATCACCTCCCTGAACCTATTTGTCATGCATCTGCTGATGCACGATAAAGTGCCATTGGCTTTTCTGATGGCTTCGTCACACTGCCGGCTCATGTTCAACTTGGAGTCCACTAGGACTCCAAGATCCCTTTCCACCTCTGTGCCACCCAGCAGGTCATTTCCTAGGCTGTAGGTGTGCTGGACATTTTTCCTCCCTAGGTGCAGCACTTTGCATTTTTGCAAACACTTCTTGTGTTTTCTTGCCTGCCCACTAGCCCCGGCTTCAACAGAAGGGTGGAAGGTACCTCCTCAATGCCTACTACCAAATAGCTTAGTGGTTAGGGCACTCTCATGGAAGGTGAGAATTGCAGGCTTGAGACTTAAGGGCTAGGGACAGACATTACACATAAACTGGTTTAAGTGATCCAAAACTGGCTTCAACCTGTAACAATACAGACATTCAGTGCACATAAACCAATTTCAAAATGACTGAAACTGGATTGAGATAAACCTGGTTGAATGTAGTATCAGACATAACTGATTTGACTCAAACCAGTTTATGCAATCTGTGTCCCAGACTCCTTCCTGGTTTAAGTTAAATCAGACTCTCCCAGCATGCTCTCTGGGCTAGGAGGGGCTCTCTGCTGCAGCCCAGTCAGGCTGGCCCCACCCCTCTGCTCCCAGGCCCAAGCAGGGACAGGCAGGGGCGGGGTCTGGCCAGGGAGGGGTTTAATTCCCCCCTCACTGTCCCACTAGCAGGGACCTGAGCCAGGTCTGCCAGGTGCTCCCCCCGCGCTGTAGTATTAGTGGGGCACCATGGCCCCTGAGGCAGAGTGGGGCAGGGAGGAGGGTTAGTCTCCCCTCTTCCCCACTAGCAGCTGGGTCTGCCCACCTCGCCTCCGCACTCACTCCTTGTGGGGGAATAAGTCCCCTGCTGTCCCCTCCACTGGATGCTGGAGGGGCAGGAAATAACCGATTCCTGCCCCCACCAAGGGGCCCTATGGGCTAGTGTCTGGTCGTGCCCCCACCCGGCTGCTGCAGTAGGAGGGGGCAGGGCCCTTGGTGGGGGCAGCAGCCCCTGTCATAATATCGGGGAGCACCAGCCCCTTCCCAGCAGGGAGCCCCACTGCGGGGTGGGCAGAACTGTGGTGGGCTATGCAAGGCAGCACCGGCGTCTGGGACCCCCCTCCCCCCCAGTGCCGCTACCACTGCCGCCATGGCCTGCAGCAGCTTTCTGCACCCTGCAGCATGGCCCCTCACCGGGAAAAAGCTTGCGCTCAGGGAAACTCCTCCCTTGCCGCTCCAGTGGCTGGGCTGGGGCACGGCCAGACGCTGCCAGCTGGGTGGATCCGGTGTGCCAAGGGGTTTTATCTGGCCCCCAATGGGTCCCTCAGGTCCACCTGGCCGATGCACCACACCCTGTGTACCTAAGGTAGAGGGGAACAAGAAAGAGCCACAGAAAGGTGATTTCTTTAGGTGACCAGTGATCAAGGCAAAAAGCATTGATAGGTTTTCTCTGATGGACTTTGTCAGCTGCCATCACCAAGTCTTCAGAGAAAAAGCGATTCTTGAAGGCGAGGTAAAAAGATGGGATGAGTTTGGAGGTGGCAGATCCCTTACGTACCACTAGATCTGGAAGATATTCTTTGTATAAGCCAGTGTACTTTTTGAAGAATGTATTTCTAGATCTCTTATATTCTCTGCTTTCTGTATCTGTTCATGTTTTTTTGCAGAAGGCATTGATATTTTCTCATGCACTTAGTCTCTGTTTCAGAACTGTTAGCATGTTTGATGCAATTATAAATGCACCAAGCTGCAATTTAGATTTGATGGTGAGCCATTTAGTCCTTTCACTCTAGGGACCTTATACACACAACTGCAATATTCAGTTACACACTTGAACTCTGGAGGTAACCACATTTGTTTCCGTTTGGAATCCCATTTTTAGCAGGCTGGCTGCCTCCACGAACAAAGCAAACAGATTCACGGGCCACTGGCTCTGGACTTTACCAGTCTTGCACCTTTCTGTTTGCTTTTAAGAACAGACCTGTACAAACAACTCTCTGAGTCAATTATGCATGTCCAGCTACACTTAGTATTTGGGCCTTGCACATTGGCCATCATAACTAGAGAAGAAATGTCCAGTTTCATCTTTGGTGAGATTTGTATTGTTGACACGAGCAATTTGCTTGTATTTGGGGTTCTGAGGATTTCTGTTAGAAGGAAGACAGTATTGAATCAGTTCCTTCTTTGATGCAGTCCCCTTTATTTACAAGTATTGTACATTAATGTCCTGTTTTCTTGAATGCAGGAGGAAGCAAATGGGAAGAGAGAGCTTTGCTGCTCACAATTTGAAGCCGCCGTCCAGCTGGCACTCTTTCCAACACCTGTTTCCTAGGGTTACTCTACAAGTGCTCCTGTGCTGTCTCTACTGCTTCCTTGCTGGCTCCCCTTTCTCCTATGGTATTTCTGCTCATTTCTTCTCTCTATCACAGGTCATATCTGCACTGCATCAAGGACTGTCTGCATATGTTCGGACTCCCGGAAAAAACCCTAGTGAACCGTGACTCAATTCCTACTCTAGCTTTAAAGGTGGCCTGTGTTTTGGGTGGTTATTGTTCTAGTCATTATTCTCTTAAACGGGTGCCTTACTCTCTGTATTTATCTTGAATGAAGGGGGGCTGTCATGCCCAACCGTTCCCACAGGATACCATCCAAAACTTAGCCTTGTAAGACAAACACACAGTACAACGATGAGAGTCAGCACTTAACAATGTTCATTTGCAGTCAGTAATGCTATTAGATTCTACAGCTGAATTTGGAGAAAAATGCACTCAAATCTACCGTTCACATCTTTGTCATATGGAGTTTGTGGTAACAAAAGCTGGGGATGGAAAAGATAACGCTGTTTGCAAATCAGTAGCAAAATGAGCTGCTACTAAAACCAAAAAAAAAAGCATTATTTATGACAGATTGGCACTGCAGCTTTAGAATAGTTTTTGTCTTGTGTTCTGACTCCTCTTGTATTACTCTGCAGAGAAGTTGGTGATCAGATAATGCAGCGGAGAGAACACGTGAGGGCCTAGGCAAGAAGGCAGTTTTATTTTGTAGTAAAAATCAGAAGTAGTAAATAAGCAACTTATAAGGCTGGCCTTTGGCTGCTGTGCTGGGCACAGAGCCATGGAGAATCAGCCCCTCAGTTTTAACACAGTGAAATGTGATATTCGGCATCTGTGATTCAACGTAGGAGTGAAGTGCTTCAGGGGGACCTGAGGCAGAATTTTCCCAGACTTTTTCTTGCTATACCTGAAGCATGATGCAGTCAAAGTCATTTCCTACCCTGAGGTCATCACAGGCAGATACATTTCATATGCAACCATTCTGGTGAAGGAACATGATGGCTGCAAAGCAAAACGTACAGCAATGTAGAACTGTCATAGTGAAGGCCAGCTCTGTCTCATCTCTAGCTTGCCCCATGGGAAGTCAGATTACAGTGGTTTAATGGACCAGTTTATTTTCCCCACTCAGCACCTGGGCTCCATCTCAGGTCCCAGGTCCCCGAGAAGATGATGTGGCAAAGCGGAGGCTTGGAACTTATAGACCTGTCCTTTCCCTTTAAGCTACAGCAGGATACCCTTAGCCTTATAGGAGAAGATATCTTCCATCAGTTTGCACCATCAATTCACAGATTCATAGATTGTAGAGTGAGAAGGGACCCCGAAGGATCATTGTGTCTGACCCCCTGCCCCAGGCAGGAAAAGGGCCAAGGTCAGATGACCCCAGCCAGATGAGCCCTAGCCTCCTCTTGAAGACCTCCAAGTTAGGTGATAGCACCACCTCTCTTGGCAGCCCGTTCCAGATTCTGGCCACCCTTACTGAAAAAAATTATTCCTAATGTCTAACCTGAATCAACTCTCCACTAGTTTGTACCCATTATTCCTAGTTACTCCTAGGGGTGCCCTGGTAAATAGTGCATCTCCAATTCTCTGTTGTCCTCCCTCGATAAACTTATGGGCTGCTACAAGGTCTCCCCTCAGTCATCTCTTGTGAAGGCTGAAGAGATCCAGATCCCTCAACCTCCCCTCGTAGCATCTTGCACAGAGGCCACTAATCATACGAGTGGCCTTCTCTGGACCCTGTCCAGATTCTTTGCATCCCTTTGAAGTGTGGCACCCAAAACAGGACACAGTACTCCAACTGCAGCCTGACCAATGCCACATAGAGGGGGAGCATCACCTCCCCTGATCTGTTGGTCATGCATCTGTTAATGCATGATAAGGTGCCATTGGCTTTGTTAATGGCTTTGTTACACTGCTGGCTCATGTTCATCTTGGAGTCAACTATGACTCCAAGATCCCACTCAGCCGTTGAGCTGCTGAGGAGGACATCCTCCAACCTATAGGTGTGCTGGGGATTCCTCCTCCCTAGGGGGAGTACCTTACATTTGTCTTTCATAGATTCATAGATTGTAGAGTCGGAAGGGACCATGAAGGATCATCATGTCCGACTCCTTGCGCCAGGCAGGAAAGAGGACTGAGGTCAGATGACCCCAGCCAGGTGCCTATCTAGCCTCCTCTTTAAGACCTCCAAGTTGGGTGATAGTACCACCTCTCTTGCAGCCCGTTCTTTGTTGAATTGCATCCTGTTTCGTTCTGCCCATTGATCCAACCTGTCCAGGTCAGCCTGTATCCACTCCCTGCCCTTCGGTGTGTTAACTTTGCCCCATAACTTGGTGTCATCTGCAAACTTGGACAGGGTGCTCTCCACACCCTCGTCCAAATCTCTGATGAAGATATTAAATAATACCAGTCCAAGGACTGAACCCTGTGGGACCCCACTGCCCACCTCTTTGCAGGTCAAAAACGACCCATCCACCACCACTCTCTGGGTGCGGTCCCTAAGCCAGCTTGCCACCCACCTGACTGTGTAGGTGTCCACTCCACAACTGCTAGCTTCCCTATGAGAATAGGATGCTAAACTGTATCGAAGGTCTTCTTAAAGTCCAGGCAGATGACATCTGCCTCAGCTCCAGTGTCAAGGCAGTGTGTTACCTGGTTGTAAAAGGCTATAAGGTTTGTCAGGCAGGATCTACCTGTGATGAACCCGTGCTGGTTTCCTTTCAGCATCATTTCCCCTGCTGGGCCTTCATAAATGTGCTCTTTAATGATTTTTTCCAGTGTTTTCCCAAGGACAGAGTAAGACTGACTGGCCTAAAGTTACCTGGCTCATCCCTTCTCCCCTTCTTAAAAATGGGCACTATGTTGGCCCTTTTCTAGTCCTCAGGGAACTGGCCGGAGCACCATGAGTGCTCAAACTGCTGTGCCAGCAGCTCAGCTATGACACTGGCCAATTCCTTCAGCACCCGTGGATGGAGGACTTGTACCCATCCAGCCCTTCCAAGTGCTCCTTAACTAAGTCAACACTAACCATTGACGATTTAGTGCTTCCCGGACATCTATCTATGTTCAAATTGGGGGAATTGTCTTGGCCAGTACTTAGGAATACTGGAGTGAAGAACTCATTGAAGAGCTCCACTTTTTTCCCTGTGCCGGCCACCAACTGTCCTGATTTGTCCTGCAGGGCCCTATGTTATTCTGCGCCTTCCTTTTGCTTGCTATGTATCTGTAGAAGGACTTTTTATTGTCATTGCTTGTTGTAGCCCTCCTAAACTCCTGTCCTGCCTTGGCCTGCCTAACTGATTCCCTGCAATAGCACGCCAGGGAGGTGTATTCCTCCTTGGTGGCTGTCCCTTGCTTCCACTGCCTATAGATCTCTTTTCTTTCCCCCCAGTCTTTTCTGAAGTTCCCTGTTCAGCCAACAGGGCTTTTTTGTCCCCTTGCCCCCTTTTCTGCATAAGGGGATAGACTCCTTTTGTGCCCCAAGGATAACTCCCTTGAGAAACCGCCAACCCTCCTGGATCCCCATTAGCTCGATGCTCTTGAGTTTCACCACCTCACTAACTTAGCCTTCTAAGTTTACTAAAGTTGGCCCTTCTGAAGTCTAACACTTTAGCCTCACTGGATATTTTTCCTACCCTTTGCTGGATAGTGAACTCGACCAAGTGATGGTCACTATCTCCCAGGCTACTGTGCACTCGCAGGTTCCCCATGAGATCATCCCCTGCTGCTAAGACCAGGTCTAGCAAGGCGCTACCCCTGGTGGGGCTGGACACCTCCTGAGTTAGGTGGAGGTCCTGCACACAGTGTAAGTACCTACATGAGACGTTTGTTTTGGCCGTCTACAGCAGTTTGTTTTGGCCAGGAGAAGGCAGATGCTTTTTGCTGCTGAATGCCAGAGAATAAAGCTTCCTTTTTATGGTCAGATGCAGTAAGACACTTAAGCACACACATAACTTACCGCTTATCAGTGGGTAAATGTGATATTTTTTTATTAGACCAACTAAATAGTTGGCAAAATTGTTCTTTGCAAACTTTCTAGCACAAATACCTTCTTCGGTCATAGGAAAGTCTGCTGTTGTTTTGTGTTCTCTTGGATGGAATAGAAGCCAATATGCAAAATGCAGGTCTGTGAAAATGTCAATTCATGGCAGTGAGGATCAGAGGCCAAGGAAGACAATAGGAGGGAGATGGGGGGGGGTGGGATGTTGACCTGGTGATAGAATGTAGCTGGTAAAATATAGAGAGGTACCTTGAGTTATCGGATGGCAGACAGGTCATAATGTGCCATAAATCCAATGTTTAGTCCATGGTTTATTGTATCCAGTAGATTTGTGAAATGCAATTTGTAGGCTCATTTACAAAAGGTGTTTTGTAAATTCCCTTTGAGGATTATAACTTAGAGATTGGAGAGAGAGTGGTTGTCTTGTGAGAAGTGTGCAGGTAATTGGGTATTTTTGTCTTTGATAGATTTTCAGTGTGCGCTCATTCTGGTACACAGTTGTTGTTTGTTTTCTCCTACATATTTTCCATCAGGGCATTTAGTGCACTGGATGAGATACATTACATCTCTGGAGGTGTAGGTATAAGTGCAGGAATGGCAACGGTTCTATTGTGGGGTGTAGTTATTGTGGGACTAGTGGAGATGTGTTGGCAGGTTTTACATTTCTTGTCCCGGCATGGTCTGGATTAATTCAATGTGCTTTGGGCCATAGGAAGCTGGTAATGAGATTGGCAAGGCTCAGTGCTTGTTTAAAGTCTAGGATGGGTTGTTTTGGGAAGAGCTCTTTAAGAAATGGGTCTTCTTCTAGTATGGATTGCAATTGTTTGAGGATTTTCTGTATCAGTTCTAGGGCAGGATGATATGTCATAACTAATGGTGTGTAATTCACAGGGATTTTTTTTTTTGTGCTGCAGCAATTCTTCACGTGGTATCCAGGTAGCTCTTTCAAAAGTGTGATCTATCTCTCTGAAGCAGTGTCTTTTTTCAGTAAAAGCCCTGTTGAGATTTGCAAGGTGACAATCACAGGTATTCTCAGTGCAACTTTGGTGGTATTGGAGGGCATGGCTGTATATTGCAGCTTTTTTAGCGTGTTTAGGATGATAGCTAGTTCCGTGCAGATATAGATGTTGGTCTGTGGGTTTCTTGTATATGATGGTTTGTATTTTACCATTCTGGATATTGATCATTGTGTCTAAAAAGGAAATGTTGGTGCTGGAGTATTCATCACCAAACTATTTCTTGATTATTGAATTTGTGATGGAAATAAATAAAAGATTGCAGGTTTTGGGTTAAAATTATGATGTCCTCTATATATCTTAAGTATAGCATGGGTTTGATGATACAGTTCTTAAGGAATTCTTCTTCTAGGTGGCCCATAAAAAGTCTGGCACATTGTGGGGCCATTTTGGTGCCCATAGCTGTGCCCAGGGTCTGGAGGAAGTGTTAGTTATTGAAAGTGAAGTTGTCGTGTGTGAGGATGAAGTGTTTAAGTTCAGTAATATCTTTAGGTCTGTACTCTGAGTTGTAATCTTGCTCTTGTAGATATGTAAGGCAGGCTTGGATGCCATTCTGGTGTGGGATGTTGATCTATAAATTGATAACATCCATGGTGGCTAGGAGGGTATTGCTGGGAAGGTGATCTATGTTTTTAAGTTTTCGTAGAAAGTGTTGTGTCTTGGACAAAACTCGCTCTTTGGGTGACAAGAGGTTTTAGGATGGATTCCTTTGAAGCTGATGTAACTTTATATATGCTGAAGGTTATGGATATGCTTAAGCTGCTTGCTAAATGAGGGCCTGCAGTGCACTTGTGAAATGTGAAGTCCTTAGCGATGGGAACAGTCCTGCCAGAAGGTTATGTAGAGTCTGTATTTTTAATTTTTGCTTGGTTGATTTCTTCCTACTAAGGTCTCAAGACTAACAACTACACTGTTCTCTTCTGATGAAAGAGTGGAGGCTAGCAGAGTGGTGAGTTTCCAAATGGCCGTTTTCCAGTGCCTGCTTCTCCATGCTTCAGTCCTCCAAGATGCTGAGCAACCTCTCAATAACACATTTTTGCAGCTTCCATTGGGCTGTTGGCACCTGCCCCTTTTTTTAATTTGCTGAGAGCTCTCTTGGTTGACCTATTGCTCCATAAAGTCCATTCAAGAAAAATGAAAGCTGAAGTAATGTTCTTGCATAGAATAATTGTTTGTCCATATTAGAGAGGCTTAGGGAAACTCCCCTCTTAGAAAAATACTTCTCTCATTTAAATACTGATGTAAAGAACATGATTAGAGTTGAATTCTGATCTGTCTTACAGTGGTGTAAATCCAGAGTGAATCCAACCATCTCAGTGGAATAACTAGTTTTATAAATACCAAGAAAAGCAAAATTTGGTCCTAAAGTATTTCTTTGTTATGTCTCGGTATTTAAATCTTTTAGTTTAATATTATTACATTAAATATTAATCCCTTGGTTAAATAATTGTTGTGACCTCATGTTTCTACAACTAGCAAAATGGGTGTCCCATCCTGATTGGCACTTCTAGACACTGCGAGAATTTACACAATTAGTGAGTATAAGCTGCCCCACACGTGGCCTTGGCTCACTTACTGAAATCTACAGCTGAGAGCCTTCCCAGTTTGCAGAAGCTGGGACTCTAAAGGAGATGTACAGCTCTCTCTCTCTCTCTCTCCCTCTCTTTCCCTCTCTTAATGGAAGTTTCTAGCCCTGTTCTGCTTAACAATGCTGTTGAAAACAGAAATGAAGGCTGATTGTTTGGGCTGCAACAACCAAGGTGCTAGTCTCCATTTCTGCAGCAAGAGGGTAGAGAGTAGGGCTGTGCGTGGCTTTGGACTGTGCTTCAGATCTGGAGAAGCTTCGGATGCTTTGGCGTCCGAAGCAGTATGTCCAGATCGAAGTGCTGGCTTTGTTCGGCTTTCTGAAGCAGTATGGAGCTTCTGAACTGCTTCGGAAAATCTTCGGAGCTGCTTCGGAGATCCGGCCATAGGATATAATGGGGAATCAATGAAATATCTATAAGTTTTTTGTTTTTTGTCTGATTTGGATGAAACTTGCAGGGATGGTAGCCTCTGCTGAGAGTATGAAGTCTGCCATGTTTCAAGAAGATTGGTATAGTGGTTTGAGGGGGAAGTGCACCCCAAATTCTTGAAAGCAAATCTCATGTCATGTCTATGTGTTACACCACAGGGGGGTGAAAACTACAGGAAAGGTAGCCCCTGGTGAGGCCACAAAACCTGCCAAGTTTCAAGAAGATTGGTGCAGGGGTTTGGGGGGAACTGCACCTCAAGCTGCTGACAGGCAAAACTCATGACATTGATGACCCTGTGTGTGTTAAGGCGCAGTGGACTGAAAACTGCAGGGATGGTGGCACCTGCTGCAGCCACGAAGCCTGCCAGCTTTTGAGGAGATCAGTGCAGGGGTTCTAGGGCCCTGCACCCCTAGCTGCTGACAGACAAAACTGGTGACATGGGTGCTTGTGCAACTGACTGTCTCTGTCTTGGGGCAGTTGATTATCTGTATTGATTATTTTCTCTCCTTAGTCTGTGGTTTTGTAGGTGTTAATCCTTGCTCATTAACTCGTTATGTAGTAGCTAGGTACTGTGTATTGAGCTGGTCCCTGAGTGAATCATGATTAATCGGTAACTGGTAACACAGTAGCTTAGCAGCCAAGCCTGCAGTAGTCCTCCTCCCCGCCCCTCCCCCCTGGCCCCAAGACAGACATAGTTGCACAAGCACCCATGTCATGAGTTTTGCTTTTCCAAAGCTTGAGGTGCAGTTTCCCTCAAACCCCCGCAGTTATCTCCTTGAAACTTGGCAGGCTTTGTGGCCTCAGCAGGGGCCACCATCCCTGCAGTTTTCACCCAGCTGTGATGTAACACATACAAGTGACATGAGCTTTGATTTCAAGAATTTGGGGTGCAGTTGCCCCTGAACCCCTGCACCAATCTCCTTGAACCTTGGCAGGCATCATGCTCTTAGCAGAGGCTATCACCCCTTCAGGTTTCATTCAAATCAGACAAAAAACAACAAAGTTATAGATATTTCATTGATTCTCCATTATACCCTATGGTTGGATCTCGGAGGCGGCTCTGGTCCAGAGCTCCCGATCAAGTTGCTGGCATCCAAAGTGGCTGGATTTGAAGTCAGATCAAATAGCTGCCTACTCACACAGGCCTAGGGGAGAGGACACAACGTCCTCTTGCAGTGTATTACATGCAAAGAGGTTAAGGCAGGGGTGTATCCCAGCAGTGCTCCACATCAAGGTTCCCTCAGTCCTAAGGGCAGCCCTGTGCATAATGGTGTGATCATTATGAGCAAGAACTGGTTAAGTTTGCAATGGAAGAAGAGGAAAAAGAAAACCCAACATTGCAAGCTTGTCCCTAAGGCACCTGGCAGATGTTACACTTAAGACGTGATTAACCAGTTAATCATGTCTTAAGTATTAGCATGACTGCATGTTAATGCAATTAATGGCATTATAAAAAAGGAATAAGCCACACAAAAACATGTATAATAACTTTGTGGCTAGTTCTCTTCATGCTTTAAATGTGTCCAGGCTGATTGGGGCTCCCAGCCTCAGGAGCACATGGGAGCCCTTGACCCCCCTGAAATCTATCGTAAACTTCCATTGACTTCAGTGGAACAAGTATTTCATCAAAGGGCCTTACCTTCATTGATGCATCTATATCGGTGCTCAGTCTAATGACCATTGAACTTGTTGAAAGTTCTCCTGCCAGGTCCACAGGGAGTCATATTAGACCCTATGAGATCAGCCTTTGGGTTTATAGCTTCATGGGTTCCTCAATGAAGACCAGCAGCTGCCTCTCTGATTGGATTTTTCACCCTAAATCAGGGGAGAGGCCTGAGTTTCTGTTAGATGGGAGCACAGGACAGGTTAAAATCCTTTCCTGATTATCATATTACCTCAAAATAAATATTCTTGCCCACTGGAGGACCAAAATTGGAGGCCAGGATAATTTGAAATGTGTCCTAAAACTTGCCAAAACTCAACTAATACTTATGCAAGGTTCCAGGTGAACCTGAGCTTCAGGACTTCTGTTGGTCACTTCCTGGGGTGAGGAGGAAATATTTTCCCCCTTTTGAATGTCTTATTTTGGTTTTGGGGGGTTTCTTTTGTGCATGTCTGTGTTGTTTTGTTGGGTTTTTTTACTGTTCCTCTGAGAAACTGAATATTAGTCATGTTCTGGGAGAGGGTTGGGGGAGATTGGCTTGTAAGTGCTTATGGTCCACAAGTACTGAAAAACCTCTCAGGTGCCTGCATATTGGGTGTTGCTCATGTGTTCAGGGTCAAACTGTTCCCCAGATTTAAGGTCAAAAAGGAACCTCCCCCAGTTACGTGTCCCTGGAATGGAACATCCCTGGAAAGGACAGTTGGGAGATTTTTGCCTTCGCCTGTAGCGTGGGGCATTGCCTATCCCAGGATCATCTGAGCAGGTGAAAAAATCCCTGACAGCAGAAAAATGACATTCCAGCAGCCAAGTCCTTACCACCAGGGGCTGATGAACCATGGCAAAGGTGACAATGTCTCAACTGCCTATGTACTGGAGTTAGAGACTCCAAGGAACTAATGAAGAAGTGGGGCTATACCATTGGTTCAACCACCTGTGACTGCAGCATAGTTTCAGACTATGCAACACCTGCTGCAATGCCTGCTGCTTGAAGGCACATATATGTTGGGGATAGGTGCTGTATGACTGTGGTCCATGCCTATTATCAGAGTATGCTGCTGGGGCACCAGACAGTACCACCACCACCAACCACTCATGTTTTTTTTTCGTCTGTCACCTCTTGATATTCTTTAACTATTGGGAGCTGGATGTGTGGGCTGGCGGAGATCCTGGTGGGTTTTTGTGGAGCTCCACCTTCCCTCACACCCCAAACTTACCACTTCCTGGATGACACACACTGGGGCCCAAAGCTTGTATCTCCCTAATGCCACTGGCAGCTAAGCGCTGGTGGACACCACAAATGCTGAGGAGTTAAGATCCATTCACTCACATTTTAAATCCTTGGTTCATAGGTCCATCAACTATCAGTCCATCTGTAGTTCACCAGGCCAATGACTTTAGGTCAGTTCCTCCTGGATCCTCGGGTTGGTCAGTCCCTTAAGGACCCAATCAAATAATCAAGTGGGTAATAAAAATGAACTTAAGAGATCTCCTGTTCCTGGGTTAATTGGCTCAGTTTAGTCCTTTAAGGACCCTAATCAAATAATTAAACAGATAATTCAAGACAAATGAAGTCAATGCCTCCTAGGTTCTTGGGTCAATCAATTTGGGTCAGCCCCTTTAAGGATGACTCAGCCCATCAAAAAAAAAAGACAAACCATTCTGCTGGGATCTTCCCCTGGCTTGGCCCCTCGGGGTCAGAACCTCTGAGCACCTTCCATGAGGGGAGCTCCCCCTCCAGCCGGTTTGCCCGGCACCAAGGGTGGGGAGGACAATCCCCAAAAACAACAGAAGAGAAAAGAACATAAACAAAGCAATGGGGCGGTGCCCCTGAAAGCTCGCAGACTGATTCTCGGTGACTCCACCACTTCAATCCTCACCCGGCCATCTTCGAGTGATTCCTGGAACGGCCTGTCTAGAAGCTTGTCAGTGGTCCTTCAACCACTCTGTCTAGAAGATCTGCTTTTCTCTCCTGCCGCTGGTGACTGGCTGCTGTTGGCAGGGGTGGCTTCCAGTGGTGCCTCAGTCTACTGGCGCCAGTCTTCCCTTTACTGCCCCTCTCTGGGGCTGGAAATACCTTTTCATGCACTCCATCCACCAATCTGCAGGTAGCACATGCTGTGGAAATACGGCAGCATGGTCCCTGCTCCAGTCAAGCTTCCCACTGCACCTGGGGTTATTGTCTCTCATTTGGCTTCCCGGGCCTTTCCTCTTGCCTTGCTCTTTTCCCCTCACAATGTACAATGGAAGACCTCACAAAGTACAATAAAGGAGCACAAGCATGTGTAACACAATGGTCAAATGTGGTGTAGAGACACAAGAAAAAGATGATGACTTGAGCATGCATTACCTGACAGATTCCAGGCCACTCTATGACCCATGCAACGCTGGTGTCTTTGTCTCTCTTGCTCTCCTCCTGTGGCACGTTGTAGGTTTTTTATTGGGTGTTGGCTCTGGTGGCAGGAGGGCACAGAGCAGATGATCTTGTCCCTTTTGGTTGCCTGAGAGCACATGGTACTAGATTTGATGCTCCAGGAGGTCCCTTCCAGGACCCTGCCCCTGCATAATGCAGAAGCTGAAGTTCCAACAGCAATGTCCAATTTTGCTGCTTCTGTTATAGAAGACAGACAATTTTACGGTTAAGGGCTGGGTTAGGATGGGTGAGAGGGTTTTGTTCCTGCCTCTGCCACAGGCTTCTTGTGTGATGTTGGGCATGTCATTTAACCTCTGTGCACCTGAGTTCCTTGTCTGTAAATTGAAGCCCAGGCTTCCTTTTTCTGTGATTGTCTGTCTTGTCTATTTAGATCAGAAGCAGTTTGAAGCAGGGACTGTCTTAGTAAATGGAGCTCTTCTCATATCAGCCTCCACGCCCAGATTGCCTGTCTACCTCAGGCTCTGGGCTTATATACTGCAGCCCCCGTCTGGGTCATGTGGCTTCTGATTGCCTCCTGTCACACCTGCCACCTGCTTCATCTGCAGCCTGCCTCCTCTTGGGGGAGCAGGAGCACCAAGTAAAGTAAAAGCTGCAACAGGTCATGAACACAGTCTTCTGTCTGTCAGTTCCTCTAGCCTTTTTGTCACCTGCCTCTGAAACTTAATTTCTCCACATTCTTCTTAAAATGTGGACACCAGACATGCATGCAGAATCCTAGATGAACCCTAGTAGAATGACCCTATTGCCTCCCATGTCTTACACCTAACACTCTTGTTAATTGAGCCCCAAACTGCAGTTTAGTTTTGTGACTGCATCCCATAGTTGACTTGCATTGAGCCTGTGATCCACCAGAAGCCTTCCTCAAAGGCACTGGGTGTTGGCTATAGCCAAGTTCAGGGATTTTGACTGGGGTGTGCTAGTGCTCCACCTAGAGGGTCTTGCTGCTCCATTCAGGGTTAGACTGATTGTCATATTTGGGGTCAGGAAGGAATTTTACCCCATGGTCAGATTGGTATGGTCTTTGGGGTTTTGCCTTCCTCTGTAGTGGAGGCATGGCCCTATTTCTGGGATCTCTTGATGGAAGCAGGAGGTTGGCCACTGTGGTCCCCCTGCTTTACCTGTGGCAGGTTAGGGTATTATGTGTTGTGTTGTCTCAGGGTTGACTGTGCAGTTACCCTTTGCTTGCAATTATTTAGCCAGTTATGTATCCCCCTCATAGTAATTTTACCTAGATCACGTTGCTTCAGTTTATGTACAAGATTATGTGGGACTACATCAAAAAGCCCATGCAGAAGCAGGGAAAAGCAAAGAAACTACCCAGACATCTCGTGGGATGCTTTCTCTCATGTGTGGACTACCTCTATCTGACGCAGGAAGTCTACGGGCCAACAAGAGGTAAAGTGCTGCTTGATCTCATAGTGGCAACAGGGGATGACCTAATCAGCAACCTAATGATCGAAGGGAAGCTGGATGACAGTGATCATGAACTGATCACCTTCACCATCTGCCATAAAGCTGGCAAGTCAGTCAGTAATACAGAAGTCCTCGACTTCAGGAAAGTTGACTTTGACAAGCTAAGGAGGCTTGTCAGAGAGGCCCTAAAAGGCCACAACCCAAAGGGGAGGGGAATTCAGGATGAGTGGTTGCTCCTCAAGGGAGCAATCCTGGATGCGCAAGCAAAGTCCATCCCATCTTAGAGGAAAGGCAGCAACAGGGCACAGCAGCCCCCTTGGCTCTCCAGGGAACTGGTGGACCTCCTGCAGCTTAAAAGGAAGATGTACAAAGGATGAAGGACTGGATCCACCACCAAGGAGGAATACTCTGCTCTGGTCTGGACCTGCAGAGAGCAAATCAGGAAAGCCTAGGCTGCGATGGCTACAAATACCAAGGACAATAAAAAGTCCTTTTTCAAATATGTGGGGAGCCAGAGGAAAAGCAAAGGCAACATTGGGCCCCTGCTAAACCAGATGGGGCAACTGACAACTGACACCCAGGAAAAAGCGAACTTGCTAAACAGGTATTTTGCGTCTGTTTTTCACCAGTCCCATGGGACCCCCCTTCCCACTGTGGGTCAGGGAGGCCCGGGTGAGGGAGATTCCTTACCCTTCATTGAAGCTGACCTCGTGAAGGAACACCTTGACAGGCTGGATACCTTCAAGTCAGCCGGCCCTGATGGGTTACACCCAAGGGTACTCAGGGAGCTGGCAAGCATCATAGCTCAGCTCCTGGCACGGATCTTTGAGAGCTCCTGGTGCTCTGGTGAAATGCCCGATGATTGGAAGAGGGCCAATGTTGTGCCTAACTTCAAGAAAGGGAGGAAAGTAGATCCGGCAAACTACAGGCCCATCAGCCTGACCTCTATCCTGGGTAAGGTCTTGGAAAAGATTATCAAGAAGGCCATCCTTAACAGACTAGCTGAAGGCAATATCCTGAGAGAGACCCAGCGTTGGTTTGTTGCAGGTAGGTCTTGCTTGACCAATCTCATTTCCTTTTATGACCAGGTGACCTATCACCTGTACAAGGGGGAAGAGATCAACGTTGTATACCTCAACTTTAAAAAAGCCTTCGATTTGGTTTCCCATGATCACCTCTTGGCTAAACTGGCTAACTGCGGCCTTGACAGCACCACGATCCACTGGCTGGGGAACTGGCTCCACGGTAGGACCCAGAGGGTGGTGGTCGATGGGAGTCAAGCGTCTTGGTGCGCTGTGACCAGTGGGGTCCCACAAGGCTCTGTCCTAGGGCCTAACTATTTAACATCTTCATTAATGATGTGGACATTGGTGTCAGAAGCGGACTGGCCAAGTTCGCCGACGACACCAAACTCTGGGGTAAAGCATCCATACCTGATAGGAGGGTGATCCAGGAGGATCTGGACAGACTCATGAAATGGGCGGATGAGAATCTGATGGTGTTCAACATCGAAAAATGCAAGGTTTTCCACCTTGGGAGAAAAAACCTGCAGCATCCTTATAGGCTCAGCAGTGCTACACTGGTTAGCACTACAGATGAAAGGGACTTGAAGGTCATGGTTGACCACAAGATGAACATGAGCCTTCAGTGTGATACTGCAGCTAGTAAAGTGAGCAAAACGCTGGCTTGCATCCATAGATACTTCTCAAGCAAATCCCAGGATGTCATTCTCCCGTTGTACTCAGCCTTGGTGAGGCCACAGCTGGAGTACTGCGTCCAGTTTTGGGCTCCACAATTCAAAAAGGATGTGGAGAAGCTTGAGAGGGTGCAGAGGAGAGCCACGTGCATGAGCAGAGGTCAGGAAAGCAGACCTTACGATGAGAGGCTGAGAGCCATGGGACTCTTCAACCTGAAAAAGTGCAGGCTCAGGGGTGATCTTGTGGCCACCTATCAGTTTATCAGGGGTGCTCATCAGGATCTGGGGGAGCATCTGTTCACCAGAGCCCCCCAAGGGATGACAAGATCGAACGGTCACAAACTCCACTGTGACTGATTCAGGCTGGACATAAGGAAGAACTTCTTTACTGTCTGAGCCCCCAAGGTTTGTAATAGACTGCTGCTGGAGGTGGTTCAAGCACCCACTTTGAATGCCTTCAAGACACATTTGGATGCTTATCTTGCTGGGATCCTATGATCCCTGATGACTTCCTGCCCCTGGGGCAGGGGGCTGGACTCGATGATCCTCCGAGGTTCCTTCCAGCCCAAATGTCTATGAAATCTATGAAATACAACTCTAGTATATTTAATTTTAAAAAAGGGAACTAAACAAAAATGAACATTTTACTTAAAGATATTAATAGGGAGCATAAAAGAAGGATAAAAATGTGCAGGCAGCATGAGGCCTGTTCTGAAAATAACATATTGGAGGCACAAATTAAGTACATATCACAGATCAAATAAAATAAGTAAGCAGGCCCAAAGAGAGCCAACATGGCTAAGTGGTAGAGTAGAGGAGGATATTTAGAGGCAAAACCATGACCTCCAAGAAATGGAAGTCCTATATGAATGACAAAAATAGAAAGCTGGTGGCAGTATCCAATTCCAGACTTTTCCAAGTATGTAAGAGGGGTTGGGATCAATCAGCTTGCATACATAATGTCTCTCACTCAGCAATGTCCAGAATTAAACTCATAAGCCTTCAATATAACTGTTTTAATGAGACCTCACCTGGCAATATTCTGTTTTCATGCTAACCTGCAGATTTTTCAGTCTCATTAGCTCCAGGCTTCTTCTTTTTTTTTTTTTTTTTTTAGTGCTTGGGGCCTTTTGAAAGCCAAGACACATTTTCTTCATTCTGCTTTCTAGTTCATGGATCTACTTAACTGGCTTGTAAACTGAGCACCTACGCATTTTTCTTTCCTTATGGATGTATCTTCTCTTTTTCTTTCCTCTCCAAGCTTCCTGTCTCACCAGTCCATTTGGTGTGTAGGTTAGTTAAAAATTTACACAGACAACACAGTGGCAGCTCAGTGTTTGAATGTGCACAGGCGCTAAGAAATCGGTCTTGCAAAAAAATTCTCCAGGCCCACAGTAAGGAGCCTCACTTACAAAGTCTCTCCTATCTCAGTGTAAACTAGAGAGGTGCAAATCTCGTACAAGTGGAGCTCTATGTGCTTCAGCCTCATCACTGCATTACTCTTGAGAGGGGAAGAATCTTGTAGTTTAGCCACTAGAAGGGGGTCAGAAGACCTGTTTTTACTACTTGGTGATCAGAGGTAGCAGACAAGGCATGCAGTTTGCAGGCAGTTTGCTGGGAGCAAGAGGAGGAAGGGGAAGAGAAGCTAGGCACCAGATCCTGCTTTGGGAAGGTAAGTGATATAGAGCTGCCTGTGCCTTTGGCTTGCTGAGTGTTTGTTTGGTGGGCTGTGTGTTTGGTGTATGTGCCCTGAGAAGCTGGGATTGTTGCTAGCTGAGTGATTGCTGATTGTTGAGTGATTGTTGCCTGTTCCTGACAGAGGCCCTAACGAGGGGGCAGAGCCAGTCCAGACCCAGCAGGGTATAAAAGGAGACTCCCCAAGTGACCAGGGAGCCAGCGAACAGGAGCAACAAACAGGGCAAGCAGTTTTCGGGCATTTTGCAGGACAGTTTATAGGTCAGTTTGCTGCCCTCCTTCCCCTCATTTCATTGGTGGAGGAAGACAGGACAAGCCTCCCCACAGTGGGAAGGATTGAGACCACCACCACCACCAAGAAGTGACGGGTGGCGATGGTTGGAGACTCCCTTCTGCAGGGGACGGAGGGATCCATCTGCTGACCTGACCTGTTGTCTTGAGAAGTCTGTTGCTTGCCCAGAGCCAGATCCAAGATGTCATGGAGGGATTATCAAGACTCATCCAGCCCTCTGACTACTACCCCATGCTGCTCATCCATGTGGGTATCAATGATACTGCCAGGAGAGATCCTGAGTAGATCAAAGTGACTATAGGCCTCTGGGTGCAAGGGTGAAGGGGATGGGGGCTGAGGTGGTGTTCTCTTCAATCCTTCTGGTCAAGGGAAAGGGCCCGGGCAAGAGTGGGCTCATCCTGCAAATCAATGCCTGGCTGCATACAGGTGGTGTTGCCAGCAGACCTTTGGCTTCTTTAACCAGGGGATGATGTTCCAAGAAGGATTGCTGAGAAGAGATAGGATCCACCTGATGAAGAGATGGAAGAGCAGACAGGCTCGATAACCTAGTGAGGAGAGCTTTAAACTAGGTTTGCTGGGGGATGGAGACCAAAGCCCTGAGGTAAGTGGGGAAGTGGGTGACCTGGAAGAAGAGAAAGCAGGATGGAGCAACAGGGCAGGTGCTCTCATACTTCCTGAGAAATCAGGGCAATCAACTAGTTACCTCAGGTATCTGTACACAAATGCACAGAGCCTGGGAAACAAGCAGGAAGAACTGGAATTCCTTGCATAGTCACAGCACTATGATGTGATTGGAATAACAGAGACATGGCAGCAGCTCGCATGACTGGAGCACTGTCATGGATGGGCACAAACTGTGCAGGAAGGACAGGCAGGGGAGAAGAGAAGGGGTTGCACTTCATGTAAAAGAGCCATATGATTGCTCAGAGCTCCAGTTTGAAACTAGAGCTAGGCTTGTTGAGAGTCTGTGGGTTAGGGTCAGAGGGGAAAGCAACAAGGGTGATGTTGTGGTGGGAGTCTGCAATGGATCACCAGACCAGGAGGATAAGACGGATGAGGTTTTTTTCAAATAGGTAGTAGAAGTTTCCTGATCACAGGCTCTGGTTCTCATGGGGGACTTCAAACACCCTGACATTGGCTGGGAGGGTGATACAGCAGTGTACAGGCAATTCAGAAAGATTTTGTAGAGTACTAGGGACAACTCCCTGGTGCAAGGGCTGGAGTGGCCAACTAGAGACCGTGCTCTTCTTGACCTGATATTGCTCACAAACAAGGAAGAATTGGTGAAGAATGTAGTAGTGGATGGCAACTTGGGCAGCAGCGACCATGAGATCCTGAGTTCAGGATCCTGAAGAAGGGAAGGATGGAGAGAAGCAGAGTAAGGACCCTGGACTTCAGAAAAGCAGACTTCCACTCGCTCTGGGAACTCATGGGCAAGGTCGCCTGTGAAACCAATCTGAGGGGGAGAGGAGTCCAGGAGAGCTGGCTGTACTTCAGAGAAGCCTTACTGAGAGTACAGGAACAAACCATCCCAATGTGCAGAAAGACTAGCAAATGTGGCAGAAGAGAAGAGAACTTTTCAGTACACTAAATCACAAAAAAGAAGCTTATAAGAAGTAGAAACTTGGCCACACAACTAGGGAGAGTATTGCTTGGTCATGCAGGGATGAAGTCAGTATTTGCCAGGACTCATCTGTCCTGAAGTGAGAGCTAAGCTGGGCCATAAACCATGGTGCTTATGGCCATAAGAATGGGAGGGGGTGAAGGAAGTGGAGGGAGTTCATTTTGGGGAGTTGTTCAGCCAGTGCTGGAGGGCAGATTGGAGCCCTGCCACTCCAGCACAGGTTGGAGAGACCCCAGAATGAACCTCCCTCCCCTGCCTTCTCCCCCTCCCATCTTGAGATGGCACCAGGGGCCAGGAGAGAGGGAACAGGGCTAGGGGAAGAGGCTGCAGATACACAGCCTCTCTCCCTGGATTGGCTCCAAATTGGACCTCAATTCCCACCCTCCTGACCCAACAGCTAACATCTGTTGGGTCAGGAGGATTGGTCTAACTCATAGCACATTCTGTGAAGCACCATGAGTTAGACCAAGGAGCTGCATGTCTGTCTGTGCCTTTAGTTGTAGCTAAAGGGCTAGTTACTGCTATGGAGTCACAAGATATTATAGGTTGCTAAGTGGGGTGGTGACTACAAAAGGTTTGGGAATAGATTCAAAGACTCATATAGATGCTAGGGTCAGAAGGGACTTCAATGGATCATCAAGTCCGACCCCCTGATGAAGATATTGAACAACACTGGCCCAAGGACCGAGCCTTAGGAGACCCCACAGCCCACATCTTTCCAGGTCAATACCAACCTGTCCACCACCACTCTCTGGGTGTGACCCTTAAGCCAATTTGCCGCCCACATGACTGTATAATTGTCTATGGCGCAGCCGTTCAATTTGTTTATGAGAATTAGGATGGGATACTGTGTTGAAGGCCTTCTTAAAGTCGAAGTAGATGACATCTACCTCAACTCCTGCATCTAAGTATTTAGTGACTGATCATAGAATGAAACAAGGTTAGTCAGGTAGGATCTACCTGCTATGAACCCACGCTGGTTGTCCTTCAGCATTATATTACCCACTGGACTCCTACAAATGTGATCCTTGATAATTTTTTTCAAGGGTTTTCCCAAGGAAAGAGGTGAGACTAACCAGTTTATAATTACCCGGATCCTCCTTTCTCTCCTTCCTGAAAATAGGGACCACATTGGCCCTTTTCCAGTCCTCTGGGACCTCACCTGAGCACCACAAGTGCTCAAACAGTTGTGCCAGTGGCTCTGCTATGACACTGGCTAATTCTTTCAGCACCCTTGTATGGAGCTCACCCGGACCTGCTGATTTAAACACATCCAGCCCCTCCAAGTATCTCTTTACTAGGTTGGCGCTGAGAGTTGGTGGGCTGGTGTTCCTCCTGCTTCTGTCAGTAATGCATTTGGGAGATTTATCTAGATCCATGTTCAAGAATACAGAGGCAAAGAACTCATTGAAGAGCTGTGCTTTGTCCCTCCTATCTGTCACCAACTGCCCTTGTCTATTCTGTAGTGGTCCTGTGCTGCCCTGCACCTTCTTTTTGCTTCTGATATACCTGAAGAAGGACTTTTTGTTGTCCTTAATTTTTGTCGCCAGCCCAAGTTCTAATGCTGCTTTGGCCTTCCTAACTGACTCCCTGCAAGTGTGAGCCAAGGAGGTATACTCCTCCTTGGTAGCTACCCCCTGCTTCCATAGCCTGCATGCCCCTTTTTTCACCCTTAGTCTTTCCTAGATTTCCCTGTTTATCCAAGAGGGCTTCTTGGTCCCTTTGCCTGTTTTCTATGCAGTGGGATTGCCTCCTTCTGTGCCTGAAGGATCACTTCCTTGAGGAACCCTTCCTGGGCCCCCATTTTGTCAATGCTCTTGAGATTTAATACCTCACTAACAAATCTCCTAAGCACTTGATGATCTGTTGAAGTCCCTTCTGACCCTAGTATCTATGAATCTATGACCCCAGCTGACTTCCTGCCCTTTGGGCAGGGGCTGGACTTGATGATCTTGCGAGGTCCCTTCCAGCCCTAATGTCTATGAAATCTAAGAAAATCTATCCTAGTATTGGCTTCTCTGATAACAAGCTCAATGTGGAGCTACTTTCTATCTGAATCAACCCTGGTGACAGATTCCACAGCCAGATTGTCCTTTTGAGTATTTGAGCCATCCTGGGAGCTCCCGCTACATGGCTTTCCCTGTCCCATGCCTAACTCCTGCTGTCCTGCGTTTGAGCCTCTCACTTGCATTCCTGGGGGAGCCCTGGATAATTTCCTGGGCCTTAAGAATCAAGTCTCATTGTCCAGACCCAACTTCTATTCAGAGGAAACCTATTGCAAGATAAGATTCTTGGTAAGACTCCCAAATATTTTTGTAGACTAAAAAATTATAGTGTCCGTCTCAAATGTTTCTGGGATTGCAGTGTACTGGATGAAGTCAACCCTGCTTGTGTGGCCTAAGGAAGGTCATGTGGTCTCTGCCTTAATTGCTTCTGTAAAACGAGGCTGTCCATGTTTACTACACGGAGGTGTTCTGTGAGTCCTGCTTCATTATGGCCTGCACAGAGCTTTGAAAACTTTGGGTGGAAAAGGCAATAGATGTACAAGATAGTATTGTTTCTTAGATTTTGTGTCTTTGAATCTAAATGACATTTACAGGCTGTTCCCTAGGGAACAGTGGGATTTTTTTTGCCAAAAAAATATTTTACAGATTTTCATAGGATGAGGGCTTGGACATAAAACACATTCATTAGGGTATAAGCAAGGAGCAAACTAAACATGCAAGCCTGCACCCATCTAACATTTGTGAATCTAGTATGCCTTAGGAAGAATCCAAGGTAAGCCTTCACTGGTATGTTATACTGGAGTGAGCATTTTGTAAGCAGAGCTGTTTCGGGGTAGCTGACTCTTGTTGGCCATGAGTGCCCACTACAGCAGTATGCTGGGTGGTCATCTGTCCAGTGTAAATTATGCCTGTGTGAATGTGTCATGTGTCCAGGCCCCCCAAATAGCAGTTCTGATGTAATGTTTTAACACTGCCAGCCTCAAAGTAGATCTGGGTCACATGGGATTTCATGCTTAATCACTTGAAACCTTCAGAGACTGTCCAGCTTGTACTCCACTAGGACTTGTTTTACTTCTCTCTCTCACTGCCATGTTCCAACTTGCTCCTGCTGGTGTCTGTGGCAAATTTCCTACTCGTACCACAGGGGACAGGGACCAAGCCAACACTCCTCTCACTACCATCTTGTCTGTTTGAGTGGCAGATGCTGCTATCTCCAGAAGAGCTGGGAATGCCATATTCACCAGTGAGAATCCCTGTGCTGTTCTGGGGATTAAACAAAAGCACCCCATGAAAACAAGACACTTTACTGCAGGTAATTCTCTCCCATGGAGTGAACAAAGCATGCGTGACAGATGTTAGACAGCATGCTTAGTGCCCACCTGGCAGGCGCATTGATATTGCAGTGTAAAGACCTAGCTAGACTGGGGTTTGCATTGGATCGCTCCTTAGTTCGAGCTGTCCCAGTGCATATGTGGGGGAACACAGACCCTGCACAAACAGTTGCTGTTCTTCTGCCTTCCACCTTCTGATGAGCTTCAGAGGGTGTGGTGGGCATGTCGTGTAAGGGCATAGCTGAGTCTAACAGTCCTCAGTGAACTGGCTTCTGGGCTATGTCCAGCTGTCAGGAGGGTTTCTATCCCTGTGCTGCCCTGGCCTCTCCAACTGTGGTAGCAGAGCACAGTAGGTAGCCATGCTGTCCCTGCTTCCCCTCACTTTGCCTGTCTTAGTGCCCTGTGACTCTGGAGGGTGCCTCTGCAGCCTGTTCATAGATTCATAGATTCATAGATGTTAGGGTCGGAAGGGACCTCAATAGATCATCGAGTCCGACCCCCTGCATAGGCAGGAAACAGTGCTGGGTCTAGATGACCCCAGCTAGATGCCTATCTAACCTCCTCTTGAAGACCCCCAGGGTAGGGGAGAGCACCACCTCCCTTGGGAGCCCATTCCAGACCTTGGCCACTTGAACTGTGAAGAAGTTCTTCCTAATGTCCAGTCTAAATCTGCTCTCTGCTAGCTTGTGGCCATTATTTCTTGTAACCCCCAGGGACGCCTTGGTGAATAAAACCTCACCAATTCCCTTCTGTGCCCCCGTGATGAGCTTATAGGCAGCCACAAGGTCGCCTCTTAGCCTTCTCTTGCGGAGGCTGAAGAGGTCCAGTTTCTCTAGTCTCTCATCGTAGGGCTTGGTCTGCAGGCCCTTAACCATATGAGTGGCCCTTCTCTGGACCCTCTCCAGGTTATCCGCATCCCTCTTGAATTGCGGCACCCAGAATTGCACGCAGTACTCCAACTGCGGTCTGACCAGTGCCTGATAGAGGGGAAGTATCACCTCCTTGGATCTATTCATCATGCATCTGCTGATGCATGATAAAGTGCCGTTGGCTTTTCTGATGGCTTCGTCACACTGCTGAATCAGTTAGCTATGTGCTTGCTGCAAATTGGAGCAGAAAGCAGATTTAATAATAATGTGTAATTATTATTATTATAAAGGTAATTATATGTTTCTCTTTGGCCAAATTCTCCTTGCGGTCTAGGAACTGTGAGCATATGGGGCAAAGAGATGAGGTGGTATGGTGGGGGGCAGGGTATGTTTGACCTCTGCAATGCCCCACGCCTAACCCCAGGCAGAGGGGAGACCTAGCACCCTGCTGGCTCAGCTCCGAAGGCAGGCACTCAGGAAGGTCAGAGATGCTCCAAACAGATGCTCTAGACGGACTCTCTTGCCGCAGTCCACTGAAGTCCTCCTTGCAGCTTGATTCCCACCCCCTCCCTGCCTGCTCTGCAATGTGTAGGAGGAGAGGAAGGAGCTTCCCAGCCAAGGATTTAGACTCCCAAGGGCATTCTCTACCCAGGAGGGAGCAATTACAAGACAGGTAATATTCTGGGTTTGCGCTACCAGCCAGTTCCCTTTAACACAAACAGTGTTCAGGAGAATCGATTTTTCATCATTTTAGGCAGCATTGGCAAAAGGCAAACTGCACAAATCTTCACGTTCTCCAAGAGACTTGCAGCTTTCAACAAAAATGTTTACAGCCCGCAAATATTCCTCTGACAGCAGTGATTCCAAAGTGACGAACTCGACCGCATTCTGATTTTCATATTCAGTCTCCTCTTTTGGGGAACCAAGTGCTTAGAAAATGTTTGGGGGAACTGGAACCTTGCCCACTGTATAGTTAGTTTAGGCCTGGGAGTCGCTGCCAGTGCTCCAAAGAGTATGAGGCTGTTGCTGATGGGCCAATTCTCTTAGAAAAGTCAGAGGAAGATGCATTGGCAAAATTAGGAAGCTAACCAGCGGCTCCATCATAAAATGTATAATGTGTATGCTGTGTGTCACACAAATCCAGATAAATATGTCACCAGGGGGTGGCAATTTTAAATCTAACTTAAAAGTTTAGAGAAGCAATAAGTGCCTTCTGAGTAAGCCCTTCAATAGAAGGTAATGGCTGGGTTTAGCACCTTCTGGTTTGGTTTTGGGGTTTTTTAGCAACTGCTCTTATATAATGCCTGTGCATGGCTCCTACAACCCGCTCACCCAGGTCATGACATTTCATTTCCCAAAAGCTCCACATGGCATAGCATCCTTGTTGCAGGGCACCTCGGTGCCCCTGCTCCTATAGAGGAGAAACTGCCAGGGAGCGAGTGACCGCACCCTGGCCTGACATAACGAGCCCAGCTGAGGCTTGCTCAGGTAATGAGCGCAGCTGCGGGTTGCCGGAGCAACCAAGTGGAGCCAGCTGCCTGTAGGGGGCAGGGCCTGGCCCTTATAAAGCTCAGGGCTGAGGCCAGGCTGTCAGTTCTCTGCCAGTAGCCTGGGAGGCAGGAGCTCTGAGAGTGAGGATGTGGCAAGTACAGCTCATGATAGCCCTGAGAGGATGGGCACTAGAGTTTAGCCATACAGCTTGCATTTGTGTTACAGCCTAGGGGCTTGTGGTTTTGTGTTGTGTTATTACACCCGGAGGCTTGGGCGAGGCTGTAGGGGTTGGAGGAGGCCTCAATTACTTGCACGCCAGTGTGTGAGCAGCTGGCGGCGAGGAGCGCAGCCAGTGGGTCACGGGCGCAACCCGTAGGTTGCGGGCGGGGACCGAGACCCCTGATAGCGTGTGGGGGAACATAGCCCCCTGACCCCAGGAAAGGGGTGGTATTACGGAGTAGCCCAGTGTGGGCGCAGTGAGCCCCAGAGAGGGGGAATGCCATTGTGTATTATTGAGCAGCCCAGTGTGGGTGTGGCGAGCCCCAGAGAGGGGGAACGCCATTGTGCTTTGTTGAGTAGCCCAGTGTGGGCGCACGGGCATATCGAGCCCAGCCGCAGGCTAGTGCAGCAATCCCCCTCAGACCAAGGCAGGGCGCTGCGGTTGCCCCTGAGAAGACAGGGAGTAGCAGCGCGGGGAGCCAGAGTCAGGGAGGGTATCCGTGCGGTTGGCCCATAGGACCAGAGGCCCGCTGGAGAGTCCTGGAGCGGAACCACACCGGCAGGGGAGGCCCAGAGTGGGCCAGACAAGAGTCCCAGCAAGAGGCTGGGCATGAGAGAGGGAGCCCAGGGTGGGCCACAGTAGAGACAGACCGGACAACGTCCTTTACATCTGCGAGGCTTGGGGCATGGTATTAGGGGCTGGTAGGAGCCACGCATAGCCCATAAGGCTAGGGCGCTTGGGTAGCGCCCATTGTACGGGGAGACCCACGAAGGGTCCAGGAGCTGACAGGCCCGAGGAAACACAAGGCAGCCTCCCTATTACATCAAGATGTGGTGGGCGAGAATGGAGGGTGCCCTCGGGCCGGAGTAGCGTGGTGAGAGGGCCTCAAGGAGATCACGGCCCTCCGTGAGGACCCCGCCGTGACAATCCTATTTTCAGGACCATCTTAAACACTTTTTCATCTGGGCAAATGGAGGCAAATCCTGTAATGCTGGTTCCTACTGGCTTGTGCAATGTGATAGATCGCGGCCAGGGCGATGCTACACTGATTGCTTCTAGCAGAAGATCTGAGCAGGGCTGGGTTCCCTCTGAGCCACTGATGCACAACAAAGTACAGACCCTTAGGAACGCTGGTAGGAGACAGATCGGTATTCCCACATGCTGATTAGAACGGCATATGTCTTATCACAGAGCATGTTGACTCCAGAAGTGTCTGTTAAACCACCAGGGCATTTGGTCCTGTTAGACACAGCTTCTGTAATTGCCCTTTATTTCTCTGCATAGACCTGGATGCTGGTGGTTTTCTGAGGAGGATCGTGGTGGGTTTATTTGTGCTGCCATTGGTAGCTGTGTCTCTTGTTACATATCTCCTTACAAGTGCAACAGTGCCTCAGCACCAGGCGCAGAGTCCATCCTGTGACTAGGGATGGCATGAGGTATATGCATTGTGCATGTGGCATCTGTTAGACTTATGCCCGCCCTATGCCTGGCGTGACCCATCCTGTTAATGTAAGCATCCTACCCCTGCTAGGTCAGGATGTCTATCAGGACTATGTTTGTGTTCTAACCAATGACTGCGGCTGCGGCTACATGAGACACTGACTGTGCAGTCATTTAGTACTTGTATAAACAAGAACTAAATGATTGCACAGTAACCTGAGTTACTGCAGTAGCACCGACAAATGACTTTTTTGTGATGCTCCTGCACAGTAGCTGAATACTGCTGCGTAGTAGTGTTGCATCACAGTTGTTGCCATGTGACACTATTGCATAGTAGTATCAGGCTACTGCGCAGTCAGCGTCTCGTGTAGATGCAGCCCGTATAACACAAAATGCATAAACAAACTGGGGGTAGGGACTGAAACGCAGAGCTTTTTCCTTCATCGGTGGGTGGGCCCAAACCACTAGGTCAGAGTTTCTCAACCTGTGGGTCACGAGCCAAAAGTGGGTCACAAGAACATATGAAAGGGTCGCGAACAAACTTAAAAAATGGATCAACGAACTTTAAAAATGGACTCTCCTTTGCAGGAGAAAGAAGTGGGAAACTGTGGGTTTTCCCTTGCGGGCTGGCAGAGTTCCAGCCTGCAAGGGGCTGCTTGGGGCCCTCCTGCCCCACAAACACCCACCCTCTGCCCCACATCCTCTCCCTGCCCCACACTGCATAGCTGGGGCCTGGGAGTGAGGGGCAGCAGGTTGGGAGTGAGGGGGCTGTCTTCTATTAAACTATTTTCTGGTCCAGGACTGGACATCAACATTTACAAATGGGTCCTGGAACAGAAAAGGTTGAGAACCACTGCACTAGGTTACAGATTCACATTCCTTCTTGCTTGCTCTGTACCCATCCCTATAATCTTGGGGCCCTTAGCAGTACATTAGCCTTCCTTCAAAGGGAAGTGGATACCTCTCCTAGCCTACCCAATGTATTGTCTGGTCCCTAGGGCTCTCTCCTGGGAAATGTCATGAGATTTGAATCCAGGCTGAAGAAGACCCTAAGCCTTATTTCTTGGGTGAATGCACTAAGCTATTATATCATATCTATTTAGCATTTCCTATTGGTCAACTCCAGGAAGCTCCTCACTCAACAGGCAGGTGTTTTGCCTACTCTTGCTAGGCACTCTGGGGAGTGGAGGCACTTCACTGTAAGAGAAGTATTTTCTTGCATACAACATGCAGCTTTTCCCCCCCAAATCAGCACCCGCACCCCTGAACTGGGGTTCACGTATTAAGTGGAGAAGCTGATTTTTTGCCTGAGCTAGAAGCATCCTGGTTTGATTCCTGCTCCACAGTGTAGCAGCGGTGGCATTGCTATTTAGATGTCTGCTGAGGGAGACAGTTAACTTAATGGCTCTTTGTTCCCCACTCCAGAGGTGTTAACTATTGTCTCTCCTTTTTAATCATCTTGATGTCCCACTAATCAAGCTAACCTTTCTTAGGGCAATTTTGCTGTCTGCTAGCTGCTCCTAGTATCTCCCCCTATTTCACAGACTCTTTAGCTCAGACTCTTTATCCTTTCAACACAGATCCTTTAGCTCTTTTCAAAATCATAGATCCACCCATGCAGATAAGTCTTTAGCAGCAGCTAGGGATTCACCTGTAGTTAAGCAAGAAAGGGAGGGTGAGTCACCTGAAGACTAGGTCCTGCCCCTGCTGTATGCAGCCAGAACTCTGGAAAAATCTTTTTCCCCCCCCCTTCATTCTGCCTTTCAAAAACAAGGTGCATCCTGTATTCTGGGATGCATTGTGTGAGGAAAATATGGCAAGCCCTGGCACATTCTGACTAGGGTTTTTCCTCTCATACATTTTTGGGGCTCGGTGACTACAAATGAACTTCTTGCTTAGAACAATAGTTCTCAACTGGGGTCCTGTGACACCCTGGGGTGTTGCAAAACCCTTTTGGGGGTTACATGGCATGACCAGGAAGGACTGCAACACAGTGCCCGCTTCTGCCTACGCTAGTGTTCTTTGATAACCCTAAAGCAGGCAAGAGTCCCTGGTCCTGCCACAAGCCTTTCTAGTCTGACCCTACATGGCATCTCCTGGAAACACAGACACCGCAGGCAGGTGAAACTGTCTTGTGCACCTCTTTCCAGGAGGATTGTGGGGTGGGGCTGGACTGGGAAGGTTGCGTGCCACAGAGCCTGTGCACCCTTGTGGGCGGTGTGGCTCTCCAAAGAGCAATGGACCCATTATACTCAAATATTCCTGCTTTAGTAGGGGGAGCAGGACACCTGTTTGTGGAGCAGTGGCTCTGGCTCTCCCCCTGCTCCCAGGTGCCTGGTCCCTGGATCCAGCTGGCTATTGGGAGCAGGATATTCAGGAGAGCAGGCAGCTGGAGGAGACAGGTGGGTCCTTGCAGGAGAAGCCACAGCCTCTTGGTGATCTGAAGAGGCTGATTCCCAGGCATGGGTCATGGGGAGAGGAATCAGCCCTGAAGGGGACAGTTTAACCTTAAATGCTGCTGCCCTGACTAGCACCAAGCACAGGGAAAAACGCCTATCATCTGGACAGCAGCAAAGGGTCCCTCTCACAGGAGCCTCCCGGTTCACCAGTCAAAGCCCAGGAAGGGACTAAGGACTCCAAAAGGGCAGGAGCACCTAGGGCAGAAGGCAGCTCCAGGAAAAACTCCTGTCCAATCTGCTGCACCTGCCTGCTTTTATGTATTATTTAATTTAAGAAATGCAGCTGCAAACTGAGGCTGGGATCTGCTGGAGAGTGAGCAAGGGGGAAAGAGATGGAGCCTGTAGGGCAGGGAGGCAATGATTTAGGCAGGACCATCCCTACTTGAAGACATGGGTCCTGATCTTCAGAGAGCTGGAGCTCAGCGCCTCTGGTAAATCAGGTCCCTTTTCAAGTGTCTCAGCTGAACCCTGCAAAAACAGGAGCACCCCGAACAGGGATTCTCAACCAGGGGTCCCTGGATTAGTGCATCAAGGCAAACTTGGTGGAGGGATGAAGTTGAGCATACCTCCCTTGCACAGGGAAAAGGAGGGACTTTACAGAGTGCCACTAAATTCAGAGAAATTATGGAGGGGCCTGCAGCCTATACAGGTTTAGAACCACTGGCTTAGAGTTCGATTTAATTTGGCTGGCAGCTCTAGACCACCAACCGCTCTGCTGCTGCTTCTGCGTTCCCTCTTACGGAGACACTGTCTGGGACTGTTTTGGATTATTTACTGCTACTTGTTACATTTCTAGTGAGGACTTTCTTTGCTGTCTGGCAGGTTTCATTAATTTTTGAGGGAGGGTATAACGGAGAGCCTGGGGCTCCCTGTTACTTTAAGATAAAAGCAGCTCAGCCAGGGAGCACTGCAGGCTAGGCAGGACCCAGCAGCTGCAGGTCCCCAGGGCAATAGACTAATGGAGCAATTAGCAGACACCTGCAGGTGGTCAGCTGATCAGAGGTAGGCAGGGCTCTGGGAGCATATAAGCCCAAGAATGGGGCTGGCCAGGGAATCTCTTCTTGGCAGCTGCAGAGGAAGGGGCTCCTCCTGCCCAGGAGGGCCACCTGGGGATGCTATACCTGGGACTGCTTTGTTGCTTGCAGGAACAGTGAGGCTCAGGGAGCTCCCCAGGAGCCCAGGCTAGGAGGCAGGTTGTGCTAGGGAGTGAAGGTTTGCACTCTCTCTTAAAGGGACAGTGGGCTGTTATCCCTTTATATTATGTTATAGCCTGGGGGCTTATGTTTACATTGTGTTTAAAGTGGTGGTGCCCAAGTGGCACATGACTGCCTTGAGCCATGCCAGGGACAGGCTCAAGGCCCAAGCTATTGTTGAGCCCAGAGAGGGGCAGGGTGCAACGGCACAGCAAGACAGGGGCCAGGGACCTGGTGCTGAAAACGAGTGCAGTCACACAGGGGCCAGGGGCCCAGTACCCAAGGGGGGGCATAACAAGATAGGGGCCAGAGGCCTGGCACTCAAGAAAAGTGCAGTCACACTGGGGCCAGGGGCCTGGTGCCCAAGAGGGTCACAGCAAGATAGAGACCAGGGGGCCCAGTGCTTCAGAGGAGCAAAGCCGTACAGGGGCCAGGGGCCTGGTGACCAGAGGGGATAGATTGAAGTTAGTGCCTCAAACCCAGGTCTGACACAGAGGGCCTAGGTTGGAAGGCCTAGCTAGATTAAAGGGGTGGAGGCTGAGGAGTTTGAAGCTGTAACAGAAGGAACAACATTATAGTAATATCCGTGAGGCATGGGGCATGGTGTAGGGAAGGATTTGGAGCCATGCAATCAACCCTTAAGGCTTTGGGTGCCCTGCCAGGTACAGTTGACTATAGAGATCCAGTGAGAGGACCAGTAGGTTGCTGAGAAACCCTAGCAGGGCTGCAGTGGAACTGGGGCCATGCAAAGGCCCATTGGCAACTTCCCTATTCCCTATTAATCGTTACACCATCAAGGCATGATGAGTGAGATGGGAAGGCACCCTAGGGGCAGAGCGGGGCATGGTTGCAGAGCCACCAAGGGGCATCACAGCCACCCATGGGACCCCAACCTTGTTATAGACAGTTACAATGGAAGTGAGTCTGCAATGAAAAATACAATGAAAATACTTGCTTTTTTAAATGAATGCCCTACTGCAGTGTTCAATCTCCTTCCCTGAAGAATCTCTGAAATTGAAACTGGCTTAATTGGTTTTGTTTTCTTCTCAATCAATCTATGTATTTATACACCCACCATCCTCACTGGAGCTGAACGCCAGGACTGAATCAGAGAGATGCAGGGCTGGAAGAGACTTAAAGAGATCACCTACTCCAACAGGCCACCCACATGAAGGCAAGGCCAGCTATGTAAGTGGCAGGGGAACTGAAGTTTAAAAATTCTTGTGCTCCTAATAATCTGATGGGGTATTAAGGGATATGTTTGTTCTCTGCACTAGTCTTTAAGTCCGTGGTGTCCTTCTGCATGTCATACTGCAATAGCATAAATTATTTCTGATAATAGGTAAATAAAAATGAGCTACTGCTCCTAACAGTAACGTTTTGAAGCACTGCCACCTTGTGGCAGCAGAGATTGTGACACATTGAAATCAACATTGCAATCGACCCGTTGGCAGTGGTGGGCTGCATTCTTCCTTCCACCGAGGCATGTGTGAAGGCCGCCCCTTGACTTTGAGCTGAGTAAAGTTTTATTTATGCACCATATGCTTAACATTTCTGATCTTATTGATAGCAATGAGTGTTTTGGCCCTGACCTCAACGCAGCCAGGATTTCACTCCTATTGTGGAGAATGCCCTTGCAAACAGAAATGATAAAGTGGTAATTACCAGACCCTGAGTGTTTTTCATTTCCAAGCCTGTTTTACTGCAGTTCAGCTTAATCAGACCTAAAAATCAATCTGTCCCTCTCTTTCTTGGCAGTAGCATTTGTTTTACTGAAAGTCACTACAAATGTGTACCGAATTGCTTAGTAGGCGCTTTCCGTCAGAGTCCAAAGTCTTCATTTTAGACAGTATGATGCTTCCTTAAGCTTGCCAAGTCCTTCTGGGTTTGATCTATTTTTAATTAGTGCTTTCAGGCTTTTACTGTCACCATCGTGAAGGGCAGTTGCCTTGGCACAGTCTCATTTGTGTGCCTGTGTGTCGGTGTTTATGTCTGAGCAGGCAGCTATAACAGGAGCGAACGTTGTTCAAGCTCCTGCATGTGTCAGAACAAGGGAAAGGAAAGAGCTTGGGAAAGATGTTTGCTCGGTTGCTCCAGGAGGGGACGCTAGGACATGTGACTGGAAAGTCAGCATGCCTTTAACTAGAGGCCTGATGGTTGGGTGTTTTCCTCTGCTCCACTCTCTCATGAATTTAAATTTCCACTATGCCAGACCGACAGTTCTTCTCTTTGTCACAGAAAGCATGTGGGGCAGTCAGGAGTATTGCAAGCTATTGGGAAAGAAAAAATAGCTTCTCTCCAAAACAAAATAACCACCTCATGATGTAATTTATGTATGATTTTCCCTTTGGTTTGCTCCCCTATTACAGATTACTGTATAATCCAATAAGCAGAATACTAAACCCAGATTTGATTCTCTTGATTTCTAGGCTGCTCTGTTACAGGTCAGATACTTATTATCTGCCAGGATACACTCCTGCCACATTCTGCCCCTCTGATCTTCTGGAAGTGGCTGCCCTCGGGTACCTCTGACTTCAATAGCAGATAAGAGTGCTCAGCACTTCCCAGGGGAACACAGTTGCAAGGTTGGGCCAGCATCATCTATTTAAACAAAACTGGTTTGCTTTGGGAAGAGCAAGACCAGGGCCAAGTCTCAGACTTGGACTCCATGAGGTTGTGCATGACAGAATGGTACCATGTAAGCAAAGTCCTCCTACTTCTGTTTTAAGAAGGTATTATTGCTAGAGCAGGTGCAGTCACAACCCCAGAGCAGGGTTGGATTGTATCACTTGCCTCAAGGAGCTCACACTTTGAATACAAGACATGAGGCAGTCAGAGGTTACAACAAACTAGACTGGAGAGGAAGGAAAAGAGAATTTCATGCCTGGCCCCAACTACCTCCAGTGTTGCTTAACCCACCTGAAGGTGTGGGCTAGGGTTAAGGTGCCCCTACCAGCCTTTCACCGGGGTGGTAACTGGTCTGGCATTTCCTGGGGGCTCCTGTGCCGCTGAGAGCCCCACCAAGCCACCCACTCCTGGCAGGGTGCAGTTTTAGGACATGCCCAGGACCAGGAGCCTCCAATCCATCCCCTACAGCTCCTGCCCGTATCTCTAGGATGTTATGGAGCCTCACATCCAGATGATGTTGCAGCCTGGGCTGCCAGCAGCAAACTGCCCTGTTTATATGGGCGGCCAGAGCTCTAAAATGGCCACTGCAAATAAGCACCTGCTGGCTGCTTGGCCCCAGTCTTAAAGTGGCAGGCACCAACAGTGCCCTGCCACAGCCTGATCTTGGAACAATCTGAACCCTCATTACATAAGGGTTCAGATGAAGGTGCTCAAAGCAGAGTGCCCTCAGTAACTTCTGTCCGTGCTTGCCGGGAGCAGGGCTCAGCTGATGCAGTCCAGCACTGTTCCCGGTGCTGTTTTCAGAACGGGAGGCAGGGAAGGGAATGGGGGGAGCTCATTCTGAGGGTTGCCCAACCTGCGCTGGAGGGTGGGGCAGGTGGATTGGAGCCCCGCCAAGGTGGGGAGCTCCAATCCACCCCCTCCCCTCACTCCAGCACAGACTGAGGAAACACCAGAACAGACCTCCCTCCTCTGTCTTGTCTTCCTCCCATCCTGAGTCAGCACAGGACCTGGCAGAGGGAGGCAGAGCTAGGGGAAGAGGCTGCAGAGACAAAGCCTCTCTCCCCAGATGGGCTCCAAATTGAAGCTTGATCTCCCACCCTCCTGATCCAAAAGCTAGTGTGTGTTGGGTCAGGTGGATCAGTCTAATTCGTGGCCCTTCCTGTGAAATGCCATGAGTTAGACCTGGAAGCTGCACTTCTGTCTATCCCTTTACTGCCCTGGTTTTCAGCAGATCAGCCCTGTGCTAATTGATGTCTGTCATCATGCTTCTTACAAAGAGAGGAGAGGAGATACCAAGGACCAGGTTCAAAGCCCACTATAGCACTGCAAATGGGAGTGTTTGAATTCACTTTACTGGATCTTGGATCAAGCTTTAAATTCAGAATTCTTAACTGGAAATTAACATTCATGTTTCTGGTTTTCCTTTTATCAGATGAAAGCCCTTTGCCAAATGGTTTATACAGGGCTTTCCTTGTTTACTAGTATTATTCAGATCAAGCAGAGGCATCTCTTCAGAGCTTACTTCACAGAGCAAATGAAGTCAGATCTATCTTCATTTGCTTGTTTCAGCTAGAATTGGTTCAAAATCAGACCCCTGGATCCTAAAACTCTCAAACTTTGAGTTATTTGTAGTCTAGAGCGTAATACAGTATCTCATGCTGACATTCATTTTAACCAGTCCTTTTTCAGATAGCAACTTTAATAGGCAAATTTTCCTTCTTAATGTACCATGCTATCCCCATTTCCTTAGTGATGTGACAGGTTAGGTAGATACTTAGGATCAGATAAGTTTTAAGAGTCTTTTTATGAATACATCTACAGTCCATGCACAAAGATACCTGTGCTTCTATTCAGTTACATTTATGTGTGTGTACAATTATTATAGCTGAGAGCGAAAACAAGTATTTAAATATCTAAACACATTTGCACATGTATTTATAAAAACATAGACCTCAGGCTCTCTTTCAATGTGTCCTTCTGTAGTTTGTGTTAGACCTAGTTTATACTCTTCAATCAAAAGACAGCTCCTGTACACAAATGATTTCCATCTTTGCTTTACCCACTCCTGTTATATAAAGGAATAGTGTCTCTATTCCTGAAAGAAGCCATCCATAGTTACATATCTGAGCTTATCAGTCCTCCTCAATGTCTTATCTTTTAACTAAGGATGTGGCTACCTTTAAACCCAGGCATGGGGTTTAAAGTTCCATTGGGGGAAGTCCTTTGAATCCTATTGCTAATCCCTTTAATCAAAGCCTCTGATCCCTGCATCCCACAGCCCTGCCAAAGCTTACAGGCAGGGAAGTTTAACGTCCCCAGCAGGGAAAGCCCTTCAACTCCACCCTTCTCTGACCAGAAGCATCTGATTTCTGCACCCCCTCCCCCACCTTCCATGGTAGCCTTGGGCCTAGCTGGAGAACTAGAGCCACCCAAGGCTGGTGCCAACAATATTGTTGGCATACAAGCTGCACACAAGGGCTGTCCAAGGCTGATTCCAGAAACCAATTGATTGTCAGGCAACAGCTTCCTAGAGCCCTGGTGTTTTGATGTGTCACATGTTCAATTTACGGCACATACAAAACAGCCATGAAAACATTCTACATTATATGTGGAATATTTTTATGCCTGGTTCACCATTTTATTGGGTGAACATCTTAGAGCCCTTGCTGTTTATGCCATGATGAACACATTAATCATAATCACTGCATAAATGTACTGTGTGGAGGTGCGCTTAGCCCTCTGGAAGCCACTATAACAAAAGTGCAGTGGCACAAAGTAGATTCTCTCTTTAAGAAAGTTTTGCCTCTAGAAAGAACAATTACTTTACAGCACTGAAATAACCCAAGGGAGAAAGGGACAGTTTAATGGGGACCTTCAACAAGCATCAGCGCTGTCAAGCCATGAGAACAAAGTCTAGTCAGACTGTGATCCGCATGAAAAGCCTTTGATGAAATGTCATGTCTCCTGCAAAGATTCCTGGGTTGGGTCAGACAGAGGAGTCCAGTAAGTGTTTCTGCTGATACTGATATGTCAGAACTAGGACTGTGTTTGCTGAAATGCTCAAAGTAGTAATAAAAATGAGCCTAGATGTTCTATTTAATACTTTGTAACCACAAAGTAAATTACTGCTTTGCATGGGCCAGACTCTTAGGGCAAGTTTCTTTGTAATGCTTGTCTGTATTCATGCTCATTCATTTACTGAAGCCAAGAATGTAGCAGGGTGGGGCCAGGTGGAGGAGGTTTGGGGTCTTGGGGCCTGATCCTGATGTATGGGGTCTAATCCAACCTGTAGACTGGCCCTACAGATTCGTAGATTGTTTGGGGCTGGAAGGGACCTTGGAAGATCATTGGGTCCAGCCCCCTGCACGAGGCAGAAAATGACAGTTGGGGTTAGGCAACCCCAGCAAGATGACTATCCAGTCTTCTCCTGAAGATTTGCAGGATAGGCAATTGCACCGCCTCTGGAGGGAGCTTATTCCACAGTCTGGACACTATAACTGTGAAGAAATTTTTCATAATGTTGAGCCTGAAATGGTCTTCCAGGAGTTTGTAGCCATTACTCTCAGTTCTCCCCAAGGGCGTCTTGGTAAACAGTTGTTCACCGAGCCCTGATGTGCTTCCCTGATGTAGTGGTAAGCTGCTACCAAGTCCTCTCTCAGCCATATCTTTTTTTAGGCTGAAGTGTCCCAGGTCCCTCAGCCTTTCCTTGTATGGCTTGCCATGCAAGCCTCTAATCAAACGAGTGCCTTTTCTGGACTCTCTCAAGTTTTACCACATCCTTGTTAAAGTATGGCACCCAGAACTGGATGCAGTACTCCAGTTGGGGTCTCACCAGTGGTGAACAGAGTGGAAGAATCACCTCCTTGCTCTTGCTGAAGATGCATCAATTGATGCATGCCAGAGTCAATTATTTGCCTTGCTGGCAACAGTGTCGCACTGCCAGCTCATATTCATGCTGTGGTCTATTATAACCCCAGGTCTCTTTCATTTGTAGTGCTGGTCAGGTTGGCATTGCTAAGCCTGAAGGTGTGCAGAGGAGCGTCCATTCTCAGGTGCAGCACATTGAAGTTCTCAATGTTGAACTTCATCTGGTTATGACTCGCCTAACTTGCTAGCCTGTCTAGATCTGCCGGTATTTGTAGCCTGTCTTCAAGTGTGACCACGCTTCCCCATAACTTGACGTCATCTGCAAAGTCGGCCAGTGAGCTCTTCACCCCCTCATCCAAATCATTGGTGAAGATGTTGAAAAGTACAGGACTAAGCACTGACCCCTGTGGGACACTGCTGCCCACTTCTCACCAAGATGACACAGATCCATTCATTAGGACTCTCTGGGTCCTACCCTGAAGCCAGCTTCATACCCACCTAACTGTCTCGCAGTTAAGCCCTCTATCTTCAGTTTTCTCATGAGAACATCATGGGATACCAGACCAAAGGCTTCTTGGAAGTCAAGGTATACAATATCCACCACTTCTCCCTTATCCAGGTGGTGAGTTACCTGATCATAGAAGGAGATGAGGTTGGTAAGACAAGACCTGCCCACAACAAAGCCATGCTGGCTGTCTTTCAAAATCCTACCTTCTGCAAGCCTATTGCACATAGAATGAATGTGAATGAATGAATTAATGAAATTATGAATTTTTCCAGGATTTTCCCTGGGATAGAAGTTAGGCTATAGTTACCTGGGTCCTCCCTCCTCCCCTTCTTGAAGATGGGCACAACATTGGCCCTCTTCCAGTCCTCAGGGACTTCTTCAGATTGCCATGAGTTTTGGAACAGTTTCACCAGGGGCTCCACGACGATCTCGGCCAGCTCCTTCATCCGGTCCTGCTGACTTATATATGTCTAATGTCTTTAATCGATCACACACCAGTTCTACGGCAACAGTAGGGAGGGAGTAATTTCTGCCTTGCTCATTCTGTACCCTATCCAGCATGATTTTCCCCATGGCCTGGTAAAATACCAAGGCAAAGTAGTCATTCAGGAGTTCAGTTTTCTCCAGAGTGTTGGTAAACAACTGTCCTGAGTTGTTGAGCAATGGCCCCACACTCCCATTTGTTTTCCTCTTGTTCCCTATGTACCTGAAGAATGTTTTGTTGTCCTTGATTCCCGTTGCTAATCTAAGTTCAGTCGCTGCCTTAGCCTTTCTAATTTGTTCCCTACAAGTATGAGCCCTTGTTATATAATCCTCCTGGGGCCTGTCCCCAGCTTCCATTGTCTGATCCATGGGGCTAAAAGCTCTTGCCTCTTCTCTAATCCATGGAGCTAAAAGCTTGAGCATCACTGCATTAAGTAAAAGAGAGCAATGGAAGGGACATAAACACATGATTCAGGGACTAAAACCAATCTACCTACTGGTTAGGACAACACATCCATACTGGGCTGGGATACAGTTTACTGCAACTTTCTTCAAAGCTTTTGGTGTTGGCTTCTACTGGAGACAGGATCATTGGTCTGATGATGAAACAAGTATTGCCATACTCAGATGCTGGAAGCCTGAAGGCCAGAAAGCCAGCAACAGCTAGACTGGTCAATGTCAATAATAACTTGGGCACCTGAAGGAGAGCCATACAGGCATTCATAGATGATGTGATTGGCTGTCTGAGCTTGAGCATGACAGCTGCAGCCAGCGTCATTGGAGAGGTCCCAAGAGTGCATGCCGTAAGCTGACCAATACCTGTTGTGAGAGAACCATCAGTCCAGAACAGTCCAGGCCCTACGGGGCAGCTGCCATCCTGAGGGGTGGAAGCTGGTATTGGGGATGAAGTTCTTTAGCTGCAGTTCTTGTGCGGCGTATTGCCTGCTCCACTGATGGGAGGTCCATGCTGTAAGTGACATGCCATCTGCAGATTCGATGAGCTTCTTGTCCCGAGTGGAGAACGGGTTCTGCAATTTCGGGCAGTAGTTGGTTTTCTGGCTTGTGGCTACTAGGCTGGAGTGCAAAGAATGGTCTTGATTTGGGGTTTTGAAGCCTAGGGCCAGAGTAGCAGCTTGTCAAGGGCCAGAATAGCATCTTGTGGGGGTGGGGGGAAAGAATGCCTCAGAGGACTGGTAAGCAATCAACTGAAGTTGGCATAAGGCATCCGGTAATGGCCCTTATGATGTTGTTAAGGCTGGAATCCACTAACTTAGTAGGTCTGAGCCAGTCTGACGATTCTGGCATGGACCAGATCTTCAACTGGTGTAAACTGGCGTAGTTGCATCAAAACCAATAGAGCTATACTCATGGCTGCTAGCTGAAAATCTAGTGCTATGTGTCTTCCTGGCTCCATAAATAGATATGTGGTTATTTGATTGAATCAAAGAGTTAATGATTTAATCAGTAACTTGGATTCACATTAATAATACTCATGGTTGGCAGATCTATGAAGGTGAGGATGTCTTCCTGCTTATCACCTTTCAATTCATGCAGATGGTTAGTAAGTTAGTTTGTGCAATGTTATTCCAGGAGGCTGTCTGGGCTACCTCCAGTAGTTGGTAGAGCTGTTCTGGCCTGCCCATGTCTTTAAGACATGGCAGGCCAGTTCATATTGTGAATTATAGCCAATATGCAGGGCATGAATCAGAAATACCAGGCAACAGTCATCATTTTTACAAATTCACCTTTATTGGGCTTATCTTTTATAAACATTGGATTTTATTTAACTGAAAACAGCTCTTCTTGAGTGAAATATTAATTTGCTGCAACTTCTGGCAGGGGGACACTTTCTTTTTCTTCCTGGTGCCAAGCTCACTCATTGAGCATGCTCAGTTTGGTTGTAAAAACATCCTGCCATTCTCCAGAAGCCAATGCAAAAGACAGTGCAGCTGACTACAGTAACTTCTTTCTTGCAAAACTGCTCAGTTTTACATCCGCTGAGTCTGTTCTACTGGGGATGGAATTCATAGGGCCTGGCCAGCATTGGTTGACATGCCTTGTTTTATTCTGGATTAACTGTGGTTTGGCCCAGTTGTTTTTTTCTGGTTGCCACACTTCCAGCAGTTGGTGTGAGTGTAGTATATGCAACAAGCAGCATGCACAGAGTATGCATCACATACACTATGTAGGCAACTTGAGCCAGCTAAGGAACAGCCAAGATGTAGGCAGAACTCAGAGAAGGAGGAGGTGCAAATGGGTGGGATATACTAAAGAAAGAGCTAAGACTTTCCTTCTGAGGAGACTCCTTCAGCATTTGAAGTAAAGAAGAATTGCAATGAAGTCTGACACCTTTTACTGTATTCTGCAGTGAAATAAACTGGTGGCTCTAAACGATGTCCTGAAATGATGGATTGGGCAGTATTTCTGGAAGAGTCTGTATAGTTCCAACCTTTGTGTTTTGCTAGAATATGATTATATGGCTTGAAAGCTGCTTCATCTAAGCAGTACTCAACTTCCACCCCAGCCATTTTAGAATTTGGCCCAATTATTTTTTCCCCTTGAAATCCGTTGTGTGTTTTCTTCTTCCTATTTAGTATAGAACCTGTTTTTGGGTTGGTTTTTATTTTGTGATGTGCTTGTGCAAAACGTTAGTCACTACTTTCTCCCACTACTCTGTCCCTTATAGGACAACTCTGCTCTAGAGCAGGGGTGGGCAAAGTCCGGGCCACGGGCTGAATTGGGCCCGTGGAGGACTCCATTTCCCAGCAGCCCCTGCCTGCATCACTCCAGTTGGTTTCCATGGAGACCCCAGGAGTGGCAGGGATGTGACAGCATGGGGCTAGCGTCTCCATGGAGACCAGCCTGAGCAACGCTGGCAGGGCATGCGGCTGGGCAGGGAGTTGCTCCGGGGCTGGGGCCAGGGCTGAGATCTTGCGGTAGTGACAGTGTGGACCAGAGCTGGGGAAGAGCTGTGATCCGCTGCCCCAGGGGCATGCATGCAGTGGATTGTGGCTCTGCTTCGGCTCTGGACTAGGCTGTCACCGCTGCAAGATCCCGGTCCCGGCCTGGAGCAGCTCCCCACCCAGCCGCGTGCCCTGCCCGCGCACCTTTCCAACTGATCATTATTGAGACGCGGGCCCTGCGCTGTCACGGCTCTGCTGCTCCTGGGGGCTCCAAGGAGACCTGCTGGAGCGATGCAGGCAGGGGCTGCAGGAGATGGAGCCTGGCCATTTTGCCCACCCCTGCTCTACGGTGTGGGGATTTGCCTTGGCTTCAATGGCTTGGAAAACTTATCTTCATTTTTAATTCTTTTGGAAAACTTTTTGTGGGGATTTTGTTTAGCTCTCTGAAAGTTCACTGCTGTGCTCTGTCTACTGGTTCAAAGTTTTCTCTTTGTAAAGCTGATGTTTGCCTTTCTCTGCATTTAGTGTATCCTTAATCATCTGAAGTACGTTCTACATTCCTTTCATCAGCCAACATTAAATAACCTTTTCTTTTTGGAAGTGTTTCAATTTAGCTGCATGGGGACTTGGATAAAGCAAAGTCAGTCGGTGCTTTATGACTTCAGATCAATTCCTCCCTCTGAAACATGGCACACCCCCTATCCAGCAAAATGCTGAAGAAATGCACCCATTCTCCTCTTCCCTTTTGGCCCCTTCAGAACTGGTTGTAGGGTTATTGTCTTAAGGAAATGTCTTGGGATTGCAAGCAAACTAAATCAAGGTCAGGAGAAGCCATTCAGACTGGCATGAGCAGGTGCCACTCCACTGATGAATGCAGAGTGGCCCTACTGGCTTTCGGAGGGGGCGCTCTGGATCTGTCACTGCTGCTATGTCAGTGTTGTCACCATGGCCGAGATGCACGTCCTGCCCTCGGCGTTCAGCACGTTGGAGAAATGAGGTAGGATAGCCAGCCTAGAGCAGCCCTGCCAGGAAGCAGAGCAGCATGGGATTACATGCTTGGGGCTGCTCTACCTCTGGCTTGACTGCCTCTTCTGGGGTATGGCACATGCTGAGTGGGGCAAGGCAGGCTTCTTGGCATTGCTCCCAGGCACCACATGGACACACTGATTTGGAAAGAAATAGCCTCATTCCCAAGGGCACATTCAGATTTAGTAGCTGGAGATGCACCTCTCCTGGCCTCAAAGTATCTTTGGGTGCATGTGGACACACGTTCCCCTCCCTCTGTGGGAGTGGGGCAGGCAGGCAAGGAGCTAAAACTGGCTTATAACAACTCGGGATAGAAACAGACATCCTCAACTGAAATGAACCAACTGTGCCTCAACGTGTCCTGGCACAGCTAACCTACTTCGCTGGGCAAAGCCCACATCGCCCATTGATCCTGTGGGTGAGTGGGCAATGTGTTTCTCAATGCCTTTTTTTTTTTTTTTTTTTTTTTTTTTTACCCACTCCTGCTATGAGGAGCAAAGGAGAGTAGCTGCTTCGTTGGCTCCCATAGCTGGCTGGAGCACAGGCATGCTGAAGGATCTCTGGGAAGGACAGCAGCTTAAAGGAAGCCATGTGTAGGGGCTTTTCCAGTCTCAGCTATAGTAGGATGGGGTGCATGCATAGAAGGACCTAGGTACCTGTACCATCCCCTCATACCCTCTTCCTGGTCTCTTTACTCCCTGCTGTACAACTTATTGATCTCTAATTTCTTTCCCTGCTTTTCCTTCCAAGTGGAAAGCAGTCAGAGAGAGGGGCTTCAACTTCCTCTGTATATTTGTAAGGGGGTGGGGGAGAAGGAAGGCTGCAGGTCTCATGGCTTTGGGAGCCAGAACTCTTTAAACGGACTCGACAAATCTGTACAATTGGTGGGCCAGCGTTCAGACTCTACCCCCAGCCTGTAGGACATGGTGAGACAGCACAAAGCAGGGAAAGCTGTGAGGGAAAATCCTTGATATTTGCATACATTTTGGGGCAGGAAGCCAAGTTCTGCCTCTGCTAGCAGACTCTTTCCCATTGTGTCATCCTTAAAGCTGTCTATCTGCAGTCAGTCCTGTCACATGCTGCACTTAAACATCAGCTTGGCAACAGGTCTGGTACTGAAGCAAAATCCACTCACCCCAAAGGTTCTTCTAGTTTTCTCTCTCTGAAGTATTTCCTCCCTGTTCTTACTTATTCCAGGCGTATTGGCCTCATTCTCCTTGTCTGCTCTGGTTGTGCTTGGCATAGCTCTGTGCATAGACGATGCATAAGTGTTGACAGTCGGGGGGCACAACTCTGCTGCTGCTACCGTCCCTGCTGCTACCAGGTGCTGGCTCTGGCTGGGTTGCAGCCCCACACCCCACCACTGGCACAGAAATCAGGGGGGGCACATGCCCCCCATTCCCCCCCTACTCGTTGCCTATGGCTCCGTGATGGGTCACCAGGAGTGATGCACTTCTCCCCACTTCTGGAATCCAAAGTATGGCTAGAATCGAGTGAATTAAAAAGACCACTTCTGCCTTGTTCCTTCAAACCAATGGTATCACAGGGTAAGACATTGGCAACTAATGTTAGCCACTAAACATATAAAAACATGGGCGGAGGGGAAGGAGCTGACTCTTGTGATGGGCCAGATTCTCAGCTGGCATAAACTGACCTAGCTTTATTGTCTGTAGCCCAAACCTCTGGTCAGCCCAAGACTGGCATGACTGAGCAGCATAAGGTGCTCTCCTCAGCCACATCTCTTCCATGGCTGGGGTGAGGGTAGGGCCTTGAAGGAGGGAGCAAAGTTGGAAAGAGGAATAGGAGGAGTCTGCTATTCCCAGTCAACCAGAATTCACAGTTCTGACCCAGCAGCTGCCATACTGTAAATCACCACTAGGAGCTGGGCAAAGGCAGCCCAAGGCTGGGAGGTCCAACCTCATCTCCATCACAGGGTTCACAGCAGTGTTAAGGATCAGTATTAACAGGAGACTTAGTGTTCTGCTTACACTGTCACACGGGCTTGGGAAAAATGCATTTAAGTTTGCTGGAGTGAGTTAAGAATGTTTCTGGTTGTGCCTGCTGTATGGCTGATGGCTTACCCATAAGACTTTTTCTCCATGAGATCATTTCTGTGTTGAGGGACTGCTGTGGAAAAGGAAGCACCTCTTGCATTTCCAGAATTAATCTCTGGCTCCAGCTCACGAGCAGCCTCATCTCCACAGGACTTTGCCAACAGAATGTACTGAAATGCCCCGACTGGCCCGATCCCAGTGACAGTGGCAGACTTAGGAACACCACAGAGGCTTGGGTGAGCAATGAAGAAGCTTGAAAAGCACCTGCTTAAATCCCCTCACAGAGTAAATGCTGGTGGCTGGGAGCCATGAAGATGAGAGAAGCCAATTTGAACGGAAAATTATTTCTCAGATACAGTTTTGTCTGACACACAGCAAGAAAAATTTCTGTTGCTCAAGGTCCCCATTTATAGCACAGTTCTGCAGCTGCAGAAACTCTCCTCTCAGATCCAAGCTTTCATGAAAAGAAAAGAAAAGGAGATAAAAGTTTGAATCGTTAAGGTTGTGAATAAAATCTTCCAACCATGAAAAGAATGCAAAGCCTTGTCTAGGCACAGTATCTGTCCTGCTTCAACTGGTCTTAGCAGTACAGTCTCTTCCTGTGGCTGAAATTCAACTGGTTTCAAAGAATCTTATGCCAGAATAGCTATTTCACAACAAAAGCCCCAATCCAGGCACAGTTATATCAGCATAAGACTTCATTTGCTGGCAAAGCTTATAGCATTTGGGAAACTGCTTATTACATTGCCTGTGCGAACTCCAGCACAGACACTGGTGCTACCAAACTGAACTGACAAGCCTTTTGTAGTGTAGGGAAATGTCTGAATCTGCCAGCACCTTGAGAGTGGTAAGAACCAGCATGTATATGAGTAGAGTATTGGCTGTAATGCTCATGGATGCCTTCATTTTCATCCTCTCCTGCTGATCATGTTATTAAAACCTAGGGCAGGGTGGCACCTGTCATTGCTGTCTTTGGGTTTAATTGATGTGGTGTCAGTGTTGAAGTCTTGGGGACATCAGTGCCAGCAAAAAGTTGCAGCCAGGAGATCCCAACACCAGTCTTGTCTTAAAGAATGACCACCGGCTTGGTCTGGTGCCAATGGCTCAGCCTGGCTCATTATCTACAAGGCATGGCCCTAATGCACCTGTGATCTGACAAACAAGGTGTTAATGTATGTATGCTCGTGACAAGGTATTGGTACACCATATGGGCTCCCCTAGGCTAACACCAAGTTCCCATAATTTCCAATTCTCCTTTTATACAGTAGTCAAAACAAATTACATATTATGTTACTCCAGGATGAGAATATTTTAAGTCGTCCTGTACCATGGGTTTGCATCACGTTCTGATTTGGGTGTTCCCGTTCCACCCTTATCATCCTGGGACTGGACTTTCCTACACCTTGTACACCCATCTGTCCCTGCCATCTCCTGGTAGAAGTGCACATCTAGATCACTCATCCAGTTTTGGTCCTTATTGCCCGGCAATCCTAGTTTAAAGCCTTCCTCACGAGGTTAATGAGCCTGTCTGTAAAGATGCTCTTCCCTCTCTTTGTCAGGTGGGTCCCATCTCTTTCTAACAATCCTTCTTGGAACAACATCCCATGGTTGAAGAAGCCAAAGCTCTGTTGGTGGCACCATTTGTACAGCCATGCGTTGATGTGCAGGATGCACTTGCTTCTACCCAGGCCCTTCCTCTTGACTGGAAGGATCGAGGAGAACACCACCTGCACCCCTGTGCCCTCCACCCTTGCACCCAGAGCCCTGTAGATTCATAGATTCTAAGGTTGAAAGAGACTTCAGTGGGCCATCTAGTCTGACCCCCTGCCCCTGGCAGGCAAGAAAAGGGTCACCAAACCTGGGATAATGTGACTCCAACCAGGTGTTTGTCCAGTCTCCTCTTGAAGACCCCCCAAGGATGGGGCGAGCACCACCTCCCTTGGAAGCCCATTTCAGATCCTGGCAACCCTGACCATGAAGAACTTTTTTCTAATGTCCAGTCTAAACCTACTCTCCCTAATCTACTCCCCCTGTAGTCACTTTTGATTTGTTTAGGGCCACCCCTGGCAGTATCATTGGTGCCCTCAGAGATGAGCAGCATGGGGTAGTACTCAGAGGGCCAGGTGAGCCTTGGTAATCCTTCTGTCACATTTCAGATCCGGGCTCTGGGCAAGCAACAGACTTCCTGAGACAAAAGGTTAGGTCATCACATGGATGCCTGTGTGCCCCACAGAAGGGAGTCTCTGACCACCACCACCCATCACTTCTTCTTGATGGCAGTGGTCTCAATCTTCCCAACCTTGAGGGCGCCTGATCTGGTCCTTTCTACCAGGGGCACATGCTCCTCCTCCTCTGTTCCTAGGGCTCCATATCTGTTCTCCAGGCAAAATGCTGCAGGTGGAGAGGAAGAACTGTGCTTGCTGCCAGAGGTCACAAGCCTCCAGCTTCTTCCTTCTCTCATGCTGGCTTTGGCAGTCTGCCCTCCGCAGTCCTAGTGGTCTCCTCCAGCACTGAATCAATGAACTTCTCCTGACAGAGGATGCTTCAGAGCCTTACTACCTCCTCCTGTTGCTCTCTTGCCTGCTCCCTGAGGGACACCACCAGGAAGCATGTTCACATCACAGGCATTTTCCCACCTGTCTATCACCGAAAGGAACCTGCAAGCTGCAGTCTCCACAGCACCAAACCAGGCCTTGGGTGGAAGCCTCAATGGTGAGTGGTCCTGGCTGGACAGATATCTCAGAGGTGCAAGTAGAGGAAAAGCTGGCAGTGGCTCTGGCATTGTGACATCCTCCAGCCATTTCTCTTGTTCTCTTAATCCACTGCCTCTCTCTTCCTGCACCTCTCTCCAAGCAGAGCTTCCCTAGCAAACTCCCCTGCAGTGCAGTCAAAAGGAGCAAAAGTACATTTAGGGTGAAATAATGCCAAGACATTCCCTGTTCAGTGGACTGTGCTAGTGACTAACCTGTCTGGTGAAAGCGGGGCATAGAATCATAGAAAATGAGGGTTGGAAGGGACCTCAGGAGGTCATCTAGTTCAACCCCCTGCTCAAAGCAGTACCAGCCCCAACTAGATTATCCCAACCAAAGCTTTGTCCAGCTGAGTCTTAAAAACCTCCAAGCACAGAGATTCTGCAACCTCTCTGGGTAATCTGTTCCAGTGTTTTACTACCTCCTCGTGAGAGAGTTTTTCCTAATATTTAATCTAAACTTCCCATGCTGCAACTTGAGACCATTGCTCCTTGTTCTGTCATCTGCCACCTCTGAGAACAGTCTAGCTCCATCCTTTTCGGAGCCACCCTTTAGGGAGTTGAAACCTGCTATTTAAATAATGTCTCAGTCTTCTCTTCATCGGACTAAATAAGCCCAGTTCCCTCAGCCTCTCTTCAAAAGTCATGTGCCCCATCCCTCTAACCATTGGTGTGTGTCTTTCCAGATAAGGCTGAACCAAGCACTGGAGGACAGCCTGATATGGAATAATCCTGCTTTGCTGATGGTCTGATATCATTGCAAGCATATTTTAACACACTACTCATCCCCCAGCCCTATCTGTGGCAAGTTAAAAGGTATTTTTGATATCCTGGATACTATGCCTAGTAGCTGCGTGTGAGGGGTGTTCCTAAAGTTTTTAAGAACAGGCTAGACAAACACTTGTCTGGGATGGTTTGGACAGATCTTGCCTTGAGCAGAGGTTGGACTAGATAACCTGAAGTCCCTTCCAGCCCTACTTTTCCATGATGTCAAGGTTCTGTGGTTCATAGGGATGATGATGTGTGTACTATTATGATATTTGCTACCTGTGCTAGCTCTTAACATTACCTTTTGGCTTGTGTCACTGAGAAAGATCACCTAGTCAGATTTCGATGATTCATAGTTTCATAGTTGTTAGGGTTGGAAGGGACCTATTAGATCATCAAGTCTGACCCCCCGCCCTGGGGAGGAAAGAGTGCTGGGGTCAGATGACCCCAGGCAGGTGTTTGTCCAATCTCCTTTTAAACATCTCCAAGGAAGGGGACAGCACCACCTCCCTTGGAAGCCTATTCCATATTTTAGCGCCCCTCACTGTAACGAATTTTTTTCTTGATGTCTAATCTAAATTTGTTCTCTTCCAGTTTGTGGCCATTGTTTCTAGTTACCTTGACAGGCGCCTGGGTAAACATTGTATCCCCTATTTCTTGTTGTCCCCTCCTGATGAGTTTGTAGGCAGCCATGAGATCACCTCTCAGCCTCCTCTTGTGGAGGCTGAAGAGGTTCAGGTCTCCCAATCGGTCCACATAGGGTTTATTCTGTAGGCCTTTAACCAGAGGAGTGGCCCTCCTCTGAACCCTCTCCAGGCCATCCACATCCCTCCTGAAGTGCAGTGCCCAAAACTGGGTGTAGTACTCCAGCTGTGGCCTGACCAATGCTGCATAGAGGGGAAGTATCACCTCCCTAGGCCTGTTTGTGATGCCCCTACTTACGCAAGAAAGTTGCGGTTAGCTTTATTTATTACCTCATCACACTGGTGACTCATGCTCATTTTGGAGTTGACTACGACTCCAAGATCCCTTTCCATAGTTGTGCTACTTAAAATGGTCCCTCCCAGGCTATAGGAGTGTTGATGATTCTTCCTCCCCAGGTGCAACACATAACACTTGTTTGTCCTGGTTAAACTGCATCCTATTCTGTTCGGCCCATTTCCCCAGCCTGTCCAAATCAACCTGGATTCGCTCCCTGCCATCTGGTTTGTGTACCTCTCCCCATAGCTTGGTGTCATCAGCAAACTTGGACAGGGTGCTTTCTACTCTCTCATCCAAGTCATTAATGAAGTTATTGAATAGTACCGGTCCCAGACAGAGCACTGGGGGACTCCACTGCCCACATCTCTCCAGGTAGAAACTGACCCGTCCACCACCACTCTCTGGGTGCGTCCCCTAAGCCAATTTTATACGCACCGGACTGTGTAATAATCTACATTGCAACTGTTTAGTTTATTTATAAGAATTGGGTGTGACACTGTGTCGAAGGCCTTCTTGAAATCTAAGTAAATCACGTCTACCTCTATTCCTTCATCCAAGCATTTTGCGACCCGGTCATAAAATGAGACCAGGTTAGTCAGGAAGGATCTGCCTGCTATGAACCCATGCTGATTGCCTCTTAGCATTATTTTACCTGCTGGTCCCCCACAAATGTGATCCTTAACAATTTTCTCAAAGGTCTTGCCAAGGATAGAGGTGAGACTAACCAGCCTATAGTTACCTGGTTCCTCCTTCCTCCCTTTCTTGAAAATAGGGACCACATTAGCACTTTTCCAATCCTCTGGGACCTGTCCTGAGCACCACAAGTGCTCAAACAGTTGTGCCAGTGTCTCTGCTCTGACACCAGCTAATTCCCTAAGTACCCTAGGATGGAGATCATCAGGACCTGTTGACTTAAATACATTCAACCCCTTAAATACATTCTTGCCCGCTCTCTTTCTTTCACCAAAATGGAGGCCCTATTTCTGCCTTCATTTCCACTAGCACAAGGTAAACACTCTAGTGATGTCCATAAATGGATACAACTGGTACAAAGGAGACTGAAATAACAGTCAAATTCATGCATGCTACATCCCAGTTTGCCCTGGGTATAAAGTCCTGCTAATACCTTTTGTCTAGGTCTGGTTCTGGCCTCTGTGAGAGTCCGGGGGGCACTCACCTTGGGTGCATCCCCAACCAGGGGTGTGAACCATGACACGTCAAGACGTCCACGCTGTGACGGGAGCTCCCCATCCACACCTGCTTGGCTTTACCCCCTCGCCAGGTGAAGCGGATTGGTGCCAATCCGCAGCGAGGGCAATATCCGGAGGCCGGGAGTAGAACCAGAGGAGGGTGGAGAAGGACAAAGGAAGTGCAGGAGGGAGAGGCTGGAGAGTGGAACCCGCGGGGTGAAGCCGGGGAAGACTGGGTAAGCCCATGGTCGGACCCCAAAGACGTGGTGGCACCCTCGCCGTGGGAGTAAAAAGGAGGGTGGAAGAGGCAAGGTGGTGGAAGGCTGACGAGGAAAGACCTTAGGAGGGCACAAGCGGCGGATCCACCCGAACTGTCCATGGGGGAGTCTCTTTTTTCCTTCTCGCTCTCGCTCTCCTTGCTGCCTCTCCTGCCAGCTAGGGAGCCCAGATCAGGGCTAGGCAGTCCCTCACAGAGAGGATCCCCACAGATGACCAGGAACGGGCAGAGAACCTGAGCTGTGAGGACCACACCCTCTCCAGCTGATCGACCCAGCAGGGATTCCCCTTCTTGTTAAGCGGCAGGTGCTGTCAATTAAGCCTGGTGCGCCGTCATTTAAGCTGGCACGGATCTGCTATAAAGAATCTGAGAGCAGCCCAGAGCGGGGAAAGTGAGTCACTGAAGACCCTTGGAAGGGGGTATAACTGCCCCAAGGGGCAGGAATCTGACCTTGATGATGTCCAGAAGATAAGCAGGACAAAGGTCGTAAGAATTCAGTAAACTTGAAAGAAATAAAGAGAACAAAAGTAAAGAGACTGGTTTATGTGGGTTCTTTCTGTGCATCCATTGTTGGGACTCCAGGCTCTGAGGCAGCCCTGACGATCGATCTGGGTGTGGGACAGGTAGTCACCAACTCCCTTTTCGTAAAATCTCTTCTTATCATCAAAGTCGTGGCAGGCGGGAAAAGAAAAGGTACCAGACCCCACCCAGATCGACCACAAGGGACATAGCTACCCTGAGGGGCCAGTGAATGCCAACTGGACATAGGCATACACGCCCGTATATGGTGACTACCCGACAGTCTCAAATACTCATTGTTTGCACACTAGAAAGGGCCCTAGGAACACACTTTATGCGTTTGCACTGGAACACACAATCGTTCCCAAAAGATGAAATTATCACTTTGGTGACGCAGTCCAAGTAGGAGTCAGTCCTGGGAAGTGCATACATGAAGTACACAGCATCCCAATTATCTTGACAAATCCCCATGTGAAGGAAAAATTGGTGGGAGGCAACCTCACCTGCATGCTTCCAATTTTCCTGTTCTCAAGTGGGCTTGCATGTAATTTTTCATTTTGCTTGGAACATTTACAGGAAGGATACACACTGCAGGGCACTCTGGGTCCATGTGTTTAGAATAACTCCTGCACCCTCTTCACCAGAATCTAAAAGCTGCCTGAATTTCTATCATCAGGAGAGGAATGTATTCTTGCCCTTGCATCATAACCATGAGCCTTTCCTTATGAATCTCTCAAATGAGTCTATTATTCCCACATGCCCCATCTTCACTTAGTGCTATCATATCTTCATAGTCTCTAATCTGTGGACCCAGATAGCTTTTATTTCCCCCCGCCTTTATCTGTAACATTAAATTTGTTTCCTGTTTATCTCCCTGTTCCATAAATCATGACCTTTCTCATGTGGTGACTGCTGCTCTGCACGTGTCCAGCTCTTATTCTATTATTTTGGCCTTTCAACCTACCACTTCCAAGGGAAGGCCTTTTCATTTAATCTAGACATGGGAGTTGTGTGGGTCAGTGCATATGACACCAGAATGAGAATCAATAAGGAAATGCATGTGATCTCATGTCTGCCACAGACTCAGTGCCTTACTTTGGACCCATCAGCGTTGTGCCTTTGTTTTCCCATCTGCAACACAGGGCTATTAGTGTCTGCTCCATTTGTGTAGAGCATGTTGTAATCTGTGGTTGAACAGTTCTCTGTAGATGGTAGCTGATATTTGTAGTAGGTGGGTGCTGACAATGTGGCAGAGGCCATTGGGAAGCATGGTCCTACCACACTTGCTCACATGCTTGCTACTGGGACCTGTTGGAATTCAGCAGTGTGGTTCCAAGTGAAGGCTGAGTTAGGTGCATAAGTGAAATGAGGGGATGGAGGGAAAAGCAAGGAAAATATCCCTCAATATGAGAGGTAGGTCATTGAATGGGAACTATTATGCAATCTCTTGAACTGCCTCTCTGAATATGATAGTGTTTTTTGTGTTTTGTGGCTTCTCTTACTGGTTTCTTTCCCTTCTCCCGCAGCTACAGTTGGCAGATCATGGCATCCCCACTACTGGATTGGGTCTACCTGTGGCTGGCTATCTCAGAACAAGTCTTCAAGGGTCCTTTTGCTCTTTCAAATCCCTCCTTAAAATCATGACTCTTGCAAGAAATAAACTAAAGAATGGGTGGAAGGCTCAGTGGGGGAAGACTTATTTGCTGAAAACCCTAATCTGTCTCCCCTCCCCTTTGTCATGTGTAAGGCAAACCCTGCCTCGCTCCTCCAGCAAAAAGTGGAAGTGACCTTGAGCCAAAGTGGAAGTGCTTGGCCCGTGTTTGTCACCCAAACTGATGGAAATGCTCGCGGTAAACAAACAGCACTAGGGATGTCAAACCGGCTGGGCTGTTAATATTCCAAAGTGGTATCAATGCAGCCAGGGATTTAAAAGATAATATAGTTAGCTCCTATCTTATGGAGCAGAAAGGGCTACAGTGTTTCTCTTCTGTGAAGGAGAAAGAACTTTATGAGAACAGGCACTGAGGAGTCTGGGTAACCAGGCATTGCCGCATCCTGGAAAGGCACAAGCAAGAGTAGCTCACATGAGTGTTTGCTGAGAATGGCTTTGTCCACCCTGTTGTATCCTCTTCCTTAGCCCTCTGCCTGAATCCTCCTTCTCATCTCCTCCTTTGTCAGCTATGCAAATAATTACATTTTTGCTGCATTAAACAACCACATAAGAAAAAACCTAAACAGACCCCGAACAGGAGGCTTGGATAGTCACCAATTTTGTGTGCGTTGGTGGGGGTTCAGAGGGAGACCTAAGTCAGCCTGACTTTACAAATGGCTCGTCCCTTGATAAAGGGCCAGGACGGCCACTGTGTGCTTCAAAATCCAGGTTCAGTGTTTGTAGTCGGAGCCCATGTCTACACCACGATTCCACCCCCTCCTGTTCCTCTGGATTTCGGGCTGTGACGAGAAAATGCAATTATACACTTCTGCCACCAGAGGCCAGTAGGGAGTACAGCACTTCACCTTGGAAAGTTGTCCCTGGAAGCTGACTTTAATGATTTCTTACCTTTGGTGAAATTTCAAACTATTTACATTTTTATGGCACCTCATGCTGCCCAAGCAGGAAGGAGCTGTAAAAGAAAGCACAGTCATAATTTTTCTGTGCTGAGGGGGAGACAGTGCTCTCAGCTGGAGAGTTTCCACTATTAGCATTGTTAGGCTCCCAGTATATTGAACAGACCGCTGAGAGCCTGAGATGCTGCAGCCCAGCAGGATGTGGGCCCATTACCAGGGGCCAGAATCTGGAACCCCTAACATTTCTGCTGAGTGTGCTGTCAGTCAAGGCATGGCTGGAAGAGAAAGAGATCTATCTAGACTGCAGGAGTTGGTTAAGCTTTGATGAGCTTTTGAGAGGGAATACTGGGAACTGGATAACTGCAGCCAAAGTCCTTGCAATGTAGTGCTGTGCTGGATGAGGAAGGCAAACATGCTTGGATGCAGGACTCTAAAAGTGCATCCACAGATGTAGACATGTGCGCTTGCAGCAGCTCAAATAGCAGCAGCACAAATTTGTGTCAGAGATTTGTGCCTTAGCACATGTGCCTGAACATGCACTTTGGTGTGGGGCAAATTGTGCCATATAGGGCAAATTGACCCTGCCCAGCTCCTCCTGGATCTTTAGCCAGGGGGGGCTAGAGCCTGCGGCCAGCACCTGTGGTGCCCCCAGTGGTATAAAAAGCTGCTCTGGTGAGCAGCTCAGGGCTACTTCCCCTCAGGAGCTCCTGAGACCCAGCCAATTGGTAACTGGAGATATTAGCCTCTTGTGCCAGCTGGACTGCTGAAGCAGCCCCAACCTAGAGTGTCCCTTGCACCCTTTGCCCACCGCAGCAGTCTGGCAGTGGGGGCTGCTGCCTGCCTGTGACCTGGTGCCACCTGCAACAGCATCCGCCCCCTTGGACCTGCGGCCCCATGGCTGTGCGCCTGCCAGACTCAGACAGGGACCTCACGGACACTTGGGCTGTGGTATATAGCAGAGCTGCCTGCACCTCTGGGCCGCCTGCCAATGGGGCATGGCTAGAGAGTTGGCCTTCATGTAGCACTGCTGTCATGTCTTCTGGTGCCCCTGCTATAGCCCAGAAGATATGCTTGTTGCAGTCAGTGGCCCACTTTGAACTGTTGAATCATATCCTCCTGGCCCCAAATCAGTGCTGTAGCAAGGGCAGGGTGAGTGTGGTGACCACCTGAGGCGTGAAAGCAATAGGGCACCAACAGGTGCTGCCCAGCCAAGGCAGGGTGTGGGACAGCCACGAGCGGCTTGTTTTGGGGGGTGGGGAGGGCACAGAGACAGAGGATAGGTGGCTCCTACAGCTGTGCGTACTCCCAGGCAAGCATGCATGGGGGTGTGCCCCCCAGATCTGTGTGTGGAGAAAGGATGGGTTGCTGCTGCAGGCTTTGTCCCTGGCGCCACGGTACTGCCCCAAATGGCCAGGTCACCTCATCTGCCATCCAGATGGGTCCCTGGTGCTGGCCCTGGGCAGGCTTCTCTGCCCAGATCCCACCACTTGCCTCACTAGCAGGGATCCTGGTGTTCTCTGTTTCAAAAACTGCAAATTCTCTGATTAAAAAACCCAAATTGTCTCATTAAAATACCTCAAATCTGCATTCTTCTGCAATTAAAATTAAATGCTACTATATACAGAGAGAGAGAGAGAGAGAGAGAGATCAGTTGAGCAATGTTTTATTGATATATTTACAATTTTAAAGTAATTTGGAAGCCTACCACTGCCTCTATCATCATAAAATATATTCTAAATATCTATATACTTTGGCGTTTGCTTTTGGTTTTTTTATCGTAGAAAAATCAGAGCTGCCCCTGCCACCTTCGCTCACCAGGATGTGGGGACAGCTTCAGCTGGACCCACAACTGGTTTGTGATGCTGAGCAGCACTGATATGCTGATGCCCTGCCCCAGCCCCTACCACTGCCCTTGCCCCTCACTCCCAACCCACAGTCCTGCCAGTGCCCCTCACTTCTGATCCACAGCCCCTGCCTGCCCCCCACTCACTCCCTCCTGGTAGCAGCTCTGTCCCAGCACCAGGACATGAGTCCAGCTGCAGCTGTCCCACCCACAGTTTTGTGGCTCTGTGCAGTGCCAGCCCTTTCTGTTCTGCTCCCTGCACCTGTGCCCAGGCCCCAGCAATCCCCATGCTGTTCCTGGGAAGCCCTCGACTGAGGCTCAGGGACTGGGCTGGGCAAGCCCCTTCCCTTCCAGGCCGGCCTCCCCCTGCACAGGCTGCTCTAGGGAGGCAGGGGGACTCCAAGCCTGGCTCTGGTGGGCTCTCCTACCTGGAGCGCTCCCCTGTCTCCCACCCCTGTCTCTTTCTCTCTTTGTCACACACACTACCTCTGGCCCATCACATACACCCATAGACCCTGATGCCACCTCAATCCCACCCCTGCCATCACCCAGCCCTGCTGCTACCTCCACCCCTCCCCCCAGCCCATCATACCTCCCCAAGTGATTCCTGGGACCAGGAGTCCCCCCCAGGCCAAGGCCACATGTCCCAGCATTGACATGGGCACAGGACAAGGGATGCAGTGTGGCAGTTCCTCCTGTAGCTGCAGCTCCCACCAGCAGGTCCTGTCCTGTCTGATGTCTGGGCATGTAGGATGTGAGATTTGTGGGGAGGGGATGTGGGGTGGTGGGGTGGGTGTGGGGTTTGTGGGGGAAAAATTTAGGGGTGGGTGCAGGGTTTGTGGGTGTGCAACATGTGAGGGGAGTTGTGGGGTTTGTGGGTGAGTATGTGGGTGGGAGGTTTGTGGGGTGGTTTGTTGGTGTGGGGTTTGTGGGTGAGGGGGCCAATTTTGTGGGTGGATTGTGGGGGTTCTGGGGGTGTAGAGTTTGTGGGTGGGGGTATGGGGTTTGTGGGTGAATTGTGAGGGGTTTGTGGGGGTGGAGGTTTGTGATAGGGCACCATATGCCTGCCTGCCTGTCTCCCACCGTGGCACAGAGCCTCTGCTGCTGGCAGCAGCAGCAGCAGCCAGCAGCAGGTCCTCAAGGCAGTCATGACCCACTGCAGGCAGATCTCCCCGAGAGCATACGGCGTCACCTGAGACCCAGGGGCTATATATGGCACATGGAGCCATCCCAGTCCACTGCTTTACGCCTTTGGGCAGGACCAGGCTGGCTCCTGGCCCCACCTGGGGCTCCCAGCACTGCATGCAGGAGCCGAATGCCATTGGGCAGGGCTAGCTCCTGCCTCCATGTGCCTGATACATGGAGGCAGGAGCTGGCTCGGCCCACTGGCATGTGGTTCCTGCCTGCAGTGCCAGGAGCCTTGGGTGGAAGCAGGAGCTGGCCCAGTCCTGTGTGAAGGTGTGTGCCAGCAGACTGGGCTGGCACTGTGCACCATGTGTAGCCCCTGGGTCTCAGGCAGCACTGCATACCAAGGGGCTCTGCCTGCAGTGGGCCATGAGCACCCCAAAGTTTTGTTGCTAGCTGCTGCTGCTGCCAGTGGGAGCTGTGTATGGGGGGGAGGCGAAGGAGGGGCTGGCAGGGGACCCACCCCTCCCCCACAGTCCTCTTACCTTCACACAGTGCCCCCACCCCCCATGTCCCTGCTTACTGGGGAGAGAGCCTGGGTCCCAGTCAGCTCTGAGCCACTGCTGCCAGCCATGCCCCGCTAGTCCCTCCAGCACACTGAGGCAGCATGTTGGAGCAGCAGGGGCATGCAGCAGGCATAGAGACATTTTGGCCAGGTGCTAGAGCATCTTGTTGGAGGACCCAGCCTCCAATTCCTTTGGGGCACCCTCTAGGAGTGCGCCCTGCACTGATTTTTCCTGGTGAGTTTTCTTTTGATACTGGGATTCCCTGGTATCAAGCTTAGAGTCTGTGCCGCAGTGCGGGAAACATTTTTCATTCGTGACATGCCACCTGTGGTGTTTCAAATTGCTTTGAGATGCCACAACAGACACATGCTCACTTGTGTGGATGTGATCTAAGGGGTTATTCCCAGCTACTGAAGTTCACAGTCTCCTGACCCTGGAGAGAGAAGAGTCCCCAGGGTCCAGAAGCCACTTTCCTCACCCGTCTTCACTCCCATCTCTGAGCAGAGTCTGATGGCTCCTTGGACTCATTTGAGGGCCAGTGGGTACTGTCCGCTGTGCTCTACTCAGTGTCCCCTGTTGACACTCTTATTTTGAACCTTTGACCAGCACTCCCATGCCTGTTTTTTTATTATTTGTCCCAAGGAATATGTTGTCTCTTTTTCCTGTAGCCTCCCCACCTGAACGAGGCCAATGAGAAACTTGGTGGGTTGGGCCCATGTGATTAAAAGTGTGACAAATAGGCCTGACCCTGGAGAGGAACAAGTGCAAGTAGCTGAGAAATACATTGCAAGATTGTTTGTTTAATGGTGAGTGGATGGCTCTCAAAATGCAAACTGTGCCCTCCTGGGAGGCTTATTTATAGGAGACAAGGTAACAGATGATTGTTTTGAATCGCAGAAGCCTTCTGAAGAGTTCTTCTAGTCATTCCTGGAGATCTGTGGACTGCCAATCACTGTGCAATGATCTCTTCCTTCCTTGGGTTCCTGCCTTTCACCTTTTCACTTTTACTCTTGTTCTTCCTCTAATGCATTTTTTCAGCTGATGGGTACAAATTAAATTGCTTAATACCTGACCCTGGTGCATTCATGTCCCTCCCTCCTCCCTCATATCTTGGCATTAGCAGAAAATCAGCAATTCTTCTTGCCTAGAATTATGCTTTTCTATTCAGCATACTGTGCATGTGTGCATGGAGAGCTGCATTCACTGCAGGGACATGTAAAGATTGGGTCAATGGTAATTTTGCCTGAGTGAGGACAGCAGGATTGGATCCTGAACTGAAAATATGTATAATCAAATGTTTCCAAAGTTCTCAAAGGGTTTTACTTAAGCATAAATGAGGTCTGTAAACACTGATTGTACCCTGGTATTAACTGGGAAAATGAAGGCACAGAGAGGTTACAGCTCAAATTTTCAAGTTTGGCCTCTGCTTCTGGACACCTCCAAATTCTGGATAAGCAACGTTAGGTGCTGCAAAGCACCATGTGCTGTCATTTGTACCAGGGTAAAGTGAACATGAAATGATATTAAAGTAAAGTTGAAGGAAACGTTGGATAGCTACTTTGTGTGCACTATGTCCTGGTAGAGATTACTACCTGAAGGTGCAAGACAGTTGTTACAGGAATGCTCTATAACAGGGAGATCTTGCTGTAAGGGAGAAATATGGCATACAGATTAAGAGTAGCTGCAGTCAAAAACTTAATAATTTGGGTATATCAATTTGGCCCCATTGTGTGCGTGCATGATGAGACGGCCTTTTTTCTAACTACATAGTTGGTCCAATAAAAGATACCATCCTAAGAAATCCTTGCCTTTAGATGGCCGCACACAATCTTGTTCTCAGGGCCCCTGCTCCATCCACTGGACATAATCGAGAGAGCTGCCTTCTTGAGCAGCTCTTCGATATTTTCTTTTCCCCCATTGTTAAGCGTGGGGTTTAGACCTTGTTTGATGCATGCTAGTCGCAGCCTGCTCTACAATATGGGAGCTTTAGAGCTTCTCAAGAAAGGTCACGCACATTTTTTAACATGGTAGAACAATTCTTGGACACAGCTAGACTGTTTGGCCTTTCCTTCCTTCCTTCCCCCTGCCTCCCATAAATTCAGTCAAAGGCAAATTCCCAACATGGACAATTTCAGGCCACATGGTTAAACTTCGGAAAGACGCCATACAACTGACAACAGTCTTGTAGTGGAAAGTGTTAGGCAACCTTCACAAGAGGCAGTGCTTTCCACCTCATCTGTCATGTATAAATAGCAAATAAGGAGCCTTTAGATGGTGCTCCAGAACATGCAGCACAGTTTTGTATGAGGATCAAACCTTGGCAACTGGCTTCTTGCGTTGTAGCTCTTACACCAGCTCTTGAGATCATTTTGGAATGAATTTTTACTGCTTCAGGGGCGTTGAGTCACTTCAGCAATGGCTGGGAGCAATGTTTCACTTCCAGTTGTGATGCAAATACAGGAGTATATCTGAGAAAATGAAAGAAGTAAACCAAGGGGTCATGGGCAACCTCTCTGTAGAGTGCCTCGTGTTTTGCTGCACAAAGACTCTACTAACTTCAGTAAATAAACTTTAGGAACAGAGGAAACAGCGTTAGTGAGGACACCAATTAAGAACTAGCAGTGGCAGAACAAGTAATCCAATGACAGGGTCTCTGGGCATAGACAGAAATAACAATTTTCACCTGATCTAGCCACAGAAAGCAGTCTACAGCCCTGACCAAACAGATGCAGACCACTTTAAAAGGGCCTGATAACCATGAAAATTTGAACTCTCATTTCATGAGGGTTCAGATAAACACACTCCAAAACAGAGCATGTTCTTCTATAACTTGTGTCTGCAGAGCTCCCAGCCTGTCACTGTTTTCAGAATGGGAGCAGGGAAAGGGAATGGAGGCAGTTTGGTCTGGGTTTTTTCAGCTGGTGCTGGAGGGTGCAGAGGGTGCATTGGCACCAATCCACCCACCTCACCCTCCAGCACTAGCTGGGGAACCCCAAGAATGAGCTGCCTCTGCTCCCTTTCCCTGCTCCCATTCGGAAAACAGCACTGGGGGGGAGTGACATTGCTATAGAGACCAGGCTGCAGGCTGGCAACAAGCAGCTGGGATCTCCAACTCTGGGAGCCAGCAGCGAATTTCTCTTGGGTCCGGGGGATTGTTGCAACTCAGAGCAGTTCCTGCAAAGCGCTGTGAGTAGCACTGGGGAGCTGCTCTTCTGTCTGTGCCCTCAGACTGCTCCCTGAACTCCAGTTAGGATAGCTGGCAAGAGTCCAGTCTACCTAATGACGAAGATGCCCAGAAAGGACATGCATATATTATGAGGCAGAGACACTGTTATGTATAATTATTATTACCAGGGATCTGGGTTTTCTGTTTCCCATGGGAAAATGGAGTAAAACGTGGATTTCCCCATTTACTGGAGGAAAACATAGATTTCTCGTTTTAGCAGAGAAACCTGCAGATTTTGCAGTTTTGCAAAGAGCTCTCTGCAGGGTGGCAGAATTTCAGCATGCAAGGGGCTGGGAGGGAGCGGGAGGAGGGCGGTCAGGCAGGGGCGTCATGTGCGACCACTAGGCAGCCTGGAGAGCAGCTCCTGCAGGTACGTGGCGGGGGGGATTGAGGCCCCCATAGAGAGGGAGGGAATTGGGCAGGGTTGGGGCTGGGGCTGCTGCCCAGCCCCGTGGTACATGGGGCTTGGGCCCGGGGCGCAATGTGCAGCCGCAGAACCTGGCGGGGAGTGGGACAAGACTGCACAGGTGGGCTGTCTGGGGGGCAGGGGGTGGGGCCAGCTCCCTTTGCTACACACACTCCTGTGGGGGAGGGGGACCCAAGCCCCCCAGATCTGTGCATGGAGCGGTTGCACGCTGCACACAGTGGGCTCAGGCTCTCACTCTGCTTCTCTCCCCCAGAGCCTCCACAGCCCAGCGGGTGCGACCAGGTGCTGCAGGGCAGAGTGGAGCCATGCAGGGATCTCCTTGCCAATGCAAGCTCTGCGCTGCCCTGGCTATGCATCCTCTGTGCACGCAGCAGCAGCAGCAGCGGCAGTGTGAGGTTGTGCCCTTCACTGCTGCAGCGCATGCAGGAGACGCATTGCCAGGGCAGTGCAGAGCTCACAGAGGCAAGGAGATCCTCACACGGCCCTGCTCTGCCCTGCAGTGCCAGGTCACACCTGCTAGACTGTGGAGGCTTTGGGGGAGGGCAGCAGGCAGCACACACCTGCTTCCACACTACGCACAGATTGGGAGTGCACGGATTCCCCCTCCCCCCTGGGAGTGCGCGCAGCAGCATGGAGCCACCCCCCCTTACCCCCCCCTCCCCAGCCTGAGGCTGCAGCAGGGTGGGGATCTGGGCTCCACTCCACTTCAGCAGGCACCACCTCCCACCAGGGCCAGGGGGCTGTGGACCTGGGCCCCTGGCCCCGTAGCCCTGGTAGCGAGGGACCCCTTCCGGCAGGGCTGGGGGGGCAAGGGCTGTGGGTGGGGGGGCAAGGGGCACCAGCAGGGTCAGAGGGGTGTGGGGGTGGGGGGTGAGTGGCACCAGCAGGGTGTGGGGGACCTTTCATTTTGATCATGGATTTGTGGGGGGGAGGTTATCAGAGAATTTGTGACTTTTTACTAGAGAATTGGCAATTTTTTATCTGGGAAAACCAGGATTCCTGATTATTACACTCCCCTCCTGCACCTCAGAGTTATTCCTTGCTGAAGCGCTTCCCCAGTTTTCTTTGCTATCCTCAAGCATTTGGGTTTCAAGAGAAAGTGCTGCCTTAGGAGTCTTCAGAAAGCATTATGCAGTTAAACCTGAGGGTTGTTGTATGTAAAACCCTGATAAGTTGGTGTTAATAATTCCCAATCAGCTTTCTAAGACAGTGTACCACATACTTCCTTAGTGACGTGCTATAGGTATCATAAAACAGTACATAGCACTTCACCCATAGCTTCTAACACTGTCCTTCCACCGTTGCTGTTGTTATAGTCATTTCACTGAAAGGCTCTCGTATACACATTTCTCTTAGATCTTCATTCAGAAACAATTTAGCACTCTTTGCAGTATAACTATGATTTGGTGTGTTTGTCGCAGGGACTGGTCAGAGTTGGAGAAGGACAACATCTCGGTTCCTTCCAATACTTCTGAATCCTCTCAAGCAAATGGTCAGCCTGGAGTCTCCACAGTTAGTGTTAGTCCAGCCCTGGGGTTATTCATGGGCCAGCCTCCTCCCTTGGGGGTGAAAACAAATCAGTAACCACTGTTTAAGGTGGTACATGCATTGGGATGTAGGATGAGCGGATCCAGGGAGGGTGCAGTTGCACCCCCATTTGATTCTTCCTCCGCCCAAAGTTTAAAACCAACTGGGTGGCAGTGGCATCAGCACTTCTATTCAGGCAGCCATAAGGGAGTTACTTGATTTTGTGGCTCATTGTAATCTACCTGATTCCTTCTAAACTCTTCATTCTTCAGCTATTAATGACCCTCTTTCCTTTTTAATGGTCTTGGTGTTCAGCTTATCAGACTAGCCTTTCTTCTGCAATTCTACTATTAGTTGCTCCTGGTAATTTAGCTCCTATTTCACAGCTTCTTTTTAACTCTAGCTACAAACATTAATTCAGGTGTGGAAATAATTTTTAGCGGGGCACTGGATGCACTGTCAAGGTGTTCAATAAAGCTAGATTTTGTTTTATGAAACTGAAAAAGAGATGTTCATTTAAATCTGACTGCAGGACTAATGAAACAACATATTTTGATTATCTTTGCCTAATTTGTTATGTTTTTATGCATAATATACAATATAGCAAATTAATGCACATTACAATTGTATTTGTTTCTACTATGATCTTAAACTGATAACTGCAGCTCTAAGTCACTAGATTATTAGTAAAGCTTCTAGTTTCTTTTTACCTTGATAAAAATATGCATTGTGTTATGTGTGATGATGTAACACACCCTCTGCACCCCCCCTCTTTAAAATCCTAGATGTGCCCATGGATGTCAACCTTACAACAGACAGGTCAGTCATGCATCAGCCAGTAACTGAATCAGAGAGCCTGATATAATCTTCCCTTCCCTCCCATGCACAGCTTGGTCAACTCTTGGAAAGTGACTAAGCTTATGGACAGAGGTAAAATTTAACCTTTTAAAAGGTTTTAAGGTATTTCATAGATTTCATAGACATTAGGGCTGGAAGGGACCTCAGAAGATCATCGAGTCCAGCCCCCTGCCCCAGGGGCAGGAAGTCAGCAGGGGTCATAGGATCCCAGCAAGATAAGCATCCAAATTTCTCTTGAAGATGTTCAATGTAGGTGCTTGAACCACCTCCGATGGCAGGCTATTCCAGACCTTGGGGGCTTGGACAGTAAAGAAATTCAGCCTGAAACGGTCTTGCAGTAGTTTATAACCATTTGACCTTGCCATCCCTTGGGGCGCTCTGATGAACAAACGTTCCCCCAGATAGTGGTGGTCACCCCTGATAAACTTATAGGTGGCCATCAGATCGCCCCTGAGCCTGCGCTTTTCCAGACTGAAGAGTCCCATGGCTCTCAGCCTCTTGTCATAAGGTCTGTTTTCCTGACCTCTGATCATGCTTGTGGCTCTTTTCTGGGCTCTCTCAAGCTTCTCCACATCCTTTTTTAATTGTGGGGCCCAAAACTGGATGCAGTACTCCAGCTGTGGCCTCACCAAGGCCGAGTACAAGGGGAGAATCTAAAAGGTGCACTGCTGCCCATGGGCAGATATAGGATTTCAAAAATGGGGGTTTGGGAGCGGTGACATACTCTGCAGGGGTGGCTGCCCCACAGCTCCCAGCCTCCCTACCCTGCATTAGGGTGGGCAGACTTGCTGCAAGAGCAGGACTGGGGGCTTATTTTAGGTCCCTCAAGCAGATATGAATCTCTCCCCCACCCTCCCTTTCCCTCTCTATACAGCCCCTCTGTGAACAACTGCACATTCCCACCCCCTTCCTCCCATTCCTTCTCCTCCAGCCTACTGCTGAGAAGGAAGTGACCCTATGGGGTAAGAATGAACTAAGAAAGAGCTGATGTTATGGGATTAGCCAGCTGAGTCCCTCCACGTGGATGGTCTTCCAGGGCAAACTGGCAATGCCACTGAAAGGGGTTCAGCTATTAATGACCCTCAGGAGTTCATAGGATCATAGGCGAGGAGGGCTGGAAGGGACCTCATGAGGTCATCTAGTCCATCCCCTTGTTCAGGGGAGGATCATCCCTGGCTAAACCATCCCAGCCAAGTGTCTGTCCAACCTGCCCTTGAGAAGTCCCAAAGATGGAGGTTCCACAGCTTCCCTAGGCAGCCTGTTCCAGTGCTTAACGACCCTCTTAGTTAGACATTTCAACCGAATCGCCAACCTACATTTCCTGTGCTGCAGCTTGAGGCTATTACTCCTAGTCCCATCTCCTATAGCCACAGAGAAAAGCCATTTTCTATAATGACCCTTCAGGCATTTGGAGACTGTTATTAAATCTTCACTCAGTTTTCTCTTCTCTATACTAATGACCCTAGTTCTTTCAGCTTTTCCTCATAAGGCTTCCCTGGCTTCCAATATAGTAATCATTTGATTAATCCTTTTTAGTCTCTTCCTCTCTTCCCTTGATTTGCAAGTGACACTCCTGTTAATACAACTCATTATACTATTGTCCTTCTTACAACAAGAGAACACTGTCAGTTCATATTCAGTATATTCAGCTTCACTATAAACCCCAGGTCCTTCTCTGCTGTACTGCAGCCTAGCCAGACATTCCCCAGCCTGCATTCAGGTATTTAATTATTCTATCCGAAGTGTAGGACTTTCCACTTGTCCTTGTTGAATTTCACTTTGTTGATTGCAGACCATTTTTCTAGTTTGTCCGGGTAATTTTGTAACCTAACCCCAAGCTCCAGAGTGGCTGCAAATCCACCCAACTTGGTCTCATCCACAAATTTGCTAAGTATGTGTCAGAATCCAGTAGTTAAGTGCCTCGGCACAGTGGAATTTTCCAGCACAATGAAGTTTCTCAGCATGGTGGAATTTTCCGCTGCGGTGGAGAACCCCGGTGCAGAAAAGTTCCCGCCATCCTTATGCAAATACGCACACCATTATTGGCCAGTTCTAAATTATTCCTACATGGTGACTAGCAATTGGCTCGCTAGCCGTATAAAAGTTAGAGCAGTTTCCACCCAAGTCGGAGAACTCCGTGCCCATCTCGGAGTGAACTTGACAGACTGATCACCCACCAACGACTCCCCGTCATCAACCTTCCCGACGTACCCCGTGCCCTGCATGCTCGTTGAATTGTTCACGGACATCTCACCTGGGTTTCTAGAGCTCTTGTTCGGTTTGCAACTGTAACTGAAGTTAACTTTCTGCCTATGCTGTATCCATCGACAGTGTAAGTAAAGTAATTTTAGTTTAACCAATACGGTTCTGTGCCTAATTCTGCTCCATCGCAGAAAAATACCCACCTGCCGTTTCGGGCTACTGGCCACAGCCCGGCCTACCACTCGACCGCCACATGGCGTCACAAACAGGATCCAGGGAAGACACGATGGAGTTAGAATTAGTTATAAACTGCCCCTGGCTCAGTGAAAGGAGCCACGTGATGAACGCCATGGAACTAGGGACACACATCTCCTATTACCAGGCGGGTGGAACGGGTGAAAGGCTCGTCAGCAGCTACCTTTCGCTGAAGGGGGAAGAGGGAGCTTCAAAAGAATGGGAAGTACATCTTCACCCCAGGGCGTTCGGGTGTGTGATGAGTAGTGAGCGGGTCCTATTTAAGCCCCGAGAGGAAGTAGGCACCGCGTCCCTCACCAGAGTCAAACCGGCGGGCGCAGTAAACCCGACTCTTAGCCAAGAGTACACCCGCTGTATGCGACTTGTGCGGGAGGGTGGAGAACTGATGCTGATTGACCGGTTCAGTCCCCCAGCCCTGGCGTCTGGATTGAGGGGCCGGGATCTTCTTTCTGAGCTCCGTGAAAAGCTAGAGGCAGTAGGACGCGCCACAACTGAGAGGGCAGGTCCGAAGTGCGACAAGGGGAGAATGTTGAATGTAATGTTCTGCACCATAACAACTTTGCTGTGGGAGAATGAGAATCTGGAAGCCCAACTGCTCACAGCCGTTCAGGCGGCTAAAGAAGCGGCAGTAAAAGAAAGCCCCGAGTCGACGCCATTCCAAGATGGCACTGGGGAAGGAGTGAGCCGCCCGGAGAACCCAGAAAAGAAGGGCGGAGTTTCAGAAAACCGGGCGGGAATCCGCCCAGCTGCCCCGCCCACTGAGGTGACGTTGCTCCCTGCGGCCCCACCTCCTTACCACAGGGAGGGGGCATCGAGCGGAGGATTGCATCCGCTCCTCCCACCAGATACAGCTTTGACAGCAGCTCATCCTGTAGTGATAATCAATCGAGTAATCAATGCGCAGGGTGCAGTCCGCACCACCACCTATCGCGCTCGTACTTGGACTGAGTTACAGGAGTTATGCAAGGAATCAAAAATAAAGCCTGAAGAAACTCTAGCCGTGCGGCTAGGACGCCTGGTCGTGGAGTTTGGATCCGACTTGCTAGACTTAGAGGAGGCAAGCTTCCTGACCCGGCAAGCCTCATGGAGTGGGGGGCACGCCACCGACATAGACATAGTGACGTGCAACGTTCACTGGCCCATCCCACTTCCGGCGCTTGTTGCAGGCCAAGTCGGCCACAAATCCCATGCATGGCACGATGGCCGCCCATCGAAGGCCAATGCAGAACAAATTCTACTAGCAATAATAGGAATCTCATACTGTTCCTGGAAATCCAGAGCACATGCATTGGGACTGACACTGCCCCAGCAGCGAGGACCGTGGCCTCACCGCCACCTGCGAAACCCTGGAATTGTTCTGGTGACTCTCAACGGCATGGAAGCCTGCATTGAAGTTTATGGAGGAAGGAATGCCATCATCCTTCGGATTCTCCTCAACCCACTAGCTGGCCAACCTGCGGGTAACCTTTTACGTCAACTCCCGCGATTACAGGCCCTTATAAGGTCGGACACAGGAACTTCTAGCGACTTAGAGCGTCGACCCACTGCATGCCTGATCGAGGCTCAGAGCGCAAGACATTGCAAATCTGACCTTCGACGACCATTGCAACCGTTGCCACAAAGAATGCCAGAGGAGAGGATCAAGTTTGGATTCCTCCTACACCATTCTAGGCTCACTAAAAGGCAGCTACGAATCCTGGGAGATGCGGGCCAATGGCAACTAGCATATGAAGTAGGCTTCCAATATCCAAAAGAGCCAGATGACGAGTCCACGATGTTCTCACCTTGCTGAGCGCGGACAAAACCACGCGGTGCCCGAAGTTCACGCCAAGTGAGCTTGTGTGGATCATCATCCCATTTCCGCGTCGGTTGCATCCGCAAGCATGCGAGAGAGAATCGTCCAGAGCGGAACTGTGTCCAAGCACCTGTATCGTGTGCTTTAAAGAAAGCGGAAAGCAGCGGAAAATCTAATTGGCTGTCCCGTCACGCGCGCGGTTTCATACAAACACTGTAATATAAGTTAATTAACTGTTTTAAGGAATTTTTCTTTACAGTTTTTTTGCCTGAAACCCAAAGTGCATGGCGGAGGGAAGTCCTGAGAGAGAGAGAGAAGGAAAGAGATAGAGAAGAAGAACATCACCAGAGACGCAGAGGCCTGACGTGTGACTTCACCATGACACCTACTGAAGTCCTCATGATTGAACTTTTTGTAACTAATATACTTACGTGTATTTGTGTTTGCATTGGTTATTATTTAATTCGATCCATTGAGGACGAACTTTTTTCGCTGTATGCTTTTGTATATACCCGTTTACCATATGAACCCCCTGAGAGAGATGATGACGACTTAAATGACGTGCATGTGCTCCAATTCCAGCTGTGCCGTCGGCAAGGGGGCGTGTCAGAACCCAGTAGTTAAGTGCCTCGGCACAGTGGAATTTTCCAGCACAATGAAGTTTCTCGGCACGGTGGAATTTTCCGCTACGGTGGAAAACCCTGGTGCAGAAAAGTTCCCGCCATCCTTATGCAAATACGCACACCATTATTGGCCGGTTCTAAATTATTCCTACATGGCGACTAGCAATTGGCTCGCTAGCCGTATAAAAGTTAGAGCAGTTTCCGCCCAAGTCGGACAACTCCGTGCCCATCTCGGAGTGAACTTGGCAGACTGATCCCCCACCAACGACTCCCCGTCATTGACCTTCCCGACATACCCCGTGCCCTGCATGCTCATTGAATTGTTCACGGACATCTCACCTCGGTTTCTAGAGCTCTCGTTCGGTTTGCAGCTGTAACTGAAGTTAACTTTCTGCCTACGCTGTATCCATCAACAGTATAAGTAAAGTAATTTTAGTTTAACCAATACGCTTCTGTGCCTAATTCTGCTCCATCGCGGAAGAATACCCACCTGCCATTTCGGGCTACTGGCCACAGCCCGGCCTACCACTCGACCGCCACAGTATGCACACAAATCCATCATCCAAAGTATTAATGAAGATGTTAAACAGTAACAGACTTAGGACAGATCCCTGGGAACCCAGCTTAGGACCTCCTCCTATCTAGACATTGAGGACTACTCATTGGGTATGATGATCTAATCAGTTATGTGACCACCATACAGTGCTTTAGTCCGTATTTCCTTAGCTTCTTAATGATAATATTGTGCAAGAGAGTGTCAACAGCCTCACTAAAGTCAAGGTATATCACATCCACTGTGCTCTCCCCATCCATAGAGTCTGTCACCTTATAATAGAGGGAAATCTGGTTAGTCAGGAATACCTACTCTTGGTGAATCCAGACTGGCTGTCCCCTGATCACCTTGTTCCTGATCTCCTTGGGCACTTGTTCCATGATCTTTCCAGGTATCAAAGTAAGGCTGACTGGTCTGTAATTCCTTAGATCCTACTTCTTTCCTTTCTTAAAGATAGATACTATATTTGCCCTTTTCCAATCACCTGGCACCCAGGGCAGGCCAGGCGGCACCATCTGGCCATATGGAGCGGGCAGGCCAGCCCAACACAGCCCCACAAGGGAAAGATACCTAACTGGGCCATATGGGGACCCAGCCCCAACCTGGCCTCATGAGGGAAGGGGACTTGGCCAGGCCCCATCATGGCCCCACAAAGGAAGGAGGCATGGCCTGGCCCCAATTTGTCTTCATGGGGAGGCGTGGTCTAGCCGCCAAGCCCATGCGGGGGTAGGGCATGGTGTGGCCCAATCCCACCCTGGCCCATTGGGGGTGGGAGGGGCATGGCCTGGTCCCAACGCATAGAGGGAAAGGGTTGTGGCCCAGCCTCATGCAGGAAGGGGATACGTCCTGGCTCTAACCAGCCATATGGGGTTTGGAGTTTGGGAATTTGGCAAGGACGAGGGTGGTATATTAATGACCACAGCTTCCCTGCTGCCAAATTTCTAGACCCTTGGGAGCCCCAGGGGCCAGATGCTGTGGCTCCACTAGTTGCATTTGGTCTGCAGGCCAGAGGTTGAGCACCCCTGCCCTAGGGTGTCTCTCATCTGTTTCTGCTGAGTTAAAAGCATCTAGGTTCTCTAAGTAAACTCTGACCATGTTCTGCCATTACTCTGCTGTTTGAGTCCTTCCCTGTCTTTGTACAGGTATAGCTGTTCTAGCCCCATTGGGCCTAGAAAAGACACAGAAAGCAGGAAGGCTTTCAGGTCATTTCAAAACCATTGCAGTTAACTGAAAATATTCTGTTTCCTTTATAAGAAGATGGATGTTGCACGAACGCTCTGTAAAACAGATGTGTGCATATAGTGGGTATGGAGCCAATAGATGGCACTCAAGAACATGCAGCATGGATCCTGGCTTTCATAGGACCAATAAAACTACTTGTGCACAGAAAATGTCTCAGTATCTAATGCATTAAATATATAGAATTGGCCCCTGATGATTTCAAATACTTTTTTGCTTTGATCTTCACTGCCAATGTGAGCTTTTATCAGATGGTATATATATATGATTAGTACCAGTGCTAAGGGGGAGTGAAAATTCAGACTTGGACAGGGAAGGAACAAGTTAGAGACACTTAAGAAAAGTTTTCAAGGCAGCTGAGCCTGATGAACTTTACCCTAGCATCCTCAGAGAGCTAGCTGATGGTCCCTGGGAGCTTCTGCCCCTGTGATCAATTATAGTAGAGAACTCAGGGAGGACAGATGAGGTTTCAGAAGACTGAAAAAGGGCACACATAGGGCTGATCTTTTTTTAGAAATAAGGGAAAGGGGTATCCAGATGATATTCAAGACTATTCAGCATAGATCCTGAATTACAAACCAGTCAGCCTAACTTAATTTCCTAGAAAGCTCCTGGAAAAATAATCAGACAATCTATTTGTAGAGATTTGCTGCTTGCCGGTGATCCCAGGCTCCCTCTGCACTGGCAGTATGGCATGATTGGCACTGATCCCTGATTCCCGAATCATGCCTCCTGCCATGCATCTGTGGCATGGCAGGAGGTGCAATTGTTGGAAGTGAAGATCCTATCATACCTTAACTGAGTGTCTATCAGCAGCCTCAGGAACAGTTTAGGTTATATGCCATCCTGCCTTGTAGGGGAGGGGTAAAGAAGATGACTTCTCTATGTCCTTTTTTTTAATACTATGGATTTTTAGCCTTAATATATCCTTGGAGCTCAATCTTCAGGGATCATAGGCAACCACAGCTTCCTGGAAGCCAATAGGAGCTGTCAGTGCTCAAAATTAGGTTCCAGGTAGGCACCCAAACAGTCACCCAGAAATTACAGTCTAGGTTTGAAAATACACCTTCCCTCAGGTTACATGGGAAATCTCTGGCACAGCTGGGAATATAACCCAGTTCTGCCGTTACTCAGGCCTGGGCTGTAATCACTAAGCTGTGCTTCCCATGTATCCCACGTATCTACCAAATTTTCTTTTAAAGAAGCAACCTATTTATAGACCTAGTCTCTTCAAAAAACAGCCTTATGAGGAGAGACCTATTTTGTAAGCCTTTCCTTAGCCATTTGACAGAAGACTGATGGTATTTTAATGATAAGCATTCAGAGGCAACAGGGGAAAATATTATTGGAGCTTATCTTTCAAGCATTCCAAATATATTTGCTGGCTTCTAGGGGAAGGCTTAGTAGAATCAGAATTGTAAATTCCCAAGGCAGAGGCAAACTGACTGGCCTGCTTCTCTAAGGGGCATTAGCATATCAGGAAACAAATCAAAGAAGAAGGAATGCTACAGTTTGTTGCATTCAGAAATATTAACAGATTCCACTAAATGCGAATATTGTGCAACTGAGTGACACTCAGGATATTTCTAGCTCAATTTATTCTAAATTCTCCCTTATTCATAAAGAAGAAATGAGCCACAGCTTTCTTCACTTTCTAACAAATGAAACCTTTTGGCATTTCCCACTAGGGTTCCCTTCCTTGATGTTTCTCATACTTATTTTGACAGGTAGTCTGAACACACAGTTGTTCATAGTGAAGCAGACACCCATGAAAGCATCGTTCTGATGATGACCAAAATAACACTGCAACGAGGCTTGAGTGTCTTACTACCGCTTTTTGCTCTTCTAATTTTGGTTTACATTGCTAAGTTTGCTGTTTTCAAAAAGAGGAGTGTAGCTTCCTCGGTGCAGTGCTAAGAGGATGTCATCACTGCCATACATTAATTAAGGGTCCACCACTGTGGTACTTTATTTGGACCCTGTTTAAATGGTTTAAAAACCGGATTGATAATACAGCCATTCTTTCTCCAAATGATTCCTGAGCTTTTGTGAAGCTATTCTAGCTGTACAGGAGAAAGAGGTCATAGATTAAGGGGGGACATTGATTTTGGGAGAAGCAGTGCTGTCTGTAATACCACAGTCATTATTTATATTGCAGTAATATGCAAGACTCTCGGTCAGGATCAAATAAGAGCATATTGTGCTGGGTGCAAAGCACGTGCATAGCAAGATGACATCTCTGCACTGAATGGTTTAGTCGCTAAAGCCAGGATGCAGTGAGTGTAGCAGGCAATGTGAGGGGGAAGGGGTGACACACTGATAAGTTTGGTACATCAAGTTGTGCACCTCTTGATGGTTTGAATATTTTAATGAGATTGGTTCTTTGGATATTTTGGTACTGACCTAGCTAAAAATATTCCCATTCATTTAAGAAAAGAAGCAACTTTAGCCCTCAAGTACTACAGTTCTTGCATTCCTGCTTGATGACGTGCTCATTATTATTGTGGATATGTATTGTGATGGCATTGCAAGGCCATACCTGAAATGGGTTTCCTTTATGCTAGGTGCTGTACAAACACTGAATAAGAGACCATCCCTATCCTAGAACATGTATAACCTGGCACTGGGACCTTTCAAAGGAACTAAGGTTTTAGGCATCCAAGTTCCAGGAAGTTGCACGAAGAAAACATAAAAATCCAAGCCAAATAGTCAAGATGGACAAAGGATGGGAAGGGAACAGATGAAGCGAGTACCCAAAGTCATCAAAGGTCAAACAGCTGAGAACAGAGTACAGGGCTCCTTGCCTCCTGTCTAAGCCTCTTTCCACTTGACCACACTGTTTCTGATTTATTACCATTGGACTTGGTTATGTCCAGTGTTGGGAATCAGGGGAACAGTGATGAGCAGGGGGACACAATCCTTCATCCAATCCTTGTCGAGGTTCCTCCCTAATGCCTGCAATCTGGGATTGCTGAAGTCAGTGCAAGTCTTTCCTCAGATTAGATGCGGTGTGAAGCAGAGGCTGGCAGGATTTCTCTGCATCCCTGTGAGAATTTCTAGACTTGCATCATCCCTTGGCTGGGTGCCCCGGTCCGTCAGCCTCCAGATCACTCTGCAAGCCTGGTCTTTTCTCCCAGGTGTTTTGGAAGTTGGGTGGGGGAGCTTGTTCACTTCAAGGAGCAGTGGGTTGTTAGCTCTTATCTCCTCTGCTGAACTGAAATGGTCCATTGTTTGTTATATTGGGGGGGTGTAGACAAAACAGGGGCCCTAAATTGAAGCGGTGGATTTTAAAAAATACTGCTTCAATTTAGGACCGATTAAATCCCTGTGTTGTGCACACCCCCCGCTGATTTACCTGCCTCTCTGGCGGGGAGGGGAGGGCAAGCTGCCAGCGGGTGGTGGAGTCTGTGGGCTGTGGGAGCTGGTGCTTCCCTCCCTGGCAGCGGCAGTGTCCCCCCCCAAGGCTGCACCTGCCCACAGGCACCTGGCTTGGGCAGTCCTGGGGGGCACTGCAGCTGTGGAGGGAAGCACCACGCCCCTGTGCAACCCAGGCTGTTAGGCTCCAGGTGGGGGGAAAGATCAGGCTTGCCGCTTTTCTTGGGCTGAGCTGCTTTCCCGGGCTGCTGCCAGGCTGCCTGCAGGGCTTCCTGCAGAGCCGTGGAGCTGCACGGAGCCTGGTGCTTCGCTCTGCGGCTGTAAGGGCAGCAAACTAAAACTCCTAGGAGGAGTTTTAGTTTGCTGCGCCCCAAGTCATTTAAGGCGCATTATACCACTGACTTTCCTACAGCGGCTGGAATTAATGCACAATATGCCGCCAAAGCATGCAAACACCAACACCATTAAAGCGGTGCAAAAGCATTTAGCCTGCTTTAACGTATCGTGCACACCTGTCCCTTGTTTTGTCTACACATGGCTTTGGGTACTGACCATGTCACTGCCTCAGTCGGTCAGAACTCGGACGCATGCTTCTGTTAGGATTCTGTCCCCCTCTGTAAGGAATAATGGCTCTTATACATCAAAAGGACCAATAGAAATAAAACAGTCAGGGGCCAGATTCTGTTTCACCCGAGTGCATTGACTTCAGTGCAGTTTTGTCTTGTTTATTGTAGGGGTGATGGAGACCAGCATTAGGTCTGTGATGGGAGCCCTGCTGCCTAGTAGGATGTGTAATGGCGAAGAAGCCTACAGAGGAGCATACCTAAGGGGTATGACTATACTGCATAAGGCAGTGCCATGGAGACAGACCCTTGTCTACTTATAGATGCAACCATTCGCAAGCAAAGTGTTGAGAATGCTGCAGAAGCCTGTGCCTTGCACTTCAGCTTTGAGGACTCCAGCTGCCCACTTGCTTTGGAGTTACACAGTGGGCAGCAGAATGAAAGTTTTGGTCCTTTTTAATGGATAGAAAATTCTTTTTATGTTTCTGAATGATTAAAGTTTCTCAGATACATTCATTGCCCCCTTGCTTTAGTTTTAAAATGTAGAACTTGTTGTTAATAAACAGCTTAACAAGAGGATGTTGACAGTGAGAATAAATCTGCTCTGATACAAATCCTGGTCCAAAAGGTTACAGGGGTGTAGGTTGTAGCCGTGTTGGTCTAAGGACATAGGCAGACAAGGTTCTTTGGGTGAATCTGATATCTTTTATTAGACCAACTTAGATGAATAGTAGATAAGTACCTGGGAAGTCAGCTGTCAGGTTGTTCTTTTGTTGATGAAAATGTTTCATTAAAAACTTTAAAAGATTTAAAAGGAAAGAGGACCCTGAGCCAATCATTTATAATGGCTAGAGAGGGATTTCTGCAAGGAGAAAAAGCTTGCCTATCTCTGTCTGTCCCATAAATCTACATGCAGTGGTAATGGGTAAGGCTACAATTCTGTCATGGCGAATTTTAGCAAATTTCATGGCAGAGATGTGGGAAAAGAAAAGCAATAATCCTGGGAAGAATTAACCCATCACCTCCATCCCTGCAATGGTGCATTGCCTCATGAGACCTGTAGTGTGGTGTTCTTTCTTCCAGGCCAGTCGCTGACTGAACCACATCCCCTATGGTCCTGCAGCAGCCTTACCATTTGGAGCTTGGGTTGAGTCCCAGGCTTGAGATTCTGCTGTTTTGATTGGTGGAGCCCATCCACCAATCAGGAGGCAGCAAAAGAAGTGAAGTCACACCCTTTTTCTGAGGGCAGGGGGAGAAGAGCTCCCCCGGACCTGATTGTAGACTGCAACGCTGTCAGGTCTGGAAGACTTCAGGGGTGGAGCCCTGGAGGGCATAAAAGGAGCTGCGTGCCCAGCACGAGGGAGATGCATCAGGGATGGAGAAGAGAGGGGCTTAGAAGAGCTGAGGAGAGTGGCTCAGCCGTAGCCTGGAAGCGCCCCTGAAGACTTCCATTGGCGGATGGCTCCAGCGGTTAGGCTCTTAGTGCGCAGCACAGCGCACGGTGCCTGGACCCTGGGAGCTGTGTGAGGTGGCTCAGTCTGCAACCTTAGCATGTGGCCAGAGACACAGTGCACAGGCCGGTGCATGGAGCAGGATCTTTGGAGCCGCTTTGGCGATTCAGGTCCCCAACCTCTGTACGAGGCCAGGAGCTCAGTGCAGGAGGCGCTGCATGGAGGGTGAGAGACCTTGGGAGCCACTTGAGATGTCTCAGATCTACAGCTGCTGGCACGGGGCAGCAGCTCAGTGCAGACGACGCTGCACAGAGGATCTGGGAGCAGACTGAGCCCCAGTGTTGCACAAAGCTGCCCGGGCCTCCAACCTCTAGCACAAGGCAAAGCACCCGCTACACACAGTGGTGCATGTGGCCCTAAGCCGGGCTGGCGGCAGCAGAGTCAGGCGGCAGGAAAGCCCGGTGGGGAACAGAGCTTGACCTGGAGAATGGGAGGCCACCCTCCAGGACTGTGGAGTAGTAAGTAACCCTGGAGAGAGGGTCCCCACAGGGAAGGGACCCCCAGGGTTGTGAAGGGGCACCACATGGGCCACTCCTGGGTGATAGTGGGGGGACTTAGGGGTCTTTTGGGTCTCCCTCTTCTTTTCTTTCCCACCACCTCCTTTCCTGTAGTGGTACCTTGGAAGTGAGGCCCCTGCCCTGGAGGGCACCCAAGTAGTCTAAGGATTGCTTGTTATATTTGTAGACTGTGCCTTATAGTTTATGTGAATAAGCTGAAGTCGTAGTTTGTATAAGGTTGCCTGATCAATATCCTTTGTTCTGGGTTCTGTCGTTCACTTGTATTTTTGAATAATAATTGGAGATCTACGGTATAGGGTTTATTGTTTTGTAAATGTGTACATTTATATAATCTATGTCCTTACCCTTTAATGGTTTTGTTGTAATAATAAATGTGTATATAGTTAAGTAATTGATTGACTGGGACTGACTCTATAGGGGACAGAGGTGGCTGCTGGGCTGCTGTCTCTCTCCACAACACACTGCCCTGCCAATAATTCCCTCAACTGGAGAGGGGAGTACAAACCCACGTACACCCGGGCTACAGTCCTATGTATTTCATCCTCTGACTTGAGAGTCAAAGTTTCTTCAAATGCGTGCTTTCTGTGACTGCTGTGACAAAATCATGACCTTACCAATGAATGAGGAGCAGAGAGGGATGGGAGTAGGGCTGGGCAGATTCTGACACACAACAGGGACTTCAGAGTTTCCTGTTCAGTTAAATAATGTATCCAGTTGAACCCTGTTCTGTCAAGCATGTTTTATTGATATGTCTCATTGGTCAGTAATGAACTATTTTTGAACAATCAAGTGATTTCTCTTTCATGGCTTGAGTTCACCTCAGCCCTGCACTTGATTTGAAATTTCATCAAGGGGAATTTTTTTTGTAGCAAGAGATATACAGTCTAAATGAAGTATTATGGTTTCTCTATGGGATTGAGCAGCAGATCAAGCAGTCGTTAAATGATAAGAGATTAGGAATCTGCAGAAGCAGGTGTGCAGAAGTGGAAACCATAGGATCATAAGAAAGTGCAGTTGGAAGGGAACTCATGAGGTCATCTAGTCCAACCCCCTGCTCAGGGCAAGATCATCCCTGATTAAACCATCCCAGCCAAAGCTCTCAAAATTTCCAGGCTTGGAAAAAGAGACCAGACGAGACGAGACAGAAAAGAGTCAATGTTTTAGATATTGATACACAAAAGAGAAGAGACTGCATTCTGGGCTGGTGGCTAAGAGAGTCCAGGACTTAAATCTAGGAGGCAGCGTGAAAATGTAGTAAAGGAACGGAGGTAGTACTGTTTGGTGTGCAAACGCTGGTACGCTTCGCAAGATAAACCCAGAAATTTCAAATAGAAATCCATAGTGTTAAAAACATTCTGACCTGCTGTGCTCTGTCTGAGTTTTTTGCAACAGAAGAATTGCTTGATTATTTTTCCAAAGTCAAAAAACAAGTGAAATTAGTTTTTTAAATGGATGCGGTTAAAATTATGAAGGGGTGCCTAGAGTCCAAAAGTGGTAGATTCATAGATTCATTGAGTGTAAGGGGCTGGAAGGGACCTTGCAGATCATCAGGTCCAGCCCCCTGCTCTAGGCAGGATGACAACTGGGGTCAAGCAACCCCAGTGAGGTGACTGTCCAGTCTCCTCTTGAAAACCTCCAGGGTAGGTGACTGCACCACCTCTGGAGAGAGTTTATTCCACCCTGACTGTGAAGGAGTTTTTCCTAGTATTAAGCCTGAAGCGACCTTCCAGGAGTTTATATCCATTGGTCGTGGTTGTCCCTAGGGATGCCCTAGTGAACAGTTGTTCACCAAGCTCCCAATGCACTCCTCTGATAGAGAACCACTGTGCTAGAAAGAAAGCAAGGCACTAATGTTGAGCTAAAAAAACATATCCGGACTAGGCAGGGGACAGGGAGAGAGCTGGAGAAGGCCTAGGACTGAGGCGTTGATGACCTCTTTTATGAGAGAGCTGGAAATGGACAGAGGAGGAAGGCAAGAAGTTCACAGAGCTAAAGAGGGATCATGGGTTGTTTTGACAATTGCATGCATGCTGTTTGTTTATAGAGTGCATAATTGTATATAGTAGGTGCATCTACACATGGTGTTACTTCAAAGTAGGCTTACTGCACAGTAAAAATACTGCTCAATAAGCCTACCCAGGCACACGTCTACACATGCTCCCTCTTGGGAGCAGATTTGCTCCCAACCTGCTCTACCTACCTGCAGCAGTTCCCTGCTGGGGGCTCGCAGGGAGCATGGGGCCAGTCCCCATGTGCACAGGCCCAGGAGAGCTCTGCCAGCTTCAGCAGCAGCTGTCTCCTTGCCCTGTACACATCAGGAGGGGTCCTGATGTGCTTGGAGCTGGAAGACAGCTGCAACTGCAGAGCTCTTCTGCCCCATGCACATGGGAACAAGCCCTATGCCCAGAGGGGCTTCCCTGCAAAGCCCAGGGCTGGCTAGTAACTGTCCCGTTCTAGGGCAGGTCCCAGCCAGCTCTGGGCTGCATGAGGAGTTCCCTGCACAGCCTGGGGCCAGCTGGGAATTGTCTTAATCTGGGACAGGTCCCAGCCAGCTCCAGGCTGCACAAGAAGTCCCCTGGCTAGGAAGTGTCCCATTCTGGGGAAGGTCCCAGCTAGCTCTAGGCTATGTAAGAAGTTCCTCGCACAGCCTGGGGCTGGCTGGGAACTGTCCTGTTCTGGGGACAACCTGGAGCTGGTTGGGACCTGCCCCAGAACAGGACAGTTCCCAGTCAGCTCCAGGCTGGGTGGGGAAGCAGGGAATTACTGAGTCCCATTGCTGCTCAGCTCCTAGCTCCTATGGGGAGTTGGAAGCTGAGCAGTACTAGGACAGGGGTGCGGCAGAGAGCTACCCCATCCCAGTGCTGCTTGGCTTCCAGCTCCTGGGGAGGGAGCTGGGAGCTGAGCAGCACCAGGACCAGGGGGAGTTCCCCATCCCCTGTGGCCCCCTAGTGTAGGGGCTGATTGAGAGCAAACTTGCTCCTAGTCAGCATCTACACACGAGCTATTGTGCAGGTAGTTTACTATCTGTATTTACGGGTAGTAACTAACTGCACAGTAGACTAATTTACTGCACAGTAAATGCATGCACATGTAGACAGTGATGCTTTACTGTGCCATAGAATAGTCTACTGTGCAGTAAAGCATCTCATGTAGACACACTCGGTGAGAACCTAGATCTTCTGATATCTAATCCAGCACTTATAATGTGTGGCCATGAGGAAGTTATAGGTATGAGCAAACTAAACAGGCATACTGATGAAATACTAAGGGGATTTAGTATTTCATTATAATTGTTTGAGGTGTCCCCTCTATTTCACAGTAAGTGGAAACAAAACTGCAGTAGTTTAGCAGTAGTTTCATTCAAGTATAGCTTCAATTTAGCTTCAATTACTTTGAGGTTGGAACGGATATACAACATTTTTACAATGGATCAGCTGACAAACCATCATCTGCTAAATTGTTTCATCTGTCCACAGCCTGCATAACCTCTATGTATCTTTATTTTCCCAGCTGAAATAATAATACTCCCCTGCTTTAAATGGATGTTTGAGGTTTAGATTACATAGTGTTTGATATCTTCAAAGCACTTGATACTTATCAACTAAATATTGCTGTTTTCAGATCTTGTGTTGGATTTCCAGGCCAGTGAAATACAGTTGATTCTTAACACATTAATCAGCGTTTCCGAGGATGATAACATTATAGTTGTGCTAATGTTAAAGAAAGCAATGACATTAAAACGGAGCAAACTAGTGAAGAGCAGAGGGTCTGACAGTCTTGGAAAGGGAGGAGCCAGATGGAAAAAGGAAAATATTTGTTTTAAATTAGTTGGGCACAGTTAATGTTTTGAAAGGTATACGAAAAAGGACAAGTGGGGATGGATAAAGAAATAGCAAACCCTGTTGGAAAAAAATGGTCACTTGAATGCTGTCATAGGTTTAGCATTGCAGAGGTATAGATGACCATATGGAAACAATATCAATAGCACTGTCTCCGTTGACTGTTGTTTTAAATTACTCACCAGAATTAATCAAAGCGTGTGGGGATCCCTTGGAAATCAACACACTGCCATCACATCAGAGCAGCAACAGGCCAGATCTTCAGCTGGCGCCAAGTGGGGTTGCTGCACTGAGCATGTGCACTCAATCAGCATGAAGCAGTAATTATGATTCAAACTGCAACTCTGGGTACAATAAGAGTATCTTATCTATCTGACACTCTAGTACTAGTGTTACCAGATTAGCTGTTCTGTGAAAAGCCTTTTAAAAAGTGCCATGTCCTCATGGAAGCATAGAGATACCACGCTTTTGTACACTGGGAAGTGGCAGCCTGGAGTTCACCTCTGACCCTTCCTGGAACAACAAAGAGCAGGGCAGAATTGGTACCAAGCAGTAATAAGCCCTTTACCTCCTTACTGCATGCAGAGTGATCTTTACACCATGGATACCCCATCATAGTAGAAATTCACAGCCGCTCCAACAAAGCCACTTGAGTTGCTCCAGATTTACTGCTTATGATCTGGCAATGGAAACTGGGTTACAGTACAAAAGTGTTTTGAGATGAATTCGGCACTGTTGCTGATATATGCTCCCTGGCTACTCCAGACTGCTAATGCTCTTCCCCTCCTTACCCAACGCACCCAGAAAATCTCTGACTGGAAAATACTTGATTTTTTTCTTTTTCCCACAGGTAGCAGTGCGCCAAAAAGCCCCCAGCTACTGACCCACAATTATGTTTGCAGCTAATAAATCACCTAATGATTGCCTTAAAGTCCATCTGAATAAGGATACGTAGGGCAGCTGTGTACCCGTCCTTAGTGCACAAATTAATCTAGCAGCTGGACTCTTACAAAACTTTTCATGTTACAAGATCTGTCACATTGCTCACACAGAAAGAAGAACTGGTAATTATGGGAACTGTGACTGGCCCAGGGGAGGCTTCCTGGTGTTGTGCCAGTCCCTTGTCATGGGCCTTGTTTGTCAGATCACAAGTGTGTTCGGTCCATGCTTTGTAGACAAAAAACCTAGCTGAGCCTTTACCACCGAACTGGTAAAGGCTCAGCTTTAAGACAGCACTGGAGTTGAGACCTCCTGGCTCCAACTTTTTGCCAGCACGGCAGTCCTTGAGACTTCAACACTGACAACATATCAATAATACCCGAAGACAGGGGTGGGCAAAATGGTGGATCTGGCCAGTGGCCATTTCCGAGCAGTCCCTGCCTGCATCCCTGTGGCCAGTTTCCCTGGAGACCCAAGTTGTGGTGGTACCATGACAGCACAGGACCAGGGTTTCCATGGAAACTGGCCCCAGCAGCAGACCATCAGGGTTTCCATGGAGACTGGCCCGTGCCCGATGCATGCAGGGAATAGATCTCAGCTCTGCCCTGGCTCCGGACCATGCTGTCACTGCCGCAAGGTCCCAGCCCCGGAGCAGCTCCCTGCCCAGCTGCGCACCTTGCTGGTGCTGCTGGGGCTGATCTCTATGGAAACCCTGGCCCAGCGCTGTCCTGGTGCTGCTGCTCCTGGGGGTCTCCATGGAAACTGGCTGCAGTGACATGGGCTGGGGCTTCTGGGAAATGGAGTCTGCCACAGGCCTGATCTGGTCCGCAGGCTGGACTTTGCCTGCCTGTGCCCAAAGAGGACAGTGATAATGACACGAGATGTCCATGTTTGCCAGGTCTCACATTAGTCAGGCACAGCTTACCCCCTTAGATCACCTCCATACAGAACCAAAGGCCTGGGGCTTCAGTCCACTTCCCATTCAATCCTGACCCGCGCTGGGATTCTTAGAATTTGTCCCTTAATATGAGCCTGCAAATGATCGACCTGAGATTGATCAGAGGCAATTTGATTCTGGAGATCTGGAGCCAGGGAAACTATATCTGGACGGAAATAAAATCGTTGATGCAAGGGAGGGAACATGTACTGTTCAGAACAAAATGCTCTCTTGCGACTAACACACACTTTTATTCTATTTCAGCTTAACAAGGTCGTGGTGCTTTAACGTTCTGCTTCTCAGGCAAGCTGCAGTTGTTCAGCCAGGATCCGTCTGCCTCATGCTTTGTGGCATCTATCAGGAATAGGCTTTTTTTCTTTTCATGCAGTGTTTTACAGTCTCCCTTGTCCCGAACAAAAATTAGCTGAGCTGATCTGGACAATTACTCTGAGCCACATCCCAGGGTCATGGTTTCCACAGCATTGAGTCAGAGACTGTTAAATGATTCCCTGATAGCAAAGTCCTTTGTTCTCAATCTGTGAGGCTTTGTTAAGATTGTTAAGTGCCCACTGTGGTCATCTCTCTCCCAGCCTAATGAACCCAACATTAAATGGCTGGGTTGCACAGCTGAAGTGCAGTGGGTTGTAAGGATGAGCATGGATCTGCACTAGAAAGCCAGACCACATGGATGTGCAGAGGATGTGTGTAATGCAACCAGAGCATAGGAGACGTATAGTTAGTCCTGCCGCTTTGCTATCCCCGCTGGGGCACAGTGAGCCGCAGGGAGCAATTCTTCATTTCCCAGAGCACAAAGGCTGTGGATATTCTGGGACTTGTGAAGGAAAGTGAGAATGCTAAGCTCCCTCCACACCTAATCCCAGCACTACCGGCAGGCAATACCTATCAGAAGAAGGAGAAACAGGCTTACAAGAAGAAAACCTTGGAGCATGGCTTCTCCTAGAGCGGGTGGGGGGTTCTCTGCCTTTACTCAGCAGCCACCCAATTGCCAATCAGGCGGGTAAGCAAAAGTAATAGAGGGACAAATCTGGAAAATGGCCAAGTAGGGATATTAGAGAGGAGCCCAGGAAAGTTATCATCTCTCTCCAAATTCATTATCAGGATGGGCCCACTGGCTTTGTCTGTGCTGAGAAAGTGTCATTGTCCTTTAAACTTACAGAGATTGAAATGATTTTTCTGATAGCAAGCCCCTAGTGCAGAAAACAAGCAGAACTGCCCCTGAATCTTCTCCCTTGACGTTCAGTCAGGAGAAAGCTATTCAGATGTAACAAGCTCTCCTTGTCTGTAAGGTCTATTGGTTTGTGTGGGTGGAGGCAGAGTGGTCTTTGGAGAGAGCACTGGTCTGGGATTTGAATGCTAAGCTTTTACATTTGTCATGGCACTAGCCTACTGTGTGGTTTTCTTTGCCTCATTTTCCCCATCTAGAAGTTGGGGATAAGGATCCTGACATCTTCTGCAAAGTGCTTTGAAAATTACTGATGACAAACACTCTGTAAGATTTGGGTATTATTGCTGCACTGATGCCTGGTCCCTGAAGACTGGAACTGTGGCAAATACCTAACATAGACAAGGCCAACCATACAGTGATGAACCTTATGCCTGAAATGAAAGAAAGCCATTGCAGGGCTTGTCCCAGGTGGCCTGGGAATTGTTTGAGTGTGTAGCTGTTAACAAATTAGAGGCTCCATTGTCTCTGACTGACCCTCTGAAATATAGGAGCCATCAAAGCTCTTAGATGCTTTCCTTTGGCTTGAAAAGAAGTCCAAATTGCGGCTCAGCGGTGAAAGGCTGTGTCACTAGGCCCAGCTTTACTCCTGGAAGCACAGAGATGTGGTTACCTCAGTTAGTTTGAAATCAGGTAGCGGATAGGGTAGGGTGGCACCTTTGACTGACTGGTTCAGAGAGTCATGAGCTTTTGTAGGCAACTGCCCACTTTGTCAGATACTGTGAGAAAAATGTGGTCTTTACTGCATTGACTGGAGAGTTTAGATCAGAGCTGGAGCTGTGAGCAGCACCTTAAGGTTATACCTACCCCAGGGACAATCGCTGCGTTTGAAAACATGGTGACTAACTCCATAAAAAATGTAACCTGGCAACTAGTGTGAAAGAACAAGCTATGTTTGAAAACAAGTTAGCATAACCAGCAAAATGGGTTTATGTAGCACTGACCATAACAAGGACAAAAGCATGTTTAGCTTTGTCTTAGTTCCCATAGCTCTCAAAGATGATCTTTCCGCCCCCACCCTCGTACTGTAGATATGGCTTAGAGGGAGAACCATAGGATGAGTTGTGCACTTACCCTTGCTAGGGAATAGGATGCAGAGAATTACCAAAGAAGCAAGAAAAGCAAGGGCTGAGTATGCAAGCTCGAAATGTGAAGCTGTTCCTCTTCAAACCTATTCCTGTCCCAAGCCCGTCTCTTCAGAACTGGCCTCCCCGTAGTAATAGGATTATTGCAAACAATCGTTCGTTTGCTGTTGACTTATATTCACTCTTTGAAGTGATACGTCCCTCTCCAGTCCTCAGTCTAGCTGCCCTCTGCCTTTCAGTAAAAGCTGTCCTGCTTCATATTTGCTGTCTGTTATCTCCACTGAAAAGATTAAGATGGGAGTGTTTCCTTTACAACTTCCAGCAGAGAACAGAGGAGCAGAATTAGGGACGTGCCATCTTGATTTGTAGCAATCAATCTGCTGCCTTGTCTGGGGCAAATTCTAGTCTGATATATTGGTGTAAATCTGGAATGAGGATTTCACTGGGGTTACAGTAGACTCCCTGAGACAGTGAGAACGATCTGTCTGCAAACAGGGGAAGCATTTTTCAGGTCTGACTCTCTGAGAATGGTTTTCTTTTATGGTGTCTTTTCTAAGGAAATCGGAAGAGCCAGTGTATGTGTTCAGTACTTGGACAGGTTGGCTCCATTACATTGCACAGATTTTTTACCTAGTGCAAGGGTACAAATTGCCCTCCATGCCTGACTTCATTTGTCACCAGTGGACCAATGCCAGTGTATGTGACGTCTTGCCATCTCTTATAATATAGCTCTGACCTTTCACCGGAGGGAAGCTTTTCAGATTTAGAACAAACCAATGCATCATTCATTTGTTAACGTGATTGTTAAGGGCGCTGCCTAACTTTTTTTTAAATCAATAGCAATCTCTTCTTTGACTTCATTGGAAAGTTCGTTAGGCCATTAGTGTGTATCTAATAATGTGAATCCTTCACAACTAATTTGGAAAATATGAGTCTACAACATTAGTACAAGTAATAGAAATTCTCCTTTTGCTGATCTAACCAATGGACAGTTTGAGTATGTAGCCATTAACAAATTAGAGGCTCCATTGTCTCTAATTGACCCTTAGCAATATAATAGGAGCCATCATCCTGATTACTGGAGCTAAAATGGTTTAGCTTGAAAAAACAGATTAATTCACTATAGAGTAACAATTTAACCAGTTGGTAACTGAAAAAATACCACACTTCTAGATTGCAAACAATGATAATGACCAAAGGACTGCAATGCATTGTTCTCTATGGACTGCTGAATAATAATCACCCCTTGCTACCAGCCATGAGATGAACAGGTCAGCCCTTCTCAGTTCTTCAGAAGTGTTTCCAAACAAAGCCATTACTTATTTTTGGAAGCTTGATGATGATTGTTTTCTAAACCAGGAAAGGTGGTTAATATCTGAGGCTGTTGCACTGTGAGTTTGGTCTATGGTTCAAAGAAGCACCCCAAGATTATTTCATGTGTGGGACCCCACAGCAGGCAGCGCACAGCCCCCCTGCACACACAGATTTTGGGGGCATGGGTCCCCCTGGCCCCCAGGAGTGTGCACCATGGCAGGGAGCTGGTCCCCCACTGCCCAAGCTCGCAGCAGGCAGGCAGCGGGTGGGTGGGGGGAGCCGGCTCCGTTACGCGGCTGCAGCCACCACCTCCTGGCAAGGGGACCTGTGCGGGGGAGTGAGGGGCACAACCAGGGCAGGGTGTTGTGTGGGTGGGGGGGAGTGAGGGGTACCAGCAGGGCCATGGGGCTGTGGGCGGGTAGGGATGAGGGGCACCAGCAGGCCTAGGGGGCCTTTCAGTTTAATTATGAATTTTGGGGGTTTTATAAGAGAATTTGTAATTTTTTTAATCAGGGAAAACCAGGATCCCTGGCCATCACACACCATACACACAGAAAAGTATTACAGAACCACACAGCCCTTGGACTATGTTACACCAGCTATCAAAAATTCAAATTCTTCCCCATAGCATCTCCCTGCAGTGACTGAAAGGCCCGAGTTTGTAAACATCAACATCTCCATGAAGGAAGAGACGGGGTCTGTTCAACAGAAATGGTGCCTGTATTCCTTATGTGCCGGATACAGAAATGGCTGAGTGAGGTGCTATGGCCTGTGTAGTGCAATTAGGTCAGACTGGATGGTTAGCATGAACCCTGGTTTCCCTAACATCGCTGAATCTAATTTATCATATATTCTTCCTCCTATTCTGCCTCTGCAGAGATGGGACCAGACTGCACCTTGCCTGTCTTGTGACCCTGTCCATGAGCCAGAATCATGGTGTTAGATTGCCTTGGCCACAGCCCTGCCCACACCCTGTAGCAGCTGCACCCTGGCCCAGGAAGGAGCACACACTACACCCTTTTATAGGACTAGCTGATTCCTATACAATTTTGCAAAAAAACAATCTCCAACATTGGGCATAATTAAGGTACATGGCATTATATGGTGCACACACTCCTAATGTGAACATGACTCTAAAAACATTGGTTGGTTTGTTTCAGAGCTTGAATTAGCATGTTATTGAAAGTCCTTCCAAGCATGTAACTGCTTTATAATTGTGTGCATGGGCAGATCTAGGGTTCTGAAAAGGGGAGTACAGCGGGTGTGGTGCATCATCATCACATATAACACAAAACATATTTTTATCATGGTAAAAAGAACTCTGCTGCCCTCCCCCCCGGCCTCCGCAGCCCAGCAGGTGTGACCTGGAGCTGCAGGGCAGAGTGCGGCCACACAGGAAAGCTGCTTGCTGCTCCGGCCTCTGCACCATCCTGGCAACAAGTCCCCTGCACCTGTGGCTACAGCAGTTGCACAGCAGCATGGCTAAAGCAGCGTGGCTACAGCAGTTGCTGGGGTGGCAAAGGGTTGCACGTGGGGGACGTGTCGCCAGGGCAGTGCGGAGCTCGTGGCAGTGAGCAGCTTCTTGCGTGGCTCTGTTGTTCTTTGCAGTGCTGGGTTGCACATGTCAGGCTGCAGAGGGCCTGGGGGAGAGCAGCAGGGCTGGAGCCTCAGCCTGTCCATGCCCCGCACACAGATCTGGGGGGCACAGATTCCCTCTGCCCCCCTGAGAGTGCACGCAGCAGTGGGGAGCCAGCCCATCCCCTCCGCCCCCCAGGACGAGCTGCTCACAGCCCCATCCCACTCCTCACAGGAGCTCTGCAGCTGCTCATTGTGGCCCTAGCCCCATAACCCAGCCACTGCCCAGCTGGGCAGCAACCCCAGCTCCAGTTCCTGCCCAACACCCTCCCTCTCTCCCTTCCTATGGGGGCCTCAATCCTCCCCACTTACCTGCCAGCACTGCTCTCCAGGCTCCATGGCAGCCAAGGGTATATACATGCACATGGCACCCCCTGCCTCACCGCCCTCCTCTCACTCCCTCCCAGCCCCTTCCAGGCTGGAGCTCTGCCAGTCTGCAGAGAGCTCTTAGCAAAACTGCAAAAACCATGGGTTTTGCTGGTAAAATGAGAAATCCACATTTGCCTTCGGTAAAAGGTAAAATCCATGGTTTTCTTCATGGGAGACAGAAAAAACCAGATCCCCGGTGATGGCAGAGTGGTCCAGGCATCTCCCTATAGTTGCAGCAAGTGCATTTTGAGCACTGTCTCATGTTTGTGCCAAGAGTCACTTCCAGTTGATCCAGTTGTGTCAGGAGCCTTAACAGGAAGCCCAGCCTGGGCTAATTGCCTAGTGGGCCACATTTGCTTGGGGCTTTGACTGGCTGCCCTAACCCAGCTCATGACTCCAGCTGGACACTGTCTGAGCTTTTTGACTGGTTGCTGGGAGAGCAACCTACTCATTGAGTTTCAACTGTGGCAACAGACTCCTGGCCCAGCCAGCAGTTCCAGCTGAAGATGTCTTGGCAAGCCTCAGTGCTCCTGGTTTCCTGACCATGCTCATTGTCCCTGGGCTTTGGCTTCTGGATTTTCCCTTGGATTCAGTAACTTGGCCTCTGACTCCTTGTGATTCAGACCTTGCCCCCGAGTTTCCTCTGGATCTGGTAACTTAGTATCTGTTTCCTGACCCCAGACTGGGCCTGAGTTTTGGATTCTTCCCCTGCCTCTGGCCCTCCTTTTGTGGCATTACTACTAGGTCAGACTCCCCTTGAAAACTGTGACCTGGGTTCATGATAGTTTGGGCCGGGGAATCAAAGGTGGCTGGCTGTCATGTTAGCCACAACTCTGTCTTCTTTGCTGTTGGCTGAAGACAATGGTATGCCTTAAATCTACTAGACCAATGGGTCACATAGCCTTGTGTGGCCATTTAATCCCTTTGTCTGCATGTACTGTGCATAAGGAATGTAGGCTGGTGTCTTTAATACTTCATGGTTGTCTGTAGTCTTTTGTAAATGTGTACAACTAGCCTGAGAACAATGAAAACAAAGTGACAGAACCCTTCTCCCCGCTCTGAAACGAGCAGTGTATAACGGGGAAGTCATGACTATTTCACTACTAATCTAAGCAATAGTATGATGACATAGTGAGCTAACTGGGAGCAAATCTGGTTTATGAGAGCAGTCACCCTAGGATCAGTCTCTGTTTTGAGCCCATTTAAACTTGGAGGCTGTATTTGAAAGTTTTTAATGAGGATCTGCGTAGGTTATGTAATCTCAATGCAACCATTCAGGTGAATCTCTTTATGCCACTCATGGCTTACGAGTTCTGTTCCCTGTTTGGTATTAATGAAGTCTGAGGACAAAAGGTTTGACAGACTGGAGAATAATAATGCCAGCCTCATAAAGCTTGGTGACTGAGGAACTGTGATTGTGCCTGTTGTAAAGAAGGTCAAGTCTTTCTTTTTTTTTTTTCCTGGGGAAGGTAAAATTGACATCAGTGACAGTTTCCCATCCCTGCCTTCCTGTGGAAAAGCTGAGGCCTTCTCCCTGAGGTGGAATTGTCTTTTGCAAAGCTGGTCTGGCAGATGGAAATCACTGAGTGTGATTAAATGGGGATTCCAAAAGAAAATGAAACCATTAGCATTAGAGGAGGGGTGCTGAATTCATTCTTGCTAAAGAATGGACAACCTCATAAAGGGGCTGTGGGCCAGCTGGTAATGGGGTTAGAAGTTATCAATACTTTTCTACTTCTACAGGTCTGACTGCCTCAGATACTGGCCCTTGGCAGGCATGATTCCCTCTGGAGCACCTGGGCACAGACTCTGTACTATCTGGCTGTTTCTACTTTCCTCCAAATGCCTGGCCAGGTTTGCAGGCCATTGTAGGGAGGAGGGCAGTGCCAGGGGCCTGCACTATCCCACCTCCATCAGGGCAGTCTGCACAGGAGCTGTGTTCTATCCCTGGTGTCCAAGTGGGAGTGCAGCACCCTCCAGGAAGTGTTTTCTTAGCCATGTGCTGCTGCTGTTTCATCTCAGGCTGCCTGTAATGCTGCTGGGTCACAGGTAGGCCTCTTGGGGGTCTGTGCTAGGACAGGAGGAGTGGGACTGACAAGGGTAAATCTGGGAGATAAACTGGTGGGGGACAGCAGGTGCAAAGTGCAGCCAGGGGCATCAAGGTGTGGAGGTGAGTAGAGAGGGTTCCTGATAAGGGAGAGGGGCAGCACAATGTAACACCATAATTGCAGCCAAACAGGGCTGTCAACTCAAGAATTTTTTTTTTTTTTACTGCAAACCTTTTAGTGACCACCATAGGAAAAATAACTTTAGTTGATATTAAATCCCTACATTTGATCCCTGCTCTTCTAAGTGAGGCCTGGCAGAAGAGTTGCACTTACACTATGTAAAACATATAGGAAAAAGATGTCAGTTAAAAAAAAACATCTTGGCAACCTTGGTAGAAGTTGGGAAGGTCATGGGGCTGTCCAGTTGGTATATCATGAGCCATACAATTACCACTGAACTGAGCCCAATGACTTGTTTTGATTAAAGCATGTCTTAAAAGGCAGCCAAGCCCAGACCCATAGAAATACTTAAGGGTTTAATGAGAACTAAAGCAGTATTAAAGGCCTAAGTCTAGGAAGGCACTCATCCAAACCATAGTTTTGCCAGCTAGGTTTCCTAGGTGCCAGTTCTGCTTCTGACCTGTGCAGAATTCTACCATTTTAGCAGAACTGAACCCCTCAGCACCTAAACCATGATGTCTAAGACTACTCTATAGCTCAAACTCTGTATTTTTCCACCTGTGTCCCCTAGGTGTGCTTGGAGCATACCTAACATACCTCTGTGAGTGAGTGTCAGTTATCCTGGCCATAGCCACTTCCCATCAAAAATATAGGAGGAGGAGGAAAAGGGGTGTGCCCCTTTATTCACTGAGCTATTGCATAAAAGCACTCCATCAGGAAGTGCAAGACCTAGGTTTCATGCTATTCCTAGCCTAAGGGGATTCAAACCCACCTCTCCCTCTTCCTGATTGCCCTATCCACCTGGGTCAGGTTTTCCTGGGATGGGTCCCTCTCCACCTCTCCTGTCAAAGCTGTGCCACTTTGCAGATAAAAATTTAAAGATTCATTAGGACAGAAAAATAAAGCAAAGAAAGTGTGATTCTGTAGCCCAATGACTGGGACACTCACCTGGGTTTATACATTTGTACATTGACTGTTTTATGTAATAAAAAAAATCCTTGGATCAGGAATTAGTACCCAGTCTCTCTGAGTGGTTTACTGAGTGGTACCAGTTGTATTCTCCTCCTCTAATTCTGCATTGATTCAGGCTTCTACTAACATTTCCATTATTTTACCCAGGATTGAAACAAGGATAACATGTCTGTGTCTACCCAGGGCATGCCACTTGCCCTTTTGAATAGCAGCACATTAACTGCTTCCAGTGTTTTAGGATTTCCTTGGTATTATAAATTTTTCTACAAACTAACATCAGTGGGCCAGAGGTCTCCACAGAAACTCTTTGAGGACTTTCAGATGCCAGTTATCCAGGCCTATTGATTTATAAATGGCGATTCCTATGGTAGTTTGGTTTCCTTCTTAGCCATTGATGGAAAGGTGTTGTTCATCACCCCTATATGAAGTGTATGTACTGTACTGTGCTTCATTCTAGGTACAAAATAGAAATGGGTTGAACATCTCTGCCTTTACTGCATCATTAGTGCCAATTCTATCTTTTCTACCTAGCAATGGACCTATACCATTGTTAGGATTTCTTTTGTTTAATACCATATTTGCTCACATACCCCACACACCTTTTTCACAAAAATCAGCCCACTAAAATTGGGGAGGGGGGGCTGTTTTAAGTGAGAGAGCTAATTTTATGCCCTCTATAGCAGCATGGAGATGCTGTAAATAGATTCTGCTTCTTTTCCTTCTCTTTATCCCATTTCTCTTCACAGCCAATTCAGCTGTGAGAGAGTTAAAACTGTAGATTTTGCTTGAGCAGGAAAGGATGGGTGAGTGAGTTGAAGATTAGGCTCCACTCCACTCCATGAAGCCATAATTCTGGAATAATATATTTTGTTTCTTCATTTGCCTTCACAAAAACAAGGTGGGTCTTTTATTGAGGTATATCTGGTATGCAAAATATATGGTGTGTATATATATCTATAAACCTCTTTCTTACTGTTCATATTTCTGCCTGCCATAGATTTTTTCCCCTTATGTCTTTAGCTTCTCTTGCCAATTTTTTATACTTGTACTCTTGTTTTAATCCATTGCTGTCTACTTGCCTTCATTCTATTTGTCACTTTTTAAAATTTTTTAACTGAGTCCTCTTTTTCAAACTAAACATGGGTGATCTTTTAGCCAAAGCTGATCTCTTGACTGTTGAGTTGTGGCCTTTGAGCCATCTAATCAGCTTTTAAGTAGTTTCAAATTTCACTGGCATTTTTTTCTATCTCCATTTTTCCTCTCAACCAACTTTTTTCTCATAATTCTCTCAACTAGGGGAAATGAGTCCATTTTGTAGTACTGTAGAGTATGTATTCTGGTTCAAGCTCTCCTCCGTTTACTTATACCAAATAGAAAGAATATCATTAGTTTGCGACCATCTGAAACATAAGCTCTAAGTAAAGACATTGAAGTATCAACACAAGCTCCGAATACTTGTGAGATCTTATAGTTACCTTATTTAACTGCAGGTAGAGCTGTTCTGCTAGGCTTTGCTTGTCTGAGGATATGTCTACAATGTAATAAGAAGTGTGGTTTCAACTTGAGCAACCTGTGCTATCATGAGTTAACAGGCAGGGAGGGTGCCATTCCATGGATTTCAGCATAGGTTTGTAAAGCAAGTGCCCAGGGTCCAGGGTGGATTGGCATGATGGGCATTGCTGTGAGAGACACACCGTGGCACACATTCTGTTGCACTTCTCAAGCGCCTACATGGTACTGTGTGGCATCTTGTGTCCTCCTTCTCTCACTCCTTTTTGAGGTTTATGCGTCAAATTCTGTAATACGACTTTGTGGTTTTTCAGGACATGGGTAGGGTGGAACAGGATCACACCATGGTGCCTGAAGACATGGTGGTTTCTTCCATTCGGTCACAAAGACCAGAGTCCCGAATCTTGTTCCATCAGGACTCTGGTAGTGGGTTGTTTGCTACTTCTCCTTAACTGCCTCTCAGCTGGCTGTGGCTAATGGTTCTTATAGTCATCATTATCCTTCATTTTCAAGTCAATTGAGAATATTGTGGAAGCTAGAAAAATGCCCAGACTTTCCAGGGCTTGAAAGCTGGAAAAACACAGAAGCGTTTTGGGAGAACAACAGGGAGGCTGCTTTCAACTGAACTGGCAGGATGAGGGGTAGAAAATGGTTTCTTCAAAAGAGAAATGAAATGGTGGATAGGAGTGAACCAGCTGGAGAGCAGAATCCAAAGAAAAGGTCTTTCTCTGTGAACACAACATCTCCCAGCACCTACTAGAAGTACAGAAAGCATTGCCATGTATGGGTTAGTAACTCCTCACTTCATCTCTGTAACCGAGTGCTGAATCAGTATGACAGTCCTCCCCTCTCACCTGTTTCAATATTTTCTTTCAGCATGTTAAAGTCTGCCGTGCAGTCTATAGACGGAGCGCATTTTCCCCAAACACTAAACACTCAGCCGGCCCAGGGAAGATTAATCAGGAGTTTACAGGAATTGCAATCCTTCTTTGCCCTTGCTCCCTGACACACAAAGTTAGGGGAGCTTCTCCTCATTTGAGATACGCCAGGGGCACAGACAAACACTAAGTAGATTAGTAATTTACATGTCAGCAGCATAAGAAAGTACTAACTATATCTGCAGACTGCACCACTGAAGGTCAAGTGCAAAAACAAGGAGGGAGAAGCCTTGTTTCCAATCTGTTTTGTTTTGGATGGGGACAGACTCCTTGGCAGCTCTGGAGAACTGAGAGTATTGGCTCATCCACAAACACAGACCTGTTTGTCCGTGCTTACTTCAGCAATAGAATGAGCAGGGCTAAAGTTTTCTCCTGGGCCCGGTGCATCCCATCAGGTTCTGCCATGCACCTGGCAATCCCCATGTCCAATACAGCTCTACAGCTTTTGGAGATCATAGAGGCCAGCAGGCATCATGCCTCCTTGATCTATTAGAGCCATAGTGTTGTATATTGTACCTGTAACCTCCATGCAGTACAGTTTTACATGAGATAAAGAGGCTGGCAATTAAATGGATGAAAATGAAAATGATATGTACATTGAAAAGGGGTCAAGGAGTGGGCAAAGCATAAGAGAGAGCAAGCAGGAGGAAGCACTGGTGATGTATTAACCCTGGAGGCACACTGACAAGTAGAGGTAGAGCTGGAGTCTACCCTTGGCATCTCCAATTTATTGGTTCCTACTTGGTCCAAGATTTTTTGAAGTAAGAGGGGAAATGTACGTTAGCTTGTATTCTCAGAGGGGCAAGGATTTCTAAGGTGATATCTTGCAAGGTGCATTCAAAAGTTTGTCTAACTTTATTCTAACTACATAGTTGGTCCAGTAAAAGAGATCACCCAAGAATTCCTTGCCTCTCACAATTTCTGGACCCTTATGGCTACGCCATCAATCTTACCATGCCTGTATTCTCAGTAATACAAAGGACTGGGACTGGGAGGGATATCACAGTTGTACAATTGCCTGCAAACACAACAGGGACAGATCCTGTGTGTCCTGAGGCAGGGCTATCAGAGACACAAACACATTCTGACCTGCTCCGATACTTTCCCAAACTGGAGAGTTGTGCAAACTGGAGAGACTTCAAACAAGAGCAACAAGAAAGGCCGGAGGGGGAAGAGTAAAAGAATGTAAATGTGCACTATAGAGCCAGGCTAGGGCATGCCTACAGGGCCATGATAACCATCTGCATACATGTAAAAGGGTTAAATTCCAAAGACAGAGAGTGCCTTTACTGGGATCTGCATGAAATGAAGGAAAGCAACACTTGAAACTGGGAGCAGCTTTCTAACTGTGAGACCTTTAAGACTCTTCATTAGTCTTGCATGGTATAGCTGTAAGTGAGAAGCAAGGTTTAGTTGGCAATAGCTCATTTTGGACCAAGTAGTTAATTAAGAGAGATGTTACAGAAGCTTCCAGGCACATAGTGCTTTTCCTTAGGTCAGGGAAGGAAGCAGGTACAGCAGAAGACCAGGGAGAAGAGTTATTTTTGTTTAATCAGTAGTATAACTAAGGGGATGGAAATGGGGCAGCAGCCCTGCCGTTGGCTGGCTGTGCTGCCATGAAGAGAAACCCCAACTGCTCCATGTGCTGCTACTGTCTAGGGTACAGAGCTACCTTGTTATGCCCCTGTGTTTAACTCCATTATGTAGATGAGAATGGTCACTTGAAGGCCATTTGAGATCTGATGTCTATGAATCCTTGATATAATGATTTGCCAATAGGATGGCAAAGATTGAGAGGCCATAGTTGTTTGCCTGTCTGGACAAGGTGAAACAAAGGCTCCTGCTAACCATGTTTATACAGGGCACATCTACACGTGCAAATGTTCCAGGGTAATTTACCCACCCCGGGCAGGCATCTACTTGCGCAAGGAAGCGGGAGCAGATTTGCTGCTCATGGCAGCAATCTGTTTCTGCCCCCACTGGCCCCATATCAGCCCCCTACAGCAGCCAGGAGAAGCTCTTGGCTCCCCCTGGGTGCTAGCCCAGGGGCTAGCAGGGAGCACAGGGCCAGAAGACAGCTGTCTTCAGATGGGGGCTGGAAGATTGCTCCCTGCCCCCAGGAGCTGCCTGCTGCCAGGGTGGGCTCCACCACTGGAGCCCAGGCGGGAACCGTGGAGTGGGGGCTGGGAGCTCCCTGCTGCCGGGGCAAGGGGATGTTGTCCTTGCCTGGGCTCTGGTGGCAGAGCCCGCCGTGGCAGCAGGCAGCTCCTGGTGGCAGGGAGCATTCTCTTGCCCCCTGCTGCCCAACTGACCAGGAGCACATTTGCTCCCAGTCATCCGTCTACACGTGCTGAAATGTGCAGTCATTACTCCTAAGTAAATTTGCTACTTTTATTTACAGGTTTACTCACAGTTAGAGCAAATTACTGTGCAGTAAGCATCTGCATATGTAGATGATGATGCTTACTAGGCATGTCTACACATGACACTACATTGCCATAGCAACATGCTATGGCGACATAGCATCCATGGGCAAAAACCATGACGCTGCAGCTACATCACTGTAGTGATGTGCTTCCTCAATATAGCATGTTGCTATGGTGATGTAGCAGCTAAAAATAACTGTCCGTTGTGCACATGGTGCAGTACAAGCTGTTACTGCTCTGTCATTTATTACTTCCAAAAGGAAGTACTAAAGTAAAGTGTCTCATGTAGACGTGCCCACAGGCTCTTAAATGATTGGTTGTTGGACTTGGGGGCCCTGCAACCAAAAATGATAAAACATGTTTGCAGTGGCCTCAATGGAAAGGAGAGTGACTGAAGCACAAGTGCTGAGATGTCCCGGGGCAGATTTATCTGCAATAAAGGAGTTTTGTGAGAAAACTGAAAGTCCAAAGTTAATGTGGGTTTCTTGGGCTGAGGGAGGGGTTTTTGTTTTGTAATTTTTTTAAGGGTTTGAAACTGCCTCATTATTGCAAAAAGGCCTTGAACTGTTTGTCCAGAAATTATTGCTCTCTGAAATGTTTAATTTACTGAGATCTCATTTATCTTATTTTAAGGTACAGACATTTAGTTTGTGGAACATTTACATTGCTGTCAATAAAATATTTCTGTAGCATTTTTACCAGAAACATTTTCATAAAAAATGAAGCCACTTTCTTCAGGGGAAGAAAAGAAATGTGCACAGGCATAAGTGTGAGCAGGGTAGAACCTGCACACTGTGACCAAGCCTTTATCATAGCATCATCACCCGTAGGGCAGAAGTGAGGGCCATTCTCCCCCTGGCAAAGTTGGATCTTCTTTAGGAAAATGGTGAAGTGCCTAGAATACTAGATAGCAAATGCTGCAAGAACAGGAGATAGTTGGAAAAGGATGAGAGTTTCCTTCTAGAGAAAGCAGAGAACCTAGGAAACTTCAGGTATAAAGCAAATGCCTAAATCACAGGACTGGATGCTGGTGGTCTTGTCCAGAAACACTGAAAAATTCTGCCAGAGGTGATAACTCCCACCCTCCACTCACATGAATCTCTTTGCTTCATTAGCAAAAGTAGGAGGGGAGGAAGATAAGGAAGAAACCTCAATTAAAATTCCAAGGGCAATAGCTCCTGATTGATTTAGGCTTCTGAAGGGCTATCGTGTTTCTGGAATCTGCTTTTAAAAAGTGAAGCAAAATCAGACTGGTTTCCAGGTAGCCTGCAGCACCTTAACCATCGTGAACTGAAAATATAGTTCCCGCATTTCACAGAAACATAAGATGTTCCTGAGCCAGTCGGAGCCAGGGAATCTGATGGATGAGGCTTCAGCTCCAGCAAGGAACAAACACTGTGCAATTCACTTAATTCAGTTCAGAGCTGCAGAGCCCCACAGTCTTTTGTAGGTATTCCTGGTTTCTCTGAGCATGGTCTAACCCTGCAAAAATAAGAAGGTTCAGTATATCTAAGATCTTCTTGACAAATAACTGAACTTGCTCAGGCCTGTATCAGGAAACCTGGGAACACTTAGAACACCTTTGTATAACAGGGAAAACTTCCTTGTGGGCACTCCATGACTATATGCAAACAGGGACATTTTTATTAAGGGGAAATCTGACTTATTAAGGGGAAACGTGACTTAAGGGAAAACAAGTCACAAACTTGTGAAACAGCAATAGCAGGTAGATTGTAACACACCCCTTTCTTGGTGCTAGTCTGCCCAGCATTTCCCTACCTGCCAGTCATGCTGTCCCCAAGGAAGTAATTATTTGACCAGAGCATCTCACCCCTTCCTCAAACCCCACTCATTGTTTGGCTCTGTAAGTAGCAGTGGTTCCAGTGTCTCTTTGCAACTTTCTGTCCAGTTCTGACATAGGTCCAGCCTATAGGTACAACCAACTAACCAAGCATTATTTTGGTGCTGAGTAGACGGGGCCTCACCACCATCCATTCAGCTCTGCTGCTGCCCACAGTGTAATCTCTTGACATCCTGCACTGTCATTCACAACACTGCTTTGAGTCTGCCTGGTCTCATAGCAAACTCCCATGCGTCATGTCTCCAGCAACCCCAACCACAGGAAGGGAACCAAGTGCTCTCAGGAGCCTTGAATGGAGCCCCAGCTGTTTGGAAATGGGTTTTGACCACAAGATAAGAGACCTTTCTCCCATTTAAGTCTCTCTGGGAGCCTGCTGACTCCCAAATACAACCACACACACTATCATTGTGACCTCCCAAGCATCACTTGAGAACTGTAATTAAGTAGCGCAGTGGTTCTCAACCTTTTTTGTACTAGGACCCATTTGTAAACATTGATGGCCAGTCCCAACCCAGTGCCCCTCACTCCTCTCTGCCCCCTGCCCCCAGTGTGGGGGTGTGTGGAAGGCGGGGGCCCCAAGCAGCCCCTCGCAGCCTGGAACTCTGCTGACCTGCCGGGGAAAAGCCACCATTTCCCACATTTTTCTTCTTTAAAGGAGAATCCATGTTTAAAGTTTATTGATCCATTTTTTAAAGCTTGTTCGTGACCCTTTCATATATTCTTGTGACCCACGGGTTGAGAAATGCTGACGTAGCATGTGGAAATGAAGCTCCGGTGGCACCACTCCCTCCTTTTGCCAACAGAGGGAAGTAAAGAGCACTTTTCTCCTTGGAACCATTCTACGTTTCCATTTGCATAAGAAACATACAAAGATCCATGAAACTTTGATCCTAAAATGCCGAGACTGTTTAAACTACTTGGAAAACAGGATCTGATTGAAGTCATCTGGACATACCCTGGTACACGTGAAGTCGTAATCGCTTCCCACTTGCTTGGATTAACTGGAAAAGTCAGCTTAGTTTCAGTTGAATTGTTTCCCCTAGTATGCAGTCATGGGGTTTTGGGAAGTTCAAAGGATCTTATTTTTTCAATATTTATTTTGTGTTATTCTCCTACTCATTATCTGAGTAATACATGTGGAGGATCCCATATCTTTGAAGGTCAGTTCTGGTGATCAGGCAGCTAATTATATAAAAAATGACTTTATAATTGATTGCAGTCTAATGAGACGCTACATGCTGGCATACTTAATAGAGATGGGCCTTGGTTACACAATTCTGATGGAAATCTAAGCTTCAGACACTCTAAACTTGGGGATTTTCTTGGCTGGGGAGTTGATATGTGCCTAGGGAGAGGAGAGAGATTCATTTCTGTTGTTTCAAGATGGGTCCTACTTCTTAATGTAATGAAATCACTTCTAGTAAGTGTCTAGGAACACAAACACTTTGACAGGCCAAAGGAAGGTTTAATAAAAAGAGCATCTAAAAATATAGTCATAATCAACTATTGGGGCAATGAAACAAAATGTGTTAAAAATGTAAAGGATTAGGTTGCTTTCTCAGTTCTTTCAAAATAAGTTTTTAATGGACGCCTGATACATTATTTATAGCCAGTATAATGCCATACAGCATTAGCAACATGCTAATTTATCTAATTTTATTCAGATATCATAAATTATGTACCTAGTGGAGTTCTGTTGTACACAAACCTCTTGAAATACTATGATTTGATATATGGCTCTTAGAAACATCCTCCCTTTCATTGATTTGGGGCTTGGCTCTCCACTGTGCGCTGGACAGCTGAAAGTAAAAGGTAACAGCATGTGAGCTTAAGTGTCATATAGTTTGTTTTGTGATCACTATAAATCAAATCATTAAAACAAACAAAAAAAAAGAGAATTCTCCCCTAATATAGCCATACAGGCAAAAATCTAATGTATAGCAATGATAGGTGATAAAAATATAGATATTAGAAACCACTTAGAAACTAAATGAAATTTAATTGCAACTCATAGAGAAACCAGATTATGTGGGTATGATGGCATTTCAGAGAGAAGGACCCAAAATGCCAATGTAAATTGGATGAATCATGAGATATTGATCTCATGAGGCATCTAATTTCAGTAATGGGGTCATGTGAGAACAGCTGGAGAAACAAAAGATCAAGGGAACTGTGTGATTTTTCAATAAGATGCATATTGGGACAGGACACCTGTTATAACAGTCCACCTGGGAAAAAAAGATATGCCATGCACCGTGGTTTTACTTGTCAATCATCAACTAGGCATGGATTTTTGCAATGTTCAGTGGCTTAACTACAATAGCAATACAAGAACAATGTGATGAATCAATGTAAAATATTATATCCAAATCTGATGTCATAGATAGGGAGCCTGGAAAGGCAAAAGGTGAGTAATGGTAATATAACAGTTGTGTTTCCGTCTGAGTTCGGTTTATCTAAAAATAAAACAAAACAAAAAACCTCATGGCACATCTACCTAGAGTTGTATCTCACATAAGAAGTGAAGTATATCTGTATATTGATAACGTATGATGTTACATACATGATCATACATACATGTATGATCACAGATAACCTTGCAGATTGGCTGCTGCTAAAAGAGGCAGAAACAGGTCTACAGACCAACTTTTATTTCCTTGCACTTCAAAACACAAAAACAAACGTTTATCCCAAAATCCATTTGGTTACTGCAACATAAATGCTCATGTATACTGGCTGGAGAGACTCAAGACATGAGAAGAGAGTAGTGCAGATTGGCAACAGGTATTCTTGAATTTACTGAGTTCTCCAAATTTTTCTCCAGCCTATACCCCATATTTATAGATGGCTGGCTCTTATATTAAAATAAAAGACTTCTGACTGGTTTTATTTAAATGTCTTTGTTCCACTGAAACTTTTGGAACTGCACTTAACCAGGTCTCTTGTGCACTCGCAAGGTACCAATTAACTGGGATTTATATCCTCAGGAAGTAAAGGGAGGGTTTCTTATCTCCTTTCCTTCCCCATTGTCCAATGCTGTTCAGCACTGTCCTGTTTCTTCTTTACCTTAGTTTATAGTTTTCTCTGATAAGGCTGTTTTTGTTTTTACAAATTATTTAAGCATCTTAACAAGACCATATCTATTATAGCAAAATAGTGCCTAATCCATTTGGTTTCATCCATCAATACTAATAGTATTTTAAAATAAAGTTATGATATAGTATATCTGAATTATTTAATGTGTGGTCTTCCCTTATAACATCTCCTTTCAGGCCTTGTGCTTTGTTTAGTTGTATCTCATTACTGGCTTAGTTAGACATGGTGATGGCTTCCTTTACTTTGCTGACAAAGCCAGGTGTCACATTTGCCAAGGTTCATGCTATTGTTGCTCAGAAAAAGGCTTTGGGGCCTTCTGCTTACCCACGCTTCTGCCGCTTGGCCTTGAAAATGGCCAAGCCAGGCACTAATTAACAATAGTGAAAGACATGTGATTTGCACTATGGTTCTCACACCTTTCTCTGCAGACTGGTACTAGCAAGTGTTGGAGGCAGGATACTCATGTAGATAGACCTTGCATTTCATCCAATATGGCAAGTCCCATAGCTGTATACTCCAATGTTCTGGAAGATTAAATGAGGCTGATGGGGGGGTGGGGGAAGGGTTGTCAAGGAAAATGCCATATCTTTTCCTTAAGTATGCGAGTAAGTGTGGACCCAATGGAACAACTGTAAGGCAAGATGGATGTAGCCCAATATATCCCAACACCAAGGAGAGGTCCAGCAAGAGCAGGATGGAGGTCAGTCCACTTGTTTTAGCTCCAGTAATGCTGTTGTAATGCCATTCTACAGCAGCTCCAGGCAAGTACCCCACAGTGATCTCTGAACGACCCCTTAGGTTGGGGCACAGGTTGTGGTGGTAATCCAAGTAACCATGAATAAAAATAAGTTGATACACCTGTGGTAAAAGCTAACCTAAAATTGTGCCCCCCAGCAGTTTTGCAATCAAAATGCTTTCTCCACATACCTTTTAAGCTCAGGTTTCCTTTTCTGCACAGCTTTGTATACAATGCCAGTAAACATTATGACACTCCTCTACACTATTATGCAAGGCTATGAGTGTCATCTGCAGAAGATCTCTGAAGCCACAATACCTGAGAGAGAGCCACTTCATTATATATGTATTTATTCTGAATGGATTAGCTAGGTAGATAAAACAGCGTTCGAAAGACAGTTCCTGTTGTCTCAAGCCTATAGAAAAGCTATGGAGGTCTCAATTCTAAAGTGCAACCCCTACTTTTCGGGAGAGAGTCAAGCTACAACACATGGGTGTTTGCTGAACAGACTGTCACATGTTGCTCTCCCTCCTTCCAGATAAATCCAGAGTACCGTACCGACTTCAGGAGATTTATGATGGACTTATTCTGAGGTTCCTGAGTGCATACGTGGTGGTTTCTGTACCATGAAGTCATGAACAGAAATCTGCCATGATAGCAGGGTTGTAGCCTCTTCATCCTGGGCTTCTCTGGGGCTTGTTTCTGGGATTCCCTGAATATAGACAAGGTCAGTCATTATGAATTGCTTTTGGGTAAGGCTTTACTTTTACATAAACTACACATTATCACTTGAACAGTCTATGGAAGATAATATCCTGATTATAATGCTTTTCCACAACAGAAACTAAGAGCAGGAAATGTTTCATTCTGCAAATAGGGCTCTTGTAGAGTTCAGTCATTACCCAGCCTGGGTAGTTTTCTTAGCCTTCATTTGTATGAGTTAAAAAATTAGATTTCATAGATAATAGGCAATTAGGGTGTTTGTAGGAAGTTTTATGCTGCTGCTTCAACTGGAGTGGTAACAGGTCCTTCTGCCGGCTGTACCCTCCCACTTTGAGGTCAGCCACTCTGCAGGCTTGGCTCAGTCACATGATGTGCTGTTTGTTTCAGCTGTTAGTTGAAACCGATACGGTTCTGCGGAAGAATGAACCGTTTATTTCAAGATCCCGTCTAAAAGAAATTGTTGGCACGTTGTTATCAGCTCAAAAGAAATGTCTTCTCCAGGGAACCTATTTCCTCAAATTGGTGCACCCTGGCAAGTAACCAGAAAGTTTCATTTTGTGATAACCAAATACGCCTAGAGAGGAAACATCTAAAGGGACCTCAGTCACCTATTTATGGAGCCGGGGGAAAGACTTTAGCAGGTTCAGACTTTTGGACAGTCCAGTCATAGTTGTGACGTGTATGCACTTAGTTTTGCAAGCTGAACCCTACCTGAAATAGAAAGCACAACAGGTAATGCAAAGTTCAGCAGGGTAAGTCAAGCCAAACAGGTATCCTTCAGGACTTGGAAATCTAATTCCAGCAAAGCCAAGAGAAAAGAGCTTAAATTATGCTAGATACTTTTTAGAGGAGAAATGAGAGGAGATCTGAGGAGTGGATGGCTAAAACCATTTAGGGAGTAAATGCAGCAATTAAAGAGCACAGGAAGCGAAAGGATTTCTTTGCGTTCATCTTTACCATGGAGAATCCTGGCTGATACCTGCCCTTAGATTTATTTTTATCAGGTGATAAAAATGCCAAATACTGAGAGATAGAAAAAAGAAAAAAGAGATCTTGGAACAAATTAAAGAGCAATAAGTCTTTGGGACTCGATAACATATACTCAATGAGTACTGAAGGAATTTGAGCATGAAAATATCAAGTTGTTAACAAAAATATGCTGAATCTCAGTAAGATCATCATTAAGAAGGTAGTGAATGGCGTACAAGGTAGTGAATGGTGTACAGCATAGTGAGGTCCTAGGAATTGCATATCTGCATCTTTCTTTAATAGCAGAGGCAAGGGTCTTCTGTGATATCTTTTATGGAACCAATTATATAGTTGAGAGAAAAAAATGACAAGCTTTTGGGAACATACTTCTCTTCTTTAGGTACACTCCTAGCTGTTTTGGAGAAATTCAAGCTGTCACATGGATGTTTGTTGAAACAGGAAGGGCAGTATGTTCCTGAAAGCTTGTCAAACTTCTCTCCCAACTATGTAGTTGTTCCAATAAAGGATACCACAAAAAAGCCCTTGCCTCTCCTACATTTCCTGGACCTTCACAGCTACAACAATGTTCCAATCTTACTTCAGTAGCAGATATAATGGCTGAAACCAGCCAAAAACCAGAATCAGCATTTGGAGCTGACAGAATGGGGACAAGCTACTATGGATTCACCGAAGGAAAATTGGGTCCCTAATCTATTCAGATTTTTCAAGTATGTTACCAATGCACTTGGGCTTCCTAAAAGCAAAGTCCCTCACAAGAAGCAACTAAGGAAACTAAATAGCCATAGTACAAGATGCAAATTGATGGCCCCTGGCACACATTACACTTAACATGATTAACAAATTAATAATATCTTAAGTTGTTACCCAGCCACATGTTAATGAAATGAATGGCCTGATAAAACAAGGATTAAGCCACAAAGTTGTTACAGAAAAAAAAATGTAATATCTTTGTGGCTGGTTCTTATCATGCCATTAATTGAATGTATGGCCAGGCAGGGGCTCCCAGGCATAGGATGTGCCCCTATGACAGGGAGCCCCGTTAGCAGATCGGGGGGGGGCACACCATGCAGGCCTGGATCAGCTGATGGGGCTCCCAGCCACAGGAGCTTGGTACTTGCTGGTGCAGAGGATCGTGATCCTGGGCTCCCCTGCACTAGCAATAAGGCCTGATGGGATCGGATGCTGGCTCCCACATCATGTCTCCTGCCATGAACGTATGACATGGGAGGGAGTACGATTGTGGGGATCCTGCATTGGATCCCATCTCATGTTCACTTGCACGTCTGCCAGGGCCATGTCATGGATGAGAAATTGACTGGGAGAGGAATCACAGTAAACACTCAGTTTGCAATATGGCAATAAATTAAGTTAGCCACTTTGCCAAGGTTTCATATTAGTTCTGGTATTCATTATTATTAATAGTAATAAATGGAGAAGAGAGATAATTCTGAGGTAGTAAAGACTTAAAGAGGATTATGATGAACTTCAGTATAAGTCTGAAGGAATCTTTCCCTAGGGATGGACTATTCCACATCTGTCCACCATGTTCTTGCACTTTTCACGTGAACCTCCTGATGTGGAGGCAGGATACTGGAAAAGAGCAGTACTGCAATTTTGGCTAACCTTGTTTTTATTTGCTTTTTAAGCATTTCCAATTTAAATTATTTGTGTTTTGTTTTATTCTCTTCTGATCTACTTTCTAGGAACCAGTCTTGTAGTTCTTAATCATGAGCAGAATCATTGAGATCAGTGGCCCAAATTGATATCTGCTGTAATTCTGCTGCTGTATATGGAGTTATGCCAGGGAGAAGTTTGGCCCCATGAGACAGTTCACGTGAGGGCTATATGATCAAGCCTATATTTGGCTCTTATCTCCTCCTTTAAACTAGCATATGATATATACAGTGCACCATTTTCTCAAACATATTGTATCCTGCCAGTATCACTTGATTTCCCATAAACAGCCTACAACCACGGTTCTTTTTCTAAAAGATTTTGTATAGTCTCAGTCAGAACTATACTGAGAATGAAGTACGAAGGGGGCAGTTGTGTTGTGAGGACAGAAACATCCATGAGATGAGCTAAAATGGTCTACACAAAATAGACTGGAAAATCCTTAGAATATGTGTCCCAGTCTCCAGGCTTTTCACTTTGCCATCTCCCTCTCTTGCTTTCTGTAACAGTCCCAGTCTTTTACAGGACATTCACAGAGTTCTTACTTTCTCCTTTAAGTGCTGCTCCCTTTTGCTTTTTAAAGGGCTTTTCTCAGGAGTTTCACAGAAGCAGCTACAGCAAGTAGTTTTCAGCGCTTGCTTCTGTTATCGGCCAAGTTTGTCAGTACTTGACTTCTGGTTTCCTACAGTTCAAAAACGCTTATTTATTCCCACTGTCTTATCTCTTCTTCCTTACCCAGAGTTACTGGCAAACTCACCAAAGACAGAAAAGTGCATCTAGCGAGCCAGGGGACTGAATGTGCCACAGGTGTAGACACACGCACATAGCTGCTATATTGCTCTGTAAACTGCCACGGAGAAAGCAATTGCATTTTCTTGTCCCAATACACAACGCAACAGCAATCACTTCTTATGTGAGCAAGGACTTGATTTCCAACACAACAACAACAACAACAAAACCCCATCTTCAGTAGTATCTAGAGTAGTTCTGGCTGCCTTGCCAGTACCATAAGCACAGGCTCTTATCTCTCTGGAATCAGCCAAGTCTTTAAAACAGTAGGGCCATTTCACTTCCTGAGCACATGACTCCAGTGAAGAACAGTGTCCTCAGACTCACTCTGCTTGCTGCAGGTTAATGTGAGGCTGTTGTTAGTAAAAACCACTTCTGATTCTGCACTTAGGTGCAATAAGGACACAGTGGCTGTTGCTGGCAGTATTAAAATCCTTGCAAAGCAGAAGTAATTGCTTAGAGTGTTCAGACTGTTCATTCAGAGTGATCCAATTGCTCTGCTGTGCCGGGGAAATAATGGTTAGCCCTTCACGGCATATAGCGGCAGGGTTTTAATTTCGCCAATTTAGCAGGTCAGCACTACAATGACAAAGTCCTATCAATCAGGATAATCTTGCTCCCTTTTTCCCAGGCTGATTATTTTTAAATAGATGGCTCCTCTTGTTGTCATAATCTAGACAGGGTATTAAGGAGGACAACTATAATTTGTCACTGATTTATTGTTTTTTGCACACAGCTCTTTCCCTTGGTCTATGGTAGCAGCACTCTTAAGTAAACAGCTAGAAAGCTCTCTGACACGGATTCCCCTTTCATGCCGTTTATTCACAATCTCAGCACCAATTTCCAGTCTATTTCTGTGTATCGAGCATGTTCCCAGTAGCCTGCCTAACTGCTGTTCTCTCTTGTCAAGGACAATCCTGCCTCGAGCAGGGAGTTGAACTAGATGAACTTGTGAAGTCCCTTTCAGCCTGACTTTCCTATGATCCTTTCCGAAATCCCTCCTTAAGACTTTTTTTTTCCCTTCATGGCCACTCTTATGAATCAGGAATGTACTTTGTCTTACATACATATCAGTGGTTGTTAGTATCACAGGATCAGAGAAAGTTAGGGCTGGAAGGGACCTCAGGAGGTCATCTAATCCAGCCCCCTGCTCAAAGCAGAACCATCCCCAACTAGATCATCCCAGCCAAAGTTTTGTCCTGCCGGGTTTTGAGAACCCTCAAGTATGGAGCTACCCCCACCTCTTTGGGTAACCTGTTTCAGTGTTTTACTACCCTCCCAGTGAGAAAATCCTTCCTAATATCTAACCTAAACTTCCTTTGCTTCAACTTGAGACCATTGCTCCTTGTTCTGTCATCTGCTATCACAGAGAATAGCCTAGCTCCATCCTCTTCAAGCCCCACTTCAGGTAGTTGAAGACTGTTATTAAATCTCCTCTCGGTCTCCCCTTCTCTAGACTAAATCAACCTAGTTCCCCCAGTCTTTCCTCATAAGTCATGTCTCCCAGCCCCTGAACCATTTTTGTCACCCTTCACTGGACCTTCTCCAATTTGTCCACATCCTTTTTGTAATGGGGGGACCTAAAAACTGAACACAGTCCTGGCTTCACCAGTGCTGAGTGGGGGGAAAAATCACTTCCCTGGACCTACTGACAACACTCCTACCAATACAGCCCAGCATGCTGTTAGCCTTCCTGGCATCAAGGGCACACTGCTGGCTCATATTCAGCTTATTGTCCAATGTAACCCCCAGGTTCTCTTCTGCAGAGCTGCTGCCCAGCCAGTCAGCCCCCAGCCTGTACTGGTACATGGGATTGTTCCAGCCTAAGTGCAGGACTTTGCACTTGTCCTTGTTTGAACCTCATGAGATTCCTTTTGGCTCAGTTCTCCAATCATGTTAGTACCCTTGGGCATGTGGTTTTGTTACGTTGCAAACAGATGGAAAAGAAATGATGGCCTGGATCGTTAGCCTGAAGAGCTTACCTGAAAAGCCAAGAAACAGGGAAAAAGAGCAGATCTAAAGTAAGATAAACAGGCAAAGGGATGCTGGGAATCCTCCTTGCTGCAGGCTCCGTGGGAATATGTGCAATCTACCCAAAAGCCCCCTCAACAGAACCAGTAACATTGACTGATAAAAAAAAAAATGGAATTAGTTTTTGCAAATAAGTTCATAAAAAATATCATCCTTCTTTTGGTTGCTGTTGAAAAATTTCAATCAGCTCTTGATTAGTTGATTTGAGTTATATGCTGCCCTTCCCCCCAAAAAAGGGTCAAGGTGGCTTACTATAAGAGAGCAGAATAATTTATAACACAGGAGAGCCAACAAGAGACAAAACAGGTTAAAAGGCAACTAGAGCATCAACATAAACAAGCCCCCAAGCAACATCCCAGCCGATCTTTATCCCCTACATGCCTGCCCACATGGGACGGTCTTACAGCACTTCTGAAAGATGCCCAGGCTTAGGCAGTGGTGGGCCTAAAGAGAGAGGGAATTCCAGAGCTGAGGAACGAGAACATGTCCCCAAAGCAGACTTGGTGTATTGATGGTACTTCAGGAGGTTGCTCTCAGCTGACTCTGGGCAGTGTGATGGGGCATAAGAAAGAAGGTGATTCCTTTGGTATGTAGGACCCAGACTCTTTTATGCATTATTTCTCACAGTCTCAAGAAAAGATTTGAGTTTGTTTCTGTTTAACATAGACACAAACTTGACACAACTCCAACCTGCCTAAACCAGGAGTGGGCAATTATTTGGGCCCAAGGGCCACATAGGGAGTTTTGATGAGTTGTCATGGGCCAGGTCATGCCCCCACCCCACAACAATTCACCACAACTCCCTGTGGGGCATTGGGTTGATGGGGAGCAGTGTTCAGGAGTGGGACAGGTGTGATCCACTCTCTGCATGCCCTGCCCTGTGGGGGTGGAGGGGAGTAGTATGGGTGTGTGTGGAGGGGGGTGTGCACATGTGCTGCCTGGGAGCTAGCCATGGGTGTGGGGAGGGGAGGGCAGGACAGGCGGCAGATGTATGGGGCACGTGTGTGGGGGGCCTGCCTGAGGGCCAGCTGAGGGTGAGGGGAGGGACAGGGAGGTGCAGGGCACATGCAGCAGAGCTTGTCTGGTCAGTGGCTGTCCCTGGAGTGCTTCTTGTGCCATGCCCATGAATACCTAGAGCCCCTTTGGGGAATAAAATATAATTACCCTTAATACCATTTTAGAACAGGGATGTCATTATTTTGTTTGTACAGCAAGTAGCACAAGTCCACAACCTGATTGGTCTCTAGATCCTATTGCAATATAAGTGTTGTCATAGATGATGGTGTGATATAATAATAATGTTTTGTTGTTGGTAAAGTGCTTTCCAGTGTATCAGTTGTACTATATTCTATTTCTTGTGATTATGATGGACACTATTCTTCCTAGGAACATCCTTATTTCTTTATTTAGCCCAGGGGTGTTGAAGTGGTGCCCAGGCTGGGTCCCAGGTCACACTGTCCACAACACTCTCACAGGATGGCATCCTGGAGCGTCCCAGGCAGGTACTGCCTCTGCTTGATTAGACAAGTGGGCGGGGGGTGTCCATGGGTCTGATCCAGCCCATGGACCAGCCACATATGGGCCAGATGAGTTTTACACCCATGATTTAGCTCATTATAAAAGACTATTTGCAAAAGTGAGATGGTTTAATTTGTAAGGCCCTTTTCTGCAAATACTTATGCATGTAACTAAAGTCACTCCCCTTTGAACTTGCAATCTGCTTGTTTGCCTGTTTCCAGAGTAACCACATTAACTTGAAGTTCGTATGCTTTATGAAACTGTCAAATCATAAGTGTGCACCAGAGAGCTGTTGGTGGGAGAGATATTGGACATGAAAGCTGAGATAAGATTATCTTAGAAGCTGTCAAGCCAATAGCAAGCTGTAGTTTTCTTTTCCTCCAAAAACTGGGTATAATGTACCAGGATGCTAAAATAGAGAGGGAGTCTGGCCAAAGTGGTGAATTCCTAGCCTCTTCTACCTTAGAAAAGCAGCAAAGAGACTTTTTTCCAAGTCTATGGTATATGAGGGACAACCTCAAAATATTTCAGAGCACAAGTGTGTGAATGAATGAGTGAGTGAATGAATGAATGAAATGCAAACTAGATGCTTTGATTTAAAAGAAAGAAAAGGAAGTGATGAAACTCTGAAAAGTAACACAGAGGTTAATGCAGTTGGATTCAACGAAGCCCATTCTGATAGAGATTCAAAAGAAAATCCCCTGCCTTGGGCTAAGCTGAGGATTTGCAAAGTTGCAATAGCCATTTCACTTGCAATGTGCTTGCATTCCTGAGGGCCCTTGCTGCTAACAGATGTCTTCAAAAGTGTTCATTCAGGCCCCCGTGAACTGGAATGCACACATAGCACAAACCCGGCAACCAGACACTCTGGACCTCAGACTCAGGTTTGTGACGCATTTGAGGTGCCTGTTTTAAGACTTCAAGCTATAGCAAATGATCTTACTCAGACGGAGTTAACAGAGCTAGATCATTTGCTATTGTTCAAATCCCATGGCAAACAGCAGAAACGGAAGTAAGATTAATCATGACATAATTATTAATAACGTTGTCTAATAACCCGTTGTCTTCAATTTTCTCTCTGAAAGATCCAACTACGTGAAAATTTGGAAAGAGCCAGAACAAGCTGCTTCTAGTACAGAGGGAGACAAAACTCCAGATTTCAAATTCATAGATTATAAAGCCTGAAGTGATGATGCAGTCCTCGCTTCCCAGGTCCTCTTCAGAGTTGCTGCTTTCCAGGGTGAGTCTTTGGGAAGTTAGATGTTGTAAGCATGACCTCCACTCTTTAGTTCTAGATGTAGGCTTTACTTTTGGCTTGTAGTAAAAAGCATATTTTTGCACCCATCTAACCAAATAATCTAGAGTGCTCTATGTCAGGGATTTATCTTCTTTTTATTCGCCACTTTCCCAAAATCATTGTATCCTCTGCTAACTTTATCAGTAATAAACTTTGCCTCCACTGATAAAAATTTTAGCTAGTAAACACCAAAGTCCAATCCTTGTCCACTCCACTACCAAGTCCAATCCTCCACTACCCCATTTTTGCAAAATGATGGAAACGGAAGGCCCTCAAGTCTGTCCCTTGTCCCAAGGCAGGATCCTCTATTCCTAAAACATTCCTGACAGATATGTCTAACCTGCTCTTAATCTCCAGTGATAGAGATTTCACAGCCTCCCTAGGCAATCTGTTCCAGAGCCTCAGCATCCTTACAGTTCGAAAGGCCTTCTTCTAACATATAACCTTAGTTTTTCTTGTTGCAGTTTAAATCCATTTCTTCTTGTCCTATCCCCCCTGAATTTGAAGCACAACTTACAACCTGCTTCACAGCAAAAGCTGACATATTTGAAGAATATTGTGTCTTCCCTCAGTCTTCTCTTCTCTAGATTACACAATCCCCATTCTTTCCATTTTTTCTTATAGATCACTTTTGTTTTTCTTTTTTTGGACTGTCCAAGTGGACCACATCTTTCCTGAAGCGTGGTGTCCAACACCGGACAGAGTATTCCAGGTGCAGCCTTCTCGATGCTGACTAGACTGGAAGGTTTACATCACGTGTCTTACATACGATGCTCCTGTTTATACATCCCAGAAAAAATATAATAAATTCTTATAACTATTGTGAGATTATTGTGACTATTTTGAGACCTATAAGGTAGCCAGTTTTTACTCCAGTGAATGCATGTCATTTTGATTTTGTATCACTATAATGTCTTAATGAAAATATCATGAGGTGCAAATCAAATACCTCACAGAAGTCTAAATAATGGTTCAAAGCTTCCTTTATCATTCAAACCTGCTATCTCAGAAAAAAAAAAATATGGTTAGGTTGACAAGCTCTGTTTTCTGTATGCTGATTGGCATGAATTACGTTACCCTCTTTAATTTTTTTTAAAAAACTGAAGTTAGTATTAGCTGTTGCCTTATTTTGCCCAGGATTCATGTCAAGCCTGTAATTACTCCGGTTATTCTTTTAACACTTTTTACATATTGCCATAACAGCCATCTTCCAGGCCTTTAAAACTCCTTCAGTGTCCTGAGACTTGTTGAAAATCAAACCAGTTCAGAGATTTCAACCATCACTTTTAATACTCTTGCATGCAGTTTGCCACATTTTCTCACGTACAAGATGCACCTTTAAAAAAAATTATTCCCCCCCAAAACAAGAAAACTGCTGGAAATTGGAGTGTGCATTATATGCAGGAAGTATAAGAGCAGTTTCTGCCACTTGCCAGGCAAAAGCAAAGGCAAAGTCTGCATGAATACACCAGGAACAAAACAATGAGCAGGCTCAGCTCCTTAGCTGCTGTTACTCAGTTACTTAATACAAGGAAAGATCTTCTTTTTCTTCATTCTGCGTTTAAAAACAAGGCACGTATCTTATTCTGGGGCCTGTTGTATAGAAGAAAGTACAGTATCTAAACCTGTTGATTTAAGAATGTCTATAATCTCCTGATTTACCGTTAGATTAGAAGTAGGTTGTAGCTGTGATGGTCCAGGAAATACCCGAGAGGCAAGTAATTTTTGTGCTATCTTTTATTAGACCAACTGGGTGCATCTGTACAAAACACTTTACTGAGCATTAGACTTATCTAGGGGTGGGCAATTGTTTTGGCTGGAGGGCCGCTTAACGGGTTTTGGTGAGCTGTCGAGGGCCACATGGGTTGCCCCCTGGTCACCATCTTGGGACTGGAAGCCCCAGCCCTAACCGCTGACCTTTGCCACCAGAAGTCCCCCCTGCCCCTTGCCCAAGGAAATCCTTCTTTTGGGAGGGGAGAGTTGCCATCTTGGAATCAGGAAAAAAAAACCAAATCATACACTAAAAGTAAAACACCTACTATAACATATTTTAATTTTATTACAGAAAATATTTTTGTCATGATTTGTGTTTGCATCGTGTATATCGAAGTGTTTGCACAATAACTCAGAAATAAAATCTCACTCATATATTTTGTGTTGGGGAGTGTGGGGTGTGGTTGGGGTGGGAGTGTGCATATGATGGGGTGTGGGGAGGAGTGCATATGTTGGGGTGTGGGGAGGGGGTATGTATATGGCGAGGTGGGGGTACATTTGGGGGAGGCTGGGAGGGGTTTGGCTGTGTATGGGGGCAATAGGGTATGTTGTGGGGGTGTATATGTGGTGGGGTTGTGGGGGCAGGGTGTGGCATTTGTGGGGCGTGGGGGGGTATGAGGACACCTTCTACACACTCCCACCATGGTGCACAGCCCCCACCACAGGCAGCAACAGCACCAGCAGGAGGGGGCACTTGTGCCCGGCACAGGCACTGCCACCAGCGGTGTGCAGCTCTGGCCAGCAGTGCACATGGTGGCAAGGAGTGCAGCCAGGCTGGCCCACCTCTATCATGCAGGGATCCCTGCAGTGTGCATGCAGCTCCTACACTCATGCCTCACCAGGGGGAAGTCCTGCACCGGGCACAAGGGCCCTGAGTGCTCCTGCCTGCTGGTGCTGCTGCTGCCTGTGGCAGGGGCTACATACCATAGGGGAGTGTGTGGGGAGCCCCCACACTGCCCAACCACCCTCACACCCATGCCCTGGCTGCCTGAGCTCTGTGATGCTGCCACCCCCCTCGGTGCGGGCTCTGCGCTGCTGCCAGCCCCAGCCCCATGCTTCCTGCCCCTGCACACCTGCAATCTTATCCCCCACCCCTGGGGCCCTGCTCCCACCCCCACCATTTCTCTACCTGGTGCCTGCAGCCAGCAGGATGTCGGGGAAGTCAAGCAGGTCCCCCGGCAGCTGCAGCAGTGGCAGCAGCAGCTCTACCCGGAAACTGCGGATTGGCTGGGCTGGGCTGGGCCCTTCTGCGCATGAGGATAGGAGTGAGATGCAATAGAGTACATTGGGGTTATGTATGTGGGTGCCTCACTCCCACCCGCATGGGTGGAAGGGCTGGGTGGGGTACAATTAGTTGGTGGGCACCCACAGGCCAGATGAAATTGCTTGGTGGGCCACATCTGGCCCAAGGGCTATATTTTGTCTGCACTTGGTCTAGTTAGTGACATAGCAAGACCATTCAGGAAAGCGTTCTACTAGATTGGAAAGCTTTTTACTGCCACCATCACCACCCTGATAATCATGTTATTATATGGTCCTTTCATCTGGATGCTTTTTCTCAAATACAGAGAAAAAATATTTATTGAGCCCTCCTGCTTGTTCCACATTACTACTGGCCTTCTCAACTGTGGGAAGGTGGCTTTCTGGATACCTGTAAAATGCCCTTCAATAGTTCCTAATTATCATTCATGCCTTCACATCCTTTTGCCCAACTAACTTGGTTCACGGTTGTTTCCAGCTTTGTGAAATTGTCTCCTTTGAAGTACCGTGTGTGAAAATATTCATAATTTGGATTGTAATTTGTTAACACATAAGAAATGTAATTAAATCATCATGACTTGTACCTAAGCAATGACTATTTTTGTTCTATAATCAGCTCTTGTCGATGGGATCTAACATAGAATTTCCCCATACTGGGTTTATCACTGTGTGTGTTAGGAAGTAGCCCTATACAAAGATATGCTGTCCCATCAGCATGACACCTCCAGCATTTGTTACTCAGACTGAAGTCCCCTACAACCTTTTTCGTACATGTTATAAGTAGGTGGTTAATGAGCCAGCTATCTTGACCTTTAGTGTGATTTGCTTGTGTGTAACAGATGCCAATTAATATCAGCTAGTGTGTTTTATGTGTTAGGGTATTTGCTAGTTGATATGCATAATAAAATTCACTTTTAGCATCTCTCTTTCCTTGGAGTCTCAGACCAGCAGAGACTCCCTGTGCCTGAAAAAGGGTGACTGCACCCAAAAGCTTGCTAAGAACTTTTATTAGACCACTGACTAGTTGGAAAAAAGATATCACATCTACTCAAAGAATCTTGCCTGCCTAATATTCAAGCACTACTGTATTTAAAAGAAATCCTCCTGTGATCTCCTGTAAAAATCAGGTTATGAGATTTTTCATTTCTTGTCCTAAACTGCTGTGCTTCTATTAAACAACTGCTTTCTTCAGTTCCAAAGAACTTCAGCAGTAGGGTCAGCCAATTCTTGTGTCTGGTTTATAAAGGCTGTTGGGAATCATTTAAGATAAAAAGCACTATAAAATAGAAAATCACTATCATTAGCAAGTGGATTCATTTCTCTTTATTGCATGGGATGAGTAACATACTTCCTTAGATCAGCTTCCCAAGTGGGTTATATATGTCCATTGTAGATGGACCGTTCAGTTCACCCCTTATGATAAAACTAAAATGGACACAAATATTTAGGTTATACATGTATTATTATCACCATGCTTTCAGCATGATGAAGGGTCTAAAAATAATCAAATATAATAAAAGGTAAGGAATGGTGAGATTCAATCCAAGAGAGGTTAGAGAGAGAGGGAGCAAGCAAGAAGAGAACAGAGAGCAAGCTTTAAATATCAGAGTTCACTTGATCCAATTTAGGAATGAGCTTTACGTTGTCGTGGTAATACGGTATTTATAGAATGCCGCCTGCAGGTCTTCCAAACTTCTGCTTGCACAAAGTCTTTGATTCTAGCAGCAACGACGACTAAACTGGATATTGGTGAACTTTCAGTAGTTTATTGATTTAACCCAATAAAAACAAAATGTTCTACCAGTAAATCTTTCAAGCGAGGAAGTCTTATTCTGATCAGCTAGGATTTGGAATTCCTAACACTTTTACTAGTGAATTGCCTGTCAAGAATGATGGGGGGGACAGAGACCGGGGGGACAGTGCCATGCTGGCACCACTCCGCACCACTGCCTCCTCCAAGGAGTAGGGCTGGGGGTGGGGAGCAAGGCCAGCGGTGGGTGCTGGCCTTGCCCCCACCACTCTGTCCCCTCCATCCTCTACATCCCTACCATCATGGTGGTGCTCCGTCCCACCATCGTTCCCCCACCCTGTGTGCAGCCCCGCACCCCACCCCACCTGCTCCATCCCCCACCACCGCCATCATGGTGACACTCCGTCCCTGCCGTCATTCTTGACGGGCAGTTTGCCCCACGTACAGCATTGGCTGGAGCCACGTCTTGCCAGGAGCCGTGCCCTCCAAGAGCATTACGGACAGACAGATGCACAGACAGATGGACCAAGCCCTTTATATATATAGAATAGGGTTGATATTTTATACGACACTTAAAGCCCAAATTATTTTACTTTCATGGCTCCCTAAAACCAAACTTTTATCGGTTAGTATGAAGAAGACAAAACTCACTGGGATCCAAATTGCTCTGAGGCCCAGGTTCAGCATCACTCATTTCAGAGGGACTAAAGTTAAACATGAGCTTCCTGACCTGGCAATTTAGTATCAATAGCATACATAGGTGTAGGTACATCATCTTATACAGTGCCCAACATAATGTTGTCTGAGCATCTCACAAAACTGAAATATACACATTAAACATTTCTCTCTCTGCCCGTACCAGTCAATCCCATTGTACGTTAGAGAGGATTATAATTTCATTCAAAAAATGATTAAAAGAGCATGCAGTTGTACATAGTGATACGAACTAAGAATGTTCAGCAGCATTTGGAAATACTACTATATCTGAGAGATTCCCAGGAACTAGGAATGGAGCTAGATGCCTCTTTCTCAGAGAAGGCTGTCATTTTACTTTTCTCATGGGCCAATCCTGCTCCCATTGAAATCAATGGGATTTCATCCCATCAATGGGATTTCAGCAATGGGATTTTCATTCAGACACAGGAAATGAGATCTTTTGAGAGTATAGGAAAGGCAGAGTTTTTAAAGATGATGTTTGATACTGTCATTTCTAGTTGTATATTAGTTTCACAATGAAATGTAGCTCACCACAGCTTTGCTTTGTTGTTGTCACATCTACTACGACTTCTACTAGTATTATTGGTGTTCAGCAATGTTTTGAGGAAACAAAGTTTTGCCAGGAAATACAGGTGTTTACACCTGAAATAGTTCACCTGAAACACCTCAGGGTTTGATTTTTGCAGAATCTAAGAATGCACAGCCCCTATCTGATTCTTGGCAGATAGTCCAGGGCCAGACTCCCCATGTTTTTAAGGACACCAGCTCTGGGACAGACGCACCGTGTGGATTGCTGTGGAGCAGCAGTCAGCAGTGTTTTTGTGGTCGTGGGTTGGAATGACTTGGCTCAGGTCCGAGGCGAGCTGGTGCCAGGACCCAGCCATTGCTGCCACTGCTTCTCCTGATTGCCCGGCAAGGCACAAATACAGCTCCCCACTGCCCTGCTGGGATGCAGCATGAGCAAGCCCCCACCATAAGTGTCCCTTCTCCCCTGGCTGTGGCATGGGCAAACCCCCCACCGCTGGAAGTCTGCCAAAGCCCTCAAGCTCTGTGGGGCAGATCCAATGGCTCCACAGGCCAGATCCAGCCTGTACACAGTAGGTTGCCAACTCTGGTCCTAGAGCTAAGGACCCTGCATTTTCATGGTTGACAGCTCCGAGGTAGCCCTCCTACTCAGATTGCCCCAGAGTCATGACCCAGACCTGCCAGATCAAGGAAGAGGGCTTGGTGCCTTCAAGGTCTGTGGTTCTAGGGTAGACAGCCATAGCACAGCTTCCAAGCTCTCTGCTATGGAAATAAGTACTTACGGAGCGACTACCAAAGAAACTGGCCTTCTAGTTTTTAGCCATGGTGGTGATGGCAAGAATGCCCATCTCATTGAGCTGCTGCAGCGCTGAGCCAGCTGGGGACAGCAGAGTAACAGAGGGGGTGAGTGGGGCAGCAGACCCAATTGCTGCCTTCAGGGGAGAGTGCAAAAATTAGTGCTGCCACCGCCACTGCTGTCCTGTGTGCCATTGCTGCCCAGGGCACAGAGCTGCCTTACTATGCCTCTGCAGGAGAATCATACTTTGTCTCGAAAACACGATGTGTTGGTATTTCTGAAATGAAACCCAGTGGACATGTCTACGTATGACGCTACGTCGCTGTAGCAATGCGCTATGGGAAGGTAGCATCCACCGGCAAGAGCTTTGATGTTGCAGCTACATCACCGTAACATCGAGCTCCCTCGTTATAGCGCATTGCTACCATGATGTAGAAGCTAAAAATAACCATGCACATGGTGCACGGCGCAGTATGGGCTGTTACTGCACCATCATTTAGTATTTCCAAAAGGAAGTACTAAATGACGGCGCAGTAACAAAGGCACCATAGAGACACGTGTAAGCATGCCCTCTCAGGATTTCCAGTTCTTTAGGAAATGTGGAACATTTTGGTTTTAGTCATATTCAGATCAAAACCAATTGTCAAAAGACAAACTTTCTTGCAAACTGGGAAAGCTGCCTTTTGGCCAGTTTTCAACATGGTTGCAGTAGGACTTAGAGAGCCCACTCAAGACCAATGCCCCACTGAGCTGTGCCCTGTCCTTTTTTATACCTTCAAAGGCCAGTTTCTTTTTTGGGACCAGATTTACTGCTAGCAGAAGTTGAGCCTGTGACCTCTCTCCACTGCCCTGCTCCCACATACAGTAGAGGCACACTTGCCCCGTATGTCCTATCCCACATTACCAGCTTGCCAGGTGCTCCATTGCTGGTTTGTCTCTTATATTCAATACATGTTTCTGATTTACTGATTTGCTGTTCTATTTGTGCACCACTCTGCGGCTCCTACATTACACTGCAGTTTTCTATTAAATCCTTCCCTTGTGTTTGTTTTGCGCTCTGCAGGGAAGAGAGGAGTGCATAGGCTCAGAAGCATTGCTCAAGGAGCTGATCAAAGCTGCTTCAAACAGCTACTTCCAATAACTTTTCCTAGGGTTACTGATTTACCATAAATTCCATCTGGGTTCGGCTACATTTACTGTGCAACGGTTACCTAATTAAGAGGGTTTGCTGGTCATGCTGAATGGCATCCCTGTCTCTCAGTACCTCCTTCTTTTCACTTCCTCCATCAGCTTTTCATGGCCTCATTCATGCTCTTTTCTGCTATGCTTGTATTGGTGTGTCACCTAGAATTTTTTCATGCTATCAGCCCCTGAAAGCACACTACAGCCATGCTGTGACACACGTGCATGGCTGCATAGCACTTTTAAAGTGGCTTATTGCATGAAAAATGAATCCTCATCAAATGAGGGATCAGATGAAGGCACTCTACTTTGGAGTGCCTTGGGGAACTTGTGTTTCCTAGGATTAATTTGTGGTGCAATCCAGGCTGTCAGCAGGAAGGGAGCAGGGAGGGGGAAGCTGGAAGCAGCAAGTTGCCATCTGGGGTTTGCCCAGCCTGAGCTGTGGGGGGGCGGGGTGGATCCCACCGCCTTGATGTTCCCTGCAACCCGCCCCCTCCAGCTCAAGCCGGGCAAACCCCAGCCATCATCTAGGTGCTGCTAGCTTCCCCCTCCCCCTCCATTCCTGCTGACAGCCCTGGAGGTGGGGGGGTGGGTTGTGGGGTGCTGGGGAGAGGGTCAGTTCCTTGGCTGAGGATTCATAGATTTCATAGATTTCATAGACATTAGGGCTGGAAGGGACCTCGGAAGATCATCGAGTCCAGCCCCCCGCCCAAAGGGCAGGCCATCAGCTGGGGTAATAGGATCCCAGCAACATAAGCATCCAGTTTCATCTTGAAGGTGTTCAATGAAGGCGCTTGAACAACCTCCGGCGGCAGGCTGTTCCAGACCTTGGGGGCTCGGACAGTAAAGAAAGTCTTCCTTATGTCCAGCCTGAAACGATCTTGTAGTAGTTTGTGACCATTCGTCCTCGTCATCCCTTGGGGCGCTCTGGTGAACAAACGTTCCCCTAGATACTGGTGATCACCCCTGATAAACTTGTAGGTGGCCATCAGATCACCCCTGAGCCTGCGCTTTTCCAGGCTAAAGAGCCCCAGGGCTCTCAGCCTGTCATCGTAGGGTCTGCTTCCCTGACGTCTGATCATGCGCGTGGCTCTTCTCTGGACTCTCTCAAGCTTCTCCACATCCTTTTTGAATTGTGGAGCCCAAAACTGGACGCAGTACTCCAGCTGCGGCCTCACTAAGGCCGAGTACAGGGGGAGAATGACGTCCCGGGATTTGCTTGAGAAGCATCTATGGATGCAAGCCAGCGTTTTGGTCGCTTTACTAGCCGCAGCATCACATTGCAGGCTCATGTTCATCTTGTGGTCAATGATGACCCCCAAGTCTCTTTCTTCCATAGTGCTAACCAACATAGCACTGCCGAGCCTATAAGGATGCTGCGGGTTTTTCTTCCCAAGGTGGAGAACCTTGCATTTATCGGCGTTGAACACCATCAGATTCTCATCCGCCTACTTGCTGAGCCTGTCCAGGTCAGCCTGGATCACCCGCCTGTCTTCTGGAGTGGATGCTTTGCCCCAAAGTTTGGTGTCATCGGCGAACTTGGCCAGTCCGCTTCTGACTCCAGTGTCCACATCGTTAATGAAGATGTTGAACAGTATGGGTCCAAGGACAGAGCCCTGGGGGACCCCACTGGTCACAGGACACCACGATGAGTGACTTCCATCAATTACTACCCTCTGGGTCCGACCCTGGAGCCAATTTTCCAGCCAGTGGATCGTGGGGGACCCAAGGCGACAATTGGCCAGTTTCTCCAAGAGACGATCATGGGACACCAGATCGAAGGCTTTTTTGAAGTCAAGATATATGACATCAATCTCATCTCCCTTGTCCAGGTGATAGGTCACCTGGTCGTAGAAGGAAATGAGATTGGTCAAGCAAGACCTACCCGCAACAAACCCGTGCTGGCTATCCCTTAAGATGTTGGCGTCGGCCAGTCCATTAAGGATGGCCTCCTTAATAAACTTTTCTAAGATCTTCCCCGGGATAGAAGTCAGGCTGATGGGCCTATAGTTTGCCGGATCCACTTTCCTCCCTTTCTTGAAGATAGGCACCACGTTGGCCTTCTTCCAGTCTTCGGGCACTACACCAGAGCACCAAGAGTTTTCAAAGATCCGCGCTAGAGGCTGGGCTATGATGCTCGCCAGCTCCTTGAGTACCCTGGGGTGAAGATTGTCAGGGCCGGCTGACTTGAAGGTATCCAGCTTCTCAAGATGTTCCTTCACAAAGTCAGCATTAATGGAGGGCAGGGGATCACCCTCACCCGGACTTCCCGGCCCTGTAGCAGGCACGGGCGTCCCATGGGGCTGATGAAAGACCGACGCAAAGTACCTATTTAATAGGTTGGCTTTTTCCTGGGCGTCAGTTGTCAGTTGCCCCATCTGGTTCAGCAGGGGTCCAACGTTGCCCCTTCTTTTCCTCCGGCTCCCCACATATCTGAAAAAGGACTTTTTATTGTCCTTGATGCTCAAAGCTAGCTGGAGTTCAGTTGCAGCCTTGGCTTTCCTGGTCTGCTCCCTACAGGACCGGACCAGTGCAGAATAATCCTCCTTGGAGGTGACTCCCATCTTCCATCCTTTGTAGGCCTTTCTTTTTAGCCTCAGGAGGTCTGCTAGGTCCCTGGAGAGCCAGGGGGGCTGCTGTGCCCTCTTGCTGCCTTTCCTCCGAGATGGAATAGACTTAGTTTGTGCATTGAGGATCGCTCCCTTGAGGAGCGACCACTCTTCTTGAACTCCCCTCTCCCTGCGGTCACAGTCCCTTAGGGCCTCACTGACAAGCCTCCTGAGCTTGTCAAAGTCAGCTTTCCTGAAGTCAAGGACTTGCGTGTTGCTGACCGACTTGCCAGCTTTTCGGCCGATGGTGAAGGTGATCAGCTCGTGGTCGCTGTCACCCAGCTTCCCATCGATCACTAGGTCACCGACTAGGTCCTCCCCAGTAGCCAGCACCAGGTCGAGCAGCGCTTTGCCTCTCGTTGGCCCATAGACTTCTTGAGTCAGGTAGAGGTCATCCACGCACAAGAGGAAGCTCTGCGACCGCTCAGATTTTGCTGAGCGATCCTCCCACGAGATGTCTGGGTAATTGAAGTCACCCATGACAACCATGGTCCTGGAGCAAGCTGCCTCAGCCAGTTCCTGGGCAAACTCCTGGTCTAGCTCAGGACTTTGGGTGGGAGGTCTGTAATAGACTCCCACCATTGTGTCCCCTGTGCCGTGTTCCCCACGGATTTTAACCCAGAGGGTCTCCAGCTGTCCACCCTGGTCGCCAATATCGGCTTGCAGGGACGCGTAGCTTTCCTTAACATAGAGAGCTACACCCCCACCCCTTTTCTCTACACGATCCCTCCTGTACAGGGTATAGCCATCTATCCCCGTGGTCCAGTCATGGGTGGAGTCCCACCAGGTCTCCGTGATCCCTATGACATCGTAATTGTTTGCACTGAGCAGGAGGATGAGCTCCTCCTGCTTATTCCCCAAGCTCCTGGCATTAGTGTACAGGCAGGCAAGTGCCCCCTGGGGGGCTCCTTCCTTGCCCACAGATTTTACCAGGGCTGGGGCTGGGGCGGGCTCCCTTGAGTGCCATGATCCGCTGGCTTTGCAAGGATTGTTCAGCGGGCCAGCAGTGGCGGTCGTCCCCCCGCCCCCCCAGCGGGCTTAGTTTAAAGCCCGGTGGAGCAGGTCAGCCAGTCTGGCTGAGAAGAGCCTCCTCCCTAGGGGAGAGAGGTGGAGACCATCTCTTCCCAGCAGCTCGCTGCCTCTCTCACCAAAGAGTGGGCTGTGGTCATGAAAGCCAAAGCCTTCCTGACGACACCAGCACCGCAGTCTTTGGTTGACCACATAGATCCTCCTGTCCCTTCTCAGCCCATAGCCTGAGACTGGGAGGATCGATGAGAACACCACCTGTGCCCCCAGACCCTTAAGCCCCGCTCCCAAATCCCTGTAGCGCCTCATGACCTGGCTGGGAGTGCTCCGAGCCGTGTCATTGGTGCCCACATGAATAAGGAGCATGGGATAGTGGTCTGTGGGTTTGAGGAGCTTGGGGATCCTCTCTGCAATGAGGAGAGGAGAGGGGCTACTCCTTGGCTGGCTGCTAGCCTGCTGGCAGGGTCAATCCCCTCCCCACTACCCAACAGGCAAGTGTCTCTTGGGTTGAGGTGGGGCTCTAACTCATGGCATTTTAGGTAAAGTGTCATGAATTTGAGTCTGTCCATGCCAACCGAGAGCATCTGTCAGCACCCACAAAGACCAGCTCCTGACAAGAAGTTATTTTGGAACAATATCTACCCCTTAAACTTCCCCTTTGACCAAAACACTGCCTAAGGTTGCTCCAAACAAGCTCCAAATGTTGCTACACTCTGCATAAAGGGACCCCAGAAACAAAAATATGGCCTCAATCTGCCACAGCCCGCCTTCCCAAATAGTTACAGCATTGGCACTTGAATGAAAGGCTTATAGGCTTACAGTATAGCTTCATGCTTCTAACAAAGAGTTCATTTAGACAAATGCCTTTTGAGAGATCGTGGTTTCAGTCTCTGGGGAGCACAGGAACGGAAATCTTACAGTCTTTGTACTTCATGGAAGTTAGTGCTATTTTCTATTAATATCTTTGCTCTAGTTACTAGATGAAAATGTATCCCAAGGTAAATAAAAGACTGATACTTTTAACCAAAGCTACAAAGTCTATTAGATAGGTTATAAATATTAATTCTAAACATCACAGATTTCAGATAATCATATGACAAATTTTCTGAATGGAGAAGACCACTTACTGGAATCTATATTGAATGCAAATCTCAGAACATAGTATTGCTAGTTACAAACAATCATGAGTCAGGCCCCAAAATCATGAGATTGGGTTAAGAATCATGAGATATAAAATTAATACTTTTGAGATTCCTTTTATTTGCCTTTTGATTTTGTGAGCCTTTAGGTTATTCTTGATTCATGGTTTTAAGTTTTCCTCTCTAACCTCAAGGGCTAAAGACACATAAAATGAAATCTCAGATTCTCAGGGCATCAGTTTCCCCAGACCTGGGGCTTTAGAATAAATACCAAATATTAGGAGACTCAGGATACAATCACCTGGAAACACTAAATCATGTGAATAAAACTATATTAGAAGGATTTAGTGATTTACCTACCTCCTGGGTGTATCCATCTGAGACATTTTACTGTGAAGTAGCATAGTTTACTGGTCAGTAAGCATGCACATCTACACATGCAGATGCTTACCACTCAGTAAACTTTGCTACTTGTGAGTAAATTTGCTACCTGCAAATGCAAGTAACAGATTTACTTGCGAGTAGTAACTGTACAGTAGCGCATGTGTAGATGCCAACCGAAAGCAAATTTACTCCCAGTCAGCCCTGCCACTAGGGGACCAGCCTGAGCTCAGTCCTAGGGCCCTGGGGCTGGGAGCCTCTCCTGCCCCAGGGCTGGGCTGCCTCTATGGCAGCCCTGATCACAGGCCTTTTAAAAGTCTGCAGGCATTTTGAGCCCTGGGGCACAACAGCAGGGAGCCTGGGATGACTGTTGGCCTCTGCTGCCCCTACACAGGTGACAGGCTACCTGTGCCAGTGTGCCTGCACCCTGGTGCTGCTGCCTGGCACTGCAGTGCCAAACAGCTGCCAGGGCCATACCATCCAGCCCTGCAGGCTGCTGCCAGGCCTACCAGCACCCAGGCTCAGCTGCAGCCACATCCTGGCCACCAGGGCCAACTCCAGTTACCCGCAGCCAACACCCAGCAGCCTGCCTAGCCCCTGCAGGTGCTGCGGGGCATTGCCTTGCCATACAGCTCCTAGTCCCACACCATACCCCTGTGCTGGGTGCTGCAGGCAGCTGTCCAGGGCTTGCAGCACAGCAACAGCTGTATAGAGACCCAGAGAGCTGCCACAGGAGGCCCAGTGGCATCCTCACCCATGCCACATGCTGCCACCTGGGGCCCCAACTGGCCTATGGAGGACAGCAGCAACCTCATAGCACAGTGCAGCAAGGTGGAGGTGCACCAGCAATTCAGGCAGGGTGGGTACTCCAACTTGCACATCTATGAGGGGCTGTCAGGCTGGATGCCAGAGTGCAGGCACAACCAGTCAGCATGGCAGTGCCACATAAAGGTCTTGTGGGCACAGTGGGTTACAATCACCGACAACAATCATTGGTCAGGTAGTGCCTGTAAGCCAATGCCCTCCATGTGGCAACTGGATGCCATCCTTGCACCCTAGGATTCAGGCTACAACTGTGCTATCCTGCCTAAGCCCCTGCTCCATCCTGGCACCCACAGTAACATGTTGCTGGGGAAGGGCCCCTCAGGGCACCAGCAGTCCATCCTCCTGAGCTCCATGCCCCCAGCCTCCACCAGCAGCTCAGGGAGCCTGGGTCAGCACCTGCTGCAAGAGCTGCCTGACCTCAGTCCCAGCCACAAGACATGGCCGGCCATGTCACCACCAACTGCCAGTAGCACCAGCTCCTCCCTGGAGAGGGCCTCTGGCCAGGCACTTGCACATCACACCCTACCACCTGACAAGCCCACCAAGAGCTGCATGTCATCACCACCAGCCAGGACTGACCAGAGCTGACAGGTATGGCAGCCCTGCCCACATGGTAATTCCCGCACTGGGGGGAGGGGGGGGGCCCTCCCTGCCCCAGCCCTTGCCCCTCATCCCTACCCAGCCTGGTTGCATTCCCCTGACCCCTGGGTTCTGCCCCTACAGCACACAGAGAGACAAGAGATGGTGCAAAACTTTGAGCAGCCTATGCCCCGACACCTAGGTGGGCACAGGCCTCTTATACATCAAGGAATATGTCAATGCCAGCAGTGATGTCCTCCTCAGCTGTGGGGGCAGGGACATGTAGCACAGCCATAGGCATCCCTGCAGGGAGCGGTGGAGGTTGCAGGGCAGCCTCATCTTGCCCCCCACACTGTTGAAGCTCAGGGTCCTGTGCCAGGTGCAAAGGTGCACCCAGGGCACCATAGCCAACAGCAGCAGCAGGACGTAGTAGGTTGGGCACCCCTCAGTCTGTGCAAACAGCTCTTTGCACAGCCTCTGGGACACGCACAGCAGGGGCACACTCAGGGAACAGCACTGATGTGGTGGCGGGGGCTGGCCCTGGGGCACTTCCCTGGAGAGGCCCCCTATAGGGAAGGTGGTGGTGCAGGCAGCTTCACATACCTCTCATCTGGAAGCCCTACAGCCCCCGCCCCCCTTGCCTAGGTGCTGTGGATTTGGAAGCAGCACAGGAGATAGGGTGGACTACAGGAGGAAAAAGGGGAGCAGCAGGGTCTGGAGCCATGGCAGCAGGTGTTGCTGGAAGCCTGGCTTGGCCTAGCCTGGGAAGTGGGGCAGGGGAGTCAGGCTATTTGCAGTCAGCGCCTAGCAGCCTGTGGGCCCCTGGGGAGTGAGTAGAAATGGGGGGCTTGGCCACCTGGGCCTGGGACTGCCTGGCTGACTTACTATGGTCCATGGGAACCCCTGCACACTTGACCCCTGATCTTGGGTTGGGCAGCACACAGGCCTCTGGTACAGAGGATCTTATCTCAGAAATGTTGCAAACTCTCACAAACATCTCCTTTCTCATGGCTCTGCAGTCCCTGCAGCTGCATGTGGGGAAGAGGCTGCTGTTGGCAGCTGGGGTATGGCCTCAGGGTTGCTGCCACCCATGGCCGGGGCCCTGCAGATGTGACAGCTCTTCAGAAGGATGACCTGAGACTGGACCCTCCTCCTGAAGGACTGGATGGTAGAGGTATGGGCATGGTGGGTGGAGAATGTTGCCCGGCATGACAGGTGGTGGGAGGAGGACAACACATATTCCACAAGGATGCGCAGGACTGGGCGGACAGGGAATTTAGGGCTCAGCTTCCTGACCCTGGTGGGAGACTGCATGGAGCAAGGCACACTCATGGCCAGGGCAGTGGAGGCCACAAAGGATAAAAGCCAGGTGCTGGACACCATCCTAGCCTGGTGGTCACCTTCATGCCTCCTTCTGCCCAGCCCCTGACCCTAGCCCCACCTACACTCTGGCAGCTGCCTGCCACCCAGCAGCAGGCCCCCATGTGGACCTAGGCAGAGGTCCAGTGCCACCTCCACTGACCAAGAACCCCTGCCTCCGCCCCTGCCCTGGGTCCCCCACCACCCAGCCCCCTCACCTGGGCCTAGGCCTGCTGCTCACCCCGGCTCAGCAGAGGCACAGAGCCAGAGCTGCCTGCAGTGGGGCCAGGACCATGCACTGGCCCTGCTGGCCCTGGCCACTGGCTGCCAGAGAGGGAGCCACCATCACCCATGGGCAAGCTTCTCACCCATCAGGCTTGCTGCAGTGTGTGCAACCACAAGGGATCAACCAGAGTCCAGGGTGCTGGCCGCCTGTTCCTGGGCTCTTCCCCTGAGGCACCCTCACCCCATGGCCACCTGCCCCAAGATGGCATGCACACAACCACAGCAGTTCACTTGTAAATAGTTTTATGGGTGGTGGAAAGGGGTCCAGTGTTGGAAAGGGAGGGGAGAAGGGGAATTCTGTTTGTTGTGAGGGCAATAAAGTGCTTTTCTGAGAACTGTCCACAGTGAGCATGGTGCTTGAGATGGGTGGTGGAGTGGGTGGCTGTCCCAGTGGGAGCGGGGAGTGCAGAAGGAGGTGGTCAGGCAGTGCCTCTCACACCCTGTGTCCTGGCCCCCACTAGCAGGTGTGAAGATTGTCCAGGGCCTCAGCGGCAGAGGCCCACTGGGGCCAGCAGGGCCAGCACCATGGACAGCAGGAGCCTGAAGTGCTGGGTGTTGCTACCAGAGGCAGAGGCTAGAGCAGCCATGGTGTGGCAAGGCAGAGGCTGCGGTGAGAGATCTGCTGCATGCTGGCCCCAGCCTCTGCATGCTGCTCCCATTCACAAAAGCAGCTGGCCAGGGGGCAGCACTGCCTTGAAAAGATGTCTGTCAGATGCTGACAGGTGCAGCCAGAGACTTGAGCTCACCCTGGTGGTGGCAGGAGACCAATCCCGGGCTGCAGGATGTGGGAGCAGTCTTGCTGCTAAGACTGCTTTCACATCCCTGCACATGTAGGCACTTGCCCAGAAGCATTTACTTGCAAGTAAAGTTTACTCTCAAGTAAACTGGTCCTGGATCAAATGCAAATACAGATACATCCCCAGAGAAGAAAAAGACTATGGACTGAACAGTATTTAAGGATTCAAAGAGGCAATTCAGTTTGATAAACTGGGAATAATGGCTGATTCCAAGTGCCTGGGTCTAAACTGATTAAATGTTACATTGGGACAAGCTTTAGGGAAGCAGTTTCTTGACACCTTCTATAACTGTTCCAAGCAGTCATTTAAGACAAAAAGAGAAGCTTTTTTGACTTAGCCTGAACTATGAACCCACAGGAGTGGGTTCAAGGAGCAATTAGCTGATGAGAAGCAGATTTTTCAACAGTGTATAGGCATTTAAAGATGAGAGTTTTACTCCAACAGAAGTTAAGTTCTTAACTTCACTGGATTTGACACCTACTCTGTCCAGACATTTGGGAAGATTCTATTAGGCCCTCTCTACACATTATACGTATCATGCAATTAACTGGTTAATTATGCAATTACTTTGACACCACCTACGCATGCAAAGTACCTATCATTCCAGAAAAAGCCCTTACCAGCTATAAAATTTGACCTAAAAAAAATGTACTAACTTTATAGCTGGTTGCTATCCAGTTCTAATTTGCATGTGTATCTGGGTCTCCCCTGTAGTGGGAGCCCTTTCAGCTGGGAGCCCCATCAGCTGCAGGGGTGCACCAAGCCCAGCTGAGGCTAGAAGTCCTGCAACTGAGGGGACTCTCAGCCCCAGTAGCTTCTGACTCTGGGTCCTGGCAGCACCCTACGGCTGCTGGGACCCAAAGTCCCATAGCTGCAGATTCTGAGTCCTGGCAGCTGTGGGATGCAATGGCTCAGCCCCAGGGGTGTGTGGTGCCCCTGGGGCTGGGGGAACACAGCAGCTGCATTCCTTAGCCATGAGGGTGCCCCTGCATGGGCAGTAAGGCATGATGGGACATAATGAGGCCACATGTAGCATGGCAGGAGGCACAGTTGTGTGGATCGTGCATTAGATCCCATTGTGCCCTACACATGTAGAAAGGGCCTCAGGCATCCAGCTGTATCTTCCAACACCTAATTACCTGTAAAACCTGATCCTACAGTGGAAATCATCACAGATCATTTTGGAGAAAAAGGTAATACTAAAAATCGCACTGGGGCACTAACTTCACAGAAGGGGAAAGCAAAAATTAATAAATTCAAATCCTTCAGATGACAGTGTGACTGCTGAAAACAATAGTAACATTCCTATTGACGTTGATACATTCATGGTTTCATTCTTAAGCTCACTGTAGTGCTTACTTAAGCATAGTGTGTTCGAGTCACAGAAGGCAGGTATATCCCTAACAGGAACAGGTGACAGGGGGTGCGTGTACATGAGACGCTTACTGTGCGGTAGCCTAACAGCACTGCACAGTAGCATGCCAGTCAAAACCTGTGCTATTAAGCTACTGTGCAATGTTATTAAGCTACTGTACAATAACAGTCACAAAAAAAAACATACCGGCACTACTGTGCAGTAAATGTAGTTACTGCACATTCAGTCAGTACTTCATTAAGGAAGTACTAAACTAAAAGCACAGTAACTATGGCAGATTAATGAACGTGTAGATGCACCCATGGAGACCTAAAAAACCCTAGTATGGTTAAATAGTAAGGTTTATTAGGATAGCTGAACCAAAGAGGCATCTGCCATAAAGTAGGAATCAAACCCAAGTGGGGCTGGCAGAAAGACACTTGAATCTATGGCAGGTACCATATTAATTGGAACTTAGAAAATATAAGAGCAAATGAGAATAACAAAGATAGACTCAGAGAACTGATATTGCAGCATCCAAAGGCATGAAAATATCTACTGAGACTAAATGATTTCTTTAGATGGGTCTTCAACACAGAAGATGTTGGACATATACCTAGTCTTTCCCGGCAATAAAAATCAGGTATTGCCAAGGACCAAAGTGTTGAAAGAGGGGGTGCTGGAATAAAATAAGAAAGTCAAGACCAACACATCTACAGGACTACCATGTACACACAGGGACATGCGGTGGGAACTCAAAAATAAAGTTGTTTAACTGCTAACAAATATGGACATGTAAGCAAAAGAAGCATCTCTTAGTTCTGCTGGTCAGATAAGATTGGAGACCCTTTAATGATGAGCTAGCTCCTATTACTGTATCTTGTAGACATGCTAGTTATACCTTGTGGTTCACTGTCTCAAAGACTGTAGTAGGTCCAGTTGTATGAAGACAAAGCTTTTGCCTGTGTCCATAGCCATGAGGTCATCAAATTTAACTAAATTTATTTTTAATTAAACAAAATTGATCTCTGGTTGAAGGAAACATTTTCCTTCGTTCCACCTGAATGACATTTCTTTGGAGGGAAGGTTCATTTTAGTGCAAATATCTTTTGTGTGTGTGTGTTTACTTGAAATGTTTCATAGTTTCATAGTTGGTAGGGTCGAAAGGGACCCCAGGAGATCATCTAGTCCGACCCCCTGCCATGGCAGGAAAGAGTAATGGGGGGTCAAACGAACCTGGCCAGATATTCGTCCAGCCTCCTTTTAAAGACCCCCAGGGTAGGAGAGAGCACCACTTCTTTTGGAAGTTGGTTCCAGGTCCTAGCCGCCCTGACAGTGAAATAGCGCTCCCTAATATCTAGCTTGAAGCTACCCTCTGCTAGCTTGTGTCCGTTGTTTCTTGTAACTCCCGGGATTGCTCAGGGGAACAGGGACTCTCCCAATGCCTGCTGGTCCCCCCTGACTAGTTTGTAGACTGCCACTAGATCCCCTCTCAGCCTTCTCTTTTGTAGGCTTAACAGGTTCAGGTCCCTTAGCCTGTCCTCGTAGGGCCTGCCCTGCTGCCCCCTGATCATGCGAGTGGCCCTCCTCTGGACCCTTTCCATGTTGTCCACATCCCTCCTGAAGTGCGGTGCCCAGAACTGGACGCAGTACTCCAACTGCGGCCTGACCAGTGTCACATAGAGGGGGAGGATCACCTCCTTGGCCCTGCTTGAGATGCATCTGTGGATGCATGACAAGGTGCAGTTGGCCTTTCTGACTGCGTCCCCACACTGTCAGCCCATGTTCATTGTGGCATCAATGATGACTCCAAGATCCTTTTCTGTCTCAACACTGGTGAGAAGGGAGTTCCCCAGCCTGTAGGGTGCCGCTGGTTCTTCCTCCCCAGGTGCAGCACCCTGCACTTGTCAGTGTTGAACCCCATCCTGTTCTCATCGGCCCACCCCTGTAACCTGTCTAGATCCACTTGCAGCCTGTTCCTTCCTACTAGCGTACCCACTTCACCCCACATCTTAGTGTCATCTGCAAACTTGAACAGGGTGCTTTCTACCCCCTCGCCCAAGTCACTGATGAAGATGTTGAACAGTGCAGGCCCAAGGACCGAGCCCTGGGGAACCCCACTACCCACATCCCTCCAGGTCGAATAGGACCCGTCCACCACCACCCTCTGGGTGTGGCCCTCCAGCCAGTTAGTGACCCATCTGACCGTGTAGGCATCAACACCACTGTCTCCTAGTATCTTACTGAGAATGGGGTGAGAGACCATGTCCAAGGCCTTCCTGAAGTCCAGAAAGACTATATCCACTGTGACATCTGCATCCAAGGACTTGGTGACCTGGTCGTAGAAGGCCACCAGGTTGGTTTAACAAGACCTGCCCCTAATGAACCCATGCTGGTTGCCCCTGAGCATACCTCCCCTGCTGGCCCTTGCTGGACATGTGCCAGGATAATTCTTTTGAAAAGCTTCCCCAGGACCAAGGTAAGACTCATGGGCCCATAGTTTCCTGGGTCCTCCTTCCTCCCTTTTTTGAAGATGGGGACCACATTGGCCCTTTTCCAGTCCTCTGGCACATCGCCCGAGCGCCATGAGTGCTTGTAGAGCTGTGCCAGAGGTCCTGCAATGACCCCTGCTAGTTCCTTCAGCGCTCTGGGGTGGAGATCATCAGGACCTGCAGATTTAAATACATCTAGTCCCTCCAGAAGTTCCCTGACAAGGTCCTCATTAACCGTAGGCCTGGGTGTGCCACCCACAGGGCTCTCGGGGGGGCAAGGAGGGGAGATATCCGGGTCCCTCCTCAGAAATATGGAGGCAAAGAAATTGTTGAATATGTCAGCTTTACCGTCAGGTGAGATGACCAGATTTCCTAGCGTGTCCTGCAGAGGCCCCACGTTACTTGGCACCTTCTTTTGCCCCCCTATGTATTTGAAAAAGGACTTATTGTTGTCCTTGATCTGGGTTGCTAGTCCCAGCTCTATTTCCGCCTTGGCCTTCCTGACCTCCCCCGTACATTCCCAAGCTACCGAGGTATAGTCCTCTCTTGTGATGGTCCCTCCCTTCCAACGGGTGTACGCCTCCTTTTTTGTTTGGAGACATTCCCGGATGCTTTTGGTGAGCCATGGGGGCCTTTGCCCCCGCTTGCCCTCTTTGATTCATGTAGGGATTACTTCCCTTTGAGCTTGGAGGATGTCTTTTATATTATTAATTTTTGGTTCTTCCAGTAAGCAAAAAATTACTTTTTCATACAAAGCTAGTTGTTACCACCTACACTAAGGATTTTGCATATCATGGCCCAAAAGTTTAACTCTATGTAAATGTTTTTTTCATGGTAAGTGCTGAGAGGTTAGAAATGTGTGGGTGTGTCTATAAGAGAGGTTTACTGCAGTTGCCTAATTAGCTTCACAGTAAATGTCTCTGAGTCTACACATGCAACCCTATTAGGCTGCAGGAAACTAATAAACTCCACAGCAGGTTAGTATTTGTAAATACAAGGTCTCTCCTGCTGCAGAATTTTTTTCATGCACAGCAATGCACATGTAGACACTGATGGGGCTAACTGGGACGTGAGGGTCCTTCAGTATGGGGGCTGCCTGTCAGCTAGCTCCTGCACTGGAGTACCCTTATACCTCAGCCAGCCCCTCCACAGCAGGTTGAGCTGGGTCAGGGTAGCCCTGGGTTGGCAGGCTGACCCCCGAGATCCTATGCCAGCCAGGGCTGCTCCAACCCAGCTCAACATGCTGCGGTCCTGGACACATATTCAAACAGCGCTCCTGGGAGCAATAAACTCTGGTGCAATATGTTCCGGAGTATTGCTTCTCGTTAATTGCATATGTAGATACACGCTGTGTGCGTTCCAGCTGAGACTTAAATTGAGAGTCAGGAAAAGGAGGCTGTAATTCATATTATTAACTAAGCCCCTTTTTGTTAAGCCATTCCATTCAGAATGACTAGATTGTCTCTGAACTATTCCTGGGAAGAACAAGACACATGGTACCTGATGTTCATTCTGATGTAATCCAGAATTGAGATCTGCAGGGTGCACCTTATAGGTGCTGATTTTCCAGTGTGTTTTTATGCATGTTGAGCCTGCTTGCCAAAATACCCTTACAGAGATTAGGTAGACAAGGTTCTTTGGGTGAATCTGATAACTTTTATACAGAGATTATACTGTCATGACTGGCATGATAGGTATTGTTATAATCAGTTAGAATAGGCCTAACTTTCATAGAATCATAAAAAGTTAGGGTGGGAAGGGACCTCAGGAGGTCATCAAGTCTAACCCCCTGCTCAAAGCAGGACCATCCCCAACTAGATCATCCCAGCCAAAGCTTGTCCTAGCCAGGTCTTGAAAACCTCCAAGGATGGAGCTTCTACCACCTTTCTGAGTAACCTGTTTCAGTGTTTTACTACCCTCCTGGAGAGAAAATTCTTCCTAATATCTAACCTAAACTTCCCTTCCTGCAACCTGAGACTGTTGCTCCTTGTTCTATCTGTGCGGGCCGTGTCAGGCCCCGGGCCCTTTTCGTCGCTCTGCTCGCGGGCTGTGGCCGGCAGCCCGGGCAGGCCGGGTCGGAGAGGGAGGTTGCCGAGCTAGAATTAGGCACAGACACATAACGGTTGATTTTAAGATTGTTTACTTACACCGAGATGGTCGCGGTGCAGGCTGAGAACTTGCTTGAGTTGCGGTTACAACAGAAAACACGAACACACGTGGAGTTTGCTAGGCTCCACGCAGACAAAACACGAACAATCACATGGAGTTTGCTAGGCTCCACGCAGACAGAACTCCGGATGTCCAGGACAAGTGCACATAAAACTCATCGGTACGTCTTATAGTAGGCTCTGTTCGAAGACGGGAAGAGGTGGGCAGTGGATCAGGCCGCCAAACTCCTCCGGGCAACACACAGGGTTTCTATTACCCTGCCACGCACACCCAGAGTCCCCACGAGATGGATGCGGAGTCCTCTTCGGCTTGGGCGGAAACTTCTCAAGCCTCTTATACGGCTAGCAGGCCAATCGCTAGCCGCCACGTGTGAATAATTTAGCACTAGCCAATTGCGGGGCACGAATTTGCATACGACGAGCGGGAACTCTTTGCACCATGCATTTCTGTGTTGCAAAGGAAAATGCACCCTGCAAAGACAGCTGCAAAGTGGTGGGAACACTTCCCTGCACGCAGGTTCTCTGCGCAGCAGAACTCCTCCGTGCAATGAAGCTGTAAACCCACGGGGATAATTCTTAGTGCCGAAGCACACACAAAAAATCAGACCTTTGGGTCATGACACTATCATCTACCACCACTGAGAACAGTCTAGCTCCATCCACTTTCAACTCCCCCTTCAGGTACTTGAAGGCTGCTATTAAATCCCCTCTCAGTCTTCTCTACTCTAGACTAAATAAGTTCCCTCAGTCTTTCCTCATAAGTCTCGTCCCCCAGCCCACTCCCCATTTTCGATGTCCTCCACTGGACCCTCTGCAATTTGTCTACATCTTTTCTGTAGTGGGGGCCCCAAAACTGAACACAGTACTGCAGATGTGGCCTCACCAGTGCTGAATAGAGAGAAAGAATCACTTCCCTTGACTTACTGGCAACACACCTACCAATGCAGCCCAGTATGCCTTCAGCCTTCTTGGCAACAAGGGCACACTGCTTTCACATATTCAGCTTATTGTCCACTGTAAACCCCAGGTCCTTTTCTGCAGAGCTGCTGCCCAGCCAGTCGGCCCCCAGCCTGTACCGGTGCATGGGATTGTTCTGTCCTAAGTGCAGGACTTTGCACTTGTCCTTGTTGGACCTCATGTGATTCCTTTTGGCCCAATCATCCACTTTGTCTAGGTCACTCTGAACCCTAGCCCTACCCTCCAGCTTATCTACTACTCTCAGCTTGATGTCATCTGGAAACTTGCTGAGGGTGCCCTCTATACCATCTTCCAGGTCATTGATGAAGACATTGAACAAAATTGGCCCCAGGACCGACCCCTGGGGCACTCCACTTGATACCAGCTTCCAACTAGACATAGAGCCATTGATTACTACTCTCTGAGCCCAATGCTTCAGCCAGTTTTCTACCCACCTTACAGTCCACTCATCCAGCCCATACTCCCTTAGCTTGCCCATGGGAATGTTGTGGGAAACAGTAGCAAAAGCCTTGCTAAAATCAAGGTACACCACAGACACTGGTTTCCCCGCATCCACAGAGCCAGTCATCTCATCACAGAAGGCAATCAGGTTGGTCAGGCATGACTTGCTCTTGGTGAATCCATGCTGACTGTTCCTGATCACCCTTTTCTCCTCCAAGTGCTTAGAAATGGATTCCTTGAGGATCTGCTCCATGATTTTTGCAGGGACTGAAGTGAGGCTGACTGGTCTGTAGTTCCCTGGATCCTCCTTTTTCCCTTTCTTAAAATGGGCACTATATGTTTGCCCTTTTCCAATCATCCGGGATTTTGCTCCTACTAAAGTCAATGGGAGTTTTACACTCACCTCAGTGTGAACCGAGTTAAGCCAGTTTTGAGTGTCTTGAAAATCGCACCCAATAACACTGATAACTACTGAGAGCTATAGGGGCTAGTTATCCAAGCCCTGTGCAAGCAGTACGCTTCCTTTTTATCAGGGGCTCCCTCAGTGATCTTCTGGGAACATCTTTTATGGTCTTATTGTGATGTTAGAAATCACAGAAAGGGACTTATGCGTGTGTCAGAAATTAATCCATTTGCCTTTTTGGTTGTCAATCTAATGCTGATCAAACCAAGGTTGCTCTATCAGTGATCATTATCATTGTTTGTTAAGCTTCTGCAGCATGCATAATGATCATTGCTAAAAGGCTTTAGTCATAAGGGGAATCAATTTGATCAAAGTAACAACCAATTTGCCTGGGATATTTTATAGAATTCAGCAAGAAAAGCATTGAGCCCAGGGAGCTACCTGATTGGCTATGCCTATTTACTTAACTCCTGTGCTGTCATGAGGAGAGTCAAAGATCTTTCCAAATAATCTTCTAGCATCCAAAGATTAATTCCTTCTAAAAGAGAATTAATCTTATGTTATGGGTTGTGAGGCCTGCTCTGTTCCCTCTAACCCAGGGGGTGCAAAATGTGGCCCATGGGCAGAACGCGACCCAGCAGGCCATTCTATCTGGCCCGCGGGGCCCCTAAAAATTTTAGAAAATTAATATTTATCTGCCTCTGGCTGCCTGTCAGATGGCCCTCGATGGCTTGCCAAAACTCAGTGAGCAGCCCTCCACTCAAAATAATTGCCCACCCCTGCTCTAACCAGTGCTTTGCTCTGTTTTCCATCCAGCATAAAGTTCAGGCAGGTTTAAGTAAGGAAGAACACTGATTGGAGGGCACGGGGAGGAACAAATGTGTACTCCATGGGACTCCTGCATGAAACAGCAAAACCCAGTGAAAATGCAGTGCAGGTGAAAGGCATGTTGAAATTCCCTCCCCTTTCTGTTAGGAAATTGATTTTGACAATTCCATTTTCATTTAGCTGCAATAGATTTGATCTAGATTGATTTATTTATGTGTTCTCCCTCTGTTCAGCCAGCAGCGGCTCTACACTGCCCTGTTATTTTTCTTACCCATTTAAGGTGCTATAATGCCCAGGCATTTAAGCAGTTTTATTTGCACAAAAGATGAATTACATCTTGCATTTTCAAAGGAGCATGAGGTTTGTTTTACCTGAGCGCTGGAGTAAAACTCAGGCGTTTTCAGGTCTGGTTCTTGTTCTGCTGCTAACTGAGTATGAGAGTTTTGCCAAGTTATATATGGTAATATTTCTTGGCATGCCAACATGAGATGCTAAATGCACAGTAGACTAATTTGACGGCACATTAGCGTGTCACGGCAAAAACTGTGCTATTGTGCTAATGTGCCGGCGAATTAGTCTACTGTGCATTAGCCTCACTAAAAAGGCATGTGCTGGCACAACTGCTCAGTAGCGCCGGTTACTGCGCATTTAGTTAGTATCTGTTGTTACAGGTATTAAACTTAATGTGCAGTAACCACAGCACATTAATGCACATGTAGACATGCCCTCTATGCTACATTTTTTCCCATGTGGAAAACAGGGACAAGAAGATTCATACTTAAGAGATGGGGTGATACTTGCTTCATGAATGTTTTCCAATCATATTCAGATTCCTAATGGAAGGTATTACAGAATAGCAAGGGATTTGTATTAGTTATTTATTATTTTATGTCAGCAAATCCAACGATCTATCTTATTTAATATGTTTTCCCTGATGAACGATACTTCAGAAGAAAACATATAGCTCTGTTGAACTTCCCACCAATACGCCATGCCTTGGGAATAAATCTCTTCGTACCCCAGTTATCTTCTTCTGCCTTGAATCATGAAGAAAAATAGCTCCTATTATTTCATCTTGTAACCATATATGCTACTTCCATTTAGGTGAATATCTAATTCTTCCTTGAATCTCACTAAACTATTTGCTAGCAAGTGGTTAAATGCATAAAATATGGTTAACCACAATGCAAATGGGTACTTGCATTTTTCTAAATAGAAGTGTAAATAAGGACTTTGCAGGTTTTGCCTTTAACTTTAGAATAGTGTCTAGATCTTGTATCATGGGAAAGGATAAATAGGAATGGACATTTGCTCCTCTCTGTGCCATCCTATGTTTAATGTATTCTTTCTCTCTGCCTGTCTGTACTAAGCAGTCTTTTTATACTGCTCCGAAGAGAGATTGTTCACCCACCTGTTCCTATAGTCACGTGTATTGGCCTTCTCTGCACCTTCTCAATTTATGTTGTCTTCTTCAAGATGAGGGGCCAAATTCAGCCAAGGCCATGCCAGTCAGGACAGTGAAGAGTTGCACTTGCTCATTTTATAGAAGCTGACCCCAGAAGATGAGACTATGCTTCCATGTTATATAGCAGCAGTGCTCAACCTTTTGGCCCTGCAGGCTAAACGAGTAGCACAGGGCCTGTCTGTGGGCTGGATTGTACCCTGCACCCCAGAATTGGACCCACATGCCCAGATCCAGATGGTGTTTCCCCCACCCAGCCCTTCATGCTAGGATCAGGGCCTCCACTTAATCCCACGTGCAGGCACTAGGGCCCCAGGACCCCACACAGCCTCTGCCCGGCCTAGCTCCATACACTGCAATCAGGGTACCAGGACCCTGCACCACCTCTGTCCAGTCCTGTGTGTAGGGATTGAGTTCTGGGACCCGACACCACCTCCACCTAGTCCCACATGCAGGGATTGGGCCCTCCATACTGCCCTGCACACTGGATCTTTCTTGAAGGGCCAGCGCCAATAGGGCTCCCCATGGACCCATGGAAACCTAATGGGCCAGATGACAAGGTCCTGGGGGCCGGATCTGGCCTGTGGGCTGTGGGTTGAGCACCCTGTTATTTAATAATGGAATATTTTTCAGAATCCTGCCATTGCTGTCCTATAAGGTTGCCTCACTATGGGATGTTATCTTAGTATTACAGCTTCTTTTACTCATTTCTGCACAGGCCGGAGCCATCTTCACGGAGGTGCCCACACAGGATCCTGGGGGTTCCTTAACTCGAGTAAACTGCCATAGTTCCTTTGACCAAACAACTTTGTTTTTGTCTACAAAGAGATTCATTTGCCAGCATCTCATCCCATTTCCTAGTTTAGGGCCCCTTCAGTAAAGTGCTGCCTAAGACATATTGAGTGCTCTCAGTTCCCGCTCAGAATTGGACCCCCTTACTCTTGGCCATCTTGATTAATGTTGAATCATTCTGATATTTTGCCTCCGAGCTAGCCATTAATAAACATAAACAGCACTACTTTTAATTCTTGTCTCTGGAGTAATGCACTATTAATCTCTTTCCCTGCTAAGAATTGGTCATTTGTTTCAACTCTTTGCTTCTTATCTCTTTACCAGTTTTTAATCCATGACAGGACTTTACCTTTCACCCCCTGGTTGCCAAGTTTCCTCAATAGCCTCTTGTGTGAAGCTTTATCAAAAGCCTTTTGAAAGTCCACTGGGTTCTCATTTATCCACTATGTTGTTAACTCTTTCAAAGAATTGTGGCAGAAGAGACAGAGTGATTGCCGTTTACAGAAACTGTGTTGGCTGGAACCTAACATTTGTCATAATTTTTCCCACTGTGTTTCTTTGAAGGCTGAGAAATTTATAAGTTGAGGAATCACTTATGGTACTTATTTTTTTAATGTAAGTAGGTACAGCCATGGCCACCCTCCAGTTCTCAGCACAGTAGGTCTTTTTAGTGCTACATTATGCAATTTTCATAGCTTAGCTATTTTGGTTTGTATTTTCAAAGCTTGGCTACTTTGATATTTTCTTCTTTCATGCCATACTCCCAGGGGAGTGCTACCCAATGCCGGGGGTATATTTGCAACTTAGTTCTTTAAATAATTGCATCATTGCTTTTTTTGCTGGGTTTTTCAACTTATCTGTATCTAACACTGCCTTGCCTTCAACACTTGTGAGGATTAACCCTAGGTCAAGTGTTTCCTCTGTCCTCCATGGTGGGGACCAGCAGGGAAATCATGTTAGCTTTTCTGCAAACCTCTTTCACCCCTTTGACTGTCTCCTTTTTATTTCTTGCTAAACTCACTGACTTCCTTATAAGCCACCTACTTCAGATGCATGCAAATGTAATAGTATATTCAACATTTACTGGTAGTTCCCATTTCTCTCAACCCTGTGCAAAGGGTTTGATGTGCCAGATTCTGCTGTGCTTTGCAAAACATCACTCTGTAGGAAGTTCATTTGGCTGCTCGCAGGGCAAAGTGCTACTTATTGGCTATGTCTACATGAGACGCTGACTGCACAATTGTTACTGCGCAGACATTTATTATATCATTGTATAAATAACTACTAACTGACTGTAACTGGAGTTACTGCGCAATAGCATTGCTGAATGGCTTTTTTGTGATGCTGACTGTGCAGTAGCTCATTACTGTTGTCCAATAGTGTCACATCATGCTTCATGCCATACGATGCTACTGTGCAGTAGTAATTGTCACAACCCAAAGTTGTGAGTTTTTGTTTGTGTGTGCTTCGGCAACGCTAAATTATGTTCCTGCTAAAATTGCAGCTTCCTTGCACAGTGGAATTTTCTGCTGTGGGAGAGAACTCCGGTGCAACGGGGAATTTCCCGCCAAATTTGCAGCTTCTTTGCATGGTGCATTTCTTTTGCATCTTGGAGATGCACGGTGCAAAGGAGTTCCCACCATTTGTATAAGAGTTTGTGCCACATTATTGGGCAACTCTAATATATGCATACATAACGGCTAGCGATTGGCTTGCTAGCCGTATAAAGGGCTTGGGTGGCTTCCGCCCAAGTTGGAGAGAAATCACTTGGAGAGAAATCACATAAAGAGCATGAAGATCTCTAAGCGCTGCGGATCCTCACGGACCCAACGCATTTCTTAAGCAGGCAACAGAGGTCTAAACAGCCTCTGGCATCTCCCCATCGCCGAGCGCAATCCTAGACGTATCCCTTTCCTATATGCTCAATTTTTGAACCCACAGAGCCTTAACAACTCCGGGGCCTGAGAACCGAACAGAGCCCATGGAGCTTCGACAACTCCGTGGGAAAGAATTGCTGAACCCGCGGAGCCTTAACAACTCCGGGGGCCAAAGGACTGAATTTGTCGTAGTCCTCCAACAAGGATTTAAGCAGAGCTGCACCTGGAAACTGTCCAGCCTACACCGCAACCATCTTGGGTGTAAGTAAATAATCTTTCAATCAACCATTACGCCTCTGTGACTAATTCTAGCCCATGCGTACCTTGCCGCCACGCAGTTTCCTCCGGCCCCGCGTGCCCGGGCTGCTGGCCACAGCCCGCATGCGCAAAGACGGGCCCGGCTCGCCCCCGGCCCGCACAGTAATGAGCTATTGCGAAGTCAGCATCTCATGTAGATGCAGCCATTGTGAGTAAAAGTGTCAGACTGAGGCCCTCGTCTTTATTTGGCAACTTCAGGATTTAATAGATTGGTATCTAAGATTTCACACAAACTTAGCATCTTATTAAACCACATCTAACTCTTTGGCATTTGACTCAGGCATCTTAATTCATTACATTATTATTATTATTATTATTTTGGTAATAATGTCACATGTTAACAACTGTCATTGTCATTCACTATCTTAAATTAAAGGAGATCCCTGGTGGCTGTTCCAATAAACAGTCACCCCTTTCATGGCTGTCTAGATTAGAAAAACAAGTCCAAGTTAACAAATAAGTATGTAAATATATTACTCTACCTCTACTTCAGGCTTTGTATGGGGCTGTAAGTAACTGGCCCTCTGTCATTCCACCCATGTAGGTGACACAGAGGCAGCATAGGGGGATGTCCACTATTAACGATCCCTAACTACTTTTTCTAAGCCAAACACACCTTAAGTGGCTTTACCTTTATGTGCATTTGTTTTGGAAATTGCTTCCTGATATTTTAGGGCCCCATATTGCCTAGTGCTGAATGTCTCCTGGAAAGTGCCGAACACTTAGTTTAACTCCTACTGAGTATCCTGCTCACGGGGAGGTGAGAGAACTCAGCAGCTCTTAGGACACTGCACGTCCCCAGGCCTTTAATCTCCATTTTACCTTCCATTTCATCTGTTCTACTGCATGAGCATCACTGTGATTGGATTTCCATTTTGACATCATTCTGCTAGAGTAATGAAACCAAGGGGGGCATATATCAAAATACAAAGAGTGAATGAATAACAGAGCACTTGTTGCATACTATGCAACAACACTTAGAAATATTTCTCTCCCAGTGGGCTCAACTCTTCACTGTGTTTCTGTTACACCAATGATATCCAGGGACATGTTGATATAACAATGGAGTAAGGCAGTAGGACATTGGACCCCCTGGGCTGAGTATACCCCTCATCTCTAGTTAACATGCCCTCTGGGCCTCTGCGATGGAAGCTTTGCCAGGGGACCGGACTGTACTGACAGTTTATCTGTGGCAGGTTAGAGGATCATATCTTGGGTTGGGTGTCAGGGTTGACTGTGTAATTTAGCTAAGAGGTTAGACAGTGATTTGCATAGGATGGTTTGGATATGGATGAGCCCACCTCCAGCAGGGCTGGACTAGATGACCTCTTGAGGTCCCTTTCAGCCCCACTTCTCTATGACAGGAAGTGCTGCAGCCTCCGGGAGAAGGTGTGTACACGAGCATTTAAAGAGTAAATGCAGCCCCCAAACTGGGTAATGCTGGACAAGAGGGAGGCAGAACTAGAGCATCCTGGGAGTTCACTAGTTCAACCTCTTCACACAGAGGAGCCTGTCAGTACTATTCCTTGTGCAAAATAGCTCGGTTCATTAGGGCAGGAGCACCAGCAACAGGAATGGGTATCTTTTGTCACATGGTGATCTTAGCTAATAGCAGGCAGTAGATTTTGGCTGCATTCACTTTTTTGTTTTAATTTGGGATTTCACCCTGTAAATCTCTGTTCTGTATGATATTTTCATAATTTCCATGTGTACCAACTGCTGTGAAAGCAAGCATCACTTTAATACTAGTTACCATAAGTGTCCCTAGGTAGGCATGAAAACCTGGTCCAATGGAAGCCGATACCACTGGTTTCTACAGAGTCAGGATTTCACCCCAGGTTTTTATCCCCACATTTTCTTTCTTAAAGAATGACTTCTATATCATTTACAGGATATGTGTCAATGCTTTCACCATGGAAGCAGAATAAATATTCAACCAAACATGGTCTAGCATAACCCTTCAACATCAACTAATGCATCCTTCATCTTTCAGACTGGCTACAGAACAGGGATGCAGGATTCAGTGGCACTCACAAGGTGCCCTGAACTATAACTCTCAATCAAGAGGATTACATCTCTACAGAGGTTTGAGGGCTGATAAAAGATGCAGGGTTCAAAAATTACAGAGACCAAGGAATCAGTGCTTAGGTCACATAACTTAAAGGGGAAAATAATGGAGCCATTGGTTGTGGTCTTTCTTATGGTACAAGCACCATACACAGCTGTGACTCATGGGACAGCTGGATTCAATTGTAGAGGGCAGACTGAACACTGGACAGTTCTGGGCAGAGAAGCCTACACCCTCTGTGTGTCACTAATGATAGTGACCCCCTTTGAAAACATTCTTAACATTAACTTACCAATTTCTTGAGGCCCGACCTAAAGGCAAGTGAAAATAATGTGGAAACTTCCATTAAGTTTAACAGGTTTTGGACCCAGTTCCTGAAAAGTAAAAACAAACATAAAATTGAGTAAATATACAAACAGCTGCCTGAACAGCAAATTTGAGAATGGCAGAGACTTTGATAGACCAGTTTTGTTAGAGAACAAGCCAATTTTCTAAATTAATTTATTCAAACTAAGTCACTGTTTATCTCAAGGGCAGAAATTAGATCTTTATTCTGTGTCCCAAGTGCAGAAAGTGTCATCTCCACAGAGCGACCCTTGTGTCTCCACCTCTGCAACTGTTAAATCCTGCTGTGTAGTTACATTGCTCTTCCACCTGCCCTTCCTTTTTTAAGATATTGTTCCTGATCTCCAGAGATCCACAGACCATTACTTGTCAAGGGACTTTTCCAGATTTTTTTGAATGTTATAAAACGAGGTACTCTGTGATGTTGATCTAAGCACAGGGTTGATCTCTTCTGATGGGATTGGTGAAGTTAATTTGCAAATCACAGAGGTGGGAAATGCAATTGCATTCCCTGCCTCCTCCCAGCCCACAGCTATTGACCAACAAGGTCTGAAATATGAGGTACAATGCCACCTTGGCTGGTGATGGCTTAGGAAATAAGTAGATAACATCTTCTCTACAATGAAGAGAATGAGCATCATTTGCTTAAATGGCAGTGGGCTGAATAATCACATAAAATAGCAAAGAATTTTGCTGCACCCCAAAAAAATAGAATAATGCCATAGAAGTCCTGCAGGAAACACATGAACGGGACTGAAATCGGAATGGGGAAATCGGATTTTGGTCAATCGCCCCAGAGATTTCAAAGAATAAAAAGATAAGCTGATACACTGTTCCACCAAAATAGACCTTTTCTTGTACTTATCTATGGGGCTAACAAAAAGGGGAAGATTGCTACACATCAGAAATGAATTATTTTAGGCAGAAATACAGTAACCTGTTTTACTCTTGCTAATGGTGATGATTTAACTTAGCCAGCAGAATACATTACAGGTACAGTTTATCCATCCTTGAAGTTTTGGTGAAGAAGGTTTATTTTTAATCTCGTTATAAATCACAGATTTCACAGATCTCGTGTTAAAATTTACCAGCTGCGGACTGTTGATGTTCTCAAAACTGGACCTGGCAGTATCCCAGGACCTGTTACTGGAACATGTGGCATCAAGGAGTAAATGTTTTTGTTTAAAAAAGCTTAAGCCAGCAAAATTGTTAAACTAGGAATATACAAATCAATAGTCTCAGTTCATGCTCCAGTACCTCTGAATTGATCTTCGCTCCCCAGACCACCTCCAGAACATGGAAATAAGACAGCTTTGGAAATTAAAAAAAGTTGTTTAGTAATAGACTAAAGATTGACTGGAATTCAAACCTCTCCAGAAAAAGTGTCACCTGCTACATTATGAAGTTGTCTTGGTTTCTTTCCCAAAATGAAGCACAGCTCTCAGGAACAAATAAAATGCATGGGCTTGCTACAAGGCAGACCTGAACCAGGCGCAGTTGGTATTTGCAGAACTCTGCAGAGCAAAGACCATCCAAACAACACATTAAATACCACAAAGCTGAATTTAAATGGGAATATTCAAAACAGTATGATGAGAGATGTGGCCCACAAACTGCTTGGTTCATGGCATCTCAGCTCTGCCAATGCAGCAGGTAAACGAGATAGCACAGAGACTCCAAATCCTTCGTGCATTGTGAACATCAGACCACACAGCTCTTCTCCTGCCATGAGCGATCCACTGAGAAGGGAGGGAATCTCTGACAACCTAAAAGAACAGGTGGAGGCTTTTGGAGAGAACTAAAATGAAGTCCATTTATGGAGGAGGAGGATGCAGACCCTTGATGGACCCTATTGCCCAGCAGAAAGTGCATGGAGCTGAAACTCTTGCTCCTCTGGAAGCAGCACAGACTGAGTTATCCAGTAATTTAAACCCTTGTGTTTTTCCAAGGGTGATTCTGTTTGTTAAGTAAAATGTGGTTTTCTAGCTAGAGCAAAGCTTGTGCTTGACCTCAGGGATAAGCTGTGCCGGCACAAGTGGTGCCTTGTATCCAGTACACACGATCTCTTCATATCTCATTAGAATTTCTCTCCCCACCTTCCCCCTCCCTCTTTTCCCTGCCAGTCTCCATATTTCTTCTGCTGACTGCTGTCTCAATTTCTTCACCCCTCTCCTCCACTTTTTTAGCTATTATTGACATATTTCTTCCACTCTCACCTCTAGCCTCTTTTTCTGTGTCAATGCCAAGGGTCTAAGCCAAACTTCCCAACCCTCAGGGTGAAAGCAGAACTCCCACTGACTTCTGTAAGGCAGGATCTCACAGGGTTTGAACCTGAGTCATGCTAGACAGACCCCCTCAGAAAATGCCAGTTCTTAGTCTTCCCTAATTATTTGGCTACAGAAAAATAATAGAGTGATTTTTATGTTGCAAAGGACTCAGAAGGACTACAACAGGTCAAAATGTTCTTAACACTGCAGGTTCCTATTTGAAATCTCTGGGTTGATCTTGTGACTCGTGTTTGCACATCTAACAGTGCTAACACTGCATGGCACCCCAGGGCACCCTTGAAAGGATCTCAAGGCAACTCTCTAGTTGAGAATCACTGGCTTAGCCCAACAGCACCCCATTCTAATTGGGGTTTTAGGCGTGACACCAATGCAAATCACTAATTCATAATAAAAAAAATCACAAAATACTTGTCTCCTGCAATGAGAAGGAGGTTTTCCTGCACAGCCAGGGAAGACTTTTCAATCCATATATTTCTCAGATAAAAAACAAGCATAATGCTTTTCTTTAAGCTTCCAGCCTTATTTATCCACTGTGGGCAAATAGAAAAAGGCACACACCAAAATGTTAGGAAGCCCTTTGCGGTTCATCTTTTAATAGAAGAGATAAGCACTGCAGGGTCAGAAATCCTGTCAGCTCTTAATAGTCCACCTTTGTGCATATTCCAGCCCTGGAGAGCTCAGTCCATGTCCCTGCACTGCAGGGAGACACCTTGATCTATGAAGTCCACAGGATTACACTAGAACAGCTTTGATCGTTAAGAAATTTTTACCCCCAGTTCTTCATCTGGAAATCTTGTGCTTTTGAATGCATGAGGATTAGGGTCTCTCAAGACCCAAGAGCTGATTATTACATCTTTGGTATAGGACTTGAAACAGGACCTGTCCATAAGGGAGTGCCTGTTCATTTCCTAGTAAGGAGAGTAAAGGCAGTGAAAAAATGTTCTCCCATTCTTGTTTTAGAGTCCCCCCGTAGCCTTCTGAGACAGAAATTTTGCCCTTTTAAACTGCTGAATATCACTTCCCTGAGCGAGCTAGGCAGCCACAAGCAAGAAATTATATCTTCTAGCTACTGTAGGAGTGAGAGGACTCATGCTCCCAAAGTTTCCTTTATTGTTCCTGGTCACTGTAATGAGAGTTACTGGAGAACAGGGATGGGAGAACATAGCTTTGATAGGAACAGGCTGTCACTACCTGTCCCAGTCCCTCTTTCTGGATATGGATCAATGCATTGTAAATGGGCCCCAATCCTGCGATTTCTCAGCTCCCCAGTTGCTGCTCCTAGCTCATGGGGTCCAAGATGCAGCCCCTGGGTTTGACACCCATTGTGGGCAGCGTGGCCCTGCAGTCCAGCTGCCCAGTGCCAGGTCCAAGACCTAAGCAAGGATTGATGCAGTCTGTATAAACCATATGTTCTCTGGAAGCAGTTCTCAACGGCACTATTGAAAAGCTATTTAAATCTGTCATGTGATTCTTGACAAGGTATCACTCAAACCCTCCAATATGCAGCACCTTTCCAAACTCCTGCCTGAACTACCTGACCAGTTTGATGGAGAGTTTATATCTACATTACTCTTTGTGATGAAGGAATGGGCTTCTGCCTAATATACAGGCTAGGCACCCAGAAGATCTGTATTGTATTATCAGCTGTGTTAGAAACTTTCTCTATTATTTTAGGATCCCTGGCATCCAGATCTGCTTCCAGAAATTGAATGGACCAAAGCTATGATCCAGGAGAGCTCACCCCTAAGAGTCCAGATTGCAAAACTCTGTGACTACAGAAACCCAGATTATGAGCAGAACATACCACTTTTCACAGTTTGTCTTGTACCAGGAACTGATTTCCTTTTCTTTGGCATGCAAGTATCTGCCTTAAAATGGAGCTTAGAAGCCTGCACTCCTTTAAGGACTGCCCAGCTGACAGTACCTGATTTGGTTAAAGATAACCCTCTCTCTAAGCTTGTACCCTACTCACCAACGGGTCCATGTCCTATAGCAGAAAAGAGAAACACTGTCCCAGAGCTGTCTTTCAGAAATAAACATGCAAGAGTCTCCAGCCCCCTGGATTCCTCCTCACCCAGTTTCCTGTAGTCCCGGTAGCCTCTTCTGTAATTTTTCTTCCTGTAAACACTGAAGTGATAACAGGCTCATAGGGTGTTGACCTGAAGCTGAGGTGGGGGGGCAGGCAGGCTGACGCACAAGCTTTATTTCCATTCTGTGCTCTCGGTTTTCTGTACTCATTTTATTGACAGGTTCACACAGCGTGGGTGGGCTAGGAGATGGCAGAACAAATGCAAAGAACCAAAAAGCCCACTTGGAAGCACAGCAGTAGGGCAGAAAACAAGCATATTCCAGCAAAGAGTCATGGAGTGCTGATAGGGATGAGAGGAGAAATGCAAACCTAACTGGGAAACATAAATACTTGTATAAGACCCTTATCATACTGCAATTGTCCCTTCAGTGCTGGGCGAGGGAGGCATGTGGGGGCAACAATGTCTGGCAATACTTGCCTAGCTGAATTGCTGCTAGAGAAGGTTGGCAGAAGAGTGTATTAGGAAGTTTTTAATTAATTTTTTTTCTCAGAAAATGCTGATTCAGAAACCGCCCCCCACAACTTGCTGGGAATGACTGGTTCTGATAAATGTTTCAGCTCCAATATTTTGTGTGTTTTATTTTAAAATGTAGTCAGCAAGAAATAAATAAATGCAAGTAGTTGGGAAATATTGTGATTTACTTGAACCATTCTTTTTTCTTTTCTTGTCTCGATCTTATTTTTGGTTTGTGAACACAGTGGCAGATGGGGGGCGGGGGGTGGGAGGGAGAAGGGAGTGCTGTACTTGCAACGCCCTTTGATTCCTGCAGCACCAAAAGTTTAAAACCAACTGCCCGGCAGCAGCGGCATTTCAATTAGGCAGTGCTGAGGGAGTCACTTGACTTTATGGCTCATTATACTCTACCTGATCCCTGCTAAACTCTTCACTCCATGGGCATTAATGACCCTTTCTTCCTGTTAATAGTCTTGATGTTCCACCAATCAAGCTGTCCTTTGTTCTGCAACTTTACTGCCGGTTAGTTGCTCCTGGTAATAAAGCTCCTTCACAGCCCTGCAGATTGCTTTTAATTCATTCCAGTGAAGTTTATATTTGCTTTTGCTTCAATCTTAAACTGAACAATACAGCCCTAGGCCCCTAGTGTATTAGTAAAGCTTCTAGTTTATTTTTCACTGGAGAAAAATATGTGCTGTTTTACGTGTGATGATACAACACACCACCAGCACCTCCTTTTTCAAAATTCTAGATCCGCCCATGTGTGAACATTTTTGAGATTGTGACTTTTTGTTCCCCTTGGGGGTGAGAAAACTCCTTATATCTTAAAAATATGTTGCATGAAAAACCCTGGCTGAAGGCACTGGGAAGCTGGATGACCCTCAAATGTTGTTGTGTGAAGTGCTGCAGTGGGTACACTCACAACAAAGGTTATCCAAAGCACAGTTGTGCAATGGGTATTTAACCCAAACAGTACTATTAACAGTAAACAAGCCAAAGCAACGGTAGTGATTCTGGTCCTAGCAATAACAGTGTTGCATAAAAATGAACCTGTTCTCCTGGGGGATACTGCTCCTGGCATATCCCCACCTGCTTGATACCTCCCAGGACAATTAATTGAGAGCATCCTTGTGGCCTACTCATCTTTCTAGTGCAGAGGGGAGACAGACCCAAACCACCCAGATCCTAGTCCCATTGATTCAATGTCTGCTCTGACTACAGGGAACCCCAGTATGCTGTGCCTGTGAAAGGGGCTATGAGTTGCCTTCTGCCTTCTCCCTCCCTTGCCATCTGCATTGGCCTAATCTGGGACTAAACATTTACATTATTAGCCCTGACCCACTATCTGACTATTGGGGAATCCTCTTGGGGGACAGAATTCCCTGGGCCTGAACTGCTTCTATAACCTGGCCCCTAGTGAAGCACTGGTCTGAATCTCACTTATTTGGTGTCAGGAATAAAGGCTGAGATTTTCAAAGATGCCTCAGGGAGATAAGCACCAGCCTTCTTTGAATGGCTGCATACTCAACTTCAGTTTGAAAGCTGCAGCAAGACTGTCAATCTCCTGTTTCTCTTTCTCATGCTTTAACCAGGTGCCTGAGAGGAGGGTCCTTTATTTGGGTGCCAGCACTAAGATCCATGGTGAATAACATTTTATGTGTGCTTCATTTAGATATACCTTTGATTTTTTTAAATTAAATATCTTGGTGGTTACCACTGGCAGACACTTCTCAGACCAGATTCAGACATGGTTTGAGCAGCAATGACTTAGTCACTAGGGATGCGTGTAGATGAAACAGGGGCCCTAAATTGAAGTGGTGGGTTTTTAAAAACACTGCTTCAGTTTAGGGCCCTTTAAGCCCCTGTGTCATGCACATATTCGAACTTACCTGCTCTCCGGCAGCGGGGAGGGGAGGGTGAGCTGCTGGTGGGCAAAGCAGCCCCTGGGAGGAGGGGGAGGAGCGGGCTGGTGCTTCCCTCCGCGGCAGCGGCGCCCCCCCCTCCGACAGCCCCCTCCTGCAGGCACCCAGCTCGGGCAGTCCCGGGGGACACTGTAGCCTCATAGGGAAGCATCAGGCCCCTGCACAGCTCAGGCAGGCAGGCTCCAGGGAAAAAAGACGGAGCCTACCTTTCTGGGCTGCTGCCAGGCTGCCTGCATGGGCTTCCTGCAGAGCCCCTTAGCTGCACGTAGCCCAGTGCTTTGCTCCATGGCTGTAGAAGGAGTTTTAGTTTGCTGCACCCCAAGTCATTTAAGGTGCATTACTTTGCCAAATTTGCTACAGCGGCTGGAATTACTGCACAATACGCTGCCGATGCATGCAAACACCAACACCATTAAAATGTTGCAAAAGCATTTAACCTGCTTGAAAGTGCTGTGCACACGTGCCCCTCATTTCATCTACACATGGCCTAGTTTCCCACCATCACAGCTGCTCTGAATTCTGTCCTTACCCTTCATGTTTAGGAACATGAAGTGGTGGCTCTGTCGGTCCTCAGGTCCTTACTTTTGTTGTGGTTCTTCTGATGGAGGATGTTCACACCATACAGATAGGGTGCTTGCAACGTGTAGCTCTGTAGGACCTGAGGCATCCCTCTCACTAGGAACACCATAATGTCCCTTTCAGGAGATAGGCCTATCAGATGGGGGTTTTAAAGCTTGCCTCATGGTTAAAGCCCTGCAGGGAGGCTCAGGAGGTGGGAGGTTCTTCACTGGCTCTGCTACAGGTGTCCCTTTTGACCCTGGGCAAGTTACTTCATCTCACTAGCCTTTGTGAAATGCGGATAAGGACACTTCCTTTCCTCTATCCTTTGTCTGTTTTGATTGTGAGCAGGGACCGTCTCTTACTCTGTGTTTGTACAGTGCCTAGCACAATGGAGCCCTAATCATGCACTAAGTCCTACAATAATATGAATAAACAATTGCTTTATCTTGAGAATCAAGAGGCTGGGTGTAATTTTCAAGGTCTTTGCCCTTTGCTTTTGTTGCATGCTTAGTTTTCTCAGATAAAACTCCAGGGTGGCTTAGCCAAAATAGCTCGGGTGTTGTTTATGGCATCTAACTTACACAGACCAGTGCATCCTTAAACACTTGCTTAGGGCAGTCGTGGCGGCGTGTTTACACCTCTGTTTACTGTTAAACCCCTTCCAGAAGGCACTGAGGGATTTTTCTTGTTCATTTAAATCTGTTGTTGCCCATCCTGCATGATTTTTTAAGCAAGATGGTGACTTACATCCTGGGTCTCTAACTGTGTAAAATTATTTTGATCCTTCTTGGGGTGTGTGCACTAACATGCTGCATGTGATCTGTTTTACAGGAAGAGACAAATCCTGAGAGGTACCGAATGTCTGCTGCTCACATCCAGGCCACTTCTCAACACTGCGCAAAATAAGCTCCGTTGCCTCTATTCTTATGTGTTGGGCCAGCTTCCTTTTCGAAATGAATTTAGTGGCACTGACTCACTGCTCACACTGGTGACTTTGCTAAGATTATTCTTGATTTATTCTGCTATGAGTGAAAGGAGGGTCAAATCCTCTGTGTTTAGTCTGAGTCAGCTGGCATTATCTGCCTTCTTTTTCTAGCCAGCTGTTCCACCCCAATCCATTTACGAAGATAGTAAAAGCACCTAAACACATCCTTCTCAGTAAGTCTCTCCAAACTAAAAACAATCTTATGTCCCCCAAAAAGAGCTACAAGTCACTGGTTGCACAGGGCCCAGTCATTCCTGTGAAAAAGTGTGTGTGTGTGTGTGTGTGTGTGTGTGTGTGTGTGTGAGAGAGAGAGAGAGAGAGGGCATGGAGGAGGTAGAAGTCTTCATAAGGATCCTCCTGCTGGAGCTTTCTCCGTGGTGGTCTGACAGGAGTCACCTTTCTGTGCATATGTAAAGCTCAGCCTTTAGCACACAGTGGGCTTGAATATAACTTCTAAAAAGAAGGACAAAGTACCCCATCGTCACACAGTCCTTTCCTGAGGCTTTTCTATTTAGGCAGGAGCTGGTGCACTTACAGTACTGTCAGAGCAGGCTACACAAGACCCAGGTGTTTGGCAGACTCTCAGATGCAGAGTGGAAGAAAACAGCAGGAGCATTTCAAACCAGGAAGAACAGCAGTGCCTGGAAAGTTCAGCTCGTGAGAGGAGGGGGTCTGGGAAATCCTGGTGGCTAGTGCCTATTTGAGGTAAAGCACCTGTGACAGGGTGCCTGAAAAACCCTGCTGTGGGAATGCCAGGGAGGAAACAAAGAAGATGAACTTAACCTGAGAAGCAGGAGAAACTGCGGCAAGCCTGGATGAAAAAAACACCATGTCTCACTTTGGATATCTATCTTCCATAACACCAAAGGCATGACAGGCTATTTTTCCAAAGGGCAAGACACTACCATCTCAACAGGGAGGCAACGCGGCTCTAGGTGGCATGTCATCAACCTCTTACAGCACCCAACAGCTCAGACCAGGGGTGCTCATAGGGTGGCCATCATAGAGGACATTCCGGTTTTCTGCTATTCTGTCCTCTATTGATACGAAACCCAACGCCTTTATATCTGGTTTCAAATCAATAGAAGACAGAGGACAACTGGACTGCCCTCTATGATGGCCATCTTAGGTGCTCAACCCCCGGGGCCATGTCCTCTGGCAGACCCCAGCCTCCTCACAAGTCTATGGAGAGCCCTGCAGGCCATGGCCCTGCACACTAGATCAGGCACACAGGGTGACATGAGACCCGATCTCAGCACATGGGGCCAGGCAAGGGTAGCACAGGGCCACAGAGCCTGATCCCAGCATGCAGGCCAGGCAGGGGTGGCATGGGGCCTGATCCCAGCATACAGGGCCTGATCCAAATGCATAGGGGCAGTGCAGGACCCGATCCAACCCACAGACCGGTCCTATGCCATTCATCTAGCCTATGGGCCCAACACCTTGAGCACCACTGGCTTAGACTGGCAGTATTCAGAGCAAGCTTTTGCAGTACTCCCACATACCCCTTTGGTAACTCCCATTGTTTCATGGTCCCAAATGGTGTTCAGATTCTCTGCAATGTACCCAAAACAGGCCAGTTGAGTATTCCCCTGCGTGTTTCGATGTTGCTTATACACAAATGTGCAAAAGAGACTCCATCCAGACCACAGCCCAGGCATTGCACTGGAACCAGCTGGCAGTGGCCTTTCACTGGGACCAGCTCAAGCACAAAGAAGTCAGGATGCATGAAACAGAAGCTGCATATTGACCCTTAGAAATGAGCCAGCCACTCAAAGGTGCTACCTTCACCACAAGCACTCTCCTTCCCTGCCAGCCAGCAGGAACGGCCCTTGCCCTATGGATAAAAACAAAACAAGAGTTTGCAGATCAGATTTTGCTCTTCTTACATCCAGTCAGCAGCTGCCTAGTGAAGAGCAGGGCAGGAGGAGGCAGCCACTCCTCTACTCCTCAGCCCCCTTGCAGAGGCATCAGGCTCCAGCACATAACTCAGTGCAGATGCCCCTGAAAGCCAGTGCTGGGGAGGTGGAAAAAAATCCACTGCCAGTGCCCAGAGAGTCCAAAGAGGAGTAAGCTACAGTAAACTGAGGCCACTTTACTCCTGAATGAGAGCAACTACACAGGGGTTTAACATACTCTAAGTTCCACGAATTGACTGTATGCCTTCTCCCCTGCAAACATTATATCTAGGATTTCAAAGTAGGAAGAATGAGGGGAGCAATGACCAGGGTTTCCATCCTCACCCCATAAGGCTCCCTCAGTCTGGGGACAGGAGAAACCTTACTGAGGGTGCAGGAACAAACCATCCCAATGTGCAGGAACAATAGCAAATGTGGCAAGCGACCAGCTTGGCTTAGCAGGGAACTCTTCTGTGAGCTTAAATACAAAAGGAAGCTTACAAGAAGTGGAAACTTAGACAAACAACTAGGGAAGAGTATAAGAGTATTGCTCGGGCATGCAAGTCAAGGAGGCCAAAGCACAATTGGAGTTGCAGCTAGCAAGGGATGTGAAGGGGAACAAGAAGGGTTTCTACACGTATGTTAGCAACAAGAGAAAGTGTGGGTCGCTGATTGAATGGGGGAGGCAACTTAGTGACAGATGAGGAGGAAAAGGCTGAAGTGCTCAATGCCTTTTTTATCTAAGTCTTCACAGGCAAGGTCAGCGCCCAGACTACTGCACTGGGCAGCACAGTTTGGGGAGGAGGTGAGCAGCCCTCAGCGGTGAAAGAACAAGTTAGCGACTATTTAAAAAAGCTGGACATGGACAAGTCCATGGAGCCCGATGGGATGCACCCAGGAGTGCTGAGGGAGTCGACTGATGTGACTGCAGAGCCACTGGCCATCATCTTTGAAAACTTGTGGTGATTGGTAAAGGTCCTAGATTATTTGAAAAGGGCCAATATAGTGCCCATCTTTAAGAATGGGAAGAAGGAGGATCCAGGAAACTAAAAACCAGTCAGCCTCACCTCAGTGCCTGAAAAAATCAAGGAGCAGGTCCTCAAAGAACACATTTCTAAGCACTTGGAAGAGAAGAAAATGATTAAGAACAGTCAGCGTGGATTCACCAGTGGCAAGTCATGCCTGACCAACCTGATTGCCTTCTGTGATGAGATAACTGTCTTTGTAGATGTGGGGAAAACTGGATGTAATATAACGACTTTAGCAAGGCTTTTGATACAGTCTCCCACAGCATTCTTGCAAGCAAGCTGAGGAAGTATGGGTTGGATGAATGGACTGTATGGTGGATAGAAAGCTGGCTGAATTGTCAGGCTCACCAGGTAGTAATCAATGGCTCCATGTCTAGCTAGCAGCCGGTATCAAGTGGAGTGCCCCAGGGATTGGTCCTGGGGTTGGTTTGTTCGATATCTTCATTAATGATCTGGCATAGAGTGCACCCTCAGCAAGTTTGTGGATGACTCCAGCCTGGGGGATGTAGTAGATAGACTAGAGGATAGGGCTAGGATTCAGAGTGACCTAAACAAATTGGAGGATTGGGCTAAAAGAAATCTTATGAGGTTCAACAAGGGCAAGTGCAAAGTCCTACACATAGGATGAAGAATCCCATGCGCTGCTACAGGCTGGGGACTGACTGGCTAAGCAGCAGCTCTGCCAAAAAGGACCTGGGATTACAGTAGACAAAAAGCTAGATATAAGCCAGCAGTGTGCCCTTGTTGCCAAGAAGGCTAACAGCATACTGGACTGTATTAGTAGAAGCATTGCCAGCAGATCTAGGGAAGTGATTATTCCCCTCTCTTCTTCACTGGTAAGGCCACATCTGGAGTACTGTGTCCAGTTTTGGGCCCCCCATTGTAAAAAGGATGTGGACAAGTTGGAGAGAGTCCAACAGAAAGCAACAAAAATGGTTCGGGGGCTGAAACACATGGCTTATGAGGAGATGCTGAGGGAACTGGATTTATTTAGTTTGGAGGAGGGATTTAATAGCAGCCGTCAACTACCTGAAGCAGGGTTTGAAAGAGGATGGAGCTAGACTGTTCTCAGTGGTGGCAGATGAAAGAACAAGGAGCAATGGTCAAGTTGCAGCAGCAAGGGAGGTTTAGGTTGGATATTCAGAAAAACTTTCTCACTAGAAGGGGGGTGCAGCACTGGAACAAGTTACCTAGAGAGTTGGTGGAATCCCATCCTTGGAGGTTTTTTAAGGCCCAGCTTGAAAAAATCCTGTCTGGGATGATCTAGTTGGGGATGGTCCTGCTTTGAGCAGGGTGTTGGACTAGATGACCTCCTGAGGTCCCTTCCAACCCTCATTTTCTATGATTCTGTGACAGGAGTTGAAAAACCCAGCTGCTGGATCCTCATTCATTCTCCGGTATGAGAAAATTGGGAATATGTGTGAATTATCCCAGTGGTTGTCCCGATCAGATCACCTGGGGCAGCTCCCTGCTGTAACTCAGAAGGCTTTGCAGGAAGCGTTCTGAGTTACACCCATCCCTCCCGACCAAACAGAAGTTCCCCGTTGGTTTCAGTGGGGAGGGGAATCTAGCTGCTGCCTGGTTTCCCTCCTCCCTCCCAGCCTGTCCCTGTTTTCAGAAAGGGAGAGGGGAGGGAGCAGAGGCAGCTCATGGTTCCCCAGCCATTGCTGGAGGGTAGAGTGGGTAAACTGGCATCCCCCCCCACACCTCAGGAGGGCTCCAATACACCTGCCCCAACCTCCAGTGTAGGCTGAAAAAACCACAGACCGAACTCCCTCCGCTCGTTTCCCTCCTCCAATTCTGAATACAGCTGGCAGGCTGGCAGGCAGGCAGACACAAGTTACAGAAGATGCTCTATTTTGAAATGTCTTCATCTGAATCCCCATTCAATGCAGCTCAGATTTTTTTCCCGATCAGACATTTTTTAAGCTGTCTGCAGCCATGCACTTGTGTTTGGTCATGGCTATAGGCCGTTTTCTGTGGCCAGATCAGGGGGCAATTGTCACTAACCATAAGGACAGGTGAGCAGTAGAATAGGCTACCCCAGCAGGTTGTGGGATCTCCTTCACTGGTGGTTTTTAAAAGCAAATTAGAGTTAGACTAACAAGTGTCACAGCTGGGGTAGCCACACTTATCCTGCCACACAGCAAGTGGGTGGACTGTGTGATCTCCTGAAAAACGTTTCTATGATTCTGTGTTTATGGGCTCAGGAGAGTGAATGCTCAGAGGTGAAGCCCCTAGGTTAATTGGAGAGCTTGACTGGTGAATTGACATTTGCAAGGATATAAGCTTTTGAAGGCTTGGAAGCATGTATGTGCACAGCCTAGTATTTCCTTCTTTCCTTACATAACGTATCCTTTAATTAATGTGGGTCTATGTTAGCCAAATATTAGTCCTGCTGTTGCAGCTTCCCCTTAGGCATTTTGCATTCTTCCCTTAGGAACAGGGCTGCTACTTGATAGTTAATCTGTCTAGGTATTTTTAACTTTTCCATCACTGTGGTTTCTCCTAACTTACAAAAAATTAAGTCGAGACCTGGTTCTGCTGGGATATGAACCCCTGGTTTCAGATCCTAAGCTTGAACCACTAAACTTTGCCTTCCAGGCAACACAGTTCACTAACCATCTGAGATGGTGCAGAGTCACTTGGAGGAACTGGATGCCTTTAAGTCGGCAGGCCCGGATGAGCTCCATCCGAGGGTGCTGAAGGCACTGGCCGACATCATTGCATAGCCACTGGCGGGAATATTCAAACGCTCGTGGCGCACAGGCCAAGTCCTGGAGGACTGGAAAAGGGCCAATGTGGTCCCCATTTTCAAGATGGGGAGAAAGGAGGACCCAGGCAATGATAGGACAGTCAGTCTCACCTCCATGTAGGCAAAGTCTTTGAAAAAATTATCAAGGCTCACATTTGCAAGAGCCCGGCAGGACAAATTATGCTGAGGGGAAACCAGCACGGGTTCATGGCAGGTAGATCATGCCTGACTAATCTAGTCTCTTTTTATGACCAGGTTACAAAACACCTGGACGCAGGAGTAGGGGTTGACGTCGTATACTTAGACTTCAGGAAGGCCTTCGATACGGTATCCCACCCCATACTGGTGAACAAGTTAAGAGGCTGTGACGTGGATGACTACACAGTGGGTGGCGAATTGGCTAGAGGGTCGCACCCAGAGAGTCGTGGTGGATGGGTCGGTATCGACCTGGAAGGGTGTGGGCAGTGGGGTCCCGCAGGGCTCGGTCCTTGGACCGATACTCTTCAATGTCTTCATCAGCGACTTGGACGAGGGAGTGAAGCGTACTCTGTCCAAGTTTGCGGATGACACAAAGCTGTGGGGAGAAGTTGACAAGCCGGAGGGCAGGGAACAGCTGCAAGCAGACCTGGACAGGTTGGACAAGTGGGCAGAAAACAACAGGATGCAGTTCAACAAGGAGAAATGCAAAGTGCTGCATCTAGGGAGGAAAAATGTCCAGCACACCTACTGCCTAGAAAATGACCTGCTGGGTGGCACGGAAGTGGAAAGGGATCTTGGAGTCCTAGTGGACTCCAAGATGAACATGAGCCGGCAGTGTGACGAAGCCATCAGAAAAGCCAATGGCACTTTATCGTGCATCAGCAGATGCATGACGAATAGATCCAAGGAGGTGATACTTCCCCTCTATCGGGCGCTGGTCAGACCGCAGTTGGAGTATTGTGTGCAATTCTGGGCACCGCACTTCAAGAGGGATGCGGATAACCTGGAGAGGGTCCAGAGAAGGGCCACTCGTATGGTTAGGGGCCTGCAGACCAAGCCCTACGAGGAGAGACTAGAGAACCTGGACCTTTTCAGCCTCCGCAAGAGAAGGTTGAGAGGCGACCTTGTGGCTGCCTATAAGTTCATCACGGGGGTACAGAAGGGAATTGGTGAGGTTTTATTCACCAAGGCGCCCCTGGGGGTTACAAGAAATAATGGCCACAAGCTAGCAGAGAGCAGATTTAGACTAGACATTAGGAAGAACTTCTTCACAGTTCGAGTGACCAAGGTCTGGAACAGGCTCCCAAGGGAGGTGGTGCTCTCACCTACCATGGGGGTCTTCAAGAGGAGGTTAGATAAGCATCTAGCTGGGGTCATCTAGACCCAGCACTCTTTCCTGCCTATGCAGGGGGTAAGACTTGATGATCTGTTGAGGTCCCTTCCGACCCTAACATCTATGAATCTGTGAATCTATGAAATCTTCAGGGCCCGATCGATATATTAATGCAGCTTGATATCTGCAGACATTAGGATGACCTCATGCTACTGAGCACAAGTCAACTGATCCCTCAAGGTGCTGGTGGGTAAAACAGGTGGAGTAAATTCTGCCTCACCCAAGAAAACACAGCATATGAATGTCTAGACTGTGTCAAACTTGCATGTAATAAACTCTTAATAACCAAGTGCTGAACCAGCTGAGAAGGTCAAGTAGCGTATCAGCTAGAACAGCTGGATCTAATATGAAATGAATCAAGATGATACATTGTTGGCATTATAGAAATAACAGGTGTATGCTGGGTTGGTTATAGCAGCTTGCTGACTTATGGAGGCAACTGAAGAGAGACTCACATAATGATGAAGTATCATTCCTTTCCCACTCATTGAAACTGAGATGACAAGAATCTAGGTCTGCAGCAGATGTTAATACGCCGATTCTTGATGACCAGTTCACAAATATGATGCATATAAAGAAAATGTTAAGACAAAATGTGTTTTTGCTCAGTGATGTTTATAAAGAGGAATGCAGCACTGGAGCAGATTGCAAAGTAATGAATACAACTTGCAGATCTGATGTGTTTTAGCATCCTTACAAGTTAATCTTTAAAGCCTCCCTCTAGTCAAACAGGCTCATCAGTGCCTGGGGTAGCAGCCTTCAGCAGATGTGCAGAAATCGAGATGAGATGGACTCTCATCAGTTTGCTTTCCTAGACCTTGATAATGATGATCCTGGGTGAGAACAGCAGCTGCATTGCTTGGGCTCTCTCATGATGGCTAATTTACAGTGAGACAGGGTGGGCCAGGTATAGGCAAACCAAATGGTTTCAGGATTTGTAATGAGCTTTCTTTCGACTAATGCTCCAAAGAACAGAGATCCTCTTACTCCCAGCTGAGGTGTGTTGCTGCAGTTTTCCTGAAGCAGTAAAAGGGATTAGCTAATAAATAAAGAACAGAGAAACAGAAATCTGAAATAAGAAACAGAATCCCTCCCTGTGGTAAATTGCTGAGCTTCCTTACTGCTGTGTGTAGCCAATCAAGGTAGGGCAAGTGAGTTATTTTCTAGAGATGTCCTGCAATAGCCCAGGATGGTATCTGCTGTTCTAATGTAGGTGCCCGTTTCCCAGCCAGCGTGATCTGGTGGAGAAAGTACTGGTGTCAGGCACAGAGCAGTAGGTTCTTCTTCTCGCTCTGCCCCCCCTGAAAAAGGTTTAAGACCTGCAATCTCATGTCAGTCCTGTTGAGGTGAATCAGGAATAACTCCCCTGAAATCTGCAAAGTCACAGGCTTGGAGCCCAAGGAGAGCTTGGATCTTTCCTCAGGTACATGCTCCATACCAGAGTAACATTGCTGCAAGCCACTCCAGTGGGCTGCAGGCCTGTGAATCACCACTTCTGATTCAGTTCCCATCTCTTGCCATGTTGCCAGCATGCAGCCTGAGGTGAATCACAAGGCTTCAGATTGCCTTTGCCTCAGTTTACCTATCATTTCCATATAACGTTTCCACAATTCTACCCATATTGCAATTCATAAAGCTGCTCTTGCTGATCTATATAGGTGCTGAGTGCTTTGTGGGCATCTGCATCCCAAGGGGTGTCTGCATTAAGCTTGGAAACCCTTTGTCTGACAGCAGGGACGTTGCAGACCGTGATTTACACAGCTTGCTTAGCCATGCTCTTCCCCAGATTCTAGATCTCTCAACTCCTGAGAGCAGCAAAAAATGTGAGACTGGGCTTGGCATCATGGTTGAAGTCTGGACTTTCTTCTGCCCCAAGCTTGGAACGTTGTTCTGAAAATGCCATCTAGGGTTAGAGCAGCAGCACCCGCTAGTGTCAGATGGCGTTCTCATCCCTGTGGTCCAGACACTGGGAATGTGCAGTGCTGCCTGGGCAGGTCTCATGATCATTGGACTCAGCAACTTGAGAGTTAAGCACTTTCAGAGATTTCTCACAGGTCCTCTTATCAACCAACAATGTGTATCCAAAGAATGACAAGGTTCTTTGGGTAGATGTGATATCTTTTGTTAGACCAACTGAGTAGCTGGAAAAAAGTTCTTAGCAAGCTTTCGGGTGCAATCACCCTTCTTCAGGCCTCTGCTGTTCTGAGACTCCAAGGAATGAGAGAAGGGTTCCTGAAGATGGGTGATTGCACCTGAAAGCTTGCTAAGAACTTTTTTTCCAACTACTCAGTTAGTCTAATAAAAGCTATCGCATCTACCCAAAGCACCTTGCCTGCCTATGTCCTTAGACCAACGTGGCTACAACCAAAAACCCAGAAAATATCCAAAGAATGACACCGCCCTTTAGCTAAGAAGGGTTGCCCTGCACATTTGAGTACATTACTAAGTACAATCTCTGCAAGCTTTTTTTTTCCAAGAGAGTGGGTAAGTTCCTTCTGCAATAATGAACTGAGCAGTGAGTCTTAGCTTCAGAACCCTCTGAAGCAACTAGTCAGCTGGCAAAGCAATTACTGACAAGCAGCAAAGTGCTGATAGCAATACAGAGACTGTGTCTAGCAGCAGATTCTGGCTATTCCCATGAGAAAGCTGGGAGGGCCAAACTGTTGAGATTACTCTTTCTAGGATGTATAATTCACTTGAAGATGAAATTTAAATCTTGTGCCTCTATTTAAAGTGAACTGAATTTCTCTTTGATACACAGTAGTGCTTTTCAGTTATGTATCTGTACCCACTTGATCCATGGAGTTAAAAATAGCCTCTTCAAAGCCAGATTCTGAAATGTGTTTCTTAGCTGGGTTTTACCTCCTCCATCATGGGCCCAGACTAATTTGTTATTGTTGAGTAGGTTGGTTATTGTTTGACATAGCATTACTAAAAGCCACTGGACTGCTGCCATACTAATATTTGTTTTTAAGATCAGGATGTGGTTGGTTTTTGAAAAAGTACCCACACACCTGTATAAAGATATAAAATCAAAATCAGTCAAACATGCCCTTGATAGTAACCCTTTAAGCTGGAGGTCTGAACACCTTGGGCAATGGAAATATGATTGTGGAACCCTTCCTCTTTAGAATAGCGCCTCGATCCAACCCAGATCATTATAATAAACTCCTCAAGGCAGGAGACACATCTACCTGAGTGTGTGCACAGTGTTTAGCACAATGGAATCTCCATCCTGATAAGCCAAAATGCCAACCCCACACTTGGAAACCTTGGTGACCATTTTGGCTGATAGGTCAGGAGCTGCAAAACAGGAAAACAACTACTTTCTCATAAGAGCCTGCCCCTACCCCCACCTACCTCCAGAGTCAGGCACTTGGATGTTGTGCACTGGTTTTCAGAAGCTAGGGTCAGATATTCAAAAAGCGTGAGCCTGAATTGATTCAATCTTTGCAGTTTAATCTAACCTGCAAAGCTTGAACCAATTTGGAGGTGTATACACATTCCCTTTTCATTCATGAAATGCAGTCACATGCCTGCAGTGGCTTACGCTAGAAGCCGGGCAGCCCTTCCTTTCCGATCTACAGTGCTGAGCTGAGGCAGGCATGGCCAGGCCTCAGCAGGATGCTCTGATTAGGGAGGGGTCCCCCCAACTAGCACGGGAGCCAGCAGGGAATTGTTGTCATTTATCACCCCATCAAACAGAACAAAGCCTCTCTCATTAGTTGAAGCTCTTAAACAACTTTTTCCAAGGAAGGGACATTACCAGCTATCTGTTGATTAGCTCCAAAGAGCACTAAGCTGACACTATCTGTCTACCTTTGTCCCATCTCCCACAGCAAGGACTTGTAGCCAGCATGTGGTATGCTAACTAATGCTGAGAGGGGTCTGTGTAAGGCAGAGGGGAGGGGGGAATCCTGCTTGAGCAGGGAGTGGTGTGGAGGAGCATGGGGAGCAGGAGGAAGCCAGTCAGACCCTGCTGTATGTGCAGTCTCTGCCAAAGCAGCAGCCAGGGAGCAGAAAGGAGGGGCCAGCCCAGCCCTCTGGAGCGCACAGCCCAACCCATTGCATAAACTGGTTTGACCCAAATCAGTTAAGTCTGATACTACAGTCAACCAGGTTTATCTCAAACCTGTTTCAGCAATTTTCAAACTGGTTTATGTGCACTGAACATCTGTCCCGTTACAGATTGAAACCAGTTTCTGATCACTTAAACCGGTTTATTTGTAATGTCTGCCTAGCCAAAAAGAATGTCAAAACCCCCAAAATCTAACACATTTCACAAAGGCCAAATTCAGTCAGATTAGCAAACAGTCTTCTCCCCCTGTGCCATGCCCTGTCAATATGCAGTCAGGCTCCACATAGCTAAGGCAAACAGAAACAAACCTTTTCTCTCAGTTAATAGGATCTCTGGCCTGGCACTAGGATCATAAGACAAAAGCATTTAGAGTCCATACTACACCTCTTTCAATTTTTAGATGAATTTGCTCCTTCCAAAACATAGTACTCCATGTACTGGGGCAGGGGGCTGGACTTGATGATCTTCTGAGGTCCTTTCCAGCCTTAATGTCTATGTAGCTTTCATATACAGAGGTTACATCTACACGACACACTACTGTGCAGCAGGGTATAAAAGGAGACTCCCCAGGTGACCAGCGAGCCAGTGACCAGGGAGCCAGAGAACAGGGCCTGCAATCAGGGTAAGCAGTTTGCAGGCAGTTTGCAGGCCAGTTCGTGGGCCCTTCCCACTTTTTAAGGGACAAGTCTTTCAGCTTGCTGTGAGGAAGCAGGAAAATAAAAGGAACTCTTTGGGGTCAACAAGAAAAAAACCGGCCAGTTCCAGGAGAGCTCACTAGGGAAGGTGTGCTTGGAAGAAGAGCAGTAAGAGAGAGAAGGCAGATTAGGAGACCCAGGGAAATGGCTGGAGGATGTTGCAATGCCAAAGCCACTTCCACTGCCTCTGCTTGCACCTGTGAAGCTTCTGTCCAGGCAGGACTGCTCACCATAGAGGCTTCCACCCAGGTCCAGGTTTGGCACATTGGGGATTGTGGCTTGCAGGTTCCCTCCAGTGATGGCCAGGTCAGGGAGTGCCTGTGGTATGAGTGGTACCTCCTGGTGGTGTCTCTCAGGGACCAGGCAAGAGAACTACAGAAGGAGGTGGCGAGGCTCTGAAACATCCTCTGCCATGAGGTGTTCATCGATTTAACGCTGGAGGAGTCCTCTGGGACTGTGGAGGAAGAAATGCCAGATGCAGCAGTAGGGAAGAAAGAGGACATGGATAACCAAGAGGGTGGAAGCTGGAGGCTTCTGACTTCTGGCAGCAAGCAGAGATCTTCACTTCAACCTGCAGTCATTCATCTGGAGAACAGATATACAGCAGAGAGGGAGGAGCATGTTCCATTGGTGGAGGAGGAAAGGCCAAGCCCCACCTAAGTGGGAAGGATCGAGAGGACTGTGGCAGAAGGCCACCTTTATTTCTCCCCAAAAACTCTGCTATGTGACAATTTGATTAGGATGGGCCCAGCAGAGTAGACACACCTTTACCCTATCTCTTTAGGTAATCTGAGCTGGATACATTCCTGAGGGAGGGGGGAAACCTGCTCTCTCTGCCTACATGACTAGTATCACATACCTGGGTGGGAGGCTTCCTCCCTGGTGGGCTAGGGTCTGCCTGGCAACTAGTGATGTATTTCAAGTTGGTTGGCTGACAGCCAACAGGTGCTGGCCTCCATTGGACCAGGTAAATGAGGTTACAAGGGCTATATAAGTTAAGGACTGCCCAGGAGGAGGAGGCAGCAGCCATGAGAGAGAGACAGAGACAGTGAAGAGTGGACCATCTGAAACTTGCTCTCTCTCTCAAAACTCATGATCAAGGAACTGCCTGCCTCCAGAGGGACTCTGCACCTGCCTCTGGATGATACTTGTGAGTAAGCTACCTGAGATCTAACTAGATATATAGCTTGCAGTAACTCAGATGCATGATCAAAAGCTACCCAGCCAGGGGAGTTTGCTCTATGGGATTTCTCTGATATTGCTCTACCCTGTACCCTATTCTAACCCTACCCTCTGTAACCAATAAAGTTCTCCTTTGTAGCTATTTGTGGGAGACTTACTAGGAGCGGGTCTAGATTATGCCTTGGGGTCCCCTTGATTCGGATGACTAAGGGAGACCACTACTTGTGCTTCTGACTGAGGGAAGCATCCCAGCTTCTTGAAGTGAATCACGTACGGCTACTAGGCCTGTGTTTCCCAGGGTGCACAGAGCCAGAATTAGTCCAGAGCCCTGGGTGGTGGCAGTGGAGGCCCCAGGCTAGCGGGTGTGCTCCAGGAAGGGGGTCGGCCAGACGTGAGGCGCCCCCAGGGAGGCACTCAGAGCCTGGAAGGTGGTCAAGCACAGTGAGGTGGGTGGCACAATGCAGGAATGCCCCCTACTGGCCCACCACAAGGACTACCTCCAAGAAGAAGTGACGGGTGGTAGTGGTTGGAGACTCCCTTCTGCGGGGGATAGAAGGAGCCATCTGCTGACCTGATCTGTTGTCTCAGGAGGTCTGCTGCTTACCCAGAGCCCAGACCTGAGATGTCATGGAGGGACTACGGAGGCTCATCCAGCCCTCTGACTATTACCCCATGCTGCTCATCCATATGGGCACCAATGATACTGCCAGACAAGACCCTAAGCATATCAGTAGTGACTCCAGGGCTCTGAGTGCAAGGGTGAGGGGGTCTGTGGCTCAGGTTGTGTTCTTGTTGATCCTTCTGGTCAAGGGAAAGGGTCTGGGAAGAAGCAGGCGCACCCTGCAGATCAACACCTGGCTGCACAGATGGTGTTGCCAGTAGGAATTTAGCTTCTTCCACCATGAGATGTTCTTCCAAGAAGAAGGATTGCTGGGAAGAGATAGGATCCACCTGGCCCAGAGAAGAAAGAGCATCTTCACAGACAGGCACTAACCTGGTAGATGAGGCTTTCTTCAAACAGGTTTAAACTAGGTTCACCAGGGGATGGAAACCAAAGCCCTGAGGTAATGGGGAAGCCTGAGACTTGAAGAAACGGCAAGCAGGAAGGGGCAAAGGGGGAGGTGCTCTCATACTTCCTAAGAAATCAGGGCAATCAACTAGTTACCTTGAGTATCCATACACAAATGCACAGAGCCTGGGAGACAAGGAGGAAGAACTGGATGTCCTCGCAGAGTCACAGAACTAAGATGCAACTGGAATAACAGAGACATGGCAGGAGCTTGCATGACTGGAGTCCTGTCATGGATGGGTACGAACTGTTCAGGAAGGACAGGCAGGGGAGAAGAGGAGGAGGAGTTGCTCTTTATATAAAAGAGCCATATGATTGCTCAGAGCTCCAGTATGAAACTGGAGATAGGCCTGTTGAAGATCTGGGCAGAAGCAGGTGTATCCTGCAGGTCAACACCTGGCTGTGCAGGTGGTGTTGCCAGCAGAGATTTGGCTGGGTTAGAGTCAGAGGGAAGAGCAACAGTGGTGATGTTGTGGTGGGGGTCTTCTATAGACCACCAGAGCAGGAGAAAGTGGTGGATGAGGCTTTCTTATAGATGTTAGGTGTTAGGGTCGGAAGGGACCTCAATAGATCATTGAGTCTGACCCCCTCCATAGGCAGGAAAGAGTGCTGGGTCTAGATGACCCCAGCTAGATGCATATCCAACCTCCTCTTGAAGACCCCCAGGGTAGGGGAGAGCATCACCTACCTTGGGAGCCCGTTCCAGACCTTGGTCACTCTAACTGTGAAGAAGTTCTTCCTAATGTCCAGTCTAAATCTGCTCTCTGCTAGCTTGTGGCCATTGTTTCTTGTAACCCCTGGGGGTGCCTTGGTGAATAAATACTCACCAATTTCCTTCTGTGCCCCTGTGATGAACTTATAGGCGGCCACAAGGTCGCCTCTCAACCTTCTCTTGCGGAGGCTGAAAAGGTCCAGGTTCTCTAGTCTCTCCTCGTAGGGCTTGGTCTGCAAGCCCTTAACCATATGAATGGCCCTTCTCTGGACCCTCTCCAGGTTATCCGCATCCTTCTTGAAGTGCGGCGCCCAGAATTGCACGCAGTACTCCAACTGCGGTCTGACCAGCGCCCGATTAGAGGGGAAGTATCACCTCCTTGGACCTATTTGTCATGCATCTGCTGTTGCATGATAAAGTGCCGTTGGCTTTTCTTTCATAGATTTTCATAGACATTAGTGCTGGAAGGGACCTCAGAAGATCATCGAGTCCAGCCCCCTGCCCAAAGGGCAGGAAGTCAGCTGGGGTCATAGGATCCCAACAAGATAAGCATCCAGTTTGCTCTTGAAGGTGTTCAATGTAGGCGCTTGAACCACCTCTGGTGGCAGGCTGTTCCAGACCTTGGGGGCTTGGACAGTAAAGAAATTCTTCCTTATGTCCAGCCTGAAACGGTCTTGTAGTAGTTTATGACCATTTGACCTAGTCGTCATCCCTTGGGGCGCTCTGGTGAACAAACGTTTCCCCAGATAGCGGTGGTCACCCCTGATAAACTTGTAGGTGGCCATCAGATCACCCCTGAGCCTGCGCTTTTCCAGGCTAAAGAGCCCCAGGGCTCTCAGCCTGTCATCGTAGGGTCTGCTTCCCTGACCTCTGATCATGCGCGTGGCTCTTCTCTGGACTCTCTCAAGCTTCTCCACATCCTTTTTGAATTGTGGAGCCCAAAACTGGACGCAATACTCCAGCTGCGGCCTCACTAAGGCCGAGTACAGGGGGAGAATGACGTTCCGGGATTTGCTTGAGAAGCATCTATGGATGCAAGCCAGCGTTTTGGTCGCTTTACTAGCCGCAGCATCGCATTGCAGGCTCATGTTCATCTTGTGGTCAATGATGACCCCCAAGTCTCTTTCTTCCATAGTGCTAGCCAACATAGCACTGCCGAGCCTATAAGGATGCTGCGGGTTTTTCTTCCCAAGGTGGAGAACCTTGCATTTATCGGCGTTGAACACCATCTGATTCTCGTCCGCCCACTTGCTGAGCCTGTCCAGGTCAGCCTGGATCACCTGCCTGTCTTCTGGTGTGGATGCTTTGCCCCAGAGTTTGGTGTCATCGGCGAACTTGGCCAGTCCTCTTCTGACTCCAGTGTCCACATCATTAATGAAGATGTTGAACAGTATGGGTCCAAGGACAGAGCCCTGGGGGACCACACTGGTTACAGGACGCCACGATGAGTGACTTCCATCAATTACTACCCTCTGGGTCCGGTACCCTGGTGCCAATTTTCCAGCCAGTGGATCGTGGAGGACCCAAGGCGACAATTGGCCAGTTTCTCCAAGAGGTGATCATGGGAAACCAGATCGAAGGTTTTTTTGAAGTCAAGATATATGACATCAATCTCTTCTCCGTTGTCCAGGTGATAGGTAACCTGGTCATAGAAGGAAATGAGATTGGTCAAGCAAGACCTACCCGCAACAAACCCGTGCTGGCTATCCCTTAAGATGGCTTCGTCACACTGCCGACTCATGTTCATCTTGGAGTCCACTAGGACTCCAAGATCCCTTTCCACTTCCGTGCCACCCAGCAGGTCATTCCCTAGGCAGTAGGTGTGCTGGACATTTTTCCTCCCTAGGTGCAGCACTTTGCATTTCTCCTTGTTGAACTGCATTCTGTTGTTTTCTGCCCACTTGTCCAACCTATCCAGGTCTGCTTGCAGCTGTTCCCTGCCCTCCGGCGTGTCCACTTCTCCCCATAGCTTTGTGTCATCCGCAAACTTGGACAGAGTACACTTCACTCCCTCGTCCAAGTCGCTGATGAAGACATTAAAGAGTACCGGTCCAAGGACCAAGCCCTGCGGGACCCCACTGCCCACACCCTTCCAGGTCGATACCGACCCATCCACCACGACTCTCTGGGTGCGACCCTCTAGCCAATTGGCCACCCACTGTGTAGTCATCCAAGTCACAGCCTCTTAACTTGTTCACCAGTATGGGGTGGGATACCTTATTGAAGGCCTTCCTGAAGTCTAAGTATACGACATCCACCCCTCCTCCTGTGTACAGGCATTTTGTAACCTGGTCATAAAAAGAGACTAGATTAGTCAGGCATGATCTGCCTGCTACGAACCCGTGCTGGTTTCCCCTCAGCATAATTTGTCCTTCCGGGCTCTCGCAAATGTGAGCCTTGATAATTTTTTCAAAGATTTTGCCTAGGATGGAGGTGAGACTGACTGGCCTATAGTTGCCCGGGTCCTCCTTCCTCCCCTTTTTGAAAATGGGGACCACATTGGCCCTTTTCCAGTCCTCCGGGACTTGGCCCATGCGCCACAAGCGTTCAAATATTCCCGCCATGGCTGTGCAATGACGTCAGCTAGTGCCTTCAGCACCCTCGGATGGAGCTTATCCGGGCCTGCCGACTTAAAGGCATCCAGGTCTTCCAAGTGACTCTGCACCATCTCAGGGTCTACGCATGGAAGTCTGGCGCCTTGCTGCTGCCTCTCTACAACCCCAGTGAGAGAATTGTCGTGCCCCTCACTTAGGAACACAGGCAAAGAACTCGTTGAGGAGTTCAGCCTTGTCCCCCTGTCTGTCACCAATTGTTTCTGCCCATTTAGCAGAGATCCTATTCCTCCCTGGGCCTTCCTTTTACTCCCTATATATCTAAAAAACAATTTCTTGTTGTCTTTTACTTGGGATGCCATCCTCAGCTCCATGGTAGTTTTGGCCCGTCTAACTGCCTCCCCACAAGCACGAGCAGAGGAGGTATTTTCGTCTTTGGTGATCTCTCCCTGTTTCCACTTTTTATGTGCTCCCCTTTTGGCCCTTAGGCTGCCCTGGATTTCTCTGGTCAGCCATGGAAGCCTCCTGGCCCCTTTCCCTCTTTTACCTCGCACGGGGATCGTCTCGCTTTGTGCCTGAAGGATAGTTTCCTTAAGGCACAGCCACCCTTCTTGGGCTCCCATCTCTTCAAAACTCCTACTCTGCAGTGTGTCCTTGACTAATCGCCTGAGTTCATTTAAATCAGCTTTCCTAAAGTCTAGCACTTTCACCCTACTAGTTACCTTACCCACTCGACGTCTTATGGTGAATTCTATTATTAGGTGCTCACTATCCCCCAGATGGCTACTGATCTGTAGGTCCCCTACCATGTCATCCCCCATTGCCAATACTAGATCCAGTATGGCATTCCCCCTAGTGGGACTGTGTACCTCCTGTGTCAGGTGGAGGTCCTGTACACAGGTTAGAAACCTGCGTGAACGGTGGGACTTTGCCATCTGTGTCTCCCAGCAGATGTCCGGGTAGTTTAGGTCCCCCATGACTACCGCCTCTTTAGCTTTTATGGTCTCCGAGAGTTGCCTCAGGAGCCCCGAATCTCTTTCTTCCCCTTGATGTGGGGGTCTGTAGCAGACCCCTACCACCAAATCCCTTTCTCCTTGCCCCCCATGTAGCCTAACCCACAATCCTTCTACTTCCTTCTTCAAACAGCTAGTGGAAGTTTCCTGATCACAGACCCTGGTTTTCATGGGGGACATCAATCACCCCGACATCTGCTGCAAGGGCAACACAGCAGTGCGCAGGCAATCCAAGAAGTTTTGGAGAGTGTTGGGGACAACTTCCTGATGCAAGTGCCGGAGAGGGCAATTAGGGGCCGTGATTTTCTTGACCTGCTGCTCACAAACAGGGATGAATTGGTAGGAATGTAGTAGTAGATGGCAACTTGGGCAGCAGCAACCACAAGATGATTGAGTTCAGGATCCTGAGGAAAGGAAGGATGGAGAGCAGCAGAGTAAGGACCCTGGACCTCAGAAAAGCAGACTTCGACTTCCTCAGAGAATTCATGGGCAGGACCCCCTGGGAAGCCAGACTAAGGAGGAAAGGAGTTCAGGAGATGTGGCTGTAGTTTAATGAAGCCTTACTGAGAGTGCAGGAACAAACCATCCTGATGCACAGGAAGACCAGATTGGCTTAGCAGGGAACTCTTCAGTAAACTAAATCACAAAAAGGAAGTTTATAAGAAGTGGAAACTTGGACAAGTAACTAGGAAAGAATATAAGAGCGTTGCTCAAATGTGCAGGGATGAACTCAGGAAGGCCAAAGTGCAACTGGAGGTGCAGCTAGGAAGGAATGTGAAGGGGAACAAGAAGGGTTTCTACAAGTACGTCGGTAGCAAGAGAAGGATCAGGGAAAGAGTGGGTCCCTTACTGAATGGGGGAGGCCACCTTGTAACAGAGGATGCAGAAAAGGCTGAAGCGCTCAATGCCTATTTTGCCTCAGCCTTCACAGACAAGGTCAGCTCCCAGACTACTGCACTTGGCCACACAGTTTGGGGAGGAGGTGAGCAACCAACAGTGGTGAAAGAACAGGTTTGGGACTACTTAGAAAAGCTGGATGTGTACAAGTCCATGGAGCTGGATGGGATGCACCTGAGGGTGCTGAGCAGGTTGGCTGATGTGATTGCAGAGCCATTGGCCATCATTTTTGAAAACTCATGGCAATCAGGAGTGGTCCCAGATGATTGGAAAAGGGCAAATGTAGTCCCCATATTTATGAAAGGGAAGGAGGATCCAGGGAACTACAGAGCAGTCAGCTTCACCTCAGTCCCTGTAAAAATCATGGAGCAGATCGTCAAGGAATCCATTTCTAAGCACTTGGAGGAGAAGAAAGTAAGTAGGAGCAGTTAGCATGGATTCACCAAGGGCAAATCATGCCTGACCAACCTGATTGCCTTCTGTGAGGAGGTCAATGGCTCTGTGGATGCAGGGAGACTGGTGGATGTGGTGTACCTTGATTTTAGCAAGGCTTTTGATATGGTTTCCTGCAGCAGTCTCACAGGCAAGCTAAGGGAGTCTAGGCTGGATGAATGGACTGTAAGGTGGATAGAAAACTGGCTCAAGCATGGAGCTCAGAGGGTATTAATCAATGGCTTGAAGTTTAGTGGGCAGCCAGTATCAAGTGGAGTGCCACAGGGGTGGTCCTGGGGCCAGTTTTCTTCAATGTCTTCATCAATGACCTGGAAGATGGCATAGGGTGCACCCTCAGCGAGTTTGCAGATGACACCAAGCGGGGGGGAGTAGTAGATATGCTGGAGGTTTGGGCAAGGATTCAGAGTGACCTAGACAGATTGGAGGATTGGGCCAAAAGGAATTTCATGAGGTTCAATAAGGAGAAGTGCAAAGTCCTGCACGTAGGACGGGACAATCCTGTGCACCGGTACAGGCTGGGGACTGACTGGCTGGGCAGCAGCTCTGCAGAAAAGGACCTGGAGGTTACAGTGGACAATAAGCTGAATATGCAACAGCAGTGTGCCCTTGTTGCCAAGAAGGCTAACGGCATACTGGGCTGCATTGGTAGGTGTGTTGTCAGTAGGTGCACGGAAGTGATTCTTCCCCTCTATTAAGCGCTGGTGAGGCCACATCTGGAGTACTGTGCTCAGTTTTGCACAGCCCCCCCCCCCCTTACAAAAAGGATGTGGACAAATTGAAGAGAGTTCAGCGGAGGGCAACAAAAATGGAGAGAGTGGTGGGGGATATAATTTATGAGGAAAGACTGAGGGAACTGGGCTTATTTAGCCTAAATAAGAGGAGAGTAAGAGGGGACTTACTAGCAGCCTTCAACTACCTGAAATAGGGTTCAAAGAAGGATTTAGCTAGACTGTTTTCAGTGTTGGCAGATGACAGAACAAGGAGCAATGGTCTCAAATTGCAGCAAGGGAAATTTTAGGTTAGATATTAGGAAGAATTTTCTCACTGGGAGGGTCATAAAACACTGAAACAGGTCATCCAGAGAGGTGGTGGAAGCTCCATCCTTGAAGGTTTTCAAAACCTGGCTGGACAAAGCTTTGTCTGGGATGATCTAGTTGGGGATGGTTCTGCTTTGAGTAGGCGGTTGGAGTAGATGACCTCCTGAGGTCCCTTCCAACCCTAATTTTCTATGATTATATGATGCTGCTTCACAGTAGCCTAATAATACTGCACAATAATGTACTAGCACTGTTGGTGCTGTGTCGCACTACTATGTAGTATTATTTGGCTACTGCACAGTCAGCATCCTGTGTAGATGCACCCAGGAAATCAGAAGCTGGGAGAAACAAGCTTTATCCCCACAGAAGCCAGCATGAGTAGTCAGGCGCTGTAAAATTGTACTGAAAAACCAATGCAGAAGAGGGGAATTTTTAACAATTGGAGTATTTCATACAGAAAGAGCCCTGCCAGTGCAAGGAAAAGTCATGAGCATCCTTGTGCAAGCTGCTTGTATCTTGAGTACAGCCATTTCTTTATCATCCAGGGAAATTATGAGAATAAAGCAGGAAAGTGTTTGTTTCGGTAGCTACAAAATGGCAGTCAGCACAAACCAAAAAATGAGTGAATGCTCGTAGTATCAGGGAGGCTTTAATCTATGGCTACTAATAAGCAGAACTCTGCTGGCTTTGGAAAAATCTTTTGGCTACCAGTGAGTAATGTACACGGGTGGATAGACTAGAAATAAGGTAGATTGATATTGCTGAGTTCCCTCGTACAAGTTTTGTCTCTTGGGCATTACGCAGTTTGGTAAGTCACTGCTCCAGATGATGCAATGAGTCTTACCCTGGCAGACAACCACTGGCTTCTGTCCTTGCAGGAAGCTGACCCTGCCCCAAACACAGCAAACCAACAAAGTGTAGCTTAGCTGGCTTCTTTACCTAAGATACACCTGTGGGCATCTTCTATAGCAGGGCTGTCCAAATGGCAGGCAGCAGGCCTCATCCAGCCTGTGCAGCCCAGGGACTCCTGCTCTGCTGCCGTCACTCCTGCTGTGGTGGTCATAGAAGCCTCTGGGGTAGGGCATTGTGGCAGGAGGGGGCCCAGTGAGCTTGCTGTCCCCTCAGCGGTGCTGGTAGAGGAGCTGGGAGCTTGTGCTGCTGATGATTTACACTGCTTGCATGTGGGGGCCATGTGGTGGAGGTGGTGCAGTGGGGGCAGGTTGCCTATAGTAGGGGCTTGCGAGTCTGGGACCTGTTCGGGGTACAGCCTGGGACATGTTCTGTAGCTTCCAGTGCTGCTGTCGTGGAGCACAGTAAAAGGGTGTGCTGGGGGGCCCTCAGTTTCATGAGCCATTGGCAAGACCTGCTTTACTGGGGTCCTGAGCCTGTCCTGCAGGATGCACACACCTCATCTCATTTCTTTCTCTGCAAGGGAGGATGAGGAATGAGATGGACGCTCACATTCTTCAGTTACTTCTTTCAGGCATCCCACAAAACCAGCTTTTCCTTAGTCAGTCATTCCACCCCTACCCCTTCTCTCAGGGACCAGCACTTAGAGGTCCCATGCAGCCCCAACTGGGATGCATCCTGCATCTTCCAGCCTGGATTATGCCATTTTTCACTTCTTTGTACCTGGAATCTATAAACTCTGTCACTGACTTTTATCTCTTCTATTGCTGCTTCCCTGATTAGATTTTTAATCAAGCTATTGCTTTCTCAGATAAGCTTCTGTACTGCAGAATGCTATCAAAGTAATAATATAAGCATGTGTTTATATAGCAATTTTCATTCTAAAAGGATGCTAACCCACTTCACCGACTCAACAAGCAGCTACACACAAACACAGCAGCTGCTTGACAATGAACAGCTACAGACATGGCAGTTTAGAGCAGATGCCAAGAATACTGGGCCAGGCCCACAGTTGGTGTCAATTGCCATGGTTCCATAGCAGTTTACACCAACTGAGGATGTTCCCCATTTTATCCACCTGGAAATGGAAGGACAATGTAATCCATATGCTATTCTACCAGTCCAGAGGTTCCTAGACCATGCTCGTCACCATGGAATATAATAGACTCTATTGACAGCCCTTGGAACTTGTCCAGGGCAGTAGATCTAACACTTTCACTTTTGGGGGGGTCATGTACCCCTATTTGAGTTGTCAAGTTGCTGTGCACACTTTGGAAGTCTGTAGTCTGGATAATAAAAAGGTAGCACTTGATGTCACTACAGCTACTCTGTCCAATCTGTCCAACAGCCCAAGACATTGTCGAACTGTTCTTCATTTTTCTCTTTCTTTTCCTCTATGTTTCCTCTTTCCCTCCTTCTGTTTTCCCAACCTTTTCTTTGCACACTGTAGAGAAGCTTGCTTCATGTCCCCACTTTTAGTTGTTTCTGTCCAGACGAATTTGCATATGTGTGCAGGTATTGTGAATAGTGCTGAACAGACCATCTGCACTAAACATTAAAAGTGACATCTATCAGATCACCCACCTACACTACTTCTTACAGCCTACAGGTGTTCTTTAGTCTCTTTATCCAAATATCTGTGTTGCTAGCTAACTCTCTTGATTTTATTAGGGATGCTATGGTTTCTATTTCTATTTCTTTTAAACCCCCAATGCTGGAATCAAAAGATAGCCTGGCAATCTTATGTCCTTCTTCTCACTTCTCATCCTCCTTCAATACGCACCTTTTTTTTTTTAAAGGGAAGTTTTGAATCTCCTAGTTGTGGAGAAAAGCTTGAAAACATGAAATGATGACACCCCTTCCCCCCTCTCCCCCCAGCACAAAAACTGGAAAACAAAAACATGTTAAAAATTGGGGAAAAATCTCAAGATTTTAAAGCAAGTCTCAGGATTTCATAAGGTGAGATTTGTGATGGTCAAAAACTTGGCAGTAACAGTACAAAATTGCCAACCCATTCCATGTAGCTAAGTAGACTTGATAAGAATCACAGCACAAGGCATCTAGTATGACTGCAGATACACACAAGGCATCTTGTTTCCTACCTGTCTTGTACTTGGTATTCATGTCTGAGTCACAACACTCTCTACACATGGATAATTGCATAGTGAGAATATAATTTAGAATAAACTCAGTTACATAGGGTAGTGTATACTATTTCCAGAAACCACATCCCCCCAGAGATTATTATTTGATGGCAAAATGGTATATTCACAGCAGAAATAAGCAGGCACAACTGCTTTAGTGTGATGGAGTTGTATCTACTTACATGAGCAAAGAATTCAATGTTGAAAGCTTTAAAAACACTGTTCTCTTCTTCCCAGGCTTGGGAGCCTGTGTATATCATCCCCAATGGTCTGTTTGTGGAAGCTGTTCCTCTATTTACATTTGTTTTAGAGATTCTAGCGTTTGGAGAGAACTAATTTATCTGATTTAAGCTTGAAGCTTGATATATATCTATATCTATAATTATAGTTCCATCTTTCATTTTGTTCTCTATTCCTTCCAGCTGTGAGAAGCCATCTCATCCATTTTGCATTCTGTGCACATTCCATGCTCTTGTTCTTAATAGTCCAGGCAGTATTCATGGAATATGTATGGTAGAAGGGTTCAACATCTGCACCTGGTTTCTTTGCTCCAGCCTCTCTGGTAAGCAATATTACTAATGCCAGGTATTCAAAAATAAATTACTAGTCAGGTCTCAGAAACCATGAGATTGATTTAAAAGTCATGAGATTTTTTTTTAAACATGATAAATTTGACATGCTTGTTATTAGTCTTCAAGTTTCTGAATAGTTGTGACCTCAATCACGTTTGCAACTTTTTCTCTGTAACTCCATGGGCTATAAAATGTATTATTTTTTTTATATATAAAAAAAAAAGGAAGCATATGATTCTCATCTAATTGCATAACTCCAGGAGCTGGGGCATGAGGATGTATCTCAAAGAGCATGAGATTCATCATAAAATCAAGTGAGATGGTAATATTGTGTCGGCACATATGGTAAAGCAGCTTTAACTTCCTCCACCAGGGGACTTCATAATATCATAGGTTGTTTGGCAAGCTGATAGTGGTAACAGCAGGAGAATGAAAGGGATTTAGCTGATACTTCAAGACATGTGCCAGAATATTCAGAGTTGGGGACTGGGCAAGTATGTAGCTGCTTGGAATTTAAGCCAGGTCCCCTGAGCTAGGGGCAGACATTACACATAAACTGGTTTAAGTGATCAGAAAATGGTTTAAACCCATAACAGAACATAAGTTCCATGCACATAAACTAGTTTCAAAATGGCTGAAACTGGTTTAAGATACACCTGGTTGAATGTAGTATGATGCTTAACTGATTTGGGTCAAACTGGTTTATGAAACTTCTGCACCAGGCCCCTTCCTGGTTCAAGTTAAATCAGAGTCCCCCAGCATCTCATCATGCTTTGCAGCTCTGGGCTGTGCAGGGCTAGGCTGTCTGCTCCAGAGAACTGACCCCACCCCTCTGCTCCCTAGCTGGAGCTCTGGCAGAGACTGTAGGCACAGCAAGGTCTGCCTGTTTTCCCCACCACCACCCCCTTGCTGCTCACTGCTCAAGCAGTGAGTGGTTTTTCCCACCACCTCCCCCTCCCTCCCTCTCCTTTCCCACAGCACAGACACCAGCCCCACAGTATATGCTATGCTAGCTAATGCTGAGAGACGTCTTTGTGTGTGTCTCCAATTTCACTGGGCCAGGCAGACAGAACAATGCAAGCTTAGGACTTTTTGGAGCTAATCAACAGGTCAAATGGTAATGTCCCTCTGTTCCTTCCTCAGAAAAAGTTGTTTAAGAACAGCTTGTACTAGTGAGAGAGGCTTTTGTTTTGTTGATGGGCTGATAAACACTGTGTTATCAGCTTCCTGCTGGCTCCCTCACCTGTCAGCTTTGCAAACAGTATGCAGAAGCAGGGAGAGGGAGATTGAAAAGCTCAGTATCATCAACAAATGCATGCACTGCATACCCCGCTTTGCCTCAGAGTGCTAGCTGGAGGCTGGGGGCTGGCAACACTCTTGCCCCTTGAGCAGCGAGTGGGGAAAAGCCTGGGACAGTGCAGGCTGGGTGAGGGTTTAAACCCCTCCCTAATCAGAGTGTCCTGCCAAAGCCTTGCCATGCCCCCCCCACCCCCCCTCCCAGCTCAGCCCTTTGGAAGGGAAAGGAGGGCTGCTCTAGCACCCCACCCCAGCTTCTAGTCGAAGCCATTGCAGGCACATGCCTGCATTTCTTCAGTCCAGAGGGGATGTCTTTGCAGTTGAAAACTGGTTCAACCTAGGCAGGTTAGACAAACCTGCAAAGATTGAATCAATTCAGGCTCAGGCTTTTTGAATATCTGTCCCTAGCCTTGGTGGTTGGAAGGAAACAGTTGCAAAAGTTGTGTCTAGCTGTAGCCTGACAATAGACTTCTGAAAACATGCTACCAATATGATATAAAAAATGTATACTTGTAACATGCTAATGGAGCATAAGGATGTGGCTAGAGCAGGGGTTAACAAAATATGGCTTGTGGGCCAGATGTGGCCTGCAGAGTCACTGGATCCAGCCCATAGAGCTAGAGAGCTTTGACTGTGCCAGCCCTGGGGCTTGGCATCAAGGAGCTGTAATGGAGCCAAGCAGTTTCTAGCTGTGCCTGCACTACCCCCACTTTTCCCTGCTCCCTTTTCCCTGACTGCAGCACGGGTTCAACTTCCAGCTGGTGAGGCCAGGAAGCTTCCAGCTGTGCACACCATAGCTTGGAGGAGGAAAGAGGGAGCAGGGGGCAGTGCGGACACAGTTTATAGATACCTGGCCCCTAGGTAGCACCCCACAGGCTGTGGTGCAGCCAGAGAGCAGGGGGCTTGGAGAAGCAGCAATGGCATGGATGCAGCATGGATGCTCTCCCTGCATGGTTCTGGTATGGGTGCAGGGAAAGCCCCTTGCCATTGATGCACCTCTAAAACCAACCAGTGCATGTTGGACTGGAGCTGGGTTGTTCTGTCCCATGGCTTGTAAAAGGTTGCCAGATCGTAAGTTAGAGCACTGGATGAAAGCTCAAGAGACCTGGACCTGACCTTCTGGGGGACCTTGGCAAGCCACTTCGTTGCTCTGTGCCTCAGTTTCCCCATCTGTGACTGTAGCATACAGTACTGACCTCCTTTATCAGAGAGCAGGGTGTTGCTAACAGACCTGGTAACAGTACAGGCAGTCCTCGACTTACAACGTTTCGCGTTACAAGGTTTCACACTTGCCATGTTTGTAAATTGACACCCTGTTTCAACTTTCTGATGTCAGTTTTGACTTTACAACGCTTGATCTGACCTGATGCCATGCCAGCAAACAAGTTTGCTGCATCGCCCATCTCCCCGGAGAACATCTGTCCAAATTTCCTTGGACACTTTCTTTAAGAAAGCAGACAAGACTCCAGAAAAACCTGCAGCCAAGACTCCTGAGAAGACTCCAGCCAAGAGCCCTTCAAAAAGTCCAGCAAAGTCACCTTAAAGAAGTCCTTCCAAATCAATATGATTGCTATTTATGATAGAAATACATTAATGTAGCTATATTACTTATCTATAATTGATTGAGTACAAAATTCTGGATTATTTTTGGTGAAAATAGGGTATTGGGCCTCAGTTCAGGAACCAATCCCCCATTTATAACATTGTTTCCTATGGGAAATCAGTTCCGGGTTACAACGTTCTGACTTAAGACGCGGTTTTCAGGAACCAATTGTGTCGTAAGTCCGAGGACTGCCTGTATTAGCACTTACCTGGAGGTGTGTGGTCAGGAACAAACTCTGATAGAGTGCATTTCATTAAAGGCTTCAGCAGTGCTCTTAGTATTTTACAGATACTTGCAGCCCTGCTCCAAGATACCATGAATCTCCTTTGGACATAGATGAGACAAGCCAGATTCAACCAGCCCCTGGTGTACTAATCTGATCTGAAGAGAGCATGGGCTTGCAGTAAAGGCTTTGCAGAAAATAAGGGGAGACCTGAAAAAGGCTTGCTTGGTGTGTAAGACCGAGGCAAGTCCAGCCTGGGGTGGGGGAAGGTGCAAAGGTGAGAGACAGAGAAAGAGAGTATGTATGGTGTGGATAGAAGAGAAATTTGGACCAACCCCAGGAGGAGCAACAGAAATGCAACTCCAAACATTCATGTCTCTGAAGATGTGGAAGGCTTGCTGAAGGGTCAGACACAAGAGCCATGCAGGATCTTGCAGGGCTATGGCTTGCAGTAGGAAGGTGGTTCACATGGCATGTAAAATGAGATCCAGTTGGCTGTTGATTTGCAGCTGCAGGAATCCCATAGCTAGAACAATTTGAATGGCTAGTGAAGGCTCGTCAGCTCCTTCACTTTGTCAGAATTTTTCAGAGCATAAAATTTAGTTTAGATCATGGACTTGGAATGACCTGTGTACTCATGCTCTCGGTTTTACCATCCGTGAAATGGACACAACAACATCTGTCAACTGTCAGTAAAGTTCTTTGGAACCCTTAGCTGAAAGAAGCAGTGTAAATGCAAAGATTAATCCCACCTGGTATCATTTTATAAAAATGCCAGAAAAAAATGGAAAAATAAGCTCTGACTTGAGTCCAGACCATATCAGGGAAAAAAACAGGTGCTTCCCCTATGGCTGTACTTGCATTCCACATTGACAAATATGTGGGCATTTAAATCATTGCTGGAGGCAAGTCAGCAGCCACACACTTGACGATTTGAAGTGGCAGAGCTAGGCAAACCACACATACAAGCTCCAGCAAAACCCAAGATGCATGTGCATAATAACCCCAAACCAGAAAGATACGGGGCTTATTCTCTGGAGAGAATTCCTTCTTCATTAGCTATTGTGTTAACCCTTTGTGAGCCTCCTGCCATTTGTTCCACACCAGGAACTCTGAAAAAACATGGGACATCAAACCCCTTCATATAATTGCATCAGCAGTGCCATGTATATTGAGAGAGAATGAAAGCAACAGTTCAGAACTCATTAGAAGGAGCTTTTATATGCTCTGATTGAAGTGATCCATTGTGATTTTTATACATCGTGATCACTAATCTGATGTGTTTCAGCTACTGGACATGCTCCCAAGCACACTGTGACCAAGAAATGATTTAAATGTGTGTGGAATGAACAGAGGTAAATAGCAGGTTTATAAAGCGTTAAAATGTGGGTTTTTTCCTATAATACAAATTGAGGGAAAAATGCTGTTTGAAGTGTAATAGTGAAGGGAGGTAGCAGCAGCGCTTTGAAGCTGTCCGCAGCGTGGCAGAAAGCCTTCTCCTGACTGAATACAAGGGATAAGCTTTAAAAAAAGAACACAATCTTTTCTAGAGCCCCTTAAATAATTTAATGACTGATCATTACAAACCCATACAATGTTCTTTCTCAGGTACATGGAAACATTGAACTACAATTTCAGGTTGGCTCTGGCCCCTTGCCAGGATCTAAAACCCCTGCTGTTGTTGTAAAGGTAACAATATTTTTAATTACTTAGTGTCACAAAGATGTTGAACTCCCTTTGCTTGAGCACTTCCCAGTCCCAATGAACCTAGTGTACTTTAAGCCTCCAGAGTCCAGGCTGACTCCAGTTACTTCTATGGGCTTGGGGCCTCTAGGCCTCTCTTGAGGAGCCAATTATCTGCCTAGCATCCTCTTCTGAGAGCTGGGACATACTGTACAGCAGTCTGTTTTCCTGAGTCTTGTTCTGACCGCTCAAGCTCCTTCCCAGGTTAAATGTACCCTCTTCCAGAACACCAGCCCTGTGGGTGCTTTGGCCTACAGTTTAACTCTTTTGGTGCATGTGATAATGCAAGCAAATAGATAGAAACAGACTTTGCACAGAGATCCTGACAATATCATTGCTCTTTTCATAACAGCACGAATGATAAACCCTGTAGACATTTCCCTATTTCTGTTTCCTCGTCACTCTGGAGTATTCTTTGGGCAGGGGTCAGGTACTCTGAGGGTCCAGGATCCTTCTGTACAGCTGTCTGTCTTCTGGACCATCAAATCCTTCCACTCGGGTTGCCTTCTTTGACCCTGGTTAGTTCTGTCACCAAAACACCCCTTTTCTGCTAAAACACTATGTTCATCTTCACCTCTGCCACCCACGGCTGCATTTGCCTGCGAGGCTATGCCCTTTTCCTCTTATGTAAGTTTATTTTGGATTTTACCTTGTCCCTGTGCCCAGCCTGAAGACTGTCCGCTGAAAATATCAGTTTTCCCAAGTCTAATCAACTTTCTTAGAATACCAGTTTTTGGCCAACTGCCTTTAATACTCTTCAGTTTCCCTTGTCTGGCAGGAATGTGCTAGAAGTCTTGTCAGCAGAGGGATGTACATCCCCAAAGAAACATTTCACAATGCAGCAATTTTTATAAGAACGTTACACTTTTTGATCCAACTAGGTAGGCAAAATTGGAGGCCTGCTAGTTATTCCAGTTTGAAGGAGAAATGGGTGGTGGGCTAAGGTATTTCTTTGATGCAATCTAATTTATTTACCAGGAACATACACAGGTCTTGGTAAGGAGGAATCCACAACCCAAAGACAAACTGCCCTAAAAACCACTGCCTCATTCCTACTTCACTTGAGTTCAATAGACACTTTGCCATTGTCTTCAGGCTCTGTAGACACATGGCCACCATGAAATCTATTGTCCTCTAGATTGAAAGAGAACAATCAGATTAAGACCCAAGGTGTAAACCTGGTTTAACTGAAGTCAATGTCAGTTTTTTCTACTGGCTTCAACTGAGCAAGAATTTTACTCCTGTATATTGCAGAACAACAACAGGTGGAGACATTTTGGCCCAAAATCTCGGTCAAATCCATATTCTCCATGGGCTATTTAGTATGCATATGGAACAGACAGGACCTCATTATTAAGGCTCTGATTCCAAAAGAATTCTCTGCAGTGAGCTGCATTAAACTCTTATTTATCTATTTCAGAAGGATAAAGGCATGAACTGATCTTAGCAAAAGTTAGGCTGGCAGTTCTACAGAGAATACTTATTGCAAAGCAAATGTCACTAATCTTTCTCCCTTCAGGGTTAGACTAGGGATTTATTAAGCCCCAGAGACAAAAGTAATTGCCTTAACTTCTTGCATCCCACCAAAGAACAGAGCAACAATCCCTGTACAATTATTTTCTTTCCCAGTCCTGCACAGGTGACATACAAGGTACAAGGTCACCAGTGGTTCTGGAGCAGGCATGCTATAGATACAGCCAAAGCTGGGGACTTGGGCTGAGGTGTGCCAGTGCTTCTGCTAAAACCAGAGCTGGAGGTTCCTGCCTAGAGGGTCTTGCCCCTCTGCTCAAGTTCAGACCGATGGCCATATTTGGGGTCAGGAAGGAATTTTACCCCATGGTCAGATGGTACCGACTGCAGGGGGTTTTGCCTTCCTCTGTAGTGGTGGGGGGTGGTGCTCTCTACTCAGGGTCTCTTGAGCATATATGGACATTTCATAGAAATAGGACATTGGCTGCTGTGGTTCCCCTATTTTAACTGTGTCAGGTTAGGATGTTAGGTCTGCGTTGTGTCAAGGTTGATGGTAGTCTTAGTTAGAGTTTAGATTATGGTTTGTATAGGACGGTTTGGACGGGGTTGCACTAGATGGCCTGTGGAGGTCCCTTCCAGCCCGACTTCTCTATGATTCTACAGTCACTTGGGGATGCAGTGTCTGTTCTGCTTAGGTTCTCAGGCCAATGGTTGTTGTTTGGTGGATATGTCGAATGTAAGCACTTTGAGAAGGCACTCAGATCTGTGAACCAAGTCTGGTAGTGTTGAGAAAAGAAATCACATTCGAATTAAAAATGGAGGCTTGTCAATCTCTGTATGCACCTTGGTTACCTACTGCTAGAGAAATTGTTAAGGATACAAGAGATCGCTTCTCCCAGAGCACAGAGAACAGGTAATGGAAAAGGGGAGATGTAGTGTTTCTGCATTTATAATATCATATGGCAATTTCTGCTTTAGATTGATTAATCTTTAAAACTAAGTGGAAGAGCCTTTGAAGACTAAATAATTGTAGCTGCTTATACTTTCTGCAGGAGAGCTCCTTTCAAGCATGCCATGCAATATTTGCATTAAGTGTGCAAACATGATGCTCAAGATAAACCAAGAGATTTCAAATAGGAATCCAGTGTTAAAAACATTCTTCTCTGCTGTGGTATTTTGGAGTTGTTTTGTAACAGAAGAATTGCACCATAGTTTTTCTGTAGTCAAAAATAAGTGAAGACTAACAGTTGCATTTTCCAAGGGGTGCCTTCCATCTATCCAGGTATGCCTCAAGTCTAAACAGGTTGCAAACCACTGGTTTAGAAGGTCTTTGATGTATGCAGAAGTGAATTTCCCTTGAGTGGGGTAGAACAGTATTGAGCTTCATGATTATTCCTGTGAACAGGTTGCCCTGCAGATTATTGTGGACTGATTCTCCCATAGGATATTAAGAAGGGGACAGTGGACTCCTTACTGGATTGATGCGTACCTCAGATCAAAATCAGTCCCAAATAGACCTGCCGAAGGCCACCCAATTGTGAATTTCCTTGGGTGGAACATCCAGGTATTCTGAACATTCCCCAGCCTGAACCTTGCATAATTTACTCCAACTGGTTCTGGGTTTCTTGCTTTGTCAGAGGAACACAAGAAACATCCAGACGTGTTAGTTCTTAAACCAACCAGTGGGAAGGGTTGCGAGCAGTTGCATGAAATTCAAGATTCTGAAAAGAATGTCCATTTTAATTAAATTAGTTCTATCCATTAGGTTCAATGTGAGGCCACGCCATCTGGGGAGATCCAGCCTTAGGTTCTAGAGGAGTAAGAGAAAAATGCTTAGTGACTTGAGATGACAACTACATTATTAAATATGTAAAGCCCCTGGCAAAGCAGTTGGCTTGCCAAAGACTTGTTTTAACAATTTCCCTTCTATTCTTTGGGCTCAAATCTGCTTCTACTGAAGTCAACTGGAGTTTTGTAATTGATTTCAGAGAGAAAAGGACTCGGCCCTTAATTTCCAATGACATTTGCTTCAATCAGTCACAGTTGCCTGCTCTTTCACTAATTCCTTCCTCTCTCTCCCGCAGTTCAGCAACACAATCAGAGCTCCTGATTTCCTCCACTTCCTAGTGAAATCTGGAAGCCTGGCTTTAAAAAAAGGGAGAAAGAACAATTCTGTGATGAAGGCCCTGACCCACGACACAGGAATTCTGATTAAATATCTTTCTTGTTACCATCTCACTGCGGGACTCTGGACAAAGCACTTGATTTCTCTGTGGCTCAGTCCCCGACCTGTAAACTAAGAGCAGCAATACTTCTCTAACTTGGGTTACAAGGATAAATTAGGTAATGTTCTTGAGATACTGAGAAGCAATGCATGCCATATAAGGCCTTAGGAGAGCAGTTCTTAGCATTTTTACACTCAAGGCACCGCACAATAGATTAGAGGCATGCCTCGATAGACTCAGGGCACCTCTTGGCAAATGTCAGCCCTTAATTTTCACCTTTTTTTTACTACAGAAAAATAATAAAGCATCCTTCTGTTGCAAAGAATTAAAAAAGATCACAACAGGTTAGGAAGTTTTTAATACTATAGATCCCGTTACAAAATTCTGGTTTCATCCTATGAATCATTTTTGTGCGTCTAACATTGCTAACATTGTGCAGTACCCAATGGCATCCTGGCTGAGAATTGCTGCCTTAGGGCTTAACTACACATGGGGTTATTCTTGATTAATTTTATCCATGGGCATACTTATCCTGGGATAAGAATATTCACACATGGAGTTTATTAGTAATAACTCCAGGAGACAAGTCCTCACAGAGGAAAAATAAATGGTTGGCAGAAGCTTCAGTGATTGCTATATACTGAGAGCATTAACTTTGTAAGAAAGAATGGGATGAGATTTTACTACTGGTTATTAAGCGCCAATTGCACACTAGGAGTTATCTCAAAAAAGTGAAATAGCTGGATGGCTTCTTTATAACCTACAGAAATGAGCACTAAGTATTGTTTTAAATTAAATGTTTAAGACATGAAGCTCCTACCTTTAGCGTGTAGCATTCTAAATCAAAAGGCAAATAAACGTTTATCTGAAATATTATTTGGATTATAAGAATTTTTGGATCTTAGGGGATACAAAGTTTCACACCACCTAAAAAGAATTCAAAGTGACTGTTCTGTTTGAGGGTGGGAAATAACAAACAGGTAAGTTTTCAAGTGCACTACACTCTGAAAACCTCTCTCACGTGAGAGGAAACTCCTTTCAGGGGGGCTAATTTTAAACCAGTTTGAAGTCTCACCTCTTGAGATGATGGGCTTTGCTGTTTCAGTTAATCAATTTCTAATCTATTTGCTTCTGCTGGGACTTAAAGCTAGAGGTTCCTGGCTAAAAGGTTTTGCCCCTCTGCTCAGGGTCAGACTGATTGGGCAGATTTGGGGTCAGGAAGGAAGTTTACCCCATGGTCAGACTGGTAGGAACTGCAGGGGCTTGGGGCTTCTTCTGTAGCAGGGGGTGCAGCTCTACCTGGGATCTCTCCTGCCTGTATTAACGACCTTTTATACAAGCAAGGCATTGGCTGCTGTGGGTCCCCTGCTTTAGGGATGGTAGGTTCAGAAGCTAGGTCTGCGTCATCAGGGTTGAGGGTCCTCTTGTATAGAATCTAGAATAGATGATGGTCTGTATGGGATGGTTCGAACAGGGATGATCCTGCCTCTGGCAGGACTAAATGACCTCTGGCAGTCCCTTCCAGCCTGACTCCCGCAATTCTCTGATGAACGCACCGATCACCATAACACCAAAGCATCGCCGGCCATTATGCTCCAAACTTTTTGAACATCTGCTCGAACAGCCCAGCCCTGGCTGCAGTCGAAAAGAAAACAGAAATGGTTGGTGGGAATTTCAAATCCAGTCACCCTGCCATGCTCACTGCTGCGCGCTCTTGACACCGCCTGGGTCCCAGAGCAGCCTTACCCGAAAACCAGAAGCAATGCCAGCATGCAAAGAGGTGCCGTGGGGGGCCAGTCCTGCCCTGCCCTGCGCTGGGACGGGACGGTTCCTTCCCAGGTCCCTTCTACGCACCTGCCGCGGTCTCAGGCATGCAGCTCCTAGCCCCCCAGTCCTTCAGCTACGGACACTCAACGCTGACCGGGCTTTTCTAGCGCGCGCTGGCAACAGAAGCAGGGACCTGCCAGCCCCAGCGCTAAGTCTGACATTTGATTCTCCCGATTGCGTCGCCTGGAGATTACTCCTCCCCGCCCCCCAGCTCATGCCCTTGGCTCCCGGGCTGGTGCGGCAGGCGGGCTTCGCCGGGCCGGGAAGCGCGGGGCGGCTCGGAGCACCCGCGCCTGCAGGAGCCTCGGGCGGGCGGGGATGCGAGCCCGGCGGGCGCTCCGCCAGGCTCCCGGCCGCTACCTGCACCGAGGCTGCAAGGCGCATGCTTGGACGGGGGGCGGGGGAGCAGATGCGGCCGGTTTAAACCGGGAGAGGCTCGAGCGCTCGGCCGCGTCCCTCCAATGGCGCGGAGCGGGGAGGCGCCGCCGCGGGACCTGCGCGCGCTGCCGCTGCTGCAGCTGCCCGCACAGCGCCACCTGCGCGCGCACCGGGGCCGGGCGGGCTCCTGCGCCCCGGTGCTGCGAGGCGGGCGCGGGGGGTCCCAGCCCGGCGAGGGGGGCGTCCCCGAGCGGGGTGAGGCTGGCCGCAGCGCCCCTGCGCGGGATTTTCAGCCGATGCGCGGAGCAAGGGGCTCCCCCGGGGGGGGGCCAAGCCAGGCGCCCCCCGCCCCCCGGGGCACGTGCTCCGCTCCCCGCCCCGCAGCGCAGCGCAGCGCAGCGCAGCCCCGCGGCCGCAGTCAGCACAAAGGGGAGGAAACGCCGGACCCTCCGCGAGCAGCCGCGCTCCTCCCCCGCCCCCGATCACATGGTGACCCCGGGCAGCCAATGCAAGGGGCGCTAGGACCCGGGGGGACCCGGCCCGGCTCGCCGCGTTATAAATGCCTCTCCAAAATGCGGCGCAGCTCCTTGCTCGCCCGCCCGCCCGCGCCGCCCCGCTCCTCCGCGCTCCTCCGCCGCCCGCCGCGGGGCTCCGTGCGCCCTGACCCCCCGCGCCGCCGCCCCGCGCCCCGCGCCCGGCCCGTTGCATGCATTGTCTGTCTCCCAGGATGGTTTGCGAGACCAAGATCGTGGCGGAGGATCACGACGCGCTGCCGGCAGCCAAGAAAGACGCGGTCCTTGTCTCTTCCTCGCAGATGTGGCCCTCGCTGGCGGGCGCGGCGCCGCCGGCCGAGCTGGGCAAGGACGGCGCGTACATCCGCGAGATCCAGCCCGGCGAGCAGGCGGCGGCGCGGCGCATCTTCTACGAGGGCATCATGGAGCGGATCCCCAACACGGCCTTCAGGGGCTTGAAGAGCCAGCCCCTCGCCCAGCTGCTCTACGGGCTGCTGGCCGGTACGTACCGCGGGCCGGGACCCGGGGGCGCGGCTGCGGGCGGGGACAGCGGGTCGTCCCGGGGCGGGGGGGGGCTGCAGCCCCCGGGGAAGCTCGGCGGGGGGTTGGATGCGGATTCGGAGGGCGGGCGCGGCGCGGAGCGGAGCGGTGCGGGCATCCCTGGCTGCGGGCAGGGGAGGGACCGGGCGGGCGGGCGGGCGGCGGGCTCGCCTTTCCGCCTCTCCCAGCCCCGCGCGGGTCGAGGGGGAGGCGGGCGATGGATGGGAGCGGCGCGGGGCTGCGGGCGGGAGCCGGGTTCCAGGTTCCAGCGTCGCTTGGCGACAGCCGGGCCGCGTTCGGAGGGTTCTGCCCGGGTTCCAGCGTCGCCTGGATACGGCTGGGCCGCGTTCGGAGGGTTCTAGCGTCGCCTGGATACAGCCGCGCAGCGTGCGGCCAGGGCTGCGCTGCAGTCCCTGTAGTCCCTACAGGGCCGAGCCCTCCTGCAGGCGCTGCCCGGCGGGCGCAGGGTCCGGCCCTGCCCAGGAAAACCTGTCCCTTGACCCTGCGGCGGGAATGGCTCCTTCCTCCGCCTCGTGGGCTGAGGAGAGCTAAGGGTCTTTGTGCGGGCAGGACGGAGGGTGGCAGGTAACTTGGAGACACGCTGTTCAGATGCTGTTGGCCCCTGGGAGCTGCACTGTTGCCGCCTGCCGCAAAGGCCATTGATCTGGGGCTGGAGCATCCTTGCTGACGGGTGGCTAAAGCAGCCATCTCGGCGCTGCCTGGTTTTCTAGCACCCAAGTGCCCCGCATTATGCAGCTTCTTGGTCCTGAAGCAGAGCAGGGTAGAGCTGAGCAGTTGCTGCCCCTTACAGATCATCTGCAACCGAATCTCCCAGTGCCCAAAATGATGATGATTTATTAACAAGCACCTTTCTGTTGCTTTGCTTGCGCTGGGCATCTTGCTTAGCCACAAAGCTGTATCCCTTCTGATACTGTCTTGATGGAAAGCCATAGTTGGATACCACGGTTTTGGTGCCCGGATTTATCTGCAGGGACTGGCGATGCAGTCAGATCTTGCTTTGAGCTGCGGTTGCAAACCTTAATCCAGAGATCATCTTTCTTTGGTGTTCTTGTGACGTGATGACACTTGCAGGACTGTAGAATTGGAGCAGGTTAAATCTGAGGAGCTCTTCATCAAACGAACTAACCTTCAAGTTGAAATGTCTAGGTAATTTAAGATGGGGGGAATCATAATGCAGCTTATTTTTTATGAATGGTCTAGTTTTAATGATGTGTTACTAAATGATGTGAACTATGTTTATCTTGAAAATGCAAATTGAGCTCTTGTTGATATAATACAAATATGCTTTTGTCTGTGATGATTTTTTTTAATGGGTTTGTGTTCCGAAATCAACACTAAATTCTCTTTTCTGACAGGTATCGTTTATTTCTCTTCCTTATCTCCATAGTAATATGCTTTGTTGTGACCAAGTCCTTGCTGCTGACCTGCTGTTTGCCCATCTTTCTAATGGGTATGAGGTACTACTTCAGTAGAAAAGTTATCCTCAACTATCTCGATTGTGCGCTGCATACGGACATGTCTGATATTGAGCAATATTACATGAAACCACCAGGTGAGTATTAATTCCACGGAGGGAACATTCACCAAATTCTGCTCATGAAAAAAATGGCAGTTTAATATCTTTTCTCATGTCAGCAACACTGAAAAACCTGAAGTGGCTAGAATACAGCCTGAAGGTCATGTATGATTTAAAGAGCAACCCTAATCTTTAAGAGGGGTATACAGCCCATGGAGACTACAGGCCCCAGAATACAGGATTCTCAATTGCAACAGCTTTATTCAGTAGCTGGGATCTTGGGAAGTCAGTGTATCCTGACACTTGTCATCTACTTGGGCTGCACATTCGTATTAGTGGTTGCTGCAGTCTGTGCTATTTCATGCCAGTTATGTGCATCCCTTATATCAGGCTCTTTGCAAGTTGTCCATGCATCCCACAGTTGACAGCAGCATTCAGACTGAGGGGTGGTGGGGAAGGGGAGACGGAAGGAATTTGAACAAAAACATACAGAGGAATCCATTTGCATACCACAGTTTTAGGTTTGGGAAACCAGACATTTTAGTTGGTCTGCACATTTTCATGTTTCGTTCAAGAAGAACTTCCAATAAAGCAAGTGTCTGAAGATGCACAAACCAGGTGGGTAAGGGGATATTGTCTGTATGCATTTATATGTAGGTGTGTGTAAGTATTTGTAACTTTTGCATATTTGTTATTTTATTTGTTATGTAATCTTGCTGCAAAAGTATCTGAAACACTCATTGAAAGTGGGCTGCCACAGGAACTTGTCAAAGAAAGAGAGAAAAAAGGAAAACCTTTCAAAAGGATTTTGTCCGTGTCTGTTGTACAGCTCTAGCAGGAACCGATATATGGGGATATTTGGGTGTCACCTGAAATCAATAATAATAATAATAATAAAGGCCACTAGGAGAGGAAGGTTAATAACAGCTCATAATTCTCACTGATTATTAGTACTTTCTAAATCAAAGTAGTTATTGCCACTGTAGCCCTCTCTAATGCTACTGGACATTTTTAGAAGATTAACATATAGTACAACGACCAAGCACATTTCCTTTATTCATTTCCAACATACATTCTTAAATTCTTTTGCAATTCTATTCATCCTCTACTTGAAGAACCAAGATGTCTTAAAGCAAATCAAATCTCTCCCATCCAAAGATGGCATATGGTTTACATGGATGTTATGTTTAATTTTACAGTGTCCAATTTGAATAGGAAAGCTCAATATCTTTTAGCATTTTAGACATGGGGGGATTTGCTGTAGTGTGTATCATTAAAAAATTGAACTTCGTTATAATTACTGCCTTTAGAATAAGAGGGCTCTTACTGAAATGTTTTATTAAACTATAATTGTAGTTATAAAGGAAAGGAACTAATATAGGATCTTGTGCATTTTTTGTGAAAAAATAATGTATAACTCTTCCAGCGTGAAGGGTGTAATGTGATTTGATAAGTGTTTGTAACTTCCATCAATGCTCATGAATTATGTGGTAGAAACTCAAATTATAGATTAAAATAAACATATTTACAGCATTCATATCTACAGAAATGCATTCAAATGAAAATAAGATATTTTAGTAAGCTGCTTTAGGTCAGTAAGGGAAACATAATCCAATTCCGTTGCATTGACACTATGACTGAGAGCGATCTGACTTACAGCATTATGCTCTGCTTTTATTTGGTGACATACCAGGCCAAATCCAATTTTGGAATAAGCCAGTGGACTTCCCGGGTGAGTCAGTCAGTCGATCAGAATTTAATCAAGGGTAGCTAGGGTTCAGATGCATCAGATTTGTGGTGTCAACGGTGCTTGTTAAAGGTTTCTTCATGTAGCAGAAGTATTAGGCAGTTTAGCACAAGTCATAGTCTGTGCTGAGGAGAGCACAGACCAAGACTGCAGGTCACAAGACTGAGGGTCTTTGGTAATGGCAGGTTGTATAAGACTTATCGTACAGTGTAAGGAAGTCTAGAAGGCTCATACCTCTTCAGTCTGGAACTGGAGCTTAGAGCTACCTTGCTTCTATTGGCATGAGAGCTGAATTCACTTTCAACTTCAAAGCTGAACGAGGTTGAATTCAATCTTCTCCCAAATCATGCAGCTTTCAGTTTCAGATTCCTTCTTTGCAATTTGGGCTATCAAGACAAAGCACTTACCTTCTCAAAAAGAACTGGGATCTGCTAGGCTTTTTGAGATGTAAAGCTTTGGTGGATGTCTGCAATGTATCAAAACAAACAGGTCAGTTTGCCCAACATGCAGACATTATGGCCATATGGCAATTTCCAAGCACACATACATGCTGTATTCCTGATAATGTATAATTAGAACACAAGGAGATGATATCAGTGCTGTCAAATGGAATATTTTGGTTCTCTCAGTTGCTGGTTATTGCTACAATACGTACAGCACGGACAGGCAACAGTAGGATTTTGTAAACAGGATCAAAACTCGTGGCAGAAGTGATATCTTTTAGTATAGCAACTATCTAGTTGCTCTACAAAAAAATGTCTTTTATTTGCAAGCTTTTGGGCACAGGTACCCTTCATCAGGCATAGGAGATTGCAAAGATTGTAAAAGTTCTCCTACGTAGAAATGAAAATTCATATGGATTTTGTAAGGTTTATAAAGAAGTATGTAGATAATTAGCTTGCTGCTTTTTAAAAAAAGATGTGTGATTTCCCATAAATTTCCCAAGGTCATCAGTTATCTGTGTTATCCACTAAAAGTATTTGCAGCTAAGATTGTAATGAATTATTCAGTTTAAAGTTGGGTTTACATTCCTTTAAATTCCCACAAAAATATTCCTACTTCATCATCAAGCTCTTACCACTTTCTCAGCATGTCTGGAGGACATAGTGTCATTGTAACATCTTGGGGAGAAACAAAAATGGAGTGCCTAGACCGCCACACTAAAATATCAGTGCAGATAAGCATTGAGACTGGGATTCTCAAAAGGAGTAGGGTGGTTAATTCCTATTGAATTTAATGGGGGTTGGAACAGGCCCTTAGGGCATGTCTACACGTGCATATTAATGCACTGTAAGAAACCCTGGTGTGCTTATTGCACTGGAGTTTATTGCTCTGGGAAGACCATTTGCACATGTGCCCAGGATCGCAGCATGTTGAGCTGGGTCTGAGCAGCCCCAGCAGGCAGGGGGGCTGTTCTCCCTGGCTCGGTGTGCTGTGGAGGGGCTGGCTGCCTGAGGGTGCTTCAGTGCAGGGCTAGGTATCAGGCAGCCCCCACACTGAAGCACCCTCATGCCCCAGCCAGCCAGGGCAGCGTCTATACATGTACTGCTGCAGAGTTTTTCACTCTGCAGCAGGATACTACTTGTATTTATAAGTACTGTGTTGCTGCAGAGTGAATTAGTTAACTCCAGCCTAATAGGGGTGCACATGTAGAAAACAAGATGTTTACTGCATGGCTAATTAGTCTGCTGCACAATAAACATCTCATGCAGATGTGCCCTTAGACCCCTTGGAAAATCTGTATTTAAGTGCCTGACATTTTGGGGGGGCAAGATATGGAGGAAATGGTATTTCTGTGGGGGATTAAGAATGCTTGCTCATTTTTACTTACAATGACACATGGAAAATGGGGTGGATGGCAGGTCTTAATGTCTAGAACAGGGGTTCCCAAACTTTTTATGCTGCGCACTGGCAAATTGCGGACCGAAAGTGACCACGGACCAGCAGTGACTGGCATACTGTAGGCAGGCAGCCAACCCTTCCTTCTACTCGGCATAAAAAAGGATTGGCTGCCAGTCTGCAGTATGCCGGTCATTTCCGGACTTCCAATCCAGCAGCCAACCCTCCTGCAGACCGGCAACCAACCCTTTGCAGCCCAGGTGTTGGGAACCTCTGGTCTAGAACAATGGTTCTCAACTTTTTAGACTCAAGGCATCCCTCGATAGACTTGAGGCAGCCCTTGGAAAATGCCAGCTCATCATTTTCACTCATCTTGTGACTACAGAGTAATACTAGAGCAACTCTGTTGCAAAGAACTCAGAAGGATCACAGCAGGGGAGCATGTTTAAGTGCTGTGGATTCCTATTTGAAATCCATGGCCGAGTCCATGTGAGCAGAGGCATGCCTTTGCAGCGTGCCAAATAGTAGCGGCACATTTTTGCCACTATTTTGTGCTGCAGCGCCCGCCCCTGCCTGTGTGCTTTGCAGTAGGATACATTGTCCTGCTGCTCCACGTGCTGCAGGGGGGTGCTGACTGGGGCACTGGGTGCCTCAGCAGAGGCTAACTAGCCCCTGCACTGATGTACACTGGGCCCCAGGCAGCTGTGGAGGGCTGGCTGGGGTGCAGTGTGCCTCGAGATGGGAGCAGCTAGCCCAGGGCTGCCTGCTGCCTTGTCTCCGTGTGTCTCAGCATAGGGGCTGTACCGCTAGTGTGCTGCTGGGGAGGAGTGGGGGGAAGGGGAGGGCTGGCTGGAGCACGCAGGGTGCCTCAGCTTGAGGTTAGCTGGCAAGCAGCCTCTGCACTGAGGCACCCTGTGCCCCGGCTAACTGGGGAGTAACGTGCAGATGGAGGAGCAGGCAGGCCAGGGCTGCCTGCTCCCGTCTCCATGAGCTGTAGAGCCCCCATGCTGAGGCATTCTGCACCCCAGCCAGCTGCTCCCTGGCTGGCTTGGGCACAGTGTGCCTCGAGATGGGGGAGCAGGTGGCCCTGGACTGGCTGCTTCCCCGTCTCCAGGCACACTGCGCCCCAGCCAGCTGCTCTGCAGCTTCCTGGGGCTGCACAGTGGAGCCCCTGCACTGAGGCATAAGGAGATGGGAGCAGGCGGCCCGCTCCCCTGTTTGGAGGCACTCTGTGCCCCAGCCAGCTGGAGGGAGGTTGGCTGGGGCATAGGGTGCCTCAGTGCAGGGGCTCTGCAGCACGCAGAGATGGGGGAGCAGGCCGCCCAGGGCACCCTGCTCTCCTGTCTCCACATTTGTCCCAGAGCACACCACTTTGGCATGGTTTGCACTGCTTTTATTTCAGGTTTTTTGTTTTTTGCTACCGGGAAATTCCAGTAGCAAATTTTGCCTCAGTGCTGCAAATCAACATGCAACTCTTGCAATTTGTGGCACCGCAAAGAGGTTTTCAGCACCACAAACCACACATGCCTGACCGTCTGGATCCAGCCTCTTGGTTTATGTTGTGAATCATATTTGCACACCTAACAGTGCTAATTTTGCATGGCACCCTTGAAAGGATGTCAAGGCACCCTGGTTGAGAATCACGGGGCTAGAATCATAATGCTGATTACACTCCCATTTTGATCTTGACTTTGGGAAGAGAATTCGTTTATTGTTTGTAGTGCACTGGCACCCACACTTCTGCAGTAATGGCCCTCTCGCATGATGAGATGTTCAGACTTTGCATATTTGGCATATGCTTGCAATATATGGCAAAAACTTTCAATGAAAAAATTGTGATCATGGACAGATGAATAATTCTACTCCTGTAAAAGAAGAGCCCTCAAGTCTAGTAGAATTCACTGTGACTTCCATCTGTCTGCTCTGTTCCGTGATAGATGGAAGTTAAACCGGGTCAGTTTATCCTCAATAAAACAGGGTTAGGTGGCTCAGTTTAGCTTCACTGACTGAATGAAAGGAGAGATTAGACTAAATAGTTACTACAGGTGAGCAATATTTCTCTCTGCCCTTAAAAATGTTTATCCCCTTTTATAGTTATGATGGCAAAACTGTTAAAAATGATCCATACGGTGTTCTGACATCAGGTTACACAGTTTGCAATCTATAGACCATTTTTATGGGCACCAACAAGACGGGCTGTAGTTCCCCGTGGGATTTGGGTGACGAACATAGGTTGCCTTGAACTCACAACTACGGTAACTGCCGAAGGAAACTTAGCAAGGCATTTTTGTTGCTGCTTCATGACGTTTGTTGTCAATGCATTGCGTTCTCAACATGTGTTGGTGACCTGTGTGTGACTGGCTTGTTATTTTCCTTTTTACATTATTTGATAGAATGACTTTCTCTCTGCAACATTAGTTTCAAAATTATCTTCGTCAGAGGTTTAAATTTTCTCTAAAGCTCACATACCTAGAAGTGGATTATGGATAAACAGGTAATAACAATTTTCAGGATTTAGATTTTGCAGAGGTAGATTTGGCAGCACTCCCAGGTTTTTTTTTTTTTCAGTTCTTTCTCCTGCTCCCACCACTTTTTAAGTCAAAGATCCATCAGGTTCTGTATGCACACTTAACCATAAGTGCATAAGCACTCTGGTTGACTTGAAATCTGACTTTGACCATAATGGGTTTACTTACATCAGTGGTTCTCAACTGTTTTAGGTTTAGCTCTTAGTTTTCATTTGTTTTTTAACTACAGAAAAATATTAGAACAGTTTTTTCTGTTTCAGAGAGCTCCGAAAGACCACAACCGGTGACAATGGTTTTAACATTATGGATTCCTATGTGAAATCTCTGGGTTTATCCTGTGAATCATGTTTGCACACAGGGTATGTAGCACCCTGGGTCACCTTTGAAAGAATCTCAAGGTACCCTGGGATCTCAAGGCTGCCACAGCACCCTGGTTGAGTGTCAGACTTTACACATTTAAGTACTTTGCTGGAGTGATCCTTAGTGCATACAAACAACTTTTTTAAAAACACCCATATACACTCTGAGTAATATGGCATTTCCAATAAAAATGTGAAGAGAAGACCATGTCCCTTATGAAATGGGCATAACATGCAAATTCTATCGTTAACTAAAAATGATGAATTGTGGAAACTATTAGGTAAGTGTTCATTGTTAATTGTGAGCAACTTGGACACAATTGGATTAAAGAAATTAATCTTTATTGCCTTTCAGGGAATTTTAATGAGCTGAATTTTGGGTATTGATTAACCTTGCATTCCTGAGTAGATAAAAGGAGAGCCTATTTGCATTGCTGTTAGAAATGTTCTGAATCTCGTGTTGTGACTTGCAGGGCCTGTGGTGTAAATTCTTTTTAAATCAGGCGTTGTAGTGGTAAGAAACTAATTTGCAATATAGCCCTGTCTCTTGTATTTCTTACTGTAGCTAAGATGTGTACAAAAACAACTCCAGCTGTGCACTGCTTTTATGGTACAACAGTTTTGCTGCCTAATCAATTATACAGTGTCTCTCTAAGCTTCTGTCACAGTGTTGTTTTGTGTATTTTTGCAGTGGCTCATATATTAGACTGAAAGAGTCTTCAGGGATTGAGATCTTAAACTGCAAAAAACTGTGGAAAAAGAAGTATTCACAACTGATATAAAATGGTCGGTTTTAAGATGAGTAGATTTAGACTTTCTTTCTCTCCATATTTGAATTCTGGATTAAACATGTTAAAATCTGAAGTTTATTTTGGATACTTAGGGCCTTTCTTCACACGCAGTTTCCCCCAATGTAACAAGGCATATTTTAAACAGATTTTAGTTACAGTTGCGAAAGCACTCTTTCAATGAAACAAAGCTTATTTTAGATTAATTTAAATTAAAGAGGAAGAGGTTTAATCTAAACTACAATAAGATACTGTTTTGATGCAGGAGTTTATACTGGCTCATCTAACTCCAGTTCAGTTGAACTGGTTTCACTATTCAGTCGCAGATGTTTAGCTACACTGAGATAAATCTAGAGGACCTTTAGTCAGATGAATATGGGCTGGGTTTTGCTTTTGGGTTATAGCCAATGGGATCATCGGATCCCTGTCTCCTGAGTCCAGGTCTGGTGCTAAGCATAGTCCTTGTATTATCCAATCCCTCTGTCCCATTTTCCCCATGAGCAGGAATGCAGGGAATTGCAAGGAACAGCGGCACTTCAGTTGTGCCATTGTCCCCACACATGGGTGGACAGAGCAAACCTATCCTAAGGGTGAGAGCAAGTTGCACCCTGGAAAAGGGTGCAAAGTGAAAATGATGACTGTCAATGGTTTAGTTTCATCCCGGTTCAATTCATGCCTCCAAGAGGATTTCATGTGGGCACCAATGGTTGGGACGGGGACTGGAACTGCCTTGGTAGACCAGAATGGAACAGCTTTCACCGGAGGGGTTCAAAGTGCTTCCTCCATCCAGAATAATGTGCAGCCTGGTGGTTAGATCACCTTCCTGGGAAGTGGAAGATGTGGGTTTGAATTCCCTCAGATAGATGAGCAAAGTATGATCATGTCTCCCCTGTCCTGGCCTCGAATGGGACACACCATTACCGTGATGATGTGTGTATTTTACACCAAAAGGATTACCTGTTGATCTGAAAGAAAGACTTACCCCTGTAACTCCAGGGGACAGTTTCAGGCTGGGAATCTTGAGTCAAGGAAGGTGTTTCCTGGTAACCTTGAATAAGGCATCCAAACCCTGGAGGAAAGTGGGTGGATGACAAATGCCTCCAGCATTTCCTGTTGGCTACCCCACTCATTGTCCTCAGTCCTACTCTTAGGGCCCTAACTCTCTCTGTGCATTGTACAGGCTGCTCAGGAGTCCAACTCAAGGCTACAAAGCATCATGGCACACTAGTGCCTTTGTGGATCAGGGCTTTATTCCTTACCATCTCTGGGAGTTCAGAGCTGGGTCCTTTCATTCCAAATGAAGGGCCCTATCTTGAAAACATTTACACATGCAGGTATCCCTGTTGAATTAACTGGAGCTGCTTGGAGGGAGAAGGCTTTGAAGGATCAGGTTCCATAGTGGATAAGCTGTATTTCAGTAAGTGAGTCTTTTTGTACTGGGGATTTAAATCCTTTGAAACATTTTGATGCACTGACAATATTTGACTGTCACAGGAGACGGAAGTAGTGACATTAGTAGTTAGAGATGCTCGACACTTCCCATTTAGTTGCGGATAACTCTCCCGTACTTAGAGAATCTGAGCCCCAACAATTTGTCTGGCCTGGCCTGGTTGAATTTGTTTGACAGATTTCAGCCAAAATTGTTCCACTATTTCCTGGAATGAGAAGGTACAAATGTGTTTTGCCCGCACTGAAAATTGGTTACAGGTTTCTTTTTCTACTTTTTTAAAATTATGATATAAAATGTCCTGATGTATTAGATGATAACTGTCACAGTCATCACACCTAAAACTTTGGCTGCCCTCTTGATGTTCAGAAACAAACTCTGACATAGGGATTGAAACACGGTAAAATTTGAAGATGTCTGCTAGGCAATAAAGCCAATAGGAATATTGTTGGTCTTCAGGAACGTGACTGAATACATGCAAGTTGGGCAGACATGAATGAGCTGTATTCTTAAGCTTTCCTGTTCCATTTTTATTTGCAGACTGAGTATTAAAATACATAAACCCCTTCTCTTGAATATGTGCATCCATAAGCCAAAAGTAGATCTCCGTTTTATGATCCACTGGCTTGGATGACTTTTCATGTCAAAAATAGATCAATTAGATTAAATAGAAACCTTTATAGTACATTTTTTAATGTGATATCACCTATTTTTCAGTGTCATTAGGAAATCTGAATTAAAACACGTATAGTCTTTACATCTCTGTCTATCCATATATGTACAAATATAAACATCTATAGCTATAGGGATATAATTGAATATATTGTAACCATGTAACTTTATTCTTATCTTTTATAACAGTAGCTAGATGCAACAGTAGATGAGCTTCTTGGATAAATTAGTAGTGGGATGGGTGTGATGTTTTTGAAGTGATGATGATCCATATATGTTGGTATTCTAAAGTTTTAAATACCCCCAGCATATATATAATTAATTTGCAACACCAGAGGTAACAAGTGGTATAAATTAGACATCAGCATAATGAATCTGGCAAAACATCCAAACTCAATAGACTTGAGGACATTAACATGAACATGGGTTTTTGGTTGTAGCTGTGTTGATCTAAGGACATGGACAGACAAGGTTCTTTGGGTAGACGTGATATCTTTTATTAGACCAACTGAGAACTTCTTCCCAACTACTCATTTGATCTAATAAAAGATATCACATCTACCTAAAGAACCTTGCCTGCCTTAACATGAAAATGGCATTTTTCTTTATTTTTCCCCATTTTTGTTTTAATTGGGCTTTAGAGTAATTAAAAAAATGTTTTTCTAAGAATTTTTTGATGTTTCTGCTTTGTCCAGTGCATATTGTTAAATGTCCTAGAAGGGGATATGAACATATCTCCACAAGCGTGAAGTTCACTAATTAGTCCTTTCTTTCAGCACTCTGCTTTCCTCTTCTCATCTGCTGTCCTAGTGGTAAGATCTTTTTAAGAAAAACTGTCGTCTCAGGTTTAGGCTCCCGGGCTAAGATTTTCAAAAATAGTCTGACTTGGGCAGCTGTATACATGGCAAGGGTTTCAAAAGAACTGAGCACTTTTGTTGAGACAGATTGCTGGATTTAGGAATCTAAGTTTGGGCTCCTAGCTAGGCTTGGGGAAATTTATTCCCCCTAAGAGCTAGATTTTCAAAAGTATTTAGGTTTCTAAAGATGCAGATAGGCACCAAGGGCAGTTGCATCCATTAAAGTACTTAAGCACCCACAAGTTAGATGCTGCAGCACCTGACTTCTAGGTGCCTGGCCCCTGGAGCAGTTTCCAAAGCTGCAGAAGAGCAAAGCAAAAAGCCACATAGAACTAGCCAAGAAGAAACACTGAGAGCACAGGGGAGGTGTAAACTTCTCTTCTTCTCTGGAGTGTGGATGTCTAAATTGGGGCTGTGGCAGACATTTTCCCACACTAAGGATCCAGAGCTTGGAATCCTTTCCTGCAATTAGGGTTTTGCAGCTTTTCATACAGAGATCTGAGCAGAGCTTACTCCATCCTATTCAGCCTGGCAAGGGAGCCATTACAAACCTCTCCCAACCTTCCAGCACAGTCCCTAACTACCAGGCTATGGGCTAGAAGGTTTGCAGTAGCGGCAAACTTTCTGGGGCACGTTCCACATCAGCCCCGTGCCCTCCCCAGGTGCCACTCCGATCCCCTTCTCCTGTCTGATGATCAGCTACTGTGCTTTTTGTTTCCTGCCCTGGGGTCCTTGCCTGACTCACTGCTCTGCTGTTTTGCTCCCTGCCCTGTCTGCTTCTGTTCTGCCTTCCTCTCCCCCCTGTCCCCTTCTGGCACGCAGGCTGCAGGTTGGCCACCCCCGAGCTAAACTGTGTGTGTTGTAGGAGAGGGGAGAGACACCCCTTTGCCATTATGTTGAAGTTGGGCCACTGCATAGAGGGGAAGATAAGACTGAAAGGGCCAGGAAGACAGCCCAAGGAAGAGCACGCGTCTGTAGACATATGGAGGGGTCATCCCGGACGGATTCTGATCACTGCTCTTGGGATCATATCCATTTTATCCAGTGACTATTTAATATTTTCTTCTCATGTCTTCACACCACATTTGACCATTTTATTACCTACGCTTGTGCTTCTTTATTGTACGTTGTGATGTCTTCCATTGAATGTGTGCCTTTAAGCAGCAGGCATTGCAGCAGGTGTTGCAGCCTGAGGCTCTGTGCTGCTGTTGCAGGTGGTTGAACCAATACTATTTAATATATTTAGGCAGCTTTCTGGCTTCATAAGTGGTCTGAATTACAAAAGAGTTAGACACCCAGCAGTTTCCAGTGACTTCAACAGATGATACTGGGTATAGACAGTTGAAACAACTGTATCAATATCAAAGGATACTGGTATAAGGTGTCATGAAGTAATGTTACAGCTACATGATACAGTAGTGATCCACACATACCAAAACCATTTCAACTTTGACTTTGTTTCATTCTGGGTTAAAGCTGCCGTGATTTAGTTCACTTGTATTGCTCCAGGTTCACACTTTGAAAGTGTGGGAAGCACTGATGGAGAATCAGTGGTTAAGGATTGAGGTGGTTATTGGAGAAGGCCAATACCGATTCATGCTGGGGAAAAGTACCAGGGATCTGGTCTTTGCAATAAGACAGATGATAGAGGAATACAGGGAAGGTTGTAAAGATATCCATTTCATTTTTATCCATTTGGAGAAAGTGTACAATCATGTGGCCAGGGGGAAAATGGGAGTGTTGAAGAGTAAAGGAGGTGCCAAAGAAATATCTCAGAACCATCAGGGACATGCATTAGAAATGTACAACGAAAGTAAGGAGCAGTTCAGGAGAGACTAAGAGTTTTGAGGTGAAGGTGGGCATACATCATGGGTCAGCTTTGAGCCCGTTCCTCTTTGCAGGCATAATGGATGTACTTAGTGAACAAATGAGGAGGAAGCCACCCTGGAATGTGATGTTTGTGGATGACGTGATCATTTGCACTGAGAGTTTAGAGGAAGTGCAGGCTGGACTCGACCAATGGAGAGCTTTGCTAGAAGGAAGAGGAATGAAGATTAGTCGATCCAAAATGGAATTTATGCACTGTGGGTTATCTGAGGTCCCTGATGTTGGAAATGTGATAATCGAAGAGAAACATGTTCAAAAAATTGACAAGTTCAAGTATCTGGCGTCAACTTTTCAGCAGAATGCAGAGTTAGATGAAGAGTTGAACCATCGAATAACAGCGGGGTGGACACATGGGGAACTGGTGACAGGAGAGTGTCAGTGACGCTATAGAGGGAAGTCTAAAAGATGTACATCCAGCGCTATTGTGTGGAGTGGAGACGTGGCCCCTGAAGAAAACTCAAGAAAGGAAACTGAATGCAACGGATGTGAGAATGCTTTGATGAATATGTGGAGTGATGATGATGGATCAAGTGAGGAATACTTGCATCAGAAGATTGGCGAAGGTAGTGGAGGAAAGTAAAAATGAGATGACTGGCATGGTATGGGCATGTTCAAAGGAGTCAAGAAGAATACGTGGGAAGGGAAGTTACCAGAATGGCACTACCAGGGAGAAGGGGAAGAAGAAGACTGAAGATGAGATGGGGAGAGATAGTGGAGAAGGACATGAGAGAGACGGAGCTGGAAGAAGAAAATATGTATGAGGGAAGCCGGTGGAGAATCGGGAACTGCAACATGACCCTGTTTAGACAGGACAAGCAAGGGAAGAAAAAGAAGTATTGCTACAGGATCTTGCAGATCTCACAGTTGGTGTAACAGCTGATGGTGCCCTTGAGTGGCACCTCCCCTTCCCCTTCAAAGCAGTTGTAAGGTACATTTGTCTACAGCCACTGTTACTGTTGAAAAAAACCAACCACTAAGAAATGCTATCTGCTGTTTGGTTATCCTCCAACACACTTCTTTGTGTTGCGGTGTTGGAGACCTTTTTAAAAATCAAACTAGGTGCATACTTTATACTGCATTGCCAAGCATAACCCTGGTCTTATGCTGAGGAGAACATAGAGGGATATCTGGTTCTGTAGCTAGCAGACAGTGTCGTTTTTCTTGTGTGTGTGGTTTTTTAAGCCCCACGAAATGAAGTGGGAAGGTCCATGAGTAGGGTGCTCAGCTCCTGGCTCCCCCTGGGCACGGATGGGGTAAACAACACTGGGACTGGTGGGGGGAGATGTGGGAGGGAAGCAGTGCCAGGACTGGGGGCGGGGGGGAAGCAGGGCCAGGGGCTTGGCGGGGGAGGGCAAGAGAGTTGGGAGAGGGGGGAAGCAGGACTGCGGACTTGAAGGTGGGGAGGGAATTGTAAGAGGGAAGGAGCGCCAGTCCCCAGTGCTGCCTCCCCCATGTTTCCCCCTGGGCATCGCCCCAAGCCGGGCTGCAGTCTTGAGCTCCACATGGCTGGGAGCTGTCCCCCACTCCCAGACAACGCCTCCCTTCCCCCAGAGCCCAGGCCTGACTCCAGTGCCCCTTGCCAGTCTGGAGCTGGCACCCAGGGGAGTGTGGAGCTTTCCCTGGCTGCTGCAGGGGGCAGGAGCAGCCTTGGACTGAACTGCTCTCGTTAGGAGCAAATTTGCTCCTGACAAGGGCACGTGTGTAGACGTACACTTGGGAGCACTTCAATGAGCCTGAATTTTCTTCACAGAAAATTCAGCCACATTAATTGTACATGTAGATGTGCCTTGTATGTGCAATCATAGGCGTTTTTGCTTACCACTGCCAGTTGTGGTGTTGATTATAGCTTTGTGACATTAGAACAATCTACCAGTAATTGGATCACGAATAAATCTCACGTAGAATCTGAACAACAACTATTGTATTGGTAGTGACTTCAGGATGAATCGTTATTCATTTTCTGACTGATCTTCTACCTGTTCTTTCCTCCGACTAATAACTTTCTGATTATACACTGAAAATATGTCCCACTTTTATGCTATGGGTCACTTGCATGTCTCAATTCTAGAATCTGTTAAGCCTTCCTGTGGTATTTTCCAGCGAGTTTCTTTGGTCTGGTTCTTAAATTTCCATTATGATGGTGTTTCCTTCCAACATTTCCTTAGGCTCCATAGGCTTCTCTCCATTATGGAAGTTTCCTGAAAAATACATTTCCCTTTAATTTCATCCTCTTACTAAATGTCATAAATAATTCCTTCCCCTCCTTAGACTTCATACTGAGGATGCTTCTCAAAACTTGTACAGGGAACAAAAGCATCCAGAGACACAACTGTTGACATTCTGAAAATGTGAACAATTCCTCGTGCTGCAAAACCAAACATCTCTGTAATGCAAAGCCAAGAGGCCTAGAAGGAATTAAAACCCCCATGCTTCCCAGCATAAATCAGCTGCTAATAAATGGCTTAGGAAACCAGTTTTCTCACTTAGCAGCCAGCCTCTTATACCTTTCAGTAAAGCATTTGAGTTATGCGGGCCAATGACCTGATCCAGTTTGGTAGTTGGTCAGAACTAAGAAGAGAGTAAGAGGGTATGTCTACACGTGCCATTGTCACGTGAATAAACTGTGGAGCTTATTGCTCCGCAGTTTATTTCTCCCAGGAAGCTCCTGGGCCTGTTAGTGGCATGTATGCCAGACCGCAGCACATTGAACTAGGTTGGAGCAGTCCTGGCAGGCAGGGAGTCCAAGGGGTCAGTCTTCCAGCCTGGGCCTGCTCCAACTGGGCTCAGTGTGCTGCAAAGCAGCTGCTGGGGCATGAGGATGCCTCGGAGCTGGGCTAGCCAGCAGTCAGCCCCCCCTCACCCCACTTTGTGCATCAGCCAGCTGGCTCAGTGTCTACAGATACACTGCTGCACACTAATAAACTCTGCCTCAGGGTAGTACTTGTATATACAGGGTAGTACTTTAAACTACCCTGCTGCAGAATTTTTTTTTTTCCATTTTGTGCTTCCTAATAAGGGCCCGCATGTAGATAGTGAGACATTTACTGTGCAGTTAATTAGTCACTTGTGCAGTAAATGTTTCATGTAGATGTACCCAGAATAATGTCAATTACTGCTTCAGGCAAGAGTGATGACCAGATATATGAATTACTTGTCAGGGTGTCCAGTCCAAGTACTTACTATCCTGGACCATTCCTGGTTCATAAAATGGTGGCTAATGGCAACATGGCCAGAGGGCAGTAGGGTGTGGGTGTGTGCACACGTGCACGCACACTTTTTGGGTTGATTCTACATGGAACAAGCTAATATGAGAACCACTGCATAACTCCTCCAGTGGAGTTCTGGGGAAGATTCGGGATATATTGTCTCTACCAAGATTTAAGTAATTTAAAATATAAAATGACTAAGGGAAATTTTCCGTATTGCAAACAGTTGTGGAACACCTGCCATTTGCAGGTACTAATCCAGGGATAGGCAATTATTTTGGGTGGAGGGCCGCTTAATGAGTTTGGGTGAGCTGTCAAAGGCTGCACAGGTACCCCCGCCCCTTGACTGTTGCCTCGCCCCCTTGTCACCGTCTTAGGACATGAAGTTCCACCCCCTAACCCTTGACCTTTGCCACTGGAAGTCCCTCTCCTTGCCCCCTCCAGAAATACTTCTTTTGGGGTGGGGGGGTTGCCATCTTAAAACCAGAAAAAAAGCCAAGTCATACATTAAAAGTCAAACACCAACTAGAACATACTTTAATTTGATGACAAAAATATTTTTGTCGTGATTTGTGTTTGCACACTGTATACACAGGTGATTGCATAATAACTCAAAAATAAAGTTTTAGTCTTGTATATTGTGTATTGCATGTGCATGGTGGGGTGTGGGTGTGCGTGGTGGGGTTTGTGAAGGGGTGTGTCTGTATGTGGGGGGGCATAAGATATGTTGGAGTGAGTTGTGGGGGCAGGATGTGGGTTTGTGGGGGGTGGATACCCCATGACGCAGCAGCAGGTGGGGTGCTCAGGGTGCTAGGGCCCGGCAGAGTGTGGCTCCGGCCAGTGCTGCACACAGCAGCGAGGGGTGCAGCCTCCATTGGGCAGTCTGTATCGCCAGCGCTCCCTGCCATTCACACGCAGCCCCTGCGCTCACCAGGCACGGGAGGGAAGCCCCACATGCTGGAGCCGGCTGCCTTCCCCACCCCACAGGGGAAGTGCCTGGGGCTTCCCTCCCCTGCTGCACAGCCGCTGGGGGAAGGCAGCTGGCTCCAGCGCCTAGGGCTTGCCTCCCGTGCGTGGCGGGTGCAGGGGCTGCACGCGAGTGGCAGGGAGCACCAGTGATACAGACTTCCTGGTGGAGGCTGTGCCCCTCGTTGCAATGTGCAACGCTGGCCAGAGCCATGCTATGCTGGGCGCCAGCACCCTGAGCGCCCCTGCCTGCTGCTGCCACAGCCTCCAGGGCTGCGCTCCCATAGGGGCTGTGTAGAGGGCTCCCCACACCCAGCCCACCCTCCTCACACCCACATCCTGTGCACCCAAGCTCTGCACTGCCACTGACCCCCTGGGTGCAGGCTCTGTGCTCCAGCTCCACACTCCCACCCAGCTGCAGCCCTGCCCCTGCCGCTTTCCTACCTGCTGCCAGGAGGCGGCAGGAGACTGGGGACGCGGTGCCTGTCTCGGGGGGCTGCAGCAGTGGCAGCAGAAGCTGTGCTGGTCGGGCTGGGCCCTTGTGCCTATGAGGGTGGGAGTGAGGCGCAATAGGGTATGTTTGGGGCTGCGTGTACACATGGGTGCCTCGCTCCCACCCTCGTGGGCAGAAGGGCTGGGTGGGGTGCAGAAGGGTTGGGGAGTGCCGCAGGCCAGATGAAAATGCTGTGCAGGGCCGGATCCAGGCTGCAGGCCATATTTTGCCTTCCCCTGTACTAATCCATCAAAACACTAACGGGGCTTAAAGGTGCATGGTTAAAGAGCAAACCATTCAGAAAATACGTAGGGATGTAAATGGTTAAACATTTAACTGTTTACATATTGATAACCAGTAATACTGGTTATTGTTTAGCATGGGGCAGGGAGCAATCTGGCAGGGAAGGGAAGCAGCACAGTGCCCCTGAAGGCAGCAGGGCAGGCAGGAGGGAGGAGGGAAGGAGGGGACTAGTACAGTGGGGAAGCTGTGAGGGGCCCAGTCCTTCTTGTGGCAGTGCAGCCCCAGCCCCTTCTCCACTGCGTGCCCCGCGGCACATACTCACCCGCTGCTGGCAACAAGCCGGGCCCGGGCTCTGCAGATCCTGGTGCAGCTGCATGCAGCCCTTTCCCCGGGCAGTTAGCACCGGTGGCAGCAGCAGGTGAGGGCCTTTCCCAGTTAATCGTTATCAGTTAACTGTTATCAGCTAACCGTTTAATAACCAATAACATTAGCGGGGTACTTGATTATATCATTATTTACATTGCTAAAAATATGCCTGATACTTAGTTATTCTGCTTTCATGTGCAGTTTAGTGGCCCTCCCCAAATGCTCCATGAATGTAACTGTAATATTACAGTTTGTTATCATAGTAATAATAATAATTTGTTACATCTTTGGTTATAGCATTTTTAAAAATGCTGCGAAAGAGAAAACCTAGGAAGGCTGTTATGTTAAGTAAAGGGTGCTTAATGAGAGTTCAGGTATAAGGAATACGGTATTAAACTATTTAAACGATGTATTGTTAAAATGCTTTTTCAGTGTTCTGCTTGCAGTGGCAATCCCGTGTTCTTAATGGCGAGGGAAAAGATGCGTCTGGTTTTGTTTCCCAAAATGCAGATGCTCAGAGAATCGCGCACAACTGTGTCTTTCTGTCTTCTGGCTTTCATTTAGGAATAAGGCGCAGAGAAGTTCTAAGCTGCTTTTCTTATCAGAGCTCTGAACAACATCAAAGCATCTGAACAGTGTCTTACAAAGTGAATGTGTTTTTTCATGGGTAACTTGAAGAGACAAAGAGGATTTTTATGAAATGTTCTGAAAAATATTCATTTCAGAGTTGAGATTGAAGTATGAGAAATTTTAGCTTCCAGACCTCAATTGAGCAAAGCATGTATCGGCTTGCTTAACTTAATCACATGCTTAAATCCAGTTGTTTCTGGGGAGCTAAGCACCTGCTTAAGTGCCTCTTTGAATAGGCATGGGATTACTTCTGACCTTTAAAATAGGCTTCCCCTTAAGAGCATTGCTGAGTCAAGGCCAAAATCTGCGGACATTTTCCATTTTTTTGGGCAGTCTGTGACAAATGGAAGATTTGACAAGAAATCTCATCTCTGTGTGAACTATTCACAGCATTTTTACTGTGTGCTGAAATAACCGTATCTTGATGGTTCTGCTGGGTATTCTTATTGGTTGCCCTGAGATGAGTTTATTATCTCTTTAGGGAAAACACAGGCACTGGTGCACCAGAAGAGATGATTGTTCCAGCTTGTCCTGTATCTTGTCCTCTGACTGTGACTGGTCGGTGGTGTTCATTCTGCCATGATGAAGCATCAGGAGGCATCACAGCATCGAAGCATGTTTCGGGGCAAGGTGAAGCTCTCTGATTGCCCCTGACCAAAAAGGCAGTGCTGCAGGTGGGTCTGGGAGAGTCCTCCAGACCCCAAGCACTATACTATTTTTGCTCAGATTGATGAAGATTAGTTTTTCTGTGAGCTAGAGTAACTGTCGATGCTAATCTCATTCAAGAGTGTAATCCTCTTTCAGCTCTTGCTAAACTACCAGCCTTGGCTGTCCTGGGAATAGAAATTTCACAGATTGATTATACTTTGATTTAAAAAATGTTTCTTTGCACCACCTCTAACATACTGCCTCTTCCATTCTGTGGTGCATCCTCTTGTGTTGGGTGCCACGCTGGGTATGATGCATTGGCTGTTCCCTGTACCGCCTCAGTTGTTTTCTGTACCTCTTTCAAATCCTCACATAGCTTGATTGATCTTTAACCTGAGGTTGCAACTAATGGAAACCTAGCAATATGAAGTTTGTTTGTGGATGCTGGTCCATAAACGCCAGAAGAAAGTTGTAAATATGTTGAATTAGATTTATATAGTGACCTCTTGACCAGAACAGCCTGGTCCGGTTATTTGAACATGTGGCAAAGCAGTTGTTCTCATTTTTATGTATGGAGATTAACATGTGTAATTTTCATTTAGAGTTAATGCACGATACAGCCTGGCCTGTGCCCAGCCTGACAGATGTTCATGTGCTTATGGAAGCAGAATTCTCTTTTGAAACCAGAATTAAATAGGTTTTTTTTTTTGCCTCTGCTCAGAGGGATGCACCAAGAATGAATTTGGCCTTGTGTTCAAAAAACCGTACAGAAGCAATGATTCATGCCCATGCCTGGTTCTTCTGTACTACATCAGTCTTACTCTGTCTGCACTCTGTTGGCTCCATGGGACTTACACCAGAGTAATGTGGAGGTGACTCAGGCCTGCACTTTTCAGAAAGCTGGTTCAGTGGCTTCTTGATATTCCCTGGTGCCATTGCAGAGATGGAGACAGAAATGCTTGATCATGAAAGAAGGTTTTTTTGCTTATGTGAGTTACAGAATGCATTAATGACATAACAATGCATGTGATGCGTTCATGACATAACGCAGTGATGCTTCACTGTATGATTGATACTGTAATGCTCCTATTCTTAAGCTGTTGAGAAAACATATTGGGCTAAATTCAGCTTCATACTAAGTAGATGCATCATCTCTAAGGTGGTTGTATATCAGGGCTGAATTTGGCAATGCATTAGGTTTGAATGTAACATTCCCCCCCAGAGACTAAATGTTTACAGTGAATCCAGGGAAGTAGGAGGACTGCCGTTAAGAGGGGTTAGATTACAGCTAAGAGCTGAGATATCAGCATGGTTGGGAGGTGATAACCAAGGAAGGATGTTATAGGTAACAAATTGCCTTTATAGTAGTCTCTCCTTCAGATCTTGGTTATTCTCCCAGTGATACCAGTCACACTATTTCCAGCAGTGTAACTGGGAGTTCTTAGCAGGCCCTAACAGCCTGGTCATCAGAAGTGCTGGCCACTCCCAAGTCCCAGTAAAACTAACAAGTGCAGGCGTTCAGCACCTTCAAGAGTGAGGTTTTGAGAGGCCTGGGTTTGGAGCTGGATGTGAAACGATAGATATGGCAGTGCTCCTGTGTTACTTGTTTTATTTCTATTTATCATCACTAAATGAGCGCCATGTGCTGTAATTAAGGCTTGCACAGCCTGCCCCCTTTCTCTGAGGCCTGGCAGCTGTGGTCTCCCGGGATTTTTGTTTTCCTTGCTTCTGTCATGATTTAAGTTATTATTGGGAGTTGTTTCAGCATGCTTAGCCAATCTCAGTGCCATCTTCTGCAATAGCTTATTCATCAGTGAAGCACGGTTAATGTACTTGGCTGCATGCATCGTTGTCAGCTCGTTCGTTCCACAGTGGTACAGGTACATTGGTGATTTAAGAATGGAGGATCTGTGACATAAAGGATCCTCAAGTATTTGCACCAGAATGGAGGTAGGGGGCTTGTGGGGCAGTCACACTGGGGGACAGGGCGCAGCAGCCAAAGGAGGTGTCAGCTGTCATGACCAGGAACCCCAGCCCTTCAGCCACTGCCAAATTCAGAGCTTTGTGCCCTCACTCGCCACACAAACCTGGCAGCTGCAAAGCAATGGAAGTGGTAGCCTGGTTCTTGGTGATGACATCTCTATTGCAGCAGTATCCTGTCCCCCTCCACTCTGCACTCAGAGCCTTGTGTCCCCAAGCCTTCACCCTGTCACTTCAGGATGCAATCAGGTATGCCTCTAGGAGATGGGGATCAGAGTGATGCTTGGGGAGGAACATCTGGCTCATCATGGTGTTTTCCACCTTTCCACCAGCATCAGTTTAGTCTTTCCCACATTCAGCTCAAGCCATCCACTCTTTACTAGGCAAAGAGCCTTGTGGTGCCATCTTTATGACACTATTGATTTGCTGTAGAGCTGGTAGCTGTGTTTCACTTCCTCCAAGTGGGTTGTATACCTCTTGAAGTGGAGGTAGGGCAGTACTGATCTTTGCAATCACTGCAAAGGCAAAGGCCCTTGGGAGGAGAAGTAGCTGACTAAAAATTGTTAGAGTCTAGCGTGAGAGGAATGATAAGACCCATTGTAGGAACAGCAGACAGAAGGCACTGAGAAACAAGTCCAGCTATATTCCCTTCCAAGTGCATTTCAGCAGACCCACCTTCATGTTAGATGGTACTGCAGATACAGGCATGACTCTACGATGTGAAAAGTTCAAGCTATAGGGCATAGCTAATTTTAATCATCAGCCTAATTAAAGATTGTGTTCCATAGGGAATGTGTGTATAGAGAGGAGTTGTTGCAGTCCTGAGCTACAGGGCCAGAAATAGAAAAAAATATTCATTTCCTGGTTTGTCAACTCCTGCATATGGACTGACTTTTATTTTATAATTTTTACTGAGTCTTTGCCTTGAGACTCTTCTTATTTCTGTGTCCTTTGAGTAGTACCTCCTTCAAGATGGTATCAGAGATCTAATTCCTCCTCACTCATGTAGCTGTCTCCAGTGGATTATTAGTAAAACAGGGACCTGAAGGTGGGAAACATCTTATCATGTCGTCTATTACTAGAAAGGCAGCATTCTCCTTTCATTTGGCATTTTTGCCAGAAAGCAAGCAAGCTAGAATACAGTGCATACGGTTTGCATTTGTTTTTTAGATTTAACAGAATATAGCAAATTCTTTCTCCCCCCACCAGTGGGTCATTAGGCATAATGTCTAACAAAATCCCTGACATGTACAAGAAAGAGTTCGAAGGAAACTAAAAACCAGTTAAGTTAAATAGTGAGATAAAGGCTATTCTGGTCAGTGTTCTTTGTGTAACTATGCAAATCTCCATTAATAATGGTTATTGTTCATCTAGCATTTGTTGCTACAGTAGGTAAAAGCCTGATTCAAAGCAGGTTGAAGTTAGTGGAAATCTTCCTCTTTAACTTATTGGCGGGGGAGTAAAAATTATAAATTCTTAACAGCATGTTATATGTGAACTTCAGTTTCATGGTGTGTCTCCTGGCTGTGCCCCCTTCTCTTATTCACTTAAATTCAAGTATCTTGTTGCACATTTTTGTTGCACGTTCAAGTATCTTGTTGCACGTTTTTGTTTCCAGAACTGAGAAGGTGCCACGAATGATATAACTGACATCCAGTTAAATGAGGCCAATAAAAAAACATGTCGGGGACCTTCCCTTGCCTTCCTTAAAGTCCCTTAGCAGAGAGAGGTAATTATCCAGGTAGTCTGAAGTCAGTCAGGGCAGGGTGGCATCTTAAGGCATTTATCCACAAAACCTTTCTATCCCGTGACGCACTGGAGAGCCTCTGCTTCGGAGCAGGTTTGATTAACTGAGTCTGCCCTGCACGCGAGCTGATGCAAACTGCACTGTGCCACAGGCAGTTGTGTAAGTGGTGAAATGCGCATCAGCGTGCAGAAAATGGCGGTGTTGTGCTTTTAAACTAAAGCACGTCTGATGTGCTTTCGTCCAAATGCGCACTGCCGCCATTTTCTAAGCGCTAACATGTATTTTGCCACTTATACATCTGCATGCACCACAGTGCCAGGTGCTTTTCAGAGCGCCCACTGCTGCAGCGCCTGCCATGTGTACAAATGCCTTTAGAGACTAAATGTTTCGGACACGAATGAGCTGTCTTGGGCAACATCCTACTTTGTTGGATGCTGTAAATGGACTTCTAGAAAGCAGGATCCCTAATTTTAATATGAAAGATAAGGAGCATGCTAATTAACACGCTCCAGTAGACTTGATTAATCAAGTCTGCTCCGATGCGCTGTAATTACAGCATGTTGGAGAAGCCCCCCGTGCATGTACAGGCACCCTAAGGTGCCACCTTCTGCTTCGAGTCGGTCATGAAAGCCATTGTGGTCTGTGGAAACAGAGTTCGAGTTCTAGTGTTAACTCGAATGTTCGTAGGCCTAATGTTCATCCTGCTGTGCCTGTTACCGTTTTTTCAATATGCCCAATATGTCATTTATTTATAAGTGACTTGAATTAGATTGAGGCATAAATAATGCTTTAGAATAAGCATTTCAAATTTACATGTGGACCTTATCTTCAAGCTATTATAAACCACAATGTGTTCACTCTGGGTGCATCTACACATGTGCTTTAATGTACAGTAGCCTATTTTACTGCTCATTAAAGTATCACGTAAACAATTGTGCTATTACACTAATGCACAGTAAAATAGGCTCAATTAAGTGCCACTTAAACCATGCACATTTGTTACCGTGTGTTAAGGCAGCCTAATGCTCATTTGTTTAGTACCTCACATTGGATGTACTAAAGTTAATGCACGTTAGGAAAAGTGCCTTTTAGCATGTATAGACAGGCCCCTGTGAGTCTCATTCATGCCAGCAGGCTTACCTGACTAAATAAGGTGGGGATAGGCAGTATTTTTCAGGCAGGGGCTAAACTGACCAAACGTGGGTCAGCTGCACATGAAATGTGCCACATAAGTGCCATACTGGGTCAGACTAATGGTCCATCTAGCCCAGTGTCCTGTCTCTGACAGTGGCAGGGGTGGATGCTGTACAGGGAGAGCATTGAACTGGATATCTCTGGAGTGATCTATCCCCTATTGAATACCCTCTCTGGTATCCCATATTTATTAGGTTATAGATGCTAGAAGAAACATCTTAACCGTTCTGTTCAATAGGCATTAATAGATCTATCATCCATGAATCCATCCCATCCTTTTTTGAACCTGGCTATGCTATCTGCTTCCACTTCCTCCTGTGGCAGTGAATCCACAAGTTAACCATGCATTGTGTACAAAAGTACTTTCTCTTAGTTTTAAACCTGTCACCTAATTTCAGTGGTTGCCCTCTAGTTGTAACATGTTATGTGTAAGCCATCTTTTAAACCAGTGATTCTCAATTAGGGTGCCACATCATCCTGGGGTTCCTTGAGATCCTCTCAAGGGTGCCACAGGCTGCCTCGCTGTTAGGTGTACAAACGTGATTCGCAAGGAAAACCCTCCAAGAGCATCTCGCGTATCAGCATCCCTGTGCTGAAAAATGGCAGCGGGGCCACTTTAAAGCTAATCATACGAGCTTTAGTTAAAGCATCCCCACTGCCAATTTTCACCATGGGGACACTGATACTTGAGACTTTGGAGTTCGCTGGAGCACAGTAATTACTACGGCCGTGCGAAGCTTCGGGTGCTGATTCGATTCGGAGGAGATTTGGCCCTATTCAGCAGCCGAATCTGAATTGAATCGGGAGACCAGTAAAAAGGTCCGAATTGATTCAAAGCTCTCCAAATTGATTTGGAGATTCAGGCGGTTCATGTTCACCGCCACAGGGAGCTGGACCTGGACTCTGCTGGTGAGGGACTATGGAGGGACACCCACTAGGCCCCAGCCCGCCCCCAGCCCCACATGGCTGCCCCTCCCGGCCCCAGCTCCCAGCTTTTTTTAAGTTCTGCACTTACCAGCTGCTGCAGCAGCCATCGGGGGCTTCTGGGGGCTCATGGTACAGCCCCGCCACGCAGTGTGGGGCAGTGGGGTGCAGCAAGGATCACGCACCGCCTGGCAGCAGCCAGTGAATCTGGAACTTTTTTTAGAGCCAAGAGCTGCAGCTGGGAGAGTGGGCTGGGGATGGGAGCTTGTGGCAGAGCCCCCCCCCTTGCAGCGCAGGGTACCGGGGATTGCCCCCTGCCTGGCAGGAGCCGGTGAGTTTGGGGCTTTTTTTTTTTTAAGAGCCAGGAGCTGGGGCCGGGTAGGGCAGCCATTGACGGGGCTGGGAGAGCGGGCAAGGGATGGGGCCTGTCTGATTCGCCAGCGACTGAATCTCCAAATCGGATTCAGCCAAATTGATTTGGGACGGTGATTCAAATCACTTTCCCGTGAATCAGCCAAATCTGAAGCAAATACTGGCCCCTTCGCACAGGCCTAGTAATTGCCATGCTCCAACAGACTATTAATTGCAGCATGTTGAAGCAGCCTCGCTTCTCGTGCATAGGCGCCCATTCTGACTTGCTGCAGCCTTTGAGTTTTTTGCAACAGAAATTACGTTTCTGTAATCAAAAAACAAAGCTAAGAGCTGACATTTTCTAAAGGGTGCCTTGGGTCTACAGAGGGGTGCCGCGAGTCTAAAAAAGTTGATGACCACTGTTCTAAACGAGGATTTAGTTACATGGGCTGCTTACAGACATTAACAACTCCCCCTGCCCAATGGCACTTTAAACTCAGTGCACTTCTGTGCCAAGCCCAGTAGATGCCCAGAAGAGGTATCGCGTTAGTTAGACCCAGCCTGCCCGACATCTGTATAGATTAGATGCTTTAAGGGGCTTTTTTGGCACTTTTATCTAATAGCTAATTGAATCCGCTTTAGAGAAAAGCACCAAAAAGCGCCGCTGAAGCACCTGATCTATACAGATGCTGCAGAGCTGTGTTGAACTAATGCGCTGTGTCTTCTGGTAAAGCGCATTTTTGTTTTGTTTTGGTTTTTTTAGCATGTGTAAGCAGCCTTCATGACTATCACTTACTGTTTTTTAACAGTAAAAGCACACGTTACAGTAGAAGTGGCACAAATCTGAACATTGTATTTTTCACTTGAACAATGCATAGCTAAATTTCATACTCTTCAGAAACCAATGAATTTTCCTTATTAAATTTGTACAGGATGGTGGAAACCAGGCATTAACAATGTACATTTAGATAGCTCACTTCAGGAAAAAAAAAAATGAAACAGTCTATTTTGTAAACTAATAACCAAAAGAGCTGATTTTAGCAGTTGTTTTCTGGAACTGGTATAGGGAAGAAAGATTCTTGATGTAAGGTAAACACATGCAGGGTAGATGGATTTGGATTTTTTTTTTTAAGGCCTAGCGCTCGGCCTCAGTTCTGAAGTATTAGCTTTCATGAAGTCTGACTTTGCATTTTTATTGGTTTCCATGAGATTTTTTTGAATGAATACAGAGTCCAGTCCCTAATCTTTCAGATTGTAGGCTTGTAGCTACTTAGAAATAAATCAGCTTTTTAGCTTATTTGATTCATTTTGTTGTCAAAATATTCATAAAATGTTTTTACTCCCTGTTTTGTCAACTTTTCTAGGTAAATCCTTCTACCTTCTGCTTGTGCAGCTCCACTGCTAAGGTTATACATTTAGCACCGAGGCCAGCAGATGGCCAGATGCTACATTCTGGTGTTCCCAACTATCAGATCCCTTAACGCTGGCTGCATTTAAGCTGTTTGCTCTGTTACTTTATGGTAACAGTTCTTTTGGAAGAGGCAAACACACATGATTTCCTGGCAGACAGAACGAGTGCCTTCAGTGATTTCATAGCAGATGGACCTGTAGCTCTTCTTATGCACCAACCAACACGACTGCTTATGCTATATAGCCAGGATCAGCAACCTGGCTGAGAGGAGAAACAGACCTAGTATTTCCATTTTTTTAGGGTACCTATTAGTGTGTAGCGCCTTCTTCTTGAAACACCCAGTTCTGCCTTCTGATACTTGGGCCTAACTCATGTGCTTTGGATGGAAGATATTTGTGCATCGGATGATATTTAGTGCGTATAGTTTCAGCTAGGATATGCTTTTCTGGCAAAAATTGACTTTAACCGTATTTATAATTTCCAGATTGCCTCACTTTTAGCATGTTTTAAAGCTTTTATTTATTTATTTTACATCTCTGGACCCCAGATATATCCAAAACAACTTTAAGCATGTCCCTTTATGCTGACCATGATGAAAATGGTGAGTGATTCTTAAATTAAAACAATTACTCTGGGAGAGTTTGAGAAGAGGAAGAGCAGAGGTGGTGTTAACTGCCTATTCTCTTACTGCTGCAAGAAATCAAACCCACCCTCACTATTCCCAGTTTCCTACCCTGCCCCCCTAACAGCTCATCCTCTCTACCCTCTGCCTGCCAGCATAGTTTCCTGAGATGCAGAAGGATGATGATGAGGTGTTATAATGCACTAGCCATAAAGTTGACAATGATTAGATTGTGTGTGTGACTGAGCAAGTGATGTTGCCTCCTGGTCACGTCCCACAGAGAAGATGCGATGTTAGTGAAAGCTAACAGGGTTTTACTTATATCTTTGTGCTCTGGGACCTAAAGGATAGTTGTTTCAGCCCCAACTGCCTGTCTGTGTGATTTTATGCAGAAAATCTGTCTGTAGTGTACATGTCTGCTAGATTGCCCTAAAATTCTACTTGTTAGCTTAAATTTGCACATGAAGGGACCTCTCAAAGACTTCCTTGAAGCCATGTGTGTTGAAGTCAAGATTGTGGGGGAGGCTCAGAGGGTAGTGAGTTGTTGAATGTCTTTTACTAGATAAGATAAATCTTAGAGCGGTTCTGTGTGCTCCAAGTTTGGGTGTTAAAACCCTCCGTGCTCCTGCTTGACAGAGAAGAGAAGCATGCATCTAGTCCTCTTTACCATTTCATTTAGTCATAAATGGTTTTTAGTAATTTAATTCTGTTAAGACAAAAAAAAAAAGACAAACAGCAACAAAAAGATAAAGAATACAAAAAGAGAGAGGGAACAAGGATGACTAACTGATCTTCAGCACTGACTGGAGGCTGGTCCTTTCATTCTGCCTCCATTTCTCTTGTGGTATCCATCCAGACAGTAGCTCTCATTAGCATGCCTCTCAGATATCCCTGGAATCAAAGGGTGTCACTCATTTCTGTTCCAAAATTATCTGTCTTGCATACAGATGTGACATCCTTCACTCTTTCTTCTGCGAATTATCTGTGTCAGGCAGAAGGAACGATGTAACGGAGGTGAGGGGGTTATTAACATCAAGGGAGGTATTCCACTGCATTTTTAATTTCATGCATAAATCATTTTTGTGTGTCCAAGTAGGGGACTTAGTCATCAGGTGCTTCTCCGTGGATGGATTTGGTTATGAAGAGAGGGGTACCCGCAGACATTGGGACTACTGTGTCCAGTTGCTTTGATTTAGTGTAGAGTCGCGGCGGGGATGCAGTGCTGGCCTGGTGAAGTCCAGGAGAAGAACAGAAACCGAGAACAGCCCAAGGAAAAGGAGAGACTGAAATGTCAGAAAGGGAAAGGGGAATAATTACTGTGCGTCTGGACCAGAGCACCCGGCACGTGTCAGGCAGAAGGCAGACATCCTTCCTCTATGCCTGAGACTTGTGAAATCACCAACATTCATTTTGCAGCAGATGCGCTTTCCCCAGAAGTCTCTTCCTTGCTTGACATAAATTTAACATGGCTGGCGTGCCCTTTTCATCACGGTGAAACAAGGGGGAGGGCATGCCTCAAGCAGCAAGTTGCACTGTTCTCTCGTGAAACCCATACACAAGGTAAAAGGACAAAGCAATTTAAAGAGCATCATAAATGGACATGGCAGAGTACTGCACACTGGCCCCTTGCTGCCTGCTTGCTGCTGTGATCCTCATCTCATTATCACCTTAGAGCTATATATAAAACCTTTAGCAAAGAGGTGTGGCACAGACCTGAGTTTGCTGCATACTTATCTGAAATAACAGTAATGAAGTCCATGACCATGGAGAATCCAGCCTTTTGTGTCTGTTATTGACAGTCACTTGGAAAAGGAAGGAAGTATGAATGTCCTGGCAGTTTTGTATAGTGACCTGCAAATGTCAATGAAAGCACCCAATACCCTTGTGCAGTAGCACTCTTTCTTTCCCCCAATTCACTGATGGGGCTGGTGAAAGGTCAGTTGATGTCTCCAAACACACTGAGCGGATGGAGGTACAGAATTAGAATTCAGCACTTCTGCTTTTGAGGGCTTGCTGAAGGGATTATAAATAGGCAATCCCAAATGCTGCAGCATATTGTAGTGCTGTGCCATGAAGTTTTAGTACTGCATCATCATGATAAACGAGAATGTCCCAGGGACTTTTCTTTCAGCCTAGGGAGAGATTTGGGGACATGCTCCTCTTGCTAAGTAGCACCCTTTTGTGATGGGCTTTCATGTGGCTGGGCAAGAGGGGCTTGTAGGCAGTACATGTCTTGCACAGGGACTTACCAGACTTGCGTGCCCTTCCCTGGGGCAGAGGTGGGGCAGGATAGCAGCATGTATGCTGTTTGGGCAGGGGGTTGCTTTCTTGGAAGGAATATATGTTATGGTTCCAGGTTATCTGCTACTTCCAGCACATCTCAACATGGACAGGAGAGAACAGTGTGCGTTTGCCTAAGCCTAGATCCACTCTCAAATAGTTTACACCCGTTATTCCTAGTCACTCCCTGGGGCGCCTTAGTAAACAGTGCGTCCCCTATTCCCCGTTGACCGCCTCTAATAAATTTATAGACGTATCTGAGCTCTTTCATCGGCCTGGGATGGGCAGCTCTCTGCCTGGCTGGGACTTGCCCCCGAATGGAGCCCAAGGACAGTCTGGTATCAGAGAGAGGTAATAAGCCGTGCCAGCCTGAAGTCAGTCAAAAGGCAGGGTAGATAGGCACCTTTATGGATTAACTAAATAGATATATAGAGCACCATCTGACAAAAGTGAGCTTCAGCCCACAAAAGCTTGTGATCTCTCTCGATAGATAGATAGATAGATATCGATATCTATATAGATATAATCTTAGTTAACATCAGAGTCAGACTTCAGTGGATGACATTCCCCAGCCATTATGTGATCGTCATGGTTCCAGCAAATGCAAGCATGCTAGTTTTGATATTCATGTCCCGCTTACTGTAATTTCCCTGCAGTATTGCTAGCTGTGGTATTCCCCATGGACTGCTTTGGTTAATTGGTGTATAATTGGTGTATAATGCACAGTTTAAGATAGAGGCAGCTGTCCGCTGTTTGTCTTGCAATGACATGCTAAGACAAAGTGGAAAATAAGTATCCTTTTGAAACCATCTATCTTTAAAGGGGTATTTTTACACCTCTGTCTGGGAAGAGCCTGCATAGTGTAAAAGTCCAAATCTTTCTTTGTTTACTCTGGACTCTTGGCAGCATCCTGCCTATAGTCATTTCCCCTGCTGCTTATCTGGGGCTTGCCCTGAGCAACAGGGAAGAGGAAAACATTAGGGGCCTGATCATGAGCAGGTTAATTGCACTGACAAGCAGCTTACATGCAGAGGTAGTCAAGTGGGGATACTCAGGTATGTAGCTGATCAGCAGCGGAAGAAAGGGGCTGGCAGTTTGAACAGCAAGGGAAAAGCCAGACTTGTTTTTTAAAATATATTTTTAGCGGTGCTGGACACTGATTTTATGCTGCTCCTGTGACGTCGCTGGCACCGGGGCGCAGCCAAGCTGGGAACTCTGAAGCTTCAGTTCTGCGTGTGCCCAAATTACCAGCCGGGATCGGGATCAGGATCAGTGTCTAGAGGCAGCTGTGGTCGGTTTTCCGTGAATGAATATACTCCAAGATGCCATTGTTCCCAAGGGCTGCCACTTCTCCCATGGTGCAAAAGTCATCAGGTTTCCTCCCAGGTTAGATTATCCTTGTGTCCCAGGGAGTTTTCTCGAAGGAGAGTAACTAAAATACAAAGCAGGACTCTGAAAAATGAGCATGATTCCTGTTCAGAAAGCAGGAGTGCGAAGCAACATGACCCTGGAGACAGGCTAGATTGAGTCCTCCAGGAGCCTTTGTGAGATTGCTGTGTGCCTTACAGACCCCGTCCCACTGAACACCCTAGGAAAATTTTCCCTACCCTTATTAAGAAAAAATATGTGGAATTTAATAAAAAGTGAGTGTTTCTGGAGGGGTTTTAATTACCCTATAGAATGTAAGTGCTATATCTTTTCTACAGATTGTTCTGTTACTAAATTCTCTTAAGGTTTTCGAGTGCCTTTTCTAGCATCTGGGTTGTGCTGCTTTAGAAAGCTCTTGGTGTCATCTTGGTTAAATTCTCTAGGGCTTTTCTTGTGTGGATGGTAAAGGGTGTTTTATTCTTTTTCCTCCCTTAACAATAGTCTCTGCTTTCATTTTGACGCCAGTCTTTCCGCCCCTCTGCCCACTCCTCTTCCATTTGCCTACGGTTGCAGAAGAAATGGCAGTAAAAATAAACGAACTTTCTTTTACCCCCCACCCCTGGGGACTTGTGGAGGAGAGCTGCTGCCCTGCAGCGCAAGAGGTGGGGGAATGGAAAAGTGTTTCGGCACGGCAGCGCAGGAGGAAATGAAGGTGTTGTAAGGGCAGCCGGCAGTGCAGGAGGCAGCAAGGGAGGATCAGAAGAACCACACTCTGTTGGGACGTTAAGAGATTCCCATCATCGAATTCAGGCAGGCAGACTAGCCAGATCTCTGGCATGGCCAGAAGTGGCCGTGTGCACTGGCCATCTCTGCAACCAAATCTGCAACTTTTAGATGATTCTTTTGACCATTAAGTTGGTGCAATTTAACAACCTGAAGCTGCCCCTGCTCTTAACATGAACAATAAAATGTGCTTCGTGTGGCTCTCCAGAAACCCAGGAAATACTGAGATGTTTTGTAGTAAGGAGGTCTTAACCAGCGGAGTACGTGTAGTTTTAGTTGTAGGCCACTTAAATTGATGTAAGTTGTTAGTAAGGGTGTAGGAAGATGTCAATGTTGAAAAGCAGGTGACCACCAGGAGAGTGTAAGCAGATAAAACAGCTGGCCTCTAGCTTGCCCCAAATCTTTGAAATAACAGTAAGAAGACATAAGATAAAGGAGGTCTTTTTGTTTTATCTTAGAATGGATTGGTATTTCTCATCCTTTTAGCGCATTTCTCTTCCAATTTCTAACCCTAAGTAACACTGACTTCCTGCTGTAAAACTTACTACTGTTTCCTCCTTTAAATTTGGCATATGATCCCTGGGTGCAAATGTAGGCCAAGCAATAGTGTTTGCTAAACTTTGGATGTAGCTAGGAGTCTACTTAACTCATGCCAAGACAAAGCAATTTTTATGGCTTGGTTGAAGCATGAAGAGCCAAAAAGGCATATTATATGAATAATATGCTGGAGTTTTTAGGTTGATTTTGTGGAAAGTTGCAGCCAATGCAGTATTTCCTGGTGATCGTGGACAACATCATTTCTCATGGTTTGTGTGAATTATGTAGACCCCTAGGAATAGAATCATAGAAAACTAGGGGTGGAAGGGACCTCAGGAGGTCATCTAGTGCAACCCCTGCTCAGAGCAGGACCAGCCCCAACTAGAGCATCCCAGCCAAGGCTTGGTCTAGCCAGGTCTTAAACCTCTGAGGATGGAGATTCCACCACCTTGTTTTGGAGGTTTTTAAGTCAGTGAAGTGAAAATGTTTTAGCTTTAAAGTACCCTTTTAAGAGAAGGGCAAGTTATCTTCAACACTGAATTAATTGGAAACCTGCCTGGTGCTGATCTCGACTATAGCAGGGGTGATCTCTGGCTGACTGGCTGGCCTCAAAGGTGAGCAAATAAATGGAAGGAGATAAGAAATGATTTTCAAAATATTTCCAAGAAATGTTTGGGACACACTGTTTAAGGGGCTGTCTTTCTTTAAGGATGCCATGTCTTAATCCAAAATGGTGTCAGTTGTCAGTTAAGTTAGGACTAGGATGTACTTTAAACGTAGCTGTTATCTGCAAGCATCTCCTGAATTCAAAGCTTTCTTTCATCTGACTGGCGAGGCACCTGAAGAAACGTACAAAATAGCTACTGATAATTTGTTATTCTGATGGCGTTTGTGCATCCTCCCCGGCTGGTCTGCACGCTTCCGGCTGGCGAGAATGCAATAAAGCGTGGGTCCCTTACTGAATGGGGGAGGCGCCGTGTAACAGAGGATGCAGAAAAGGCTCGAGTGCTCAGTGCCTTTTTTCCCTCAGTCTTCATAGGCAAGGTCAGCTCCCAGACTGCTGCACCAGGCAGCACAGTTTGGGGAGGAGGTGAGCAGCCAACTGGTGAAAGAACAGGATCGGGACTACTTAGAAAAGCTGGATGTGTACAAGTCAATGGGGCCAGATGGGATGGTGCTTAGGGAATTGGCTGATGCGATTGCAGAGCCATTGACCATCATCTTTGAAAACTCATGGCCATCAGGAGAGGTCTGGGATGATTGGAAAGGGCAAACATAGTACCTATATTTAAGAAAGGGAAAAAGGAGGATCCAGGGGACTGCAGACCAGTCGGCCTCACTTCAGTCCCTGCAAAAATCACGGAGCAGATCCTCAAGGAATCCATTTCTAAGCACTTGGAGGAGAAAAAGGTGATTAGGAACAGTCAGCAAGGATTCACCAAGGGCAAGTCATGCCTGACCAACCTGATTGCCTTCTATGAGGAGGTGACTGGCTCTGTGGATGGGGGAGACTGGTGGATATGGTGTACGTTGATTTTAGCAAGGCTTTTGATATGGTTTCCCACAGCAGTCTTACAGGCAAGCTAAGGGAGTCTGGGCTGGATGCATGGACTGTAAGGTGGATAGAAAACTGGCTGGAGCACGAGGCTCAGAGTAGTAATCAATGGCTCGATGTCTTGAAGTGCCCCAGGATTTGGTCCTGGTGCTGGTTTTGTTCAATGTCTTCATCAGCGATTTGGAAGATGGCATAAAGTGCACCCTCAGCAAGTTTGCAGATGGCACCAAGCTGGGGGGAGTAGTAGACACTGGAGGGTCAGGGTAGGATTCAGAGTGACCTAGACAAATTGGAGGATTGGGCCAAAAGGAATCTCATGAGGTTCAAGAAGGACAACTGCAAAGTCCTGCACTTAGGCTGGAACAGCTCCGTGCACCAGTACAGCCTGGGGGCTGACTGGCTGGGCAGCAGCTCTGCAGAAAAGGACCTGGAGGTTACAGTGGACAATAAGCTGAATATGCACCAGCAGTGTGCCCTTGGTGCTAAGAAGGCTAATAGCATCCTGGGCTGCATTGGTAGGTGTGTTGTCAGTAAGTCAAGGGAAGTGATTCTTCCCCTCTATTCAGCACTGGGGAGGCCACATCTGCAGTACTATGTGCAGTTTAGGCCCCCCACTACAGAAAGGATGTGAACAAATTGGACAGAGTCCAGCGGAGGGCAACAAAAATGGTTCAGGGGCTGGGGCACATGGCTTAGGAGGAAAGGCTGAGGGAATTGGGCTCATTTAGCACAGAGAAGAGAAGACTGAGAGGGGATTTAATAGCAGCCTTCAACTATCTGAAGGGGGGGGGGGGTTCAAAAGAGGATGGAGCCGGACTGTTCTCCATGGTGGCAGGTGACAGAACAAAGCAATGGTTTCAAGTTGCAGCAAGGGAGGTTTAGACTCAGTATTAGGAGGAATTTTTTCACTAGGAGGGTAGTAAAACACTGGAATAGGTTACCCAGAGAGGTTGTGGAGTCTCTATCCTTGAAGGTTTTGAAGACCTGGGTAGACAAAGCCTTGGCTGAGATGATCTAGTTGAGGCTGGTCCTGCTTTGAGCAGGGGGTCGGACTAGGTGACCTCCTGCGTGCCTTTCCAACCCTCATTTTCTATGATTCTGTGAATCCATTTGCATCTCTGAGCCTCATGACAGCACATCCACATCCTGCCTGGAAGTTTTCACACTGGAAATCGAAACTGGGTATTTGTGTGTTTGAGCATGCATGGGAAGAAATGTCAGTCCATGCTATCAAGGCTGCAGGTTTATAAGAGCAGGAATTTTGGTAATGAAGACAAAAGAGGTTGATCTAGTATCTTTTTGATAAGGACATAAATGTCACAAGATGTACAGGTTTCAGTTTTACAGTGCTCAGAAAATGAGAAAAACCTACTTCTACTTTCCTGGTAGGGCAAGAGTAAAGCTGGATGATGTGAGGGAGATGGGGGATGTTGCGAGCAATGATGCAGTTATATAGCACAGAGGTGCCTGTTTCATGTGTTGAAAGGAGGATATTAAGTGATTGACATGAAGCGGGGAGGAGGGGTTCAATATAACATGCTTACATGTTTGGTACTAGAGGTGTCGTTTCCCCAGAGGAAGGGGAGATTGGAATTTGAGATATTTTAGAATAATCGGGAACAAATCTAATGAAACAGTATAGATTCAAGGGGGGGCTCCAAAAAGACTGTAGGGATTGCAGTGACGTATTGGGAGTGAAGTGACAAGGACCTCTATGCACTTTGCTGGGCTGTTGGTCACAGAAACTGTATCTAATGTAGAATTGAGATCCAAGGAAGGTAAAGCAGGAGACCCAAGTTTGGTGAGGAGAAAAGACCCTGGGAGACTAGGCAGTGACATGAAAGCCAGAGCAGGAAGGGACTTGCACCAAAATGTTGTTCAGACTCAAGGGTGTAGCAGAAAGGAGGGACGTTCAAGAGAGGCGTGAAGTACTGAGGGCAGCTGAAAACCCATAGGGCACAAGGCCAGTTAAAGGGGGATCGTGTAGGGGGAAGTTTCTTGCAGTAGCTTGACAGGGCCAAGAATTGAGAGAGGAGTCCAGGCCAGGGAGAGCCAAAGGAGGGCTGTGAATACCTCCGGTGACAAGTGGTGGAAAGGAGCTAAGTCTGCAAAGGTAGCAAGGGTGAAGTCAGACATTGGAAAAGAGCTGCGTGGGGAGGTTGTGAAATGGGATGGGGGTGTGGAGGCTTGTAGCTGTCAGGATACGTATTTATTTTCAAGTAGTAAAAGCCAATTTGAAAAGAGAATTAAATACAAACGCCTGGTATTAATAGTACCCCAGTAATTCTGCTGCTTGCCTCTGCCAAGATCGGTTCGTGTTATTTCAGTCTAGACAGAAAAGTGTGTGAGAACTGGAAAGGTCGCAGACCTGTGATTCAACCCTGTCATCTTGGGAGAAGAGGGCAAAGGAGATTTTCCCACCCTGAGGAGGTTTTTTTCCCCTACATGCCCTTGCTGTCCTCTTTCAGGAAGTACAGAACAGCTTATGGAGGACTGTGGTTCCTCTTGATGGCAGTGCTTCTAGGCAAGCTAATTCAGCAGGGGGAAGGGCCGCCTGCCAGGCAGGATTAGCACCCGTTCTGTGACCCTGCACGGGCTGGCCCGGGGGTATGCGACCTACAGCCCACGAGCCACGAGCAACCTTCGAGAGCCATCCCTGCAGCCAGCCATCATTCTTTATTAAGCCACTTCATTAAATGAAAAATGATCTGCAGTGCTGCATCCTCACTCTGCGACTGTTTGTTAATCTGTGCATGGCAGTCCAGTTTCCCCTTGCAAACGCACTGAGCGCCTACATTCAGTAAGAACAGATCCCACCGGTGGCTCCCGTCTGCTGGCAGGTGAAGCTTGCCGGTGGCCTTCAATAAAGTTCAAGGTCCATGCCCTGCCCTAACCCCAGCATCAAAAGATGGGCTGCAAAGGTGTTTTCCTGGAAGTCGATGGTTCACTCTCCAAGCCAGTGTCTGCTGAGGAGTAGGTGGTATCAGACTGGCAGCTCACCTGGGTATCCTCCAGATTCTCTTCCCCCAGCAATAATGCTCATGCCATGCTGTATCATTCCCAAGATGTAGGATCCTTCAATCCCACCACCTGCATAAGCCAACAGTTATTTTAGTCCTGTGTGGAATACAAGACATGCCCACCAGCAGTGAACAGGTCGGTGCTGGGAAGGTGGAAGGATGCAAGTCAGTCGCGTTGGCTGTGCGGGGATGTGTGAAAGCAGAATGCAGCTTGCATTGTTTAACCAGATGTCTCCTCTTTGGTGTGCTGCCTGGCGCTGATTATAGGTGTTTAGTGTACAAGGCAAGCTGGGAAGCCTGCCAGATCTCATGTTTTATTTGAACTCAAGATCATTATAATTAAGATTTAAAGTTTTAAGTTTTTAACTAATAGTAAGGAGTGGGTGGAGGCAGTCATACCTCCTTCCTCGAGGGGGCCTGGCCCAGCTGCACAAACAAAGGTTTGAGAGCACAGAACCAAACGTATCCTAATTTGGGCTGCGCAGCAGAGACGCCTTCAATGGGGCTGGATGCGTCAGAAATGTGTATTGACAGCTTGCAAACTGCACTAGAAGTAAAACCTGAAATCCTGCTTGTAACATATAAAACGGACCTCAAACGCTGGAAATGTCCTAATTTTTAAGTCTTCAAAGTCATAGGCTTTATGCTTTTGGCCCAGGTGTGAGAAGCAATATTTTAAACTTGGATTTAAAAACCCATTTTTTTTTGTCCTCCTTGGAAAGTTGGACAGAGTTTCCTGAAAAAGAAACCCCAGGAACAGGCATCCTGAATGGTGACACCTGATGAGACGGTATTAAAGGCACAAATACTGACACTCACCCCAGCCTCTCGATGTCTCCAGCAGCGCTGCACATGGCTGCATGCGGGTTGCGGGCGGGGGGTGGAACGGCGTTGCAGGAGCAGAGGGAAAGGAAGGGGTGCGCCGTGTCTCTAGACTAGCAAACTGCCTCGGATCTGGAAGCAGCCCAGCAGTTTGGTGTGGTGGCGCTGGCATTCCCAATGGTTTTTTAATGTTAGATCAGGTTCAGGGCTGGCAGGGAGGCACCAGTCTGAGGACCTGGGGGAGCAGAGGGCACCTCATTACTCTCCCATGAATCATCCCCCCCACTTGCCTCTTCTCCAGACCTGACCTAAAGTATGGCCTCCATGTGTAGGGACATAAATCAGGCAAGCCCTGGTCTTGTCTGTGAATTGTCCAAACGTGATCAACCTCACTTAAACCATGGGGCTTGCTTGTGGGTATGATTGTTTTGCAGTATTGGGCTCTTGATAAGCTATTGGGATGGGAGAGAGATCCTAGAGGAAGTCCCTACCAGCGGTTCTCCTTCCTTGAAAGCTTCCCCAAGCCCTATCTTATCAATTTAGAGATCCAAATGAGCGGTCTCATTAGGAGTATTTTAATGAGCCACACTCCTCACACAGACAAGTGCATTGATAAGCTGGCTGATGGATGCTTGTCAAAATAACCACAAGGCTTGTTGTTTAAAAATAATACCACAGCCCAAAGAGCAGGGAGTCCTGGCAGCAAACATCATTTGTATTCAGCAGGAATGCAGCTGCCATTTCTTCATCCTTGTAAGTCTTGCCTGGTGTCTTGTTGGCATAAATTGCATTGTACGATACAGGAAACTGCGCTGGAACGTGCAGCCTCGTCAGTATGGCAGGATGAGAGGAATTGGAATTGCCTGCAGTATATGGGTCAAGATGGACCCTAGTGCTTGAAAATGAGTTGTTGACCTAGATAGCAACAGTGTAATGGGTGTTCGTAATAGGATCGGAAATTAATGTCACTGCAGCTAATGTATTCATCTGAACATGCTGACAAGTGCTGGGCTGAACCCAGACTGGTTTCTGAAATTGTTTGTGTCTGATTTTATCCAGAGAAGCTCAGTTCAGTGTCTGGGTTTTTTTCTGGGTAGTCCTGAGTTCAGCTATCTTTTTTTAGATGGGTTAATCGAGTCCCAGAAAGATATGTTGACTTTTCTGCTGATGTTAGACCCTGTTGGTAGCAGGCAGGAAAGATCATCCTAGCTTCTACCCATGCTTTGTTCTTCTAGAGCAGGGGTAGGCAATGTTTTTTGGCCGGAGTGCCGAAAACCCCACAATGTCCACCTTGGAAGGTGCTGGCATGCCAGAAAAACAAAATGTGGCAGCTCCCTGCTGCCCTGCCACACTTCCCTTGTGTGCACGGCAGTAGCATGGGCAGCAGCGCAGGGTTGTGTCCCTTGCTGCTGCCCTTACCTGCAGGGGAAGTGTGGTAGGGCAGCGGGGAGCTCAGAGCAGACAGCTTTCTGCCCCCCCCGCTGGGCCCTGCCCTGCCCTGCCGGGTTCCAACACTGCCAGGGCAGCACAGCGGGGAGCATTGCTGGTATGTGCTGCCTGCCCGGAGCTGGGGTGGAGAGGCAGCAGATGTTTGCAGCTGGCCCAGGTTCTGGGTAGCTGCTGATAGCCACGGAGCCCGGGCTGCTTGCAGCAGGGCTTCCATGGGAGCAGCCCGGGCTCCATGGCTATCAGCAGCTACCCAGAGCTGGGGCCGGCTGCAGCCAGGAGGCTACAAATAGCTACTGCCTCCCGGCCCTGGGCCGGGAAGACAGCAGGTGCCAGCACTGTGCCTGTTGGGGCCAGGGGCGGGGAGGCAGCAGCTGTTTGTAGCCTCCCAGGTACAGCCGGCTTCAGCTCTGGGTAGCTGCTGATAGCCACGGAGCCCGGGCTGCTCCCAGCAGGGCTTGCAGTGTCCCAGCTGCCTGCTGGGAGCAGCCTGGGTTCCTGGCTGGCAGCAGCTACCCAGAGCTGGGGCTGGCTCCAGCCGGGAAGCTACAAACAGCTGCTGCCTCCCCAGCTCCAGCATGTGCTCAGGAAAATGGCCTTGCGTGCCATGCTCGGCATGCGAACCGGAGGTTACCGACCCCTGTCCTAGAGGAATCCTTTGCTAGGTTTGATTTTTCTTTTTGGCCTGCACATATTGCAAGGGGTTTCTGCAAATGCCTCTTTGTTTCTGAAACTCTTGCTGAACAAGAGGACATCTGAGCATGTACATCTCCCATGTGCTACTTCTGAATATTTATTCCCAGGTCCACTGGAGTCAGTGTCGAAATGGAGCTAAGCCTACAGAGAAGTTGAGAAAGCTGCCATCTGTCTGCAAGTAGCAACATTGCCAAACGTCTCTCCCGTGGTCTGTGTATGTAGATGTATTCTTAATGCAGATTTAGACACCGTCTCAGAAGAATTTTTTGCCTGAAATGAGACATGCAGTATCTGTTATGAGAGCACATTATTGTTCATTGGTTATTACTGCTATTAATAAAATTATTTCCTGGCTCTACTCTGTGTAGAGTACAGGGGGCTCTTCACTAAGGTTTAAGTCTTTGCCGTTATTGAAACATAATTGGGAAAAGATCTTTTCTTTTCTTCTTTTTTTTTCAGTTAAAACTTGCATAATTTCTCCCTCTTATTTATACAAAATATTAAAATATCAGTATTTTTCTCTTGCGGCCAGATTCTGCTGTTTTTTAAATCAGCATAAATTCAGAGTAATTCTGCCTTTAGTATTCATTGGGTGGAGGAATAATGTGGAGGCTCTTCCGTAAGTGCCTGTTAACAAGGCTTTATTTGTCCCTTGGCTCTAGGGTTTTATTTGTGCTCATACTGCCCGTGGGCACTCGAGTGGCAGTAGTGCTCAAGTGCAGTTGGCCCCATCAGCATTTGGAAAGAGGTCTCGAGCCCTTTGGGGTTCCTTTTGAGTCGGACCTCACCACATCCATGCTGGGGCCACCCCAGGGATAGCCTGTCGCACTGCCCTCTAACTGGGGCGATGCTTTCAAGCCATCCAGAAATTGCAGGCAGTGCCCCCAAGAGCAGTCTTTCTTGGACTTGGAGCACATCTCTGCTCTTGGATCCACACTAGCCCCTGACTGGCTTCTGCGGGGAAGCTGGAAAAGTTGGCATTGATTGATTGAAGTGGTACGTGCTTTTGGTCCTGGCTGCCCAGGGTCTGTGCTGCTCTTCCTGGGCATGCTCCCCCAGCTGATGTCACACGAGGTGCCTGAGCCCAACAGAAGCAGGGACTGAAGCACTCGGGGGAAGCCTGGGCCACCCCTTTCACCAGAGCTAGAACGGGGCGAGGAAGACCCGGCCTCCTCCCCACCCCTGCCCACACCTGGGTGAGATATTGCCTCCCCTTTCCCCCAGCATGAAGCCTTGCAGGCATCATGGCTGGAGGAGCCCAATGGAGGCTCCAGGCTCTTCCGACTCAGCCAGAGCCAGGATCTTGGGCAACCAGAGAACTGTGAAATTTTGGCTGGACCTTCTCTGTGTGGGGGCCCATTCTGCATCTATTTAGACCAGGGGTCAGCAGTGTGGGCTAAATCTGGCCTGCAGAGCCTTCAGTTCCAGCCTGCGGATGTAGGGCTTGGCTGGCAGGAAGCATCTTCCGCGAGCGCTCTCCCTATGCTGCTGCGAGGAGATGTGCAGGCCGAGGGCGTTCTCCCCATGCCATCAGGGAGAGCAATGGCAGTGGCAGCAGAGTCCTGCTGCCTGCCGACCTCCCAACGGGGTGGGTCATTCCCATCCATGGCCAGAAAAGATTGCTCATTCCTGGTTTAGACAGCTTGACTGAGATGCCCTGGACAGGAGGCATCTGCTTTTTGGTGTTTGATCTAGACCCAGTGCAATGGTCCCCATTCTTAGCTGGTCCTTGGCTGATGGATCTTTAGCTATGAAACACCTTTCCCTCCTTGGTCCTCCACAGCCTGTGATGGGTGGTGTTCAGGACCCACTGAGATCCACCAGGTTTTCTAATGGAGGAGATGTTCCTTAAGCAGATGAGTGGGTTGGTTGTTTGCTTGCAGAGGTAGTTTCATAGTTGGTAGGGTCAGAAGGGACCTGAGCAGATCATCAAGTCTGACTCCCTGCCATGGGCAAGAATGAATGCTGGGATCAAACAAACCCGGCGAGGTGATTATCTAGCCTCTTTTTGAAGACCCCCAGGGTAGGAGAGAGCACCACTTCCCTTGGAAGTTGGTTCCAGATCCTAACTGCCCTGACTGTGAAGTGGTGCCTCCTGATGTCTAGCCTGAATCTAGTCTCAGTCAACTTGTGGCTATTATTCCTTTTTACTCTGGGTAGTGCTCAGGGGAACAGGGACTCTCCCATTTCCCACTGGTTCCCCCTGGTAAGTTTATAAACGGCCACCAGATGCCCCCTCAGCCTTTTCTTGTGGAGGCTGAACAGGTTCAGGTCCCTAATCTCTCCTCGTAGGGCCTGTCCTGCTGCCCCCGGATCATGCAGGTGGCCCTCCTCCGGACCCTCTCCATGTTGTCCACATCCCTCCTGAAGTGCGGCGCCCAGAACTGGACGCAGTACTCCAACTGTGGCCTGACCAGTGTCGCATAGAGTGGGAGGATCACCTCCTTGGCCCTGCTCGTGATGCATCTGTGGATGCATGACAAGGTGAGGTTGGCCTTCTTGACTGCGTCCTCACATTGGCGGTCCATGTTCATCTTGGAATCAATAATGACTCCAAGATCCTCTTCTGCCTCTGCACTGACCAGAAGGGAGTTCCCCAGCCTGTAGGTATGCTGCTGGTTCTTTCTCCCTAGGTGCAGTACCTTGCACTCGTCAGTATTGAATCCCATCCTATTCTCATCCACCCAGCCCTGTAACCTGTCCAGATCTAGTTGTAGCCTGTCCCTCCCTTCTAGCGTGCCCACCTCTCCCCACATCTTAGTGTTGTCCACGAATTTGAACAAGGTGCTTTTCATCCCCTCGTCCAAGTCACTGATGAAGATGCTGAACAGCGCGGGCCCGAGGACCGAGCCCTGGGGGGCCCCACTGCCCACATCCCTCCAGGTCAAAAATGACCCGTCCACCACCACTCTCTGGGTGCAGCCCTCCAGCCAATTTGCAACCCATCTGACTGTGTAGGCATCAACGCCACAGTTGCCAATTTTTTAATGAGAATGGGGTGAGAGACAGTGTCGAAGGCCTTCCTAATGTCCAGAAAGACTACGTCCACTGCGACACCTGCATCTAAGGATTTTGTGACCTGGTCATAGGAGGCCACCAGGTTGGTCTGACAGGACCTGCCTCTAATGAACCCGTGTTGGTTGCCCTTGAGCATAATCTTCCCTGCTCGCCCCTTGTAGATTGGTGAAACTGAGCTGTTAATTCTGCTCGGATTTGAGAGGAGTTTTTCACTGCTAAGAGAAATGGCTACCTGTCTGTATAGGTACTCGTTTGGCTCTCATCAGTGTAATATCCAAGCCTCCTCATTAAGGTGTCTCGTCTTTCTATTAACAAGTATATCTCTGTAAGCGTTAGAGTGGACCTACAGTCTAAGAGGGGAGCAGTAATACAAAAGAAGTGCAAAGGAGGGAGCCAAAATGAGTCAGCCGGAGGCAGTGCCTTCTGCTGTCCTTTTTTAAGGAAGTTTCTTGAGAGTTGGAGGGATACGTATGGGAGTCTGAGACCTTGCTGTGCTGTTTCCAGATGTCTTCTGTGGCTTGGTTACAGTAGTGCTTACATGAACAGTTAGTTTTCCAGAACTGTAATTGCAGCACTCGGCTCACCTCTTTGCATTTCTGACAGCCTGTTAACGTACTGCAGTGGGTTGTGCTCTTACTGCAGTACAGTTAGCTGCAGAAATGCTTTGCTTGCTGAATTTCTTAGGAAAGCTTTTACTAGGTGAAGAAGGATATTCTTTAATTGCTTCTTAGAGAACCTGTGCTTTTTGATGATGATTTGCCCTTACGCAGCTTATTTCTTCCAAATGGATTCCAAAGGCTTTTACAGACTATTAGGGCACTTTTACATGTGCTCCGGGGGGTGGCACTTTTTAACAGCACTTATTAAAGTGCCGCAGCGTCTCATGTATCAGTGTCCCTGTGCTTCGAAATGGCAGCAGGGGTGCTTGAACTAAAGCTCATCGAATGAGCTTTAGTTCAAGTGCTCCTGACACACAAGACACGGAGGCTGGCTGGACCACAGTAATTACCATGCTGCAGCAGACTCATTAATCAACTCTGCTCTGACACACTGTAATTACAGCGCACTGGAGCAGCCTCTGCGCTTGTGTATAGGCACCCTTAGGTGCAGCTTCTCAGGATTTTCTCACCATTGGGTGCATGTACATATTCATTAATGCTCTTGTGTAGCTGCACATTAAATTTAGTACCCCTAATGTGAAGTAATAACTAAATGCACATCAGGCTGCCCTAATGCACAGTAGTGAAAGCACATGCTTTTTTAGTGACGCGTAATGCACAGTCGCTTAATAATACTGCGGATTAGAACAGTTTTTGCTGTGACACTCTAATGCACAGTAAAATAGGCTACTGTGCATTTAAAACGCACTTGTAGACATGCCCACTGATACAGGACTGTCTCTGGGGCAGAACATGGTCAGCAGTGCCCAAGTTAGACCTGGAGCAGGAAATAACAGTCCAGATCCCCCAGTGCAGACTCGACGTGTCTAGTAGGATCTTTAATGGCCACTTGAAGTCAACACCCCGTGCTGTGGGATTAAGAGGATGGGCAAGATTTACAGTAGAATTGGGGCATTCAGATTTTCACCAGAAAACCTTACCACCACCTTGGTTGTTCCGAGCCACTCCACGTGTCTCCTGGCTAGGGTAATTTGGGATTCAGTGCCTAGCTGTCCCTGCACCTAAGTCCCCAGAGGGCCTGAGCCCAGTAGGCATTGTCAGAGTATGTCTAGGATCAACTGAGACATAGCATGAACAATTCAGCACTCATTGCCTCTTTCGTTCAAAACTTTGTTGAAGTAGTGGCAACCTTTTATAGTAACCTAATGATTGGAGCCCTTTCCCAGCATGTGGGAACCCTGATTTCTAGGCCCTCCTTGACCTGAGGTGGTTCAACCCACATTTTTTCCCCTCTCTGTCCTATCCTATGTGATTTCAGTAAGCAACCTGATAAGTAGGAAAAAAATTCTCCTGATAATTATTCATGATAGGTTAGAGTTAAATTACTTTAGTCACCTGATACTGATGCACTGTGTCTAATAGTCTCTGTAATTTTGGTCTTGGGAGGTCTTGCATTTCATATCGGAACAACTTAGCACAATTTCTCTGGGAACGCTTTCTGTAGCAACCTTCAGAAGCATGTGGGGCAGATTTACAAAGGTATTAAGGCACTTAATGACGCTGTCTACTGGGATTCCTCAAAGAACTTAAGAAAGTTAAGATCTAATTTCCACTGATATCGATACCTTTGTAAATGGGCCTTGTATTGGCATAAGCAGAGGCTTATGCGAAGGTGTGACTGCATTCTCCAGCCTCACCAGCTCCTTTGTCTCCTGCAGGCTCCTGCTTCTGGGTGGCCGTGCTGGATGGAAACGTGGTTGGAATTGTGGCTGCGAGAGGCAACGAGGAAGACAACACGCTGGAGCTGCGCCGCATGTCTGTAGACTCCAAATACCGCGGCAAAGGGATTGCCAAAGCCCTGGGCCGCAAAGTGCTGGAGTTTGCCATGCTCAACAACTACTCTTCTGTCGTACTGGGAACCACGGCTGTGAAGGTGGCAGCCCACAAGCTGTATGAGTCCTTGGGGTTCAAACACGTGGGCATCGTTGAACACTACACCCTTCCTGGGATGACACATTCCTTACTAGAGAGAGTGTTTTTCCAGCTTCGCTACCACCGCTACCGCCTGCAGCTGCGTGAAGAATAAAAACAAAACCGCAAAAATATTTTCCTCCTCCCCCCTCCAAAACAAAACCGACCTTGTGGTTTTATTTTTTTTTTTTTGTCACTTTTTTTTTTTGCCAGTTTTGTTCATTTTGTTCCCTCATTTCATTTTTAATTTGCTTTGTACAGCTTGATTGTACAAAATAAGGATCCTTCCTCGCATGCTGTAGGGTGGTGGTGCTGATGCTGGAAGTACTGCTCTCCTAATGCATACCCTGTTCATGACCTGGCAGGTCAGAGTGAACCTACAGCCTATTGTTCCAATCCTACCCAGGTACCTACATAAAGCACAGAAACTTAAATACATAACCGTACCCCTGGTCTGGTGTACAGTTTTTGGTTTTTGTGGGTTTTTTTTTTCTTTTCCAATATAAGATAACGTAGTGATGGCATTCATGCTAGTGCAGAAATATTACTTGAATGCATTTCTGAGTATTTCACGCACCAGTACGTAGAATAGGTATTCATCTTCCCGTAAATTATCAGTTAATAGTTTTCAAAGAAAATGTGAAAAATAAAACAACCCGCTTGCTACAATGCATGAAGAGGAAGTGTGTGCACGCACTCAAACACATGGCACTGCCAACAAGGCACTGGTGTTGCACTTTTTTGGATGTGCCTCATGCTGCCAAATGTCTGAAAGAACCTTGGTGCATCCAATAACCATGACTTTTTCTCCATTCTCATTCTCCTTCCTAAGCCAGCAAACAGACTTGACCCATCTGAACTCTGAGCCCCATTGTAACATATTATGAAGTAAGATCAAACCTAAATATCTCCTGCGCTGTTCTATATCCGTGCATCACCTGCAGTCCTGGGCCAGACTTCCGCATGTGCATTGGAGTTTCTCTTTGCTGCCTTCTGGTTTATTTTTTTTTTTATTTTTTTTTTTAAATTAATGTTTTGTTTTGTTTTATTTTTTAGTTTTGGCTTTTGCTGAATGGTGTCATTGAAGCATAATGGAGGCTGCAGTTCCTATGGCAACACATTTGCACATTAATGTGCCCACCAATTCTGAACACTTCAGAAAAGCAATGTGCGACAGATAATTGCATTTTGGGAACATGGGGTGGGGGGGACACATACATATTATCTTAACCAGCTGCTTGTTCGATAAACATAGATGGCCTCACTGCAGCCTTCCATAAAAAATAATTAGCTGCTTTAATGATGTCACATTTGTGAATTGTACAATGCAAAAAGCAATGCAAAGCAGATTTGGCATGTGTCTGTACCTAGTATGTATGTACAGTGCCTGCCAACAAATGAATAACCAAGACTACAGCTTCTTCTAGCCTGAAATATCAATTTTTATAACTTATTTAAACAAATAGCAACTTTGCATGAATTGTCTCGGCGGGGGTTGGGGGGGGGGGACGCAGTAGGTTATTTCTAAAATGTGTTATCAGAAATATACAGATCATTTCTGGCTGCACTTAACTCGGGGGTGGATGGAAGGTTTCAGCTATCTTATTCAATTTAAAGGGAAACCCCCTTTCACTTAGTTCCTGGAAAAAATGTTACCGTTCTATGAAGTATAATGCGCATGGAAAAAATGTATCACGATGAAATCAACAAGGGAGAGACCTATGTTAATCACGCTTGTACTTAGAAATACAATAGAAGCATCTAGGTGGAAAGGAGAGTTTCAGGGAGGAGGGGAGTGTTAATGCAGGAGCAAATGTTATTTTCCAAACAGATTTTGGAATCCAATGAATGGGGAATCATAGAAAATGAAAGTAGGAGCACTTAAACAGCTTGACAGGCGGAAGATGAGACGCATGTAAGTAATACTGTAGTGTTGAAACCAAAAAAACCCCCTCTCCCTTTGTTTCCAGCTGAGAGTGTTTCCAGCACTGAGATTTACCAGCGTGAAGGCCTGGAGGACAGTCGCTTGTGACCGGCTGGCACTGCTCCATGCCATACCGTCACAATTCTGCCTGTACAGGGGCGCCCGGGAAAGTTGAGACAGATCAACCAGAAGTGTGCAAGTGTTTTCCTTGACTCCTGAATGAGAGCATCCATGCGCTCTGCGGCGCGTCGGAGGCTGGATCGGGTGAGAATTAGCAGTGCGCTGGCCGCCCCATGCTCACTCCCTGTCTGGGCGCTGTTCAGCGGCAGCAAGTGGAAGGCAGCTGACTTGACTTTAAAAGTGGAGCAAGCTGCCGGACTCAGTGCAATGAATGGGCCTGCATGGGGCATAGCCAGCACCTTGCAAATTGTCACTCAGCCTTACGTGGCAGTAATTTCATCACGTAGATAAGCCCCTGTGCATGCTGACTGCACACTGTTGGCTTGTTTGCCTTCACTTGTCCGCGCGTCACCATGTAAACAGGCCCTCCTCCTACCAGAGTGAGTGTCTTTGAGAACTCTGATTTACCAGCAGCATCTCTGCAGGTCTCCTTTCAGCAGGGGAAAAAGCCTGTACTTGCTTAGCAAACGTTAATGAGAGGAGGAGGGCAGTCTTCCTGGGAGAGCAATTGCGGAGCTGCTGAAAGGATGTGGGCTCCAATCTCCAGAGCCCAGCCCTTTCACCTGAGCTGGAAGGGAGGAAAAAAGAAATCGCAGCCTCCTTCTCCCATGCAATCCCAGAACAAGAAGTGAGGTCAAGGCAATAAATGCAGGCACAGCCTTATCAGAGCAATCTGAAAAAATATTCTGTTGATCAGTTCACCCTCTCAGTGCTGGATTGCTGCCTGTCTCAGTCTCTACCATGCACAAAGCAGCAGTGTCCTGTGATATATTGGCCCAGCAATAAAGGGAGAAAATTGAGAATGGAGGGCACTCTTTCAAGAAACCATGAGTAATGAACAATATTTCTTTGTGGGCACTATATTTTTTAAAGTCTTTCTATGCTGAACATTTCTCCAGAAGCCAAAATATATACTGTTGGTAGGGGTTTTTGTATAGTGTACAGAAATTGGCATAATATTTTCTTGCTGCTTCAAGTGATTTATTAGGTGGAGTAAAATCGACACATACAAAGTGTTAGCAAAAGTGAAAGAAAAGAACAAAACAGTTTGTGCCTTTTTAGTTTATTTTTTCTGTTGCTGTATAGTTGCTGCACTAAACCTTTTCCAGAAAATAAAAATAACTAATCTCTTAACAAAGGGGGAAATACATGAAGCTGAAACCAAGCGCTTAATTTTTTTATTGGGGTATTTAATTAAAAGAATGTTGCTGGTTTTATTTGATACTTGTGCCTTTGTAGTATGCCTCATTCATACCGATGAGATAAGCCAAAACAGGTACAAAAACCATTATATCCCAGAGCCAGACGCACTGGTATGTCACCACCACTTCCAAAGCTGGTTAAAATGTAACCGATGGGTTAGGACTGCATCTCTGATCATGACACCTTGGGAGCTGCATAAAAGAGGGGTGTTGCTATAACATGCAGCTTGCAAAGTGCTATGGTATCTCTATACTTCTAAGTGCATGGGGGGGCATAGCAATCAAGATGCTGCCACTCAGACATTTGTTGCTGTGTGAATTTGTCTTTACTGCCTTTGTGATTTCTCTCCTGCTCTGTGACAAGTGTGCTTGGAAAATTCAGTTTGGTCATCATACCAGGAACCCCAGCTGCCTGTCTTTTTCCTCAAGTGTAATCTCCTAAAGGAAGGACATACTGTTAAATTTTTTCATCTTTTTTTTTCCTCAGTGGTGACAGCAGATGAGTTAGAGCTCTACTAACCTGAGCTTCGTCCTAGGCTATCGTGGTTGGACATCTCCCACTTGTACTAGCTCCAGTGAGAATACTGATGTAGACCAGGCTCAGGCATTTTTACTGCTGTTGGCTGGATTTGCTGAGAGTTGGATTAGACGCTTCCATGGCTAAAAAATACCTGAGCCTCCTGCTGCTTCTTAGTTGTTGGATTTGTTCTGGTGGGAAATTTTGCAAAGCCTGTTTATGTTGGTACAGGCTTGAAGGTGGATCATCCTTGGTTGTTCTGTAGAACATGCTTGTCCTTCCTGTGAGGGAGCCCAGGCTCAAGCTGCGCTGTCTTCTAGTCTGGCTATGCTGCAGGCTGCAAGATCACGTAGAGAAACCCAGCTAAGTTTAAATGAGCGGACTAGGAGCACTCTAGCCTGGCTGGTGCAGAGTTCAGCCCAGCACTCATGGTGGGGCAGTTTAGCCCCCATAGAGCCGGGTGTTGCCGTGGCCAGATTGGTTCTGCTCTCAGTACTGGTTCATTCATAACTAGCTTGGGCATCTCCGCACTGCATTGCAGTCTGCAGTGTAGGCAATTCCTGAGTCTGTGTAGGCAGGGCAAGCTGAAGGGTTTTTCCATTTTGTCCATCCATCGCCTCTATTTTACCTATGTACATAGCTCTGCAAAAGGCTTCCACATGTCCTCTCTCTGCACAAGTCCTGGAACTCCTCCGATGTGCAACTTCCCAGCAGCGACAGGACCCAGCTTTGCTGTCTATCTGTCCTTTGCTGCTTCTGGACCTCCTGCTGCTTCTGGACAGAGACTGCTGAAAGGACCACGCAAGTCCCGGCAGCAGGTACTTCAGCACTGGCACAGAAGTGCATGGAGGGCAGTACGAAGAGCTCAGGGACACTCCATTTGAAGGCGACGAGCAGAAGAGCTGCTAGAGGATCTTCCCAGCGGTCCTCTGCAGCTCTGGTAGGAAGGCCAAATATGTATGAAATAAGGAACGATGTTAAAGATGAACTGAGCCATTCTCTCTGTCTGTTGCCATTCCCTGTGCTGAGTTTGGGGCTTTGGGTGGCACCGAGGGACTGGCAGTTGCGTGACCCTGTACACAAGTTCCAGACTGCCAGCCCCATGTGGGAATGCTGGGATTCTTGTGACAAGAGTTGGGATTTTCATTTGTAATTTGGTTAATTGGATGGCTGGTGGAACTACATCCAGCTGAGCTGGAGCTGTGTGGTTTGACTGGCAGGAGACCTTTCAGCTACAGGACTGGCATCTGCAAACAAATGAGTCCTCCCTAGTCCCTACCCACATCTGCCCTGGCAGCTTCCTAGCTAATACGTTCTATGTCCATGCTTCTTTTTCACTGATTTGTTGGTCTTTAAAATAGAGTTTCCCTGCCTGAGCCCTTATCTTGCAGCGAGCTCCACTTAGGTGAATACCTGGATGGAGCTGACTGGGATCAGTGCTGCGGCACCCCCTGCCCTGCTCCCCAACAGAGCCAGGGCCTCTGATCTTTTCTTCCAGGTTTTTAAGAGGAAACAGGAAACATTTCAGTTATGAGTCAAGGCTCAACCTTGTTCATGGCCCAGGTCTCCCTGGGCACCACCTGTACTGTCCTCTGTGAAGCTAGTAAGAGTTGTGTGCGCACATCTGTGAGAACCAGGTCCTTGGGGCCTGCTGATGCCACCATGCACCTTTGATCAGTTATCCCAGGTTTTAGGTTGGCTCTGTAGTGCTCTTGGCCTTGCTTAGTAATGCTCAATGGCTAAAGCAGTTAGGAACAGGGTTTCAGACTTTAGTGAGGCCTCTTGAACTAGTGGTTGCCACAAATTCATGCCTTGGTTTCTCTGATGAAGTGCTCTGCACCTGCAGACAGCTTAGAAATGGCAGCTGTAATTCACCTCCACTTTGAAGTGCGCTCCACAGTGCTGTGCCATTGGCATGTTCCAAACACTGCATGGAGAGAAATGGCACTGGGCTTTGCTTGGGTCCTGTTGCTACAGGGTGTGGACAATATGTTTCAGTACCTCTTTAGCACTTCCCAGGTCTCTACCTGCATGCAAGACTGTGATCCCTTCTGGGTGCAGTCCTACATATGGTGTCAGTAGAGGAAGCTCCACCTGACTTAAAGAATGCCAACATTGTGACTATCTTCAAGAAAGGGGACAAGTCGGTGTGTGGGAACTACCAAGGCATTGCCTTCCTCTCTGTTGCCCGGAAAAGTCTTAGTCCCATCCTTCTGAATCTCCTCCTCTGCCTTGCCGAAGATGTCCTTCCAGAATCCCAGCGTGGCTTTAAACCATCATGGGTACCACCAACATGATTTTTGTTGCACAACAGATCCAGGAGAAGTGTAGAGAGCAACACCAAGAGGTGCTTATGGCATTCATTGGCCTAACCAAGGCCTTCGACTCCATCAATTGTGAAACCTTATGGAAGTTGCTGGATAGGTTTGGTTGTCTGTTGACGTTCATCAGTGTCCTCAGGCTACTCCATGATGGGATGACCACCACAGTCCTCTGCAGTGGATCAGAGATGGACCAATTTACCATTTGTACTGGTGTCAAGCAGGGCTGTCATCACCTCAACCTTTTTCTCCATCTATCTTGCTGCAATTTTGAATCTCATCCATGACTGCCTTCCTCCCAGAATTGGGGTGGAGTATCAAATGGACAGTCAGCTTTCCAGCCTGCAGTGCCTCCGCAGCAAAATGAAAGTGGCATCACCGACCTTCAGTATGTTGACGACTGTGTTATCCTCGCACACGCTGCGGCCAATCTGCACTCCACCCTTGACCTTTTTTTAGGTGCCTGCCATAGCCTGGGACTCTCCCTTACTATTAGGAAGACCAAGGTGCTCCATCAGCCTGCCCCAGCACAAGCTTCCCCCCCTCTCCCCACAAATTACCATTGGTGGAGAACCCCTGGAAAGCGCCAAGCATTTCCTATACCTTGGCAGCCACCTCTCCCAGTCAGTCTTGATGTAGAAATCAAATCTAGGATTTGCTGTGCCAGCATATCCTTTGGAAAGCTGCTTTGCCATGTCTTTGCTCACTGAGATCTACAGATAGAAGCTAAGAACCTGGTCTGCAATGCAGTGATAATCCCTATGCTCCTATGGGTGTGAGATGTGGGTGACATATCGGAGCCACTTTAAGCACCTGGAATGGTTCCACCAACGCTGCCTCAGGAAGAGCCTTCAATTTGATGGGAAGACCTCTGCTCAAATGCCAGCATCCTCTTTGCACCTAATATAACCAGCAGTGAGGCAAAGATCAAGAAACAACAATTCTGCTGAGCTGGCCACAGTGCGGATGCCGACACTCGTCTCCCAAAGCAAGTCCTCTTCTCTCAACTCAGCCATGGTAAGAGGACCCGCAGAGGACAGAGGAAGAATTACAAGGACACCCTGAAAGCATAACTTAAGAAGGGTGGCATCAGCCTTACAAACTGGAAGTGCTGGCTGGTAACGGGTCTCAATGGCACTGCACCATACATCGAAGCCGAGAAATGGTAGAGGAAGAAGCAAAGTGCACAATATCTTGGCCAACAGCTGTGCCCTCCAGCCACCCCCCAAAGCACCACCTGTCATATCTGTGGAAAAACTTGCAGAGCACGGATTGGACTCTTCAGCCATCTTAAAATGCACCAATAATTTCCCCCAACTCCCGCAGCAGACATCATCCTCGTATCGAGGGACAGCCGAAGAATGTGTTTCAATACCTCTTTAGCACTTCCCAGGTTTCTACCTGCACACAAGACTGTGAGCCCATCTGGGTGCAGTCCTATGTACAGTGTCAGTAGGTTTGACACTGTCTCCTTTCTGTACATCTGTGATATGAAACTTGTTTTAACTGGGAATAAATTTTCCTTCCAAGAATCAAGTTTGTGAATAATCTGCAGAGCCTCCTCAATTGACTTTTTTAAAATTGCTAATTGGAAAATACACGTCAGTTGATTACTTAAAGATGCATGGTTTTAAAATAAGTATGTGTGTAACAACCTGGAATTCAGTGTAGAATAATAGAAAATGAGGGCTCAGGAGCTCATCTAGCTCAAAGCCGCACCATCCCCAACTAGATCATTCCAGCCAGGGCTTCAAGCTAGACTTTAAAAATCTCCCACCTCTCTGGGTTACCCTGTTCCAGTGCTTCACCACCCTCTTGGTTGGGATGTTTTTCCTAATATCTAAACTTCCCTTGCTGCAACTTGAGGCCATTGCTCCTTGTTCTGTCTTCTGCCATCACTGAGAACAGTGTAGCCGAACCTTGTCCAGAGCCGAATGGTTTTTGATTGGTAGTTTGTACAGGTACAGGATGAAGCTGTTTTTAAGAAGCACTTGTTTGAAACAAAAACATGAATGTACCAAAATGTGAAATGTAAAATATTGTAATGACAGTTGATGCACCTGGGATCTGAAAGGGTAACAGCATTGACTTTATTTGTGCTAAACTCTACATAAAAACAGTGTGCGAACTGTACTGCATCAGTGTCAATTTGCTGCAAAAATACTGTATACTTGAATCCAAAGTACAACATATAGCTAATTCGTGTGAAACTAGTCCAATATTCCTTGAAAGGAGCAACAGACAAACTGCCCTTCATGTCTGTGCTGCTTTACTATCTGTAAAGTGGGGGAAATCAGGTTTCCTTTGGTAAAGTTCTTTGAGATCTAGAGCGATTCAACATGTATGTGAGGGGCAGGGATCTTATAGGGCGCTCATGAGGTCCAAGCCTATCCTGGGAAGAAAATTTTCCTGTTGACTTCAGTGGGAGTGGAAGATGCTCAGAAGGCAAGATCAGGCCTTTACAACTTTGGGGGTTTTCAAGAGGAGGTTAGACGAGTATCTAGCTGGGGTCATCTAGACCTAGCACTCTTTCCTGCTTATGCAGGGGGTCGGACTCAATGATCTATTGAGGTCCCTTCCGACCCTAACATCTATGAATCTATGAACCTCTTCATACTGCCGCTGTGGCAGTGACAGAGTTGCCATCGATGTCAGTGCGAGAAGCATCAGGCCCCATCTGATCGAGAACAATATTGTCCAGGAAAGTCGGTTGCTGAGAGGTCTCAGCAAAATAAAGACTTAACAAAAAATGATAACGCTCCTTACTGTTGCCCTTCGCACCACTGAGCCTAATCAGTGCATGATCTCTTCTGCCTTTGATTTGCCCAGAGCTTATGGCTGAAATGCAGATGAATAGATAACAAACCCTCACTGCAAGGGTTTTAGAATTGCTAAATACACAAGGGCAAGTGCCAGCTCCAGTTACCTCTGAATTAACAATCTACTTTTAAATTTGCTGTGAGCCTGATTTCCACTAGAGCCTGGGATAATGTTGCTGGTATGCACTGTTTAAAGTCTAATAAAGGCATTCCAGTTCCAAGCTAACTGGAGTCTGTGGTCGCATACACTTTGCCACCTAAAGAAAAATGAATGGATGTGTCCTATTAAGTAAGCTTACAAGTGCAAAAGGCTGAAATCCCCCCCTTTTTTGCCCTCAAGCTATATCCACTTGGAACCTTGTGCAGAGAAATCGATGCCCTTGTCCTTGTAACCAAAGGGTTTTTACCTCACCCCAGTAAGAGGATGTGCACGTAGAGATTATTTTCCTAGCTTGTGCCATGGAAAGACTGTTGCCTGAATGAGCTTTCTAAGCATCTTTCACCGAAACAAAAGTAAGTGCGAGTGCAATGTACACAATGCAGAGTTGAGTTGCAATAGGCTGTTTGTCACTTAAAACAGTAAGCTAGAAGTCAGTATTTGGAGTGTGTGAATTTACTGTTCAGTGTTTGCTTTGTTTTACCTGATGGTTGGTTTTCAGGGGAGGAAAGAAGTTCTTGTGAATTGTAAAAGATGGGAAGTCACTGAAAGCAACAGTGTAACGAATACATGATGCTGCTGTACATTACTTTATAAGCAATGCGTTTGAATGTGTAAGCAGCTACTGCTGTGTGAGCTTATCCAATTTACAGCTAACATTGTTTCCAATTTCCTTTAGTCCAAAGCCAAGTTTAATCATTTGACTTGTGCTGTGTATATTTCTTTTATTTTACAGTTGGGGTCTAACAAGAGCATCCCCTGCTTTATGTGTTGTACTTATGATTGTGCTGGGCAATTAGCTTTAAGCAGTTTGATGTGCGCTTGCATTATTTTATTAAGGCAAAAGCCTCCTTGAGCCTAACGCTGTTAAGATGAAATCACTTCTTTGTAGTGTTGACCAGGTCGTGTGGTATGCGTTTGCAAAGACTGAAATGAATGGGGCTATAGCTCTTAGCAGACCTGCTAGTGTCTGAGCCAGTGCTCTGTGTACAAGTTATGGGCTACAAGACTTAACCTGTACCTAAGTGGAAATTCAGATTCATTGTGCATCGTCACAATTGTACAAGACTGGTGGGAAATGAGTCTTGTGCTTTCTGTGCTCAGCTTGGTAGGTACTATGGGGCTGGACTAGGTGACTCGTATGTACTGTACTTTGTAATGGGAAGCAGCTGCAGGTCCTCAAAGAAATAGTCTCCTATGAACATACCTTAAAACAGCAATAATAACCACTGCAGAGAAAATGAGTATGTCTGGTAGGCAGGAGGAGGGTGGGGAAAGAACTCATGAAAATATGGTTATGACCCTGCTGGCAATCATCATGTGCTGCTATTGTTAACCGGGGAACAGAATTAGTACTATAATGGGCCATTGGGTCTATGTGACTTGGGTTCAGATTTGAAGTGAGCTTGTTGATGCACCCACTTGAAGCCTCTTTAAATCTCCAAAGTTCATATACAGGGCATTATCTTTGTAGTAAAATGCTATAGAACAAGTTACAGCAAGTCAGGACGGCCCATCCAGCAGATAGACGAGAGCACTCTCGAAGTAGCATGGAAGTAACCATCTGGTTCTGCAACCTCGTAATGCAGTGTAAACTATGGCTGACTCGGCAATAGCAGAAAATAGGATACATGACTGTACTTTTCCTCTGGCAGCAAACAATTGGCACTCTTGGAAACATTTGAAAACTGTCCGCATGTATTGATACAGACCAGTTACCACAGCACGTCAGGACATGCTATATATGCAAGTTACTCCTCCATACATTTAGGCATTTGAGTTCCAACCTATAAACTGCTAGTCTCAGTGTAGTGACCACTACTCAACTTCCGTTAGCAGAATACTGAAACACTACGTCCAGTCAGCTCTTAAATAAATGCAGTGTGTCTGCAGGAAGAGTCCAGGGAGGTACTGTAAATGAATGACTTGTAGGTACTTAAGTTCTGTTCCTGATGGCCGCTGTAACTGTGAAAATTAACCAGACCTGCTGTGATAAATTTGGTTATATAAGGTTTATTTGGTTAATTTTTTATAAGTGAAAACTGAAAAGATGAAAGAGAATTGTAATATGAAAGTAACTGCTGTAAATAATGTATGAATGAATAAAATCTAAAACTTATGTCAGATTTTTCCTAAACTGCATTGCAGTCACATTACTGCCTCTCTCCCTGGAGCATGTGCGGAGGGCGGGGGGGCTCAGAAACTCCTTGGCGGTGGTTAGCCCTGGGTGCATTGGTGCCAGAGCTGTCATTGCTCTTCCTCTTGGCAGATGGGAAGGATTTTAACACATGTCCTGCATGCCTCGGTTCATCCTCCCCATGCAGTTATGGCTTGCTGATTAATGCACTCACGTGCAGAAGGGCAAGTATTCCTGGAGATGTGTACTAAATACAGAGCTGCAGCCAGGCCTTCCGCTCACACAAGATTACAGCCTGCCAGCACAGGCAGTGTGTGTGACAGGACTAGCTCTGAATTGCATATAATAAGCAGGAAGTGCTGCTTCCTCCGCTCTTGCACACTCCCATGGAAACTGTCCATGGGAGAAACTGAAAGAGTTGACCCATCCCAATGGGAAGCCAGTTTATTGTGCCCCACACACCAGAGTCACTAGGAGAGAACATCTCTCTGGCCAGCCACAGTGCTCGAGTCTCTGGCCCCTGGCTCTGTAAATGTATTTGCCTTTGCACTCCTGCTGCCTTGGTAAAATGGGCTGATTACAACAACTATCAGTGAGGAATTGCTCTGCACAGCACTGAAATGAAATCCCTGCTTAACGGCTACAGCCTGAATCACCGAATTGCAGGAAGCTTGTCACTGAGCCTATATGGATGAGCAGATTGTTGGAGACGTGCAGTGATGACTGTTGTGATTGAAGATAGCATCTGGCCCTTGGTTTTCCTTGCATTATTCTGCCACTTGAGTGGAGACTGTCACTTGAAGGATGAGCATGTATTTATAGCACCACAGCGGTCACAGTCTCAGTAGGACCAGTTTAGATTTCCTGCAGTTTGAATGAATCCTGATGTGTAAATCCATTGCACAGCACTAGCTTTGCCTGTAGAGCAGGGGTTTATTTTTTGTTTCTGATACCAGCTCTTTTAAACAAAACTCCCCAAGACCTTGGAACTCTTAAGGTAGCAGAAGATATTTTATCCATTTGGGCAGCTGCTCCAAGGCTCTGTGCTACTTGCCTTGAAAAATCAGCTGGTAACTGGGTTGGCGGGCCAGGGGGAGCCTCGGGGAGCCTGATCCTTGTGACAGTGCAGTGCAGCTCCAGCCCCTTCCCCACCATCCACCCTGAGATGTGCATGCACCTGCCACCAGCAACAAGTCAGTCCAGAGCTCTGTGGACCTCAATACAGCTGCTTGCAGTCTCCTGGCTGCCTGCCACAGCCAGCCCAGGCTCTGGGCATGCCCCTGCCACCTGCCATGGAGCTTGTGCTGCTCACAGCAGGCAGTGGGGTGGCCACAAGCAGCTGTCCCAGAGTCCACGGAGCCCCAGCCCGGCTCATTGCTGGCAACAGATGCACATGCACTTTGAGACAGATGGTGGGGAAAGGGCTGGGGATGCACAAGCAGGATTGGGCCCTTCACAGCTCCACCACCCACCCCAAAGCATGCATACCAAGCAAAATGTCAGGGATTGCCTAGCCTGATTTAGACTCTAAATAAGTCTAATCAACCCTGCCACAGCACAGACCTAACACCCTAACCTGCCACAGATAAAGCCAACGTCCCACTTCTGTGTCTTGTCAATATATGCTCAAGAGGTCCGAGAGGTCCCTTCACTACAGAGGAAGCACCCATCTGACCATGGGGTAAAAATCCTTTCTGACCCCACATCTGACGATCAGTCTGACCCTGAGCAGACGGGAAAGATGCTCTAGCCAAGAACCTCTTGCTTTGGCCCCAGCAGGAGCATTAACACACCCCAGTCAGTCTCCAGCCTTGGCTGGAGCCAACACCCAATGCCTCTGAGAAGGCTTAAAAACACCATGACACATATAGCAAAAAGGGGGGAGGGGAAGGGGGGCAGAGGGCCACCAGCAAAGCCCAGAAGTGTGGAAAATACGCATGGTAAAACAGGCATACCTATGCCTTGCTCATTCCTGACCCATGGCTGTCCAACCCTTTCTTGCATACCTCCAGTGAAGGAGAATCCACAATGTCCCCAGGCAGTGCATCCCAGTGCCTCTCTGTTCTAACTGTGGTTTCCCATATATCCAAACTAAATTTACTATGCTGAAACTTCAAGCTATTGGTCCACATCCTCTTTCCTGTAGTAAGAGATTAAAGATGATTTCCCTCTGCTTTATAGTGGCCCTTCAGCTATTTGAAGACTGCAGTCATGTCCTCCCTTAAGTACCTTTTCTGCAAGCTGAACATTCCTGGCTTCTTCAGCCTTTCCTCATATGACTTGCTTTTCAAGCTCTTGATCAGCTTTGTTGCCTGCCTCTGGACCCTTTCTAAGTTATCCATGTCATTTTTAAAATGCAGCGCCCAGAACTGCACACAGTAGATGAGGCCTAGCCAGTCCCGAGTAGCGAGGCACTATCACCTCTTGTGTCTTGCACCGAATGTTTCTATTGATGCTGCCCAAAGTGCATTTGTCTTTTGTGCTGCTGTGTCATACTGCAGTCTCATAGTGAGTCAGTGGCCTACCAAGACTCTCAAGTACTTTTCCATAGAGCTGCCAGCCAAGCAGGTAGCACTCATTTTATATTTGTGTCCTTGATTATTCCTTCTGAGGTGTAGCACCTTGCTTTTGTCCGCACCAAACAGCACTCTGTTAGCTCCAGCCCAGTTTTCCAATATGCTGAGCTCCTCCTGAATTGCACTTGTACCCTCCAGTATTTTCACCATCCTTCCCAGCTTCATGTCAGCTGCAAACTTGCTCATGAAGCTTTCTATATCAGCATCCAAATTATTAATAAACCCACTTAACAGACACCTGTGGGCCTCCACTTGAAACCTCCTGCCACTATGACATGTACCTGTTAATAATTACCCTTTGCTTATGGTTATTGAGCCAGTTATCTATCCACCTTGTAGTAGTTTTAGCTAGTCCAGTGATACCTTTTCACACCAGGACCCATTAGCAAAATTACTAGCTTGTCATGACCCACAGCCCCCTGGCCCCAACCAACACAGTGCCTCTCTCTTTCTCTGCAGTATCCTGCCCTCCCGCCCTCTCCAGCTCCTGGGGCTGCTCTCACAATGCTACATGCTCACCAGCATTGCAGCCTGCACAGGGAAACCACACAATTCCCTGGGACCTCCCAGCGGCCCTTTACAATGTTCTTGTGACCCACTTCTGGGTTGCGACCCACAGGTTGAGAAACACTGATCTAGTTGACATCTCTCCAATCTGTTTATAAGGAGGTCATGTGGGACCAAGACAAAAGCCTTGCTGAAGTCCAAATACGCTATATCCACAGCATGCTCTTCATCCGCCCAAGTAGTTGCTTTGTCAAAAAAAGGAGAGCAGATTTGTTGGACGTGATTTGTTTTCATAAATCCATGCTGGCAGCTTGTGAGCAACCTTTCCGCTTCGGGTGCTTGTAAATGGCCTCCCTTAAGTATGCTCCAGTAACTTCCCAGGTATCGAAGTGAGGCTAACTGATCTGTGGTCCCCTCCTTTTTTTGTCTTTTTTAAATGGGGGACACTACATTGGCCCTTTTCCAGTTCTCTGGTACCTGGTCCACCTCCCATTAATTCATGAAGATCATTGCCAGCGGCTCCAAGATCTCTGCCCAGTTCCTTCAGGGTCTGATGAGGGATGAAGCTCATCTGTCACTGCTAATTTGCATTCATTCAGATCCAACAAAACACTCTGATGGTCTCTTTGGTTGTCTCCTTCCCCAGTTTGCCCCCTTCCTTATCCAGATAATCCCTATTAGGTGTCTGGCTGCAGCTTAATTTTTTTTCTGAGGACTGAGGCAAAGTAGCTGTTGAGTAGCTCCACCTTTGCATCTTCGATAGCAGTACCCCTGGCTTGTTAACAGAGGACCCCAAGCTTCCTTGGTCCTTCTTTTCTGGCCAACATGCCCGTAGGATCTCTTCTTGTTGTCCTGCATCTTTGCCAGGTGCAGCTTGTTCTTTAGCTTTGCCTTCCAATGACAAAGTGGTTTAATACGATGACTTGAGGGCTAGATCCACAGTCGCACCTTGTGTTGCAGTGACTAAGCCCTCCGCCCTGAGTTAGGCAACCAGAGGAAGGGGCAGGGGCTAAATCGAGGCCCCCATGGTGAGGGACAGTGCCGCAGAGGCAGGAGCAGGCATAAGGTGAGTGGGGCCCCAGCCGGGTGGGACTTACCTGCTGGGGAGGCATGCCCCCAAATAATTTTTTCTCCTTCTGCCTCGATCTGCCCCTCCCTTCCTCACCTGCAGGGGGTGGGGGTGGAAGTGTGGCGGCGGTGCACGGTAGATCTTGGGTTGCTTTTGGAGACCACTGGGCTATAAGGATAGCAGCAAGAGCAAGCCTGGCTCTGGCCCCAGGATGAAGCCATTTCCTTGGGGTGGGTGGACCTTAGACTTAGCCTAGACAGCAACTCGCCGGGCTAGTCAGACATTTAACCTCAGATGGGCATTTGATAAAAACAAATAGCATAGCCTGGAGTCTCAATCTCCTCTGCTCCCAGACAGCGCCCTGTCCACTGGCCTGCAGAGTCCGACTCCCTCGCGCTTGCTGTCCTGCCCCATGAATCTTATATTTGTGGTTGCCCAGTAGCTCGGCTGCTTCAGCAGGAGGGGTGGAGAGCATCGTCTAACTAGACCATGCTACAGCCTGGCACTAGGGCATTGGTGGAGCACCTAAAACCCAGCTCTCCTACTGAGGGGGAAACTTCTAGGCTGGTATACGCAAGGTGGGCACCACAGCTGCTGGCCATGTTTTTGGGGAAGGTGACCACAGCTGCTGCACTGCTGAGTGAGCTCAGTGTTGCCAGTGTGAATCCGACACCCTGACAGAGCAGGCCTCTGGCAACTAGGGGTGCTGCCCAGCCTCCTATTTCAATCATGGCAGAGCATAGATTGGAGTTCAGCTCCTCTGCTGTCCAAAAGGGCAGGTCTAATGACGTTTGCTTCCTAATGAGGTTTGTGGCTACTGCAGCAGGATTATTTCTGGATCTCTCCCCAGAAGAGAGGCACTCAGAGAGCATTTAAGTCCCATTTAACTGACCAATCTGGAACTGACCCATAAACCCTTCTCGCCTTGCTAGCAGCCTGCTCTGCTTCTGAACAAAACCCCCTAAGTGTCCCCCCGCAATGCAGGGGGCTCATAGGCCATTAACGTGGGGCTAAAAAGTCCATTGTAAAGCAGGTGGTGTAGGGATTAGGCACAGCAATAATTGGCACATCACTGCCTCAGGACCTGGGCCTCAGGGCCATGGGACAGAGTTTTAAGCCTGGCTTGAATGCCAAGTGCACAGCCAAACCTCTGACCTAGGCTTCCTCAGTGCGAGAGAATAGCAGGGGCTACTGAAATAACTCCTAAACAAATTCATGGCACGCACAGTGATAATGGGTGGCAGGACTGTGGTTCCTGCCAAAGGAGATAAATGATCCTCAGCACCTGTCATCACCTCCAAAGACTTGCAACATAAAGTGATGCTCCAGGGCATGCCATGAGTCCACACTTGTACAAAGACCAGCGCACAGACCCCAGCTGAACACAACTGCTTCATGATGACATCCTGCCCTCCAGACCCCGCTGGCAGCTCACTTGCATGGGGGTGGTGTATGACCAGAAAAACTATTAAATGCTATAAACCAACACTGAGGGCTGGATGTCAAGCTTTCCTGGAGTTACTCAACACTGCAGATGCCTTGGAGCAGAGTGTGCTGATTCATGCCGGGAGCATTGCACAGCCCACATGAGGGAATGAGGACTACAATTTGTCTAGACACACATTTTCCACGTCCAGGTATAGAATGGATTTTGCACAGACAAGGCCACTGTTCGTTATACTGGTGTGTGTGAGTGACCAGTCAGGCAGACTGGGTAATTGTGGGGGGGGGGGCTCCAAGCACTCACAGGTCAGAGGTTGCCTCATAAATGAGTGGTATGCACTGGTCATGGCCATGATACCCCCGGTCCCCTTATAAGTCAGTGACGTCAGCTTCTGAACAAGCCCCCTTGTCTTGTACACTACATGGCCCACATATGGATATCCATCCTCTATACCGTGAAAGGTGTTGTGAGCTATAAATCCTCACAGTAGCTACTGCCTGTTTGCTGGATCTGTGTCCCTTTCCACCTGCTGCTCTTCTCATATGGGGGGAATGGGTTCAGATATGGGACCTGGAGACACTGGAACCAGCTCCCTGAGCAGAGGCTGCCACTGGGGCTGGTGGGTAGGATGGGTGAGAGGCTGCCTGCTACTGTGTGGCTTTCCCCAGCATCTCATGATTATTGCAGCAGTGTCCACTCCCTTCAGTGCAGGAAGATCATCCTTCGGCTCCCAGCAGGCCTAATGGAACTAACCTGGGTCCAGAACTGCTGGCAGTAAAAAGGAGGAGCAAGAGGAGTACGGCCTCCCATGCTCTTGCCCAGTAGCCTCTTGGTTAGAGCACTGAACCAGCAAACATGGGGCGCCTATACATGTGCATCAAGGCTGCTCCAATGCACCATAATTAAAGCACATCAGAGCAGGCTTGATTAATCGAGTCTGCTGGAGTGTGGTAATTACTGCACTCCAGCATCACGTGTATCATTGTCCCCACAGTGAAAACTGGAGGCATAGGTGCTTTAACTAAAGTTCATTTGATAAGCTTTAGCTAAAGTCCCCCCTGCCACCATTTTTCAGTGCGGGGATGTTGATACACATGATGCTCCAGGCACTTTAATTAGAGAGGTTCTCAGAGATGATCTAATTAAAGTGCACCCCACCCCACCCCACCTCCTGAAGCATGTATATAAATGCTCCTTGTTTCTAAGCTCTCCTAACTCAGAGGGGGTTTGAACATGCTTCCCACCCAGGCCCCTCTCCAGCCCCCACTCTGGAACCTAAGGGCATTTATACACATACATTTGTCTGCTCCAATGCACCAGAGATCCAGTGCACTGGAGCAGACTTGATTAATCAAGACTTTATTATATACCAATTTGGCATATAAAGCAATGGGCTCCTGCCCAACGGGTTCACTTGGGAATGTTCAACAGTTCCTGAGAAAGGCGGGCTGCCAAACTGCAAACAAGCCCTGCTTCACCAGCAAATATTTCTCTATAGAATCATAGAAAATTAGGTTTGGAAGGGACCTCAGGAGGTCATCTAGTCCAACCGCCTGCTCAAAGCAGGACCGTCCCCAACTAGATCATCCCAGCCAAAGCTTTGTCAAGCTCGGCCTAAAAACCCTCCAAGGATGGAGCTTCCACCATTTCCCTGGGTAACCTTTAAATCATTACTTCCAAAGAAAAAGGCAATGTCTTGCCTTGCTCACAAACAATCTGTTGGTGCTGATGATTCAGTGGTTAGATCCTGCAGTAGGAAAGATTCAATTCCCTGCAGATCACACGTTTGGATAACAGTCTTCTCCAACCCAACACTGCCTTGACTGTCAGCACATGGGTTCTACCAGGGAGAAGAGGAGGAGTACATAAATCCCAGTCCAGATCCTTCTTTCCTGAGATACTTTCTTAAACAGTAAAGAGGAGAAACAAGCACTACTTCATGTACCAGTCCCTACAGGAGGAATACAAGAAGGAAGAAAAGTTAAATCTGATATTCTAGATTCTTCACCTTCATGTGTCCCAAGTCTCACTTTATCTGGCAAAAACCTTGAGTAACAGCTGTAGAAATGCAAGTAAAGAATGTATCTTCACTAAAACTTGGACAATTGTTGCAAATGCTAAATTTGCTGTTCACTTATACTGAGAGACCTGAACTTCCTAGGCAGAGACAGACACATAATGTGCGTGCTTGTACTTACACACACACACACACCCTTCCCACTGTACTCATTGAGAAAATGACCTCAAATGCAGATGCTCCTTTTGCTTTTCTTAGCTGGGAGTGTAGTATACAGCTGCAAAGAGAAATCTATGTGTTATGCCAGACCAAATCCTTGCAGTCCTTTATTTCAACCAAAATCTGTGAAAGTTACATGTGTAAAGGAAGTTGGTGGGTCAGATCCTCCAGGGAAAGCAATGACATGGGTGTTCACCAGCACGTCCCTGGCGCAATGAGAAATGCATGTACACAAAAATGAAACACCATATGTTGAAAGTTTTTTCATGTGTCCACTATTTGATCTTCTCACTTGAGCTCCACAGGAGCTCTAACTCATGGCTATCACCTGCATCCTATTTCACTTGATCTAAAATAATTTCTGCAATTGCTGCAGTGTTAATTTATCACAAGTTTGAAGTTTTCTCACTGTTGCTATATTTGAATATTTTATCCCTGCAGTGTAAGTCTTAGATCTGTCAGATGATACCTACTGTTTTCTTGAGCAAACACTTCCTCTGGGCACTGGAAGGAACATCTTAACCTCAACTTCTGCTTCAGTTCCTCTTATGCATTGTTCCAAAATAAAAATTTGGGAGATTCTGGATCACCTATAAGGCTCTGTTGCTGTGCAACCAGATATTGCTGCGCAATGACTTGTGTAAAGATGCCTCTCTCTTAGACATGGCCACTGCTATTGATGTTCCAATGTTAATACAAAAGCAATACTTACATACACCCTATTTCAAATGCATGCTGATTGCATGTGCACCCAGTTTTAGACCTCGTAGACCTCAGGAATAAGCAATGTTGCAGCTTCTCTGGTACTTGTCTATTAGACGAAGCCACCTAAGTATGCTGCATGCCTACACTTACTCCTGCTTTGTAGATGTAGCCACTCAGGGGTAGGTCCAGGGCAGTTGCACCCCACTTCTTTGATTCCTGCTTCACCCAAAAATTTAAAACCAACTGCCTGCCTGTGGCAGCAGCATTTCTGTTCAGGCAACAGTGAGACCATCAACTTACTTCATGGCTCATTAAAATCTCCCAAGTCCTTCTAAACTCTTCATTCTGCAGGTGTTAACAGCCCCCTCTCCTTTTTTAATGGCCTTGATGGTCCACTAATCAAGCTAGCTTTTCTTCTGCAATTCTGCTCCTTATAATACAGCTCCTATTTTGCAGCCCTTCAGACTGCTTTTAACTCATTCCAATCAAGTTATATTTATTTTTGCTTCGATCTTCAACTAAATAATACAGCTTTAGGCCACTAGCATACTAGTAAAGTTTCTAGTTTCTTTTTACCAGGAAAAATATTTTGTACTGTGTTACTACACCATCTGCACCACCCTTTTCAAAATCCTAGATTCACCCATGTGTCCCTTTCTTCTTCAAAGCTTCAGTGATGGCACAGGTTAAGAAATAAATTTTCTCTTCTCTTTAGGGATTTTTGATTTCTTAGGACTTTGCCCAGGTCAGCAAAACACAGCTCTGATGCAATATTGCCCAATATTTTTGAAAATCTTAATAATAATTACCAAAAAGCCAAGGAATATCTGGCCCTATAGAAGAATTGACTAATAAAAACCCCACATGTTCCTATGAGACATGCAAAATGAGTGCAGTATATGATAAAAACAATTCTTCATCTATTGTTCACTTAAGTAAAATTAATTAAGGCACTTCAGCATGCTAATAAACTGAAAAAATATTCATTGAGAAGACTTGTTCTTCATAAGGCCCTTGTGTTAAGGAATTAATTATGTCACCAAAGCCTCTACACAGATTTTCTGCATATGTAGAGAAATCTTAAAGGAGAACTAGACATAAACTTAATCTGAAAAAATTCTACATTTCAAATGTGGACCATCTTTAGGAAATGTGGACAGTCTTTAGGAAAGGAACTGTGTCCTGTGAATTTAAGATGCCCATAGGGAAATATATACAGAATCTGTCAGCTTGTAAGGTGAAATCTATATTTTGCCTTCCCTATAAAGTGCTGAAAGGAATCCAGATACTCCAGCAGCTGGATACTCTTTCGAAAGTCCCCACAAGACAATGTCTCAGCCTTGGAGTAGTTCATTTTACAGTTGCTGGGTCTTTTCATTGCTTCATGTACCCACTGCTCATCTCAGGATGGCAGATAATAGCTTCTATAGCCTCTAGGTACACAGAGTTTGGCCATTTCAATTAGAGAGTTTGTAAATGTATTGTAGCATTGATCAACATTGGTTTCTGATGGATCTTCTAGGTGGTTTGCTCTCTGGTTGATCAGCTTTTGTTGTTTCTGCCAATCCACCTTCCAAAAGTCCCATCTTGGAGCTGGTCTGGCTACTGCACTGAACAATAGCAAAAAGGAGAGCTGGCTTACTACTACAGAAGGCATGGATATAACCCACTTGAGCAGACAAGCATGGCACATCATTAACTGCCTTACAGGCAAAGGCACCAAAACCGGCATTGCCCTGTGTCAGCAAACTCCATCATGAAAACACTGCGCAACAACAGCAAGTACCGTAGCCCAAGCAAGCAACACACAGCAATGATCAGACACCTGACTCATGGACAAAACCACCCACCATCTCTGACAGTGAGTTCAACACAGCTATTAAAACTGTGGACCAGATAAAATATTTCCAATATTCGTTACCAAGCTCAGAACCACAATGAAAAGATGGCTTTAGAAATTCATGTATAAATGTCTAGAAAGTAACACATTTCCAAAAATCTGGAGAAAAGCTAACAACATTGCTATCCTGAAACCCAATAAAACACCAGAAGATCCTACCAGCTACTGACCCATCTCACTATTGTGTGTTACATACAAACTCAAGGAGCGCATAATGCCGAATAGAAAAGAGACCATCATTGATCCCCAGCTCCCAAAAGAACAAGCTGGGTTTCAAAACAGTGCTGTACCACTTAACAAGTTACATTACTTACATCTGACATAGAAAATGGATTTGAAATGAAGCAGAAAACAGGCAGAGTCTTTATTGAACTTAGAACCGCCTGACACTGTATGGCACCAAGGCCTCAAATATAAACTGCGCTCTATGTTATGTGACTGCAAGCAATGCGCTTTCATCATGAACAGGATCTCCAGCAGATCATTCAAACTCACTACTAGCCAAGGAGAGAAAAGTAGAGTACAAACTCTGAAGAATGGAGTCCTCCAAGGGTCAGTGCTAGCACCGGTACTTTTCAGCGTACATACCTCAGACTTCTAGTAGCCTAAGGAATTGGCATGACAGAATTGGAAAAGATACTGAGTACAGACATGGAACTTATTGCTGACCATCTCCACAACTGGTGCTTAAAGTTGAGCATCAGTAAATCTGTATCATAACTCTTTCATCTGGACAATTGTCAATCCATGAGCAGGTTGAATATCAGAATAGGCAACCACATCCTTCCCCATGAACATACTCTAACCCAGGGGTTTTCAAACTTTTTAAAGGAGCATATCCTTTCTGGGTACACTTTGGACAGAGCAGTAAAGTCTCTGCATGGGTTGCTGCCTTAAGATGTTTCGTTGGCACAACATGGGGTGCCAGCGGCAAAGTGCTCAGAGCCACCGCACTTGCAGTGGTATATGCCCCAGCAGAATATTGTGCTCCTGTATGGTCCAGATGTTGTCACACTAAAAAGCTCAACAGTGCACTGAGACTCACAACAGGCTGCACACTTACACACAAACACAATGTATTCCCTGTACTCTCGGGCATTAGACCAAGTGATATAAGAAGACAGACTCTAACACCATTACTGACAACAGAGGCAAGAGATGATGAAAATCACCTGCTTCATCATCTGTTAACTGAAGACCCAAAGAGATGGAGGTTTAAGAGGCTTAAAAGTCATAAACCATTTATACATGCATCCCACAAGCTGCTGGAAGAGATTGGGGATGCTGAACCAAACGTAAGGGTAGCAATGGAGTGGGCCGACTGCTGGGAAAGGTCAGACCTATTCCGACAGCATTTTCTACCGACACCAAACAAGCCTCCTATTGGACACACCCTGATAGAGAAGTGTGGGTCAAGCTGAACAGAGATCTGGACATGGACGTTTCAAAAGAACACTTCACAAGATGAAAACCTTGGACATCCCCCTGTGCAAATGCAGTGTCTAACAACCAGCACAGCACTTAATCGGAAGTTGCAATCTTTACAAATGCCCAGACAGGGCAGGTGGAATCTGCACATTGAGCAATAATACCAGACAGGGGCTCAGATTTGGAAGTTGATAGCTGATCCCATATGAAAGGAGAAGCAGCCGTGGGGCGTTGCTGAATTTGAGACATTCCGCTTGAGCATCTGGTATTTTGGGTGCTGTAAAGCATTACTGAATGACTAGCACAACACTTTGCTGAGAAATGTGCAGTTAAAGTTAAACAAGCAGGATTTTCTTCAAAGATAAATGTTTTATGTTATTTTTACTTCAGTGGCACCTACCTAGTATCGGGCTCATCAGTTGTATATTCATAGATTTCACTTCTCTAGAAATATAGCTGTATTTAAAGCATCCTTTGAACAGTCACAAATATATTGATTTTATAGGTTTCTCTTGCTATAAATATGGGATCTACTGAAGTCAAGGTGGCTGCCAGCTGATTTGCAGGCAGACCACAGGCCAGGCAGCCATTTTTGGAGGCAGAGCGTGGCGGGCCCTCCCCAAGCCTCTGATTGACTAAGGGGCCCTGGTGGCCCCACCCCTCACCATTGATTGTCTGCAAGGGCTTTTCGTCATAAGGCCCTGCCCTTTGCCATGATCGGTGGCGAGGGGCAGGGCCCCACAGGCAATCAGTGGCGAGAGGTGGGGGCAGCCTCCCTCTCCCCTTTGCCCCCCTCCAGCGAGCTGCATGGCCAGGCTGTAGTGGCCACAAGGACTGCTGGCTCCCCAGAGGGAGCCAACATTTCATTTTCAGTGAGGTTTTTTCTTTGGTTTTTTCTTTAGGGAACCCACCAAAAGCGTGGATCTTCTTTTTGCAGAGCCTGCCTGAAATCGCTGTTTGTGGAACGATTTTGGGAGGTCCCTAGTTGTAAGTGTTAAAGTGAGAAGAGCCAACCTAGACACCTTGCTCAGCGGGTGAGTGAAGCTTTAAATTATGATATCAACAGAGTTCAATAAATGACTTATGAGATATCTCTTTTTCTAAGCATAGCTTACAAGGTACCAAGACTGGGATACATGAGACACACACATGCATAACATGCAGCTCAGAAATTCCTTGACCTTTCTGGATATAGTCTATCCCCAACTCGGTGGAGTTTGAAACAGTTGAGCACAAGTGTGTTTCAGCACATTTTAATCTTATTTACACATACACTTTAAATACCATACTGCATATCAACACGCTATGACGATCAGTTGTGCAGCGCTCTCCCACTCAACACTGAATTGTAGCCAGTGCTATGTGCCTCATGCCTTAAAAATTATCAACGTACTCCTATTTTTTTAAACTGAATAAGTAAAGAACTGCTCCCCTCCATGTACACTAGTATTACACTGTCTGCATGCAACTAATCAGCAGTTCTCAGCAACCGAGCTGTCCTATTTTATACAGTCACAGCTTAGGAGCACAACATATTAGATCAGATCATAAGTTTCAGGGCCTAAACAATCTTTGTCGGTGCACTATTGAGTAGTCTCATCGCTGAAGTGTGAGATATCGTCTGTTGATAGAGACAGCATATTGGACTAGACTGAGGATGGCAACTCCTGCGTTTCTTATTCTCATTTAGTCCAGCATTACCGCTCTGAGAGAAACCAATTCCAGATGCTTCTGAGGAAGGTGCAAAAAATCCTGCAGTGGTTAATTAGCCAGCCTACAGGGAAAGTTTCTTCCTATTCAATTTACTGTTGCCACAATGGAAACAGAACTGCAGCCTGAACGGTGATAAGATCCAAAATTGGATTCTCAGAAGTAGCTTCCCCACCACGGAGAAGTTCATGTTTGATCAGACCCACATCACAAGTGCAATGCTTTCTTTCCGAAGCTGCAGTATTTATTTTGCTGGTTAAGTTTGAAACATTGTCGACTGGTTAAACCACAACTCCTTATTGGCTTGTAGCAAAAGAGCCTATAGCGGATCAAACCTATGTAACGTTAAGAGCTCTGCATCCTGTTAATCACAGGAAGAGATGTTGTACATGACAGATTAAGTTTGATCCCCCCACAGTGATTTAATCCCTCAGCGTTTGGGCTCACAAACGTAGGGTGCTGGGCAGCAGCACATTCAGGCACTCCAGGCTGCCCTGTGCGTGGTACTGCCTGAATCGGAAGCAGCATAGCTGTGATTGTGGGCCAAAATATTAGTGCTCCGTTATCCCCAAGGTTTGTTGGGAAATATCTGGGCTCTATTCTGAGCCAGTAGGCAGATGGAAAGGACTGAGAACTGGAAGATGAGTGTTGCCCTTCGTGCCCTCAATGCGGAGCACAAGGAGGAGGAAGGGACCTGCTCATCGACTGGGTCCTGCTAAGACAAGAGGTCCCCAAGCTCAGTCACGTGGGGTACACCTTCACGCTCGCTGCAACATGCCTATGGACCTGCACATTCTTCTGACTCACTCTTGTTTTGTGATGCACATGCACTTCCCATAAAATAACACATTATTTTTTCCATGAGACCCCAACCACTGAGGTAGACAGCCATGCTCCCTCTCTGACCCAATGAATATGTAACTATCCAATGTATAGCAGAGCTGCCTTAGAGGATGGGAAGACCCCCACTCCAGATTCTGCCATAGTACGGTATCTAGCTTTCCTTTCACTTGCTCTCTGTTGGCCAATGAATGTTACCCTTTTGGCTGTTCACTAGTCTAGTGTCAATGGGTGGAGTGGAGGGTGCCCCCTACTATGCTGTAGCCTGATGGTTAATGGCATGTTTCTTGGAAGAGGGTGATGTAGGTTTGAGTCCCCAAGGTCTCCAACTTTTGGAGTCCTCCAACCACTAAACTACTGGGGAGAAGGTGGGCAACACCACCACCCCTATTTGAGAGTGATTATGGGGTACTATGCGTAGTAAGGGTGTGCAAAGTGGGCCCTATTCGATTTGGATTTGGATTTGGCCTGAATCAGGGACAGTGATTCAATTCATTGATTTGGATCACTGTTCCTGATCTGATTATCTGAATCTGAAGATTTGATGCTGATTCGGAGAATCAGCGATTTGGACATAGGCACAGCTTTAAATGTTTTTTCTACATACCTTGAGGTACCAGCATGCCTTGTGGAAGCTGCGATGCTGGGCAGATGGAGCGTCTCACAGGAGCGCAGGGGGGGCCCTCCACGTGCTTGGCAGCTAACCCAGAAGTACTTCCGGTCCACTTCAGGGTCTGCCAGGGAGCACGTGGGGGGGCCCTTCCCCATGCCCCCCAGCTTGGCATCAGCCGCAGGGGGACCCCGGTGCCCCCCAGACCCCGGAGGCACCAGTCTTCAAGCCGGGGGAGGCCTGGGGGGCCCCCGCCGCATGCTCCCTGGTGAACCCAGAAGTGGACCAGATGTGCTTCTGTCCACTTCTGGGTCTGCTGTCAAGCACGCTGGGGAGCCCCCCGCCCTCCTGTGGGATGCTCCATGCACCCCAGCATCATAGCATTTGCAAGCCGCCTGGTACCTTGAGGTATGTAGAATAAACATTTAAAGTTGTCTCTATGTCTGAATCGCCGAATCTTTCCGAATCAATTCAGAGGGTTCCGATCCGATTCGGAGCAATTAAAGAGTCCTCCGATTTGATTTGGAGGTTTGGCCACCGAATCGGGCCGAATCTCCACTGAATCAAATCAGGGATCAAAGTTTCTCACAGCTCTAATGCTTAGTATGGAACTTAATGCAGCTATCGGTATGCATTAGGTTGTCTGGCTAGGGCTATAGCTCCCCTCTGAGCAGTGTGGATCTCAAAATGACAGAGGTGCCTATTTAGACATCTTAGGACATTTATATACATGCTCTGGGTGGGGTACTCTAATTAGAACTGCTCTAATTGAAGTGCCAGGAGTGTCTTCGGTATCAGTGTCCCCATGCTAAAACATGGTGGCGGGGGTGCTTTATCTAAAGCTTGTTGAATGAGCTTTAGTTAAAGTGCCCCCACTGCCATTTTTAAGCATGGGGATGATGATACAAGAGACACTGGAGTCTTCTGGAGCGCGGTAATTATCACACAGATAATTACCATGCAGGTAATTATCACACTCCAGCAGACTCGATTAATCGAGTCTGCTCTGACACATGGTAATTACAGTGCATCGGAGCTGCCTCACTGCCCATGCCCATGCACCCCTAAGTTCCAAGGAGCAATTGGAGTCCAGACACACCTCTCTGCCGAGAACTTCCTGTCGGGAAGCTGTAAGCACCTTGCTGCTTTGCATTTCTTGTTCTGGGTGTCCTCTCGTACCGCAGAGATTCTAGGGGCCTACCCCTGTTGATCTGCACCTGGAGCAAGTGTCTAATTTGTAGGAGTTGCAATGACTAAGCTGGAGCATTTTTGAGAAGGGTTTGGATCTGGCCCTCTAGCCCATTTTTAGAACTGACATTTTTTTCTTTAAAAACCATTGACAATCCTAATGAAATGATGGTACTAGTACATGACGTAAAAAGTGACTAAACATTACATTTCAGTAATTTTAAGTTCTGGCCAAAGCTGAAAGTAGCTTACAATGGCTTGCTGAAGGCAAAAGACTGCAACTGTAGAGCCCCAGCCAATTCTCAAGATCAAGCTGAAGATGCTGCAAGTGAACCTGGAAATAGCATTTTATGACATTTGTTGGCTTCTGCTAGAGCCTTATGAGTTTTTGTAGTCGGTGAATACATTTAATCTGAAACTGGCCTGTGCTGTAACAGGGAATGGGAAGGCACGCACCATTGCTGTGTGAAATAGCTATCCCACAAAGCCTGAACGCTTGCCAGCTTCTGTCAACAGGCATTTAAAACGGTGCTGTTACTGAGTCGACTGCCCCTTTAGCAGAATTTGTTCATTGCCCATCTAGATGAGCACAGGATATCCTGGCTTACACTTGGAATTGAGAAGCCCTGAGATTAAATATTGTTTTTATTATTTACACCACTAGATTCATGAACAACTTTACACCACAATGGTATCTGATTCTGACAGTGGCTTATGTTAGATACTTCAGAAAAAAAATCAGCACCAAAAAGTCACTAGCCTATAGGTGAAATCTCTTTTTAGCTCCCATCAGCTAGTGATTGCTTTGAAGCATTGTTTTCTCTATGCTTTACTATTTTTAAAAAATCCTAATTTAATGGAAGTTCTCATTATCCATAAACAAACTGAACCCGAGTCACCAGCAGGTCAGGGAGTGCAGAGAGAAAGGGGCATAGAGCAAGGTCTGGGCCTGGGCAGTCTGAAGCTGGGGCTTTAGCTTGCAGAAAAGAAAGAGACTATTTAAAGATAAGCAGTGAAGCAGCAAAATCCTCAGCTGTGCTTGAGAAAAATAATGTAAGAAGCCAGGTCTCATGCTATTTAAAGGGCACTTAGCAGAAAACCAACTCTTAAAAATTAGCCATTTTGCAAAAATTGCACTCAACCCTTTTCTTTGATTTGATTCTGCTATCCTGTGCTTTCATTCACAGACAGCTCATGGCCGGGCTGGGTGAGCTCCTGGGTGGCACATGGCTAAGGACCAAGTCAGCAAATCAGGAAGTGATGGTGGTGACAAAGGGCATCATATTGTCTCTGGCTCAGTACAGAACATCTGCCCAGCCTGGCAGTAGCGTGGGACTGTGGTGGTGCCTTCTGCCGGTAAAGATGGAAACTGAGACTGATCGGTTGGTGTCACTGAAGATCCAATGGCACTTTTCAGTAGAACGGGCATGTTAAGTTCAGCAGCCCAGCTAAATTCTAACTTGCTGAAAATACTCTGCTGATCTTAAATGTTGATATATGCTATAGTGGTTTAACTTCCTGCTCTAAACTACTGCACACTGCTGCTGCAAGCTGTTAAACAGCAGCTGCAGTTCATTCAAGAGGTATATTTGGAGTGTTGATTTGGAATCCACAGGGATGAATGAGGGTTTATAAATGCAAAATGTTATCAGCGACAGGCACAGGTTGCATTGCTTATTTAGCCACCCCCAGCAGTATATTCCATCTTACAGAATTTAGCTTTCCCAATCCTACACAACCAAGAAAACTCTATTGAAACATGTTACATAAGGAGAATTCGAAGCTGTCACAACAGAGTATCAAAAACAAGAAATGCCAATGTCAAGGTTGCATACACATTTATCCTGCTTCCTTGCATATATGCATTAAAGCACAGCTGTATGATCAGAGACTATGTCACTAATCATACAAAATCCTCTCCAGCCATTTCTTCAACGCCCTTGAAAGTAGCACATCAGATGAGGTAAGGATTCGGAGAGTCCTTGCTCTTCACTGTTTATATGGTTTATAATGGATTTGACACGCAGTTTGGTAAACAGTGTAGTACACAGCGGTGGATAATATTACAGCTGTATCTAAAAGTTGTATGGTATTGTTAGGGCTGGTTGTAATCACTGCCTTACACTTAACATAGTTGTTGGAAGCCATTAAGGTCTTTTATGGAATCTGAGGGCTGAAAAAATGGTGGCCTCCACACAAAACACAGCAGTTTGGCAGGGCATTGCTTTGTGCAGGCTAGTGTGTTTATGGAGAGACAGAAAGTCCCAAGAAGCTAAGAGAGAAGGCAGTAGGGAAGCACCCAATACAGCTTGTAGAAGCACTAGTAAAAGTACCAAGAAAAAGCTAAGAGAGCACTTGGAGCTGAGTTCTCAAAAAGGTACTTGAAGCTGTGAGCAAAGCAATGTTGTTTGATTCCTGCTGCCATGTTCAGTGAAACAGGCCTTTGTAGTTTCTTTGTAAGTAAACAGGATTGCAACAAAGAAATCCTCCACCTTCATCCATTTCTTCTAATGAAAATAGTGGGCAGAGCCCTGAGTTTTGCTGAGATTGGGTTGAGAAAAAGTAATGCTAACATTACACGTGGCATCCAGGTAACAAGAAATGAAATTGTTTGCAACTATTCCTGTCAATCCAAGATGGAAGAAAAAATGAAGGGGCTCCCAGAATTTACAGGTGGCCACAAGGAGTTAAGACAAGGCCTAAAGAAAGGTCTGGAGACTTGACAAGTGGGAGGCCCAGAACTGGACACATGACTCCAGATGTGGCCACACCAGTGCTGAATACAGGGGAAAAATCACTTCCTTTGACCTGCTGGCAATGCTTCTACTAATACAGCCCAGTATGCCATTAGCCTTCTTTGTAATAAGGGTTGGCTCATATTCATCTCATTGTCTACAGTAACCCTCAGGTCCTTTTCTGCAGAGCTGCTTCATAGCCAGGCAGCCCCTGGCCTGTACCGATGCATGAGATTGTTCTGTCCAAAGTGCAGAACTTTGCACTTCTCTTTATTGAACGTCATGAGATTTCTTTTGGGCCAATCCTCCAATTTATTGAGGTCTCTCTGAATCCTAGCCCTTCCCTCCTAGGTATCTATTCTTGCCCCCACAGCTTGGTGTCATCTCTAAACATGCTGAGGGTGCACTCTATCCCATCTTCCAGATCACTGATGAAGATATTGAACAAAAACGGCCCCAGGACTGAGACCCACTTGATACCAGCCGCCAACTAGACATCAAGCCACTGACTATTACCCTCTAAACCCAATGATCCAGCCCGTTTTCTTTTCACCTTATAGTCCATTCATCCAACCCGTACTTCCTTAGCTTGCCTGGGAGAATATCGTAGGAGTCCATATCAAAAGCCTTGCTAAAGCCAAGGTAGACCACATCCACTGTTCTCCCCACATCCATAGAGCCAGTCATCTCATCAGAGAAGGCAATCAGGTTGGTCAGGCTGGACTTGCCCTTGGTGAATCCATGCTGACTGTTCCTAATCACTCTTTTCTCCTCCAAGTACTTAGAAATAAATACCTTGAGGATCTGCTCCATCATTTTTCCAGGGACTGTGGTGAGACTGACTGGTCTTTAGTTCCTTCTTCTTGCCTTTCTTAAAGATGGTCACTATATTTGCCCTTTTCCAATCATCTGGGACCTCTCCCAATTGCCAGAGTTTTCAAAGATGATGGTCAGTGGCACTGCAATCACATTGGCCAACTCCCTCAGCACCCTCATGTGCATCCTGTCCAGTCCCATGGATTTGTACATGTCCAGCTTTTCTAAATAGTTTCTAACCTGATCTTTTGCTGCTGTTGGCTATTCACCTTCTCCCCAAACTGTGCTGCCTAGTGTAGTAGCCTAGGAGCTGACCTTGCCTGTGAAGACCGAGGTGAAAAAGGCATTGAGCACTTCAGCCTTTTCTGCATCCTCTGTCACAAGGTTGCTTCCCCCATTTAGTAAAGGACCGAATGCTTTCCCTGATCCTCCTCTTGTTGCTGACATACTTGTAGAAACCTTTTTTGTTACTCTACATGCCCCTTGCTAGCTCCAACTTCAGTTGTACTTTGGCTTTCCTGATTCCACCCATGCATGCCCAAGCAATACTCTTATCGTCTTTCCTGTTTGTGCAAGTTTTCACTTCTTATAAGCTTAATTCTTGTATTTTAGCTCACTGAAGAGTTCTCTGCTAAGCCAAATTGGTCTTGTGCCACACTTGCTAGTCTTCCTGCACATTTGGGATGGTTTTGTTCCTGCACCCTCAGTCAGGTTTCTTTAAAATACAGCCAGATCTCCTAGACTCCTGTCCCCCTCAGACAGGCTGCCCAGGGGATCCTGCCCGAGTTCCCTGAGTGAGTTTAAGTCTGCTTTTCTGAAGTCCAAAGTCCTTACCCTACTGCTCTCCATCCTTCTTTTCCTCAGGACATGTTTATTAATGATTTAGATGCTGGCACAGACAGTTTCTTGAGCAAATTATCAATGACACAAAACTGGGAAAGATTGTGAACATGTTGGAGGATGTAAGAGCAATTCAAAAAGCTCAACAGATGGAAAGCTGGACTGGAGTTAATGGGATGCTGTTCAATGCAGACAAATGCAAGGTGCTATACTTTGAAAGAAATAATGAAAAACACAAATATAAAATGGATGACATCTGGCTGGATGGCAGCTCTATGGAAAAGGACTTGGGAGTCTTGGTAACTCACAGGTTCAATAGTAGTCTGCAGTGTAATGCAGCCACACAAAAGGTAAATGCGGTTTTGAGATGCATCAATAGAAGCATTAGGTGCAAGACACGGGAAGAGATAGTGCCTCTCTACTTGGCACTGGCCTAGCCTCATTTGGAGTGGTGTATGTAGTTCAGGGCTCACATTTTTAAAAGGACATGGAGAAGTTAGAGAGGGCCCAGAGGCAGGCAACAAAGATGATCAGGGGCTTGGAAAGAAAGCCATATGAAGAGAGACTGAAGTAGCTAGGCATGTTCAGTTTACAGAAAAGGCTCTTAAGAGGGGACATGATAGCACTCTTCAAATACTTGAAGGGCTGCCATAAAGAAGGAAAGCACCTTTTCTGTCTTGCTGCAGAGAAAAGGATGTGGACCAACGGCTTGAAGCTGTAGTAAAGTAAGTTTAGACTGAATATATGGAAAAACTTTTTCACCGTTAGAACAGAGAGGCACTGGAATCGACTGCCCGGGAAAGTTGTCGACCGTCCATCACTGGAGGTGTTCAAGAACAGGTTGGACATCTGTGGGTCAGGGATGAGCAAGGCATAGGTATGCCTATGTTTTACCATAGGTATATCCCGTGCTTCTGGTTGCCCCTGCTCCCCTCCCCTCTTTCTGCTATATGTGTCAGGGTGTTTTTAAGCCTTCCCCGAGGCATTGGGTGTTGACTACTGCCAAGGCTGGGGACTTTGGCTGGGGAGTGCCAATGTTCCTGCTGGGAGAAAAGCCAGAGGTTCCTGGCTAGAGGGTCTTGCCCCTCTGCTCAGGGTCAAACTGATCACCAGATTTTACCCCAGTCAGATGGGTACAGACTGTGGGGGGCTTTTTGCCTTTCCCTGGAGCAGGGGACGTGGCCCTCTATCCAGGATCTTATGAGTATATATTGACATGTCATAGAAGCAGCTTATTGGCTGCTGTGGTTCCCCTGCTTCACCTGGGGCAGATTCAGGTGCTAGATCCATCTTGTGTCAGGGTTGACAGTACTCTTACACAGAGTTTAGATTATGAATTGTATGGGATGGTTTGGACAGGGATGATCCTGCTTTAGGCAGCAGGTTGGACTAGATGACCTCTGGAGGTCCCTTCCAGCTCCACTTTTCTATGATTCTTATAATTTTTGAATGATTACAAAATGACAAATTTCATTTGTAAAACAAAGGAAACCAGCAATAATAAAAAAAGGGGAAAGAGTTTAGTTAATCATAAAAAAGTAACTACAGAAAGAGAAATAATTATAAATTTGTAGCGTCACTAATGCATAGGGAAAGCCTCTCTCCTGGTTCAGGAGATGAGGTCAAAACAAGTGGAAAGGGCAAAGCTCAGAGGTATAAAGATCAGCTTTACATTTGATGCAGATTTTAGCAGTTAAATAATAACAACAAAATATATTGTATGGTATAACAATAATAAAAAATGGTTTGAATATGTAATAGGATCTGTGACTGTGTGGAGATACTGGACGCTGGTACAAGCATAAATTACAACACCAGACATACTAAATGGCTAGGGAATAGGGGCTCCTGAACTGATTCACTTAATTGTTGTCAATGGGTTCAGTGCCTGGAAAGTGTGCATGCATCCAAAAATGGGGACAGTTGGGTTTAAAAACTGGACCTCTGCAAGCTAAGCACTAAATCTGAATATTCAAGACAGCAGCTGACTAATAATTGGTTTGTTTTTCATTATGGCTAATAACTGTGCAGTCAATGCCAGGAAACCTGTGTTATAAATACAGTCTATGGACAATAATTTGCTGACTGTTTCTGAAAAGAAACAAATAATAAAAAGGGGAACCATATGAGCCAGTAGGTCTAGCAAATACTGGCCCAGGACAAGACTCCAAGCAGCAGATGTAGGGGTGCAAGCTTCCACAGTTTCTATAGGGCTTGGTCTAGAGCAGGGGTGCGCAAAATATGACCTGTAGGCAGAGAGACTTTGTCCTGTCCTTGACAGGTCCCTTGTTCCCACCTGGCACAGGCGCCATGCGGCTCATGGCTCATCTTGCTGTGCCCTGGCTACACAGTGAGGCTGAGGTGGCAATGTAGCTGGACTGCCTCTCTAGGCAGCCGAGGTGGGGGTCTCCTTCTGGCTGCTGCCACCACTGGTACTGTCAGGGATCCACGTGCACAGCCCGCAGCCCTGCACCTGCACCTGCTCTGGACTCGCCAGCCCACACTGAGTGGCAGCAGCAGCTGCAGGCAGAAGCTGCTGCTCAGCACAGAGGAAAAGCTGCCTGTCCCCTTCACTGCTGGGCGTTTATTGCTGCAGCCACCCGGGCTGCCCTGAGGCTCCTCTGCACTGCCACCACTGCCCCAACTAGGCGGCCTGGAGGCAGAGGTGGCAGCAACAGCAGCAGAGAGGAATGGCAGGGCAGCCTGGGTGGCTGCAGCAAGACGGGCCTGGAAGTGGCAGGCAGAGGCAGCACTTTTCCCCTGGGGGCAGCACCAGCTTCTGACCAGCCACTGCCACGGTTCAACAAGGGCAGGTGAGTCTGGAGCAGGCGTGAGTGGGCCAAGTCAGGGCTGTGCGCACAGGTTCTGGCTGGCCAAGGGCTAGTCCTCTCTGCTGGGCTGAATCTGGAGTGGGTGTGGGGCGGGCTGGGGCTGGAGCTGTGTCCGCAGGTCCCTGCCAGTACCAGGGGACTGGGGCCAGTGGTAGTGGCACCCAGAAGGAGCCACTACCACCTGGGCTGCCCAGAAAGGTAGGGCAGGCTGGGGTTGGGGCTGGGGCTGCGAGCTGTTGCTGCAGGGGGAGGGCTGCTGACTGGCCCATAGCAGCTCCCTAGAACTGCCTATGTGGGCCGAACTACTTGCCCACCCCTGCCCTACAGTAATTGTGCTCATTTGAATGAGGAGCAGCAGAATCACTTAAGAGACTTTCTAAGTAGGAGTCACAAGTTGTTCTCCCTGTTCAGCAGAGATAAAGGTTATACTGCACTAGTCCTACAGGACATCAATAATAGGAGAAACCACCTTGCTTTTTAGGAGTAATAATAAAGGAACAGACACTTCAGATTATTGAAGGGATGAAGACATCAAGGGCCTTCAGCCAGTCCTTGGGCCTCATCTACAATTCTGTTTAAGAAAAAAAATATGGCAGCACTAGATTTGTATAGGTTCCTTAAAACGAAGCCACTTTAAAGGATTCTTATCATTATCATGAACAGATGACACCCTGTAACAGGTTCAGTCTGGCTCTCCACACTGAACCTTAGAAGTGGGGACTGACAATGGAAGTTGATCCAAAAGACAGAGAAAAGATTGCTTTCGCAGCAGGGCACAGCTTGTGGCAATTTAAAATGATGGCTTTCAGCTTGTGCAATGCACCACTGCATCTGAAAAGCTAATGGAGAGAGTATTGTATAACATGCATTTCTCAGCATGATTTTATACCAACGATGTAGTCTGCTGCATGTTAAAGCTTCTGAAAAGGAATATTTACATGTGGTCTATGATAAGCTTAAGGCTGCCATTCTGAAACTGAGCTCAAAGAAATAGGAGTTGCTTCAAAAAGAGATAATTGCCCTGAGTACACAATCAGTGAAGGAGGAATTTCCACAGGTTAAAAAACCCCACAGAAAACAACAGTGCAGAAGTGGACACGCCTCCAACCACTCCTATTAAAGAAGCTTCACTGATGTGTTGCTGAAATTGCAAAACCATCTGATACGTTTGTAGAGAAAGGGGGTCTTGGGCCACCTAACTCTGCTCCAAAGTCCTTTTCATGCCGGACACAGATACTAGTGCTTACAGTTTGCAGACGGCATTGACAAAACACCTAGAGAAAGTCATCACTTACTGTAATAAAGGGCCTATGTTCTTCAACAAAAACGTTAGTATTCTTGTCTGTGGTAATGTAACATGTTAACCACTAAGAAAGTTTGTGGTCAGGACTGTGTTTCTCCATAATGGGGTTTTATATTCAGGCATCCAGGCAAGGGGGAAAATTGCTGTGCTATGATTTCATACTCACACACAAGACTGGGAACAAGCTTGGTAATCCTGATGCCTTGTCCCAGGAATTAGTTGTACAATTGGTTGTATAAGGGAATGAATGTTCTGCCAAGAAGATGGTGGTTTCCTTTCTTCCCATAACTTGCAGAAGGGCAAATGTTCCTGTAATGGTGGATATGCAGTTCCAGAAAAGATTCCCAAAGAGACATTCCTAGTACCAGAATAGTACACGAGCAGAAAATCAGTTGCCAAGCACAGCCAGCGTGGAACATGTTATCCTCTCCGAACAGGTCAGAAAAAGCTTTCTGGTCACAATGGGAAAGCTTAGACTTTAAAGACAGAATAGTATATAGGATCTAGGAAACATCAGTAGGTAATGGGTACTATTAACAGCTTACTTTATGTTGAGAAAGGAGTTTCAGAAGTTATGGTAGGATTTTAAAAGATCTGGATGTTTTGGGGTTGTAAAAATCTTATCCAAGCTATGAAAAAATTATATTTTGTAAATACCAGGCAGCAGGGAGAGATTTGCGAGCAAGACTGATGCTGGCTTTGCAAAGAAGGAAGTCGCTAAGGCTGAAAGAGGCTCATCACAGGCATCGCTCACATGGACTCTAATGGAGCACATTGCTGTTAATAGGACTGAGACAGAGGTGTGCAGCAATCAGTATTTGCTGGCAGATAAGGACAACTTCACAAAATGGCCTGGGTCTTGCTCAGCAGGGAACCAAGTCTCTGCAATAGGAGTTAAAGTGCTAATGAACAAATATTTCAGTAGAGTTGGAGTCCTGTATGCAAAGACAATTGTCGCAGGGTGTGGGGTCTGGATGCGGTGGCCTGGGGGGGAGGCAGCAGCCAGACGCAAAGCTGGTCCAGCTCCATGGGACCCCCGAAAGCGTGGGGCCTGGGGCAGTTGCCCCAATTCACCCCTTCCTAGGGATGGCCCTGCCTGTATGGGTTACACATAGATCCATTGAGAAACATTGTGAGATTTTACGGGTTCACAAAATCTACTGCCCTCCTCACAGTGTGAGCATTAAGATAGATAAACCTTGCCAGTACTGACCCACAGGAATGAAATACTGGGTCCCAGAATTAAACCCATGAGACAGCATAATGTACCAGGGACAGGACTGTTTCCAAGACTGAGACAGAACCTATGGACATTGAAGCTGGTAGAGCTGGGAAGAGACCCGGCTTTCCATTAAAACAAGATGAGCAGCACGTGCCTCAGCCAGCAGATTTCACAAAACCAACAGGCATTCCTCTGAGCCTCGCTGAAAGGGCTCACTTCTGGGGAGGAAAGGAAGTGGGACAGGGAAAGCAAATGTAGATGGCAGTGAAAAGTGGTTGAGCCAATGATGTGAAATTTTCGGGTGGAAAAGTACTGTAAAAATAAAAATAATTTATACAGTATCATTTGTACTTTGTTGAATCAAGACTGTCCAGTTGATGACCCATGACCCAAAAAAGGAGCAGTATGTGGCCCATGGGCCTTACACAGCCCACAAGCAGCTAACATGTGGTGGGGGGGAGGTTGGGGGTTTGTGTGCTGCTAGTGCAGTCTGCAGCCCTTACTTTTCTTTGCAAAGCCAGCATTGTGTTTGCTGCACCAGTTTTCTCCTTATGAAGAACGTTTACAGAAGAGACACTTTTTGATAGTTTGGATAAGGTTTTTACAACCCCAAAATGTCCAGCTCTTTTAAACTACAGATATGCACAGGATACACATGTGTGTAGGGATTCCACTGGATATTCTTTTGTGAAGGCTTGTTTGTCTGAGAGAAAGGAAGATCCAAGGGCTACGGACAGAAATTACATATGAATTGGTATAAGTGATCGGAAATTGGTTCAAATCTGTAACACAACAGAAGTTCAGTGCACATAAATCACTTTCAAAATGGCAAAAAAAAGCTTTAAGATAAACCAGGATAGATGTACAGTAAAAGTTGTGTTAACTGGCACTTTATTAGCTGGAAAACTCTATTATCCGGCATCCAAGCAACGCAGTAAAAGCGAAACTGGAAGTACCACTTCTGCGGGACTTCCCGTTTTGCTGCCACGAGCTGAGATTTTCTTTGCCACTTTTTTGGCCCATGGCCCAGGGCAAAGCAGCCTGCATGGGGCCCCTCTCCCTGTCCCCCAGCACACTGATGCCAGGGAGTGCGCCAGACGGTGCACATTTGATAAACCGGAATATTTGATTAACTGGAATCGCCCATTCCTGGGGGATGCCAGATAACGGAGCTTTTACTGTAATATCAGACTTAACTGATTTAGGTTAAGTAGGTTTATTGAACTTCTATCCCAGATTCCCTCCAGAGTTAAGTTACCTCACAGTCCCCCAGCATCCCAGGATGCTTTGCACCTCCTCTGCAAACCCCACTTCACAGGATGGTTGGAGTTAGCTCTGGTCCAAGCCATCTGTTCCAGCTGAGCAGGGAGGCGTACTCTAATGTCTCCCAGCTTCTGGCCTGGGTCACTGCAGGCATGTTGCTGCAGTTCCAGAATCAAAACTGAATGTCTGTTCACTTGCTTATTGGTTCAATCTACGCAGCTTAGACTAATCTGTGAGGATTGAATCGATTCAGCCTTGGGTTTTTTGACTGTCTGTACTTAGCCAAGAAGCTGAGAAGGAACACAACCATGAAGCCTCAGACAGCCTGAACCAGAAGAACAGCCAAGCTATAAAAGAGCTTTCAGGATAATTGCTGGCTAGCAAGGAGCTTGAGGCTGTGAGCAAAGAAATGGTCTTCTGCTGTTTGGTTTGTGCTGGGCTCAGGGAAACAGGCCTTTGTACACTTTGGTAAATAAAACAAGAATGCAGCATGGAAGTTCCTGATTCTGCCATCAATATTTCCTCCTAATGGAGACATCATAGTAGCCTGAAATTTGGCTAACAGTTTCTGTGCCAAAGGGTAACAACTAAATTGTAGGACTTGAAGAATAGCTTTCAATTATGAACCAAGGGGTTGCATTTAAATATAAGAACAGGTGGAGTGAAAAGCTGTACATGAACCTGTAATCTGTGTGTTCCCTGACTTCTCTATAGCACAAACTTTGCTCTTCAGCCTGCAATTTGTTCTACAGGGCTGGGGGGCTGCATCTACAGGTGATTCATTGAAATCAGTGGAGCTGTATGTTTATGCAAGGCTCTGCCAACATAGAAGTGGCCCTTAATGCTTGATTTAATAGTTTTAAATGCAATCACTGATTTTTTGTTAAGATCTAGAGTATGCCTGGTATTAACAACTCCAGCAGTGACATAGAACCTAGCTCAAAAATGTGCTTCCCAAGGATATATCTGTATGGCAATACCACAGAGAGTGCAAGCTCTTAAAGTTAGCTGGGCATTAGAAGCAGCAGACCTGTGTTAGCACAGAACATTTGTATAGGATGGTTTGGATAGGATGATCCTGGCTCAGGCAGGGGGCTGGACTAGGTGGCCTGTGGAGGTCCTTTCCAGCCCAACTTCTCTATGATTCCATGGTTCCCCATGCTAATTAGCTGCCCTAAGAAGTAGGTTCTATTAGCTTGGGCAGAATATGCCACACCAATGGGACAATACAGCTTCTAGCCCCCAAAAGAGCTCAAATAACTACATGTGGCATTGCATTGTGCTGTGAGGATGCCAAAAATGGCATACAGAGTTAACTGGAGATGCACTGGAAGACCTAGAGAACTTTAACTGAAACAGACCTTGCTGCTCTATTACCAATTGAATGTTTGACAATTCATTCATAGTGCATCATGTAAAGTTGTACTGCATATCAAATGTATATAAAAATAATCAATCTGTAACCAGCACAAAGGAGAAGAAAATTGGCACAACTTCTTTCTTGCTGTTGAAAATAAAGAGCCAGATCCTCAGCCTGTGTAAACTGGCAAAGGACCATAAAAGTCAGCGGAGCCGTGCTGATTTACCTCAGCCAAGGATGTGGCCCATAATTACAGTGTGGAAGGCTCTAACATTGTGTACATGCCAGCTGCTAATTTTAAAACTGCTAGAATCAGTTTTTAGAAACAACAACTGACTCATTTTGGCTGACAAGTTAAGCATGATTAATATGTAGCAAGATAAAAATGAAAATGAACAGCTTACTATGCATCACAGTTTGATCTTTCTGCGCTGTGCAAAATGGTTTAATTTTAATGATACAACGTAAAACAGCTACCAAAACAAGGGGTCTAAAGCTGAAACGATTGTACTGAAGCTTCAGTCATTTGAGGCCAAATTCTGTAAAGTACTAAGCATATCTTGGAAGACTCCATATATGTCCTCAATTTCCAGTTATGTTAGAGGGGCTTGGAGATACCTGTAGCTCCCAGAAGAATAAAGAGGGACAAGGCTTTAAGTAATGCTGCAATAAACTTCTCATTTATTGAACAGGACCCAAATAAAGCCAAAATATCAATAACAAAACATTAAAACATAAAAACAAGTCAAACTTACTTTAAACCATAAAACCACACGACTTTAAACCATAAATAGACTTTATGATAAACAAATACTTATCAATATATCTGTAGCTTAAATAATACATTAGGCAAATATGCCTGTTACAGTCCCCATTAACACCCTAGCATATGACTGGTTTACTGCATATAACTTGAGTTTAAAGATAACCATGCCTAACCAGAAACAGGGTTTTCAAAAAAGTCTTAAAGCATCCAATATCTGTCTATTTGTTCTTATTAAAACACTTACAGACAGTTAAAGGTTGAAAAATAATTTGCTTCTGAAGAAAGCTTTCCTAGATCTGTGGAAGATGTCATCAATACGTTATAAACGTTTTCGTCTTTGGACATTTGCACGTTCGGGGCCTGTAAGAAACCTTGTAAGAAGCAAACGGACACCTTACTCAAACATTATCAGCTAGAATGCTGAACGTAACGGCAGAGCAACTACTGATATATTTAAAACTGTATCGTTGGCAGGATTTTCAGTTATCCTGCACTCATAGAAGCATCTGACAAAATATTTAATGTTAAGCCTGTGTCTATGAATTAGATGAATGTTATGCTCCCTGAAGGGTTAATATTGTCTTGCTTCATTTCTTACATGTAGTAATTTAGCTCTGAACAAAAGCAGCTCCCTGCTGGTTACCTTGGCTAAAAGAATCACAATGAACTGGTAAAATCCAGTTTTATCTTACTGCTGTTGCCTAGGGCTACAGACAAAATGAAGAAAAAAAAATTCACATGCAGAGTATTAGGTGCTTATGAAAGATCCTGCAGAGCTGTTGCCTAGTGATTCAGTGAGGAATCAGCACAGGCCAATGAGGTGTGCGGGTATTGCATACCGTCCCTGATGGCTGGTTTACATCTCCTGTAATTCTGTCATACATCCCCATGATTTTCCAGTGGTGAGAATCACTTTCAAGGGGACCTGTCAATAAGATTTAAAAACAAACAGGTCAATCACATATAGCAAGATTATTATTGCTATTGCTTTTCCTATTAGATGCTGATAAAAATTGAGGCTATAAGCCTAACTCATCTGAAATATCTCAAACCGCTGTAACTTGTTTAATTACTGCTGTAATTAATTCCTAACTAAAATGCTATAACCTTTCGGGCTATCCTTTTCCTTTGGACATGCTCATATGTTTCACTGGACTAAAGAAAGTCCCTTAATGTGCAAATGCCCCAAACCAAAACAGTCCTTACACTGTTTTATAGCCCTATTCAAAGCAGATGCCAATACTACAGTGTTTACAGTGTTACAACATTGGCAACAATATCATAAATATACTGTGCTTTTATCATGTATTTTTCTTTTTTAAATTTAATTTGCAATCACTAGTTCTCTGTTCCAGGAATAAAGGTTTTCCGACATGAAAGCTGCCTCAGTAACAGGGACTGTACATTTTGGAAAAAAGCCACTTCAAAGATAAGGCATCCTTTCTCTCAGCAAAAAAAAAAAAAAGGAGTCTCTCTCCACTATGAATGCATGTGCTGTAGTTCAGTGACACTTCCTTCTCCGTATTAAATGGATAATATTCATATTAAAAGAGCATTTGGATAACTATGAAGTAGAAGTTAGGTATGCGCAGAAGCAGAGCAGAGGCATTTTACAAAAATTTTACCGTTAATCATCTTCATCTTGCCAATCCCAGGAGCATTATCCTCATTATATGAGGAGATAAAAACAAATCTTAACAACAACACAGATTCTTGTTTTAATGAACCCAGAATTTACTCTACTGAATCCACCATCAAATTCAATATCTGGCCATTGCCACTGATCCATATCCGATGATTCAGGTGAGGGTGAAATACCTTCAGAATGCATACAGCCAAATATGCATTCTGCATGGAGAAAAATGTCTTCCTGATCTCCACAGAAGGTTTGTGTAAAATATAGATAATCAATCTCCTCCATATATCTGTAGATGTTATTTATCCTTGATCATCAAATACTCCTAATCTTTTAAAAACCCAGCGATCCCTATTGATTTTAAATAGGTTGTTGCAATGAATAGTATATACTGACTATACTCTTGTCCAAAGATTGATTTTCTTTCACCAGTTGAGACGTTACTAGTCATTAACCCTGGAATTTGCAATTCTATTCTAGAATTTGCTGTATTTGATCAGGTCAAAAGTCTGTCTAGTCCAATGTCTTGTCTCTGAAAATGTCTATTCCCAGATACTTTAGAGACAGGTGGAATAAACTGTAGTTGGCAGGTGTGGAACATTTTGCTTACATGGACATTTTCTTAACATCTGCCAGCTAGCAGTAAGTTTATGCCCTGAACATGATTTATACCCTACACTTTTGTAACCAGTTGTTCTCATTATCTGGGTAAGTACCTGCCCTTCTAAATTCTATTATAATTCTATTATAATCTATTTACCAATTATAAACTTAACTTTCAATTTCATTGACTCTCCAAATCCCAACTCTCTTGTTTTTGCATTATAACGGGTAACTTAAGTAACTGTGCTGGGGCTTGCTGATCTCTGGCATTTCCCAATATTTCAGTTATAGTTATGAAATTTTCACTTATGAACTTTGTAACTTTAATATACTTTTAAACTTATTTATAAGCAATTACTGCAATGTACTAAAAGTAGAAAAGAATAATTAAAAACAATTATGAAATGAGCGATAAGAGACTTGGTGGCAGCACTATGGAAAAGGATCTTGGGGTTTTGATAGGTCACAAACAACACGAGTAAGCCATGTGATGCGGCTAAAAAAGAGAGAGAGAGATGAATGCAATTTTGGGAAGCATCAACAGCAGTATTAGATGCAAGACATGGGAGATGATAGTGTTACTCTATTCAGCATTGGTGGCACTAAAAGTGATTGACTATACCCTACAGGAGCCAATATGATGGAATCACTAGCATAAATGTAATTCAATTCACAATTTTCCATACCTTCAGTGGCACTTCTAAGGCTTTGATTTGTTGCAGAGATTCCATTGTTCTTTTTACAAGTGCTAAAATACAGTTAAAGAAGGTTAAGTACATACAGCTTTAACATCTTAATTAGAACTTGCATATAGAAAACAAAAAATATGTTGCATAATACTTCTTTGCCTGATGCTGCTTAATGTACCCATTGCTAATTGCTCAGATTGTTCTTGTATGTCAAAAAGAAAAAAAAAAGTGGAAATCATTATGCTGTGAAAGAGATTTGGTACTTTTTAAATAAAAATGAATAATATTCAGTTTATAAGCAATTAATAATTTGAAAGAAAAAATAAAGGAAACATTATTTAATATTTATAATGTGTGCAATTTAAAAATACTCTTTGAAACCTGAAACACCAGAAAAATGAAAGTGGGGCACATCTGAGAGACGTTTTACATCAATATAGAAACGTCCAATTGCTGCAATTCTCAGCCCTACAGTTTGGCATTTCTTGCCTGAATAAGTTTGGTAAAATTTTAAATAAGGGAAACGTCTTACAAGGCCTTAAAAACAGGTTCCAGAACAAACCAAACATGACCACTGATCATTAATCAAACCACAATAGAAAAATCTCAGCTAGATTGGAGCTACCTATTGTATGGACTTAAGAGACCAATGACAGATACACAAGACTGTGTGTGGGATAATTAGACTGTTAAGAATCTAAATGCTAATATTTTACTATGATTTATGAGAACTTAACTGGATAGCCCAGACTATTAAAGTAACATATCTAAGTGTCAGACTTCAAGACATTTGCTTGAGACCATATGGCAAACGTCTTCTGCTTAACATAATAACTGTCAGCATTTGGTTCAAATCTCTTATAAAACAATTAATTTCCTTTCTACTCATTCAGGGAAAATTTGCTTTTCCAGATCTTGATCAATTATTAATCATCTGATAATGACTCAATGTATTAATGGCGTAACACATTTGTTAAAGCTATATTTGATTTTGCCCAGTCCCTAAATCTCAAAGGTTTCATACTGGAAGGAGCTATTCCTCATTACCCAGTCTCAAGAGATTCTTGTTAAACACCAGCAAATCCTCAGTGGAGTTGTGCCAGTTTATGCCAGTTGAAAATCTGACTCTGCATTTTAGATTGTTTATTATATTTATAGATCCTGAAACCTCCTCTGATGTCTTCCATTTTTTAAAGTTTTGCCTAATAACTCTACAACATTGTCTACTTCAGTCTACTGCTAGTGAAATATTAACTTACGCTTAAGCTGTTCGCACCATACTCATTTTAATGTCTTGCCCTATTACTATCCGTAATTTGAATTGTAAAGACAAGACTCCAGCATGCACAGAAAGTTGCTCCCTGGTTTTTGTTTAGACTGATAAAATGTGCAGTTCAAGGCTCCCATATACTTAAACATTTCTATTGGTTCCTCATTCATTTTGATTGCCTATTTAAAAACCCTCCAGAGACTGCTTGATCTAAACTCATGGGTTCTGCTTCTCTAAATTCTGCTTGTCTCTTTTTTGCACTGGCCTTTTCTGTTTCTCCAAAAAGTCCAACCAGCATTGTAGTAATGCCCTTCACTTAATCTAAAGATGTCTTTCTATGTAACTGTCTTATTAAATTAAACACTTAATGTCAGCTGAAAAAAGTTATGTTCACCATATCTGCTCTGGTTTTAGCTCTCCTCTTTAAAATCCCTTTGAAAATTCATTTCTTAAAACTCACAAAAAATAAATCAATAGTAATTAACTCTTACCTTTTACGCATAATAAAGCAACATAAGTAGACCCTTAATTGCTAAGGGCCAGATGTAATTTGGTCATGAAAGTACTCACACTTAGGCATTACAATGTTAAAACTTAGGCACCTTGACTCAAGAAAGCATTCCAATTTGACCAGGTTTAAAAACTTCTTAGGGTAATATCTTTTATTGAACCAACTATGTCGTTGGGATACAGTGAGATCAGCTTTTGAATATAAGACATTCTTCATCAGGATAAAGCTTGTCTAATTTTAGTCCAACTGCATAGTTGTTCCAATAAAAGATACCAACCTAAGACGGTTTTGCCTATCACTTAATTTCTAGACAAACATGTCTAAAACATCACTCTTGCACTACTAGGTTTAAGTGCATACAGAGTATGTGGAGATGTAGCCTATAGGAAACAGGGTCTCCTTTGAGCATTTGTGCTCTGCTAGGATCCAGAATCCTTTGAACCTCTTCTGAGTTCAGGCATCTAACTGACTGGTGTTGGCAATGACCACTTTTCCCATAGTAACTTAATGGACAGAATGCTTGCTCAGGATGTTGATCACCATAGCCTGCAAGGATTCAAACCCACATCTCTCACTTCCCAGGAGAAAATCCTAACAACAGGCTCCAAAGCAGAACTCCTAGCACTGGTTGTGTGTTTTATGCTAGATGGCTGTCCATTAAAAGCAGCAAAGAGCCTGGCAGCAGGGACCAGAACCCAGATCTTCCCCTTTCCTCCACTGAGTGCCCAAACTATTAGGCTACTGAATCCTGCTCTCTTACTTATTTTCCTGTTGGCCTCATGAGTCTTCCATTCTTGGATGCTCAGTTTCCCAGCTTCAACTGCAAGACTTGAGGATGCTCCCATCCAGACTAGTCTGTAACCTGATGGTTAGGACAAGCGATGTGGGTTTGAGTCTCTCCAGCCTGAGGAAGACTTAAAACACAGGTCTCGCACTTTCTTTGGGCTCCACCATTGTCAACGTTGAGCTGCACTCGATGTTGCTGATGCGAGTCAGGTGTGCTCTGAGCATGACTAACAGGTCAGATCCTTCTGGAGACTTGATGCTAGGGAGGTACTTAATCTGGATTTCAACAGAGCTAGGGCGGGAGTTGGGTGCCTCAGTTACTGAGCTGGATCATTTTTAGTTATTGAACTAGACCATTTCTGAGCGTTCTCAAAACTCCAACCTAGAGGCCTTCGGATCTTTGAAGACCAAAATATAGGAGAGAGTCACTGAGCATTGTGAGCAGGGGCAATACAAGCTGTCTGAAACTGAGGCCACTTTTACCTGAATTCCTTTTAGACACCTACAGAACATATCCAGATCTGGTGCTAAACGACCTAAACTAAGTAACCATGCAAACATATTCTATGGTGGCCATTTTTTACCCCCTCCCCTCCCTACTGCACATCACTTCACTTTCCTTATCCTCTATCTTTTCAAATGAATACATCTTTCATCCCCCATGGCTTACAGTCCCAAATTACTGAGTATTCATTGATATTTCAGAAACATTAGGTATGTTATGTTGAAAATATTTTATGCTGTCATTATTTGGCAGAGTCCGTGAAAGTGAGATGGTAAGGAGAATAGACCATGAAGGAACTGAAACGTTAACATCTAGTAGGATTTTCTGGTGATGATTAACATAACTATATTTATTGAAAAATGTATAAATAGGCATAAAGAGAAGGCATGCATGCCTGACGTGGAACAAAAGCTTGTCTATGCCTACTGCACTGAAGAAACTGTTCAAAAGCCTGTATTCATGAGAGCGTGAGCCCAGAATTATACCAAGTCAAGTGAGCCCCATTATGATTGTTGGGTGGTGGCTGTGAAAGTCTAACTTTTTTCTGAAGGCCAAATCCTCTTTCTCTTTATTATTTTGGCCTTCTTTTGAACATGTGCACTTTCCTACGTAGCTGGCAAGCTTCCCATTAAGTGACTCAAAATTTTAGCTGAGTAAGTGATGATTTCATTAAATTTGGATGTAATCCATAACATTTTTATTCCCATCCAATTGTTTTAAAAATCCAAGCTATTTTACTTTAGACTTGCAATAACCACAGGCAAAATCTTGACTTCTCAAACTAAGTGAGATTTAGAATAAAATTAACTTTCTTCTCATTTTCCTGTGTGTATGCATGTGGGGGAAGGGGGGTTGGTTCTCTCTCACTTGAAACAACTGTGTTAAAAATGTTTTCCCTTTTAAAATATTACACAAGCCTCTACATAGAATCATTGAAAATGAGGGCTGGAAGGGACCTCAGGAGGCCATCTAGTCCAACCCCTGCTCAAAGCAGGACCTGCCCCAACTAGATCATCCCAATCAGGGTTTTGTCGAGCTGGGCCTTAAAAACCTCCAAAGCTGCAGATTCCACCACCTCTCTACATAACCTGTTCCAGTGCTTCACCCCCCTCATAGTGAGAAAGTTTTTCCTAATGTCCAGGTTAAACTGCCCTTGCTACAACTTGAGACCACTGCTCCTTGTTCTGTCACCTGCCACCACTGAGACAGCCCAGCTCCATCCTCTTTTAAACCCCTCTTCAGGTAGTTGAAGGCTGCTATTAAATCCCCCCTCAGTTTTCTCTTCTGCAGACTAAATAAACCCAGTTCCCTCAGCCTCTCCTCATAAATCATGTGCCCCAGCCTCAAGATCATTTTCATTGCCTCCGCTGGACTCTCTCCAACTTATCCACATCCTTTCTATAGTGGGGGGCCCAAAACTGCACACACTACTCCAGATGTGGCCTCACCAGTGCTGAATAGAGGGGAAGAATCACTTCCCTTGGTCCACTGGCAATGCTGCTGTACCGGTGCATGGGATTCTTCCATCCTAAGTGTAGGACTTTGCACTTATCCTTACTGAACCTCGTGAGGTTTCTTTCGGCCCAATCCTCCAATTTGTCTAGTGCTCTTTGAATCCTAGCCCTACTCTCCAGCATATCTACTACTTCCCCCAGCTTGGTGTTACCTGTGAACTTACTGAGGGTGCATTCCCCACCCCATCTTCCAGATTGTTAATGAAGATATTGAACAAAACTGGCCCCAAGACTGACCCCTGGCGCACTCCACTTGATTACTACCCATTGAGCCTATCGATCCAGCCAGCTTTCTATCCACTTTACAGTCCATTCATCCAACCCATACTTCCTCAGCTTGCTTGCAACAATGCTGTGGGAAACAGCATCAAAAGCCTTACTAAAGTCAAGGTATATTATGTCCACTGCTTTCCCTACATCCGCAAAGCCAGTTATTTCATCATGAAGGCAATCAGGTAGCTCAGTCATGACTTGCTCTTGGTGAATTCATCCTAACTGGGGACTGAGGTGAGGCTGGCTGTTCTGTAGTTCCCTGGATCCTTCTTCCCTTTCTTAAAGATGGGCACTATGTCTGCCCTTTTCCAATCATATGGGACCTCTCCCAATCGCCACACGTTTTCAAAGATAATGGCCAGTGGTTCTGCAGTCACATCAGTCAACCCTGTCAGCACCCTCAGACACACTCCATCCAGCCCTACAGACTTGTACACACCCAGCTTTTTTAAATAGTCCCCAACCTGTTCTTTCATCACTGAGGGCTGCTCACCTCCTCCCCAAACTGTGCTGCCCGGTGTAGCATTCTAGGGAGCTGTCCTTGCCTGTGAAGACTGAGATAAAAAGGCATTGAGCACTTCAGCCTGTTCCTCATCATCTGTCACTAGGTTGCCTCCCCCATTCAGTAAGGGACCCACACTGTCCCTGACCTTCCTCTTATTGATAACATACTTGTAGAAATCCTTCACATCCCTTGCCAGCTGCAACTCCAATTTTGCTTTGGCCTTTCTGACTTCATCCCTGCATGCCTGAGCAGTATTCTTATATTCCTCCCAAGCTGCTTGTCTAAGTTTCCACTTCTTGTAAGCTTCCTTTTTGTGTTTAAGATTACCAAAGAGTTCTCTGCTAAGCCCAGCTGGTTGCTTGCAACATTTGCTAGTCTTCCTGCACATTGGGATGGTTTTTTCCTGTGCCCTCAGTAAGGTTTCTTTAAAGTACAACCAGCTCTCCTGGACTCCTTTCCCCTCAGACTGGCATCCCAGGGGAAATACTGGGGCTGACTACCCAGACCTGTGGATTTTGAAACCCCCTCCAATGTGACAGCTGGCATTCCCAGGACTTCCAGACTCTCAGATCCCCATCAGCTGGAGGCTTGGAAGCCAAGAATGCCAATGAGCCAGACAGATAAGCTGGCAAGAAACCCAGCAGATGGTGACCAGTGATGGTGACCCTGAAAGTTTTTTTTCCATTGAAACCAAACCATCTCTGCAGAAAGTTCTGGATTTGCCAGATTGGCATTCTCCAATCGAAACCCATTGTGGTGAAGAACTTCCCATTAGTTCTACTGCTATCTTCACTGGTTTTCCAGTTGGAGAATTAATGCTGAGTGTATGCCATATCCTAGCTGATACAAGGAATTTTCTAAAGGAGCCATAATTTAGGACAGCAAGACATGTTTGCCAAAGTGCTCCCTAGTTTGGATCCTGAACTCAAGACTAGGTTAGACACAAGAGAGATTCTGTTGGTGAGTGGCCCAATATACAGCACATGCTCACAATACCGAGGAACTGTTAGTTCTTGTCAAGACAATGCTTTCCTCACAAATTCAAGTATAGCAGGTAGCCAGGGTATAACATCATATACTGCAGACACTTTCAGCCAAACTACAAGAAAAATCCATGGATAAATAAATTATACCCTGTTCTGAACAAGTTGTTGGTCTCAGTTCCTGAAGAAGATGCTAAAAGGAGGATTAGATAGAAGCAATGCTGTTGGGAAACCGGTGCTGGTAACCTTGTGGTTCCATCAGATGTGGCAGGAATTTCAGGATTGCAGTCTGAGATGAGAATAAAAACAGGCTTATCCCTTAGAGAAGGGCCCATAGTGAGACAAGGAGCACTCTGGTGCAGCTGACCCACAAACTTTAACAATGGCATCCCAAAATAGAGAGCTGCAGTGAGAACTGAATGACTCTGCCGTGAACTGACTAAAATATTGCTGTTAGGCTTGGAGGAGTCAGATAAAGGAGACTCAGATCATTGTCTGATGAGTGACATGTTCCATCTTAAATGCTGAAAATTGTTACTGAGGGAAAAAGAAGAAAATGTAATCTTATTTAAGTGTATGGCTTGAAAAGCTTTACAGTGGATTATGTATTTCATGGGAGGGGGAAGGCAGGTTCGGATGTTGGTGCAATTCTCATGCTCTAATTACTACAGCCTTAGAAGAGTATAGAGCAGGGGTGCTCCACCTCTGCCCTGCGGAGCTGTTACATCTGGCCTGCAGCACTCCCTATGGGTCAAGAAATTTGGCAGCGAGAGAGCAGTGGCCATTAATAGAGCCACCTTCCCCCCTGCCAAATTCCTGGCAGCCAGTTGAAACTATTAATCATATAAGAGTTTCACCCAGTTCCAGACTTCTTTGTATTCATTCTCCAAGGTGCTACCTTGGCTCCTGGACTTCTCCTGACAAGCCACAGGACTATACAGTTGAAATTGGTCCTTGGATTATTATGATGCTGGCTCTGCAGACTGAAGCCTGTTAGCTAGCACACCGCAAAATATGAAACTTCCAAGCACCGAAACACCTTTGCATACTCAAGACTGCACTGTACATGGCTCTTCATTGAACAAAACAGCAATAAAATAAGAGAAAAAAGGAAAGCATAAGGTCTTAGAGCCATGACATAATGGCTACCGGTAGATTTTCAAAAGCTATGAGTGACTTAGGAGGACAAGTCCTACTGATCTTCACTGATGCTTATCTATTATTTTGATTTGTAGTTCCTTAAAATTAATGGAAAACATAAGATGGACAGCTTCACACTCATGCTAATGAGTCTGTTGTCTATTTACTCAATATTTAATATAGAAGATAAACTGCTTAGGAACTGACAGTATCTCCATACCATTTTCCTGGAAAGATAGAGAACTCTGCTGAAAAACACTGTCCTGCTTCCTCACTTCCTCTCTGTGTGATCAAGACTGGAGACAGAGAGCCTTAGTGCGATACTGCGGTCTAAGCCAACAGCAGTACCTGCATCATCCCTTGGTTTCCAGGGATGGAGATGCTACAACTTCTCTATGCAGCTTGTTCCAATGCTTATCTACCCCTGTAGTGAGAAAGTTCTTCACAGGCTACAAACTAAATTTTATCTGCTGCAGTTTGAGGCCATTGCTCCTAGTCCTGTTCCCTACAGCAACAGAGAAAAGGCTTTTTCCAACCTCTTTATAATTGCCCCTCTGGTATGTAGAATATTTGAAAATTGTTATCAAATCCATCTTTAGTCTTCTCTTTTGCAGACTAAATAATCCTAGTTTTTGCAGCCTTTCCTCACAAACCGTGCTTCCCAGAATTCTAATACGTTCTGTTCTTCTCCACTGGATTCTTTCCAATCTTTCCACATCCTTTTTGAAGTGTGGCGTCCAAAATTGGTCACAGTACTCCAGGTAAGGCCTCACTAGTGCTGAAGAGAGGAAGAATTACTTCCCTTGCTTTGCAAATAATATTCCTGTTAACACAACCCAATAAGCTGTTGTCTTCTTTTGCAACAAGAGCACACTACACTGTTGGTTCATATTCAGCTCAAGGTCCACTGTAACTGCCAGGTCCTTCTCTGTAGTACTGCAGTCTAGCCAATGATTCCATAGCCTGTATTTGTGCATCCAGTTATTCTGTTCCAAGTGCGGGACTTTGTACTTGTCCTTATTTGATTGCATTTGGTGGATTGCAGACCATTTATCTAGTCTATCCACTTCATTTTGGATCTTAGCCCTACCCTCCAAAATTGTCAGCAAATTCACCGAACTTGGTGTCATCCACAAATCTGCTAAGTGTACACTCAAACCCATCATTCATAATACTAATGAAAATGTTAAACAATACTAGACTCAGAACAGACCGCTGAGGAACCCCACTTGACATCTAGCCATTAAGGACTACTCACTGGGCGTGTCTACATGAGACGCTGACTGCTCAGTAGCTGAAAAATACTGTGCAGTAACACGTCACAGTACGGACAGTGCTAATATACCACTGCACAGTATTATTAGGCTACCATGTCACCTAAAAGACATTCACTAGCACTACTGATTACTGCGCATTTATTTAGTATTAGCTAATACAAGTACTAAACGTGCAGTAACAACTGCACAGTAGCGTCTCATGTTTACACACCCACTGAATACTGTTTTATTATTATTCCTTATTTTATTAATGAGAATGTTGTGGGAGACTGTGTTGAAGGCCTTGCTAAAGTCAAGGTATATCACATCCACAAGGTATATTGTGTCATTTATAGCACTTGTCACTATCAGAGAAGGAAATCAGGTTGGTCAGGCATTACTTGCTCTTTGTCAATCCATGATGATTATTCCAGATATTCTTGTTTTCCTTTAGGTGATTCACAACAGACACGGGCACCTGGTGGCCACCTTAGTTGGGGGGGGGGGGGGGGCATGCATGTGCCCCCACCAGCAACCAGGGGTGGTCCCCATGGCCGATCGCGAGATGGCCAATTGCTGCGGGTGATTGCTGCAGCCACTTCCAGAAGTGCAATGGAGTGCAACAGCACTCCATTCCCTGGCCAGCACTTGCAGAGGGGGCACCAGCGTTCCTGCCTGCCGCCTCTGCCCACTGCCTAAGCAGCAAGTGCAGCTGGTCAGGGGGTGCACCAGCGCTCTCAGGGGGTGCACGTGCACCCCTATGTACCCCCTACACATCACCACTGACAACAGATTCCTTGAGGACTTACTCCATGTTCTTTCCAGCTATGGAGGTCATATTGACTTATCTGTAGTTTCCTCGATCCTCCTTCTTCCCTTTCTTAAAGATGAGCACTATATTTGCCCTTTCCCAATCATCCAGGACCTCATCTGACCTCCATGAGTTCTCAAAAAAGATAGCCAATGGCCCTAAATTACCTCAGGCAATTCTTTCAATGCCTTAGAGTGTATCGCATCTAACCCTGCTTAGTTGAAAAATATCTAGTTTCTCTAAGTAATCCCTAACCTGTTCTTCCACTACTTTAGGCTGTTTGTCTTCTTCCTTATCTTTGCTACCAACTGCAGTCATCATACGGTAGCTGACTTTATTTATGAAGACTGAAATAAAAAAGGAATTAAATACTTCAGCCTTCTTTGCATCATTCTTCTGCAAACTAGTGTTTTGACAAGAAAAAAATCTTTCCCCAGGTTTTCTGGGAGAGTTTAGCATGACAGATGTTTTAGTCACTTAGTAAAGGGACTCTTAATTTCCACTGCAATAGTAAGTATTATGACATTAGAGAACTTAAGGAAGAAGGTAAATTAGTCTGGCAGAATTTCATGTTCCCTTGGTTATGCTGTTTCCAATACCCAAAATAGTTTGGGTATCCCTGTACTACAATGCAGTGCAAAGTGCAGATACACCAACAGTGTTTAAGCAGTATGATTCCAGGAGACAAAAAACCTCAAGAGAATAGATTAGATGAGTGGGGAATTTACACTTTAGCTGAGGTTTTTGTGAAGAGGAGTTGCCTGCATATAAAGTGTGACCTCTGTACATTTTATAAACAAAGAAATTATTCTAAAAATACCGCGAGTTTGTGCCACTAATGCATCTTTCAGTGAGAAGCTGACTCCAAAATCTACTACCTCACAACAAAAATGAGTGACAGTATTTCAGATGTAGAAAATTATTTCTTGATTCAGTGGCAAAAAGTATTAAGTATTAGTCTTTTACCTGTTGGGACATCAACAAGGTTACAGCTAGAAATGAGACCTATGGCTTTATAAAAGGCCCTGTATGTTTACTGACATATTAAATATTACAGAATTTCACACAATTATCATATTTGGAATAACAGATTCAGGAGGGTGACAAAATATGTATAGCTAGCTTGGAGAGATGCACAATGGGAGAAGTTTGCACAACCTTAGTAGCAACTGTGTGAGACAATACACAATGTAGCTGTACATATTTAGTGCCATGAAATGCTCACTTTTATGATAAATACTAGCCAATTGCCTGCCATGAATGACAAAGTATTTCAGGGAGAGCTTGCACCACTCACCCTTTGGGGCCGGCTGTGTAAGCCAGAGGCGGGTAATTATTTTGGGCAGAGGGCCACTTACTAAGTTTCGCCCTGGGCTCTCTGGGGGGGGTGTGGATGTGGGGGTATGTGTGTATGGCATTGCGAGTGGAGTATGGGGGCATGTGTATGGTGGGGTGTGTGGGACTCATGCTACAAACACACATGCACCCCCACTCACTCTGCCCCTGCCTGCACACCTACACTCACCCAAGCACTCTGTCCCAGCTGCACACCCACACCCACCCGCTCTGCCCCTGGCTGCACAAACACACCCACCCATGCACTCTGCCTCTGGGTCCACATATACACCCACCCACCCAGCCCCTGCCTGCACAACCACACCCACCCACTCTGCCCTGGCTACACACCCACACCCACCCACCCATCCTCCCACTCTGCCCCTGGCTGTACAACCACACCCACCCACTCACCCAGCCACTCTGCCCCTGTCTGCACACACAACACACATACACTCCCACTCTGCTCCTGGCTGCACACCCACCCATCCCAAATCTGCCCCTGGCTGCACATCCACACCCACCCAACTCTGCCCCTGGCTGCACACCCACATACCCACTCTGCCCCTGGCCGGACATCTACACCCACCCACTCTCCCCCTGGCTGTGCACCCACACCCACCCAGTCCCACTCTGCCCCTGGCTGCACACCCACACCCACCTACCCAATTCTGCCCCTGGCTGCACACCCACATAACCACTCTGCCTCTGGTCGGACACCTACACCCACTCACCCAACTCTGCCCCTGGCTGCACACCCACACCCACCCACCCAACTCTGCCCCTGGCTGCACACCGACACCCACCCACCCACTCCGCCCCTGGCTGCACACACCTACTCACTCCGCCCCTGGCTGCACACACAACGCATACAGTGACACCCAGAAACCCCCACGACACACACACCCTACCGGGCAGCTCCGTTCTCCCCACTCCTACAATGCAGCCGAGTCACATGGTGCTGAGAGGGCTGGCAGGCAGGGAGTGCAATTGTTAGGGTGGGCAGGGCTGGGCTGTTCAGTCCTACTGAGGCTCCCCCTACTGCCCTTGGCTCCTATCAGCTCTGAAAGGAGCCGGGGCAAGTCAATACAGTATTAAAGCCTAAGGGCTCCCTTCACCTCTGGCTCCCTGCCTGAGGGGGTGGGGCTGTGCAGCCAATTGCCACCTGCTTTCTTTGGGGTGCATGCATAGTTGGCCCCCAGTGTTAGGGACAGATAGACACACTGACGGAAATACTAAGACTTTTATTATATTGGAATTTTTTTTTTAAATGGTGTTATTTTGTTACATATTTATAATATTAGTTACATATTGGGATAATCTAAGACTACTGCTCACTCGATAGGCCAGATTCTTCTCAGTTAAACTGGTATAATTTGACTGATTTTACTGGAGTTACTATAGATTTAACCAGTGTAAAAAACAGATTTTAGTCCAATAAATACAGACTCTATGCTATTATACATACACATACTTCTTTACCTTGTGGCAAGTATGTTATTAGTTTTATTGCTAATAGGAAGAGACCTAAATAGTGTGGTAACAGTTCATGCATTTTGGCCCACAGATCTCAGACAATGCACTTCTATATCCAGTTCTGGAACTCTGGAGAGGCCCCACTGGCAATCTGTGCTGAACTGTATGGTGGCTTTATAATTAAAGCCAGATTTGAACTCCAGTATTGAGAGGCCAAGTGTTAATGTGTTAACCCAATTCACTAACATTGCCCCCAATAAAATGTGCTTAAATATTTCTCAGGTTCTTTGTTTAGACTGCATGGAGAGTTAAATGTTTCAACTCCAAAATACTATGTATAAGAGGAATAAATTATTAAATGAGACTGATAAGGTAAATAACATTGTTTAAATTAACACAACAAAGAAAGGTCAACGTATTTTTATTTGGAAAGCTTAGGTTACAGTGGAAAATATTTCATGTGCCACTTAGCAGAAGCTATGTGTGACTTTATGCAGATTATTTTAGCCAAAGAGGATATTGTTGAGCTTTGTACTCGACTGAAGTTTGTGAATCAATGTTTAGTGCCTCTCAAAAATAATTTCACTAGAGGAGGGACTGGCAGCCTAAGAAGTGCCCCTTACTGCCTAGCTAAATTTGTACCAGATGCAGAGAATCTCTGGTTTAAGGAAGAGTGCTTGGAACTACCCCAAATTAGGAAGTACAAATTTAGGCTAGAACCTAGTATAAAAAGTTCCATCATGAAAGACCAATGCAAAAAGCAGGAAAAAGACCATGAAATCAATGAGAATTAACCACATTCATGATTCCATTATTTCTTTATGCATTCCTTAAATTTATCAAACTGTCCTTCTCTTTCAAATCACTGATTTAAAAATTATTTTCTCCCTCTTTCAGGTCCTTCAAGTCCTCACAGAAACCTTTACTATTTTACCATTTTTGTGATCCAAACATTGTGTTTATTTTTCTTATCAGGATTTGTTCACTCATTTATGCAGTATTTTGATTAGCTCCAGATAAGCTACAGTATTTTAGATATTGTGCATCACCCAGCCACTGTTGGAAAAGCCTCAGAAGTCTGAATTGTACGTGTTTTAAAATCATGAAGAGCAATATGATTCTTATTCTTATGTCAAATTTTTATCCTTTAAGAAATCAAAATTGAAAATATTGTAAAAAGAAAAAATGTTTTCATTTTCACTAACCTGAAAACTCCTGAATTTGAGAATCTTCCACTTCAAACAACAACTCATCATGAATTTGGGCAATTAACCTGAAAAGAAATGCAATGTTACAGAGCTTTGAGATGTCTTTGGCATTATGCTCCTAACTGTGATGGCACAAAAGACTTCAATTCAGATCACTGTGCAAGCTTTGCCATGATAAAAATGCATATATGAAAATTAATTAAATCACCCCTAGGAAATAAAGACATACTTTATTTCAAAAGAATGGTGTCTTTTGCATTTTTTAACATGTGGACCAAGTCTTCCATAAAAACTTTTACTGACATAGCTATATCAGTTAGGGATGTAATAGCAATATTTATGACCAACTTAGTTGTGCTGGCACAATCCCTAGTACACACACACTGCAGCCTTGTATCTTATTTCATTCAAGTTGGAGGAATAGGGTATTGTAGCAGAAGCACTGTTACACTGATATAAAGTGTGCAGCATTAGGACCACCATCACAGAGTGTACGAATGGAAGGGACCTTGAAAAGTCATCTATCCAGACTATTCTCCTGCTCCAAAACAGAATCAGTTCTGCTTAGGCAATTTCTAACCAGTTTGTCTAACCTCCTCTTAGAAACTTCCAGCAATGGAAATTCCTGACACCAGAGGTGGCCGAACTGCAGCACACATTCCACAAGTGGCACAGGCAGCAGTTAAGTGGCACAAGACAGATTGGGGAAGGGATAAAGCAGGGCAATGGCAGATAGGGCAGGAAGCAAAAATGAGAGAAGCAGGCTGGGTAGTAAGCACAGAGCAGGAAACAGAATGAGCAGCAAACCAGGCAGGGAACAGAAAGGGCAAAGAATAGAAGGCAGAGCAGCAGATCGGATACAAGGAGGGGATTGGAGTGCATGCTGGGAGGGTGTAGGACTAATTTTTGGCATGCCTACCAAAAATATTGGCACTCACTGCCTTAAATAACCTATTCCAGTGCTCAACTATCCTTACATTTAGCAAATATTTCTGATAACTAACCTAAGTCTTCCATTTCAGAATTTAAGCCTATAACCTTTTGTCCAGTCCTCAATGGACAAGGAGAATAATTTATAAAACGTTACTCTTCACAACAGTCTTTACATATTTGAAGACATCTTTTCTCTAAACTAAACAGCTTTTCCTCATAATTTTTATTTTCTAGACACTAGATTGCTTTGGGAGAGACCTGTGGATTCTTTTCAATTAGTCCACATACATCTTGAAGCATTGTGTCCAAAAGTGAACAAAAAACCCCAGCTCAACACTTACCAATGTAAGGATTACTTCAACTATCTTACATGTGATACTTGTTTACATCTCTCATACCATTTTTTTTCACAACTATAGAACACTGTTGACTTGTGTTCAGTTCGTAATCTGTGGTCATCCCTAACACATTCTCTGCAAAACTACTGTCTAGCCAGTTTTTCTCCAATTTGTATTTACAGAGTTGATTTTTCCTACAGAAAGTCTTGTACTTTGCATTTGTCTCTGTTGAATTGCTTCTCACTTATCTGAGGCAACTTCTCAAGGTCATTTGGAATTTTAATCTTGTCCTTCCAAGAGCTTGCAAACCCTCCCCACTTGTCATTGCCTGCAAATTTAATGTATACTCCATCACATCGTGAAAGTCATTGAATATTGACTAGTACCAGACCCAGGACAGATCTCCCTAGAACCCCACTTAATGCTGCCTTTCAGGTTTAAAGTGAGTCACTGACATGTCTTTGCACATGGTTACCCATCCAGTTGCACACCCATCTCACTAGTTCCATCTGGACATATTTACCTAATCTGCATATGAAAACAGCATGTTGGACAGCGTCAGAAGACTTACAAAAGTTCATATATTTTACATCTATTTTAAAATATATCCAAAAGGCCTGTTAACCTGGCATAGAAGGAAACTAAGTTGGTTTGACATAATTTGTTCTCAGCAAATCCATGTTTGCTGTTACTTATGACCTTGTGATGTTTTAGGTGCTTACAAACTGGTTGTTTCTATATTTATTTTAACATCTTTCTGGGACTGGTCGTTAGGCTGGCTAGTCTATAATTCCTGAGGTCTCACTTTTTAAAGATAGACTCTATTTCAGCCACTAGTAGTGTCCGTTGACTTATAGGGTCTTGAGAATATTAAATTAGGCTCCCAAGGAGAGCTAACCTTCTCCTCTGCTTCCATTTTCCCTTAAATAAATTCTTATAATTTCATGTGTACTTACTTACTTAACCCTTCTTCCATCTTTCTCTAATCCCATGTTAACACCTTCTTTACTGTCATAAAACCTAACACCCACACACCCCAAAGATCTCTTTCCTAATAAAGTCAATAGGTGTAAGGTCTACAAAAGACTATTCAACACAGGAGTGAAAGAAGTTACGTTTTATATAATACAGGCATCATAACAATCACTATCACTTGGTAGAGAGAAGCAGTCAGCCATATTAGACTGAAGTCAGGCAGAAAGCAGGACAGGGTGGCACTTAAGAACAGTGATCCTTAAATGTTGTTAGACTCAAAGCACTCCTCAAAAAGTGCCAGAAATAATAAAGCAATTCTTCTGTTACAAAAAAACTCAAGAAAACAACAACATGTTCTCTGAATCCTAAGGATTCATATTTGAAAATCTCTGAATATCTTGCGCTAGAGCAGCCCTCCCTTCCCTTCTATGGTGCTGATCTGAGGGCAGTGTGGCCAGGCTCCAGCAGGATGCACTGATTAGGAAGGGGTTTCCTTCCCCTCCTGACCGGCCCAGCAAACTGTTGATAACAGTGTTTATCACCCCTAACTCAGTGTTTATCAGCCCGTTAAGAAAATAACAGAGGGACATGACCAGCTACCTGTTGATTCTGTCTTTGTCCCATATGCCACAGCACAGACCATAGCCAGCATGTAGTCTGCTGACTAATGCTGAGAGGTGTCTATGTAAGACACTCAGGGGTCTGGGACAGACATTGCATAAACCGGTTTGACCCAAATCAGTTAAGTCTGATACTACATTCAACCAGACTTATCTCAAACCAGTTTCAGCCATTTTCAAACTAGTTTATGTGCACTGAACATCTGTTCTGTTACAGGTTTAAACTAGTTTCTGATCACTTAAACCAGTTTGTGTGCAACATCTGTCCCTAGCCTTAGAGATTACCTGGCTCAAAGAAACATAAGCTTACTTTATCAGATGCTATGAAGTAGCTGACACATGCTATGCTATGAAGCATCTGATAAAGTAGGCTGTCGCCTACGAAAGCTTCTACCTCTTAAGTGCCATATTGCCCTGCCTTCTGCCAGCTGGTAGCGACTGACTGCTAAAGGCAGTCTACCATGTTATTCATTGCTATGACTACAACATAATGGTGACATATCTGAGCGGGATGTAAACTAGACAGTTCAAACTACAGGTAAGGTTGGCTACAGAAGCAGAGAGCTCAGTGCAGGCTGCAAAAGCTACTTAAAAGATTGGGTAAATACTCAAGACTACTTGAGAAACTGGGTAAATATTCAGCTAAGCTCTGTGCTGCTGCAGCTACGCTGCTTCTGGGATCCAAGCTGACTAGCTTAAGCTAGTTTGGGGAGATCTACAATACAATCAGACCCTGAGACTCCTGCAATTACTTAGGAAACATACCTGCCTCAACAGTTGCCTTGTTCTGACCTCCATTCCTCCCATTTGTCTATTTAATTGTTGTGTAGAGCTTAAATCCTAGACTGTGAACTCTTCAGCATAGGGATTGGTTTTTGTTATTTATTTATTCAGAGTTTGGCAGCAAGAACCTAATCCTCGTTTAGGGTGCATTCACACAACCACATCAGCAATAATTAATACAACAAATTCTACTGAAGCATTTCCAAAGCAGAAAGGATTGAATCTGGCATATGTATTCTTTGAGTCAAACTCCCACGCACATGCCAAAAGTAGCAGCTAAACTAATGTTCAATTAGATCATATTGCAATCCTATCAAATTTACTCTAGCTCTTGGAGTTATTACATTTCTTTAAAAAAAGCCAAATGTCACCGTTATTCTCCATTTCGGATCAATTCACATATTACATGTAAAATTCTATACCCACTTAGTTTTATTAAGAACTAATACGTTTTCAAGTAAGTTATTTCTTCAGAAATGACTGAAACATCAAAATGGCTACTACTTTTAACAGCTTTAGGGAAAATATCCTAAAATAGTTTCACACTGCTTTAAAATTACAATGTGACATTTACTAACAGTGTGGTGAGATCTAATAATAGATCTTAAATTATTAGTCACATCACAATCAGAAGTAGAGTGAAACAGATTAACATATTTCTTACAGAAAACTGGGACACAGGATACAGAAAAAAATGGAGGAAAAAAGAGTGATCATCTGTATCAAGAGAACACAGCTAGATGAAAAGTTATAATTTACAATATAAATAAATTAATCATAGTATTAGCTGCCTCTCCACTATTTAGATGAAATATTAAAAGACACAAATCTTTACTTATAAAACTTCTGGTTCCATTGTAATTCAATACAGTAAATGAAAGTTATTAACCATGATAAATATGTTGAAAACAACACAATATACTGGTTATTATTTGTATTTACGGTAGGTAGCATCAAGATGTCTCCAGGCATCCTGCTGCCCCAGAGCTTGAATATACATAGTGGGATTCAGTTCCTTCACACAGAAGCTAAATAGAAAAACAGAACAAAATGGTATTATCCCCTTTTTACCAATGGGGACCAGGTGTGCACAAAGAGGTGACTGGGATTTCCAAAGATGTTCAGCATTAGCCCAACTTCTCCTACTGAAGTGAACGGCAAAACTGAATTCAGTCAAATCAGACCAAGTTCGGCATGGGCACATTTTAGCAGGCAAAGGGTGAGTGCCCTAGAGGCAAGTTCTTGTGAGTTGTGGTAGGGTATGAACGTAAAATGTGTCAGCTACTCTGGAGTAACCTCCCTGCGTGTGTACACTTCCCTCACAATAAATGTCAGGTAATTTGCCTCTCAAAGAAAACTAGGTAAGTTCCCTCACATTTATTGTGTGAGAAAAGCTTTATTTATTGTGATGACCAATTACTGTGTGTTTATTTGTTTATTTGCGTGATGAGTAAGAGCTTGCACACTGCCTGCTCTGTGGTAAATACCAATATGCATAAATTCACACCTTAGCTTACCTTGCAGTAACTTGTTCTTGTGTCTTCCATCCTAGAAACATTCAGTCCAGGTGATTTATCCAAGGTTAGATCGGGTTGGGGGCGGGAAGTCAGCCCAGTTGGCCTGACTTCCCATCCCCAGCACTATGGTCAAAACGTTTTGACATTCAAAAGGTTTCAACTAGCCTCATTTTGTTTTGAGGCTGTTTCGAAGCCCTTCGTTTCATTTTGATGTTGCTGTTTCAACCTCGAAATGAGTCGAAACAGTGTCACAATGAAATGGCCGGTGAAATTTCGCACGGCCCTAATACTTACCCTACAGCTGTGTTGTGATATTTAAGAAGTTAACGCCTGAAAAATTCTTTGACTTTCAAATGAAAGACACCGTTCAGATGTGAAGTAGAACAAATACAGTTCCCTAGTTTGGATACTTTGTAGAAGTGGTACATTGTGAATCATATTCTCTACCATGATGAACCAGATTCTCTATTAACCTTTTACCTAACCACTTAATTTAATACTTCTTCTGCTCTTTTTCTCCTGCTTCTCTGTCAACTTGGCATCACGCAGGTATAGTAAAGCAGTATAGTAAGGCAATATAACATCTTTGTGGGGTTGTCAATGAGCTATAAGTGATAATAAAACATTCTTGTATAATATACTGTGTGTTAGAGGATGGGATATTAAATTATACGAGCACAGACAAAAGACAAATTATAGCAGTTTATCATTTAATGTGTCTGTTACCTCAGTTTAGTCAGTACACATATGCCTTTTACAGGCTTGAAAGTTGTGAGCAAGGTATTTTAAGAGAAAAATTTAGCCTTAAACTGTCCAACTGGTAGGATAATTAATACATTTGCTCCTATACAAAAGAGCCTAGAAATTTGTAGTAATCACGACTGTGATCGCTTTTATTGCTAGAATCAATGATGGGCCAATTGCACTGTTTCAAACCAGGCACAAATTAGCTGTGTCTTTTGTTCAGCAGGTGATAACAAATATTTCTTAAGGCTTTCATTTACATTTTCTTAATTCATTCTCTAGCTATACTGCCAAATACATCACACTCTACAGTTAGCCCAGCGATTCATGAGTAAGCACCTATCTTTCTTATGGAGTACTTTTAATATTAATATGAAAGGCAACCAGATTCATAAATGTCAACATTCAGGAAAGAATATAATCACCACTCTCATTCATTATATCAGCAGTGTTCAACCTTCTGGCCCCATGGGCTGGATTAGTGGTGTAGGGCCAGTCCACAGGCCAGACCCCATGGGCAGGGTTGGTCTGTGGGCCAGATCCAGTGTGGGGTTAGCACATGGGGTTGGTCTGTGGGAGTGATCTGGGGTGCTGGCCCTGCTTCATGTGCCATATCCATCTGTATCTGACCCCACGCACTGGCCTGGCTCAAGTCTTTGAAAAAATTATCAAGGCTCACATTTGCGAGAGCCCAGCAGGAAAAAATTATGCTGAGGGGAAACCAGCACGGGTTCGTAGCAGGTAGATCATGCCTGACTAATCTAGTCTTTTTTTATGACCAGGTTTCAAAACACCTGGACACAGGAGTAGGGGTAGACGTCATTTACTTAGACTTCAGGAAGGCCTTCGATACGGTATCCCACACCGTACTGGTAAACAAGTTAAGAGACTGTGACTTGGATGACTGCACGGCCCGGTGGGTGGTGAATTGGCTAGAGGGTTGTACCCAGAGAGTCGTAGTGGATGGGTCGGTATCGACCTGGAAAGGTGTGGGCAGCGGGGTCCCGCAGGGCTCGGTCCTTGGACCAATACTCTTCAATGTCTTCATCAGTGACTTGGACGAGGGAGTGAAGTATACTCTGTCCAAGTTTGCGGATGACAAAACCGTGGGGAGAACTAGACACGCCGGAGGGCAGGGAACAGCTACAAGCAGACCTGGACAGATTGGACAAATGGGCAGAAAACAACAGAATGCAATTCAACAAGGAGAAATGCAAAGTGCTGCACCTAGGGAGGAAAAATGTCCAGCACACCTACTGCCTAGGAAATGACCTGCTTGGTGGCACGGAAGCGGAAAGGGATCTTGGAGTCCTAGTGGACTCCAAGATGAACATGAGTTGTCAGTGTGATGAAGTCATCAGGAAAGCTAACAGCACTTTATCATGCAGATGCATGACAAACAGAACCAAGGAGGTGATACTTCCTCTCTATCGGGCGCTGGTCAGACCGCAGTTGGAGTACTGCGTGCAATTTTGGGCACTGCACTTCAAGAGGGATGTGGATAACCTGGAGAGGGTCCAGAGAAGGGCCACTCGTATGGTTAAGGGCTTGCAGGCCAAGCCCTATGAGGAGAGACTGGGGCACCTGGACCTCTTCAGCCTCCGCAAGAGAAGGTTGAGAGGTGACCTTGTGGCTGCCTATAAGTTCATCACGGGGGCACAGAAGGGAATTGGTGAGGTTTTATTCACCAAGGCGCCCCCGGGGGTTACAAGAAATAATGGCCACAAGCTAGCAGAGAGCAGATTTAGACTGGACATTAGGAAGAACTTCTTCACAGTTCAAGTGGCCAAGGTCTGGAATGGGCTCCCAAGGGAGGTGGTGCTCTCCCCTACCCTGGGGGTCTTCAAGAGGAGGTTAGATGAGCATCTAGATGGGGTCATCTAGACCCAGCACTCTTTCCTGCCTATGCAAGGGGTCAGACTAGATGATCTATTGAGGTCCCTTCCGACCCTAACATCTATGAATCTATGTGCTGCAACCTGCCATGGCCCACACACTGGATCTGGCCATAACCCCATCCAATGCACCAGCCCAACCCCACATGCTGGATCCAACGAGGAAGCGACCCCATACATTGACATGATCCTGCATGATCAGGCTATGCTATCCAGCCTGCAGGACTGCCCCTGGGTTTGGAAATACAGTGTGATGCCATGGCAATTAATGCTTCCACTGCTCCCCCACTGCCAAATTTCTGGACCCGAGTGAAGCCCTGAAAGTCAGAGGTTGAGCACCACTGCATAAATCTATGTTAGGGTTTTGAAAGCACCTCCCCCTTAATGTCTTCGAAACCCAGCCAGTAGAAAACTCCTCTCTCATTAGCAAACTGTGACACCAAGAACTGCAGAACTACCTGGGATACTTCCAGCTGCAAAAAAACCTGACACTGTTTCAAGAAGAACTTGTACACTCAATCAGGCCTCCAGAAAAGCTGGGCACGGGAAAGGACTTTACTTGAGAAAAGGGAAAAGTCTTTTTACTCAATTTGCCACAGAAAACAGCTGATAAAAGAATAGTTTGGTTGGGGAGAGAACTTTTAGATAAAGCTGACCGGGAGTGGGAGTGTTAGGAACATTTTAACAAGTATATGAGCTTTTGGTGTGTTCACAGCAATGAGTGCAGAAGGAGATGTTCAGCAGCAAAGAACTGGCTTTGGGTTCCCTCAGCTATTCATGAACTAACCTAGAATCTCCCCCCTGAAATCCCACCAGTAGCCCTTACGGTAACAATCTATAATCCTTCAGGAGGGATTAGGCTATGTGAATAAAGCCCTCTAAAACTGACAACCCCCGTGGAAAGTATACAGTTCTGACAGAAAAAAAAATCCCCTCAATCCCTATCCTGGTGCTTTATCATCATTTCTTCCTTTCTGTGAAGTTACCTAGAGATTCAGACTGGCATTGGGAAGAACAGGAGATCCTATGGGTGCAAATCTGAATTTAGTTGAAAACATGATATGCTTTAGATAAAAAAGCAGAGCCATTCCCCAGTACCACAGATTCAATTAATGGCTATCACCACCACAGTGAGACTGTACAGATTCCATACATGTCGAAACAGATGAAACCTTCTGTTACAAAATCGCTAACAATGCATTCAAGGGAAAGTTTTGTATCCAAACGCTGAAAGAGGGATGGCATTAGATGCCATGCAGTACAAATATTATTTTTTGTGAAACTTATATGGAATCAAAGTTTCCTGTTATAAATAAAAGAACTTTTTGAAACTGTACTTCAGGTTTTTCATGGGGGTATATAAAGAGATGTCAAACAGAAGAGCCATATTTGTTGTGTACAGGTGATTATATCCCATTTTTAAAAAAAAACAACAGAATTTAGGAAGAACTGCATCTTTGGCAAACCACAGCTCCTCGTCAGCAGCCTCAAAGCATTTTACAAAGAAAGGCAATGCTACTGAGGCAAAGTAACCTGTCCAAGGTCACCCAGTCTGCCAGTGACAAAGCAGGAATCAAAGTCAAGTCACTTGATCCATTAGACTGCAGTTTCCTAGCTCAAGATTTATTTTTTCGGGGGGGGGGGGGGGGGGGGGGGCAATTAGCCTGAGAATAAGTTCAGATTTTCATAGATATTGGACACATCTACATGAGACACTACTATGCAGTGTACTGCACATTTATTTAGTACTTGCATAGGCACATCCTAAATAAATGAGCAATAACGAGTTATTGCACAGTAGTGCAGGTGAACATCTTTTAAATGACACTATTGTGCAGTAGCCTAATAATACTCTGCAGTAGCATATTAGCACTGTCCGTGATGTTACACACTACTGTGCAGTATTATTCGGCTACTGAACAGTTAGCATCTCGTGTAGACATGCCCACTGTAAAGCAAAGTACTGAAGATCTAGGTGCTAATATTCCTAGGCAATTCTTTTCCCCTTGTTTCCAATCCCCTGTGATCTTTCTTTATCATTTGAAATTTTGTTGCCTAGAGGGAATTAACACCATTCTACTTACTGAACCTCAGTACAATAGCTAGTATACTCTTGGTTAATAATCAGATTTTTAAAATTAAATTAAGAATCCAACATTTTATCTAACATGTAAAATGAAAGTTATTCAACATGATGGGCTGTAATTGCTATCTTATAGCTATGAGTAACCCTCATAGAAGGAGGCTAATATGGAGAAAATGAAAATAAAGTTTTAGAAGTAGAGCAGATTTAGATTTAAAATACCAGTTGTTTTGCAACTACTATTCCTGTCAGATCACTCTCAAATAAAGTACTTGCAAAAATTGGATTTGTTTCCCCAACAACCTTTTTAGCTGTTGTTTTCTTTTATATGAAGAAGATACTTAAAAAAATTAAAAGAAAAGGTTTTCTTCCTGCTTCCTTTTTAACCTAAAAAGATATAAGGCTTGTCAAGTCTGATATTCTTTGGTTTAGCTAGCTGAGTTCTAGTTGGCCTTCAGAAACCTTATTGTGAGATGTCAGCTTAATTAAGGGGACAAAATTGAATTGCTAACAGTGATGTCTTTTATTCACTATGGGATTTAATAATTTGAAGCTATCACAATCAAAGTACTGTAAATCCCCCAAATGAATATGTTTCTCTGCAGAGCAAAAGCCACCAAAATTAGACTCTAGCTACTGTCAGAAGTCAGGGCAGCAGACATAGCTGCCAATTTTTATTTTTGCTGCAGGCGGGAAGGGGGATGGGGGCAGGCTTATGGCAGCAGGCAGACTAGTTCCCAGCTGGACCTGGTCCTGAGTGCACCTGACTTCCAGTGGCCTAATTACTTCCAGCTATCCCCAGTTACCTACATGGGCATAACTGCCTGCATATTAGCAGCAGCCCTTTCAGTACTCAGGAAACTACTCAACAGCACATATCCCTCTCTGGGTGGCTTCGCTGTACCTAGCAGTCGACTAGGCCAGATCCTTGGAAACTACCTGCCAGCTTGCGACTCCAGTCTGGCTCCTAGCTTCTTGTTCTTGCACCCCCTGGCTCATAATTCTAGCTTAGGCCCTTCCTGACTCTCTAGTGTCAAGCCCCAACTGCCTATGGCCTGACAGCTAGTCATGTTCTATGTCCATTGCTAGTGATCTTAGTGTTTAGAAAACTAGGCACATTTAGCCTGGAGAAAAGATGACTCAAGGGACACATGAAAGCAGTCTTCAAATATCTGAAAGGTTGCCAGAAAGAAGAAGAGGAGTGGTTCTCTCTCTCTGCACAATATATGATGCAAAGCAATGGCTTCAAATTACCACAAAGTAGATTTAGACTGTGTACACTTGTTCAAATCTGGGAGACTTCTCCTGAGTTTGTTCTCTTGGTAGAAAAAAAACCAACCAAACTTACTTGGACACACCTGAACAGACATTAGAACACTAGGCCCTTGAAGAGTGGAGAGCCTGCCCCTAGCACCGCTTTCCCCACTGAAGTGGTGGGAATAAATTTAAGATGATCCTCCAATAATTAGATTCTGTACATGGAAAATTATATCAAACTTATACATTTTCCATGTATAGAATCTAGTTATTAGGAGGTCTTCTTAAATTCAGGGTTGTCTTGGATTCAGGTAAATACAATTATTTTTGCCACTATTTAGCGGAGAACATCTGTTCGCTTTGTGGTGGGAGAGTGAAGTGAGCCAGGAGCTGCCTGCACGTTCCTGATGCCCTAGGAAAGGGCCTGATCCTGCATATTCCAAGAGTTCCTGCACAGGATCAGCCCCCCCCAGGCCCTGGGAGTGCCCGCCCAGCATCCCTGCTTACAGATACATCCCAAGGAATCTTGGGACATGTCTTTGTAAGCAGGGAAAGTCAGAATTTCCCACTTAGACATGCACCCTCAAGATTTCTAGGGCGCATCTCCATAAGTAAGAAAAGATGAGGTTTCCCATTTGGTAATGTCTATTTCTAGCCTAGATGATCTCCTGAGATCCCTTCTAGGCCTCTTTTCCTATGTTCTGTTGTGTACCACTGAAGCCTGTTGTGGCCATATTGTCAGTGAATGTGTAGCAGCAGTCCCTGATAGAGGGACTTTCATTCTAATACGGCAAAAACCTGCCAAAATCAAACCAATGCTGTTGAAGCCTGTTACTGGATTTGGCTACAAATGTCCTGATTACTCAACTTGCCCTGCCACTTAATGCACAGTAGATGGTAAAACATCAGTACATCATTCTTCATTCTTTCTTGACACCTAGGTTTCACTGCCATACGATCAAGTGGATAGAACGAAGTTTCTGAAGATCTGCAATTCTGTGGAAAGCTTGATGTCATATCATTTGAATAGGAATTATTAAAGTTCCTGAAAATATGGTGTAGCCACTACTAGCCAACCATCCACATCCCCCAGAACTTCTTTGCTGCTTCCTTACTGTTCAGCAGATGTCCACTGCTCAATATCACAGCCAGACAGATTAGCACTGCCAGCTGCAGAAGCGACACAGCTGCAGCTCCCCAGGACCCCAGGTAAGGCTGCTGGGGCCAGTACAGTTATGAGCCCCAGCCTCCCCTATCTCACCCAGGGTAACCAGGCGTGCCAGAGGGTGCATGGTATGGGTGTTTCCCGGGGACAAGAAGCAGTGACACAAGGTGGCTGCTGCCTCTCGTCCCTGGGGAAACAAATGTCCAGGCTTGTGTGGATGTTGCAAAAGGTAGCAGCAATTAGCACCAAAGACTTAAAACCTCATTTCTCAGATGACATAGGAAGTCAGCATTCAATCTCTAATGTTTCTACAGCCCTGAGCAAGTTGAAAAAGAAAGCCGTCTGACAGTTCAGTTAAGTCCATTAACTGGCAACAATGTATGTGGAGATGCATTTTCATCAGAAGAAAGCAGTGGTCAGTGTCCAGTTCAGCGCCTCTGTGAACTCTTACATCAGTGACCACTGGCTGCCAAGGAGAATGTGGCTGGAAAAGACCTAGGGAAACCATTTGACCTGTCACCAGGTCTGCTTTGATTTTTCCAGTGATGGAAGCAAGAATCAGCAATCACCATGCCACTGGCAACTGCAATCTCTAGCAACTGCTGTCCACTCCTATTATTTAGCCCAATAACAAATTTGCTAAATGTACTTACCCAAGGATTGTTATCCTTTCCTACATTGGTACTGAAATCATCCAGGATCACAATTACTTCTTTTCCCAGGGTTTCGTAAAGAACTACCTACAGCCACATTGCTAGGTTTGCTGCACGTAAAACTATACATGGTGATGATGGCAAGATGCCCTCCTGACAATTCTGGAGTGTTTGCTGGGCTTTGGTCCAAAGGACAGCCCTTACTGAAATAGCATGTGGAACAGCTTGAAAACAGAATGTATAATCCTTTTTATTATCCTGGCTAATGTACTTTAGAAAAGTCAGATTTCAATACTCAGAACTTCTAGCTGTTTAATAGGGAGCTACCTTGGACAAGGTAAAAATGTTCCATGCACCAGCTTTACATTTGCTGATGTGCAGGCTATTGGGAGGTATTTATTTAAATAGTTTGCTCAGGAGGTCAAGATTTCACTTGGCAGTGAAAGAGGATAGTATATGTTTAGTTATTGTAATTCTCCCACTCCCACTACTACTTTCTATCAGAAAGTACTTTGACTAAAAATAAGCTACATTTACACATCAGTGAACTGACACTAACATCAATGTTGTAAACACGTCCCAAGTCTTTAATTTAAATTAGATTTTAACAGCATACTATGACAGCCTCATTTAATAATTAAGAAATCAAAAATGTCTTAGAATCTATTGTAAGGACAAATCTTTGTATTCAACACCAAAATTAGCCAGAACTGGAAATCTTTCTGTTCAGTCTTGAAACTGGCATCAGCATTAATACAGCTTCCATTCACTCTTCCATTGGGGCTACCTTATATCTTTACTGGTTGAGCTATAAATAGGGACATGTTTACATTAGAAAACTGCACCATGTGAGCACGTCAAATATTGCAATATTGAACATTTGTAGAGAAAAAATAACTTCTTGATGATGCCAGCTGGTGAACTACCTGATAAAAAGTTAAGCATGACAGTGATTGTCTACACTTACTGCACAGTTGCATTTGATACTGTGTTAATTACCTTGTGGTCTAATGTCACATAATGCTTTTGTGTGGACAAGACTAGAAGAGGAAAGATTAAGTGTAGGAAAGGAAAAATTAAGAAAATACATTTTGGTCATTTTAACAGGGAATCAGGCAGCATACTCTAGGGAATAACACTGCACCGAAATGCAAGATGGACTACTGATTTACCTAAATTATTATTTTGTGCTAGCACTCAAATTGTAGTGGTGGGCACCAATTAAACATCCTCAGCTGGACAGAAGAGTATTACTGAAGGTCAGCTAATCTATCATCTTTGATAACCTGTTATTTGGGATAATCACATTAGCTGGATGTTTATGCTAAGCCAGATCCAGCACCTGGCACCATGTAAACCAGCCCACAGGGCTCCCCACAGGTCCCCTTGTAAGCCCCAAGGATTGTGGCCCTTTAGAGTTAGATGCAGTGCATAGGGAGGCATGGCAAGACTCAATGCACAAAGAGCTTAGCAGAGGTGGCCCAGGCCCCCAGTCCCGATCCCAACTTGCAGGGCTGGCGTAGGGATCCAGGCCACAGATCGACCCTGTACCAGTCAGCTGGCTCACAGGGCCAAAAAGTTGAATGCTTACATGCAAGCCAATGAGCAATGAAATAGTCCTGCTGATATTTCAAGGAATTATCATTTATCTTAGAAACATTTTCATTACAATATTACAGAGGCAACCAGTATAATGGGGGGACTGCTTTTTGTTCCATATTGAACCACTATGAACGCTGTATAAAGAAAAGTAGAGATATATATTAAACCCAGAATTGTTAGAAATCAGTAGAGATGGATTCAGAATACACACAGATATGACAAGGAAGAAAGCAGCATAAATGAACAAGCCAGAAAAAATAAATTAATAAATGAAAGTCAGAAGTATAAAATGACACACAAGGAAAAATGGAAAAGGACAGGAGAATGGACAGAGAGAACAGCACGATCTGTGGAACATTCGTTAGTGAAGTGGGCATTTTTACATGCATACATGCATTTCCAATGTGGTGCCGGGTGTTCTTAATTAGCAATTCGCATTAATTAAAAGCACCTGTGTGGCACCTATATCAGTGGCATAGCGCATCCCTGCACTGAGAAAATGGCAGTGGGGCACTTTGAACTAAAGCACATCAAATGAGTTTGATTTCAAAGCGCACCACTGCCATTTTCTCAGCACAGGGAAGTGCTGTGCTGCTGATACACGTGACACGCGAAGCTGCCAGAGTGGGTCACTTTATGTGCTCCAGCTCAATCTGGATTTCCTGCATGTCAGAGCAGGCACCCCACATGTGTAAGTGCCCAGAAGAGAGAGATCATCACTGGAACTGCGCTGGTTAAAGTAAGTAAGCATGTGGTGCTGTTTCAGTTCTCTGAATAGATGAGAAGCAGGTTCCAGTGCAGGTTTCAGTGCAAATACTACATCTACCAGTTCAAAATTCACAGCCTGCTAATATTTTCTAATACAATTGCTGCTTCTACAATCCTTCCTTCCAGCAAACTCAATTGCTGCACTATTTAAAAAATATAAACACTTACAGAACAAGGCCGATCCAAATTAATCTTGCAAGTGCCTTCTCTTTGGAAACACACCACCTCGAGACTAGTTGTCTTGGCCCAGAAGAGTGATCACAAGGAACAGAGTTAGGTACCTAGGATTTCAATATAGTAAAGGCCTCTCAAATGCAATCTAGAGCACCCAGGTGCTGTGCATACAGTTAACCAGCAGGAAATATTAGGATCAGACATACATCTGTTCTCGAGAAGCAAGGTGTATGACTCACGGTTGAACATGAAGGCCACATACATTTTTGAGCTGCAATACACCAGAGATCCGGTGCAGAGCGGACTCAATTAATTGAGTCTGCTCCGCACGTGAGCTGACACGCTGCGCTGCATCGCATACAGTTGTATAAGTGGCACAATGCATATCAGTACATAGAAAATGGTGGCGGTGTGCTTTTGAACTAAAACACCTTCATTACACTGCTTATACGACTGCATGCGATGCAGATCCAGGTGCTTTTAAAAGCACCTGGTGCTGCCATGCAAGCATGTTTAGAAATGCTCTAAGAGCCTCCATCAATTCAGGATCAAGCACAGAAACACCTGGCTGAACCAGGGTCTCCTGTCTTACTGAATTCAATGTAAACACTGTACACTCCAGGTTCAGTTGTGAACCTGTTAGGGCAACACTAGTGTTGCTTCTTTCACCCAAGAGTCTTATGTTACAGCACTCTTCCAAGTAGTGGGGAAGCATGGTTTTAGGCCCTCAGCATCAGGGGACTCAAACACATACCTCTCACTTCTCACAAGAACCAGACTATGGACTAAATGGGGTGGGAGCAACCTCTATTCTTTCTGTTTAAGCTAAACCACTGTGCAGCCAAGAGTGCAAGATTAATGGGGCCAGAAAGAGAGAAAGCAGGAGGGAGCTTGATTCTAGCTTAGTGATGAGGGCACTCATCTGGGAGGGAGGAATTTTGGCTTTGGTCCCTCCCCTCAGGATTATTCTTCCTTTAAAAAAAAAAAAGGAAGATAATAAACAAGACAGTATAAAGTAGAGGTGCACCAATAGATTGGTCACATATTGGATCAGCACCGATAACAGGAAAATTATTATTGGCAATTGGCTTTTTTTTTCGCCAATAACATCACCAATAAATGCTGCATGCATATGTGCAGCTGCAGCAAGCACGTGGCCAGCAATGCAGCCCAGCCCAGCCCAGCTCAGCAGCTTGAAGAGCAGCTTCCTGCTGATAAGTTGTGGGGGGGGGAGTGTGGGGGAGGAAAGGGGTGTGAGGGGTGCAGATAGAGGCCCCCACGGTGAGGGAAGGAGTGGGGCAGTGTCAGGACAGAGGCAGGGGCAGGCCATGTCTAGTCAGGGCGGTGAATGCAACCCCAGGGCCAGGAGCAGGACAGAGCCATGGGCAGCTTATCTAGGAGGTGTGGGGGGGGGTGCAGCTCCCTGCCACTATGCACACCCCCAGAGGAGGCATGGGGGGCACATGCCCCCCGGATTTCTGTGCAGGACAAGGGCAAGCTGCCTGCTGTGGGTTTAGGGCCAGGGGCAGTGCCAGCCTCTTCCCAGTTGCGGGGCTAGGCCAGGGCTGCGCTCAAGGAGGGGTGGTCTCAGCTGTGTAGGGTGGGTGGCAGCAGCAGCACTGGGAAGAGGGTTACGGGCAGGCTATGGGGAATTTTGGGGTGGCCATAGCCCCCCAAATCCCCCCCAATTCTGTCCCTTCTCAGGGCACTCTGCTTTGCTGCCTTTCCCTTGGGAGCCCTGGGGCCCCAAGCAGGGGTGGTGCTAGTGAGGGCTTTGGGGGCTATAGCCACCTCAAAATTCCCCATAACCCCCACTTCCAGCACCACCACTGCCCACCCCTGATGCCTCCCCCAGAGGTGCGTGCAGCAGTGGGGAGCTGCCACCCCACTCCACAACACCCCTCCCCCCTGCCCCCATGACCCCTGGATGAGCCTCCCATGGCTCCATCCCTGCTGCCAGGCTGCATCCCTGTAAATTGGCTATCAGATCAGTATTGGCCGATATGGCTGGTTAATAATTGGGTACTGGCTAAGAAAATCTTTATCAGTGCACTTCTAGTATAAAGTCACATGAATAAACAGTGCTGGGAGCGGGGACCAGAACCTCCTCCTCCATTAAAGCTATTCAGAGTACATCTGCAGGATCAGACTCTTCATCTATAAATCCCAAAAGACCTTAGGTGGGATGTAGGTGCTATCACTCATATTCAAAACAATAGCTGTAACAAACATGCACAATAGCTACATTTCTTACACTTCACTCCATTCTGGTTTAAGTACTAGATTGCCTAAAACAATCGTAGGCTCCTAAATGTTGACAGGACTATGATGAATCACGCAACTGAAGTAAGACACAAATTATAATTAAAAAGCAAATCCACCCTACCAAGTCTCTTTTTTATCTAGGACCAAGTACTTACATTCTGCCAAAGTCCTGATTAGGTGCCTGTGACAATGGTTTGGATCTGAATCCAAGTCCTTGTGAGGATATAGGTGACCAAAATTTACATCCTTAAATCCCCAAACTCAACACCTGTCATAAAAACCTCACTCAAGTTCCCTAGGCACCTCTGATGGTCTGCTGCTGAGAATGCCCAGTGCATGTACCAATACTCAACAGTGACAGCATTCCTTTGAATATATAGCACACTTTTAAAAAATGAAATATTTCTTCAAAAAAATGGTCTGTCTCCTCAATTCAAGTTTAGGAAAAAAAAATACAACACTAGTATATGCACCACGGATACGTGTCTTTATTTGATTTTTCTTTTCTTAAATTGAGAGTCAGAAAATATGGATGTATCTTAAATTCAATTTTAAATTCGAAGGACTATGGTAGATGCCCAAGTAATGTTGGGATCCACAAACTAAGTACTCTCCCTTTTACCTCATTTGTGGAGTCTGACCTGGCAGGCATTCTCCAAACACATCTATTGTGTGCCTTGAATAAAACACCAAAAAGAGGTGGTGAATATTTAAGTATTGTATGTGAAGTATTCACTAGAGCAAAAATGGAACTCAGGTATTCCTCTTCCCAGGTAAGCGTGAAGTCCGACAGGCGATAGTCTCATGCTCACTTTTCCACTCATTTCTGATTACTAGTTAATTATTGCTTGCAAAATGGAACAGCTTCAACAGGAAGGAAACAATCCTACACTAGAACGTCTCACCTCCAGGCTAGTAGAGGATTTGCCTGTGAAATGCAGGTTCAGATTTCCTCAGGCAAAAGAGTAAACTCTGGGCCACTGGGCTGTGGGATTAGAAAGAGGCATTACCACCCTGACCTTTGTTACCCGTTGCAGACGGAGGCTCGGTGTCATGAATCACAAAGGGATACATGGCTTTGTCCTTGAAAATGGCAGGACTTAAGATCTCAAAATGTCCTCCTAGCTAACAGCATTTGCATTTTCTGGATTACTATTCCTAGGAGATTACCACTTCCCATGTACTGTACAGGGAGCCTAGACATTCCAAGGGAAAGCATCTAAACTTTAAATGCAGCTATGCCTAATCTGTATACATCAAAGTCCCTTACAGGATCTAACCCTAGATCTTCTAAAAAGATATTTTCTAAAATTTCTTTCTAGGTCCCATAAAGTGTTCCCGTCCAATTCTAGTGTAAGATTCTAGAGTCCATTTTTCTGGGAGCCCAGTTAAGGCATGCTTTTTAGGTATTTGATGCAGCTTTCTCTTACTTAAACCTAAGAATAATAACTGGACTACCGACAACCTAGCAATTAAAAATGTAAAAGAAATGGTAACTGCCACTTAACAGAGATGCTTTGGACCCTGTTCAATATTTGTATGGAGGTTTTTGGCATTTCAAAACTTCCCGGTATGTAAAAATAATTTAAAATAAAGGGTTAGGTTCTGTTTGTTTATTCTGTGTGCTGAACACATCTCTAAGTCTGGTTAATGAGATGTTCAACACATCCTGCAGTGAATGACATTTCTATTTTTTATTTGCACATCACTTTTTAATATTAATTCTAGATTATTGCACCAAGATGCATTATTCGTTCTGAAAAAGTCATTTAAATGAAATGCACATTGTGCAGAGAATACAGAGCATTGTGATACAGCCAAAATATTCATCAAATCTGGCAGTCTCTACAATATTGATTTATGTTTTATATTAAATTTTCCCCATTCCACAATGTCCTTTTTTCCTGAAAAATGCCTGTGGTTGCTGCATGCATTTGTTTGCTTACTTCATATAGTGCTCAAATGACTGGTTCTAATAAACAGTGTCAAGTCAGGGCAGACTGGTAAGGACTATTAAGGAACTTTTGCTTCCTCTGTGGTGCCAGCATGGTGAACTTAGGGACATTTAAGTATATTTTGCCAAGCAATGACACTATTGCCTCTCCTACCCCTTTTTCTGTCAGACACTCAAGGCTTTTTTTGTATTTGATGCTTTGTGAATGTTATCACGAACGCTTTTGGACAAGTGGTAGTTCTTAAACATAGGGAATTAGACTCACAAACCTGGGAGGTCCCCTCTATTCCTGCATATCACAGGGTATGTCTACACCAGGGTTCTCAAACTTTTCTGACTCAAGGCTCCCCCTCCATAACTTTTCTGAATTTAGAAGCATCCCATTTTCTTGATGGGAGAAAAACAGTAGAACAATTACTATTGCAAAGAATTCAGAAAGACCACAGCAGATCAGAATGGTTTTGACACCATAAATTCTTATTTGAAATCAATGGGTTTCTTTTGTGAATCATGTATAGATGTTTGCACACCTAACTGTGCTAATATTGCCCAGCACTCTGCTGCACCCTTAAACATGACAGATCTCATGACAGTCTTGTTGAGAATCACTGTTCTACATCATGGTAGTAGCACAGCCCTGAGCACACCCTGCCTGTGCACTCCCGCTGATGCACTCTAAGGCAGGGGTGGGCAAAATGCGGCCCGGGGGCCGATTGTGACCCGCCAGGCCATGCTATCTGGCCCACAGGGCCACTAAACAATTTTGAATTAATATTAATCTGCCCTGAGCTGCCTGTCATGCAGCCCTCAATGGCTTCCTGAAACTCAATAAGTGGCCCTCTGCCCAAAGTAATTGCCCGCCCCTGCTCTAAGGACAGCTGGTCACAACACTCCAGTTGAGGACTCAGCAGCACTGCTGGAGCAAGAGAGTTGCCTCCAGTGCTTTATATACCAGACTAATGTTAAAATAGCCCAGTTTGACATTTGCAGTCTGCAGATCATGCCTCACCCTGCCCTCAGCCCCAATTCCTACTTCTCAAGATAACATCACTGTTTCCTCTGCCTTTCTTCCTCACTAAGGCCTCCTTACCTTTCAGAACCATCACTTCCCTCCTCTTGGAGGAGTGTGTGTGTGTGTGTGTGTGTGTGTGTGTGTGTGTGTGTGTGTGTGTGTGTGTGTGTGTGTGTGTGTGTGTGTGTGAACCCAGACAACATCCTCCAGACAAGGATTAAGGAACTATTCCTCTCTACATCCTTGAACTACTTCCTACCTTACCTGTTTATTACCTTTTCTCAGCCCACTCCCTCCTGCTATAGCGTCTCCCAGTCTGTAGCCTTCAAAGGCAGTCACTAGTCGCTCTACCTGCTGACCTAGTTTGCCTGGGTGGAAGTCTTCATAGCAGCCATTTCTAACTGGCTCCTTAGGCACAGCTGGGGTGGTAATTAGCTTCTCAGTTAGCACTTCCTAGGCTGCTGTTATGTGGGGTTGATATACTACATCAATGGTACTATAAACCAGTATTGCAAAAGACAGAACAAACCACAGATGGCAGATGATAGTCATGCTGATTACTATGCAAGTGAATTGTGCTCACGTATTACAGTGGTGGTGTCTGTTTAAAAACCTATAAATGTGAGAATGAGATTCATAGCCTAGATTTAAATATCCTAAGTGGGAAAGCCTTATATGGATAGGAACTGATTCTCACGTACACTAGAACAGCACAAGTAAGAATCAGGCCTACAGTGCCCAAAAAATAAATTTCCAGGAAGGGGTAATGCGCTATTTCCTCTTCCATGGTAATCTGACAATTAAATTGCCACTGAAAATAGAAATTACCGGTCTATAAAAGAATGAATTTTATGTGGACACATTACTTGAAATGGATGGACCTTATGCTCAGCGCCCTCCCTGAGGAGTTAGGCAGTCAGTAGCTGTTCTTATCTGTTGCTCTCTGGTAAAAACTGCAACCATTGAAGCTCTGAAAGTCTGGACTTGGTCAGGTCTCTAGATTCTGCCTCAATGGATTAAAGGGAAGATGGTAGGTCTTGGGCAGCTTCCATTTCTTCATACTTGCCTAGGTATACACGTCAAAGGTTTTGGTGCGATGGTCACAGGACTCTGTACAAGTGGATTCATCAGGCGTCTGACCAGATCTCTTACATGTACACCATGATCCAGAAGATTAAAGGTTGCCTACTTTATGTTCAGATGCTCTGTTTATACTACTGGCAAGGTTTTTTGATATCGTTTATTGGATCAACTGTATAGTTGAGAAAGACAAGCTTTTGAGTACTACTGTCTATGTCATTCCCAACTATACAGTCCATTCATTAAAATATATTATCCATAAAAATCCTCGCCTTTCACATTTTTGTAGAGCATTACCCCAACACTTGCTCTGCTACTAAAATTCCAGTAAATAACTACTTTATATTCTAATAAACATAAAAAACATATTAAGTAAAGGCACTGAACATACTATTTTTGGAATGGTTAATTAGTCTTTTTGTAACAGAACTATATAATCAGAAATAACTCACAAAGTCAGCCCATATTTAGAGTCAGATTCTTTCCACCCATTTACCGTAGCAATACATATCCCTAATCATTAACCTTACATTTAACTACCAGCATATCAAATTATATATTCTAAACATTACCAGGCAAAATCTAGATTGACCCCATTGGTGCCTTCAATTTGGCTTTCAGCATACTTGCAAATTAGGTGCCTGGCCCCAGAAGGGCAGTTCAAAGGAAGGAGGTTAGACACCTGTGTTCTCTATAATGCAAGTGCGTTTGTGGAGAGAGACCTCTCATACATACTCTGCCCATCTGATCCAGCTCACAGGCTAGAACCAGAAATGTGACACTGAAGCTTGCTCCACAGAGCAGCCCCTTGCAGCTGCTGTGAAGCATGCCGGATATGGTGGCAATTCAGAGGCATACCCAGCTCACTGAATGCATTGCATGATATGAGAGGGGAATGGGGTGCAACATACCAGCCACTGTGGATTGTGGGCAGGGATGTGGGTGAGTGGAAGGGAAGGTTTACCTTCCTGCTCCTAATGCAGAAGGATCCCAGGAGCAGCTGGACTCCCCGGGAATACTTCTCCCTGCCCAACCCCCCTTTCAGTATATACAAGGCTCCTGCAGGGCAGCAGGGGGAAAGGGAGAGCTTCATTCTGCTCACTCCATTCACTCCCCCCACCTCCCCTGCTCATAGATGCATTGCTTGGTGCTGTGCTGCACTGCCTGGCTCCAGTGGTTGGGCAGAGGCAGTGCAGAGCTGCCCCTACCATGGCAAACATGTGTGAGGGCCAATTCTGGTGCCCTCTCACAATCAGCACCTACTACTCCTCTTGCCCCACCCTAGTTATGCTACTGCCATGATCTCAAAACCAGCCAAGGGAGTACCCAAGTTGGCTTCACCACTGTACTTCCAGGTTTGGTGCATACAAGTGGGAGCCAAATCAGGTGTGTTTGAGAGTGCCCCTACTATGGACACACTGGAGACAGGATGTAGACAATCTTAGATCCTCTAAAAGGGAATTCCAAGAGTTCAGATGCTGAGCAGGGGCCATCCATGAGCCAACCGGAAATCCTAAGAATAAGGATACTTCTGAACTTTCACCTTCTCTGCAGTTTAGTCAAAGCTGCGTGTGGGGCAGGTGAGGATGGAGTAGAACACAGGGCTCCTTGCTGGGCAAGTGCCATCAGGCTATTATAAAGATAGGCAGTAGCAAAAGAACATAGCGAGTGTAGTGGCTGCATTCTCTTCTAAACTCGGTGCTGCTAGAGTCAACAAGGTGTGCTCAGAGTTCAGGATTTACACAGAGTTTACATACTGCTCCCTCTTGAATCTGGACTGCAAAAACTTAGGCAGGAACCAGGTGTCTAGCTGCTCAGACTGAGGTGCTTCAGTGCATGTGTGAAGCTGGAATTTAAGCACCTATGGATCCTTGCTGTCAAAAATGTTGGTGTATAGTACTCTGCATTGCTCTTATCTTTGGGGCATAAATTCAGCAGACATATCATCCCAAACAAACCTATTTTACCAATCTGGATCAGGTTTACCATGTCAATCTATAGTCCATTTCCTCTCCTACTCCAATAGGTATTTGAAAGCAAACATCCATCCTATCATCTATAACAGACAGCTGAGAACTTGAATGCAGTTGACTGAAAATTTTTTTCTAAATTGTAGAACAGGAATCACAAAACACTCTTAAATAAAGAGAAAGGCTGAAAAATAATATGGTTACCATATTTGCTTGAATATAAGAGGAGTTCCCCCACCCCGTCAGTCAACATGGAGTCTCTCCCCACAAGGAAACCTAAATATACTGATTATCTTTAAACTGCTGTTAAGGCATGTGCTCAATAATGGAAACCAACTATGAAGCTGATTAAATGCAGCGAACATTGAGGATGACTATAAAATACAACATATATAGGGTAAACATACCGATGGAAACATGGTTTGGGTTTTTTTTGGTCCTTAAAAAAAAGACAGGCAGACGTTTCCTCCACAGGGAACTGGCACTGGAGGTACTGCAGTACATGGCACTGGGCCTGGAGGTACTGCAGTACCAGGCCAGCATCTGAAGGGCCAAAGCCAGCCCTGACACTCTGCCTTTGGTGCCAAGAATACGGGAGAGAGAAAGATAGGTGTTCCCACTGCAGGGAACTGGGTATATGTGTGTGTGGGATGGTGTCCTTTAAGGACAGATGTTCCTGCTGCAGGGAACTGGCACTGGGCCTGGAGGTACTGCAATACCAGAGCCAGCCCTGATACCCTCCCCTTGATGCCAAAATTTGATGGTACTAACATTTGATCTTGGCCAAAAGGCTGAAATACTGATGGAGGACCTTTTTTAAAAAAAAATTTTTAATTATATATATACAATTAAAGGCTTAGTCTGTCTGTAATTCTTTTGGCCAACTGCACGTGTGCTGCTGAGGGTGGGCAACAATTGGCTCTGTGGGTCCAAGTTTCTACTGCTGCCAGGGAAGTTTGTGGCAGTGGTGAACACGCCCCCAGCCACCCGAGCAGCAGGGCTGCCCTATGCCTCTCTGCCTGAGGTGCCTCTGCCTCCTCCCCCAAGCAGCGGGCCTACCCCACACCTCCCTGCTAGACAGACGCAGGGGGGGTGGAGCATGGGGACAGACCCGGAGTGCCTGAGAGGCGGGTTGGAGTGGGGGTGGACGTGGAGCAGGGAGAGGCCAGACCCTGAGCAGCAACGGGGAAGGGGGGGAGCACGGCTGGACCCTGAGCGGCGACAAGGGGGGGCGGGGCTGGACCGCTAGCAGCGACGGTGGTGGGGCGCAGGGCTGGACCCTTAGCGGCGGCAAGGGGGGGGCATGGCTGGACCACTAGCAGCGATAGTGGTGGGGTGCAGGGCTGGACCCTGAGCGGCAACAATGGGGGGCGTGGCTGGACTGCTAGCAGCGACGGTGGTGGGGTGCAGGGCTGGACCCTAAGTGGCAACAAGGGGGGGCGTGGCTGGACCGCTAGCAGCGACGGTGGTGGGGCGCAGGGCTGGACCCTGAGCAGCGACAAGGGGGTGGCGTGGCTGGACCGCTAGCAGCGATGGTGGTGGGGCGCAGGGCTGGACCCTGAGCGGCGACAGGCGGGGGGGAGTGGCTGGACTGCTAGCAGCGATGGTGGTGGGGCGCAGGGCTGGACCCTGAGCGGCGACAAGGGGGGGCGTGGCTGGACCGCTAGCAGCGTTGGTGGTGGGGCGCAGGGCTGGACCCTGAGCGGCGACAAGGGGGGGCGTGGGCACAGCTGGACCCCCAGCGGCAGGGAGGAGGGAGTGCGGGGCCATACCCCAAGTGGCAGCTGGGTGGGAGCACAGCTGGACCCCAAGCAGTGGCACGGGGGGGATGCAGCTGGACTCCGAGTGGTGGGGGTGTGGAGCAGGGCTGGACCCTGAGCGGCAAGAGGGGTTGAAGTGGGGCTAGACTCCGAGCAGCAGGGGAGGGAGAAGGGCTGGACCCCAAGCAGCAATGGGGAGGGGAGGTGGAGCGGGGCTGGACCCCAAGTGGTACGGGGAGGCTGGACACTGAGCATGCATGTCCCTGCCCCACCCCCCTGTCATTCTTGACAGGCAATTTGCAGCACCTGCCCCTTGCCCCTGCCCCACTCCCCTCCTCACTGCGGGGGCCTCGATCTACCCCCCCCACACCCCTTCCCCCACAACAGATTTACCAGCCAGACACTGCTCTCCAAGCTACCTGGCTGCATACTGGCAATCGGATTGGTATTGGCCGACATGGCTCATTAAAAATCGGCCATCAATATCGGCCCAAAAAGCTTCTATCGGAGCACCCCTATGAATGATATTATGTCATGTTGCAAAAACAAAAAAAATCTCCTGGAATAGCTTCAATCAGAGTGGCAGGCCCAGCCTGCGCAAAGACCACAGAGACTTGAACTGGCTGATAGCCCACCAAGCCCTGCTAGTGAGGGCTCAGCGACATAGAGAGAGGCAGCCGGGGAGACCCAGCTGCCCGAGGGCTATCTACCAAGGATCTGCCAAGATGATCGATCACCTCCTAAGGCTCTGCATCTACGCCAAGGAGGTGTGGAAAAAGGTAAAGTGGCTCTGTGAAGCAATGACAGGGGTCAATCAGCTGACCAAAGTGGCAGCACTGTACGGGCATCCGTTCAAATACCAAGGGAGCCCGTTGGCCCACTTCGATCACTTTGTGTTCCACATCAGGAGTGCCCTGTGGAAATCTAGGAACCTCCTGATGTATAGGCACATGGACCTAGAGGTGGTGGACTGTGTTAAAATGGCTCTGAGTGAACTCCAGTCCTACTAACAGAAGTCTGTAGCAGAGGATTGTGAGGACAAGGCCAAAGCCACCTGGCAGAGACACTTAGCAAAGAATCTTCCAAGACCCACCCCCAGCGAAGAAGTGGACAGTGAAAAAGACACCAAGACAACTGGCTAGGAGGACAGGGATGAAGACAGCAGCAGCAGGCACTCCAGTGGGAGCTGAGACTTGAAACCTCATAACCAGGGTGTGGACTAAGGGACTGTGGGATTGGGTTAGGGAGACCGGCAGGCTTTTGCATGGGTGCATATTTTGTAATGGGATTATGGGGGTTTTTTGGTGTGTGAAGTTGTAATGAAAGATGACTAGAAATTGTAAATATCTAACTTTTATGTATGTACACACACACACACACTTTTCACCAAAAAAAAAACCCTCAGTAACCTATTTTGTAGATTCTCTGGCAGTGGAAATACCATGACCAAGGTAATGAAATTAAATTATCATTGTGTAGTGGAGGGTACACCTTTGGGATAGAAGTCCCTATGAGAACCTCATGGCTAGCTTCCTGCTGGACAGCTTCCAGTGGGAGGATCTTGGCTACAAACTGATTTTATGGAAATGGGAGATTCCTCCCTAGCTTGCTCATGTGGCTGGGGGCATCTGAACCACAAGCCTCTGGGCTTGCACTTGTACTTAGGATGCCTGCCAAAAGATATGGAAGTATCTGAAGCCCCAGGTTGAAAAGACTGGGGTGGAAGATCCTAGCCAGTAGTAGGACCACATACGGTTCTTGAACAATTCAAAGGATTTGGAACTGATCTGGCCTATCTGCCTAATTTGACCTGGGAAATGAAAAAAATTCTTAAAAAAAAAAAAAATAAAAAAAAATCAGAAGTGCTGCTTAAAAGTGTGTTTATGGTGTACCTGAGCTAAAACCTTGCAGCGGTTTCAAAAAAGGTAAACTGCATCAATTTGGATGAACTAAGTCTATATGTACCTCTAGTAATTTCCCTCTATGCAAAGTTACTACAGGCATGCTTATTTTTAGGTCAGTGTTTTCAAATTTGCTTCTCACTTCCACATGCTCAGGGAGAACAGAGTCAGACAGTAAAGAAGGGGCTACAGGGGAAAGAAGTTGGGGATGGGGGGCAAGGGGGCAAGGGAGCCACCTGACTCCACCAAAATTTATTTTCCCTGCTGTAGCAGTGGGAGGCAGCAATATTCAAGGCAAACCTCCAACAATTAGATTCTATACATGAAACATTGTAACAAATTTATACATTTTTCCACATATATAATCTAATTATTGGGGGTCTTTTTATAATCAGGGTCATCTTATATTTGAATAAATACAGTATTTTCTTTTGACTGGAGATGACAAAGAGGAAATATGATACAGGAATATACAACCGTGAGAAAAAAGGAATTTTGGGAATTATTATTCTTATTGCCTAATCACTTGAGAACAAGGGGGCATTCAATGAAATTTAAAGGTGAGAAATTAAAGCCTGACAAAAGAAAATACTTTTCCACAAAAGGCATAATTGAATAGTGGAACCCAGGGAGTCATTGTAGCCAAGAACTGAATATCATGGGTATGCAGTATTAACATAATTAATGACAACACATGTTTTGGGAAAGAATTTTAAATCTTCAGCCTCAGAACTTAATGCCTTCTCTAACTAATAGAGATCAGAATGAATCTTACATGGGGAAAAGATTATCTCCCAACTGCTAACAGTACAGCTCTTACATCCTCTTCTGAAGCATCTGGTACTGCCCATTGCCAGGAACAGTCTACTGGATCAGAAGGATATTGAATCTGATCCAGTAAGGCATTCCCCATGCTCCCCACAGTAAAGTTCAGTGTATTTTCATGCCTGACTTACAGATGCCATTTGTTATTTCACTGCTGTAGATCATCATGAAAGGAATCCAGATCAGATCATCCTGCTACTAAGAATAAGAAATACATTTAAGGTAGCTTTGTATGATTTTTTAGAATTTTCAAGTTTCTCTTCACACAAAATCCAAGAAGCTTTTATCTTAAAAGCCATTGTTGAAGATGTTTTCTGCTTTTGGGATGCCTCCTGAATATTACTTGAGCCACAGGCTAATTGCAGGGGCCAGGACATTTTGACATTGTAACTATGATCCAATTAATATGTAAAACGTATGCTTTCTCAGTGAATAAATCACGCAGAACAGGAAGCCTATCAGATGCTTAATGTAAGAGCATGACATTTTCACACAGATCCATGTAGCTTAAAACATACCAAACTAAAAAGTGACCTGCTAATGTATTTTTTAATGAAGTGAATATATTTGTTCTTTCTGAATGACGTGGATAGCTACAAGGACAAGGAGCCATTTTAAAATGCATTAGATATTGAATGTCCTTCTTGCTTGGGGTATTTATGATATTCTGTATATGAAACATATTTAGCTTTTAAAAAAAAAAAAAGAGCTACATTTTAGCTAGTCCTGTGCAAGTCTGCAGTGGAAGCTCTGGGAGCCTCCTCAGCACTCTGTGGCCCCATGCTGGATCCAGGACAATAGTGCCACAAATGATCCCCATATGTTAGAAGGAAAGTAATGACTAGCCTTACTAGCAGCACTCCTGAACCCTGAGGGATAGGAAATTTGCCACGTTAAACATAGAACAAGAGGATTTTTCATTCCCCTACTGAATTTAGACAGCAGCTACTGGAGAGTTCACATTGTTAATTTCTAAAGCAGTAATAAGGGCATCTCAGGACTGCCTCCTTCTGCTACCAAGATGATGAGTATGTCTACCTCTGAGACCAGGAACCTGTCACCTTCGGAGTAGAATCAAGAGCCCTTATTTATTTCCCCACCTCCCAAAGCAAAAGCACTGTCCAAACAGATAGTGGAATGGCCTGTATATCTGAAAATCCAGGGTGAAAGTTAAAAGTCTAAAAGAGCTACAGCAGATCTACAGTCAAGTGTTGTGATAACAGATGGCTAAAGGTACCAGAGATCAATATTTACTTGAGAATACTAGATTTTTATTTATGTATTTATTTATTCTTTTTTTACAGGAGAGATGTGCAAACTCAGTTCCTTTAAGGAACAGAAGAAGGAACAGAAGAATCAGTCCTAGCCTTAGCTTAGCAGCACTAAGGTTTCTGCCTACCTACTGAGACCTGTTTATACAGTGTAATCAGAAAGAAGTGGATTTTGTCAGTGATAACATCCTGAAAAACCCACCTACATCTGGGAAAACTGTAAATGATTAGAAACTGAAACGTAAATCCTTTGCTCACACAGCTCTATGGTTATAGGCAATCAGTTGAACTGTTTGCAGGAGAAACTGCTGACTGGTATGAAAAAGGAGTTGGCCATCTCACCCTCAGTGACCACGAAAAGTATTTCAAAATGTTCTGACAGGTTATGTTATTTCAAAGCAAAAAAAGTTATCCCAAAGTTAGATGGTGTCACAGAGATTAAAGTACTTAAAAAGAGGGAGAGGCTATAAGTATAGGTATCAATATATCAAGGTATCAAGTAACAGAATGAATAGGAGAGGATGTAATGGTAACATGAGACTGATTGTGCCCTTTTGATTTTGAGGGATACTTATACTAATAACAACAACAGTACCTAGTTCTTCTGTAGCTCTTTTCAACAGCAACTCTAAAGCACCTCAGCCAAAGCAATGCCATTACCCCCATTGACAAATAGGGAAATGGAAGCAGGAAGAAGTGAAATGACTTTAGACTTCAGGAAGGCCTTCGATACGGTATCCCACCCCATATTGGTGAACAAGTTAAGAGGCTGTGACTTGGATGACTACACAGTCTGGTGGGTGGCGAATTGGCTAGAGGGTCGCACCCAGAGAGTCATAGTGGATGGGTCGGTATTGACCTGGAAGGGTGTGGGCAGTGGGGTCCCGCTGGGCTCAGTCCTTGGACCGATACTCTTCAATGTCTTCATCAACAACTTGGACGAGGGAGTGAAATGTACTCTGTCCAAGTTTGCGGATGACACAAAACTGTGGGGAGAAATGGACACGCCGGAGGGCAGGGAACAGCTGCAAGCAGACCTGGACAGATTGGACAAGTGGGCAGAAAACAACAGAATGCAGTTCAACAAGGAGAAATGCAAAGTGCTGCACCTAGGGAGGAAGAATGTCCAGCACACCTACAGCCTAGGGAATGACCTGCTGGGTGGCACGGAAGCAGAAAAAGATCTTGGAGTCCTAGTGGACTCCAAGATGAACATGAGTCGGCAGTGTGACGAAGCCATCAGAAAAGTCAATGGCACTTTATCATGCATCAGCAGATGCATGACGAATAGATCCAAAGAGGTGATACTTCCCCTCTATCGGGCACTGGTCAGACCGCAGTTGGAGTACTGCGTGCAATTCTGGGCACCACACTTCAAGAGGGATACGGATTGATGTCATATATCTTGACTTCAAAAAAGCCTTCGATCTGGTGTCCCATGATCGTCTCTTGGAGAAACTGGCCAATTGTCGCCTTGGGTCCCCCACGATCCACTGGCTGGAAAATTGGCTCCGGGGTCGGACCCAGAGGGTAGTAATTAATGGAAGTCACTCATCGTGGTGTCCTGTGACCAGTGGGATCCCCCAGGGCTCTGTCCTTGGACCCATACTGTTCAACATCTTCATTAACGATGTGGACACTGGAGTCAGAAGCGGACTGGCCAAGTTCGCCGATGACACCAAACTTTGGGGCAAAGCATCCACACCAGAAGACAGGCGGGTGATCCAGGCTGACCTGAACAGGCTCAGCAAGTGGGCGGATGAGAATCTGATGGTGTTCAACGCCGATAAATGCAAGGTTCTCCACCTTGGGAAGAAAAACCCGCAGCATCCTTATAGGCTCGGCAGTGCTATGTTGGTTAGCACTATGGAAGAAAGAGACTTGGGGGTCATCATTGACCACAAGATGAACATGAGCCTGCAGTGCGATGCTGCAGCTAGTAAAGCGACCAAAACACTGGCTTGCATCCGTAGATGCTTCTCAAGCAAATCCCGGGACGTCATTCTCCCCCTGTACTCGGCCTTAGTGAGGCCGCAGCTGGAGTATTGAGTCCAGTTTTGGGCTCCACAATTCAAAAAGGATGTGGAGAAGCTTGAGAGAGTCCAGAGAAGAGCCACGCGCATGATCAGGGGTCAGGGAAGCAGACCCTACGATGACAGGCTGAGAGCCCTGGGGCTCTTTAGCCTGGAAAAGCGCAGGCTCAGGGGTGATCTGATGGCCACCTACAAGTTTATCAGGGGTGATCACCAGTATCTAGGGGAACGTTTGTTCACCAGAGCGCCCCAAGGGATGACGAGGACGAATGGTCACAAACTACTACAAGATCGTTTCAGGCTGGACATAAGGAAGAATTTCTTTACTGTCCGAGCCCCCAAGGTCTGGAACAGCCTGCCGCCGGAGGTTGTTCAAGCACCTTCATTGAACACCTTCAAGATGAAACTGGATGCTTATCTTGCTGGGATCCTATTACCCCAGCTGACGTCCTGCCCTTTGGGCGGGGGGCTGGACTCGATGATCTTCCGAGGTCCCTTCCAGCCCTAATGTCTATGAAATCTATGAAATAACCTGGAGAGGGTCCAGAGAAGGGCCATTCGTATGGTTAAGGGCTTGTAGACCAAGCCCTACGAGGAGAGACTAGAGAACCTGGATCTTTTCAGCCTCCGCAAGAGAAGGTTGAGAGGCGACCTTGTGGCTGCCTATAAGTTCATCACGGGGGCACAGAAGGGAATTGGTGAGGATTTATTCACCGAGGCACCCCTGGGGGTTACAAGAAATAATGGCCACAAGCTAGCAGAGAGCAGATTTAGATTGGACATTAGGAAGAACTTCTTCACAGTTCGAGTGGCCAAGGTCTGGAACGGGCTCCCAAGGGAGGTGGTGCTCTCCCCTACCCTGGGGGTCTTCAAGAGGAGGTTGGATATGCATCTAGCTGGGATCATCTAGACCCAGCACTCTTTCCTGCCTATGCAGGGGGTCAGACTCGATGATCTATTGAGGTCCCTTCCGGCCCTAACATCTATGAATCTATGAATCCATGAATCTATGACTTGCATAAAAATGGCCCAGCAAACTGCTGACTGAGCAGGTACTCACCTTTCTGGGTCTCAGTCTAGTCTCTTTCTCCAGCAGCCCACAATGACCTATCCAGAAGCCTGCAAAGACTGCTAATTAGAGTTTGAGAGATGTTGCATTTTCTGTGACAAACCTGACTCCTAAGTGCTTACTAAATATTACAGGAATGTGCCATTAGTACCTGTTAAGAGGAACTCCTTTAGCTGAGCCATCCACTTGTTAATCATTGGCAGGAGTTCAGACTTCCCATTTCAAGCAGCTTCTCTCAACTGCCAGTAATGTCTTGATCTTTCTCTATTGCTTCGCCTGCTACATGAATAATACAAACCTTGGAACACTTTTGCAATGTAAAGCAATTTCAACACCTAATAGTTTCTCCTCATTTATTGTGCCTTACCAGCTATTTGGTAACACCATCTCTTTAAAAGGGGCAGCTCTGTGAAAGCATGCAAGGCAAAACTGTCTGATACTGTGCTCTGCACAGAGACGGTTCTGTTCCAAGTCACAGCTCCTTCAGTTGTAGCGTAAGTTGGCAAAGGCTAGGGCTAGGGCTCTCTCTACCTTACAGCACGTGGTTATGGCCCCTAAAGGCAGATAATGACTGCAGGAATCCAAGGGGGTACTGTCTTACCTGGCATGACCCCAGCTCTCTGCATTCTCCCAGGAGCTGCTACTCCTACAGCCACAGTGTGGGGCTGCTCCTGCCATGGCAGACTCCCATGGGGGCACCATTCCAGTCCCTCTTCTAAGTCAGAACCTGTGCTTGTGCCCTGCTCCCTCTAACTACCTAAAGGCTTATTTCACAGATGAAAACTAGCGCAGCAGAGATGTTCTCTTGTCCTCTTCCTCCCTGCCCCTAGCTGCTTGGTGTTGGGCATCTGTCCTAGGATCCAGACTCTACCATTATGCCCATGGAAAAAATTTATAACCAGACTGTGGAGCTCAGGCAACAGCAAAAAGGGGCGAAGAACCTGACCCAAAGGTAATGTAATAGATAACAGTACATCACACAGTATTTAAAACAGAGAAATATTGTTCCCTGGCTACATACAGAATGTCCTGCCAAATGTCCATTTCCCATTCCAGATTTAGATCAAATTATTTCTTTTTTTTTTTAATGGGTCACTAGTCTTTCATCCAAGAATTGGAAAGAGGTTAGTCATAGCAGGAGGCTTTATATTTTGTATGTTTTGTTAATGCAGTCCTTTTGTTTTATGCTTTGAACTCTACCCCTACCCATATATTACAATATCCATAATATTGAAATAATTTGGGTGTTACCGCTTGCATATTACTTTACACTAATTAAATAACACAGAGCTATTGTGTGTAAATAAATGTCTATTAATGCAGTTTCTGTGCTCCATATTTTTAATTCACCCCATATTTTTATGGGCTATTTATCTTTCAGGAAATCTTACTATTTCTTGTTAAATATAAAATGATTAGCCCGACTTCTCAAACTGGTACATCATCCCTTTGTGGCTGAACTGCATGAGCGGCACAGATACCCAGTAGAGGCTATCCTTGGTGCTGGTCACCTAAATCAAGATGGTTTCTGCTTGTTCAAACCCTATGGTCTGCCTCATCCTAATATAGGGGCAATATTAAGGTCAGAGAGGGATTTGTGCTGTCAGTTCATTCCTGCATGGAAGTGGGTTCCATTAAAGACATTGGACTAAATGTCATCGTGTCTTTACACACCTACCTGCACTTACGTAACCATGCAAATGCAATTTTTGGCATTTATTCACAGTCTGGATTTTATTTGCTCATGAATACTTAAGTTTGCCCTCTGCATGCTCAGTAGGCTCCAGTTTGACTGCATTCATTTTGGGTAGAATGGAATAGCCTGGACACAGCATGATGCCATGTGAATCCTAAGGCTTTAACCACAGAAAAAACACTTCAAACATGCAATGGTAAAAGAGGGGATTTCAGCTTGCTTCTTCCAAAAGCTTCTGTACACTTTGCATTTAATATTTATTGGATGAAGTAGATGAACAGCAGCGAGGTAGCTTCTGTTTGAGGGGCACCAAGGGCAAGGACCAGAATCCCTCCCTTCTGTGGAAGTTCAAACTGCATTGTGCAATAGATTTGATTTTCAAAGGTGCTGAACATCCATTGACCTAAATTCAAATGGAGCTGTAGGTGCTCATCACATTTTAGAACCAGGCCCAATATATCTGGATGGATTTATCCAAACACCTACTGGAGCATGAGGTAATAAAAACGTCTTCTTGAGTCATAGCACTGGTCCTTACTTGTTAAGAGAAACAGATGCATATGAAATATTCCTTCAACTGCATGGAATCACACAGCAGAAAAAAGTATCAGTAAAGTATAGGCACAACAGATTTATTAAATGGAACAAAAATAAAGGAAAAAAATGTACCTAAATGACCTCCATCTCAACTACTTTTATCTACAATTAAACAGAGAATTGCAGTCATTCTTGTACTAACCTGGCTGTTAAAGTTGGAGACATGGCAACAGAAGTAAAAATCTCAACCATGGCCATTTTACAAAGATCAGCTGCAGATCCTACAAAAGAAAGTGATCCACTTTTAAAAAGGAGCTTTTTAGAAGTATAAGCCCATTTGAACTGATACCAAGTCTGAAACAGATACCACAAGACTAACAAAGGACAAGATAAATAGGAAGGAAAAAAAACAACATTAAAAAGAGGTGTCAATCCACCTGAGCCAATCAAAATTGGAATTTCTTTTTTAAATGAATTTTGACATTTTGAAATCTCTTTACATTCCAAACTGGAACTAAAATAAATTAAAAGTTTGTACTAAAAATTTCATTAAGGAACATTTTAAAAATGTTACTTCAAAATGAAATTCCATTTTGAAATTTGATAGTACAGTTTTCATTATTATATTATTATTTATAATATTTTACCTGCTTTTTTAAAGTTTTTTTTTTCCTTTTCCCGTATAAGTCACTGTGAGTTTTTTGGGAAGGGCTGCATATAAATCTAATAAATGAATAATTTCATGTCATACCAATAGTAGTACTAAGAATATAATTATACATACCATGTAATATCAAGCATTGCTCACTGTTGCTACTGATCAAAAGGGAGAATGATTCCATAGCTCAATAATTAGGGCACTCCCACATTTCCCAGTTTCTGGATGATTGAACAATTTTATAAAAAGTGGGGTGGCGGTGGTGGTACTACCACTTGCCCAATTTAAGGCTAGGGAAAGACATTACACATAAACCAGTTTAAGTGATCAAAAACTGGCTTAAACCTGTAAGAGAACATATGTTCAGTGCACATAAACCAGTTTGAGAGTGACTGAAACCGGTTTGAAATAAACCTAGTTGAATGAAGTACCAGACTTCGCTGATTTGGCTCAAACTGGTTTATGCAATGTCTGTCCCAGACCCCTTGCTGGTTTAAGTTAAATCCGAGTACCCCAGCACCCCAGCATGCTCTCTGGGTTGGGTGGGGCTCTATGCTCCACAGCAGGGCTGGTCCCTCCCATCTGCTCCCTGGCTGCAGCTCCGGCAGTGTCTGCAGGCATCTGCCTGGCTTCTGCTCCCCCACTCCCCTCCCCACTCTCTGCTAAGCAGGCATTCCCCTGTCCCTCACAGACACCTCTCAGCATTAGCTAGCAGACCACATGCTGTCTACCTCCGAGCTGTGGCAGACAGGACAAAGGCAGACTCAATAGATAGCTGGTCATGTCCCTCTGTTGTTTTCTTAATGGGCTGATAAACACTGAGTTAGGGGTGATAAACATTCCCTGCTGGGCTGGTCAGAAGTGGGGGGGACCCCTCTCTAATCAGAGCATCCTGCCAGGGCTGGGCCACACCCCCCTCAGCTCAGCTCTGTAGAAAGGAAGGGAGGGCTGCTCTAGCGCCCCCCAGCTTCTGGTCTGAGCCACTGCATGTCTGGGATGCCCGTCTGGTTACAAAACTGATTTAGCCTAGCCAGGTTAGACTAACCTGCAAAGACTGAATCAATTCAGGCTCAGGTTTTTGGAATCTCTGCCCTTAGCCAAAGAGAACAACCCCGGATACCTCCTGAAAGGGTGGCTTAGGCACCCCAAGTCCAGGAGATGTGCTGAGCTAAGAATCTCCATCTGACATAGGTGCCTCTGTAGTCTAGAGAAAGGCACCTAAACCCTTGAAAAAGGCTGGATTTAAACACGCACCCCTCTCTTCAGTGTTTGCTATTGGCCAGCCTTAGCAGTTTTCTATTATGTATACAAGCTGTTATGAACCCTATTCTGAGATGCCTAACTTTGCCCATGAATTGTAGAAGTAACACAGGCATTTAGGTCTAGACTTCAACTGCAACATTCAACTATCCCTGAATGTTACTTTTCTTTCCTTTTTCAAGGTGTGAAATGGAGTTATTACAAAAGATTAGAAGTTGGTTTAATTCCAATGTCCTGTCTTTCTCACTAGCCTAATATTAGTTGCTTGGGCAGGGCAAGGTACAAGACATTTTGCAGTTGGGAGTTGTGGAGCAGCTCATTCTCAGTGAAAATGTCTTCTAAATTCCAAGGCTTATTCATGAAACAAAGGTTTTCAAACCTGTAGGATTTTTTTGAAGCAATACTACTTTCACAATAATGGTATAAGAGATATTCATGACTAAGCACCCAGAAAGCATTTTTTACTTACTTTATGAGAGGAATCAGAGTGTTATAGCCTACACAAACAATTTGGAAAGATTATGCTGGGATATTATTTAAAACAGCTGAACGAATAGCCAGTAAGAAAAACTTATTAAGAAATAATTATATGAAAGCCAGTTACAACCACATAGAATTGGCACACTGTGTATTCCTCACAGTATTTGTGACATTAAGTTAGGTAGCTTTTTTAAGAGTAGTTGTTATATCAAGATATCTGAGATACAAGCTGCTAGATTAAATCATCATTGTATATTTTATCACAGTAACAGTGTGGCAGTATTTTATTACAAATGAATGACAAATAATCATGGTCTTTAAAAATTCTTACAGCTAAAATTATGAAAGTAAAAGCTCTTTATATACAAGTCATTTTCTCAACCTTCTAAAATATATTTCAGAATACTAGAGCTGGGTGAAGGTTTGTGTTGGAGCAGCTGTCAGGCAGAAAATGTTGATTCAGTAAATATGCAGGATTTCACAAAAACATTAAAATTACCAATTTTTTTTTAAAAAGTATTAACACTTTCCATTTTAATTAGAGCAAAATATTTCATGTTAATCAAGTTGAAGTACTTTGTTTTGACTCTCATCTTTATTTTCACTATATCTATTACATTATATTAATCATGCTAGATTTTCTTACAAATATCAAAACAAAGCAATACAACTTTAATAGAATAAAAATGGTCAAGAACGCTGTTTATACATTTCCAAAAACATGTTTTGGAAATTATTTTTAATAGAACATTTCAAAATTTAATATTGTGTTTCAACTGCAGTGAAACAAAAGTTTGAAATGTTGAAAATTTCTGATGAATGGAAATCTGGGGTTTCATCCCTCACTACAGAATTATTTTTTAGTTGGTTATCTGAAACATAGGCTATTGACAAACATTCATTAAAGGCGATATATGTGCATGGCAGGACACGCGATTTTTGGGATTGGGGATCAGACCGCAATTGTGTTCTACTTGCCAGATCATGATCCTGGACTCTGTGCCAGTGTGCCTTAAAATGGACATGAGGCAGATGATCAGCAGCACTGGGACCACACTGGGGTTCGAGCTCATGAGGTCCTGGAGCCAGCCGATGATCAGCTGACTGTCAGGTGGCAGGGACTTGAGCCATTTGAGCCACAGTGCAGTCCCAGAGCCAGCCAATCATCAGCTGTATCATATTCATTTTAAGATTCAATAGAAATCAGTCATAAAATTATTATACATATTTAGTTTACTTTTGTGGCCAAGTTTTGTGTTTTGTTGTACCATTAACTGCCATCTAGTACTTCACTACTTTGAGTATTTGAAAACAAGGCATTAAAATAAAAACAACTTTGGGAGGAAAAAACCCACTGCTCCTAGCTAGAAGAAAATTTAAGCAGCTTTTATGAAAAAAGGCCACAGCATCCTATTTGAAAAAGCATTTTTGGTTTACCTGATAGGATTCACAGTTCTGCTCTAACATTACGCAGACCATTAAACAGCATCGTCAAGGAAAACTTAAAGATACCAAGACCCAGCTGCAATAAAGGACTAAAGCTACGTTTCCCTGGTAAATTTATTGTCTTCAGTAGCAATGCCCTGAAACACTTTGCTGCTGGAGATGTGTTGCCTTCTAACCAGGGATGTCTCCCCTTGATGCTTGAAACAGGCTTTATTAGCTTTAATAATTAATTGTGCCAATTAGGACACCTCCAAGATGATTAGTTAACCTATGTGGATGCAGTTACACTGCTTCTAGTTCAGGAGGAAACCCACACAATGAAGTGTTGAGGGTGCTGCTACCAAAGACAGTATGCTTACTATGCTATTATAGCCTTAGACATCTTTCCCCAGAATGAAATCTAAAACTCTGTGCTAGGACCTAGTTTCTATATTGGGGCGGGCAATTATTTGGGCCCAAGGCCCACATGGAGAGTTTTAATGAGATGTTGCGGGCCAGCTGGACAGTATTCCTTGCCTCCCCCCAAAATACAACAACTCACCAAAACTCCTAATGGGGCTACGGGCAGGTGGGGAGCAGTGTTCAGGAGTGGGAGGGCACAGGTAAGTCTGGGATCACAGAGATGTGTCACAAAGCGGTGACAGCTGGGGCCGGGGGTCGGGCTCATTCCCTACATGTCCCTGCCCTCAGGGGAAGTGTGGGCTGTGTGTGTAGAGGGGCATGGGGGTGGGCACATACAGCAGATCTCACCAGGGCAGTGCAGTCTACATTGCCCTTGTGGCACTCTACATGGGGCCAAGCCCCACCTGCTCGTACTACAGCCTGCACCGCACTTACACTTGCTCCCGCAAGCCTGCCTCAGCCTGGCTAGGTGCTGGTCTGTTCTCCCTGCCTCCAGCAGCAGCACCTGCTCCTGGTCTTGCCCCTGCCAAGCCACACAAGCAGGCAGCTTCAGCTGGGTGGCTCCTGCCCCAGCACGCAGGACTCTGGGCTCCAGCTCCTGAGAAGGCGGCTGGGAACTGAAGCTGGAACCCTGAGTGCTGGGGCAGGAGCCACCCAGGTGAAGCTGCCCGCCCAACCACCTGGAATGGCGTGGCAGGGGCAGGAGCAGTTGTTCCCAGTGTGGCTGCAGCTGTCCAGGTGCTGCTCCACACTGCCTGCCTGCAGCAGCGGCTCCTCCTCCTGCCAGGCATGTGGGCAGCTCCTGCCCGAGAGCATGGGACTCCAGCTCCAGCTCCTGGCTGCTTTCCACTGAGAGGTGGCCAGGAACTGAAGCCAGAGCCCCACGTGCCAGGGCAGGAGCTGAAGCTGCTCAACCAGAGGGAGTAGTGCAGAATGGCAAGGGCAAGATCAGGAGCAAAAACTGTCCCTGCAGATGTGGGGGGGGGGGACAGAGTAGCACCCAGCTGGAGCCACACTGGAAACAGGCAACTAGAAGAGGCACGTGCTAGCTGAGGCCAGGCCGTGGGCTCTGGCAGGAGCCCAACCAGGCTGCCCCAGTGTGAGTGGGTGGGCCTTGGCCCCATGCACAGTGCCACAGGGACAGCCATGGGCTGGATTCAGCCACCTAGTGGGCCGGATCTGGCCTGCGGGCCGTATTTTGCCCACCCCTGTTCTATACTCTGTGAATAGGGAAGTTAGGTCTCAGTGGGATACATAATAACTAGCACAATGAACAGGGAGCTGCCTAGAGCTAACTAATAAGAAACACTAAAGATCTCATCCTATATAAGAGTGTGGCATCTCACTTGGGACTATAGGAAGTTGCTGTTGTCCACTTGGGATTCACAGCTTAGAACTGACTCCTGAAGGTATTTGCAGCAGCTCTTTCAAAGGAATTATCAGGACTTACTCCTTTTCTACAAAATGACTGTTGTGGTGTTGCTGGTGCACCTGGACATAACAGACTGTTTGTTAACATGCTTACTCATGAAGTTAGAGCCCTGGGTTCAATTCCCTCCTCAGTCTGAAGGGGATTCAAATTAACGTCGTCCTATCTCCCAGGAATGAGCCATCACCGTCAGATTATGAGAGACTGAACAGGGACTACTCCTCCTATTCAGGCATTGCCACTGTTCAGAAGAGAATTCAAGGCGTGCTGGACCAGAGAGAGAGGGAGCAAGAGAATGTGGTGACTAACTCTGTAGTTAGGACACGCCGCTGGAGAGGAGAGTCCTGGGCTCCAGTGACTGCTTCATTAACTTACATTCAACAGTCATTAAATAAAATGCATAAACAGTTCTTGGAGCAGGAAATGGAATGCAGGGGCTCTCCCCTTCTAGCCGAGTGACCTAACCAGTCAGCTGTAGACTGGATATTTCTGAGCATGCTCAGCAGCACAACTTTAAGAATGTAGAGAACTTTAAAGTCAAATAGTGAAGTGCTTAGTGAGTTTAGGCAGCTCCAGGCTTAGGCACCAACTGACTGGGAGGAAAGGAGGGGTTGGATCACAATTTAGATTTGGGCATCTCAAGTCAGCTTAAGTCCTCCATTCAGCACTTACATCCCTTATTGAATCTAGCCCCAAGTTACTTCAAAGAAAATATGTGAACTTAGACTGATGGATATCAACGCACCTCATGTTGATTTTTCATTTCACTCTTGTTTGGCAAGGCTGTAAAACTGTATCATGAAAATAACATCTACTCTACCCTCAGGCTTTGCAAATTTCTTCTCCAACATTCCATACAAAAGAGTGGTATGAGTGGTATTTCAACAGAAAGAATAAATGATACCTAACTATTTAGGGACCTGGAATTGTGATTTTCAAAAAAGAGAAATCAATTAAACCAAAGTTAGATCAGTTTAGTAACAAAGTCACAGAAACACTGTTTTCTGGGTCACAAGCTACCAAAGAAATAGACAGTTTCTTTGAGAAACTGAGAGAGTTGAAAAAAGGGGCCAGACCAGGACAGGAATACATCTGAAGCACTGAACCAACTGCCACTCATTAAATTTGCTACCTGTAAGCTATAGGAAGCACTCAATGGCTTAATGGCAATATGGTATAGAATTTGCTTTTGTTTGCTTGACCAAAATTTGGGTAAGAGAAGAAGAGGCAAAGGAAATGAGCAAGTGAGAGAATATCAGGGGTGAGCAAGACATGTTAAAAGAAGTTAAGAGTATATTTAGCCATCTTACACCATTTAAGTCTGGTTGAGGGCAAGATACCACTTAAGCCAGTCAGTGAAAATTGAAACGAAGGCATCAGGGGGTGAGTGACAGGCCGGGGGGGGGGGGGGGGGTTGTAGCAGCACAGGTAAAAGTGGAAAGGTACCTGGAGGGTCAGGTGTCCGGCAGGTTGTAGTGTGTCAGAATTCCAGTGTCTATTGAGTCCGAGAGTTTCTGTACCTAGGAGGTTGATGAAGTGCAGTTCATAGGCTCATCTGTGAAAAGTGGTTTGTAAATTCAAACAAGCACTGAACCTTGCTAACCTCATTGCCAGAAGGCAATTTCCTACAGCCCAAAACACACTGAATGGATCCAGGCCATGCCATGACAAGACGTGCAAAACCTGCCAATAATATCTCTAGTATGGAGATATCTTCTCAATGCAATGCATATCTCCATCTGGTGTCCTGATGGAAAATATGTGGACACACCAAGCAACAACTGTGCACCAGAATGAGCATTCACCAAAAATCTATCAAAGAAAAGAACAGAACACCGCCTGTCTCCAATCTCTCAGGCCTGATTCTCAAAAGGAATTTACAGACCACTTTTGACAGACAAGCTTATGAACTGCACTTCATCAACCTCTTAAGTACAGAAACTCAGGGACTCAATATAGACAGTGGAATGCAGTGGACACACTACAACCTGCCGGACATTTGACTCCCCAGGTACCTCTCCACTTTTACCTTCCCCCAACCACCCCAGCCTGTCCCTCATCCCCTGATGCCTCCATTTCCATTTTCACTGACTGGCTTTCTTGCCTGAATTGCATGCCAGCCTCTGGCTTCTTTACTATTCCTTCCATCCAGGAACAGCACACGTGCACACATACACACACACACAAACTGCAGGTGCTCCCTCAGCCTGACGAAGGGTTTTTCAACCTGAAAGCTGGAATCCCAGGCAGGTAAGCTGAGTTCACCTAGAGCCTCACAACTCCACTGCAACCAGTAAGCCTCAGGCCTGTCAAAGACGTGATAGGCTGGGCTTTCCCCAGTCAGGACTGTGTGCATGCGTGTGGTGGCTGGAGGTTATGGTGCCTCCTACTCACCTTTCACCAGGGGGGAACCTTGGTCCTGGCATTTCCTGGGGCTGCTGCACTGCCAGCAGTCCCACCAGGCCTCCCCAACCCTGGCAGAGTACAGTTTTAGTGGTCATGCACAGGACTTGGGGTCTCCTCCTTCCCCATAGCCCAGTAGCAATGCGCAGGGGGTGCACAGGGGTGCTCGTGCACCCCCTGAGAGCGCTGGGGGGTGCACGAGTGACAGGCCGGGGGAAGGGGGGGGGTGTTGTAGCAGCACAGGTAAAAGTGGAAAGGTACCTGGAGGGTCAGATGTCCAGCAGGTTGTAGTGTGTCAGAATTCCAGTGTCTTTTGAGTCCACATCACGGGTGGGTGGGGCTTGGCCCCATGCACAGTGCCACAGGGACAGCCATGGGCTGGATTCAGCCACCTAGTGGCTCTAGGGGAAACTTGAGGGGTGTGGAACAGAAACTCTGATGATTCCCCTTCCTTCCCTAGAAGTTCCCTTGCTATGGCACTCAGATCCAGATCCAGATCCAGCTCCAGTTCTTCCTCTGTGCTGCTGCTTGCTGTCATGGTGGTGGTGGTTATGGCTCGTGCTCTTGGAGGGGATGCAGTCTCAGGCACAGCCAGTGGTACTGACCTTATCCCCTCTCCTTGCTGGAAGCCTCATCCGTGCTAGTTGCGGGAAAGAGGCTGCGTCTCAGTTTGGGAGGGGGAGGAACTTACACCTTTCCCTCTATGCCCTCTTCTGCCCCTCCCTGAAGTCTTGCCAGCTGCCTTTCCAGCACGCTTCATGGAGTTTTATAGTGTCTTGTCTTTATAAAAGTATATAAATGCATATGTACCTTCCTATATAAATTCTAAATTATAATATGAAAGATATAAATGTATACAAATATATAAAATGTATATGTGTTTTCCTATATAAATTCTATATTATAATATCCCATATAATTATGAAATTGAAAAGAATAAATAAATTAATATAATAATAAAATAAAAAGGGTCTAGAAAGAAAGCAAAAGGTATTGCAGAATCCCACTTGCTAGGCTAGGAAGTAGGAAATCAAATCAATGGTAGTAGTAACCTTTGTTGTCTAATGCTCCTGAGCTTCTGGAAGATAGCTCAGTAACTGACCCCAAGGCAGAAAGCAGGCCAGGTCAGACAATACTGCCTTTAATGCTGTTTTTCCATCCCTCCCCAAGGGCACTTGGATTAGAAGGGACCTCAGTGAAGGATCACAGTCACTGGCCAGCTACACAGTCAATATGAGAGCAGTGCTTCCCCCCTCTTCCTCCTCCCTCTCCTTACTTTCTTTTTCCCTGCCATCAAGCCCAGCTTCAGCTTTGAAACTCGAAAATATTTCGACTGCTCTCATTGTGTTTTGAGGCTGTTTCAAAGGCCTTCGTTTCATTTCTATTTCACTGTTTTGAGCTCAAAGTGAGTCGGAACAGTGTCAAAATGAAACAGCCAGCAAAATTTCGCACAGCCCTAGTAGACAAGTACGGTTTGTTCTTCCATTATTTCAAAATATGAAATGAAACCCATTTATTTTTGCTTGTCAAATCTTATCTGTCAACCTCCAGTTACATAAAATTAAACTTTTTTTTTCTTTTTTACCTTGGACAACAAAGTTGACAGCTTGCCTCTCTGCTTGAGTCCGTAGCCTGTAGTCCTGTACACTAATATTTGGCAAGGGTCTTTTACGTCCCATGATGGAAACCACATAGCCTTTTGATATGTAAAATATAAAAACAGCAGTAGTTAAAGATGAGGTTTGTAATAAAACTTCCATTTAGAAGATAATACATATATTTGTCAGCTACTATCTCACACTTTTAATCAGTAGAATATAACTAAATACAGAAAACAGTCAGAGTCCCTTAGCACACACTGGTGCTCCTGCTATTTAAGTGGTCAGACTGATAAGGTGAAATGTGGATTCAGTCAGACGTAATTGATATTTCCATTGTTCTGACTTTGGACCTTTGATCCCAAATGAAACCAATAGGTAGGAGTCTATGCAAATCAAGGAGGCAGATTTCATGGGCAGAATGCAGGGCCAGCCATCATTTTCACAGGCTTATTGTGGTTGCCCCTCCCCCCCCCATATGCCTCTGGCTGAGGAACCCCTCACCACTGATTGGCTGAGAGGGCTGTCTGTCATGTGGCCCCAACCTCCACCACTGATTGTGGGGAGGGGCAGGACAAGCAGCCTCTCAGCCAATTAGTGGTGAGGGGCGGCAGCCATCTTGCCTGTTCTCCTAGGTGCCGGCAGCCTCCCTTTGCCTACAGCAGGCTGTGAAGGACTGCTTGCTCCCACTGGGGAGCCAGCATTTTATTTGTAGAAATTTTTTTTTTTACCCCATGGATTTTGTGGACATCACCCAATGTCATGATTGCAACAAAATTGCAATTTGAGTAGGTCCCTACTAATAGGGGTTGAAGTCACTGAGTCCTGGTATGCAATTCAAAGTTTTGCTGATGTAACATAACTTTATCAGTCTGAATTATGAAAAAAACATGTCCTCTAACTGCCATAGCTGCTGCAGAAAAACCTCCAATATGGATGCAGTTTTGCCAGCAGAGAAAAAAATTATTTCCTATTAATTTTGCTTATTTGATTTGGATAACTGGCATAAATTATGCTAGCCAAAAGAACTCTGAATATGTCTCTACACTCGGATGGTTTGTTGGTATATTTATACCAGAAAACCTTTTCTACTGGAAAAAGTCCATAAAGCCTCTTAGTTCTGGCTAGCTAATGTGGCCACAATTAGAGTTGAGTAACTTTGAGGTAGATATATTATTCAATAAAGATGACATTTTGGCTCAGCTAAAATTATTCATGCATTTGGCCTGAAGACAGCAAATTATTCTGGGTGAAAAAACAAAATATTTTCAAATAACTAAAAAGTTTCTTTTTCATGTTTTCTAAATGTAATGCTTTGATTCCTAGTTCAATGATCAGCTTCCCTAAATGTAATATTAAAAACATGTTAAGAAGTAAAATAATCCACCCAAAATAAAAGGAAGCATTTGTTTTGAGCTGAATAAAACATTCTGGTCAGCCTGAATGGACATATGGACACACCAACCTTTTTTTCTTTTCTTGCTCTCTCTCATTATTATTATTTTTAATTATTATTATTTTTGTGACAAAGGAGAAAGTTTTCATTCCCAGTAAACCCAAAACTGATTTTTTTGTTCAGCCAGCAAACTGAAAATATAAATCATTTGCAAAGGGTTAACCATAATACAATGTACTCCATAATACCCTATTGGAGCTCCTGATGCTTTATAAAAGGTGTTGTCATCTTCAAACATAAATGAAACTTATACAATATATGTCTTTTCTCTTTCAATAACCCAGATGTACAAGGAGAGTGAGGAAACTTTACAAACAGAGCTGAGAACATTTCTCCTGCTAGTCCATCCCTAAGTTTATGCTGAGAATATGAATCTGGTTATGTTTAACCAAAATTGTTGAATATTAATGGCACCAAAAATATTTTTTGAGGAAAATGAAATAAATGTGTGTTGGAACTTTCCTTGTCAGACAATCCATCCAGACTTAGCTAAAATATTATTCCTGATAAGAAGTAGAATGGTCAGAAAGCAGAATTCTCAGGAGAAAATATTTAGTATGATTTTATGCCATTATGGCATTCATTCACAACAGAGGGCATAGTGGGGCATGTGCCCCCTCAGATTTCTATCCCAAAGGTGGGGCACAGAGCTACAGCCCAGGCAGAGCCAGGGCCTGGTAGCAGTGGGGGAGGTGGTGCAATTTCTACACTGACCATAGGGTATAGGGCTGAAGCCTGGTCAAAGCCAGGACCTGGCTGCAGGGGGGGGGGGGGGGGGGGTGGCATGGAGATGTGGCCCTTCCCACTGTCAACATTTATGCATCGTCTCCAATGAGGATTTTTACTGTCACCTGATAGCAAGGTGCTTTTGAGGCCTAATCCTAACCTCCAATTCTGTGTTTGAATGCGGCCTAAATTTAGCCTTTTTAATGTGCTTATAGTTTTATGAGTAAAAATACCATCAGCACAAATAAGATTCATGAGTCATTAATTTTATCATGCCTACAGGCAATATTGGGAATGAAATAAATATCATCGGTTGTACTACCAATCCTGTTTGCCTATGTAACATACATATATAAAAGGATCTTGGCTGGTATCTAGCCACTAAAATGAATTAATTTTTAGCAAAAATCTGAGGTAAAAATAGGATGAAAAAAGTGTTAAATGATATTGAACTGCTGCTGTAGCATTTTTGAGCCTGTACAGCTGAAAAAGTCTGCTCCTTCACTGCTAGTGTTTAGAGCATAGTTGAAAAATTAGAGGAAGTAGGGGGTCATAAGAGTCTAAGTAGACAGGTATGAGCCACCCTTCTCTTGGACTAGCGACAGACATTACACATAAACTGGTTTAAGTGATCAGAAACTGGTTTAAACCTGTAACTGAACACAAGTTTAGTGCACATAAACCAGTTTCAAAATGCCTGAAACCAGTTTAAGATAAACCTGGTTGAATGTAGTATCAGACTTAACTGATTTGCGTCAAACCGGTTTATGCAATGTTTGTCCGAGACCCCTTCCTAGTTTAAGTTAAACCAGAGTCCCCCAGCATCCCAGATGCTTTGCAGCCCTGGGTTGGGCTAGGCTGTGCTCTCTGCTGCAGAGAACAGGCTGGCCCCACCCCTCTCCTCCCTACCAAAGCTCTGGGGGAGACTGCACACACAGCAAGTTCTGCCGGGCTTCCCTTGCTGCTCATGCAGGGATTCCCCCCTCCCTCCATCCCATTTCCCACAGCATGGACCCCACAGCCCTACAGACCCTATGCATGTGGTATGCTAGCTAATGCTGAGAGGTGTTTGTGCATCTCCAATTTCAATGGGAAAGGAAGACAGGACAAAGGCAGACAGAACAGTGTCTGCTTAGGGCTTTTTGGAGCCAATCAACAGCTCAGCTAGTAATGCCCCTCTTTTGAAAAAGCTGTTTAAGAAGAGCTTGAACTAATGAGAGAGACATTTGTTTTGCTGATAAACACTGTGGTTTACAGCCCTTCCAGGTTTGCAGACAGGAAGAGGGAGATTGAGAAGCTCAGTAACATCAACAGATGTATGCACTGCACACCCCTCCATTCCCTTTGTCTCACAGTGTTAGCCGGGGGCTGGGGGCTGGCAACACTCCCGTCCTGCTGGGACCTGGCCATGTGCTCCCACCCCCACCCCCTGCTCAACACTGTCAAAGGGGATGGAGGGCTGCTCTAGCACCCCCCAGATTCTAGCCTGAGCCACTGCAGGCATGTGCCTGTATTTCTGGAATGAAAAGGGAACGTATATCCACCTCCAAATCGGTTCAAGCTTTGCAGGTTAGACTAACTTGTAAAGAATGAATTAATTCAGGCTCAGGCTTTTTGACTGTCTGTTCCTAACCTTGGTGGACAGCCAAGAATTTTTGCTATTGGGCTCTTGCTGGTCATCTGGATATAGCATGGATTCATTATTGTGATAGTGGAGTTCTCTTATATCAATTATATTTAAAGAAAAGGCTATATTGTACTAAATACATCAAAAGATGTTATATTGCTTGAGTTGCACACTTCATCAAGCAGGGAGGGTAGGAGTTATTTATACAACTTAAAGATTTGCAGTAACTTTACTACTTCTTACACTAATTAATGAATCTAATTATATGTGTAATGACAGCCCTTGACAGAAGTTTTTCTGAGCTCTACAAAGCATAAACAAAGAATAGCATATCTTCCACGAATAAAAGGCTGAATCAATTATATGCTATTATAAAAACAGGTTGAAAATGCTGTTCTGGAAAAAGTAATTTTCCTGCTAGTGCTGCAGCTATTGAAGTAACAAATATGATGATGCTGCACACCTTCAGCACTGTGATGGGAAACAAAATATTGCAAATCTATCATTTATTTCTTTTAAACATCTTTTTAAAAGTATGCTATTTTTTTAAGGAACTGCACACGTTCTTTGATACATCTGAAAATATATTACGAAAGAAAACATGCCAAATATCTACAGCTAATTCTCTCTTTGCATTACTGCCCTCTGAAGACATAGGGATGTGGACACAGCACAAAACTTGATGCAAGGAGAGCCTGCATTGGCTGGCCTATGGCTCTGTAACCACAGATGCCAAATGCATTTCAAGAACAAAAGTGCTGACTGATGCAAATAAGAAATATTTAAATAGTTTGGTTCTTGAGTTGTGTTCAGGTTTTGTGACCTACCCTGAACTTTCATGGGCCAGAAACTATACTGTCTGTTTATTGAAGAATAAATTCCTCAGGCTTTATGCTGGGATACATTGTATGACAATATGATGAAATTCAACTTGACATAAGCAGGGTTCGTTCTGGGAACAGAAATCTTATTCAGCAAATACCTCAAAATAAAAAGAGGATGAGTTTAAAAAAATGTACAGTAATTTGTATGGAATAGCAAGATGATTATCCAGTTTCCTCACTATCTCCATCATTATTTCATTTTAATAAAATAATTTTATATAACTTTTAACAGTGAACTGGTCTGTGGAAAATAGACATATCTGAACATACCTGTCAACCCTTAGGAAATAAATAGCTGTACCTGTGGTACAGAAATCCTACTAAATCCAAAGTCACCATTCATTAGGGTAAACCCCAAAAAAGAAGAAATACCTCTGTGGTGGGCAAAGATATAATATACTTACACAATTACAGCCAGGTAAAACAGAACATAAAAAGTAGTTGAAATAATTATTATTTCAACAATAATAGTACTTTCTAACACTTACAGCACTTAGTGAAAAATATTAATGATCTTGCCCAATACAGGTCGGGTAAGGAAATATTTTGTCTATCTCCAGTTAGAGGTGGAAAGCAGAGAGGCCAGAAAGATTGAAGACCACATTTTCACAAAAGTAGAGAATGCTTGTACGTTCAGTTTTAGGATTTGATTTTCAGACGTGCTGAGCACTTACTGCTTCTGTTGAATTCTAGGGGAGTTGTAAGTATTCAACACTTCTGAAAATGGTGTTGAAAAGTTGGGCGCCTAAAAATAAAAGTCACAAAGTTGGATTAAATGACAACTAAGCTGAAAATGCAATGCAGTGCTATTTATGGGATTGAAATCCAGGAGTTTCTTAGCTCTCAGCCCACTATCTCACAACCTACATATATAGTATTCAGGGAAGTTACAGAAAAAGATTATAAAATATTAGGGACAACATGCTCTAAGACTCAGGCAGCCTACATAACTTCAAAAATGTTAACACACATCTTAACAAGTAAGGAGAATTAACAGCTGACAAGCCATTGTGACTGAGTTAAAATGTTTTCAGTATGTGACCATTTACCTGTAAAGACAAGGCCTACTACATCTGCTCTACCAGCACCAAATTCATTTAACAGTGGACCAATCCTGACCTATTTTTGTTCATCTAAAATTTTAAGAGCAATGAGTGGCCAAAACGAGTGATCATATTTCCATTCAGTTGTCTGTACAAGAATATACATTAAATAAAAGGCAGATATGTTTAGAAGTATCACTGAAGCCAGTAGAAAAGATTAAGGAACTCAAGACACTGCCCATTGCAGCTAATGAGGATATTTTAAATCTCATTCATTAAGGACATTTTAGGATGATTAAAAGACACCCCTAAAGAGACTGCGGTGTTACTGTGAAGTGCATAAGTGATGAGGAGACATTTAACCCTTTCTGCCTCCAGCTGTCAAAACACCAAGTTTCTACCCTGTCTTGTTACTAATCATTCTTTTTCTACTGAACAACTCTATACTGCTTTACACGCGCGCACTCAAATCAAATCAAATCAAATCAAATCAAATGTTCTTTCAAGGTCACCAAACTAACGGAGGTCAAAGCTAATTTTAGAGATTCATAAAATGTTTTTATCCTATAAATGCTACCTTGGGTTTTTCTGGGTTGAGCCTCTATCCTTGAAACTGTAAAACAATAACAGCTGGACAGTAAACTAAAACATTATTAAAAGTTTGTATTACCTTTATGCTGGCATTGTTCAATAGTTTTCTTGGTAAAGTCATGGACTTTCTTGTATTTTTGCAAAAAACTCTCTATAAACCGACTGGCTTCAGGTGGAGTAATTCCCAGACATCCAGCAAGACGGTCTTTACCTTGTGCACAAATTGTAAACCAGAAGATCATTTAGATATTGCTTCATATAAATATCAAGATGGCACTGTATATCAACTAGTAGAATATTACTATGCCAACTATTTCACAAAGTTAGACAGATCACATACACAGAGGTTCTGTTCCAGCAAAGCCTGTAAGTACTGGTTTAAGTTTAACCTTACATGTTTTTTACAATGTGCACGGACTAAGCACAGGACAGAGTGCCTTGTTCAATTTGGATCCAACTCAACTGAGACAATATTCATCTTGTATTAAATAGCTTAAAAACAAAATTTTGATTGAATCTGTATTTTGGTTCATACCAAGTATTCAGTGCTGTTGTAGTATTGCTCACCTTTATTCACAATTCAGTACGGGACTGAGTTGTGTAGAGCACTGAAATGAGGAATAGGAGTTTAAATATACATTGAATAAAAAGAGAAGTGAGCAAAGCAATGGAAACAGAATGGCAATATGGCTGGATGATTTTATCTACAGTATTTTGACGAAGCTGGAGACGTTATAGAGAAGAAGAATTTAATAGCTGAAGTAAAAGATGATCAGACTGTGACTGTACCTCAGTGCCTTAGCATATGGAATGGAAAAGAAAGGACAGATTTGAAAAAGTTTAGTGAAAGGAGTAATAGAATTTCCTGAAGTCTAAATGCATAATATAAGCAACATTATAGCTCAGAAAATATACAAGATAAAGCAAAAGAATACGAGAGAAAAATGACGGCAAATTCTTCCATAGTATGAGATTCAAGCTAAAAGCAATTTAAATAAATTTATAAACCAAATAGTTGAAGTACATATAAAACACACACCAACATTATTCATTTTAGTCTTGAAAAATGGATACATTCATTTGCCAGGTACAAGGGAACAAAAAACATCAGCGTTGTGTCTCCATATAACATTTGTGCAGAGGCAGTGTACTGTAGCACCAAAGATATAAAGTAGTAGTCATTGCAATAATATTGTCAATAAAAACTATCTGACATATTTCAGAAAGACTTCAGCCACCTAAATGCTACCACTATCAGTCTAATGTGCATTTCATTAAAATCCCACAGCATTTTGTACTCAACTATAAAAGGAGAGGCACTGATGCCCAAGGGGACTAGTCTAGACAAATGCTAGGATTAGAAGTTCACAAAAATATTTGAGTTCACTCCTGATGGAGTTATGCCAGTGCCAGTTTGGCACCCTATTAATTTAGCCTTTTTCCTTCAAAAGGCTTTTTTTCATTGTTCAGAAAACTGAATTAATAGTGCACATGCATGTGTGTGTGTGTGCATATAATTACCTTTAAATTCAAGAAACTTGAAAAGGACAGAAAATGCTTGCAAGTTTTGTGGGGTTTTTCCTCCCTTATGTTTTCCAGCTTTTAAAATAATCTTACAAGATTGAAAATACAGATTATTTGTTTAGTCACTCCTTATTATACCCACGTATTTTGACATCCCTTTATGCAGAATTCAGTCTAGGGCCTGATTACACTGACACTGAACTAATTAACTAATTATTTTACAAACACTTTGGTGGCTTCCTCTATTATTTTTAGAGGTGACTGGGGCATAAACAGGTGAAATTGAACAAGCAATCTGCAGTGTTGTCAATTTTCACAATATTTGATGCGTAGTTAAAGGGTCAACTTCTACATTTGATGAATATTAAACATTAAAAGACAAATGACTCCAACTCTAAGTGCTGAAGGGGTTGGTTGATGTGATTGCAGAGCCACTGGCCATCATCTCTGAAAACTCATGGCAATCAGGAGAGGTCCCAGATGATTGGAAAAAGGCAAACATAGTGCCCATATTTAAGAAAGGGAAAAAGGAGGATCCAGGGAACTAGAGACCCATCAGCCTCATCACAGTCCTTTGAAAAATCATGGAGCAAATCCTCAAGGAATCCATTTCTAAGCACTTGGAGGAGAAAAGGTGATTGGGAACAATCAGCAAGGATTCACTAGGAGCAAGTCATTCCTGACCCACCTGATTGCCTTCTATGATGCGGTGACTGGCTCTGTGGATGCAGAGAGACTGGTGTATGTGCTTGATTTTAGCAAGGCTTTTGATACGGTCTCCCACAACATTTTCACAGGCAAGCTAAGGAGGTATGGGCTGCATGTATGGACCGTAAGATGTATAGCAAACTGGCTGGAGCATCAGGCTCAGAGAATAGTAATCAATGGAATGATGTCTAGTTGGCAGCCAGTATCAAGTGGAGCGCCCCAAGGGCTGACCCTGGGGTTGATTTTGTTCAGTGTCTTCATCAGCGACCTGGAAGATGGCACAGAGTGCAGTCTCAGCAAGCCTGCAGATGACACCAAGCTGGGGGGAGTAGTAGATACACTGGAAGGTAGGACTAGGATACAGAGTGAACTCAAATTGGAGGATTGGACCAAAAGAAATCTCATGAAGTTCAACAAGGACAAGTGCAAAGTCCTGCACTTAGGACAGAACAATCCCATGCACCAATACAGGCTGGAGACTGACTGGCTGGGCAGTAGCTCTGCACAAAAGGACCGGGGGTTACAGTGGACAATAGGCACACTGCTGGCACGTATTCAGTTTTTGTTGCCAAGAAGGCTAATGGCATACTGGGCTGCATTGGTAGGAGTGTTACCAGTAGGTTAAGTGATTATTCTTCTCTATTCACTGGTGAGGCACATCTGGAGTACTGTGTTCAGTTTGGGGTCCCCCAATAAAGAAAGGGCTGTTCTTACTGGTGACAGATGACCGAACAAGGAGCAACAGTCTCAAGTTGCAGCAAGGGCAGTTTAGGTTAGATATTAGGAAGAATTTTCTCACTAGGAGGGTGGTGAAGCACTGGAACAGGTTACCCAGAGAGGTTGTGGAGTCTCCATCCTTGGAGGTTTTCAAGACCCAGCTAGACAAACTTTAGGTGGGATGATCTAGTTGGGGATGGTCCTGGCTTTGAGCAGGGGGTTGGATTCCTGAAGTCCCTTCCAACCCTAATTTTCTATGATTCTATGACTTCATTCAGTACCCTTGGGTTTGTCCACACCACAGTGGCAACATGCCTGCCCAAGATGTGCCTGGCAAGCCATGCCCAGCTGTACCTGTAGGCATACTCCAAACCCTAGAACACATTGGGTTTGTTGAGACTGCTGTGGGCTATGCCTCTGAACTCAGCCATGCTTGAGCAAGGTGCTGGGGACACATCTGGAGCAGCATCACCAGCATACTCCAGGTGAGGAGCGTGGCCTCAGACATGAGTATATAGGGTATGTTTGGGCCCCTCCAGGCCCCTCCTAGCCAGAATGGATTTCTGACATGATGTATTCATGCCCCTCACCACTGCTCAACTGACGAATGGAAATAAAAAGAAAAAAGAGGATGTTTCTATTTTTCATGATTGCAGTGAAGACCTTGGAGATATGAACCAAATGTAACCTACAGGCTAAGAAACCAAAAGACAAAGCAAACATTTATTATTCATAACCGTAAGTTCTCTTTTGACTTCAATAAAGATAGCAGCAGGCCCACAAACTGCTAACGCCTTAGGGGAAGAGGCCTGTATTTTTAAACACTAAGCAAAAGCGAGGGAAGTGTTTGTATTCAGATTCTTTATTTGTATCAAAGCATCTGCTTCACACTTAGTTAAAGAGGTCTCTGGTAGAAGACTTGTTATCAACTTAATACCTGAGAAAGTTCTAAATCCACATTTTTTGAGAGAAATCCGAAAGACAAACAAAAAAACAAAGTCCATAACATGAAATCCCTGATATCCCTAAGGGAAATGGGAGGTAGTTAGCCATGTTAGTCTGAAGTCGGGCAGAGGCATGGTAGATTTGTACTTTCATAGATTTCATAGACATTAGGGGCTGGAAGGGACCTCGTGAGATCATCGAGTCCAGCCCCCCCACCATAGGAAGGAAGTCAGCTGGGATCAAGTGATCCCAACAAGGAAATATCCAGACATGGTTTTGAAAAAGTCCAGACCAGGTGCTTGCACCACCTCTGGGGGGAGTCTGTTCCAGACCCTGGACACTCGCACTGTAAAGAACGCTTTTTTTATGTCTAGCCTCAATTGGCCTTCCTGGAGTTTATGGCCGTTAAACTTTGCTATCCCTTGGGGAGCTCTGGTGAACAGCTGCTCTCCCAAGTCCTGATGTACCCCTCTTATATAATTGTAGGTTGCTACCAAGTCACCCCTGAGCCTTCTCTTTTCCAGATTGAAGAGTCTCAAATCCCTCTGCCTTTCCTTGTACAGCCTGCCGTCCAGGTCTTGGATCATACAAGTGGCTCTCCTGTGATGGCCAGAACCAAAGGGTTAATGAGCAAATTATAGCAAAAAAGATCTGCTTCTTGAGAGCATCTAGCAATGGTATAATAGTTAATATTAGCTAAGGGAAAGCTTGCAAGATTGTTTCCCGCAAACATACCCTGTCTGTCACAAGTATAACCACGATGTTAAAATTAACTGTCTGTACCAATCATAAGACTAACATGGGCCCCAAGAAACGGAACTAGAAAACAGAACTGCAAACTTTAGCTGACCTAATGGTTCTTGCTTAAAGGTCAGTAAAAATGACAAACCTGGCCACAAGGTATAATTAACACATTTCAAAAAATTCCTAAAGGAAGTAACCAAATGGGTTGAACTTAGGCATAGAAAATGCTAATCTCAACCCCCAAAGTGATGCGGTGTGATTTGCTTATTGGTAAACCCAAGTTTAGGCAGTAACCTATTATGATAATTTCTCATACCTTTTAATTTCATAGAGTAACAGCTGTAGAGTAAGATTGTGAGTGGCTCTGAAGCCAACAGATTAGCATAGGGCAAGATATAAAGGAACATGCATGTCAGGTGAGCAGTAGAAAGGACAGAACAGAATGGTCATTGCTGTTCCAAGCCCTGACTCGACTCCCAGTGTGAGCAAGGACCAGATCCTGCCTAAGGGATCTTCCCCGGTGCTCCCTCTGACCGCGTAGATCGGGGACGCTTGACTTCACTGGATCAACTTGGCGTGTACCTGGCACTGAGGGACTATCAATAAGTTGTCAACCAAGTGGGAACTCTTTGTCAATTTGTTTGTCTTATTATCACTGACAACTTTTAACTTTTACTGTTATATTGTCTGTTCATTAGCTTAACCTTTTTGTTAACTGTTATATGTGTAAACCATATTTTGCTGCTAAAACATATTTTTGTTGCTATTTTGCTGCTATAAGTAAAATTTATCTTTACTGTTATAAGTAAAACTTGTCTTTGCTTCACTCCCAACTCCGCCTCCTTGATCCCGAACCAAACAGCCCAGTGGCTGATACATTTGCAGCACCCAGTCGGCCTGCAACCAAATTGATACACTCACAGTGCCCAGTTGGCCTGTGATACTCTCCTCTGGACTCTCTCAAGCTTTTCTAAATCCCTCTTGAAGTGTGGGGCCCAAAACTGGATGCAGTACTCCAGCTGTGGCCTCACCAAAGCCATGTAAAGCAGGAGGATGATGTCCCTGGTTTTGCTTGAGATGCACTGGTGGATGCATGCCAGAGTTTGGTTTGCTTTGCCAACCACAGCATTGGTGACTTGCACTGGTGACTCATATTCATCTTGTGGTCAATCAAGCCCTACAAGGAGAGACTAGAGAACCTGGACCTTTTCAGCCTCCACAAGAGAAGGTTGAGAGGCGACCTTGTGGCTGCCTATAAGTTCATCACGGGGGCACAGAAGGGAATTGGTGAGGATTTATTCACCAAGGCACCCCCAGGGGTTACAAGAAATAATGGCCACAAGCTAGCAGACAGCAGATTTAGATTGGACATTAGGAAGAACTTCTTCACAGTTAGAGTGGCCAGGGTCTGGAACGGGCTCCCAAGGGAGGTGGTGCTCTCCCCTACCCTGGGGGTCTTCAAGAGGAGGTTAGATAAGCATCTAGCTGGGGTCACCTAGACCCAGCACTCTTTCCTGCCTATGCAGGGGGTCGGACTCGATGATCTATTGAGGTCCCTTCCGACCCTAACATCTATGAATCTATGAATCTAGGACCCCCAAGTCTCTTCCGGTCATGGTACTAGCAAGCATAGCACTGCCAAGCTTGTAAGCGTGTTGAGGGTTCTTCCTACTGAGGTGAAGCACCTTACACTTCTCAACATTGAGGTCCATCCAGTTTTGGTCAGCCCACCTTGAGAGCATGTCCAAGTCGGCCTGTATCCCCAGCCTGTCCTGCGGTGTGACCGCTGTCCCCCATAATTTGGTGTCATCTGCAAACTTTGCCAGTTCACATCCGACTCCTGACTCCAGATCATTAATGAAGATGTTAAAGAGGACCAGCCCGAGTACCAAGCCCTGAGGGACTCCACTGCTCACCCTGCACCACGTTGATTTGGTCCTGTCAACTAGTACTCTTTGGGTCCAAACCTGTAGCCATGGGACTGTAAGATGATCAAGGTCACAGTTCTCCAGTTTAGCCATAAGGACATCACGAGGAACTAGGTCAAAGGCTTTCTTGAAATCCAGATACATGACATCCACATCATCTCCCTTGTCCAGGGCTCAGGTCACCTGGTCACAGAAGGAAATGAAGTTGGTCAGGCAAGACCTGCCAGTCACAAAGCCATGTTGGCTGGCCTTCAGAAGCTTGCCTTCTGTTAGTCTGGTATGGATCCCTTAACAATTTTCTCTAGGGTTTTTCCAGGGATGGACGTCAGACTGATTGGTCTATAAATCCCCAGGTCACCCCTCCTCCCTTTCTTCAAGATAGGGACCATGCTGGCCCTTTTCCAGTCTTCCGGGACCTTGCCTGAGTTCCACGAACTTTCAAATATTTTTGCCAAGGGGGTTGCAGTGATGTCTGGCACCTCCTTTAAGACTCTCGGGTGCATTTAGTCAGGGCCTGCAGACTTGTGAATGTCCAGATTCTCAAGGTGTTCCTTCACCTGATCCACATCAATTTTGGGCCCGCCACCCGCTACCGGAATGGTTCATGTCCTTTCTGACACTGTGATCCCTTTGGGATGGTGAAAAAAATGATGCAAAAAGATCATTTAAAAGACTGGCCTTTTCTTGGGCATTGGATGTCAGCTGCCCTGTTTGATCCCGCAGGGGCCCAATGCTCTCCTTATTCTTTTTTCAACTTCCCACATATCTGAAGGACTTTTTGTTGTCCTTGATCCCCAAAGCTAGCCTGAGTTCAGCTTGTGCCTTGGTTTTTCTGGACCACTCCCTACAGGTGCAGGTAAGTGCTGAGTAGTCCTCTTTGGTGATGCTTCCCATTTTCCAACTGGAGTAGGCTTCTTTTTTGAGTTTAATGAGGCCCAACAGTTCCTTGTTCAGACAAGGGGGCTTCCTTGCCCATTGTTTACATTTCATGTGAGATGGAACGGCTTTCCCCTGTGCTTCAAGGATCATGTTCTTGAGTGACGACCATTTCTCATGTACTCCCTTATCTAGGGGGATATGGCCCCTAATTGCCTGACTTACCAAATCTCTGAGTTTGCGAAAGTCAGCCTTCCCAAAGTTAAACATTTCTGTTTTACTGAGGGATTTGCCTGCTCTTCGGTGAACTGAGGTGACCAAATCAAAGTCTACTTTTTAGACCCCTGACACATGCTTCATTTAAGATGTGATTAACAGGTTAATCATGCCTTAAATAGTAACTCAGCCACGTGTGCAAGTCAAGTTAAGGCATGATAACTGAGTAAGTGACTTTGGAAGTGACAAAGTATAACAACTTTGTGGCTCATTTCTTTCATGCCTTAAAGTGAACACATGGCCACCTGGGATGTGTCAAAATCCTGTGTGCCACCCAGCTGGGCAGCACATGTAGTTTCACTGGTCCTACTGCAGGGGGATTTGGGGAGTGGGCTGCTGCAGCCAGATGCCAGGGTCCCTGTGCCTGGGGATGACTAAAAACTCTTTGGGCAGCCCACAGTATTTATACAACTCCCAGTGCACAGGGAGCGCAGTACCTGCTGCTGCAGCCCGATTCTGGACTCCCCATACACCAGGATCTATCAAAACCCTATGTGCTGCTCAACTGGACAATATGTGGGGTTTTATAGCTCCTGCAGCATGGGGACCCTGGATTGGGCTCTGGCAATCTGATCCCAGGATCCCTGTGCTTCCACCCCCCCTGCTAGAGTTTTGGCAATCAGCTTGTGCTGGGGACCAATTTTGCTCCCAGTCCCAACTGACAATCAGCTGATTTTAGGCACCCTTGTTTCTCCCTGGTGCAGGGAGAGCCTGGGCTCGTGATCCTGACCTCACTTTGCACCAGCAGATAAAGTGCAAATAAGATCTAATCCCCAATTCTGAAATCACAGGTCCCGCCATGCATGTGTGGCATGGCAGTTGCCAGGATCTCAGATTAGATCTCACCATGTCTTCAAGTGAATGTCTGTCAGGGGCCGTAGCAGCTTATTTCATCAAATGCTATGAAAAGACTGCAGGAAGCAGAGCTTCTAAAAAGAAAGTAATGATTAGAATACATCTGATGAAGTAAACTGCTGCTTATGAAAGCTTATGTAACTCTAATTTAGTTTATAACAGTGGCTCTCAATTAGGGTGCCATGACATCCTTCGAGGGGTGTCACAGAATATAAGCAGACAGGCAGACTCGGGGTCTAGGTGTGAGGAGATAAGCAGCTAAGGCAAAACTCTCCCTGCCTGGCTGTTTACCTGCCACTACTGCCCAGCCCCTCTACAAAGAAGCAAGCACTATAAATCAGTTTTTGAAATGGGGATCCACTCAATTCACAAAAGTTATGAAAGAGGGCCTTGAGTCTGATAAGGGATGCCTTGAGTCTAAAGTTTGGCCTATAAGGTGGGAATCTACCATTTCTAAGGGAAAACAAGAAACATCTTCTGATGTGACCCCTTTTTTATCATCATACAGAAATGCAAGAGAACAAATTTGCCCTTTGCCCTTTATGAAGGCTATCTAAATTGAAGAGAGAGAGGCAGGTAGCCATGTTGGCCTGAAGTCAGCCATTTAAATTAGTTAAGAAAAAAAAATCAGAAAATGTAAAGATATTTCATAGAATTAATTAGATAATAAAGGAAGATTAAGCTCTGTAATATTTACCTGTAATGATGATTGTCAAGCAGACAACAGAAGACCATTTTATTAAGCAAGCATTATGGCCGCTGTCTAGATTTAAAAGTTATTCATGCCCTGCTTTGTTATTCTAGTGTATCTAACTCTGCCAGAATTAGATTCTAAAAGCTCTCAAGATCAAATACCTTGATTCCTTATATGTTTTGTAAAGTATCACGTAAGCTTTTAGACCAGCACAGGCAAACAGGAAGGGCCCTGGCACATATTACATTTAAAATGTGATTAAGGAGTTAATCATGACATAAATAGTAATCCAGCCACATGTCATAGCCAACTTATGGCACAGTAATATACCAAATGAGCCACAAAGATATTCCCTATATAATGTGTAACATCTTTGTGCTTATTTGTATCATGCCCTAAATTGGAAGTGCGGCATGTCAGGGCTGAACCATGGAAGATCCTCACAGTGTCGTCCTTGACCCAATCGGTGGGATCAGGTTGGGGGCAGCATCAAGTCCTGGACCTGGTGCCCCAGTCTGATGCCTGGAGGCAGATGGGGGGTGGGGAAGGGTGTGCCAAAAGCCCGATATCAGGGAGCATCTCCCCAATCTCATGCTCACTGCTCCCTGGATCTTTAAAAAGCAGGTGGGCAGTTCGGATCTACATGTCCATCTGAAGGCCCAGGGTGCCCGTGGAAGAAGTAGCTTGGAGTTGGGAGCTCTATTCCAAAGTTTGAGGCACCGCTTCATGGTGTGGAGCATGGGCAGCTGGGTCTCAGTGCATGGGGAGCTTTAAAAAGAGTGCTGCTGAAGCAGTTTCCTTGGGCTTCCCCCGCCAGGGACTTTAAATCAATCCCATGACCAGAAGCTCTGACCAGGCTGCTTGGTGTGGGGGATCAAAGGTCCCAGTGAGATTTACTCCCCAGTGGGGGAAGCCCTTTGGGTCCCTTCCCCCAGCTAGAAGCCTCTGATCCCCTGCAGCCAGCAGCTTGGCCACAGCTATGGGGTGCATGGTTTTTACAGTCAGCTGATGGATGGCCCTGGCCGAGAAAACCCTGGGTCTAGCTTGAGAATGTGTTCCTGGATGCCCAGCTGCCCATGCCCTACACAGTGAAGTACTGTCTGCAGGTGTAGAGTGGAGCTCCTAGCTGCTGCTTTTATGGGCACCCCAGGAACTTAAAGAATTGGGCATGCTTATCAGCTCGAGCCTCCAGATTGCACTGGGGACTTGAACCGCTCTCAGGGCTGGGGCTGACAATCAGCTGATGGCTGGCCTGGCCCCAAATACCACTGGGACCAGTTCAAGTCCCAAATAGGGTCCCAGTGTTCAGCTGACAGCCATATTGGATCTGCAGGCACTGCTCTTTCAATTTGCCCATGCAGGGGCAGCGGATCCTTCTACACTGGAAAGCAGTAATACTGGGAATTTATCCACATATCTTTGTCTGCTCCAACATGCCAGAAATGCAGCGCATCGGAGCAGACTCAATTAATCAAGTCTGCTCTGCACATGAGCCGACACACACAGCACTGTGTTACGTGCAGTTGTTTAAGTGGCAAAATGCATGTCAGCACACAGAAAATGGCATCAGTGTGCTTTTGAACTAAAACATCTTCTTTGAGTTTTAGTTCAAAAGCACACTGCCACCATTTTCTCAGTGCTGACATGCATTTTACCATTTATACAAGTGCATGCTCTGCAGTGCTGGGCACTTTTAAAAGTGCTTATCCAAGCAGGTGTACAAATAAATGCCCAATGTGATTGTAGTCTGATCCCTAATTGTACAAACGTGCCTCCCACCATGTGTGTGTGGCATGAGAGGAGGCATAATTATTGGAATTGGGGATCAGATCCCATTGCACCATTAAATGAATGTGCCAAGGACATTCATTTAATGAACAACAATGAACAACAATGCATGAGACTAAATTCTGTTCCATAGCAGCCACTTCACCCATCTCTATCATCTCTCTATCAGCGGAATACAGAAGATGTTCTACATTAAAGTCTACTGATTTCATGTGGGTAAAGTGTGATGCTTCAGTTATGCAAGTATACACTCATAACTACTCTCTCTCACACACACACGCATGTCCAAATCCTAGATAAAAATCAACACATCAGTTCTTTTAAGTAGAATATTTTTGGCTAGTCAAGAAAAATTAAAATCATTCTAAGAGTATTTTGTTCACTTCGGGAGGTCAGTGCACTGGCTAGTTGTTAAAAATCAAAGCATTAACTCAGGATTTCTTACAACTCTAGTTAATCTAGTTTCTTGTATATAATTTCCTACCTGCTCCATAAATCACAGAATAGACTATGCGTTTCGTCTGCTCTCGATCTGCATGTTTTACTTGTTCACTTGGAATCCCCTTCCTAAGCAAAAAGACAATATGTGTTAAGTTTTGTATTTCTAGTTAATGGAAACAGAGGTAAATAGTTAAAGCAAATGTATATTTCTATCATCATAAAAATTATGCTCTAAAGTAAAAAAAAATAAAATCTAGTAAATACAGATTTAAAAAACAAAGAAACAAGCTTATAAACAGAAGTTCCTGGGATGTGAATAACTAGCTTTTTTCTGCTTGTTGTATTTTACAAAATTTGACAGGGAGATGAATCAAATTAAGTTTGGCCTTTTACCTCCCTTCTTCATCAAGCTCTTGTTTGGAAAAATACCTGCTTTTAAACCATTAGAGCATCATTACAGATGGGTAAATTGATTGAGATAAATCCAGAAGATACCTTACTTACTTTTACAAAAACTGATATGCTGCAAGATAAATAATCCACATCCATCTGTCTGATATAGATATAGACTCTGTGCGTGTGTGTGTACATATTATTTATTTCAGACTGTATGTGTGCATAATGTACATTCTCTCTCTCTCTCTCTCTCTCTCTCTCACACACACACACACACACACACACACACACACACACACACACAGCATCACTGCTGCATATTATTCATCCTGTGTCTATATTCATTCTATTCTTGGAGACTGGCAGGCAGGAATCTAACCCAAGTAGGAAAATGCTAACAGTTTACTGATCTGAAGACTGCAGAGTCTGCCAAAAAAGCATTCAACCCAGAGCATTCAACTCTAGAACAATGTTTGGTAAAACCATGTACTCAATCTCTGCACCTGCCTTACTGATGTCCAAAATGAGGATGTTTGCAAAGAAACAGCAGTAGCTGCTCAACTCCTAGTTTAGCTGGGGATTCCATCTAGTTAATTTGTAACAGTAAATCTAATACTGAGATCCATTAATTATAAAAATAGTCTTGTGGAACTTCTGAAGGGTTTGACCGTCTTCAAGTTAAAAGGCAGGGCCTGCAAACATGAGGGTGTGCAATCTGTCCTCTCCCTCCCTAATATAGCTCCAGCCATGGGGCAGTGTACCAGGTGCAGGGGTCTGCCTCTTAACAGGCAGCAGTGTCTATCTTTTCTGACCACCCATGATGCTGCAAAGACCCAGGGGTAGGACACATGTTAATAATGCCCTGTAGCATCCTTAGTAAAGCTGACTGAAAAGTAGGTTCCAAATTGGAGATTTTTTTGAAGGTTTATTGATCTTCATTGAACCAGAATTTGTTGTTGCAATTGTTATTTCAGGTGACCTGGATGTTCCTTGGACACTGCAGCTGCTGCTAACAATGGTATGAAATTGACAAAAATGTCAATTACACCAAGCACCTTCAGGGTCAGAAACTATGTGCTGCCAAACCACCAGGGGCTGACAAGGGAAAATAGCAATGGTATGCTTGCTATGTATCCCCAGTCAAGAGAGGGTGTGACAGGTGTGGAGTCCTGTGTAGCAATACAGAGCACTGACTAAGACCTTGGTCATTATTCTGAATTTAAGCAGCACATGAAGATGCTGACCCTCTTAAAGCCAGGACTGGATACCTAGCCTTCTTTGGGATGAGGAAGTTAGTGTCAGAAAAAAAATCTTCCCTTCATTGGAATGGAATGGGACGAATGTATTGCTGAGAGGCAGAAAGGTTTCTATTTTCCTGGTGTAACAGTGTTTCATGAAAGGGACACCTAGAAAGAGAAGAGAAAGGGAGGACAGGGTGTCAGACTAGAATGGAACTATATCAAATAATTTCCTGGGGCTGTCTCCATGGTCTGGGGTGCAACTTCCAACTAAACCATTAAACCAATTGTTTGTTCACAGACATAAGGAGGGAAGCAAGTAATTTTTTATGGTAAAAATGTGCCCCCCCCCCCTTTTTTTTTTTTTTTTTTTTTTTTTTTTTTTTTTTTTTAAGGACTCCACTATTTGCTGATAAATAAGTGCCAGATGATGTTCTCTGTTTAGAATAAGCATGAAATGTCTTCTCAGAGTGAGGCAGGAATTTTTTTTCAGGTCTCCCAGTTCAGGGAATAAAGTGCTCTAAAAAACAAAGCTACTAAATAAAAAGTGGGGGCCCCTCTCTCCCCTCATGTTTTTGAAAGAAAGTGGCCCTGCTTCTGTTTTATGCTGTACTCAATGCTATCAGCATGTGTCAGACATGATTTGAGCACACCAACTGGGCTGAGCTTCTAAGGGGCCTTAGACACTGCTCTGCCCAGTTTCCAAATCTAAATGGGGTGATGCCTAGACGACTCTGGGGCAGTTGCTGTGTACTCCAAGAAAGTAGAACTGCAGGCACCTAGGACACTTTCAGGCCAAAAAGAGAGGTACACAGGGAGTTGTAGGCACCTCAGGTTGTGAAGCTACCAAGTGGAGGGGGTTTTTTTGGACCTAACTGCCTAGTCTTCCTCATTCGTTCATTCACTCACTCAATTTATCTGCTGCCCTTTCCAACAAAGTCTCAGGTCAGCTTACATTAAGAGACAGACTAATGAATGCAAGACAAGAATGCACAAGAGGACAAAACAACTTAAAAGATAACTAGAGTATCAACATAAAACAAAGACCACTTCAACAACATCCTAGCCCATCTTTGTTGGCTAAATGCCTGCTTGAAAGGTGTTCAGGTTCAGGGTATGGTGAGCTTCAAGAGGAAGGGAGGGAGTTCCACAGTTGAGGAGCAATGCTTTTGCCAAGTGTTCTTGGTACACAGATGGTATTTGTGGGAGATTCCTGAAACCTTGGTTTGGAGCTGGCCCTTAAGAGATTCTGTTTCTTTAAAACTCACTGGGACCAAAGCTCCTAAAACAAGGCCTTTTTGAAATATTTCTACATCTATAATAAGAAAGAGGTAGTTGCTATATACATGCACACAATCATTTCCCTAATCTGTTCATTCTGTATTTTCCATATGTACAACAGTGCTCACTCATGTTGGCTGCCATGCAGCATGTGCCCAGGTCAGTTGCACACTGGTAAAATTTATATATATATATTTTTTTTATCAGTTGTTGTCCAAGCAATATGAACATACTGTCTAAGAGGCGATTAAAATCTTAGTACTTGATGTCAAATCCACCCTTTAATATAGTGCTAAAAACAACATGGTGAGTCAATGCACATTAGTAAATCAGACTAGGAAATCCAAACACTTGGCAGCAAGGGATTAAAGTCTAGCACTCTGCATATGTAAATGTGTGTATTACACACTGGAGTCTGATATAAAAAAGGAAGAGACAACAAAATAATTCACAAGTGTTTGAGCAAACAGCAAGCCATGAGTCAATTAAACACTGTTCTTCAAGCCTAAAAATTAAAATGCTCCCCCTCTGCCTGTCCTAACATTGTTTTGTTTTATTCATAGCATATATGATTCATTCTGTAACTCAGAGTGGCATTCCTGAGCTTTGGGGTGAGGAGGTCATTCCTTTGAAGACGGAAATGTCATGGTTGGATTAGCTTCTCCTAAATGCAGCTGTTAGGTTAGAAATCTCTAATGGACCTTCCCCTCTAGCCCTTTTCCTACGGAGTGTCTTTATTTTTATTTTAATGAATTTAATTTATTGTAGAAGGCACTGTGAGAATATATTTGTAGATACAAAAAAGTATTTTCATTACAGGTTGCAATGTGAAATGTCATGACCCCTTGGGGAAGATACTGCTATTCACTATTGGGATAAGGGTTGCTTTAACTATTGGCTTTAAGAATGAATACTTCAGCTATAGGGCTGGAAGAACTTGTTTTGGTCCCAAAATCTAACATAAAAATTTGGAAGTCCTTCCTGAAAACATGCAAGTTGTCATCATGTTTGACAGTAAACTTTATACATTTAGCCTTTTCTTTATTTTCCTCAATTTTTACATAGTGCTTTTTCATCTTCTACCTATTTTTGTTTCATTTTTTGTTGCATCTTGTCCTTTCTTTCATCCTTGCCTCTCCAGATTGTTTTTAGTTCATGTTCTTCATCCATATTAATCACCCAGATTCCTCTTAATAGTCCATCTTCAACATGCCTCCATATTTCTGAGCAGGGACCGGGACAACTCCTCCACTAGGATTACGGACAGGCTCAGGGTACACAACGGCATGCCTAGGGTCAGGGATGATTTAGTTAGGGAACTTCTGGAGGGGCTGGACGTGTTTAAATCAGCAGATCTGGATGCTCTTCATCCGAGGGTACTGAGGAAATTGGCAGAGGTCATAGCAGGGCCATTCATCCTGTATGAGTGCTCGTGGTGCTCTGACCAGGTACCAGAGGATTGGAAAAGGGCCAATGTGGTCCCCATTTACCAGAAGAGGAGAAAGGAGGACCCGGGTAACTATAAGCCAGTTGGTCTCACCTTGATCCTTGGGAAGACCTTCAAGAAAATTATCAAGGAGCACATCTGCAGGGGCCCAGCATGGGAGGTAATGCTCAGGGACAACCAACACAGGTTCACTGCAGATTCACTGCCTGACTAACCTTGTTTCCTTTTATGACCAGGTCACAAAATCCTTGGATGTGTGCATTGAGGTGGATGTCATCTGCCTGGACTTCAAGAAGGCCTTTGACACTGTTGCTCACCCCAAACTCATAAAAAACTAGGCAACTGCAGCAGTGATGCCTAAACAGTCAGATAGGTGGCAAATTGGCTAGATGGTTGCATCCAGAGAGTGGTAGTGGATGGGTTGTTTTCGACCTGGAGGGATGTGGGCAGTGGAGTTCCCCAGGGCTTGGTCCTCCTGCCTGTGCTACTCAACATCTTTATCAGCAACTTGGAGGTGGGCGTGGAAAGCACGCTGTCCAAATTCACTGATGACACAAAGACGTGGAGAGAAGTGGGCACACTGAAGAGGAGGGACAGAATCCAACTAGATCTAGACAGGTTACAGGGGTGGGCAGATGAGAACAGGATGGAATTCAATGTAGACAAATGCAAGGTGCTGCATCTAGGGAGAAGGAACCTGCAACGCACCTATAGGCTGGGGAACTCCCTTCTCAACAACACAGTGGCTGAAAGGGATCTTGGAGTCATTGTTGACTCCAAGATGGACATGATCCACCAATGCGAGGAAGTGGTCAGTAAGGCTAACTGCACCTTGTCGTGCACCTACAGATGCACCACAAGCAGGTCCAGGGAGGTGATCCTTCCCCTCTATGCAGCATTGGTCAGGCCACAGTTGGAGTAGTGTGTCCAGATCTGGGCGCTGCACTTCAAGAGGGATGCGGCTAACCTTGAGAGGGTCCAGAGGAGGGCCACTCGCATGATCAGGGGGCAGCAGGCCGGGCCCTACAAAGATAGACTAAAGGGCCTGAATCTATTCAGCCTCCACACAGGAAGACTGAGAGGGGACCTGGTGGCCATCTATAAACCCACCAGGAGGGACCAGTGGAAAATAGGTGAGGCTCTGTTCCCCCGGGAACCACCTGGTATAACAAGGAATAATGGCCATAAATTGATTGAGAGTAGGATCAAACTTGATATCAAGAGGCATTACTTCACAGTTAGGGCTGGCTGCCAGGCTCTGGAATGGGCTCCCAAGGGAGGTGGTGCTCTTCCCTACCTTGGGGGTCTTCAGGAGGAGGTTGGATAGATATCTGGCTGGGGTACTATGATCCCAGCACTCGTTCCTGCCCAGGACAGGGGGTCGGACTTGATGATCTGTTCAGGTCCCTTCCAACCCTAGAAACTATGAAACTATGTGCACAACTTCATCCCATTTTGTTCCCACATTATCAGAGATCCTTCTTTGCTTGCATCCTTGTCCCATGTTGTTTCTACAACTCTTGTTCGCTTGTGCAGTTCCTCTGTTTGCTTGGTACTAATTCTTATTTTACCCAATGCATGACTATTAAGTAAAATGATGTACTTCTTGTATAGGAAGGCACTTACCAAATTAATGTTACACATCTAACTACACTTAGAAGGAAAGTAAGTACTAAGAGCTAAGTACCCTGAGGGGGGTTAGGAGGACCGTGAAAATCCTACTGCAGATATTAGTTATGGAGAAAAACAGACAGGGTAGGAGAACACAAGCTCCTTAAAGAGGTGGCTCTACTGAAAACTGGGCCTCAGGCCAAAAACAGAACAGCTGCAAAGATGCCTAAATCTAAGAGAAACAGATATGGGCATGCTTCTAAAGAAGCAAATGAGGAAGGATAAAAAATAAAAATAATAAAATAAAATAAGCTGCTTTAAAGGGATATAAGTGCCAGGAAGAAAAAATTAAGGTAGGCATATTTAATTTATTAGTTTTCAAGGCCTGTAACATTAAAGATTCTGTAACTCCTCAAAAAAGCTTTAAGTTTTCTGACACATCAATGTAAAAAGGACAATTGCAGAGTGCTGCACCTAGGGCGCAAAAATATCCAGCACATTGACTGGCTGGGAAGTGACCCTCTCAGCAGCACAGAAGTGGAAAGGGATCTCAGAGTCATGGTGGACTCCAAGATGAACATGAGTCGTCAGTGTGACGAAGTCATCAAAGCTAACCGCACTTTATCACGCGTCAGTAGATGCATGGCAAATAGAAGCAAAGAGGTGATACTTCCTCTCTATACAGCATTGGTCAGACTGCAGGTGGAGTACTGTATCCAGTTTTGGGCACAGTACTTCAAGAAGGATGTTGATAGACTTGAGAGGGTCCAGAGGAGGGCCACTCGTATGCTTAGGGGCTTATAGGACAAGCCCTATGAGGAGAGACTGAGGGACCGGGACCTCTTCAGCCTCCGCAAGAGAAGGCCGAGAGCTGATCTTCTGGCTGCCTACAAACTCATTAGGGGGACGCAGCAAAGGATCAGAGATGCTCTGTTCACCAGGGTGCCTCTTGGGGTAACAAGTAACAATGGTCACAAACTGACAGAGAGCAGATTTAGACTAGATATCAGGAAAAACTTCTTCACGGTAAGGGCAGCCAAAATTTGGAATGGGCTTCCAAGGGAGGTGGTGCCCTCCCCTACCTTGGGGGTCTTTAAGAGAAGGCTGGATTGGCATCTGGCTGGGGCCATCTGACCCCAGTGCTCTTTCCTGCCTAGGCAGGGAGTCAGACTTGATGATTTGTTGAGGTCTCTTCTGACCCTAGCATCTATGAATTTATGAATACAAATTGCTATGCTATTACAAACAGTTCCTGGTGCATCAAGGTTTAGTTACAAATACACGGGTTCTTTTTTACACCAGGGGAAATGAAGTAGACAACATACTGCTAACTCCTTCCCAACAGTGAAGAAATGCTGATGTACACTCCCTCGGAAAGTACAAATATCATACACACAGAACATCAGAAGAGAATAGAAAGATACAAGTTTTAGTGCACTGAGACCCCACAGAAATGCTCAGAAAACCTCATAAGGCTGAAAAACCAAACAACTCAATCAGAAAACATTGAATAAAGGTTAAAACAAACAAACAAACAAACAAGCAAACAAAGAAATCAACCTTTGAAAAATTCAGTAAGTCATTTTGGCATCCTTGGATCATACTCTCAGTCTAAAAAGATTAATCCAATAAATATAATACACAGGACACTAGGCTGGTTTATGATCTTTTCCACAAGAGCAATTAGTGGTACATGAAGAAGAGAAAGGAAATGTGTTTACAATGAGCAATATTAGAGAGCTGCCACTGCATTATTGTGAACAGCTACACAGCTTTATATATGATGTTTATGCAAAATTTAAAGGACTATTTGCATTTTATAATTCATTTGGAGAGAGAGATAAACTTCAGATTTAAGAATTGTTTGCCTTTAATGATCATAGCAGTCTCTGATTTAGACTCTTCTGTTATGTACCTGGAAGTGCGGGACAGGTTTCTTGCTAAAAGTAACTTGCTAATTTGCCTCAGTCTCCTCAAGCACACACTACTTTATTAGGAAACTAGGTAAATTCATTCTCCATGGCCCATGTAGTTCTTTGCCCTTCTGCTGTGTCTGAGTCAAAACTTGGTAGTTGGCTGGTGATGTGGAAACTGGCATGCGGCAACAAACCCCTCTTATGTACAGGTCACCACATGTCCATTAGATGGAAAGGATTTCTGATACCTACTGAGAAGAGATGGATACAAACTGGTGAGCTATACCCTGAAACATCCAGTTCCCCATTTAGAGCTTATGTCATTTCTCTGAGTATGAGGTTTACTTTCATGATAGATAAATTATTAAATCAAATCCTTCTCTTCTAGGAGTTTGCAAAAGCAAGTTGGCAAAGGCAGGCATTCAGAAACTTAGGACATACCAGAAGAAAGTTTCACAAATAACCTTGATTCTTCCTCCCTGCATGGATTATCATATAGTCCTTAAAATTGCATGATAATACCATACAACCCAACACGTCGAATAAGATAACTTGAGACCTTCAGAAGAATTGCACAAAAACCCCTTTTTTCAGTTGAAAGGAACAAATGGTAATAAAGTAGGCTTTTGTGAAGCAGCTTCCAGAAGGGAACATAACCCCAGAATGACTGAGCTCTGGCTACAAATTTAAAGAAACAGCACATATGTCCTAACAATCTTCTCCATCTTCATTAAAGTTTTCAGAAAGATAGTATTGGGCTTTACAAAAATACAGGGTGTTTCAGAAAGAAATGACAATTTTGAAACAAAACCATTGTGTTCAATAATCATTTCCTTGACTGCATCACTTCTCTATATAGGTTTAAATCATGGGTGCGTTCGACAATGTCACCATCAGTGCTCCCCACTGCTGAATAGTTTCCCACTCATTGTACACAAATAGTTACATTTTGAAATCGCCATTACTTTCTGAAACATCACTGTGTATTTTTGAAGTTGAAAATAAATGCGAAGTCTTGACTTAACATGGTTGTTTTAACTGGCGGTCTCATCACATCTCAATTTAGTGCCAACTCCTAATAACTTTTCTGGGTGATCACTAATAAAGTCAGCATTCTGTGCTGTTGCCTGTCTATACATCACAGAAGGGTTTGCAAACCCCAATCAATCTACGTACCACTACAATGGCTGCTCGTTGCTCCTTTAAGACATGAATTTATGTTATTTAATTAGACCAAAGTAAATAATTTTTTGTCAGCTGTTGGTGTTTAGTATAGGTTAAAGGGTCTACTTTGGCGTGTGTCTGGAATGCTGGCACGCCAGATTCTGTTTCAACTGGAATTCTAAATAATTGGTGACAGCTGTAAGGCTTAGAAATAATTCCTTTTTAATGTGGGCACTGTCATCTTGATTACGTAAGATAAAGATTAGTATTTCATTTATTTAATGATGTCAACAGGATTACACATACAATGGCTTGACTAGATAAGCCCCAGTATAAAACCAAAGACATCAGAGGTTAAAAAAAAATCTATTACGTCATCTAGTGCATTCGCTTACTACTGAACTCTACCTTTTTATTACAAAAGTCCATTTTCTGAAAGCTGGAATCACATTTTGTGGTTATAGTAAGATACTAATATGACCCAGGTGAAAAGTGCTTTAAGACTATAAAACATCTTGAAGTGGTATCTAGCAGAAAAAAAAAAAAATCAAACAATTTAAGTGTATAATTGTTCCTAGGAATCAGTTTAAATTCAGGTTTGGTTTCATTTAGCTCTTTTATTCAGCCTTCTACTACACTGTGCATTGAGTACAGGTCTCGGATCAAATCCTGTCTACACAGAACTGAATACTTGGACTTCTTTATTGGCTTCCACCACAGGCTTAACTACCACCCTTCAATCAAATTCTCTGGAATACTTCTACACCAGGAGTGAGCAATTACTTTGGAGGGAGGGCCACTTAGGAATTTGGGTGAGCTGTTGTGGGCTGGGGGAGGGGAGGGGAGGGGAGGGGTGGGGAATGCTGACCAGGCCTGGCAGGGAGGGAGGTGGAATTGATACTATCCAGGCCAGGCCCGCTCGGCCTGCACCCATTGCTGGGGGCAGGGTCTCCACGTAGACTGGCTGGCAAACCTGCAGGCAGGTCATGCATGACAAGCTGGATGAAATGGGGCCTCGGATGGGTGGGGGGTAGCATCTGGGAGCAGGACGGGCAGATGGGGGCCAGGGCTGGGATGGCAGGGCGGCGATAGCTTGGGACTAAGGCCCAGGACAGAACTGTGATTTGCTTCCCGCACAGCAGGGACGTGCTGGGAGCAGATTGTGGCTCTGCCCCAGGCCCCAGCCCTGCACTGTCACCACCCTGCAGCCCCAGCTAGGGACCCTGCCTGCCAATCCTGCACCCTGATGCCACCCTTACCTGCCCGTGACCCCATCCCATCTGGCCAGCCGAGTGCATCCTGCCTGTGGGATTCCCGGCTGGTCTCCATGGAGACTCTGCCCACCTGCTCCATCTGATGCCCCCACTGGCAGAAGCAGGGTAGAAAATCCCAGGGTTGCCTGGGCAGAAGTGCCAGGTCCAGTAGCAGTGGAGACACTAGCAGCAGCTGGAAGGAGCCACTTGCAGGAGCAAATTTCAGCCACCATGCTGCCCTGCCCCTCCACGCGCTCAGTGGCGGTGGGACTGGCTGCATGCACCATGGTCGAGGCTGCCCCCTGCACTGGTACCGGGCAGGGCCAAGGGACCCACTGCAAGCAGGATAAAAACCTTTGGTGGGCTGGATGCAACCTGCAGGCCATATTTTGCCCACCCCTATTCTACATTAACATCAACTTTCTAGATATTACAATCTACATTCAGGATGCTAGTCTATGAATCACTGTATACGGCAAACCTGCTAACCATCACATACAACTCCAGAAAACCAGCAATCATTCCAGAAACACCAAAAAAGCAGTGATCTGTAGTCAGGCCCTCTGATATCATCAAATCTGCTCTAAGGAGAATACTCATGACACCCTTCTTGCTAAACTGAAAACTGACTTTATCCAGTAAGGGTGCTCCAGCAGAGAAAGAAATGGTATTTTTGAAAGAGCCACCCTAAATACCCCATAGCAACATACTACAATACAAGAAGAAAACCCAGTCGCAATATGTCCTGAATCTTTAAATTCACATTTGCCTACTAGTGTATCAAATGTTATATTCCAAATATTACCAGGCAAATGGTGCCTACAGTTTGGCTTTCAGCATGCTTGCAAAGTAGGTGTCTGGCCCCAGAAGGGCAGTTCAAAGTTAGATATCTGTGCTCCCTGTACTGCAAATGTGTTTGTGGGGAGAAACACTCTCAGCCATGCCCTACTCATCTGATCTTACTCACATGAGCTAGAGCCAGAAATGTGGCTCTGAAGCTGCTCCTCAGAGCAATCCTTTGCAGCTGCTGTGAAGCATGCCGGAGACAGTAATCTCAAAAGCAGGCAAGAGAGAGCCCCTGAGATGGCTCATCACTGTGTTTCCAGGTTTGGTGCACACAAGCTGGAGCCCGGTAAGGCACGCTTGAGAGTGTCCATCCCATGGACACACTCAAGACATGATGTAGACATAATTTTAGATTTTCCCAGGGATAATTCAGAAAGTTCAGATGCTGAGTAGGGGCCACCCGCAACAAGACAACAGGAAATCCTAAAAGCAAGGGCATGAATTCTCACCTTTTCTGCAGCTTAAGCCAGTGATTGTGAGCCAGAGTGCTGCAGCAACCTGGGATGCCTTGAGATCCTTTCAAAGATGCGATGCAATGTCAGTACTAGGTGTGCAAACATGATTCACAAGATAAACTCAGAGACTTCAAATAGGAATCCACAGCATTAAGAACATTATGACCTTTTATGATCTTTTTGAGTCATAGGCAATAAAGAATTGCTTTATTATTTTTCTGTAGTTAAAAATAAATGAAGACTAAGAGCTGGCATTTTCTGATGGATGCCCTAAGTGTAACAAGGGATGGCTTCAGCCTAAAAAGTTTGATAGCATACTGGCTTAAGAAGTCTAGTCAGGGCTCCATATGGGATGAAGCCATTATGGTGAGGAGGGAGAAGAACACAGGCCTTCTTTTTGCTGGGCAAGTACTTTAACCATCAGGCTATTATACCAAAGTAGGCAGCAGATTAAGGTGCTTCTGCGCATGCAAGAAGCTGGAACTTGAGTACTTAGGGACCCCTGTAGTCCAAAAACGTGTTGCCTCGTGAGTTTTATAGCTGTTCAAACAGGAATACACTCTGTATTGCTGGTTTATCTTTGGTGCCTAAATTCAGCCAACATCTCTTGATCCCAACAAACCTAGTTTACCAATCTGGATTTGGCCTACCATCTCAACCTATTCCTTTTTGTTGGGTATTTGAAAGCAATCATACATTTAATCATCTATAACAGAAGGTTAAGAATTTGAATGCAGTTGTGAACTGTACACGATTAGAAAAAATATATAGTCCTCCTTCCTGCTCCTCTTTCCTGCTCCCCCCCAACCCCCCCCCCCCCCCAACAACTGCACAACTAGAATGATTTAATGGCTGGAAAAAACTCTTATACAGAGAGACTGAAAAGACTGGGGTTATTTACTTTTGACTGGAGAGAGGGAACATGATAAGGGATATATACAACCACAAATGTCACAGGAAGGTAGTTTGAGGGATTTCTATACTCAACACTTAATAACAACACAAAAAAGAACACCCCCCATAGCCTCCCACCCCATGACCACACACCCTTGAACCAATAAGAATCATCAACATATAATTTCAACCTATACTTGAAAGGACTAGACATTGAGAGAAGCATACCCAGCTCCCCTGCTCCTGTTCTTCAAACATCCCCCTAACCTTGCCCAACTCATGACCAGAACCAAACTCTCAGTGGATCCACAGGCACCTCATGGAAACCAACCCTGCCTGAACAATAAATGCAAGACCTGTCAACTCATCTCTATAGCCACCGCTGTCAACACTCCCCACAACAAAATGATTAGCACCCATGGATCATACTTATATTGGTCTCAATGTGGCACACCTCATCCAGTGTATCAAATGCCCTCATGGAAAGTATGTGGATGAAACCAGAAAAAAGCTACACACCAGAATGAATGATTGTAGAAAAAAATAGGACAGAGACACTAGAACACATAAGAAAACATTTTTCACAGAAAAAATCCACTCCATCTGACCTCACAGTTCTTGTACTCAAGAGAAATTTATAAAACACCTTTATAAGAAAAGCCTGGAAACAAAAATCAATGCCTTACTGGACACTAAGAACTCAACACTGACAACAACTTTATGGCCCATAATAACCTGAAGTCAGGGAGAAAACAGGATAGAGGTGCACTTTATACATTAAATCAATCAGAGATTAGTTAGTACATTAAATCTATGATACAGTTCATCTATAAAATGCATCTCTACCCTGCCTTCTGTCCTTATAATCTATCTGATATTTGCTAATCTCTGCACTTAAGAGACTCTCCTGAATTGGTTTAAGATATTCTATTTTCTCAGGCTTTTACTGTATCCCTCCTGCCTGCTAGCTACCTGATAATTTCTCTTGCATGCTGTTTTTATTTACCTATGGAGCCCTTGTTCCATCTGCTATTTATCTTTTCTGTATCTGTTTCTTTCCCAGAGATGCGAGGAAAGCTATTGTATTACCCAAAGGCTTGTCTAAGTCTATCCCAACCATGTAGCCAGTCCAAATAAAAGATATCACACACAAATTCCTTCCCTTGGTATGTATGGACATCAAATTACATGGTATCTGGATTGCTCTCATTATTTTAAATCATCTCTAATAGATAAATATGAAGTATAGCTTTCAATATCTCACATGAGGACAACTTCCCCTCTTCCCTTGCAGCTTGCTGTGCTGCCCAGATTACGGGTCAGGAGGAAAGCATATAAGGAACCAGGAACAAGACCATATCACATATTACATCTATTGCAAATAACCCTTTATTGTTATGCAGGGATAACAGGACGGGTTTTTTTGTTAGTTTGTTTTTACTTGGGTAGGAGTGGCAGTGGTTATAGTGGGAAGGTAGCAGCAGCCAATCTTCTACCCCCTCTAAGTTGGTGCCTGGGGCTGTGCACCAGTTGCCCATCCCCAGTTACGCTACTGCCTTTGAGTCAGCAAAGCCTGGGTCAGAAGCTGAGACGTTCATCAACAATCTGAGCTCTGGGATATTTTATATCTAGGAGAACAGAATTATTTGCAAAATAGCTATTCTTAGTGTTCTTGGGACACACAACCACTTAGAAACTTCTCTTCAGAAGTCTAGGTTTCTGTCAGTTAAAAATGTTGGGTCCTCATACGTTAAATAAAAAGCTTGGAGAGCTTGCCCCTGCACATTTCACTGGAGCCCTCCCCCTCCTCATTGCCGCAGGTATGGAAAAGAGCTCTGACAAGAGAACAACAATTTCAAAACATCAGCTAAGTGATCTGAGCGTGTAAGATCTACTTGCAGATCCATTGACTTTTGAGGCAATTAACTAACCGAGGAATGTATCCTGAGACACTCATTCAAGTCCTAGAGTCCCACTGTGAATGCTCACGATGATAGGAATGAAGCAGAAACAACAGGACATCATGACCAAGATCAAGAACTGACTCCATGAACTGAGCGAGAAAAGAAACGTCTGAGAGATTTTACATGACACTGCGGGGGAGAGATCAAAACCAAACAGGCACTTCTGGACCATTTTCTTTGTGCACCATAACCAACTAGCTTTGATACAAGAGGCTTCAACTGATAAAAAGAAGAATGGCAAAAGCCTTCTGAGATGGCTATATGCAAATACTAAGAGTTTGGAGAGTGATTTGTTATCCTACATGTCTAGGCTTTGCAGGTCACCACATAGGGCCAAAAAGGAATTATTTCCCCTCATGTTCCTACAGGTGACCAGGTTCTTTTTTGACTTCCTCAGAAACTTGGTGTCAGCTACAGCAAAGGATGAAGATTTTTACCAGGGCATGCTGATGCTCTTGCTGGGACTTAAAAACCTAGAGGTTCCTGACTAAGGTCTTGCTTCTCCATTCAGGGTGAGATCTATCACCACATTTAAGATCAAGCAGGAACTCCACAGTCCGTTTGATGTGGACTGGGAGGTTAGGGACTGAAGTTACACATAAGCCAGTTGAAGTGATCAGAAACTGCTTTAAACCTGTAACAGAACAGAAGCTCAGTGAACATAAACTAGTTTCGAAATGGCTGAAACTGGTTTAAGATAAACCTGGTTGAGTGTAGTATCAGACTTAACTGATATGGGTCAAACTGGTTTATGGCACTTCTGTCTCAGACCCCTTCCTGGTTCAAGTTAAAACACAGTCTCTCAGCATCCCAGCATGCTTTGCAGCCCTGGGCTGGGCTGGGCTGGGCTGGGCTGGGCTGTCATGTCTGTTCTAGAGAGCAGGGTTGGCCCTGCCACTCTGCTCCTTAGCTGGAGCAGTGAGGGCTGGCTGACAAGGGGGTGCACAGAGCAAGCCCAGCTGGGGATGCAGCCCAGTCTGGGGGAGGGGGGGGGGGCACGTGGCGGGGAATGGGACTGCCCCCCCACAGGCGAACCCTGACTGGGGGCTGGGGCCAAAAAGGGGGTTTAAACACCCCTTCCCCCACTCAAACTTACTGTTGGCTGTGACTGTGGACTACAAACCCCAGAGGCACCAGAAAGAAGAAGTGATGAACAACCCTGCAGAGTCCTGCTGCTGTAATTTTGAACTGTAAATCCCAGAAACCTCAGGGGCAGCAGCAAGAGGAATCAAACATACAGCCCATGTTGGCTACATGCCAGAGAGCCATGCTCTAGCACCCCCTGGCTTCTGGCCTGAGCCACAGCAGGCATTGGCTGCATTTCTTGAAACAAAAGGTAAATGTCTATTCACTTCCAATTCAATTTAATTTCTGCAGTTTTAGATTAACCTGCAAAGACTAAATCAATTCAGCCTTGGGCTTTATGACTGACTGTACTTAGCCTGAGGGGTTTCACATTCCTCTGTATCAGGAGGCATGATCCTCTTCCATGGATTTCTTGAACATATTTTAACAAACTACTTTGTGGACATACAATGGCAGGACGTAGGCAGTGCCCTCATCTGCCTGCTTTAACTGTGGCAAGTTATGGCATTTCTGATGTTTCAGGCATTGTGTTTAGTGGTTGTAAGTGAGGGTAGTTCATAACAGTTTTAATAGGTTAGAGGAACACTTTTTGAGAATCATTTAGATAAGGATGATGCTGCCTTGAGCAGGAGGGTGGATCTGAAGATCTTCTAAGGTGCCTTCCAGCCCTACTTTTCTATGATTCTAAGGAGAATAAATGGGAAGAACCTTAAATATGCAATGAAAATGGACTCACCCCACAACACAGACACTTAGTAGGACACCTACAGCCTGGGATATTGGTATAGAAAAGTATAGCTTATTTAGGTAGAACAGGCAGGGAAAAAGATAAAAGTTACACTGTATATAAATAATGTGTACACATACTCTGAAGTTTAGAAAGAAATGAGAAATATATTTATTGAGTGTCTACAGTGAAGAAAAAGAGAGGAAAAAGCAGAGACCTTCTCCTTGAAACAGTCCATTAGAGACAGATATTCAGAGAAGGCTTAAACATTAAATGCCTTTTTTGCTTTGGTCTTCAGAAAGAAAAGGTTCATTCTAATCAGAGACTAAATTAATAAAAGGAAAATCTCATACTGGCCTGTATTAACAGGCATGTCATATGTAACACCTAGGAATTTCTCTGCCTTAGGTCATGGATGGGCAAAACCCCAGACCACAGGCCGGATTCAGCCCATCGAGGGATTTTATCTAGCCCGCAGTGGGTCTCTTGGCTTAATTAACCAATATAAGTAGAAGGTTAAATAGATGCTTTTTAAACAGATATTTACTTCCCTACCCAGGACCCAAGCAGGAAGGGCATGCTTGGCTGGGTGGATGAGATGGGGCTGTGGGTGGGTGGGAAGTGGCATCTAGGAGTGGGATGGGCAGGCAGGGCCAGGGCTGGGATTGCAGGGCAGTGACAGTGTGGGGCCAGGTCCAGGGCAGAGCCACGATCCATTGCCCACGTCTCTGTGATGGGCACCAGCTCCGCAGGCAGGGGCGTGTGGGGAACGGATCGCAGCTCTGCCCTGAGCCTCAGCCCTGCATTTTCACCACCCCGTGATCCCAGCCCCGGACCCAGCCCTGCCCACCGATCTCACTCCTAGACGCTGCTCTCCACCTACCCACAGCCCCATCCATCTGCCTGGCTATGCGTGCCCTGCCACATGGGTCCTGGGTTGGTCTCCATGGAGACCCCCAGGATCGCTGGGAAGTGACTGCATGGGAGCCACTTCGGGAGTTTTGGTGATCTGGTGTGGGCTGGAGGGGCAGGGAGGGGTGCTGACCTGGCCTGTGACAGCTCAGCAAAACTCCTCAAGTGGCCACCCAGCCCAAAGAATTGCCCACTCCTGCCTTAGGTACAGCAGTCATAATTGTTAAAACAATCATTTCTTTTTCAGCTATTCTAGATGAATTAGAAAGATTAAGTACTGCATAACAACAGTCCTGACATTAAATTAAACTATCTTGGTAAACTTTTAGTTAACAAATTGGTTTCCTGAATACAATTAACTCATCTAAAAACAGAAGCCAGCCTGCTTCTCAAAGACACTATTCCCTGTGCCTTAGCTGCTAGTCTAAACAAGCATCACAGCTGCACTCTCCAAGGGAACTGTAAGCAACACGTGGAAAGTGCTGTAAGCTGCCACACAGGCAGTCTGTCAGGATGCAAAGCAAGACAAGTGTTAAATTTCATTAATATCAATTACTGCTACTTGCAAGAAAGCTTTTAAAATAGATGGAAATTGCTTTGCTGCAAAAACAAAGCTGTTAAAATATTCCACCGCGACAGCCTTGGAGGTTTGAACTCACTGGGGCTTAAAAATAACTTTAAAACTCTAGTTCTGAGAAGGTCAATTAAAAATAAAAGAATCAGCATTTAAAAGTAGTTGCTTTGAGGAAAAAAAAATACACTGCACAGATACCCCTGGAGAAACACATTCAGTAAAGGTGAGGTCAAACAAAACACCAGCTCTAAACTTTGTGCTGAACCAGGGCTACATGGGTGGCACGCGGCTCCCATGGATTCCCACCCCCTCCTGTCCTCCCCTTCAGGCGACCCCCACAGGCAGCCGGTGCCTTCCCCCACCCCTGCAGACAGCATTGGTGGTATGTGAACCGCTCCTGAATCCTTCCCCACTGCACAGCAGGGGAAGCAGCAACTGCAGAGGCCATCGAGTTGCCAGTTGCCAGCTGTGAGCGAAACTAAAAATCTTGGGTTTGAACACTACCGGAGGTGTAGGTTGAAAATCTAGATTTGAACTATCTCAAACATCAGAACATTCACATTCTGTCCAGAAGAGAGACATGTATGAACTAAGAACTCTATCTGAATGGACTATTTTAAGTCAAGCTCATCTCTCTCCATAATATCCCTGGTCAATTGTGAAGCTTATGAGGTGAGGGGAACTCATTCCTATTTGCTGCCAGTTAGACTTGCTAACTTGGGTCCAAGTGACAGGATGCTTAGGCTTTGCAACACCCAAGTATCTTTGTGCAGCTGGACACACTGAGGACTATTTTCAAGCCCCAAAGTTGTTTAATGGTACTTAACTACTTCTAAAGTTGTTTAATGATACTTAACAACATTATTAACGTGTCCTATACTGCGTACACAATAAGAAGAAGAAATTGCCACAGGGACTTCTGAAGGAAGGGGTCTGAGACTTGCTGACTGTAGAGTTAGGTGGTGGCAGAGTAGCCAGCTGTTTTGAAGATGGCCGTAGCACCTAAAAGGCAGACAATGATGCCTCAAGAGGAACACAGGATCTATCTCCTTTGAGAATCTGGCCCTGTTCCAACTCCTTTCAATACCACCATATTATCTGAGAATACAGGCAGTCCTCGACTTACAACGTTTTGCACTTGCAACGTTTATAAATTGACACCCTGTTTCAACTTTCTGATGTCAGTTTCAACTTTACAACGCTTGATCCGGTGCGACGCCACACCAGCGAACACGTTTGCTGTGTCGCCCATCTTCCTGGAGAACATCTGTCCAAATTTCCTTGGACGGTTTCTTTAGAAAAGCAGACAAGACTCCAAGAAAAACCTGCAGCCAGGACTCCTGAGAAGACTCCAGCCAAGAGCCCTTCAAAAAGTCCAACCAAAAGCTCTTAAAAAACTCCAACAAAGTCACCTCAAATAAGTCCTTCTAAATCAATATGATTGCAATTTACAATCTAAATACATTAATGTAACTATATTACTCATCTATAATTGATAGAGTACAAAATTCTGGGGTATTTTTGGTGAAAATAGGGTATCAGGCCTTGGTTCAGGAAGCAATCCCCCATTTATAACATTGTTTCTTATGAGAAAATTGGATCCGAGTTACAACGTTTCAACTTAAGGTGCGGTTTTCAGGAACCAATTGTGTCGTAAGTCTGAGGACTGCCTGTACTGTCCTTGTACAGTGCCTATAATAAACCATGTTCCATTCTCATACTATTATCATTCTCATACATGCTCAAACATACATAGGAAAATCTGTTAGGTCCACAATGGTAATACTGAATTTTCCAAGATAAGGGATGAGGAGCACAAGGTACTATCAACTGAATTTTCACCCTCTGTTCATACAGCATTGTTTCAAAATTCATTATTTCTAGAGTATTTTTCAGCCAAAATTGCTGAGTCTTAATAGGGCTGAAACAAAATACTGTTGAGGCCATTACCCACAATATGTTTACAATAATCCCTTTTTAGGATTGTAACAAAGATTTGAAATATTTCGTAATTGAAACTTTAATTATGGTGATAAGTACATAAAGTTCATTGCATTTATGAAAATAAACTTGAGTTAGTGTAAGTACTACTTAAAAAACATCTCAGAGACGTTTTCAGAAGGAATGCTTGTAACAGAACAATATAGGATGTTCCAATATGAAGATGTGCGTTTTAAGCCCTGAACCAAGCAGGCCGAGTCATATGTCCTCAGAACAATGATTCAATGTGTTAGAGATATTTAGAAAAAATCCAAGATGCTTTCACAATGAATGACTGACAACTAATCATATACTGGGTTAAACAAGATTCTATGGCGCAGATTCAAAAAGGGATTCATGCCCTGTGATTGTTTTTTAATCATAATTTGCACACTTTTCCCTACGGTTAGATTCAAAAGAGACCTACGTAAGTGTCCACGCGCACATGAAGGCCTAAGTGTTTCAGCACAGATCTATACATTCTACTGCTTAAGCAAGAACAGACCTAAGCATTGAAAAGCATAGCTGTTACATACAGAACCGTAGAAAAAGAAAGCTAGACCAGACTTCCAGAAGTGAGCGAGTGAACAGGGACAGCAAACAAAGCACTTAGTAAGCAGTTCAGTTGGAGCAAGAGGTCAGTTTGCCACCCCTCTCCTTAAAGGGGAGAGTTTAAGGTAAGCTCTTTAATTAAGAGTAGGTAACCTGTGTATATTTAGCGTAACTAGCTAAAAGTCAGAAGTTAAACCAACACTTAAGCCCCTTACTTAACTAGAGTCCTGAGTGAGGTGGAGTTTGCTAAAGAATTTGTCTGGAAACTCTCTCACCTTCCTTTTCTCTAGGCTTGGTAAGAGGAAGCAAGAAAAAGGGAACCTTTAGGGACCAAGAAGCAGCAAACAGGTCAACTTACAGGGGAGTTAGCTAAGGAAGGCCTGCTCGGAAAAAGAGGGGCAAGCAGAGTGAGGTGGCAGATTAAGAGACGCAGAGAAATGGCTGGACATCACAATGCCAGAGCCACTGCCACTCTCAGCTTTTCCTTTGCTTGCATCTTTCGCTGTCCAAGCAAGACTGCTCACCGTTGAGCCTTCCACTGAGATCCTGGTTTGACACCATGGAGACTGTGGCTTGCAGGTTCCTTCCAGTGATGGCCAGGTGCCCAAGATGTCAGCAGGGCAGTGCTGGAGATGTGAGTGGTGCCTCCTAGTTCTGTCCCCTCAGGGACCAGGCAAGAAAACTACAGGAGGAGGTGGCAAGGCTCCAAAGCATCCTCCACCATGAGGACTTAATCAATTCAATGCTGAAGGAGACCTCTAGGACTGTGGAAGGAGGAGTTAAAATATAAAATGTGCTGGTAGGGGTATGCAGGCAGCGAGTAAATCTAGAAGGGGGTAGTCAATAAGAAAAAAGTTGAAAAACCTCTGCTCTAGGTGCTTTGAAATGGATTCTTCCATTATATACTCCAATTTCTTTCTGGTTACCAAGATTAGATTGACCAGTCAGTAATTCCCTAGACCCTCGTTACTCTCATCGCTGAAGATGGGCACTGTATTTGCTCTTTTCAGTCATTTGGGACCTCATTTGAAAGCTATAATTTCTCAAAGATAATCTGCAATTACCTCAACCAATTCCTTAATACTCTCCTCCAGTCCTGCTGACTTGATAACATCTAGCTTGCTTCTCTAACTTGTTCTTTCCCTAGTCTAAGATGAGTAGCTCCTTCTTCATCCTTGCTGTTCTTGTTATACAATAGTTGACCTAAGGACCTACATTTTCCTTGGTCTTCCTTTTACCTCAAAAAGCATTTTATAAATAAAGTAATGTTCCTTGCTAACTGTATCTCAATACTGCTTTTCTATCTACATACCTTTATTGTAATAGTTTGTAATTTGGCCAAGTGTCTACTTTCTGTGAGAATCCGTTTTAAATTTCAGGTCATGAAGAGTTTGCTGTTTACTAGGCCTGTGCAAATAGGGAGGTATTTGATTCGGATTTGGCAAATTCGGAGAACAGTGATTCTAATCGGTGATTCGAATCACTGTCCCCATTCGATTTGGTCAAATCAGAATTGGAGATTTGGCGCCGATTCAGACTGGCCAGGGAGAAGCAGACACATCTGGGTGGCTGTAGGTTCTCCTATGGCTTCTCCAGCTGTGCCTGCCTCTCCGCGGGCAGGGGGAGCTGTGGGAGAAATCCCCATGGCTGCCCCACCTGGCACCAGCCTAGTCATAGAATCATAGAAGTAGGGTCAGAAGGGACCTTGTAGATCTTCAAGTCCGACCCCCTGCCTGGGCAGGAGGGAAACTGGGCTCAAGTGACCCCAGACAGGTGGGCATCGAGCTGCTTCTTAAAGACCCCCAGGGTAGGAGCCAGCACCACTTCCCTTGGAAGTTGGTTCCAGATCCTAGCCGCCCTGACTGTGAAGTAGTTCTTATGGATGTCTAATCTAAACCTACCCTCCAACAACTTGTGGCCGTTATTCCTTGTTATCCCAGGGGGCGCCAGGGGAAACAAGGTCTCCCCCAAACCCTTCTGGTCCCCCCTAGTGAGTTTATAGACGGTCACAAGGTCCCCCCTCAGCCTTCTCTTGTGAAGGCTGAACAGGTTCAGGTCCCGTAGCCTCTCATTGTAGGGTCTGCCCTGCTGTCCCCAGATCATGCGGGTGGCCCTCCTCTGGACCCTCTCAATGTTGTCCACATCCCTCTTGAAGTGGGGTGCCCAGAACTGGACATAGTACTGCAGCTGTGGCCTGACCAGTGTCACGTAGAGGGGGAGGATCACCTCCTTGGCCCTACTTGAGATGCACCTGTGGATGTACGATAGGGTCCGGTTAGCCCTGCCGGCCGTGACCTCGCATTGTCAGCCCATGTTCATCTTGGAGTCAATGATGACTCCAAGATCCCTATCTGCCTCTGTGCTCTCAGGAAGGGAGTTTCCCAGTTTCCCACCTCATAAGCGTGCTGACGGTTACTACTGCCCAAGTGCAGCACCCTGTACTTGTCCGTATTGAAACGCATCCTGTTTTTGTTAGCCCACCCTTGCAACCTATCCAGGTCTTTCTGCAGTCTTTCCCTCCCTACTAGCATGCCCACCTCACCCCAAATTTTGGTATCATCAGCAAATTTGAACAGGTTGCTTTTCACCCCGTCATCCAAATCGCTGATAAAGAAATTGAACAGTGCGGGCCCAAGGACCGAGCCCTGGGGGACTCCGCTGCCCACTTCCCCCCAGGTCAAATATGACCTGTCCACCACCACTCTCTGAGTACTACCCTTCAGCCAATTAGCAATCCATCTGACCGTGTAGACATCGATGCCACAGTTGCCTAGTTTTTTTAATGAGGATGGGGTGGGAGACAGTATCAAAGGCCTTGCTGAAGTCCAGAAAGACTACATCCATGGTGCCACCTGCATCCAATGCTTTTGTGACCTGATCGTAAAAGGCAATCAGGTTGGTCTGACATGACCTGCCCCTAACAAAACCGTTCTGGTTGCCCTTGAGCATCATCCCCGATGCCGGCCCATCACAGATACGCTCCTTGATGATCTTCTCAAAGAGTTTCCCCAGGATTGAGGTAAGACTGATGGGCCTATAGTTGCCCGGGTCCTCCCTCCTCCCTTTCTTAAAGATGGGGACCACATTGGATGGCACTTAAAAAAAAAATGCCCCGCACTCATTAGCTGTAGCAGTGGCTGTGGGGGCTCTGGCACTCTTCCCCAACCCCACTTCCCAATCTTGCCCTCCTGCCCAGCCCAGCCCTGCCCTGATGACCCCCTGGCCTGGCCCCAGCATCCCAGCAATTTAATTAAAAAAAGCCCACACTCACTGACTCTGGCAGCAGGGATCGGGGACTCTGAGGGCTCATGGAATAGCCCCCTCATGCAGCACATGGCAGTGGAGGGCAGCAGGGATCACACCCCTGCCTGGCACCTGTGACAGCTGCCTCATGGCGCAGAAGCAGCAACGCTTGGCAGGGTGCTGCACACTCTCTGGGAGCTGGGGTGGCTCCATGTGTCAGCTGGAGCTTGGCACCACTCAGCCCCAGCAGCCCCAGCTCCCAGACAGCACACGGTGCCCTGCTGACCTGTGCCATGAGGCAGCTATGATGCAGGCAATCCCTGGTGCCCTGCACTGTGCAGGGGGGCTCTGCCATGAACCCTCAGAGGCCCCGATCCCTGCTGCTGCAGCAGGGCTTTTTTTTTTTTTTAATTAAATTGCTGGGATGCTGAGGCCAAGCGAGGGGGCTATCAGGGACAGGGCAGGGATATCGGGGAGCAGGGGCTGCATGGGGGGGGCTCTGCTATGTGGTCCCAGAACCCCCACAGCCACTGCTACTGCTGGTGAGTGTGGGGTTTGTTTTGTTTTTGTTCCCAGACTGCTGGGACCAGGTGGTCCCAGAGCCCCCGCTACAGCTAGTGATTGTGGGGCTTTTTTTTGTTTGTTTGTTTAAATGCTGGGGCCAGGCGGGGGAGCCACGGGGACTTCTTCCATGGCTTCACCTGCCTGGGGAGAGGCAGAAACAGCTAGAGGAGCCACAGGAGAACCTGCAGCCACGACCCTGCCTGCCTCTCCCTCAGCCGATCCAAATTGCCAAATCTCTCCGAATCTTTTCTGAATCAATTCAGAGGCTTCGGATTCAATTTGGACCTTTTAATAGGTCTCCCAGTTCAATTTGGATTCAGAGATTCAGCCGCCGAATCAGGCTGAATCTCTTCCAAATCAAATCGGTGACCGAAGCTTTGCACAACGCTACTGTTTACCCAGGGCCATTTCTTGCTGTGCTTCCTATTCTTCCTTTGCATCAGGTAGCAGACCCTCAACATTGTAGTTTTAGGAGTACAATCAGTTCTCTTGTACTTCTTTCCCCCTTAGACTTGTTCCCCAAGGGATCCTACTCACTAGTTCTCAAAGCTTGTTAAAGTCTGGTTTTCTGAAGTCCAATACTGTACGCATATTCTGTTGCTCTCTTTCCTCAGAATCATGGATGTAACATTTTGTGACCAGTCTCTGAAGAAGATGCCTTTTGCTTTTAAGGGGTGTTGGTTGTAGCTGTGTTGGTCTAAGGATATAAGCAAAAAAGGTTCTTTGGGTAAATGTGATATCTTTTATTAGACCAACTGAATAGTTGAAAAAAAATGTTCTTTACAAGCTTTTGGGTACAAACACCCTTCTTCATGCAGAGGGAGAATCTGTTATATTACCACAAATTTATGTTTACATATGGGAGGCCTGTTGGCCTGATGACTGATGACTAGGGCCAAATACACAGCTCCTAACCGCCCCTAATATCATGGATGCCATTTGACGCATGGGACAAAATCTCCTACAACTCCCCCGGCCCCTTTGCTGGCCCAAAACTTGGCCTCTGACCCAAAACTTGGCCTCTGGCCCCACTGTGGGCCTTGGCCTTCTGGCCCCTTCTCTGGGCCATACTATTCTGCCCTTCAATAGGCCACTCTCTCCAGTCAGGCCCTACTTTACAAAGCCCTTCGGGTCCCAGCCAGGCCCTACTCTGTGTGGCCCTTCAGGCTCACTGCCTCACACTGGGTCACACACTGGCCCTTTCTCTGATCCCTTACTCTGGGCCTTATGCCCACTGAACCTCAAGCCCCATAGAGTGGGCCTTGGTCCTCTCGGGGACCCCCCATTGTCCTGCCAGCATTACTGCTGGATGTTTTTCTCTCAGGGTATGCTCCCCTAGACTTTTCCCCCCATGGGATCACCCATAAGGCAGTGTGGGCTAGGGCTTTCTGGCATCCCTTCCTTACCTTTCACTGGGTGTGGCAGGTGTGGCATTTCCTGGAGACTACCCCACCACAGGCAGCCCCACCACACCATTCAACCCCAGCAGGGTGCGTTTTCAGGTCCTACCCAGGACCACAAGGAGTCTCTTCCATCTCCATAGTTCCCACCCTAACCTCCAGGTGATACCAGAGTGATAGTCTTCAGGTTGGGCAATGTTAATCCTTTGGCTCCCCAGTTGCAACTGCCAGCCCTGCTCCCTGGGTCTGGGCTTATACTCTGACTGTCCAGCACTCCTGCAATCAGCCTAACTGGGCCTGAGCCCACCTGCCAGCTACTCCACAGCCTGCTGGCTCCTCTTAAATAGGGTTACTATATTTCCAGTATCAAAAAAGAGAACACCTATGAGAAGGAAAGCAGGGGCAGGGGGGAGGAAAGGGAGAAGGAGTATGATTGTGTAGGGGAGGGGGCAGTGATATGCCCATGCCCTGCCTCTGCCCCTCACTCCTGACTGACTGTACCCTGCAGCCACCCCCCAGCCCTGATGGTGCTGCTCACTCCCAACCAGCAATTCCCCCTGCCCCACCAGCCCTGCCAATACCCATCACTCCCAATCCACAGCCCCTCTGTACTCCCAGCCCTGCTGCCCACTCAGCTCGCATGCATGTGCATGCATACACACACACACACACACACACGCACGTTCTCTCTCTCTGTTTCTTTTACCTGCAAGCAGCTGCTGGGGCCCATGCACAAAGCACGTGATCCCCCGACAGAAAACTCAGATGTACAGTAACCCTACTCTTAAAGTGGCAGTGCTTAAAGTGCTTAAAGTGTCTCCATTCAAAGTTTGGATCCAAGATGGAAGACTCATTTTGGAATTCCACTTATAGGTACTCACCTAAAATTTAGGCAAGATAGAGCACAGAAGCACTGTGGCCAGGTTGCCTTATTGAATCTAGACCTAGACCAAAAGTTGGGGATTCAGTTATAATCAGCTGAACATTAAAATAGAGTTACATTTTGCCTGTCTCTGGAGGGAGTGTAATAGAGGGACAGAGATGGGGAAATAGAATTACAGTCCTCAAGAGACCATAAGTGTTGCTTTCTAATTATCCCTCCTAGATTAACTGTGCTCCATGGGGATGCAAAAGAGCAAAGTTAGGTGAAAGCATAGTGTTTTTCTGCTTCTTCTAGTTATGCATGTGTACAAAGTACCTGGAACCCTTTAAAAGGCTGTGAAAGAGCACTGAAAAGCACCATGCTGTACTCTACAGAATCTAAACAACCATGGTGACAACAGACTGAGTCATTGTTTTTCTGAGAAGCTAGATTACTTTGTGCATGTAGTGACTAGCAACAAGAATTTCTTCTATTTCTGGAGGCTTATCAGTTCAAAACAGAGAAAGAAAAAGACCTGGCTGCATTAGTAAACCACAGGATGACCATAGGCCACCAAAGTGATACAGCTGTGAAAAAGGCAAATGCAACTTTAGGATTTATTAAGTGAGGTATTTCCAATAGAGTGGAACATATTAATGGGATTGGGACATATTAATGTCTTAGGCCTGGTAGTGGCTTACCACTACACATCAGGAGAGTACATCAAGAACTCGGTAAACAGCTGTTCCCCAGGGCACCCCTGGGGAGCAATGGATACAAACTTCTGGAAGACTCCGCTTCAGGTTCAATTCCAGGAAAAACTCCTTCACAGTCAGGATGTCAAGATTGTGGAATAAACTCCCTCCTGTGGTGGTGCAGTCACCCACCGTGGACATCTTCAAAAGGAGATTGGACAGTCACCTCGCTGGGGTCACTTGACCCCAGTTATCTTGTCCTGCCTAGTGCAGGGGGACTGAACCGGATGATCTACAAAGTCCCTTCCAGCCCCTAACAATCTATGAAACTCCAAGTGGCTACTGCTTATATCCATACTCTGGGAAATCATGTTAAAAAGATTAATTAAAATATGAACAGGTTCAGAAAGGGGCCACTAGGATGAAGGGTAAAAGGCAGAACCCACCTTATGAAAGAAGACTGAGAGACAGAATACATTAGAGACTGCAGTGCAATGCAGAGACATCTGAGCTAATGGGAACTGGCGTAGCTATGGCAGCAGAGAGATCCATGCAGGCCAATTCACCCTGCCAAGAAGCAGAGTAAATTAAGCAGAGACCCATGCTGGCACTGTGAGACTGCTTCCCGTTCAAAAGCAAGTTAGTTTTAAGATAGCCAGGCTTATACAGAGCTGCATACTGCTTCACTCTGCCAGTAATGCTGTTAGGGTCTGTCCTTTAAAAGTTTGACCTGTTTCCTACAATAGTGAAACACAAGAGAAAATAAGATAGAGAGCTTTTTATAAATGCATCAAGAAAGTAAGCACCAGTTGTAAAAAAGAAATATTTTAGTTAAAGGACAATATTGGCTCAAGGACAAATGGGTATGAACTGGCCCTGAATAAAATATAGACTGGAAATGAGATGGTTTCTAACCAGAGGACTGAGATTCTAGACATCTTTTAACAGGAGTTGCAGGGACATAAAAACCCAACAACAAACAACTAAGTTTAAGATGGAGCTTGATGAATTCATGAAAGAGTTTAAAATATGGCTGCCTGCTATAGATGGAATTGATGACTTGTCCTAGGAGATCTCTTACTGTCCTATGTTCTGCCTTAAAAATCAGATCTACCCAGATCAGGCACAAAGCAACAATCCTCAGAGTGAAAAATCCTGCATTTTCTTCTTCCAGAGCATTGCTTCCCAAAACATATCTATTTTTTAAATAGCTGCAGAAGCACAATCAGCATTTTTTAAAATCACCCCAGTAGGCTACACACATTATCCACAAGAATTAAAAGTTTCTGATATAGAAAAGTTGGATCAAAATGGTCTTACAAATGCAATCCTGAATCTTTTCCAGATTTCTTCTTGTGCTTCTTGAGAAGCGTTGCAGGTCTGCACTGTCACCACTGCAGGTCTCTGTCAAAATGGCACCATCTAACCTACAGTTATTATCCCCGTTCATCTTTGAGTCAACTATGACTCCGAGACTGTTTTCTGTTGCTGTGCTGCCCAGAAAGTCATTTTCCAATTTGTATGCGGATTGGTGATTCCTTCTCCCCAGGTGCAGTACTCTGCACTTATCTTTGTTAAACTGCATCCTATTTTGTTCTACTCACTTTTCCAGCCTGTCCGAATCCACCTGAATCTGTTCCCTATCCTCCAGTGTGTCTACATTGCCCCGTAAGTTGCTGTCATCCACGAATTTGGACAGTGTGCTCACCATACCCTTGCCTAAATCACCAATGAAGATACTGAACAGCACTGGCCCGAGGACCGAGCCTTGGGGGAAGCCATTGCCCACATCTTTCCTGGTTGAAACCGAACCATCCACCATCACTCTCTGGGTACATCCCAGCAGCCAATTTGCCATCCACCTGACCGTGTGGTCATCTAAGTCGCAACCGCTTAGTTTTTTTTTTTAATGAGAATGGAATGTGACGCCGTATCAAAGGCTTTTTTAAAATCCAAGTATAAGACATCCACCTCGACTCCTGCATCTAAACAGTTTGTGAACTGGCCGTAAAAAGAAACAAGGTTTGTCAGGCAGGATCTACCTGCTATGAATCCATGCTGGTTGCCCTTCAGCATTATTTTTCCTGTTGGACTCCCACAAATGTAGTCCTTAAATTTTTCGAAGGTTTTCCCAAGGATAGAGGTGAGACTAACTGGCCTAGAATTACCCGGATCCTCCTTCCTCCCCTTTTTGAAAACAGGGACCACATTGGCCCTTTTTCAGTTCTCTGGGACATGTCCCGAGAGCCATGAGTGCTCAAACAGTCTTGCCAGTGGTTCTGCTACGACACTGGATAATTCTCTCAGCACCCTAGGCTAAAGATCATCTGGGCCTGCTGACCTGAACACATCAAGTCCCTCCAAGCGCTCTTCAGTAGCTCAGTGCTAACCACTGGTGGGCTGGGGTCCCTCTTATGCCTATGCATAGTCCAATTTGGAGATATGTCTTTGTCCACGTTCAGAAATACTGATGCAAAAAACTCGTTAAAGAGCTCACATTCGTCCCTCCTATCTGTCATTAATTGTGCTACTTGGGGGCATACGCATTGTTTGACTGCGGTTACAAATCAGAGAATGAGGGTTTGTGTACTCTATGTTGTGTACGCTTTCAGTAACTGCACCGCATCCTTGTACATTTGGTCTTAGATCATTCCAGTTCAGTAAATAAGGTAGATAAAACGTAGCTCGTATGTTTTGTATTCTAATCACATGGCATGCTGTTAGCTAAACAGACAACAAATGATGATACAAAGTTACTGACTCATAGCCATAAATATTTTTCTCAGTCAGGGATATGAGCTGTTTGGAGTAGAAACTACTACTTTTTCTATTGCACTATATATTTATAGCAATATATTAATTCATTTTACAACAACAAAAACACAAATTTATTTATTCTGACTGGCTGCTATTAGCCAAACATGGGACAAAGGTTTGCATAATGACTTTAAATTATTTCTCAGAACTATACAGTGATTATATAAAACTCAAGTTTTACTGATCACAGTTAATCCCTTTTTCCTGACTATTACTATTTCCATTAATACACTGTGACAGGGGGGCCGTCTCAAGGCCAGATCACAATGTCAGCCCACCCGCCTTTCTCGCCTTAATGGTAATCACTAAGAGATGTCACTAAGGCAGGAGGCTGCCCATTGTTCGCCCTGGTGACAAAGGCATTACACACAACTCTGACTTCCCCTTATCATGTCCCATGCCTCGCAGATGACAACCTAAGTTGATGAATAACTCTGTCCTAAGGCCGAGCCAAATTCTGCCCCTTGTAGGGCCTCTAACATTCAGCGCATGCACTCTGCCCTCCACCAGGCCTCTTTCACACCACCTCTCACAGGGCCTCTCGTACTCTGCCCGTACTCCGCCTCTCACATACTGTCCACTTCCCAGATCACTCTCAACCTGCCTCACTCAACACAGCACTTCAGGTCCCCCTTGGGCCCTACTGTACATGGCACTTCAGGCTTCACTACTCTGTCCAGCTGGGGTGCACACAGCACTTCAGGCTGTCCTCTTACAAACTTACTCTATATGACCCATGGCCTTATGCCATACTCCAGGCTGAACTCAGCTGCTGGCCCCTCTCATGAACAGCACTTTGGGCCACCATCACACCCCTACTCAATGCGGACCGTTGCATACTTCTGCCCCTTCACTGGGGCTGCACTCTCTCTACGTCCCCACTGGGGCCACCGGGGTCTTTCACCATATGGTGCTCAGGTGCTTCTCTCTCTGTGTGCCTGGCCCCTCTAACACTGCGTTATTGCTCCCTATGTGCTCAGATGCCTCTCACTGGATGGGCCCGGTCCCATGCCATTAGGGTCTTTCACCCTATGGGCTCAGATGCCTCTCTTCAGTTTGTGCCTGACCCCATGCCTGTCCCTACCTTGGGGTAACCCACCAGGATGTGGGGGCTGGGGTTTTAAGGCACCTTTACCCACCTTTCACCAAGGAGGTAACTGGCCTGGCATTTCTGGGGGACGGTTCTGCCACGAACAGCCCCACTAGGCCACCCTTCCCTGGCAGGGTGCAGTTTTCAGTCATACCCAGGACCAGGTGCCTCCTGCCATCCCCATAGCTCCTGCCCTTACCTCCAAGATGTTTTGAGCAGCAGCTGAGTCAGATGTTGCCTCCTCAGCTACTAGCAGCAAACTACTGCCCCAGCTCTTACGATCTGGGTTAAAATGGAGGCTGCTCTACCATCTCCGCCAATCCCAGGGCCCCCCTGGGGTCATGTGACCCTTATTAAGGCTAGCCCACACCTGCAAGCTATCTTGCTGTCTGCTCTCAAACCTTAAAGTGACAGTCACCAAGGGTTTCCCAACCATCCACCCTGGCCTTATTACCAGTCTCCATGCATCTCTGCCCAGGAGAAACCAAGGAATAATGAACAGAGAAAAAATGCTTTGAAAGTATATTGTATTTTAAAGCTATTTTTATTCTACCCATCATCTTTAATCTAGACAATCATAATAAATATAGGCTGACTTTAATATAGGAGCATGCAAGAAGTACTGCATAGTACTGCTTGTATGTTGTATGATACGCAAGGAACAATCCTTCCTCTACCTTCTGACTAGGTATTTAAAATCTCTAAAATTGTTCCTGTTGCAATGCAAAGGGTGAGAAGTTACTGCTTTTTTTTTCACCCTGATATAAATACTTATTCTGTTGAGGATCAAAGAATATATTTATTTTCATGTAAGTCCATTTGTGGGTCCCTAGCAGTTAAACCTAGGGAGTCCAGAGTGCTTGGTCTTTCCTCTGAAGTGGAAACCAGAAGTCCCCCGCTGGGATGTGAAAAGAAATCTTTGAACCCCTTTGGAGAGACTTGATATTTATGACCCACCGTCTTTAATGTTGTCATACTTGAAGCAGAGGTTTACCAGAGTTCTTTAGCAGGATTAATCCATAACACACATCACCAGCCAGTTGGGAGAAACCTGATGCAAAGCATCACAAAGCTTATGCATGCTCTTGCACCACCTCAAAAGGAATCTGTTAAAGAGTAATTTTTTTTTAAGAAAGTCCTGAAAAGCCTTGAATGTGTATCCTGTAAAGAAGTGGATAGAGCAACAGCAAAAGGACATCAACCCTTTCAGTGGAATAGGCCAGGTCACAACCTCCCCGAGCTTCCTCCTCATCTTCCAGCACAGTTACCTAGTTTGATCTCTTGAGAAACAGGTGAATCTGAAGTATGGCCTGGCTTTGAAGACTGCTCCAAGGTGAGGGTCTAATTTCTGGCGTTGATCTAAAGGAATGTGGAGCTGGAAGCATCTGAGATCTCCTTATCAATAAGAGCCACAAAAATATGTCAAGCTCCAGAGAAGCCCGAGACCTATGTTAAGCAGGAGTTCTTTTCCCTTTTTCTCAGGGTCAGGCTCAGAGGAGGAAGCGGAAACCTAGAAAATGGTGACCCACTGTCATGACAAAGTAAACAGCAGAAAAGAATCTCCCCATTGTAGGTTTCAAATCTCCAGAGTAGCAGGTGCTCCCAGAACCTCTTTGAGAGTTACCCAATACCACCAATGAAGCTCAGACACAGATCTTTATAACTGGTGAACTGAACCAATTTCAGTGTTCAAACTCTGCGGAAAATGTAAAGCAGACAATGTAACAATAGGGAATATAACCAAAGTACCATTGTCAAGTCCACTGCTACCAAATTAATTAAGAAACAATAGCAGTGCCTTGGAACACAGTATCGACCAACTGGTACCAAATTGTATGGAAGTCACTAGTACCCATGAGCCTAACAGGTGAGGACTTCAGGAATGCTCCTGTGGTTGAACAATCATGTGTTGAGTCAGATGGACATGATACTGGTCTCACTTAGGAGCAGTCAACCTAGTAGCCTGGGTATGATGTCATTTCTGTTTTCTTTCACAGCTTGGAGCCAAGGATTATATTATCTTCTGTGTCAGGTAGCAGGGATCTGATTGACCCAAAGAAGCACGAGACAATTTCTGAATCCTTCAGAGCAGGCCTTTCAGATGCAGAAAAGCGGCTAAAATGCATCTTGTTTTGTGCCACTGGTAGCAGAGATTTTAAAAGACTGGTTTTAATTGAAGAACATTCTCTTCCAGTCCACAATGAAGGTCAGACACGGGTGAAGACTTCACCTGTTTTATACATATATATCTCACCAATGCAGTGAAGCAGCAGAAAGGTAACATTTTACTCTGACTCACTACCAAGAGTGGTGACAAGGAAGTGAACATTGCATGGGTTGTGCTGCCCTTTACGCAGTTGGTTCCAACAGCGATGCCCTTGGGAAGTGAGGAGTGAAAGCAAGAGTCATGCACAGCCTCCAGCTAACACTGTTAGTTGAACAAATCCAGCTTGTGTACCCTGGACTGGAAACACCCCTGTGGGGATCGCGTGGAGAAATTATCAGTGAATTAACAGTACCAGCCCTGTTGTGCAGAGGAGGAAACTAACAACATCTATTGAACCAATTTCCAGAGCCAAAAAGAATCAGTGAGGGCAAGGACTGCAGCAGTGTCATTCTTGGCCTTAGCACAGAGCTAGCTCCAGTAGGCCATGCTGCTTTCTTATATCATCAGTGTGTTATGTCACTTAACTGTTATTTTAGAACCAAAGGATAATTATTTTATTTCATGCAAGCTGCACAATTTCCTTCTACAAGTACCAAAACATTTATTTACTTTTATTTATTTTAAAAACCAATGTGATTTGTGCAATCATTGCATTTAATATGCAATAAATAAACTTTGCATCTCCTAACCTTTGCTATCTTTTAATTGGACAAATATTTTAAGAACTAGATGTTTTTGTTTTTCCCACTGTTTGTATTGGCTATGTTTAAAAAGCATACACAATATTTTCCTTGAAGCATTTTTGTTATGATCATTATAGTTTTGGTCTGCTATGTCTTATCTGCTCTGCATTGACATTGAACTATTACACACATGCAAATTAGATATTTGACAAGGGAGCTATTTAAGTATTCAGTTATTCAGGTTGCATGGACTAATTCACATTTTTTTTCCTATGCAGAATTTAGGTAATTAATTTTGAACATGTCCCTAAGTGCTAGTTTGCTCCATAGAGCTTACATGCCGTTTGAAACCATAATTCTCTTTGCAATATTGTAATCATTTCCAAAGCAGCCAATCGTATATCCAATTTGGGATTCTAACTAGGAGATGTAAATAAGCATAAGGAATAACAAACTATTTTTAAAACATTTGTTTTAATATAGGGCACCTTAGCCATGAATAGAAAAAAATACAGAAAGACTGCATGCTCATTTTGAATCCATTACTACAAGGTTTTAACCCAAGTTAAAGTCATTGGGTGTTTCTGTAATTAAATAAGTGTCCTAATAATATGCACTGTAAAAAATGATTTCTAAGTAAGAAGCTCTCTTGAAGTTTGAAGTGCAACAAGAAGCCCCTTCTTGGCAGCCCCCCCCCCGCCCCCCAATTTTGTGCATTTCTTTTCCTTCCGAGTATTGGCAGAGACCTAGCACACATTGCATGGGTGTGGCAAGGCTCGGAGCAAGCCAGAAAGCTGTAGTGGCTTTCTGTAGGAGAAACCTAGAAACTATATCTATATATCAATGGAGCTCAGTGTCACTGAAGAAAACAAAAGAACTAAAATATCTACTTCAAAGACTGTAAATAAATCCTGGTGCTAACTTAACTTGCTTACTGTCCCCAATAGCCTTTAATGCTCACTACCTCACATTGCATTTTTATATATTTCTCACAGTGCATTTTTATATTTCATCTGCCTCCTCTTTACCATGGTGTTTTGTATTTTATATTTTTAAACCCTTAAGGAATGTACTCCCTGTAGAATGCAGTTACACCCTGGACCACTGTTAAAAACTGCATTGAAATTGTAATTGTAAAGTGATGAAATCTGGTATATCGGGCTGGTCCCTTGAGTGAATGTGAGTATGTATGAGTCAGTAGGACAAAGCAAGAGCCTCTGGCTGTTAATTGACAATAGCGTAGCCAGAGAAACTTACCATTACAAAACTCTATTCTACAAGCCATTTTAAGCTAATCAAGCCAAAGAACTGATTCCTGGAACCTGCAAGAGACAGCCATTGAGTCAATCAAGTCAAGGGTAGACTCCCAAAACTGCACCATGGGGGCAAGACCCTCAGTGACTGTGACTAACAGCTGTCATGCACTACTCAAGACCCACGTGGAAAAGCAACCTCCAGATTGGGCAGCCAAGATGATGCTGGGGGATCACACAAGTCTACCAGAAAGGGATAAAAGGCAGTGAAGCATGACCCTCAGGGCACACCCTAATCCAGTACCTGACCTACCAACACAGAAGGACAAGCAGACGACCCCCTTCTGGAGAAGATACCACCCTGGAGGAAGCTGACCATTGACAGCAGATCCGCAGGGCCTCGGATAGGTAGATATATTAACACCAGTGCTCCCACAGTCACTACAGCTGCTACTATACACTATACTACATGGGTCTGAATGAGTGAGTGCATGTGTGTATATGTGTTTAGGTGACCAGTACCCACCATAACACCCCAGAATTTACATTTATAATTTTATTAAAGCTTCACACCCCGTCTAATAAACTAGAATTTATAACAATCTTGTGAGTTGTTCCTTTGTAGCCTACAAAAGGAGTCAGCAACTCGACAGAATTATTATGTAATAGTTTTGCAGACATGACAATTCAATTTAATAAAAATATTTGACTGCAATATTTCATTAAGATCAAAAGGTACTGCATAGCAACTGTAAGAGGTTGGCAGCTGCCAAGAGCTGTGATGTTACTGAGTAGAATAACATGTCTGGAGCCCTGCCTGGAGTTGACAGAAAACTTGATTTCTATTCATACATACATTACAATATACCTCCAAACTGAAAATAGGATTTAATTCCATCAAGAACAAGTGATAACATGTCAAACTAAGAACTAGGGGTGCACCAAGATTTTTGGGTTGATACCAGTGGCCAATTTTTAATGAGCCATATTAGCCAATACTAATCCAATTGCCGATACGCAGCCTGGTAGCATGAAGAGCGACGTCCGACTGATAAGTCTGTTGGTGGGGGAAGGGACAAGGGAAGGTGCATGGGAGGGGCAGATCAAGGTCTCCGCAGTGAGGGAGGGAGTGGAGATGGGGTAGGGGCAGGGGCAGGCGATGCCCAGCCAGGGCAGGGCGGGGCATGGGGTGGCTTCTACAGCTGCATGCACCCCAGGAGGGCATATGAGGCATGTGCTCCCCAGATCTGTGTGCAGGGCAAGGGCAGGCTGCCACTGTAGGCTGGGGCCAGGGACGGTGCCAGGCTCTTCCTGGTGTGGGGTCTGGGGGGCTGCGCTTGGCATGGGTGGTGGCGGCGCTGGAAGGGGGAGGTTTGGGGAGGCTTCGGTGAATTTTTGAGGTGGCCACAGCCTCCTCCATAGGCCCCCCACCCCAGTACCACTGCCCACCCCAAGTGCAGCCTGTCCCAGATCCCCACTGCTGCGAAGAGCTCAGCACTGCTCCTGGTCCCAGCCCGCAGTGGCAATCTGCCCTTGCCCCATGAATAGATCCAAGGGGCAGCCTGCCCTCACCCTGCCGGGGTGCAAGCAGCAAGGATGGAGCCCCTAGATGAGCTGCGGCTCCACCCTGTCTCACCCCAGCTGTACAGTGCCTGCCCCAGCCCCACTCCCTCCCTCACTGTGAGGGCCTTGATCTGCACCCCCATACCTCTTCCTTCCCACCACACTCCCTCCCCACAACAGACTTACCAGCTGGACACTGCTCTCCATGCTACCAGGCTGAACTCCTGCGCACAGCATTTATCAGTGACATTATCAGCCACATCAGCCAAGGAAAGCCAACTGCCAATAATGTCAATTTTCCTTTTATTGGTGATGATACGATATGGGACTGATATATGAGTGCAACCCTACTAAGAGCCATTTATATCAATCCACAACTGAATTTAAAAAAAAGAAAGACTGCTTATCTTTAGATAATGCTTTAAGAACTATATTCTTGGGGATGCGGGTCTTTCTTCCCTGAGCTATCAGGCTACAAATGCACTCTGCTTTGATTCAAAGGTTGGTAGGTGGGCAAACAAAACTGGGGTGCCTATACACATGCTCTGATGCATTCTAATTAGAACGCATCAGAGGAGACTCAAACAAAAATTTAGCTAAAGTACCCCCACCACCATTTTGAAACACAGGATGCTGAATACATGTGACTGAGGCATGTAGTTAAAGCAGCTGTCTGAGAGCTGCTTTAATTAAAAATCCGCCCCTGCCTCCCCACTTCCGCCCCTGAACCACAAGTATAGACACCCTCAGTGCCCTATTTCTTTCAACTACGTCAAAGAAAGTCAAGAAGTTAATGTCTGCAGAAATTCAGAAAGTGCAGAAACTAAGCATCTGGAACTAGGACCTGTGTACAATAACGATTAAATCGGCCCCTGACTGGTTCTCCAGCCTTCAGGCTGAAAATTCTGATGATTAGCTATTTCTGCTTACTCTCTTCCATCTTCTCTTCATTCTCTTTATTTAATCCTTGCTCCATCTCCTGTTGGTGGTCTCCTTTTTTCTTATCTTTCTCTTTTAATAATAACCTTTGTATCCCTTTTTCAGCTAATCCTGTCCTAGCAAAATCCCAGCCAAACAGTTGAAAAGAAAGAACAAATGCATGATAAACTAACCTACAAAAAAACCTGGAAGCTTACAGGGCATCATTCTCTTTTCCTCGTATATCTTCTCTCCCCAGTCCATTGCCTGTCTTTTCTATTTAAGTCAAATCTCAAAAGGTTTACAACAGGGCTGGACAATTATTTCAGCTGGAGGGCCACTTAATGAGTTCTGGTGACCTGTTGAGGGCCACATCCATCTCTCTCTGTCTGTGTTTCAGCCTCTGTTCTGCTCCCGCACTCCCTCCTTCCAGAACCCAACTGGAGCTATAGTTCACCAGGAGCCCCAACACATGTCTGTGGATCCAGACGGGGACTTGCTGTGGCAGGCGGGTGATGGTGTCAGCTGTGGGCACAGCCGGCAGGTTCCAGAGCCCCAACATGGAACCTGCTGGCAGTGTCCACAGCTGACACTGAAGCCTACTTGGTGCAGCAGAAGCTATGGCCTAGATCCACAGATGACACTGTCAGTAGGTTCTTGGTCAGGGCCCTGGGCAGGAGCTTCCGCCGTACATGGAGGGCAGTGTCAGCTGTGGATCAGGCTCTGCGCTGGGGCTCCTGAACCTGCTAACAGTGTCCATGGCTGATGCCACCACCCACCCGCTATGGCAGAAGCCCCTGACTGGGTTCCACAGCTGATGCCACCACATCAAGAATTGATGCTGCTGGGTAGCAGCAGTCATACCTGCTGACCCAGTGGAGCAAAAACAGCCCTGCACACTCACCTGGCAGCATGTGGCAGCCGGAGTCAGAGCCACCTGCTCCCCATGACTAGATCCAATGGACTGGTTGTGGCCTGGCTGCAGGCTGGATTGAATCTGTTGGTGGGCCAGATCCAGCCTGTAAGCCATATTTTCCATATTCCTGATTTACAGACCGCCTCTTACTATATGTTTGTTCAGTGTGTAGTAGTATGGGTTTCCAACCTTGATTGGGGTGTCAAAGTACTACCATAATACAAGAAATAATAAACAATATACTCAAACCCCACCAAAGTTTCTAGTACAGCATCATTTCTTTCTTCTTTGAGAACTGATCTACCAACCTCTAGCCTCAGGAAACTGACAAGCGGTAATAATCCTGTGAATGGGCAGAGAAGCATTTACTCAAAGGTTGAAACACTGTTCTTCCTCCAAGGTATCAGAGGGTCTATCAGGAGGCTGACAGTGCCAAAATAGATGAGCTCACAAAAATCCCTTGAGCTGTCCTCTCATTTACCTCTCTGCACATAATTTTGATTCCTTTGCCTATGCCAGATGTTCAAACAGGTTTTCAAAAGGCTTGTACCTATAAAGGGTGAAACTGAAGCTAATATTATCAAAAGGTATCCCAGAGTGAACACCATTTTTACAACACTTCATGAGGCTAATCAAGTCAGCAGGTAAACTGGTACTTTTAAATATTCATTTGTGAATAATTATGCAATAATGCAATACGATGTCAAAATTTGGACATTCCATTACTTGTAATGAATTATATGACTACTGCAGCTACCAGGCTTATCTTGGTCAGCTATACTGACATTACCACTGACACTACCACTGTGGAAGGGAAGAAGGTGAATATACAAACCCCACCCCCCAACCCCTGTTCTGGCCGGTGGTTAAGGAACTCTAATAGTTCACCATTCTGAAATCCTTTTGGCAGGTCTGTTAGTTCCCAGTATTTTGAAAAAGTAACCAACTTAAAAATAAGTTTTGTAGCCAAATACACTTTTCTAACATCTATATACAGCAATAATGATACTTCTATCATCTTGTTAGTTTAGGTAATAGCTTATGGTATAAGTTTCTTCTTACCATTGAGAAGCCAATACAGTAAAAACATCACTGCTTTCAGGTTCTTGGAATAGTTTCAGAAGTTCTGGATCACAGGACAGGTGTGCAAGGATTCGTAGTTCAATTTGGGAAAAATCTAGCAAATAAAATTTATAGTTAATCACCCTGAAAGTAAGTAAAATCATACCATAATGAATATGTACTGGAGATTAGTTATAATCTCATACATATGCTACATCACCACCCAAGGGAGGTGGTGCTCTCCCCTACCCTGGGGGTCTTCAAGAGGAGGTTGGACGAGTATCTAGCTGGGGTCATCTAGACCCAGCGCTCTTTCCTGCTTATGCAGGGGGTCGGACTTGATGATCTGTTGAGGTCCCTTCCGACCCTAACATCTATGAATCTATATCTCCATTACTCTTACAAGATAAATATATAACTTTGCAAGGATTATTGTTTATTTTGCCATTTTTAATTTTGTGGCCATCATGCTCTCTCTAGTGTACACATGAATCCAAATAATGCAGTCCAAAGATTTAAAACAAAGAGAACTTTATCATCAGGGAGAAAAAGAGCGATGCAGAATAAATGCAAGATAAAACACTTATTAGGTGAGACTTCTGCCCTTAGGATGCCATGGATATTGGCTTAACATTAGTCTTCCTCTCTCAGTTGCTAGTGGCTGTGTTGTGCTGTGCTGGTGCTGTACAACTGAGTCCCTCAAGTAAGCCTGTGCTATCTACAGTTTCCGCCCAAGCTTTCTTACACTGCTTGCAGCTAGAGAGGAATGATCAAACAGCTTTCAATTAATGAGCTCCATATATTTTTTTCCATCATCACCAGCAGGTGTCAGTTAATGGAATCCTTACTCTATAGAGCCTCTCAGGTTTGTGTTTTGTTCTCTGTGTATAAGCTACATGGAATAAAAAAAACAGTAAAGAGTATATAAGAAAGTGCAGCAAGCACCTTGATACTCTGGAACTAAAAATTTCAGTGCAGCCTTCTAATATATTGTTCGTACCAGGAAGGTATATTTTTATAGTTGCTGTCGCACAGATTTCCTGAACTTCCTAAATACTAATTCTTTTTAATTGAATAAAATGCAATAACTTTAATAAAATATATCAAAATGCTACAAGTGTCTATTGCACTAAATCCAAATTTCCATCAGAGCACTGGTTGATGTGAACATAACTACCTGAAGAAGGAGGGCCCTCAGAATTGAAGAGGAATAGATTGAAGTTAGCAACTGCTTTCAGATAAGGTTCTTTGGGTAAATGTGATATCTTTTATTAGACCAAGTAAATAGTTGAAAAAATTGCTCTTTACAAGCTTTCAGATACAAACACCCTTCTTCAACCACTTTCAAGCACTCCAAGGTGAAACTTGAGGAAAAGGCAGGGAAGACGACATCTGCAGGCATGAGGCTGAGAAGACAGCAGCCTAGAGAGCAGGAAATGCAAAGCCCCAAGGACATGGGCTCTAGAACCACTACACCAAGAAGGAAGAGAAGAGTGGTGGTAGTTGGTGACTCCCTTCTATGCAGGACAGGGGCACCAATTTGTTGTCCAGATTTGGGGGCCCAAGAGGACATCACAGAGAGATTGCCAAAGCTCATGGATCCTTTCAATTACTACTCCTGTCTGCTCATCCATGTAGGCACCAATGATACTGCCAGGAATGACACTGAGCAGATCAGAGGTGACTATCAGGTTCTTGGCAGGAGGATGAAGGAGCTTGGAGCACAAGTGATGTTCTAATCAATTTTTCCCATGGAAGGCAAGGGTCCAGGCTGAGACCATTAAATCCTGGAAGCGAACACATGGGTGAGACAGTGGTGTCAATGTGAAGGCTTCAGTTTCTTTGACAATGGGTGAATTTTCTTGGGTGGAAGACTGCTCTCAAGAAAAAGGATCCATCTGATGAGAATGGGAAAATGTATCTTTGGCCAACTTAAGGCTTTAAACTAGGTTCCACAGGGGATAGTGATCAAAACTCTCCAACAACAGAGCACATAGTCCAGAGGGGAAGGATTCAAAGAAGCAACTTAACTCTGGGAAAGGGCCAGAGAGCTACAGGACTGCATGCAAAAGGGAAGTGGAATAGGACAAAATGCAAAACATGTCCGATGCATGTATACAAGTATGAAAAGTATAGAGAGTAAACAACATGAGCTAGAAGCTGCAGCCTGTGAAATGAACTATGATCTGACTGGGATCACAGAGACCTGGTAAGACAGCTCTTATGACTGGATCAATACTCTTCAATGTCTTCATCAGCGATTTGGACGAGGGAGTGAAGTATACTCTGTCCAAGTCTGCAGATGACACAAAACTGTGGGGAGAAGTGGACAAGCCGGAGGGCAGGGAACAGCTGCAAGCAGACCTGGACAGGTTGGACAAGTGGGCAGAAAACAACAGAATGCAATTCAACAAGGAGAAATGCAAAGTGCTGCACCTAGGGAGGAAAAATGTCCAGCATACCTACTGCCTAGGAAATGACCTGCTGGGTGGCACGGAAGCGGAAAGGGATCTTGGAGTCCTAGTGGACTCCAAGATGAACATGAATCAGCAGTGTGACGAAGCCATCAGAAAAGCTAACGGCACTTTATCGTGCATCAGCAGATGCATGACGAATAGATCCAAAAAGGTGATACTTCCCCTCTATCGGGCGCTGGTCAGACCGCAGTTGGAGTACTGCATGCAATTCTGGGCACCGCACTTCAAGAGGGATGCGGATAACCTGGAGAGGGTCCAGAGAAGGGCCACTCATATGGTTAAGGGCTTGCAGGACAAGCCCTACGAGGAGAGACTAGAGAACCTGGACCTTTTCAGCCTCCACAAGAGAAGGTTGAGAGGCGACCTTGTGGCTGCCTATAAGTTCTTCACAGGGGCACAGAAGGGAATTGGTGAGTATTTATTCACCAAGTTGCCCCCGGGGGTTACAAGAAATAATGGCCACAAGCTAGCAGAGCGCAGATTTAGACTGGACAGTAGGAAGAACTTCTTCACAGTTCGAGTGGCCAAGGTCTGGAATGGGCTCCCAAGGGAGGTGGTGCTCTCCCCTACCCTGGGGGTCTTCAAGAGGAGGTTAGATATGCATCTAGCTGGGGTCATCTAGACCCAGCACTCTTTCCTGCCTATGCAGGGGGTCGGACTCAATGATCTATTGAGGTCCCTTCCGACCCTAGCATCTATGAATCTATGAATCTATGGAATGTCAACACTGAGGTTCGTACACTGTTTCAGAAGAACAGGGTTGGGAGCAAAAGTGATGGTGTTGCCTTGTATGTCAAAAACGCAGACACTTGCTCAGGAGCAAGACAGCAAAGCAAAATGCATTTGGGTGAAGATGAAAAGTGAAAGATGTGGCACCAATGTAATGGTGAGAATTTATTATAGGCCACCAAATCAGAAGAGCAGGTAGATGTGCCATGTTCAAGCAGGTGACAAATCTGTCCAAAAGCTATGGGATGGTATTGCTAGGAGACTTCATTTTCATGGACATCTGCTGGAAGAACAATGCAGCCAAGCAAAATATTGAGCTGGTTCCTACCTTGTGTAGAGGACAACTTTCTGTTCCAGAAGGTGGAGAATACAACTAGGGAATCGTCTATTTTAGGTCTTATCCTGACAAAAAGGGAAGAACTTTTAGAGGATGTAAAGGTGATGGGTAACTTGGGAGGAAGCAATCATGAGATCATAGAATTCCAGATACTGAGACTGGCAAAGCATGAGGTCAGCAAAATTAGGATTCTAGATTTCATACGACTTGAGTTAATAGGCATGGTGCTATGGGAAGACAGACCGAAGAACAAAGGCACCCAGGAGGACTGGGAACTTCTAAAGGGCAAAATATTGGACGCCCAAGAAGAAACTGTCCCAATATGATAGAAGCACAAGAAGAATGGCAAGAGAGCAATATGGCTGCGTGAGGAGCTTCTAAAATGCTTCAAATGCAAAAGGAAAACATACAAGCAATGGAATAATGGACAGATCACCAAGGAAGCATACCAGGAAATAGCAAGAACTTGCAGGGACAAAAATCAGGAAGGCAAAGATAAAGAACATGCTGTACCTGTTGAAGTAGGTTAAGGACAACAAGAAGAGGTTCTACTAGTATGTTGGACAGAAAAGAAGGACCAAGGAAGCTGTGGGTCCTCTGTTATCAAGCCAAGGGGAACTTCTAACCAAAGATGCAAAAAAGGCAGAGCTACTCAACAGCTATTTTGTTCCAGTGTTCACAAAAAAATTAAGCTGCAGCCAGACACCTAATAAGGATTATCTGGATAAGGAAAAGGGCAAGCTGAAGGAGGAGATAACAAGAGAGCCTGTCAGAGAGCTTTTGATAGGTCTGAATAAATTCAAGTCAGCAGGGCCAGATGAACTTCATCCCAGGATACTGAAGTAACTGGGAGAGGAGCCTTGGCAATGATCTTTATGAAGTCATGGGAGATGGGCCAAGTACTAGAGGACTAGAAAAGGGCCAACACAGTGCCCTTGTTTAAAAAAAAAAAAAGACAAGAAGGAGGACCCAGAGAACTACAGACTTCTTAACCTACCTAAGTACCTGGGAAGTTACTGGAACATACCCTAAGGAGGCCATTTGCAAGCATCTGGAGGCAGAAAAGTTGTTCATAAACAGCTAGCATAGATTAATGAAAAACAAGTGTCAAACAAATTTTATCTCCTTCTTTGATAAAATAACTACTTGGGTGGATGAAGAACATGTTGTGAATATAGTGCATCTGGACTTCAGCTAGGTTTTTGACAAGGTCCCACATAATCCCTTAATAAACAAATCAGAGAAACATGGGCTTGATGAAATTACAAAACGGTTGATAGAAAACTGGCTCAATACCCACAAGCAAAGGGTAACTATTAATGGGTCCATGTCAGAATAGCACGAGGTTTCAAGCGGAATCCCGCAGGGGTCTGTCGTGGGCCTGCTATTCAACCTGTTTATTAATGAGTTGGATGCTAGCAGAGAAAGCTTCTTGAGCAAGTTTGCAGCTGACACAAAACTGGGACAGATTGTGAACGCATTGAGGGATGCAAATGCAATTAGAAGGATCTCAACAGATTGGAAAGCTGGGCTAGAGCTAACAGGATGAAGTTCAATGCATGTTACACCTTGGGAGGAATAATCAAAAAGACAACTATAAAATGGATAACATCTGGCTGGATGGCAGCTCTATGGAAAAGGACTTGAGAGTCTTGGTAGATCGCAGACTCAATATGAGACTGCAGTGTGATGCAGCCACACAAAAGGTGAATGTGGTTCTGGGATGCATCAATAGAAGTATTAGGTGCAAGACACAGGAAGTGATAGCGCCTGTCTATTCAGCACTGGTTAGGCTTCATCTGGAGTACTGTGTGCAGATCTGGCCTCCATTATTAAAAAGGATGTGGAGAACTTGGACAAGGTCCAGAGGCAAGCAACAAAGATGGTAAAAGGCTTGGAAAACAAGTTATAAGAGAAAAGGCTGAAGGAGCTAGGCATGTTCAGCTTGCAGAAAAGGCTCTTAAGAGGGGACATGATAGCAGTCTTCAAATACTTGAAGAGCTACCATAAAGAAGAGGGAAAGTATCTTTTTCCTCTTGCTGCAGAGAGAATGTGCACCAATGGCTTGAAGTTTTGGCAAAATAAGTTTAGATTGGAGATCCAGAAAAAAATCTTCACTGTGAGAATAGTGAGACAGTAGAACAGAAAGAAGCATTGGGTGTCAACTACAGCCAAGGTTGGGGACTTCAGCTGGGGTGTACTGATTCCCCTACTACCAGCAAAACCAGAAGTTCTTGGCTAAAGGGTCCTGCCCCTCTCTTCAGGGTCAGACCAATCACCACATTTGGGGTCAGGAAGGAATATATTCTCTATATTTTCACTTACCTCATGGTCAGATGGGTATGGACTGGGTGTTTTTGCTTCTTCTCTAGCAGGGGGTGTGGCCCTCTACCCGAGATATCTTGAACATATACTGACAACATCTCATAGAAAAAGGATGTTGGCTGCTGGGGTTCCCCTGCTTTACCTGTAGCAGGTTAGCGTGTCAGGTCCATGTTGTGTCAGGGTTAAAGGTAGTCTCATTTAGAGTTTAGACTATGGATTGTATGGGATGGTTTGGATAGGAATGATCCTGCCTCAGGCAGGAGGTTGGACTTCTGGAGCTCCTTTCCAGACCTATTTCTCTGTGATTCTATAATTATTAAAACTGTTTTTGTTACTCAAAAATGACTCTGTATGCAACAACTAGTAATTCTCAAACTCTTATGACTCAACCAAATAAAAAAGCAGTTACCAGACACTAAAAGTTATTTTCCCATATTTTTTAATTCCTGGCCATTTCTGTACTAGATATATAAATAAAAAGCAGTTATTGTGTAAAAGAAAAAAGAGCATTTTCTAGTGTACAATTCTTGTTCAAATTTGTTTTGTATACAACCCAAACTTTTGCACGAATGGTGAAAGTTTCAGAATATTATTACCAAATTCAAATTCACTAATGAGCACTGTTCCATGCAATTAGCCACCTAATTGACCAAAAATTCCCATAACCAAATCCAATAGACTGTAAACATTTCTTATCCTTCTGCACAGAAGAAACTGAAGGAATTAGTGGTCTGAGACAAATGAAAGTATAACAAACCCTGTAATGATGTTCATCTACATTATCTTTAATGAAATTCCAAGCAAGCTACCCCAAAAAATTCCTTAAGACATCTGAGCAGTAGCTGGCTAATTATCCATGAAACTGGCTGCTATGCTTCATGGCTGGTGAACCACCAGTATGTCTATCCTGTAGTCTCCAGACTGCAACTCAGGCAGACACATAGGTGCACACAAGCAAGCACTTGACAGAACAGTATAGCTGTAGCAGTTTAAAGATTAGTGCAAGCTAAGTGCCCAAGTATCTGAACAGCTACTTGGGCAAGGCTGCAGCCTGTGCCAAGCTCCATCCTGTCACAGTTACACTGTTATTGATAGCTTTAACTCACAGCAGCCCATATATTCCTACAAAAGCTATAGTCACGCATATAGATATACTCTTAGTGAAGAATCCCTGGGCTTCAAAATATTGAAGATCATTAAGGCTTTCCTCAAAGCAAGCCAGCTATGCCAGAACATAACAGTCTAACCGTTCCTGAAGATATATCTATACATAACATCAATAACTGGCCAGCGTCTAATCTAGGTTTTCACAGCAAATTTAGTAAAGATGCAGTGGCATTCAAGAGACAACCAGAAGCAGAGATCATAGGACTCTAGCTATTAATAATAAATAATAGCAATAATAATGAGGATTATCTTACCTGCTGCTAGAAATGTACATCCTTTGGCTGAAACAAACATGGCCCTTGGGGAAATAGTAACTATCTCACTGTCTTTTCCTAGAGAAAAAGATAGGAAAAACCATATACTATATCACAGAAACAACAAAATGTAAAATTCTTTGTTGTAAAATAGGTAAGATTGCTAAACATGAAATACTTGGACAGAACTATAAAAAAGTAAATCAGAAACTGAACAACTCAGCCTTCTGTTCATTGGCTCACATGTTAATCACCACCACAACTACTGTAGATAACGAATCATATTCACCAACCTTAACTTTAGCCGATAGAGATGCCAGTCCTTCCTCACCTCTTTTACCAAACCAGTTCTTCCAAAAACACTAGAATACCTCACCGAACATCCACTATTAGTAATGTTACTTTATGTCACTTAGTAAATAAAGAGGCATATGTAGAAGGGAATGCTAAGGTAAGTGATTTTTTAAATTATATTTTATTTTTGTGTTAAACACAGGAGTAAATTTTGAGAACATGCGGCTCCTTTGAACATCCAAATATTAGTGCCTGAAGTCCAAAAGGTAAAGGAAGTGCAACAAAAAAACTAATGAAATAATGAAATGTTACTGAATGCATAATTGGAATCCTAATTTTGGTATAAAAAAAGGTTGCTTGAAGTGTAGCATATTTTCTTACTACTGATTGTTACTAACTGAAAATACAACATCTGGAGAAGTTTGCAAAAGAGAACTAGAAAATATGGTTTTGAAAAGGGCCCATGATTCATGAATCATTTGGCCAGCTTGATGTTAGACTTGCCTAGTTGTAAAGAAATAAACTTCCAAAACAGTTTGAACTGGAGTAAACTGCTCCTGGAACAGCAGCAATTTGAGCCAGGGTGGAGCAGGCTCCTGGTGGCTCACTGGGCAGACCGGGCACAATTTATGTCCACAGTCAAGATCTATGCATGCATTTCAGTGCAGTAAATCACTCTGCCATAAGATAGTGCTCTCCCACACAATACTATTTGACAGCAGAGTTAATTAGTTTACTGCAGCTTAGTACCAGCTCATGTGTAGACAGTGACACTTTACTGCAGAGCTAATTAATCTGCTCTGCAGTAAGGCATGCATGTAGACACACGCATCATGTAGCACATGATCCACCTACATCCACTTCTTTTACACTATGAAATAGTTAAGAACAAGACAGAATAAAAACAAATTGCCCTGAAAGTTCTCTCTTCTGACAAATAGAGACATATATTAAGATTTTTATTTGAAAATCTGTTCTTTCTTTATATTTTCACTTAGTGTATAGTTCAATAGAAGGAAGTAAGTGAGTTTCTCCATCTCAGGAAAGGTGGCCCCATTATGCAAAGGTCCACTCCATTTAAGAGCAACAAAACAGCAGGAGCCCAACAATGTGGTCCTAAGCAGCTACTTGTAGGGTCCAGCCCTCTGCCTATCACTTGGGCCATGATTTTGTAGGACATGCTAGAATTGTGTGCGCTATCTTTGCTTGAACTTAGCTTCCTTATCAAATAAAACTTCTGTCTGACTACTGTTCAAAGGAAAAGTTGGTCCTTGGCTGCTAGTCTGACCTGTATGATCTAGCAAAGACACCCCCTTGAGAAGTTTTCTGAAATGAAGACACAAAGAATACTTCCTAAGTTTTCTATTACAGTAAGGCAGGGTAACTTCATTTGGTTACAACTATGCAAGTTTGCAACTGGGGAAAAAGACCACAAGTTAGGGACAAGAAAACACCTTAGTGGTACAGAACATTAACTTCATGAGCTTGCTTACATAGATCAATAAAGAGGCAACAACCCCCTTGGAAGGAGCAAACAGAAGAAAGCAGATTAGTGTAAAAGACAACATTATAAACAATGCAGTGAGAATCTACTCTTTCAGGATCTCTGAGACATGGTCTGTTTCAAAATAAAAACATTTCATTTAGTAAAATGTTTTGATAAATATGTCTTAGCATTTTATGAAGCTACATAAATAAAAACATAGCTGATGTACCTTTTATGTACTGCTTCTTAATAATTTGAATGGGATGCTTGGAGATGCCTTGAATATTCTGTAAATTAAGAGTAAATATTTATAGTAACTAAAAATGCTTTTTTAAAGTTTAATTTAGGAAAACAAAAATATATTTGTTATAAGCCATTAGCATATGTGTTTGTCACATATTCAGTAATACTAGCAACATCGCCTGTTAATCTGAGCATTGAGTGCTGCTACTATCCTGTGACTGCACAAGCCATTGGGAGGAGTTCCTTGCCCTTCTTTACCATGAAATCGCCAATCAATCAGACTGGATTGCTGATTGAGTCATGCTATTTGTAAAGATGGGACTCAAGTGAAAACCTCAGAAGTCTCAAGAAATTGTAAAACAGTTGTCTGAAGTTTGGGGAGTATGACTGAATGATATAGGGGAAAAAAAGATTATCCTTGAACATAATTTGTGGATGCATCAATACCATAATCAGTAAGCAATTTTTTGTTTTAACCTGCTTTATTTCAAATATAATTTGCAGAAGCAGTAGCACCAAACAAGCTGATTTCAATTAGACAGTGTGTGCAATTCATATTCCTTTGGCTGGGATGATCTAGTTGGAGCTGGTCCTGCTTTGAGAGGGGATTGAACTAGATAACCTCCTGAGGTCCCTTCCAACCCTAATTTTCTAAGAGTCTATGATTCCTACACTAAGCTAGAGGCACAGATTCTTCTGCAGCTTCCATTAGTTTGTCCCAGATTCTACAGCTGCAATTTTTAATGTATAAAAAAAATATATTAAGGGTTGTTTAGTAGGTTTATGAAATCCACCATGATAAAAAGTTGAGAGGTATCTGGTCTTATCAGTGGAGAACACAATATAAGCCAAGATATAACCAGCAGCTAATAGACTAGCTTTTACTTCTGGAGATATAGGCTCATAAGAATGACTGCATCCAGTAACATCTCTGTCAGCAAAGTGCAAAATGTGCCACCCATGATAACTTCTTGCTATTTTGTGTCATTGCACACTATCATCTAGACAGGAAGCATACACTAACTTGTAATTTGTAACATCTAGCATGTGGTAACATGTGTCAACTTCAGTTGTTATAATTTCAGATAACTCATCTGCAAGTAGTTCAGTAGTGAGAAGAACATACCAAAATTACGTAATATTTGTGGATTTAAGAATACCAGGAATGTGCATTTTTAAAATGAGAAATGTCACTATGCAGTTTAAAATTCACAACCAGGCAAACTAACAAGTAAATTAAATTAAAATCATAATAATGGAAACAGACAAAAAGGAAAACTAATCCTGGTCCTCCTCAATATCAGCGCTAACATGATGATTTCAGAGGTTCGCGTACCGCAAAAAAAGTGACTGAACAGCCTCTAAATTTACATATTCAGTACCATACTGCAAGCATGTTATGTTATTTTGGGTGCGTCAACACGTGCACTTTAATGCGCATTAACCTATTTTAATGTGCATTAAAGCATCACTACAAAAACCATAGGCATCTTTACACATGCTCCAAGGGTAGGGAGAGGCCTTTAATTAAAGCTGCTCCGAGAGCCATTTTAATTAAAGCGCTCGCAGTGTCTTGCGCATTCAGCATCCTATACTTCAAAATGGCAATGGGGGTTCTTTAACTAAAGCTCATTTGACACCCCCACCACTAATTTGAAGCATGGGGACACCAAATACACAAGACACTGAGGTTGCTGGCGTGTGCTAATTAGCATGCTCCAGCAGACTCAATTAATTCACTGTAATTACAGCGTGTCAGAGCAGCATCCCTGCACGTCTACAGGGACCCCATGCTATTTAGCTAATGCATATTTCAATAGGCTAACGCACATTAACTAAAGAGCGTGGTTTTTAAATGATGCTTAATGTGCATTTTCCCAGTACCTCAGGACATTTTTAGTCTATTTAATGTGCATTAAAGTATCATTAAAACAAAAATCATAGGCATCTATAAAAATGCTCTGAGGGTGACAGAGAGTGGCACTTTAAATTAGAGTGGCTCTAAGTGCCACTTTAATTAAAGCACTATAGTGTCTTGTGTATCAGCATCTCTGTGCTTCAAAATCATGGTGGCGGTACTTGAACTAAAACTCTTCAAACAAGCTTCAGTTCAAGCACCCCCCACCACCATTTTGAAGCATGGGGACACTGATACCTAAGACACAGGAGACTGCTGGAGCATGGCGATTGATTAATCAAGTCTGCTCTGACGCACTGTAATTACAGAGCATTGGAGCAGTCTCCACACTCATGTACAGGAACCCTCATAATGGGGGTAATCGATTTAATGTGCATTAACTAAAGCACATTAATGCACGTGTAGATGCATCCTCTGAGATGCAATTATTATGCCCTAATGTGGGATAAGGTTATCTACAAAAGCAGGGCTTGAACTCACGTGTCTGGGCTGTAGTAGCAAGATGCCTCTGCTACTACAGCCTATACAACTTGTGTATCAGTGTAAAATTGCACTACAGTAAGAAATGACATTCAGTTATCACCCAGTTATACTGGTTTAATACTTTTGCAGGCATGTACAACTGGTGCCTCCTGTGACTGGTGGGGCACCATGGCAGTGAGTGGCAAGTGAGGACCACCCACAGCCGCTGCCTGCGCTGTCAGTGGCAGCGAGCGGGGACTGCCCACAGCCGCCAGTGGCTGCATTAGCAGCGAGGGAGGAGGCAGCAACCGCCACAGAAGCCAGTGACAGCACATCTCAGGGGGGGCATATGTCCCCCTGTGCCCCCCCCGCCCCCCACGTCACCTATGTTCACAGGAGCCATTCATAAACTGCTTTGCTGGAAGTCGGTGAGAAGTCAAGTATGCCAGCCTCTTTTGTAGCCCTGCTTTCCCAACAATTTATTTGACAGAAACCAGAAATTTCTTTGTGGGAGGCAGGGGGTGGAAAATAGAGGTGAAGCAGGGAACGATAGCAAGCTGGAAACTGGCAAACCCCAACTGCCATCTGTCTGAGGCCAACCAGTTCAGCATGGGTAGATCCACTGCTGGATCTATTATCCAGAAGTATACACAGCCATCATGAAAGTCTTCACCCCCCTTTTCCTCAAGGTCTCCAACTCCTAGGAGATCATTACTGAATTCACCCATATGGGATTCCAAGGTAGCACCAGAGGAATCAAAAGGCCATCCAGATCTTTTGCCCTCTCCACTACAGCTCAGGCCATGGACATAATATGTACATTTTGAGCTGTTACATTCTAACCGTTATGTGTGCACAAACCAGAAAAATACAGCAATATAGCAAAACCACTTCAGCCTCTTCTGTGGTTACCTTCAGCCAGAATTTGGCCACCTTTAGCATACTGATCTCCAAAGTGTGCACACTAACCAGAGAAAAACTAAATTCACATTCATGTCTGAAGACTAAGAACTTCAAAACGGACTTAGAAAGATTCAGCTAAGTCAAAAAAAGTAAAGGGAGGGCCTAGAAATGACTGAGGAGATGGCTTCCCAAGCAGAATCAAGGCAGAGCTTAATTATTTCTGTGAGCATTTAGTGCTGCTGAATCCCAGCATTGGCCTAGAGCCCTAAAGAAAATGCTCTTTAAAAACTAAAAGCATTGACTAAAACCACTCACTGAAATGAGCATGTCTAGTTCCTCTAGACTTTCAGTGTAGAGATGACATAGGAAGAAAAAAATAACTTAAAAATAGCAAAGAGGTTAGACTGAGCAGATGCAAGGTGGCAGCTGGCTGTTTACTTCATCTGTTGGCTAAGCCAGGTTCCACTACTTTGCACAGACACCGATATGGTGGTCGATCCTGTCACTTCACGGGCTGTTGCTATTGTTAGGCATGTACCCAAACCTCAGAGTGTAAAGCAAAGGAACACAAAAGTGAGTAAGTAATTAATATGCTTCTATTGAAGTTGTCATGCATCTCCTTTGATTTTTTGTATTTCTTTCTCTTTTTCTCTCTCTTTTTTAGAGTTAAATTTTTCTCCCTCTCTTTCTTGAAGAAAGGTAAGAACAATTGTCTCTTCTCTCCTAAAAAAACACATTTGCTCAAAATGGGGACACATCACTAGTCATGTTGTGTGCCAAGATGCACTCACACAATTCAGCTAAGGAGGAGAGGAGAACTAAAAGCTTGGGTCTCTGAGATAATTCAGGACTAAGTACAATGGCTGCTGCTGAAGTAGAAAGGAAAAATGTCCCTTGCCTACAGCAGTACATTTGCCACAGGAAAATAATACAAATGAGGGCTTTGCCATTACTGCCTCCACCTTAAGCTGGATAAGCATCTCCCACTGCTCTAAAAAGATTGTACTACAGAAAGATGAAAAAATAAATACTATGAGACTATTTGGAAAATCCAGTTCTTTGTGTATTGGCCACAGTGACTCCTTGTGCACAGAGTAAGAGATGGTTATTAGGTATTCACATTTCTACAGGTCTTTGTGAAACAACTTGCATAAAGATGTTCTTTCCAAAGTCATCTCTGTAAGATTCAGCATGCAGGGAAAGTATGGCAGCGATCAAAGTCACCATAGTAGCATCAGAGTTTGGACCTAGTGCGCATCTGCAGTCCTAGGTAGATTATTTGACTTGTATGCAGTTGCCACCTAGTGGCAATTAAAAAATGCATGCATTTTCACTGATGACAAAGCCACAAAATTGTACAGACTGCTAGTGCAAGACCTGCTAGATAGTGTTTTGCAAAATGGAAAAAAGTTACTCACAGGTAACCCAGTTGCTCATAATCCTCCTCCCCATCTCACCTTGAAGGATAGAAACTGTTAGGGTTATGGGAAGGAGGAACTGATTGAACTGCCAGTAGTACTACAGTGCAGCTCATTTCCTTCCCTTCGGTTTAAGAACTTCTGCACGGGTTGGCAACCTATGGTCCACAGGCCAGATTTGGCCCAAGGAGCCATTTTATTGAGACTGCAGAGCCAGGAGACTTCAGCAGCAGGAAACTTCTGCAGGAAGCTCTGACTTGGGAGTGAAGAAAAGTGGCAGTGGTACCACAGCAGGAGTGGTGACAACAGCAGTGCATGCACAGGCCAGATCAGAAGCTGTCCATGCTCTGTACTAAGCTCAGTTAAAGTGCTGCCCCTTGCCCACCTCCAAAATGTTGCCAAACCCGTTTTAAAGCAGGAAAGACTGATGAAAAGTAGATTAAGTGAAGTATACCTACCCTACCTCATGGGAGTTTGTTCATAGAAGAGCATAACACGCCTGATTACCCAGGACTAATCTTCCTTTGCCATGCATTTGTCCCTCTTTGCCCATCTAAAGCTTCAAACTACCACTGGTTGTAGTAAATGGTAAAAACTCCTGGGAAAGATTACATAAAAAGGCTCTTGGAGGATCACTTTTCCAAATATAGAATCTGTTAGTAATATTGGGACCAAATTACATGCGAGCAAATAAATGCGTGGGCCTGGACCAGATGGTTTCCCAAATAGAGCAAGGAAACAGATATTTTCCTAACTCTTTGGGTGGACATCCTGTGGAAGAAATTACTTTTAACAAACCTTGGTTATGGGTTATAGGCATGGACTTTTAGCCAATAAGCAGTAAAGGTATCACATCTCCCAGCCCTTGTATCAGTGTTCAAAACAAAGTGCTTAGATTTACAGAATAGTTGCAAACAAAAGTGAAATTTAAGCACCTACTTTATAAAGCCCTTTATCTCACAGAAGAGAGCTCATCACTCTGGCTATACATATGGTCAGTGAAACAAATGTTCATGGTCTGTTAGGTTTTGGGATAGCTTCCAAGTGAAAGTAGAACACTATTGGATTGGGAAAACAAAATTGGTGATAAAGGATTTAATCTTTCCAACCCTATAAGCTGAAGTTAGATCTATTAAATGCATGGTTTTAAAAGGAAGTAGCTCCAGGGGAAAACTCACCCACAGATTCAAGTGTGGCAACCCTTGAACACATTAGATAGTAAAAAAGTTCTTAGAGTAGAACTGGTCTGTGGTTAGGCTGTCATAAAAAGAGAGAAGGCCAACTGTTGTACACAGGAGATACTTTTCACATGTAGAAGAAGTGGTCACATTATATACCAAGAAAGAATTTATCATAAGCCACTGACTATGAGGAAAAGTGAAGGAAGTAGAAATAAATGTCAGTATCCTTCTCTTCTCGCAAGTGAGAGATGGTGACCGTGGCATGGCTGGTACTACAGCCTCAGCAACAGGCATTCCTGAAAATCATGTCTTTAGATATTAGAGTAATTCTACTCTAATATCTAATACTGGATATTGGAATGAGGTTTTCTGGGCTGGCAAAATGAAGATCTAGGTCTGGACATCTAAGGATCCAGTTGCCAGACAGATGAACAGATTCACAATATTAGAACCAAGAATCAGAGGGCCACATTGGGCACAATGGACAGTGCAAAGGAGTGCCACTGTGAAAGTATGCCCCATCCACTTGTTCTGGTCTGTAAGTGCCACATGCCAAAAAAATGTCATGTAGCCGCTCTTGTGAGCACGCCCAAGAAAGAGAGCCTGAGTGCTGTGCTAAAAATAGCTATAGGACCTTTTTCCAAATTTAGCATGTGTGGAGTGGAAATGAGTAGACAGGATTCATTTCCACAGTAGCATTTCCTAACACAATTTAACATATTATAGACATGCTCAAAATAGCCAGTAAGATACTCTCTGTCCTGTGTGTCTCTAGTGCAGCATATAGCATGTAGAAAAGCAGTTCTTGATATCTGTGCTCCTATCATGAGAGCCTACACCAACCTACACAGCTCTGGAATCACAATTTTTGGAGAACTATTCAGGAAACTTCCTCTTCCTGAGGTAAACCAGTTTTGATGATGCCACTATAAATTATGCTATTTAATATAAACAGCATTTTGCTTGCCAGAGAAAAGCTGGTTGGACTGCAATGTCTTTCTTTGAGGACTTTTCTTCCTTGAAATAAAAGGAGCCCTTACAGACCCTCAATGAGAGTGCTCTATTTAGAAAGAAGTTGAGGGAACAAAGAACTGGCAAATTCTCCTATTTAGAACCAGGGAAAGGGGAAGCTGAACATAATAGCACTGCTGAGACAATCAGACCCTTGGGACTTTAAATCTCATAGCCTGTAAAGAGCACCTGTATCCCAGGGGGAAAAAGATGTTACTGAGATTCATTGCGACACGGACAGAAGAGCTCTTGGAAAGCAGAGCTGCTTCTTGAACTCAGGGCCTAGAGCTAGGAAGGAACGGCTTGCTCTGTAACGCCCTTCTGATTTTCTCCTGTAATACCTCCTCCTTCCCGTTCCAACTCTTCTTCTTTTCTGTCTTCATTTCACCTACTTTCTTTTTGTCAAGACACAAAATAAGAAAGTTTATAAGAACCAAAGGATCGTGATAATAGCTTCTCCCAACTGCCAGCATACATGAAGCAAACAACTGAGGGAAAGATGTAAACTAGACTGTATTATATTGTATTGTACTGTATCTGATTGATAGATATTGTCATGCTTCCTGCCTGGAGGGGCACAATACTGAGCGTCACTGCTGTTGCCAGGTAGAATGGGAAGAGAGAAACATAAGACAAAAAGTGGGCTAGTGGGCTGCATGCAACAGATAATTGCATTATTTTAAGTGCTTTAGATAGACTTGGAGAAAGGTGATCTGAGTAAGCCATTAAAGAGCACAGTCTGTAATGGGAAGTGATCATATATAGCAATGTATAAACAGCTGTAAAGAAAGGTAGTTTATGTAAGCTTTGTAAACTTTATATAAATAAAGTAATACAATTTTAAACTACTGTATCTTCTCACATACAGTACACCTCTAAATATAACGCATGCCCTATTTTTGGAAGGCTTAAAGATGGAAAAAAGTTCTTACCTTGGATTACAGGTAAGTACCTGAGGTTTAGAGATCTTGGCTCTGGGGCTATATACCAGGTCCAACTGGGGCCTGAGGTTCAGTCCACAACTGAACCATGCTGGGTTCACTGCTGGACTGACTCTATGCATGAGCCTGATCCAGCATGTAGTAACATATTAGCTGACACAACAGATCCCCAGATACCTGGAGATTTAGCAGCATTCATTGTTATGGTTCCCTGGTGACCAGTGTCATCTCCATATAATGTGCACTCAAATTTTCCCACCTGGTTTTGTGGGGGTGGGGTGGGAAGGACGTGCATGTTTTATATGAGAAAATATAAATTAAAAGAAAGTATAGAAGTTTTAATGTATTACTGCTATATTAAAACAGCTATATTGCCATATTAAAACAATCGTTTTTAATTAACCAAAGAGGCTAGCTTTGTACTGTCAAACCATACACTTATTTAATGATTGCCATAAACCTGCTCATATCTGCAATTTATTTTGATATCCTCTGCTGTGGGGACAGGATTATGGTGAAGACAAGGACCTCACCTAGGAAAATTAGCACCTTCAAAACAGCACTGGTGTAGCTTAATGGCTTACAGAAATGAAGGCAGCTTCTGTAGACACGGGTCACAAGGTCTTGTGTTTCAGACACTTTGTCATATAGCCATGCTCTCAAAACGTTAGTCTCCACCACTATCACAGGTAGATAACTATAAGCCCAAATTTTCTAGTGTAAGTGCAAAGAGAATAGGCACATTAGTGTGGATCCTCTGATCCTAACTCATTGTTGCTGTCAGTGGCCGCGTCTACACGTGCAGCGGACTGTGCAATTGTTACTGCAGTCACTTAGTACTTGCAAAACCAAGTACTAAATGACTTCACAGTAACCAGTGTCACTGCACAGTAGTGTCCCCGCAGTTTTTTTTCAGGTGCTACTGTGCAGTAGTGTCGCATCACAGTCAGTGCTTGCCAGCGCTACTGCACAGTGGCAATGAGCTACTGTGCAATTGCTCATTGCTACTGAACAGTAGCATCTCATATAGATGCACCCAGTATGAGCTTAATCTGATTCAGTAAAATGCTCCAAGGGCAGTCTGCATCCTGAGATGACCAAGATGCCTAATGTGCAGTTACAGAGTCAGATTCCTAATCTCCAAGGAGGAGGAGTTGAGATACAACTTGTGCCCAATACTTCCTAATAGTTCTAGGCCCCTCCCTGCTCATCACCTTGGATGGGCTGTGGAAAACAGCCAGATCTTCTCATTCCTTACACAGAATGAGGTTCCTTAAAGGCCTTTTGATCTTGATCTGGACCACTCTCCTGGGGCAATGTGCCTAACTATTTGGTGTTCAGCCCCTAAATAGAGGCTGTTTGGATCTGGCCATTCTGTCATTTTATTCTTTAATGAGACTGCTTGTCCATTAACTGGTCCTGACTTCAAGCTACTATATTTCCCCTTGAATAAAAGGATCATACCATGCTATAAAACAGAAAGAAGCAAACATTTGGGTAGCAATGCAACCTGGGTAGGGCACAAAACTCTCTCATAAGTCCAGAAAAGTAAGTCTCACTACATTTCTGTTCTCTTCTCAAGAGCCCTTACAACATACATATGGAACAATCGCTCAGAAAATGGGAGATGGGTGTTCTTTCTTATGCATGTACAGCCTTTGCAAAATTCCAGTTTCAAAATTTCCATCTTGCCCTGCTTTCTAACAAAGACTGTGAAGCCTTTAAAGCTAGTGTTGTATGAAAGGTGTGTCAATCAATCAACAGAACAGCTACTGAAACACTCCTCTAACATACAACATTCAAAGCAATATTTTAAGGAAAAAGCAATTATTTAAGTAGTTTAAACATTTTGTACTTTTGTGGAGGTCATGACAACAACACAACAAAGGTATATGAAACTGGACGTAAATTTTATAGGCAATAGGTTCACAGGTAAAGAAAACCCATGGTCATTTCTTTTAAATAATATATGAAGATACCCAATGAAATATTTTTTCCAAGATTTGAAAGTAAACTGCTTAGCTCAACCTTTTATCTTTCACAGTACCAAACAAATACCAGAATACTAAGGTAGTTCATATGTTAGGTATATTTTGGGTAAATGAAATCAAGTACTCCAAGGTAATTTTAGCTGAATAAAGACTATGTACCAGTAACTGTAATTATTTGAACTGTATGTCTAAGGTTAACACAAAGGAGGGGACGCAAACACCTTGAATGAAGACAGATAACTGGTTTTCCAGTAGTGACTACATTCTCTTTTGGGGAAACACACATTACAATTCTTTCCACTTACCCCTTAGAGGAACAGATTATACCAACACTTTTGTGGATGTGGATGGAAGAGGAGGGCATAAAGCATTCCTCCAATGTGAACGCAATATAAAGGTCACAAGTAATCATACTGCAGACACTGAAGAAAAAAATTAAACTGGTCTCTGGTTCTAAAAATCATTCAAGTTGCATAGAAGATTAATCATACTTGACCGCTGAATTGATGATGCAGACGCATACTAAGCAGCTGTCAGATAAAATTTCAATCCCTCAGACTCAGATCTTTATATTACAGCAAGATAAAAGGGCTGATACATTTGCTATATAATAGAATATACAAACTGTATGCCTTTAGCTAGACTTAAACAACTGCTTGCCCCAGAACTTCTGGTCAATTTACCCATTTTACTTTTGAATTGTTGGTGGTACTTCAGACTACTACTACATATCACAATGATTTATCATAGCCAAAAATAATACCTCAATATTAGGTAGGTATGATTTCTGATATTTGCTACTTCTGATTATTTTTGTTAAATTCAAACTCCCCAAGTTGTTTCAATTGACCTGTGTTTAATCATCATCATGGAAAGGTTTTGGCTCACTTGGCATAACTCTATATATGAAATGAAGTTGTTATCCTATGATGTAAGATTATTAGATTTATGTAATGCAGAGAAAATCACTTTCTCTAATAAGTTTTCACCAGAGAGGGCAGACCACATTTAATCTATGTTAAAGACTGGAAGCCTCAGTACTGAAAATTGGATTCCATTATAACCTTGAAGCAGCCAGGTTCTGAGCTGGAGAGAAGCTAGATTTGAAGCAGCTATTCCTTCTGTGTGAAGATATCAAATGTTGTAGGGAGAGAAAAGTGTTCCAGTGAACAAACTGATAAATGCATCAATACCAGGTACTAACACTGCCTTGACTAGGCAGAAGTTACTTGTGAAATCCTGGCAGTGGCTTGTCATAGTCCTTGGAGTACTATGGGAGTACTCCTGGGGACCACAGGAGAATAATTTCCCTGATAGAGATTCTGAATTTAGATCCTCTTTGAAATGGAAAATGTGATACTTGTTTTTGTGTGTGGCAAAGAAGTCTGAGGATGAATGACCCAATTGCTGGAAAATATCATTCATCTTCTTGCAGTCTAATGAACTATCTGCTCGACCTCATTCTGAAGACCTGGGAGATGTTTGCTATAAGAAATACTTGGTGCCACATTCATCAGTTTTATAGCTAATGGCAAGGATGAGCATGTATATAAAACACTTTTCACTTAAAATATGGCTGTGGTGCTGTTGGTCATCACTTAGGTAGTCAGTCCTTGGATCTACTACTGAAATACAGCAGAACCTGTACACATTACTCTGAGTTCAATACATTTATATGCAACCAAGTCCCTTGGCTAGTTTATAGACCTTCTGCTTGGTGATGGGTCCACGTGTGCTTCCCATCCCATAAAGGACACATAGATCATTACTGTCTTGATTAGGAGGGAAGAACAGAATAGCTCTCTGAATATCTAATCATCATCATTTCACAAATTTAGGAGATGCCAAAGTGCTGCAAGCATTTACTAGAAGCATCTCTGTGATGTTTGCTTGGAGCACACACAGCCTTTAGCCAGCCCTCTATGGAGAGGTAAATCTGGTATGCTGTGTTACAAAGATATAGGACACACTCCCAAACAAGCTTAGGCATGTCTTTATGGTAGTATAAATGATGGGGCTGAACATGATTTCATATCTGTCATGGGGCTTATTTAATTTGTTGTTAGATAGCCCATTATTCTTCCCCGCTTAATTCTATCCCCTGCCTAAGTAATATTAGGGAGTTTTCTTTGTTGATTTTTAAGCTGAGGACAAGAAAAAGTAGGGGGAAAACAGCAAATTTCCACTTGTTGAAGCAATTCTCCCCAAATGACTCAGTCATCTCGATATGGGCCACAACTATACATTTTCTTTCCTGGCAGGCATCATTGACTACTAGAAAGTTGGTGATCAGCCTTGTATGGCAATGTGGGAATATGCAACCTGAGAGTCAAGTTACAAACCAGTTTTGTAGATGTCCTGATAGAATTAAGGGGGCAAAGATCTATGCTAACAAAAATCAGCTTTGAAATACAGTATTTGAAAATTACTGTATAATAAACTACTCTTGGGATGTATGGGATATTACTATAGATGTATGGGATATTAATGTATAAGACAGAGCCAACAATGTTTCTGTTAACAATGTAAGCTTTACTCCTGTATCCCAGCCTCAGCTATTTTGCTCCAAGGGCATTCACATAAGAGGGGGAAAAAGCAGTACCTCTGGCCCTCTTCTATGATTTCCACAATGATCAGTGGGGTAGTTTTAATTTTTACAACAAGCTTCAAAGAAACATCACATACAAGGGATGTGTAGGGAATGAAATGAATCAAAATACCCTCAGCAAACTTAAAGCTGACTCACCAGTTATTCATAGCTGCTCAGATTTGGGGCTGTGTTTTTTCTTCTGTGCAGAAGAGATGTAAGTCACATCAGGGGTACTTTACAAAGCTAAAAACACTCTTTTTCTAGAAGATTGTGTTCCTCTGAGAAACATTCTATCAGGATCTAGCAGAGGTTAGAACAGACCCTAGGGGAATTTGATCTTCAGACTATTTTGTGCTAAAAATATACTTTTAATCATATTATTCTGAGTTGCATAGCAGTTGTCATTTCTGAAATGCTAGTTTTAACTATTTTAAACTATTAATTTATTTAATATGTAAAGGAAGTTTTGAAGGGATGGAAGCCCAAGAAGGGTGGCTGTGCCTTAAGGAAACGATCCTTCGGGCACAAAGCAAGACGATCCCCGAGCGAGGCAAAAGAGGGGCCAGGAGGCTTCCATGGCTGACCAGAGAAATCCAGGGCAGCCTAAGGGACAAAAGGGGAGCACATAAAAAGTGGAAGCAGGGTGAGATCACTAAAGATGAATATATCTCCTCTGCTCGTGCTTGTAGGGAGGCAGTTAGGCGGGCCAAAGCTACCATGGAGCTGAGGATGACAACCCAAGTAAAAGACAACAAGAAATTGTTTTTTAGATATATTGGGAGTAAAAGGAAGGCCCAGGGAGGAATAGGACCCCTGCTAAATGGGCAGAAACAATTGGTGATGGACAGGGGGGACAAGGCTGAACTCCTCAACGAGTTCTTTGCCTCAGTGTTCCTAAGTGAGGGACACGACAAGTCTCTCACTGGGGTTGTAGAGAGGCAGCAGCAAGGCGCCAGACTTCCATGCATAGACCCTGAGATGGTGCAGAGTCACTTGGAAGAACTGGATGCCTTTAAGTCGGCAGGCCCGGATGAGCTCCATCCGAGGGTGCTGAAGGCAGCGGCCGACATCATTGCAGAGCCACTGGCGGGAATATTCGAACGCTCGTGGCGCACGGGCCAAGTCCCGGAGGACTGGAAAAGGGCTAACGTGGTCCCCATTTTCAAAAAGGGGAGGAAGGAGGACCCGGGCAACTATAGGCCAGTCAGTCTCACCTCCATCCTTGGTAAAGTCTTTGAAAAAATTATCAAGGCTCACATTTGTGAGAGCCCGGCAGGGCAAATTATGCTGAGGGGAAACCAGCACGGGTTTGTGGCGGGCAGATCGTGCCTGACCAATCTAGTCTCTTTCTATGACCAGGTTACAAAACGCCTGGACACAGGAGGAGGGGTGGATGTCGTATACTTAGACTTCAGGAAGGCCTTCGATACGGTATCCCACCCCATACTGGTGAACAAGTTAAGAGGCTGTGATGTGGATGACTACACAGTCCGGTGGGTGGCGAATTGGCTAGAGGGTCGCACCCAAAGAGTCGTGGTGGATGGGTCAGCCTCGACCTGGAAGGGTGTGGGCAGTGGGGTCCCGCAGGGCTCAGTCCTTGGACCGATACTCTTTAATGTCTTCATCAGTGACTTGGACGAGGGAGTCAAATGTACTCTGTCCAAGTTTGCAGATGACACAAAGCTATAGGGAGAAGTGGACACGCTGGAGGGCAGGGAACAGCTGCAGGCAGACCTGGATAGGTTGGACAAGTGGGCAGAAAACAACAGGATGCAGTTCAACAAGGAGAAATGCAAAGTGCTGCACCTAGGGAGGAAAAATGTCCAGCACACCTACAACCTAGGGAATGACCTGCTGGGTGGCACAGAGGTGGAAAGGGATCTTGGAATCCTAGTGGACTCCAAGATGAACATGAGCCGGCAGTGTGACGAAGCCATCAGAAAGGCCAATGGCACTTTATCGTGCATCAGCAGATGCATGATGAATAGGTCCAAGGAGGTGATACTTCCCCTCTATAGGGCGCTGGTCAGACCGCAGTTGGAGTACTGCGTGCAATTCTGGGTGCCACACTTCAAGAAGGATGCGGATAACCTGGAGAGGGTCCAGAGAAGGGCAACTCGTATGGTCAAGGGCCTGCAGACCAAGCCCTACGAGGAGAGACTAGAGAAACTGGACCTTTTCAGCCTCCACAAGAGAAGGTTGAGAGGCGACCTTGTGGCTGCCTATAAGTTCATCACGGGGGCACAGAAGGGAATTGGTGAGTATTTATTCACCAAGGTGCCCCCGGGGGTTACAAGAAACAATGGCCACAAGCTAGCAGAGAGCAGATTTAGACTAGACATTAGGAAGAACTTCTTCACAGTTCGAGTGGCCAAGGTCTGGAACGGGCTCCCAAGGGAGGTGGTGCTCTCCCCTACCCTGGGGGTCTTCAAGAGGAGGTTAGATTAGTATCTAGCTGGGGTCATCTAGACCCAGCACTCTTTCCTGCTTATGCAGGGGGTCGGACTCGATGATCTATTGAGGTCCCTTCCGACCCTAACATCTATGAATCTATGAAGAATATTGCTAAATTCTGTAGTAATTCCTTAGAGGAAGGAGAATCCCTGTATATAAAAGGAATGAATTTTTTTTCAAAAGCAGGCTATACAACTGTGCTCACAGGTACATATATTATATTTTATACAAACATGTTTTCAGATCGTGTTCATGCAAAAAAATTGTATCAGAAAAGTGACCTCTTAAAATTTAAAGGTCTTCTTGATGCCTATTTGAACATTTTGCCTGAGGCAAATGAGCTATTCAAATATTAGTTTTTCTTGTTGTTGATGTTTTGAGCTGTTGCCTTGAAAATGGACTAAAATACATTTTGGAGTCATCCAATATCAAGGGCACTCCATAGTTTGAGACAGGGCTTCCCATCTGGTTGTTCTATGTAATGGAAGCATTTTTGTAGATTTCTGTGTGGAAGCACAAGTATGCAGGCTCTGCATTACCTTACTCCAACTGCAATCCAGGTTCCTTACTTATTCATAGATTCATAGATGCCAGCGGCTGGAAGGGACCTGAGATCATCAGGTCCAGCCCCCCTGTGCATGGGCAGAAAAAAAGACTGCTAGGGTCAGAAGACCCCACCAAGGTGAGCACTCAGATGTTTTTTGAAGATACTGGAGTAGGTGTGAAACTCCCCACAGAGGTGGTACAATTCCAGGCCCTGGACACTCGAGTTATAAAGAAGTTTTTCCTTGCATCTAATCTAATCTAATCTGAAGTAGTCTTCTAGCAATTTATGACGGTTAGTCCTAGTCTTCCCCTGGGGAGCCCTGGTGAACAGATGCTCTTCCAGTCCCTGGTATCCACCCCTTATATACTTCTAGGCTGCCACCAAGTCCCCTCTGAGTCTTCTGTTCACAAACATCACCACAAATACATAAACCAGGTTTACCTGTCACTTCCCTCACCAATTACTTTAGAATTACTGATCTTACCACATATTATTTGAGAGTATAGCAATCAAGACAGAACAATAATTTGAGGTCTCCACACAGGACACACTACACGAATAACACATTTTGCAACTTGTTTCAGAAATTTGGCTTGCGGCTCTCCAGAAGTGCCATAGATATTCAAATAACTTACAGTGGCAACTTACATAGGAAATGTTCATAGAATTAAGTTATTTGGGGCAACAACCACCTTTTTGTTCTGTGTTTGTACTGTGCCTAAGATAATGGGATCCTGGACCATAATTAGGTCTCCCAGGGTATGTGTACACATACTAAGTTGACTTAACTAAGTCAAATTAAGTTAAGACATGTCAGAACATACACTGGTACAGCTCCTCGACATGGTGGCAGCCATCTTGGGTGCAGACAAGAGTGACAATTTTTGCCTGATCTGGCCACAAAAAGCAGTTTAGGTTTCTAGCTGTACCAAACACAAGTGAATGGCTCCAAACAGCTTAAAAATGGCTGATTGAGTGAAAGTTTGACCCCCTCACTGCATGAAGATCAGATAAAGATTTTACACAGGGTAGCATCTTTTGTAACTTGTGACTGCCGAGCTCCCAGTCTGTTGCTGTTTTCAGAATGGGAGGGGGGAAAGGGAGCACAGGGAGTTCAGTCTGGAGGGGTTTCAGCCCCACCTGGAGGGTGGGGCAGATGTCTTGCAGCCCTACCCCTCCGAGGTGGGGGGGGGGCTGCAACTCATCCACCCCACCTTCCATCACTGGCTCGGGAGCCCCAAGAATGAGTTCCCTCCTCTGCCTTTCCCCCCTCCCATTCTGAAACCAGCAAGTACCGGCAGAGAGCCTGACCATTGCTACTCCCAGCCCGCTAGATTCCCCTCTCCCCTGGAACCAACAGTGAATTTCTGTTTGGTCTGGGGTAACATTGCAACTCAGAACACTTTGCAAAAATCCTTCCAAGTTACACCTGGGAGCTGCATTTCTGTCTGCACCCCTGGTGAACTAAGTCAACTTAACCAATGCAACTAAAGGTAATATACCTTCAAAGTGTATTATCATGTGCCACATGTAAGTCAACTCTGGTCCACATATGTTCGTACACTTCAACAGTTGCATCGACTTAAAACAATTAAGTCAACTGTCAGACAGTACATGTGTACATACTCCCAGGTGCTATGATAATACTAATACTGAAGTTGTCTTCTCAGAATTCAGCTATTGGTAGGATAGCTACAACTAAGAGTTTCCAATTTCAATATTTCTCTTGTTCCATTACTCTGATTATGTAAATTTGTATTAAAGTTCTCGTCAATGTGTTTACACATTCACTTTTAAGTAGATTTTCACTTTAAAACAAAACGAAGTTTGGATAGAGACTCTCAGTCTGAAAGGCAGTGAACTCCAAGCTCCTTTTATAAGTAGAAAAGCATCCACTAAAACACTTTTAAAGTCTAAATCAACAATAAAAAAAAGGTACTTCAAGAACTTTTTTTTTTAAACAAAAGCCAAGATACCAGAGAGACTCTTTTGGTAGTACTAATGCAGTCATAATCATCTTGTGACTAAATAGTATTGGGACAAATACATTAAAAAGTAACATGATCCAAAAGAAAAATATGCTTTGAATGCAAGAGATACCCAGAGAGCACAGACCTTGTATAATAAATGGCATGTGTGCCCTGACTTTCATTATCAGCATGTCAGCACATCTGAGTGATGCACTGTTTGTATCAGCTAAAAAAAATATGACACTGAACTGCTTTGATCCAAAGGTTCAGGAATATGTGCAAAGCCAGTTCAATGTCTTATTCTTGTTAAAACAATCTGTCATTATTTTCATGAAACTGATGTCACAGCATACTTATTTGAAACATGTTTTTGCTAACCCTAGATAATGTTAAAGGCGGCCTCTGACTGGATGTTTCAAATGAACTTGGAATAGGCATCACTAATTGCCACCATCTACAATGTTTTGCATTAAACACCCATATTTTTTTAATCTTTCATCTTTTACTTTTGACATTAGAGAAGCATATACCTTTATTTATATTGGCCCCTGGGACAGAAAATGCTAATGCCTTTAGATCAAGCATAAGCATAAAGCAATCAATGTTTGAAAAATGACTATATTTAATGACTATATTTAAATAAGGCAGAAGGCAGGGAAGGGGAGGGCAGCCCCATACAGACTAACTCATTCAGACAGGCATGAGCATTCAGACTACAGCCCACTTCATCAGATGTTGTCATATTATCTGCTAAAGCCAGGTTGTAGCCTACAAATGCTCGTGCCTCTCTGACTGAGTTAGTCTAAGGTGCCTTGCCCTGCCTTCTGCCTAACTTCAGACGAACATGGCTAACTACTAAACTGTATTTTAGCAAGGTACTAATAGACTTAGTAGGGAAGATAGGACAGAAATAGACATCGCTGAATGGAGCAGATGAGTTGTGCTGCCATGTGTCATGGCACAGCTGATCCATTTCACTGAGGAAAGCACATGTCGCCTCTTCATAGTTTCATAGTAGCTAGGGTCAGGAGGGACCTGAACAGATCATCTAGCCTGACCCCCTGCCACAGGCAGGAATGAATGCTGGGTTCACAAGACCCCAGACAGGTGATCATCCAACCTCCTCTTGAATTTGCCCAAGGTAGGGGCGAGGACCACTTCCCTGGGAAGTTGGTTCCAGATGTTGGCCACCCTAACTGTAAAATATTGCCTTCTGATCTCCAAATTAAACCTATTCTCCATCAGCTTATGACCATTGTTCCTCGTCACCCCAGGTGGTGCTGGGGAGAAAAGGGCTCTACCTATTTGCTGTTGATCCCCCCTGATGAGCTTGTAGGCAGCCACCAGGTCCCCCCTCAGCCTCCTCTGGCTGAGGCTGAACAGGTTCAGGTCCTTCAGTCTCTCCTCATAGGGCCTGTCCTGCTGCCCTCTCACCAAGTGGATGGCCCTCCTCTGAACCCTCTCCAGGCTGGCCACATCCCTTTTGAAGTGCAGCGCCCAGTACTGGGCAAGGTACGTCCAACTGAGGCCTGACCAAAGTCACATAGAGTGGGAGCATCATCTCTCTGGACTGGCTGGAGATGCACCTTTGGATGCATGACAAGGTATGGCTGGCCTTGCTGGCTGCAGTCTGGCATTGGCGGCTCATGTTCATCTTGGACTCAATAACGACTCTGAGATCCCTTTCTGCCTCTGTGCTTTCAAGAAGGGAACTCCCCAGCCTGTATGTATGCTGTGGATTCCTTCTCCCAAGGTGCAGCACCCTGCATTTGTCTACGTTGAACCCCATCCTATTCTCGTCTGCCCACTTTTGTAGTCTGTCTAAATCTATTTGCAGCCTCTCTCTCCCTTCAAGTGTGTCCACCTCACCCCACATCTTAGTGTCATCAGCAAACTTAGACAGCGTGCCTTCCACCCCCTCATCCAAGTTGCTGATGAAGATGTTAAAGTCCGAGCCCTGGGGGACCCCACTGCTCACATCTCGCCAGGTTGAGTACAACCCATCTACCACTATTCTCTGGGTGTGCCCCATCAGCCAATTTTTTATCCATCCAAGTGTGCAGGCATCAATGCCACAGTCACTTAATTCATTGATGAGGATGGGGTGAGAGACAGTGTCAAAGGCCTTCTTAAAGTCTAGAAAGACTATGTCCGCAGCGACACCATCATCCAAGGATTTAGTTACTTGGTCGGAAAAGGCAATCAGGTTGGTCTGGCAGGACCTGCCTTTGGTGAACCCATGATGATTGTCCCTGAGCATGATCTCCCCTGCAAGCCCCCCACCCCAGATGTGCTCCTTGATGATCTTCTCCAAGAACTTCCCGAACACCGAGGTGAGGCTTACAGGCCTATAATTACTTAGGTCCTCCTTCCTCCCCTTCTTAAAAACTCTTGATGGGACAGCAGGAAAAGCAGGGTTTTTCCCTGCCCAGCATGCCTCATGGGGCTGGCTGAGTATAGAAGTACTTTTTCCTGCTGCCCCAAACTTACGACATGGGCTAACCTCCAGCCCCGCAGGGCTGGCTGAGCAGGGAAGTAGATTTCTCCGCTGGCCAAGACCCAAGGCATGGGTCTAAGACAGCAGGAAAAGTGGGGCTGGCTGAGTGGGGAAAGCACCACAAGGTAACAGATGTCCGTCACAATAAAGTGTCTATTAAGGTAGTCTATTACTACCTCTTTTTTTTTGCACTGCTGATGTTCATGTCACGTGGTACAACAAAGGGTAAAAACATCTATTTGCTTAACAGTTGTGACACTTTTTTTTTTTTTTTTTTTTAAGGCAGCACAAATGAGATGTCAGACAATGTCTGTTTCCATCCATAGATGCTGTGTTCCCAAGAAGCTCCCTTGGAAGTTTTCAAGAGCAGATTAGGCAGCCATTTGGCTGGGATAGTTTAGTCAGGGATGATCTTGCACTGAGCAAGGATATGGATTAGATGACTTTGTGAGGTCCCTTCCAGTCCTACGTTCCTATGATCCTAAGAAAAGATGAAGACTGATCTTTAGGAAGCCTGATATCTGTTTAAAAGTTGTATCTTCTTCAAACTCATTCCTCAGGTAGGAGGAATAAAGTAACAGGAGGAGATGTAAAGTGTTGGACATAATGGTCTCTGATCTTCTCAGAACATGGCCTTCTACTGAATGTGGGAATCCAAGCTTGATCATCCCACAAATGCCACAAAAGCGATGAGGACAAGTACCAGAAACTAATGTGGAGAAACTACACGGAGGAGGGATCTGGATAAGACTAGTCTAGGTCCCAAAGCTATAGTTTCCATCTAAAATTCCCACAGTAAAAATGGTCCATAATAGAGAGTGTTCTTACAGATCCTAAAGATTTCCTGGATGACCTTAAATCTCCATCACAGGTGATGAAATAGGAAAGTCCTAGGGTGGTCATGGAACCAAAACCTTCATTCCAAAGAAATGAATGATAAATGGTAATTAGCCCAATGTATATTTAAGTACATTCCCAATCTGCCTTCTCAAAAATTTCCAAATCTTCTAATGTTTAAAAAATCTTGACTGATACAGGATATGATGCGGCTCAACAATGGGTTGGCAATATTCTCAGACCCACTTAGAGTTTAATTCAAAGGACTTGGAAATGCTGCATCATTTATGCAGGACTGGCATGAGCCTAGGACACTATCTGAAGCAGGTCACCTTGGCAACTTCTGCCATTAGTCAATTCCAGAAACCTGTTCCCTCAGCACTTTGAAAATTTCAAAAAAAACATTTTCTTCCAAATGGTGCAAATTTAGTCAACTATGCTATAATAAAATAACTAGACCCATATGATAAAAATAAAGGCATCAGAAAAAAGAAAAAGAAGATACAGGGGTGCCAGCTAGATTCTCTGAAGGCTGGAGAAAATACTGCAAAGTGAAACTTCTTCCTCAAAATACCCCCAGACCAAAGTTTTTGGTATCATAAAGGAGTGTATGCCTGGCCTCCATGGTTTCCAGTGAAATTCTGCCCACATACCAACAGTGTGGATCTCTATCAGGCTGTAATAAAAGAATCTGAACTAGCTTCTGTTAACATGTGTGTGCAGTGACTGCACATTTTGCATTTTCTTCTGTGTTGTCCCTATAGGCAGGATTTTTTTTTTATTATTGGGTATTTTCAACTTTGCTATATGTTTAATGTTTCATGGGCTTTGCTATACCTTCCTTGTCCTGTCTGTAACTGAATGAAGGCTAGTTCATCCCGAGCCAAATCTATATGCTCAACCTCATATCATTATTATTATTTAAATTAATATCTCACCTTATCCAAAAGGTTCAGTTCATCTTTAATACTTACATTTCTTAAGTCTGTTCTGGTAAATTTGTGTTGCATAATCTACTACCACATTATTTTCTTCTAAAACTATTTTTGGCTTAGTTATTACTACAGTTAGCCACTACCTGATCTTTAATTAACATGCATCTTAAAACATCCTGGACAGTTTTATTCGTTTGGTCAGCTGTGTTTGTGTGGATTGGTTCAGTTTTTGTAGCCTCACTTAGATAATCTCAAATCTTCTTTGACTATAACAAAATTCATCAAATTAAAAAATAACTTTTATGAGATAGTAGGAAACAAATCTTCATCCTGATTACTATTATTTTTAATGGCTCCCACTGAAATGATATAAAACACAAAGTGTCTCTTAAATGCTCAACATAATACCACAAATGCTTAAGCATGCAGACAAACCAAGAAGCGACATCAAGGAAATGTAAATAATTTCAAGTGGCCTCAAACTGCAGCAAAGTAAATTTAGACTAGATACCAGGAAGAATTTCCTCGGTGGTCGAACGTGAGACAGTGGACTAGACAGCTCAGGGAGGTTGTGGAATCTCCCTCATCGAAGGCGTTCAGGAAGAGGTTTGTTAAGCATTGACTAGGGATGATTTAGGAGCATCATTATTGCATGCATGCAAGGACTTAGACTAGACAATCCTTGGGCTAGGGACAGAAGTTACACATAAAACAATTTAAAGTGATCAGAAACTGGTTTAAACCTATAACAGAACACAAGTTCAGTGCACATAAACCAGCTTAAAAAAGGCTGAAATTGGTTTAAGATAAACTTGGTTGAATGTAATATCAGACTTGACTGATATGGGTCAAACTGGTTTATAAACTTGTGTCCCAGACCTCTTCCTGGTTCAAGTTAAATCACAGTCCTGCAACATCCCAGCATGCTTTCCAGCCCTAGACTGTGCTGTGTTGTCTGCTCCAGAAAACAGGGCTGTCCCACCCCTCTGCTCCCTAGCTGGAGCAGTAAAGGCTGGTTGACAATAGGGTGTTAGGGGCAAGCCCTGCTGGGATGTAGCCCAGTGTGTGTGTGAGGATGGGGACTGCCCCCCCAGACGAACCCTGGCTGGGGTTGGGGCCAGGAAGGGGTTTAAACACCTCTCCCCCCTGCTCAAATTTACTGCTGGCTGCAACTTGTCATGACCGAAAGGTCTGATTTTTTTTTGTGTGTGCGCTTTGGCACTAAGAATTATCCCCGTGGGTATACAACTTCATTGCACGGAGGAGTTCTGCTGCACAGAGAACCCGCGTGCAGGGAAGTGTTCCCACCACTTTGCAGCGATCTTTGCAGGGTGCATTTCCTTTGCAGCACAGAAATGCATGGTGCAAAGGTTTCCCGCTTGTCGTATGCAAATTCGTGCCCCGCAATTGGCTAGTTCTAAATTATTCACACGTGGCGGCTAGCGATTGGCCTGCTAGCCGTATAAGAGGCTTGAGCAGTTTCCGCCCAAGCTGAAGAGGACTCCACATCCATCTCGTGGGGACTCTGGGTGTGCGCAGCAGGGTAATAGAAACCCTGTGTGTCGCTCAGAGGAGTTTGGCGGCCTGATCCACCGCCCACCTCTTCCCGTCTTCGGACGGAGCCTACTATAAGACGTAACGACAAGTTTAATGCGCGTTTGTCCTGGACATCCGGAGTTTGTCATGTTCTGTCTGCGTGGAGCCTTGCAACCTCCATGTGTGTTCGTGTTTTTTGTTGTAACCGCAACTCAAGCAAGTTCTCAGCCTACACCACGACCATCTCGGTGTAAGTAAAATAATCTTAAAATCAACCGTTACGTGTCTGTGCCTAATTCTAGCTCGGTGCCCGCCCTCTCCGATCCCGCCTGCCCGGGCTGCTGGCCACAACCCGCGTGCAGAGCGACATAAGCAACCCGGGGTCAGACCTGGCGCGCACACAACTGTGGACTACAAATCTCAGAAGCAACTAGAAGCAGAAAGAGGAAGTGATGAGCAATCCTGCAGAGTCCTGCTGCTGTAATTCTGGACTACAAATCCCAGAGACCTCAAAGGCAGCAGGAAGAGGAAGCGAACACAGCCAGCGAGCCATACACTAGTGCCCCTGACTTCTGGCCTGGGCCACTGCAGGCATGTGGCTGCATTTCGTGAATCAAAGGTCCATTCACTTCTGTTTCAATTTAATCTGTGCAATTTAGACTAACCTGCAAAGACTGAATCAATTAAGCCTCAGGCTTTTTGACTGTCTATACCTAGCTTTGAGGTCTCTTCTAATGCTATGATTCTAACTAAAACATCACTTCCAGGTTGCCTTGAGCTTCAGCTCCTGGAGTAATTAGGAGTTCTTAAATTATCTGTGAATTACTAGTGCTAATGAGTTTCCTAGATATTTCTTAGTGTTCTCCCCTTTTGACTTCAAAAATGTTCTCATCATGAATAACCCTTCCTTTCAGTGTCAACTACATCAATCACTTGGGCATTCACTCTCTTTTCACAAGCCACAAGAACTGATGAGACACTTCCTATACATTTTGTTTATCTCAAGTAATTTTTTAAAAAGGCAGATTCTTTATTATAATAGACTTAGATCATGTTACAAATAAATCCCAGTTCTGTCTAGCATGCACGCAGTTTTGTCTGGTATATACAGTTTGTCTGCAGCACTTATGTAGATACGCTAAAGGACTCGGAGGAAAGAAAAATAAATGTTTAACTTAGTATGGTAATATAACTCTTTGTAAAGGTCATGTTACTAAACAATAAAATATGATATTACTAACTGAAGTAGAACCCTACTCATTAGTCAGATGACCCTCTCTTTCTGGAAGGAGGCCAAACAATAGAATTACAGTAATGACAAGGAAACTAGTAACAATAAAGAGCACATGGTTTAATTAAGAATAGGGAACAGCAACCCCTCTAATTTCACAGCATTCAACCAAAACACTGCAGCACCTCCAAAACTAGCTCTAACCTTAGTTTACATGTCAAAAGATAAAGGGGGAGAGAAAGGAAGAGAGGATTCCCTTTCCCTGAATATCAGATCCCTCAAGGGACAATAATTCACAGAAATTTGAAAGTCAATCTATTTTACAATAATGCAAATATTTTCATATTATTTTATCCTATTAGTTGGTCTTGGAAAATCAAATTTTATAGGCTTTCATCTGTAATCATCATTGCTCATCAGTTTTGGAATCATTGAGATTGTAATGCAACTTCATTTTAATAAAGGCAAAGGACTACTGGAATTAATATGCCATTCCATACTGAACTCTTCTACAAATCCGTTGTTATTTTTTTTTTTGTTATAAAACCGTGGAGTCTGAAAGTAATAACTTATGGTAGCAACTGTGAAAATAGCAACTAAACTTTTATTGCACTATTAACTTTAGAATGTAGTCAATAGATTTAACAAGAAGATTAGGACTAAAGAATTAAACCATAACAGCATAAAGAAATGGTAGACAAGATACTAACATATGTATTCAGACAAAAAATAATGATTTTATTAGTACTGACTATTCCTCATCTTCCTTCTCCCATTGTTTCTCCTCTCCTTTGCTCCTAAATGCCCAAGAAATATTTTCATGGTTTGTCTCAGGAAAAAGTAGGGTGGCTTGACATGCATATAAAGTTGAAAAACCATTGAATGTTGCTCTGAGGTCTCCCTCCCACTCAAAGTGTGTAGTCTAATTATATTCTTACATGAATAAGACTCATTGACTTCAGTTGCATTTCTCCTGATTCAGGTTCTTAAAGGGAGAGCAGAATCAGTCCATGAGTGTGCAATCACATTACCCTTCTAACAGAAGTCATCCTTTAATCTGTTATTCAGTTTCAAACGCTGCTTACAATTTATTATTCGCTTTGTAGCTCCACCTTCAGTCCATTTTCTCTCTTGCCTTGAACGCTAAACCAACAGAAATATTCTAAGGATGATGGTAATATGCCACTGCTGTATTTTTAGCAGGGACACAAAATGCAGGCAAGTAAATTCTTCATTAATTTCTTACTCTTTGTTTTCTCAGCTCTTAAAATCCAAGGTTGGATTTTAAAAACAAAACAAAGCAAATAAAGGCACAGACAAGCAAATCCCTACTGCTTGTTGAAGCAATCCTAATACCTTGTGATAAACTCAGAGTATACATCTGGCAGCAGAGGTGGATGTGGAAGTCAAAATGACTGACGATTTCCTTTTATGCATCATACTCTTGACGTGTGTGTGTGTGTGTGTGTGTGTGCGCGCGCGCGCGCACACACACACACACACACGGAAAATAAGAAAAATGCTGAGTTTTATTTTGTTTATTAAAGCAGAGAGGAAGCATCTGTAGCTAGTTTCTCAAAAGCATTCAGCATTCTGTTGGGACCATATTCTCAATGTGTTCAACTGGAACTGCTGTGTTGGCCATTATACAGGGGTTCAAAAGGGCAGCTAAACTCTTTATGAAATTCTGCTCCAGCTGTGGATGCTGAGGCCTTCTGGAAATTCTGGCACTGGTATAGTAAAGGCTACAATGCAAATATCAGTTAATGTACTGTGAAATACAAAAGAAAAATGATCTTTTAAGTCAAACTGTTAAGTCAGAATAATAATGAATTTTTTAACATTCTGCTGATTCATTCGTCTGACTTAAGGTTTTTCATACACACTTTAAATCAAAACTATGAAAAGATGAATGTAAATAAGAAAGTGAATACAATTTTGAATGCTGGAATGTAAAAAAATATCCCCCCCCCGAATAGTCCCTATATTCATACAGTGTAAAAAGCTCAGTTTAGATATAAATACCCCCTAGTGTTTGCCACACATCCACAGCCCATTTATATGGTCTGTAATTTTAATACCAGAAATAAAAATGTCTAAAATTATAATGCTGTATAAAAAGTATGCACAGGATAGTTCACCAGGTTAAAAAAGTCATTCCATAGATGAGTTACTGTAGATGTTACAAATGCTGTAAATTTACATAGTGCTTTATAAGCAGAGTTGTTCCCCTGCCCTCAAAATAGACAAATCAGACTACTGTATTTATTTGAATAAGAGGTTTTTCCTTCCAATCAACATGAAGAAAAAGGCTCCTCATCTTACATTCACATACCAGGAAACCTCATTAAATACACTGTCTATCATTAAATTGCTGCCAAAAGCAGCAAATGGATTAGAAACCAACTATGAAGTTGATTAAATGGAACCACACTGATCATGGCTATAAAACACATGGCCCATTTTGGGCAAACATACTTTTTTCTGCAAAAATATTTGTTTCTATATATATATATGATTTTATATAACTCAACCTCCAATACTGCCAAGTGGCCCTTGTGGTTTACTTGGCAGCTCAAAGCACACTAAAACCCATTACATGTTTCACACTGCACAACCACATTCAGGATAGATTAATTGCAATCCTCCTGAATAAGACATGCTAGTGCCCATTGCACTCCATCCTCCCCAGAGCCAACTCTTTTTCAAGTCATGGTGAACCACTACATTGCATACATTTTGACTACTACTTTGTCTGATGCTGCCACCCTCCCACGGCAGTGGAAGGTTCCCCAAAGCCCTGCCCCAGAACCTGCCAGCAGAGTCTATGGGAATAGTACTGTCTCTTTAAGAGAACATCTAGAGCTGTCTGCTTTGTTACTTAGAACCAGCTAGGATTCCTGGGAGAAACGGATCTGAGCTGTAGCTATTGTAAAGAGCTGTTCGCAAAACATTTCTAGATTCTTAAAAATAATAAGCAATATTTGCTTTTATTAAGAAAGTCTCCTTATAACAGCACTAATCATTACATAGTACCAGGAGCGGAGTACAAAGAAAGTGATGGGGAAAATAAGAAACTGCTAAAGAGATGGAATATCTGAAAACCCCCAAGGAGATGAAACTCTCAGGTAAAGCTGCTGAATCATGGGAAAAATTTAAACAAAGTTTTGACATAAGTTTTGACAGGGTATGCAGTAAAGGAAGATGAGCAGAAAATAGCCATATTCTTGAATAAGACTCTTGAGAGATGTGAATTAGACCTTACACAAAGCAGTGAGTGTGCACCAGGCAGCAGAAGTTACGCTCCATAGCCTACAAATAATGGAAGGAAAATCAGAAACAGCTACAGTAGAAAGTAAACAAGAAGCAAAAGAACTATAAAGGAGAAAGAAAAAAGTAAGCAAGGAGAACTGGAAGATTCATGGATAGCCTAAGGAATGAGATTACAGGTGAAAAAGTACCAAAACCGCAAGAAATGTAGACTCAAGCACCCAAACAGGCAAAGCCCTACACTAGGAAAACAGTGTAATGCATACAGCCAATATAACTATTTTGCCAGAGTCTGTAACCGGGAGCAGCAAACACACAGAAGACAAATGCGTGCAAACTAATGCAGTATATCAAGATGACACTGATGAAAGCATAGAAAAGGAATTCTCTGTGGAGACTGTGGCTGCAGAGACAGGAGATGACTTGACTGTTGCAGTGGAAACTAATGGAAGGATCATTAAATACAAAATGGACACAGGTAAATTTGCTTCCAGAACTAGCTGTTGATAAGTTAATACAAAAACCAAACTAGATCACTAGTAAAATGTGAAACTAAGAGCTTACAATGAGAAGATGATTCCCACCAAAGGAGTATGTGAACTAGAGGCAAAAGTTAAGGATCAAATTGAACCGATAACTTCTGTAATAGCCATAAGAAATACTATGCCAGTACTGGGGCTAAAAACCTGCCAGGATTTGGGTTTAATTAAGAGAGTATATATGGTAACAAATGCCAAGGACACACTTATGGAAAATCAATATTATGATTTTGTGAAGGCATTGGTAAATTGGAAACTGACTAGAAAAATCGAGTTGGCAGAACCCAATTACCTGGTCATTCATGCCCCAAGAAAGGTTCCTATAGCCATCATTTGGAGACCAAAAGAAGAGCTGAACTGATTGGTGGCATTGAAAATAATTGACAAAGTAGAAAAACCTACTGCAGTGGTCTCCAACCTTTTTGAGTAGGAGATCACTTTTTGAATGAAAAAAGCAACCCAAGTTCTACCCTGCGCTGCTGTACTTCCCCCTCCCCCACCTGCCCCGCAGATCAGTCTGTGGGGAGGGAAGCTAGGGGCAGATCAAGGCAGAGGAAGAAAAAATTATTTAGGGGCTTGCTCCCCCTCCCCCAAGCATGTAAGTCTGTGGGGGAAGGGGTGGGGGGAAGGGAAAGAGCCTAAGAGGTCAGGGCAGAACGAGGCCCCAGTGGTGAGGGGAGCAGGACACAGGCAGGAGCAGGGGCTGGGGGGAGTGGGCTTGACTGGGCTCGGTGGTGGGACAAGCAGAGGCCTGGGGGGCACATGCCCCCCCAGGCCTCCGCTTTTCCCCCATCCCCACCCTGCCCGTGCCCTGCTCCCTCCCTCATTGCTGGGGCCTCGATCTGCCCACCCCCCCCATGGAGGTGAGGGGGGAGTGTAGCAGGGGCCAGCAGTGCACAGCTGGGCTGGGCGCAGGATGGAGCCGAGTGGCTCACCCAGGGGGCATGGGGAGGTGGAGCCAGTAGCCCAGGAGGGCATGGGGGCGCATGCCCCACATCCACACACAGAGCGGGGCCAGGGCTGCTCACAGCTCGGCTCTTGGGCCAGGCGGCAGAAGCAGCGGCGCTGAAGTGGGGCGATGAAGAGGACTGCAGGCCCCCAAAAATTCACTGTAGCCCCCCCCCCCCCCCCCCCCCCGCTTACTCCCAGCGCTGCTGCTGCATGGCTCAAAAGCTGCACTGGGTCCAGCCTGCCCCACCGCATGTGCAGATCTGGGGGCACGCAGCCCAGGACTCCCCGGATGAGCCACTCCACAGCTGGGGTGGCTCCATCCTGTGCCCGCCCTAGCTGTGCAGTGCCAGCCCCCACTCCACTTCTCCCTCACTGCTGCGCGGACTCCTCCCCACCCCTGCTACAACCACCTGAAGCTCCCGATCTCTGCTACAGCACTTGTCCCCCCAATTTGTGCACAGGGCTGGGGGCACAAATCCCACCTTGCAGCGGCAGATCAGGAGGGCATATGCCCCCTGTCCCTCCACTGGGATGCATACAGTGGCAGGAGCCATGGGGAAAACCCTAAAGAGGAACATGATTTGAGACTACAGAAAGCTTTTAACTGGGTTAGGGTGGCAGAACTGAAACTTTATAAGCAGAAATTCAAATTTAGAGTTAAAGAAATCACCTACTTGGGAGAGCAAATATCAGAAAATGGGGTTCAAACAGATCCTGGGCGAATTAGGGCAATATCAAACATACTACCCCCACAAGGTAAGGAAGGGATGCACTGGTTCTTGGGTATGGTCACCCATGTAGGCAGGTATATAGAAAACCTTACAGAGTACACCAGCAAACTGAGGGCACTACTAAAAAAGAACTTAGTGGACATGGGATGCCAACATGGACAAAGAATTTGCAGAGTTAAAAAAAAAAAAACATATTGAAACAGTTCCAGTCCTCAGGTGTTTTGATAGTTAAAGAGAAACCAAATTGTCCACAGATGCCTCAAAAGAGGGTATTGGGACAACCCTACTGCAAAACTATGGTGATCACTGGAGCCCAGTGGCACATGCATCCAGAGCCCTCACAGAAACAGAATGCATATACACAGATAGAAAAGACAGTTTTGGCTCTGGTGCACGGGTGCAAAAAAATTCATGTTTTTATATATGGAAGACCAGTTGTGGCAGAAACTGACCACAGACCTCTGGTAACCACTGCAAGAAAGGGGCTATCTGATATATCTCCCAGACTAGAGGGACTTTTTTTCAGTTACAATTATATGATTTGAGATTAGAAAATAAGCCAGGCAAAGACCTAGTGATTGCAGATGCATTGTCTAGGCCAGTTGACAACACTGTTGATAATGCTGGAATGGAATCTGACAGTGTGCATGTAACTGGGATAAAAACATATTACCCAGCAGCAGATGAGATGTGGCAACACTTTGTAGTGGCTACTGCAGAGGATGGCTTGCTGCAGAAGGTTATCAAAGTCATCACCAAAGGATGGCCTGGCCATTATATACCAAGTCCATATTTTCAGTATAGAGCAGAGCTGTCTGTGATTGGTGGAGTTTTGTTCAAGGATCACAGGATGGTAGTACCTAAAGCACTACAAGCAAATATGATTAAATGAATATACGAGCTTCATCTTGGTGTTGAAAAATGCAAAAGGCAGGCCAGGGAAATGTTAAATTAGCCACTCATGAATAGTCGGATTGAAAATGCTGTACATAACTGTGACATATGCCAGAAATACCAGCCTAAAAATAAGAAGGAACCAATGTGGACGGACAATGATAGTCAAGAGGCATGGTGCAAAGTGAGAACAGATTTGTTTACACTAGCTGGCAGAGATTATCTGCTGGTTTTAGATTTCTCTCACTATCCTGAAGTTGATTTATTGGCCGATATGACTGCACAGCAGATTATACTGTATCTTAAATGCATCTATTCCAGACATGGAATTCCACATAGAGTTAGGTCTGACCCTAGTTTTCAGGGAAAATGTATAAAATTTGCCTGGGACTGCGGATTTTACCATGTTACATCGAGCCCAAGATACCCATAGTCTAATGAGATTGTGGAAAATGGTGTTAAGATAATAAAGCGATTATTGAAGAAAGCCAATGATTCAGATGGTGATCCATATTTAGCAATTCTAAATTACAGATCAGCTCCTCTAGCACATGGCCTGTCCCCTGCTGAGATTTTATTTAACAGAAAGTTGAGAACTAGTTTACCCAGACTGACAGTAACAACTCACAGGCCTGACATCGATTTGCACAGGTATAAGCACCAGGGCAAAACTAAACAAACATTGTACTATGACAAAGGGTCACGAGCATTGCAGGCACTGAAGCCCAATGATGCAGTTTGTATTTATAATGGTGACAGCTGGGACCAGAAAGTGCAGGTTATTTGTAAGGTTACTCCCCGATCTGGTGACATATTGACTCAGGATGGACAGTCTTTTCGATGTAACAGGAGACATTTGCAACACATTTCTGAACAAGGGGAGGAGGATAGGAAGAGTGAACAGCTGGCGACAACACTTAGGCAGGCTCAGGAAAGTTGTTCAGAGGAGATGACAGAGGCACTACAAGAAGAGACACCCACTTCAGTCACTGAGGAAAGTGAAACAACATCATGCAAATCAAACAGACTACGCCAAGCACCACAAAAACTTATTGAACGCTGTTAAGGTTAGTGTTATAACACAATTTTGTTTTAAAAAGTTGTGCTATAGTTAGAAAGCTAGATGTTTAAAAAAGGGAGCTGTGGGAATAGTACACTGTCACTTTATGAGAACATCTAGAGCCGTTTGCTTTGTTACTCAGAACTGGCTGGGATTGCTGGGAGACACAGCCGTGAGCTGTAGCTGTTGCTTTGCAAACAACTCTTTACATTCCTAGAGTCTCTTCAAATAATAAACAATATTTGCTTTTACTAAGGTGTCCTTCTTAACAGCACTCACCATTACAGCATCAGCCATGGACCCAGGCAGGAGCTGCTGCCAGGCCAGGCAGGTGGCAGCATCTGTCTCTCCTCTTCTCCCTGCCTGGGTTCACAGCTGAGCATCAGGTCTCCTGGCAAACTACAGCTTCAGCCAGGTTCTGGAGAGAGGAAAGCAGGGGGAAGACAAGGACAAAGAGGGATGTGGCCTTTGACGGGTCCCCAAAACTCATTAAGTGGCTCTTCAGCAGAAATTACTGCCCACCCTTGCTATAGATCCTTTGTTAAGAAGAGTCTGGCATACACACATATACTGAGCAATGCAGTCACCATGGCTTGAAACGCTGTCCACTCTGCTGGGGACTAGACAAATGAACTATATGCCAAGTCATAAAGCCTTTTGGCTTTAGGTTAATACCATGCATAGCCTGTACTAGCTGCTCAAAAGTACATTTATGGAGTACCTGTGCTAAAAACTTATAGCAGTCTCAAAAAAGGGTAAAAAGCATCAATTTTGGATTAAATCTATGGGTACACCACAATAATTTGCCTACAAGCTACTTACTATAGGCGTGTTTATGCCAGTCAGTATTTTTAAATTTGGCCCCTATTTCCATGTACTCAGGGAGAGCAGGGTCTGACAGTAAGGGGCAGAGGGAGGAGGGGTTACAAAGGGAAGAAGTTGGGCGGAACAGAGGGCAAGGGGACCATATGACCCCCCCCCCCCGATTTATTTTCCCTCCTGTAGCAGTGGGAAGGCACTAAATTCAAGGCAAACCTCCAATAATTAGATTCTATACTTGAAAAATTATAACATATTTATACATTTTCCATATATTGAATCTAATTATTGGGGGGGGTTGTCTTATATACAGGGTCGTCCTATATTTCAGTTAATATAGTAAGTAATACATTACTAAAAGCCATGTCAGTTTCTTTAGAGGTAAAATGTATTCCTTAAATTTTGTACAAATATCCCATGAAAAATTCTATGTACTAACAGGGCGCAACTACACATGCACTTTGAGCAGTAGACTAATTTGCTGTGTGGTAAAGTGTCACCGTCTACAGGTGCGCAACCATTATGCCAGCGTAGACTAATTTACTGTGCTATTGGATAGTCCCGGCAGACAAAAGTACTATCCAACGGGAGAGTAAATTACTATGTTTAAACATACATGTAGATGGTGACATCTGGATTAGTTTACACTGACTCAAATTGCACCAGAGTTTATTCAATCACATTAATTGCATGTGTAGACATGCCCACATGGTGCTCATCTCTGTAGCCAATAGTCAAAGCATGAAATAGAATGTAGTCATTCAGAATATACATATAGCTGGTCACAAAAGAAGTTAGACTAACATTCAAAGCGAACTACATTAATATATGAAGAGTAAAAGCACCTAATGCATCTTAAATTAATGTGATAATCGGAGCCTACATTTCCCACAGCCCCCAAAAGGGCCCTTAATTCTTAGGCCATAAGCTAGGCATTGTCATGTGCACTTTCTACTCCTGTTGAAGCTAGCTGACTGGCCAGTCAAGAAGGAAAGACATATGAAGCAGAAATATCCCACTGCCTTCTATCCATTCCAATCAATTACTATTAAATACAAAACATAGAAACGTTGTGGGGGTAGAGGGAAAGGGGAAGATGAAATTTGGCCTTAGTGACTACATAGCTTGAGCTGCTATAGGAATTATTCTGCAGAGTACTGAGGGAAAAGCTGCCCATCCTCCCTGAGTCCTTGCACTGAGTTGTTTTTGCTCCACCAACATAGTAATCTAAAAAACACTTTGGCTCTGCATGTTCCTCATATCTGCAGGACACCCTCACAACCAGCACTAAGGCATAGATCCAGAGGCCAACAAAATCTTCCTGCATTTTTCTGCACCGATATTGCTGCAGGGTAGCATGGGTGTAAGACGGGGGGGTGTTCTTCCCATCCCAGCATAGCTCCCCAATGAAGCTTACCAGTGACCCAGCAATATTACAGGAAGCCTGAAACTCAGCAACAGCAGTACATGGTTGAAAGAACTCTCCCTGCAGGACACTGGACTCCTGCTCAGTCACCAAGTAGCACTGCTATGCTCTCAGAGCTTCAAGCTGTGACTGCTTAGTGTTTTTACTGAAGGCTAACAGGGTTTTTTTTTGTTTTTTTACAGACTTTACCGACAGCCATTTTTAGTCTGATTTTTTATCAAGTCAACTGACAACTGGCATTCAGCATACACAAATGAGACAAAAAAGAAGATATTAGATATAATTAGAGAAAATACTATGCCTTAGAAGTCAATCATAGATAGACCATACAAAGGATATTTAAACAAATAGCAAAATGTTCTACATAAATAAAAAGACAAAAACAAAAGTGGTACCACTGTGCAGTAGGACGAGGTAGAAATTAAACATAATCTGGGTATGAATTGTTAAAAACCCCCCAAAAAACAAAACCTACTGCATTTTCTCACAAAATTTTTCACCAAAAACTAGCTGCTAGAAAATAGGGTGTGCTTTATATGCCAGGAAAAAAACTATAACAGCATTTTATGGCACTTAAGCTTTTGTCAGGCAAACCTGGAAGTAAATCCATATGTGATCTACAGGGAACAAAACAATAAGCAGGCTCAGCTCCCTAGCTGCTGCTACTTAGTTATTCACTATAAAGAAAGATTTTTATTTCTTCATTCTGCCTTTCAAAAAAAACCAGGTGCATATCTTATGCCACAACATAACATCTGCCTGCCAAATCAGGGGGACGCACCCCTGGGAGGACTCCAGCACAGCCCAAGCAGCCCTCCTGGGGGTGCCAGCAGGCCCTGATCTGCCTACTGGCTGACAGGAGCCGGGTGCTGCCGCCTGGGGCCAGCAGGGCTGGGGAAGATCAACTCAGGCGGGGACTCACCACCCCAATCCTGGGGCAGGGGAGCATCCCCGCACTAGCTGATCTGCCCCGGGTCGCTACCTGGAGTGGCTCTGTTGGGGGCAGCCGCCAATGCCAGACCGCAGCCAGCAAGGCCAGCCATACCTTGTCATGAATCCAAAGGTGCATCTCAAGCCGGTCCAGACAGGTGATCCTCCCCCTCTATGCCACTTTGGTCAGGCCACAGTTGGAGTACTACATCCAGTTCTGGGTGCCGCACTTCAAAAGGGATGTGGCCAGCCTGGAGAGGGTTCAGAGGACGGCCACCCGCTTGGTGAGAGGGCAGCAGGATAGGCCCTACGAGGAGGGACTGAAGGACCTGAACCTGTTCAGCCTCAGGAAGCGGAGGCTGAGGGGGGACCTGGTGGCTGCCTACAGCTCATCAGGGGAGATCAACAGCAAATAAGCAGAGCTCTTTTCCCCCCAGCAACACCTGGGGTGACAAGGAACAATGGTCATAAGCTGATGGAGAATAGGTTTTAGGTTAGAGATCAGAAGGCAGTATTTTACAGTTAGGGTGGCCAAAATCTAGAACCAACTTCCCAAGGAGGTGGTCCTTGCCCCTACCTTGGGCAAATTCAAGAGGAGGTTGGATGATCACCTGTCTGGGGTCTTGTGAACCCAGCATTCATTCCTGCCTGTGGCAGGGGGTCAGGCTAGATGATCTGTTCAGGTCCTTCCTGACCCTAGCTACTATGAAACTATAAGATCAGTTTGGGCAGGGACCTGCCACCCCAATCCCCAGTGGGGGAGCAACCCCGCACCAGCTGATCTACTCCAGGCCCCCACCTACCTGACTCCAGTAGGGGGTGGGTCAGATCAGCTCAGGCAGGGACCCGCCGCCCTGATCACTGGGCAGGGGAGCATCCCCACACCAGCTAATCTGCCCCAGGCTCCCACCTGGAGCAGCTCTGGTAGGGGCCGGGGCAGATCAGCTTGGGCAGGGACCCACCGCCCTGATCCCCAGGTGGTAGAGCAACCCCGCAACAGCTAATCTGCCAATTAGTCTAACTTCTATCCCAGGGAAAATCGTGGAAAAATTAATCAAGGAGTCTATGTGCGACAGGCTTGCAGAAGGTAGGATTCTAAATGACAGCCAGTGTGGCTTTGGTTGCAGGCAGGTCTCGTTTTACCAATCACATCTCCTTCTATGACCAGGTAACTCGCCACCTGGATAAGAGAAAGGAAGTTGACATTTTATACCTAGACTTCCAAAAGGCCTTTGATCTGGTACCCCATGATGTTCTCACGGGAAAATTGGAGGATTGCAGTCTTAACTGCTTGACAGGCAGGTAGGAAGCTGGCTGCGGGGTAGGACCCAGAAATTTTTAATGAATGGATCTGTGTCATCCTGGTGAGAAGTGGCCAGTGGTGTCCCTTGAGTCTGGGCTTGGTTCAGTGCTTTTCAACATCTTTATCAATGATTTGGAAGGGGGGTGAAGAGATCATTGGCCAAGTTCACAGATGACACCAAGTTATGGGGGAGCATGGTCACACTTGAAAATAGACTGCAGATACAGGTGGACCTCGACAGGCTGGCAAGTTGTGTGGATCAGAACCAGATGAAGTTCAACATTGAGAAATGTAAAGTGCTCCATCTGGGAATGAACAATACCCAACATATTTACAGGCTCAGTGGCGCCAAACTGACTAGCACCACGACTGAAAGGGACCTAGGGGTAACAATAGATCATAATAAAACATGAGCTGTCAGTGCGATGCTGTAGCCAGAAGGGCAAACAATACTCTGGCATGCATCAACCAGTGCATATCAAGCAAAACCAAGGAAGTGATTCTTCCGCTTCACTCAGCATTGTTGAGACTGCAGCTGGAGTACCACGTCCAGGTCTGGCTGCCACACTTCAACATGGGTGTAGAAAAGCTTGAGAGAGTCCAGAGAAGAGACACCCATATGATCAGAGACTTGCAAGGCAAACCATACGAGGAAAGGCTGAGTGACTTGGTAGCTGATGGACTTCAGCCTAGAAAAGAGACAGCTGAGACAGGACTTGGTAGCAGCTTACTGCTATATCAGGGGAATACATGAAGGGCTTGGCAAACAACTATTCACCAGGGCACCTATGGGAAAAACCAGGAGTAATGGCCACAAACTCCTGGAAGATCATTTTCAGGCTTAACATTAGCAATAACTTCTTCACAGTTAGGGTGTCCACACTGCAGAATAAACTCCCTCCAGAGGCGGTACAATCATCTACCCTGGACATCTTCAAGAGGAGGCTGGACAGTCACCTAGCTGCGGTCACCTGACCCCAGTTGCCTTTCCTGCCTAATGCAGGGGGCTGGATCCAATGATCTTGCAAGGTCCCTTCCAGCCCCTTACCATTTATGAAACAATAACAGATTTTTTAGACAAAGGAAATGTAATGCATCACTATTGGAATTTCAGTAAAGTCTTTGATACGTTGCAACGTGAAAAACTATTAGTTTAAGGTAAAGAAACTGGGGGTTAGAAGTATTGTAATGCAGTAAAGGAACTGGCTAAAGGAATAAGGGAAGTATCAGGCTGGACAGAAGTCAATGAAATTCTTCAAGTGCAGATCTTACCACTATCCTTAATAACCTCATTAAAAGAACCTGGCACAAAAAAAAATAAGACAATGGTAGTTTAACTTGTTGATGACAAAGTTGGAAGAGACTGTCAACATGCAGGAGAATTAAGATATTAAACAGAAATGACTCAATTTCAGAATACTAGAAATAGGCTGAAATGTCATACAAAAAGAAGCAATGCCATGTATCCAGGGATTAACAATAAACTAATATAACACACATGCATAAGAAAAGATGAGCTTAGGTGCTGGTGGAAGAGGAATTGGATAGAATGATCCATTTCTGCTATTCCCAGAACCCAGCAGTTTCTACTAATGATATTCTAGACCTCAGAGAAATGAAACACATGATCCCCAATTAGCACAGATATAACTGGGAAATTCAAAACAGGCATGCTGCTTGCTATATGATAAGAAATCAATGATGGCAAACAGATATGGTAATAGATCCGAATGACTTCCTGCAGGGAAATTTCTGACACTTTCAAGGCAGCTCGGGCTGCCTATATTCAAAGTAGAAATTCTGAAGGATTCTGCTTGCTGTTCTTTATATGCACCAGGGACAGGACAAAAAGCAACAGGCTTAAATTACAGCAAGGAAGCATGAGGATATAGAAAAAGCTTTGTAAGTGCAAGGATAGTTAAGTACTTGAATAGATTACCTGGAAAAGGTATGGAATCTCCATTACTGGAGGTTTTAAAGACTAGATAAGAAAACTTCTGCCAGGAATAGTTCAGGTAAATTTAATCCTGCCTTGGAGAAAGGGAATTAACTAAATGACCCTTTCATAACCATTTTCTATGATTCTATGAGGCCCTGGATTCTCCGAAGGACTTATACTTCAGAACAAGATTGCTAGGGGTCAGTATTCCTGGATCAAAGCAAAAAGCCCTTTAAACCCAGTCGAAGAAAAGGAAATATGTTTCAGCACTGAAAAAAATGTACGTATCCCAAATAAGAGCTACTCAATTGTTATTTGAAACTTCTTTCTGAATCGCTGAGAGGTGGAGGTAGGAAAATGTCTCCATAGCAACTGAAGTCACCATGCATCAGGCAGGTATGTCCACAGTGTCAATGGCATATTATACGAATGCACACAGCACAATCTGACTTTCAGCAATGAACAACTTAAACTCTTCACTATTCCTTTAAGGAAGCTTGTCTGCAAATTCATTTATGGAATTCAAATAGCCACATCTTACCAAAACCTCTTGTTAATGGGCTCTTTCATTTGGAGGACTGATGATGAGTAATTTTACCATCCAAATAAATCAAATTCAGGGATTTCTCATCTTGTCCTGTTGCTTTATATTGACTTAAAGCAAATTTCATTCATGTCAGTGAATGACTCACCGATGACCATGATGAGAGGCATTTATAAAACTACTCAAAGTCCTAGAAAAAATCTTGGTTGCAACAGTCTGCTCTCTTTGATATTAGTGCCAGATAGGGGTGCACCAATAGAGATATATGGGGCTGATACCAATATCTTATTTTTAAGGAGGCATATTGGCCAACATCGATCCAATTTCTGATACAGCGGGGAGAGCTGTGTGCTGCTGGTAAGTCCATTGTGGTGGAAGGGGAGGGGGGAGGAATGGAGCATGGTGGGGCAGATCAACCCCCTCACCCCACCCCCATGGTGAGGGAGGGGACAGGGGCAGGGGCAGGTGCCAGGGCAGGTTAGGGCATGTGACAGACCAGTGGCTCATCAGGGAGGAGCGGCTCCTGACGCTGCTTGCACCCCAGGAGGGCATGTGCCCCTGGATCTGTGCAGGTTGGGGCAGGTTGCAGCTGCAGGCTGGAGTCAGGACTGCACCAAGCTCTTCTCACTGGGGTTGGGGCTTGGGGCGGGGGCTACATCCACCCCGTATTTCACCGTAGCTCCCTCCTCTCAGTTCCACCGCCATGCACCTGGCTCAGCCCCAGCTCTTCCCAGAAGGTGAACCTTGTAAGTGGCCCTCAGAGTTTGAGTTATGCATCTCTGGATTTAGAGACACTACAGCCTCAGATGGAGGGCAGACTTTAAAGTCTGGAAATGTGTTCAGCTAAAAATAAGTTTTAGTTCAAAAGCACACACCACCATTTTCTGCATGCTGACGCAAATGTTGCCTCTTATACAACTGCATGTGATGCAGCTCCTATGCAGAGCAGACTTAATTAATTGAGTCTGCTCTGACCCACCGGATCTCCAGCACATCATGGGAAGAAAAGGTATGTGTACAAATCCCCCTAAGTATTTACAATTATTTACACTAGGTGTGTCAAATTTACCCTGCGACTTAGGTTGGGTCTACACTGCGAGGCTTCTCATGGGCCAGATGCACAGGGTACCAGTTGCTGTGATGGGACCAGCAGTGTAGTAGCTTTGGCGAGAGCAGTGGTGGAGGCAGTTAGGCAAGTGGCCAAGGGCCAACCAGCCTGCCACAGTGGAGGTAGCACAAACAACAGTGGCAGTGGGCTAACCAGCCACAGGGTAAACAGGGCTGTGTCCACACAGGGCCATGTCCAGCAGGGTCCCAGCTTTTGTGACAGGCACCAATCCCAAACCAGGCCCTCAAATTCCCTGGTCTGCTAATAGCCCCAAAGGGAGAAAATGAATTGAGAGGCACCCAAACTTTTATGCTTCAGTTAGAGGCACATTCAAAGCACAGGCATAGGCCCAACAAGCAGAAGAATCTAGACTTGTGCATACTGTGTACATGCTTCTTTTTTCTTTTTTTTTTTTTTAAACACCTGTGGAGAAGTACTCCCAAAGAAATGGAAGTTACGTAGCCCAGACTGACAGTAGAGAGATAACTTTTTAGCAAATGTTAATATTAATAATGACTATTACACTCTGATCTAAGGGTAATTGCCAATATTACTTAAAACAGAGAGTCTCTGGAATGCAAAATCTACCTATCTATAAAATTGTGTTTCTGCTTCCCATCTACTTACAATTAGGGCTGCCAATTAATTGCATGAGTTAATCGCGATTAATGCATTAAAAAAATTAACTTGAACAACAATTAATGCGTTAATCACGCATGTGGTTTTGGAGCCCACACCTAGGTTCAGCTCTGCTGCCATCATCACTGCCTCTAGGCCACTCTGTGGAGCAGCGGTGGCAGCACAGCAGACCTCAGGGCAGCCCAGGCACAGGCTCTGGGCATCAGCAGCGGGGGGGGGGGGGGCAGGGGCACACACAGACAGACACAGCTCCAGCCTTCTTATGGTCAGGAACGCAACTTGGTGGTATGTGGAGCAGCACCCAGCAGGCAAATCTGTGAAGGGGAAGGGGCATGGGGGAGGGAAGATTGAGGCCCCCATGGTGAAGGAAGGACTGGGGTCAAAGGCAGGGGCTGGGGCAAATGGGGCCCTGGGGCCCGGGTGGGTCATGGGACAGAACCATGGACAGGCAGCAGGGTGCAGAGCCCCAAGCCTGCAGCAGCAACCCACCTCCACCCCACACACAAATCCAGGGGGCACATGTCCCCCATGCCTCCCCCTGGGGTGTGCACAGTGGCGGGAGCCCCCACCACCCCGTGCCCCTGGGCAAGCTGCTCACAACTCCGTCCCATGACCCACCCCAGCCCTGGGGCCCCATTTGCCCCAGCCCCACTCCCTCCCTCACCATGGGGGTCTTGATCTGCCCCCATGCCCCTTCCCCCCAGCAGACTTACCTTCTGGGTGGTGTCTGTCTGTCTGCACATGCATCTCTCAGCACATCTGTCTGCCCCCAACTCAAGCCACAGTCCCCCCAGCCATGCTCCTGCCCCTCACTCCTGACCCACAGTACCCCATATCCTGCCAGAGTATGCAGGAACCCCCTTCCTCGGGCTCCAAACCCCCCACACACCCCCACAGCTTCACAAATTCTCCCTACCACACCCACACACCCCCCAACCACACAAAGAACCTGCATAATTTGGCATAACTGGGTTTTTCTGTGCATAATTTTGAATTTTTAGCTGTGTGATTAAGGTCACAATTAATTGCAACCAATATTTAAATTGCAATATTTTTAATTGCAATCAAATTTTTTAATCGTTTGATAGCCCTACTTACAATATTTCCATGCAAGTCTACTGATGGTACCTCTGATACTAAAAAGAAAACTGGGATGGGCATGTTCAGAGGAGTTAAACCACATGAAACAAATATATGCATTTGTCCCTCTATTGGAGACGGCTGACAATGAAATGCATTTATCACTTTTTCTTTGAAAGAAAAAAGTCTTCTAAAACTCACACACCGGATGCTTTGCTGAAAGTCTTCCAGTCACAGTTCCTGTTTGATTCCACGTAGATGAAAGAAATCCCTTTAACCAAGTTAGAAACAAAAATCAGATAAAACTAATAAGATGCCCAAGTGCAAAATTTAGTATATGAAAATGAAATTTTACTCTGAAGTCTAAATAGTATGTTACTGAGATTTGCATAAAGTAGAATGGATTTTTTTTTAAATATTACTATATATAAAAAAATTTATGATTTAAAAAAAATTAAGAATCATTTCAGTGCCTCAGAGAGCAATACTTTCCAAAGTTACAGAGTAATGTTCTTACCTTTTTCATGCATGAAAGTAGTCCATCCACATAGGTTGATTTTATTTTATGCACCTGTAATATGGATAAGTATAGCAACATTTTAAATTATGTAAATTATAAGGGGTTTTCAAATGGCATTTCTGATTTTTCAAATCAGTAAGGATTTTTCTATTAAAATGTAGACATACTTCAAAACAAATAGGATAATGGCCATATTCAATAGGTAATGGTCATATTCAGTCATGGCCCAGTTCACTGTCTTGGATCAGAACTGAAATATTTAGCTAAGTACATAATAAAATATGAAAGTTTTAGAGCTTGGCACTAAAATGACAAAGAAGTGAAAACTGATAGGCTAAACTGATACCATGTTGGACTGTAAGGAGACTCTTATAAAAATAAAACCTAGCAACTGATCTAGAAGCTGTTTTAAATTGCTCTGAACTTCAGACTCCAATTCTAGATTCTGATTTTCTCATTGATAGGGTACTATATCATCCTGACCAATTTCATAGTGATTTTGTTTCACCGTTTGTACAACATTAAAGTTAATATTAAAAAGGTGTTGTGTTCATTGCATATCTAGAACATTCTGACTTTAAATTTCAACTATGTATTTACATAGTGCTTTGAAAGAAATATTTAAAGGAATCATTTAATGCATATACTAGCCAGCAGTTCCTCATATAAGCCATGTGAAGAAGCTAGTTTTCTTGTTAACTCTTGCTTTCAATTACAATAGATTATTCATGAAAATAAGCTCACCTGACGGTATTCTAAAATTATTTTAGGCAACGGGTGAAGATCTTGCAGTTTATTTAACTGGAGAATAAAGACTTTGAGTTATTAGTATGATAATTATCCCCTTAAGTTTAACCCTTTTTATACCATCTCAATTTAACCGATAGAAAAATGTTAGATTTGACCACCTTTGAATAAAATACAGAGACAAGCCCGGGAGTGGGCAATCCAACTCAGACCTCCACCTCCTCCCCTTCTTGCTTGCTTTCTGACCCTAGGAATCTTGAATTCCTTTTTCACAAGGCATAGCTTCAAGAGGAGAGGCAGAAAGTACCCCCATTCCATTCTAGTCTGTACCCTAGCAGTTAGAGCATTATCCGAAGAAGACAACATAGGTTTAAACCCCTCGTGCTGTGGAGGTTCACTTCCTGCATGACTGCTGTAACCAGAATTATTTTGGGACTTCTCCTCCTCAATCCTGACTAAAAGAAACTGGTCCCAGTTACTTTTTGTAAGGAGTCTGATAATGCCGGCATGTTTTAAGCATGTTCTGAGAATACCCATCATACCAGGCCCCAAGAGGGATCTAGAGGAAGAAGCATCTAGACCCTGGATCTTAGTTGAGATTTAGATGCGAGAGAGATGCCAGGTTGCTTAGACTGGGGCAGTTCTGGGCATGCTCAGAGATGCAACTCTAGCCACTTTGGGAACATTTTCAAGTCAAAGAAAGGAGCCTAGTGAATGTAGGTGCCTCCAAAGTTAAGCCAGGCAGCAGCAAGGTTGGAAGGGGAGGGGAGTTGGATTACAATTTTGGACTCTGGTACCTCAGTTCTGCCTTACACACCTACATTTTTATGAGGTCTAAAAATATTTTCACTACCAGTCAAAATAAATGTTCCAAAATCAAAAGGGATTTAGAAAAGGGCAATGAGAAAAGATTACATTGCAAGGGGGGAAAAAACCTCTTTTCTAAAAAAAGATGGAAAGTGCTGTGACTGATTATCTTTGAAAAGATACAAATAAAATTAAACATAACAAAAATAGTATAATGGTATGAATGGTATCAGAAGAATTTCTTCTCTCTCTCTTTCTCTCTCATAATGCAAGATAAAGGAGACTGTCAATGAAACTGAAAACATCAAATTTTGATAAACTGTTACCAAAATTGATAAAAGAAAACAACTTTTTGCACAATATTTAATTAGACTGTGGAACTCTACCTTGGAGTAGAAGATAAGAATTAAGCAAGAGGAATTGGGCATTGGGTAACAACAAAGACACAGAGTACAATAGCTAACGCTAAAAGAATTTTGGAAAAAAGATGAAATTTCTTATTTCAGGGTTTAAGCCCATATTTATTTGGAATTAACAGACACCTTCAGGGGGCTTATAACTTCACAAGTGCACATTATTACACCTTCCTGGAAAGCATCCAGTGCTAGTAATTGCAGAGACAGGACCTCAGAGAAAATGGATTATTCATCTAATCCTGCGTGTTAAATTCTTATGTTCCTATGAAAGAAAAAGCATAAATTCAGTTATGCTTTTATATTGTTTTCTCCTGTGAGATATCTGACTGTGTAAGTAGAATATGCACATGAGAAGCTATGCTTAACTCTTGTTTCTTGAATCTGCTGATGACAAATAATTCCTAGTTTTACTTTGTGTTCAAAATATATTCTATGCTAGCCAGCATGGTGGCACTCTTACCTACACCAGTGGCTTGAGTCATTTTTGCTTATGGCTGCACTTGGAAAAATACAACACTCCTATTCTCTGAAATAGAGGATGCCCACAATTTTGTTATTGCTTGATGCAATACACTCGTTCTGTGACATTCCCCTCTGCTAGAATATGGCTTGTTGTGTACTGATAAATCAGTGCTAATGGCTTTGGAAATAAGAAATAAAACCAAGATAACTTGGTCATTTGGCCTGAAAGCTGAGTTTCCATGTGAATGCATAGAATATTACTGTACTCTGGAAGCAGAGGTACTTGCAAGAATAACTAGGGGTGCAGACAGAAGTGCAGCTCCCTGCTGTAACTGAGAACGCTTTGCAAGAAGCGCTTTGAGTTGCAACAATCTCCTGGAACAAACAGAAGTTCACTGTTCAAAGTTCACCAATGAGCCATTTTTGAAGCTGTCTGCAGTCATGCACTTGTGTTTGGTCACAGCTGTAGACCATTTTCTTTGGCCAGATTGAGCCAATGGTCTACAGCTGTGGTCTACAAAATTATCACTTCTGTCTGTGCCCTCTATCCCATCCTGCCTGGTCTTGCAGAGGGTTCACTGGATCAGACACAGGGGAGGGAATGCATATAGATTTCCCAACCAGTTGACAAGAAGGGCATCTATGAGGGAGCCTCATTTAAGTGAAACAGGGTGCATCTACATATGCAATTAAGGTAAAACAATAAACTAGATTTAAGATGGGGCAGAGCAGGCTTGGGTTGGTAGGTGGTACGGGGAGGTGGGGAAGGGGGTCAGCCCCAGGCTCTGGTGGTAGCAGAGGGCAGTGAAGGAGCTGGCAAGAGGCAGTAGTCTGGCCCCAGCTGGCTGAGCTGACTGGGTGCAATGTACACCCACAGTCACCGTCCACATATGGTAGAGTAATTAACTGCGATCGGATGCACAAGATAGTGCCATCAGGGACAGTACTATCTTATGGCAGAGTTAATGATTTTACTGTGCCCTAATACCAACACATGTGTATATGGTAATGCTTTACTATGGAGCTAATTAGTCTAATCTGCAGTAAAGTGCACATGTAGATGCATCCACAGAGGTTTTCCCTAGAGCAGAAGGCACAATATTTTCTAATAACCTCCTTCACAAACAGGTCCCAATCTGAGTGGACTCCTTTCACAGAGATAAGTCTGTGAACCAAGTCTGCTCTCCCACTTACAGTGTAAGACCAGGCTGCTGAAAGGAAAACCAGTGTGTTCTAGTCATGGAGACCATTGCGTACATGTGTATCTAATCCTGAATGCACCAACACCATGGAGAGAAAAAATGCCTTTATGCTGAGGAGTAAGGATCTGGCTCCTCCTGGCCTGTTAACAAGAAATTGTTTTTTAGATATATAGGGAGTAAAAGGAAGGCCCAGGGAGGAATAGGACCCCTGCTAAATGGGCAGAAACAATTGGTGACGGACAGGGGGGACAAGGCTGAACTCCTCAACGAGTTCTTTGCCTCAGTGTTCCTAAGAGAGGGGCAAGACAAGTCTCTCACTGGGATGGTAGAGAGGCAGCAGCATGATGCCAGACTACCATGCGTAGACCCTGAGATGGTGCAGAGTCACTTGGAGGAACTGGATGCCTTTAAGTCGGCAGGCCCGGATGAGCTCCATCCGAGGGTGCTGAAGGCACTGGCCGATGTCATAGCACAGCCACTGGCGGGAATATTTGAACTCCTGTGGCACACGGGCCAAGTCCCAGAGGACTGGAAAAGGGCCAATGTGGTCCCCGTTTTCAAGAAGGGGAGGAAGGAGGACCCGGGCAACTATAGGCCAGTCAGTCTCACCTCCATCCTAGGCAAAATCTTTGAAAAAATTATCAAGGCTCACATTTGCGAGAGCCCGGCAGGACAAATTATGCTGAGGGGAAACCAGCACGGGTTCATAGCAGGCAGATCATGCCTGACTAATCTAGTCTCTTTTTATGACCAGGTTACAAAACACCTGGACGCAGGAGTAGGGGTTGATGTCATATACTTAGACTTCAGGAAGGCCTTCGATATGGTATCCCACCCCATGCTGGTGAACAAGTTAAGAGGCTGTGACTTGGATGACTACACAGTTCGGTGGGTGGAGAATTGGCTAGAGGGTCGCACCCAGAGAGTCGTGGTGGATGGGTCGGTTTCGACCTGGAAGGGTGTGGGCAGTGGGGTCCCACAGGGTTCGGTCCTTGGACCGATACTCTTTAATGTCTTCATCAGCGACTTGGACAAGGGAGTGAAGTGTACTCTGTCCAAGTTTGCGGATGACACAAAACTGTGGGGAAAAGTGGACACGCAGGAGGGCAAGGAACAGCTGCAAGCAGACCTGGATAGGTTGGACAAGTGGGCAGAAAACAACAGGATGCAGTTCAACAAGGAGAAATGCAAAGTGCTGCACCTAAGGAGGAAAAATGTCCAGCATACCTACTGCCTAGGAAATGACCTGCTGGGTGGCACGGAAGTAGAAAAGGATCTTGGAGTCCTAGTGGACTCCAAGATGAACATGAGGTCGGCAGTGTGACAAAGCCATCAGAAAAGCTAATGGCATTTTATCATGCGTCAGCAGATTCATGACGAATAGATCCAAAGAGATGATACTTCCCCTCTATCGGGCGCTGGTCAGACCGCAGTTGGAGTACTGCATGCAATTCTGGGCGCCGCACTTCAAGAGGGATGTGGATAACCTGGAGAGGGTCCGGAGAAGGGCCACTCATATGGTTAAGGGTTTGCAGGCCAAGCCCTACGAGGAGAGACTAGAGAACCTGGACCTTTTCAGCCTCCACAAGAGAAGGAGGAGAGGCAACCTTGTGGCTGCCTGTAAGTTCATCACGGGGGCACAGAAGGGAATTGGTGAGGTTTTATTCACCAAGGCGCCCCCGGGGGTTACAAGAAATAATGGCCACAAGCTAGCAGAGAGCAGATTTAGACTAGACATTAGGAAGAACTTCTTCACAGTTTGAGTGGCCAAGGTCTGGAACGGGCTCCCAAGGGAGGTGGTGCTCTCCCCTACCCTGGGGGTCTTCAAGAGAAGGTTGGATATGTATCTAGCTGGGGTCATGTAGACCCAGCACTCTTTCCTGCCTATGCAGGGGGTCGGACTCAATGATCTATTGAGGTCCCTTCCAACCCTAACATCTATGAATCTATGATGTGAAACACAGTAGCAGCATTCTGACATTACCAAAACACATCATCCTCAAACACAGGGAAGGTAGGCTTTACAAACTTGCTGCACTGCTCTTAGGTCAGGCTCATGCCCAGTAACCAGAGGCCCTGCACCTGTAGATCTGCATATTGAGAAAGGGGCCTTCTTTCACATGAGAGGATAGGCTCATCCAAGCAGTCTCTCTCAGGAGTCTCTTCATACATGAAGTCTGACATGTTGATGCATGAAGCTGGAAAAAAAGCCATGTGCCCAAGGATGCAGGGAAATACCATTTGTATTTTACCATACATCTATTTCTATACCAATGGACATGTCCCTGAAGCTGGGGAACAAGTACCAGCAATCTCCAGGTGCGGGGCCTCTGGTTTCAAAGCTGTTAGGGGCTGGAAGGGATCCTACAGATCATTGGGTCCAGCACTTGGGCAGGAAAGACTGCTGGAATCAGATGACCCCAGCGAGATGGGCATCAAGATGCTTTTTGAAGATCACCAGGATGGATGACTGTACCACCTCTGGGGGGAGCCTGTTCCAAACCCTCAGCACTAGACTTGTAAAGAAGTTTTGCCTTATGTCTAGCCTGAAGTGATCCTCAATCAGCTTGTGCCCATTATTTCTTATCCTTCCCTGGGGGCCCTTGGTGAACAGATGCTCTCCCAGGCCCTGATGTACACCCCGATACACTTATAGCTGCCAAGTTCCCTCCAAGTCTTCTTTTCTCCAGGCTGAACAGTACCAGGTCTTTCAGCCTCTCCTCATATGACCTGGTTTCTAGGCCTCTAATCACAGGTGACACATAGTGCACCCCTGATATTGGCCGCCGCTGGCTTCTGAGTGAGGTCACTGCTCGCATCTGCCCCCACCCCTTGCCGCCGATGGTGTCTGTGGGCACTCCCTGCTCACCCCCACTGCCAAAGGCTGTGGGCAGTTCCCGCTTGCCACTTACCACCACGGTGCTCCCCCAGTCTCAGGAGGCACCGGTCGTTCATGCCTCTAATCGCGTGGCCTTCCTCTGGACTCTCTGAAGCTTTTCCACATCCTTTCTGAATTGCAGTGCCCAGAACTGGATGCAGAACTCCAGCTGCGGTCTCACCAAGCCTCAGTAGATGCATGCCAGTGTTTGATTAGCTCTGCCAGCTACAGAACCACACTGGTGGCTCATGTTCATTTTGTTGTCTATCACAACACCCAGGTCTCATTCAGATGTGGTGCTAGCAAGCGTAGCATTGCTCAGCCTATAAGTGTGTTGTGTATTATTTCTCCCCGGATGGTGCACTTTACATTTCTCTGTATTAAGTGACATCTTGTTGAGGTCCGCCCATCTCATGAGCCTGTCCAGGTCAGCTTGTGTTGTCATCCTGCCTTTAAGCGTGACCACACTCCCCCATAATTTGGTGTCATCAGCGAACTTTGCTAGTTCACTTTTACTACCTGAATCCAAATTGTTGATGAACTTGTTGACAAGCAATGGTCCAAGTACTGAACCCTAAGGGATGCCACTGATCACCCTCCGCCATGACGACTCAGTTCTGTCAGTCAATACTCTCTGGGTACTACCACGGTAGCCACCAGGCCATAAAGTAGTCAAGGCTGCATTTCCCCAATTTTTTCATGAGGACTTTGTGGGAAACCAGGTCAAAGTTCTTTTTGAAGTCCAGGTATATAACATCAACTTGGAACCAACTTCCAAAAGAAGTGGTGCTGGTTCCTACCCTGGGGGTCTTTAAAAGGAGGCTGGACAAACATCTGGCCGGGGTCGTTTGACCCCACTCCTCTTTTCTGCCACAGCAGGGGGTCGGACTAGATGATCTCCTCAGGTTCCTTCCAACCCTACCAACTATGAAACTATAAAACCTCATTTTCCCCATCCAGGGGGCAAGTAACCTGATCATATGTTCTAATGCCACGCCCAAGACTGCTTGTTGGTAGTCTATGAAAAGCTGCCTGGCTAGTTAGACTTGGTACTGGCCATAGGGAATGACTTGGTGGGGGATCTGCAGGTGCAAGGTAACCTAGGGGATAGTGACCACCTATTGATGGTGTCTGGAGAAAGGTGGGGATGATAACTTCAACAAGCTCAGGAGATTAGTTAGGGAGGGACTGATTGATAAAAGCCTTGGAGAGATGGGAGTCCAGGAAGGGTAGGCATTTCTCAAGGGACTAATCCTGCAGGCACAGAAAAGACCATCCAAATACAAATAAAAGGGGCCAAAAAAGCAAAGAAGCCCTCTTGGTTGAGCAGGGAAATCCCAGAGAGCCTGGAGAGGGAAAAAAAGAGGCCTACAGGCTATGGAAGCAGGGGGCTGTCACCAAGGAGAAGTATACCTGCTTGGCTCAAGCTTGCAGGGAAACAGTGAGGAGAGCCAAAGCAGAAATGGAGCTTAGGCTGGCAACAAAAGTTAAGGATAGCAAAAAGTCATTCTTTAAATACATAGGAAGCAAAAAGAAAGTGGAGGGTAACTTAGGACCCCTTCAGGATGAACTAGGGCAACTGGTAACAGATAGGATGGCCAAAGTGGAGCTTCTAAATGAATTCTTTGCATCCGTGTTCCTCGACACGAATACAAATACGCATCCCATTGGGACTTTAGGTAAGCCCAGTATAGATACCAACCCACCAACTGTTCATGCTGACCTAGCAAAGGGGTACCTGAAGGGGTTGAATGTATTTAAGTCAACAGGTCCTGATGATCTTCATCCTCGGGTACTTAGGGAATTGGCTGGAGCCATAGTGGAGCTGCTGGCACAACTGTTTGAGCACTTGTGGCGGTCAGGACAGGCTCCAGAGGATTGGAAAAGGGCCAATTAGGTCCCTGTTTTCAAGAAGGGGAGGAAGGACGAACCAGGTAACTATGGGCTGGTTAGTCTCACCTCTATCCTTGGCAAGAAAAAATAGGGAATACAATGTTTACCAGGGCACCTGTTGGGGTAACTAGAAATAATAGCCACAAACTGGAAGAGAGCAAATTCAGATTGGACATCAGGAAAATATTCTTTACAGTGAGGGTTGCCAAAATACAGAATACGCTTCCAAGGGAGGTGGTGCTGTCCCCTTCCTTGGAAGTATTTAAAAAGAGATTGGACAGACACCTGGCTGGGGTCATCTGATCCCAGTACTCCTTCCTGCCTAGGGCAGGGGGTCAGACTCAATGATCCAATAGGTCCCTTCCAACCCTAACATCTACGAAACTATGAAACCAATAAATAATAGTGAACTTATTATACTGACAACTTCCAAACTACCATATTTACTTGAATCTAATACAACCCTGAATTTAAAAATGCATTTAAGATCACCACCCCCCCACCAATAATTAGATTCCACAAATGGAAAATTTATAGATGTATTTTAATTTTCCATGTATAGAACCTAATTGTTAGACAGTCATCTATAATTCATCTCCCACAGCTGCAGGGATGCAGGTACTATGCGGGGGGCAGGCAGTAGTTGCAGCTGTGGCCCTTACTCCCGATAGGGACTGGAGTCTGAGCCACAGCATCCATCTCATACTTGATTCCAATACATGTTAAATGAAGGGGCGCAGGAGAAACCTTGTCATCATGACTCAAGTAAATACAGTACATACTTTTTAAGACTTTTCAATTCTTACCACAGCTTCTGAAGTGGATATAGACTGTTGAATCTCAGTCCTGGGAATTCTCTCACATAGCATATGCAACTTTAATTTTTCAAATAATACCTACGTTACCAAAAATATATGTGATATTGAAGCATATAAGTGTTTGAAAATTGAAATATGATAGAACATTACTATTGCATTAGATGGCTTTATAAATCAATTGAAATCTTATAGCAAAACAGAAATAGCACAAAAAGGGGAAATTGAATTGCTTGATCTTTATAAAGTATTCTCTTTTCTCAAGAGCAAAAAGGCAGTTTCTTTAAAAGATGCTTAAAATAGATTTTGCTGTGCTTGCAAGAAACCTGACAAGAGACCTTCCACTATCATCATAAAAAGTGATACAACCAATACAGTCAGAACTAGCAAGCACAACTGCTTTATAATTTCTCTCTGCTGACGATAATTTATAGAGTTAATAACAAAGAAAAGTAGCAATCTAAATAATACCTCTCTGAGTTGACAACTGCTGGTCAAAAGGAATTGTTGCCCAGCAGCTCGATGGGCTTCCTGCTCAAGCTCTTTCAATCGCAACTATAAAATTGATATATCATCATTAATCTATCTATATGCACTCCCTTTGTTCAACGTACAGCTATTTTCTAATTTAACAAGCATGTAGAACTTTTTTCTTTCTTGTAAATTGATCAAGTATAACCACTGTTAATTATATTGAATTTAATGGGCTCTTTTTATATATTAATATATTAATGATCTGGAAAGGGGAATAGGTAGTGACAGAGAAAAATATGTAAATTATTTGGACTAGTCAGGACCCGGAAGGGGGAAAAAGTAAACAAGATATATTAGGATACATGAAAATGCAAAGGGTAATAATACAGAAAGTCATAAATATTGTCAATATGAATGAATTGTACCACCTCATCTAAAATACTGTGTTGCAGTACTATCCACTCAGTCTCAAAATAGCATAATGCAGAATGGGAGGATGTTCAGAGGGGAAAATACAATGATCAGTGATAAAAAAAGCTTTCACATAAACAAACTGAAAAATAAAAAACTGAATTTTTTACTTTAAACAGGATGATAGAAATATATAAAATAACAACTAGCATAAAGAAGGGAGCTTAAGAACATATGTTCTCCATGTCTCAGAACACAAGAACAAAGGACGTTCAATGAGATCGTAAGGACAGAGCATTCAGATCTTTTTCACATAACACGTGGCATGATTAGACTATGGAATTCTTTGCCAGCCATCTTCCCATTAATCACAAATAAGCAATGTCTCTTGTACGTGGAATTTGGAGAAAGATTTGTGCTTTTTCTGGAAACTTCAGCACTAAAGACCCACTCTTCAACTCAAGACCATCAGAATAGCTCATTCTTCCCGAGTGCTAAAAAACATTCCAGCAACCAATTGTGAGCATTAAAAACAATGAATTGAAGTTATAGTGCTAATCTCCTGGAAATTAAAAGCTCAACATCTCTTTAAAGAAAATTGCAATTTGTGTTCCAGTCATTTACCAGACCCTCAGGATGGGTTAAATAAGGATAGAACCAATAGAAAGAAAGCTACCAGATCAGAACTCTCATTCTGTAGCACAGCTTGTAACCATTTATCAAAAGCAGGGGCCAGCAAGCAATGATCCACAGGAGTGGGAGACGAAAGGATTAGGTGAAGTTTTAAACATTACTGCTACAGGATAGGAAGAAATAAAATTTACCATCATAAAAACGAGATGCTTTGTTTATTAGCAAACTATTTGGGAAGCAGTCAATATATGTTCCTAGCAAAGGACACTTTTGCAGAGGAAGCCTTCATCAGATGAACTCAGATTTTCTTCTGAGAAAGCTATGACAGACTTTGAAGAGACAGCCTTCCCCTACACCCACCGCCAGCATCTCTCCATCCCACCGCAGCCTCTGCTCAGCCTGCTAGCAGCAGCTGTGGTGGCAACTCTGGTCCAGGACCCAACTGAAGCAGCCACTGCCACAACAGCTCTCCTCTATCCAGACGTTAAGTTCATTGTTACAGAGAAAGTTTGACCTCATTGTTTTAGAAGAGATATGAACATGCATGGTTCAACCCATAAGAAACTTCTTATGGAAAATTGGAGGAAAATCCCTGTAGGTACATTATTATATAAACTTGTCACTTCAGGGCTTCTTGCAGCTGGTCCCAGCCATTGTCATAGCCAGGATGCTGGACTTTATTTATTGGTCTGATTCTATGAGACCAATCTTGTATTTTTGTTCCGACTCTGCACTGGTGGAGTGGTCTTCCTTCCAAACTAGTGCTCCGCTCGGCAAAGCTTGCATCCTCCAAGAGAGCCTAGAGCAGGGGTGGGGCAAAATGGCAAATTCAGACAGTGGCCAGATTCCATTTCCCAGCAGCCCCTGCATGCATCGCTCCATCCAGTCTCCATGGAGACCCCAGAGTGGCAGGGCCGTGACAGCATGGGGCCAGGATCTCCATGGAGACCAGCCCAAACAGCACTAGCAGGGCGCATGGCTCGGCAAGGAGCTGCTCCAGGGCTGGGATTTTTGGGGTTTTGCTCTGGCCCATGCTGTCACCACCGCAAAATCCCAGCTGCGAACCCATTGCACCTCCCCGTCCAGTTATGCACCCTCCCAGCACTGCTCAGGCCAGTCTCCATGGAGACCCAGGGAGCACAGGGCTGTCATGGCCCTGCTACTCCTGGGAACCATGGAGACCCACCAGTGATGGAGGCAGAGGGAATGAAGTCCACAGCAGACCTGATGCAGTCTGTGGGCCAGACTTTTCCTGCCCCCGGTCAAGAGTGAAAATTGGGTTGTCTTCAGCATGTTTATCCTAAATGTGCTTTTGTGAGCGTTCAAGATGTGATCTGGGAATCACACCTAATTTTGCTTTGCTTCTGGCAAGTGAATCCATTTCCTGAAAGAATTTCTGAAGACAGGTCTTTAAGAAACCCCACTCGGGATGATATTGATGCCTGGTACCAACAACTGCTGTCTACTTTGACCTAGGGATAAGCAATTCTCTGAAATTAATTCATAGATTCTTTTCCTTTTTTTTTTTTTTTTTTAAAGATGCATTTGAACCCTTTTCGCAGCCAGTGTGCTGATTTTATGGGTTGTTCTGGCACTGAATGGCATATTGTCCATGCATGGAAAGTGGTGCATAACTTAAGAGCCTCTGGATTTGGAGGCCAAATCAGAAGGAAGTCATGAACAGGACTTATTCACATATGCACATTTGTCTTTTTCATTCTGGAGATAATCTAATTTAGGAAGAAAATGTATACTTAGCTTCCTCCATATTTTTCCCTTCATTTAGGAGAAATGTTACTGTTAAACAACAGTAGATTTCATAATGACCTACGAATTGGTATGCTGGTTTTGACAGCAAGAGGCAAGGCCTCTCCACATTCTTAGCTATTAATTTCTCCAATGTTTCCCCAGAGATTCTCACACCTGTGCATTTGGATGTACCTGGTATTTGTTCAGAATGACTTAATGCTATTCATGGATGTAACAATATTTCCTTTTATCTTTGCTACAAATCATAATAAGCACTTGACCAGAGCATGAACCCAAGTTCTCTCTGGCTCATACGTCTAGCTCATAGATGATGAGCTGCTTTTTTGCCACTAAGTACATTTCCCTTGTTAAATATAAGAAAAACTTTTGGTCTGAACTGCACCAGTGGAGTGTCTGAGTCTCTGTAGTATGCTTCCATTCTTGGACTTTATGTAATATTCTGAGGTATGGTAGAGCTGGTAGCACTACTGCTGGACCAAACTTAGGTTCCCAAAACAAGAAATTCATTTTTACATAATATTTTAATGTAACAATTGGTTTTAACCCAAAGTTCCTGTCTGGAAGGCTAATGCCTCAAGCTCCTAGTGGTGTCTCAGCTCAGTTAAATTAGAAACTAAAGTGAAGCTGCTATTGTGTTAAATTAAATAAAATAGAGTTATAAAACAAAGTAGTTGTTCTATGAACCAAATGAAGCACCAACTTGTTTGGCCAATAAAGGCAGAAATTCTGGTGGCAGGAGCTGAAGGGTTGGAGTCTGCCTGGAACCAAAAGCAACACAACCCCATAACTTCCCGGCAAAAGACAATACCCATTTGTGATGAATGAGAAAAGCTGCAAAGCAGCAAAATATCACCTGTGTGCCCTTCATCTAAAGCAGGGGTGGGCTAAATACAGCCCACAAGTCTTTATCCAGGCCATGGCAGGCCCCTCGGTCCCCTGGCCCAGGCACAGTCCAGCCATGGCATGTCCTGCTGCCTTCTGGGCATGCAGTGGGGCTGAGGCGGCTCTGCAGCTGGACTGCTTTTCTAGGCAGCCCAGGAGGCAGGCAGTTCCTTCTGGTTGCTACCGCCGCTGGCCACAACCCCACAGTACCAGTAGGGACCCATGCTGCTTGGCCCCGACCCCACGCACCCCGCACTCGCCCATCCAGGCTCAGCAGCAGCAGCACAGCACAGCAGCTGTTGCTCAGTGCAGGGAAAAGTAGCCCCTCCCCCTCCTGCAGCCAACAGTTCCCTACTGCAGCTGCCCAAATCCCATGCTGCACTGCCCTGTGTCTGTTCTGCATTGCCACTGCTGACCCATGGGGCTGGGACTAGCCGTACCGGCAGCTGGAAGGAACCACCTGAACCTGGGCTGCCTAGAAAGGCAATCTAACTGTGGAGCCACCCCAGCCGCCCTGCATACCCAGGGGGTGGCAGGACACATCACGGCTGGGCAGAGTGAGGCAGGCCAGGTCAGGGCTGTGTGCGGGCTCCAGCAGGGGTGAGTCTGGAGTGGGTGCAGGGCATGCTGGGACTGTGTGCTGCTGGCACTGTTGGGGAGGTGCTGTAGGGTGTGCGGGCTCTGGGCTGTTGCAGGGTGCGTGTGTGTGTCCAACAGCTCAGGGGGGTGCACACAAGGGGCTCCCATTCACACTCCATCATACACACAAACCCTCCTCTGCGGAATGTGAGGTACTGTGGGTCAAGAGTTATGGGCAATACCAGAGCCAGGGGTGCTATGGCTTGGGAGTGAGGGGCACATAGGTGTGCACAGACAGCACGCAGCAGGTAATTCTGTGGAAGGGAATGGGCAGTGGGAGAGGGAAGGAGTGGGGGAGGCAGATCGAGGCCCCCATGGTGAGGAAGGGAGTGGAACAGAACCATGGGCAACATGTTCAGGGGCAGTGCAGGGAAGGGGCAGCTCCCTGCTGCTGTGCATACCCCTGGGGAGCCATGGGGGGGCAGACCCCCACAGATGTGTGTGCAGGGCAGAGGAGGGCAGGCAGGAGAAATGGCATGGCCAGTGTGCATCTCCAAGGGCAAACGTAGCAGGGTGCAGAGTCCCAGCCTGCAGTGGGCAGGTGCCCCCATGCCTCCCCCAGGGGTGTGCACAGTGGTGGAGAGCCTCCCCTCCCCCCCCCCCCCATCTCTGGCCAAGTCACCCATGGCTCCATCCCACAACCTGCCCTGCCCAGCCCTGGGGACCCATTCACCCCTGCCCCTCTCCTCCACCATGAGGGCCTCAATCTGCCCTCCCCCCCCACTCCTCCCCCTCCACAGACTTACTGGTGCAGCGCTGCTGTACATGCAACATGCAGGCTGCAATTCCTCCTGTGTGGCTGTGTGCGCGCCACCCCTGGCTTCTGCTGCAGCCTTACAAAACCCATGCTCGGGCTACCCTGCAGTCCTCTGCACTGCCACCGCTGTCCTGCTGGGCAGCCTGGAAGCAGCAGAGCCAAGCCTGAGTGCAGGCTCCAAAACCACATGTGCAATTAACAGGTTAAAAAAAATTAATGCAAGAACCAGTTAATGTGTTAATCACATGTTAACTGCAATTAATTGACAGCCCTATTTTTAACCCTCTCTCATATGGAAGATCAGCAAGTCAGCCTTACTACAGGAAACAGCCAACCTTTTTCTTCTCACACTCCACTACATAAAGTAGTATATATGATTTTTTTCAAATAGAAGCCAGAAGCAATTAGATAGTAGAAGGCAAAGAGGGAGCAACCAACACAATTCCCCTTAGGAGAAAATTTAGAAAATTAATATTTATCTGCCCCAGCAGCCTGTCAAAGTTGACAAGAGCCAGGGGCAGTAGGACCCAGGGGGAACCTGAGCAGGTCTGAACAGCCCAGCCCCGCCCACCCCCAGCCATTCACTGCCTTCCTGCTGCCACTCTGCTCCAGCACCACGCTGCGGGCTGTATCACTAGACCGGGAAGCATGGGGCTGTGTGCATGCGTGCGTGCATTCATAGGCTGAGTTCCACACACGTACCGCACCATACACATGCACCCACACACCCTTACACTACCATACACACAGACACCCAAATCCCTTCACACACCTCAGGCACCCATGCCCCCACAAACCCCATACCCACCCACACTCCACATATCCACACACATACCTACATGCTCCCTCACCCCACATACCCATACACCCACAGCCCCCCACAAATGCATACCCCCCCCACAATATGCAAGAGTAAGACTTCATTTTAAGCTATTGTGCAATCACCTCTATGTACACTACACAAACACATAAATCAGGGAAAAAATATATTTTTAAACCAAATTAATGAATGCTGTAGATGTTCACTTTTTAGAATATAATTTGGTATTTTTCTGGTTCCAAGATGGCAAAACCTCTTGCTGAATGGAATACTTCCATGTGCAAGGTAAGGGACTCCTGGAGGCAAAGGTCAGGGATTCGAGGGCAGGATGTCCAGTCACAAAATAGCACCCAGGAGCAGGGCATCTGTCAAGAGACAGGGTTGCCAATGCGACCCTCAACAGCTTGCCAAAACTTGGTAACTGGGCTCTCTCCACCCGAAATAATTACGCACCCCTGTTATAGAACATGACAAGATCAAAACAGAACTGAACGTTAAAATAAATTTCTGTCGGATAACCTTCTAGTCTCCCTGCCGGTGTGGAACTGACCTTTACAACACACTGCATAATTAAAAAAAAAACCAAACACGCACTATAATTTACCCCTAGAATCTCTGATGTTCTTTTCAGCTCTTCTTTATTCACATGTATTTTGTGGGTTTCCATCACTGTAAATACAGGTTTATAAATAAGAACAAAATAAAAACTGAAAAGCATCCATGTACCTCTACCATATTAAAACAGTAACAAAAGGTTACTAATGAACAAAGCAACATAATAGGAACTAAGAATTTCTGGGTTCTACTTCCCATGTTAACATGAACTTTGCTGTGCAACTTAACCAAGTCACTTAGGCCAGTTCTTTTAAACTTAATTGTAAAATTTCAAAACTTAGGAGTTAGTCCAATCAGGTGATCTAAAGTTAGGCTCAAAAATAAAGTGTACTCTGAAAATCAGGTCACTGTTTAAGTCCTTAGGTATGGAGCTATTTTGATCTTAACTTCTGCTCTCCAACTGCAAAATGTGAAAAATGCCATCAACCCCAGACAGCTGTTGCAAGGATATTATGTTTGCACACATTTGTACATAAACCTTCCGTTTATACAAACAGAAGATATAAATAATCTTCAAATACTGTGCATTATAAATCATACTAGAAAATACTATCCAAAAGATCCAAAGGCTCAGGTTCTGGACTTGTGTTTCTTACCTGCCAATATTTTTATCAGCGGGAGCTCCAAAGTGCAAAACAATTTCCACAAGCCTTGAACCTATGATACAGAACAAAAATAAACTAGTCAATGTATAAAATTATTTAAATTAAAAAATAAAGGACTAAATTGTGATGCGGCTATTCCCCATGCAGAGTATCCCTTTCACTTAATATAACTATTCAGAAGAAAGCAAGCTTAAAATTACTGTATCATAATCTGGCCCACAAACACCTGAATGGGGGGGGGGGGAGGGGGGGGAGAAAGAGGTGTTTATCTGTAGTACAGTATAACATTTTATTTTGAAGAGTGTAGACCATCCTATTCCTCTGAAGACAAAAAGAAGCAAACAGCAGGAGACAGAAGCTTTGTCCACAGCTCCAGGCCTCTTTCAGCCAGTAACTGAGAAAGGCATACTGACAGGACGTTTTTTGTGAGGGTTCCTATTGTTGCATTATAGTGAATAAATTAATCCTTAAGACTAGCACTCCCTCTTCAGAAGTCCCCTCTTTTTAAGAAAACTTTTGGGGAGGGAAAGCTTGTTTAATGTTTTCCATTTTCTTTTTCTTTTGCCTGTGCTGTAAGATTTATTTAATCACTGGCCTTTGCTTTGTTGATTGTGCTTGAAACTGATTGTCATGCATTCAGAAATAAATGTCTGTTGTGGTCTTATAAAATTAAATAAAGTAATCTTGACAGCATTTTGGCATCATATTTTGATGCAAACCACTTAAAAACAATCTCCATCAGTTCTGACTGCTTCAGCAGTATTAATAGCTATGTCAATGCCATGCATCACAAATAACCATAAATCGTGAAATCTCCTGCTCTATTGAATTCAGCACCACAGCACTACCATGGAACCTTATCTTTGCAAAGACCCATGCCCGTCTCCTCTGGAAAAAAAAGGTATTTCTAAAATATGCTGGGATTTTAAAGCATGTTGGAAGAAGCAGACTTCTGGTCATTTTGACCTATGGCCAACAGAACTTAAAACTGTCACCAGAGCAATCACTCTTGCAGAGATTATGACTGCAAGTCTGTTTGTACCAGTACAAAGTTTAGAATTTTGCTGATGGAATTATGACAGCCAAATAACATGTCATTTGGGGAAGTGGTTTTATTTTTGGTGACAAAGTCTGGGTTCTGTTAGCAGAAAACAAAGATGGATGTGCACAAATAAACTTGATCTGACCGTAGCAGGGGGCTGTCCCGGGGCCAGTTGGATGTTGGCCTGCCCACCTGTTTCTGGGCCAACTGCCTGCCTCTCCTGCCATGCCTTGACGGAAAATGATTAAGGTATTACCCAAGAGGGAGGCTGCCCATTCACTGTCCCGATGCCAGGGCGGTTTGAAACCTTCCCTACACCGCAGCCCATGCCTCGCAGATGGCATCCACATGTTGTTTGTAACCCACACCACAACTGGTGCTCCAGGGTCTCACAGGAACTCCCCCTCCCTCCCTAGACCAGCAGATCATTGTGCTCAACCTCTAGGCCTTTCTTTCCACCCACACTCAGCCTCCTTGCAGTGGACGACTTACCAGGGTCAGGACTGGCCCCTAACTCTCTGGCTGAGGCCACCCCCCCCTCGGCCTCAGGCACCTGAAAACATACCTTGGCCTACTCCCCTCACATGGGGTTCCTACTATGCCCGCTCTAGGACCTCTACACCACACCCTACCCTGGGGTCTTTTCATCATCCTCACACTCACAGGGCTGGCCCCTACGCTGCCCTTCAAGCTTACTCCCAGCTCGGTCCTACTCAACGCACCCCTGGGACTGCCATTCAGGCCTATTCCCATTCAACCCTACTCTGTGCAGGACCACCTATATCCTGGCCCTCTCAGGGCCTTCACAACTACCCTCTCTCTCCAGGGCCACACAACTATCCCTGACCAGGGGCTTCCGCCCCTGTGGGCTCAGGTGGCTGCAGGTGTGCCTGGCCCCACTCTTCTACTGGGGTCTTACACCCCACCTGGAGCTCACGTGGCCATAGCCAGGCCTAGCCCTCATTCCCACCAGGTTGTGGGGGCTAGGAGTTATTAAGGCACCCTGACCTGCCTTTCACTGGGTGGTACCTGGCCTGGTATTTCCTGGGGGCTCCCACACCACCAGGAGCCTCACCAGGCCACCCATCCCCAGCAGGGTGCAGTTTCAAGTCATGCCCAGAACCAAGAGCCTCCTTGACCTCAAAGGTGCACTGCCACACTGACAAACAGTGAACATTATTGTCAAAGGGCACATCTACACAAGATGTTTACTGCATAGTTGATTATTTAACTGTACAGTAAATGTCTCAGTGTCTACATGTGCATCCCTATTAGGGCAGAGGTTCCCAACTTTTTTATGTTGAGGACTGGCAAACCACCGACCAGCAAACCGCAGACCAGGAGTGACCAGCATACTGCAGGCAGGCAGCCAATCCTTTTTTCAACCCAGCATAAAAAAAAGAGGTGGCTGCTGGTCCACAGTATGCCGGTGACTTCCAGTCTGCAGTTTGTTGGTCCAGGGTTTGCCGGTCCACAGTTGCTTCCGGTTCAGCAGCCAACCCTTCGTGGCCTGGTACCCGGCCGCAGCCCGGGGGTTGGGAACCCCTGTTATTAGGTCACAAGAAACTAATAAGCTCCACAGAAAGGTAGTACCTGTAAATACAATACAAGTAGTACCCTGCTAGAGCGCTTTTTCCTGCGCAGCAGTGCACATGGAGATGCTGACTGGCTAGCTAGGGCATGATGGTGCTTCAATACCAGAACTGCCTGCTGGCTAGCCTCACACTGAAGCACCCTTGTGCCCCAAGCCAGCCCCTCTGCAGCATGTCAAACCCAGCTGGAGCAGATCTGGACTAGCAGGAAGGACCCCCCAAACTCCCTGCCAGCTGGGGCTACTGCAACTCTGCTCAGTGTGCTGCAATCCAGGCGCACACACAGGGTGTGTTTACATGTGCCCATACAACAACATTGCTACTGCACTGTGCTTTAGTCCTTTCTCTTCAAAGTACTAAAGCATGGCACAGTAGCAGCCCGTACTGCATTGTATGCCAGGCACAAGCTTATTATTAGCTGCTACTTTGCTGTAGCAGCACGCTATAATGAGGGAGTGTGCCACTACAGCAAAGTAGCTGCTGATCACATGTAGGCAAACACGGTCACTACCGCACTATAGCACGTTGCTATGGCCAGATGCATGCCCAGGAGCTTCCTAGGAGCAATAAGCTCCAGAGTTTATTGCTACTCCCAATGGCATGTGTAGACACACCCATAATGCTGCAGTTTTGACCAGGCTTCAGTATCATACACAGTTTAGCATAGGAGGCCTTTTGTCTTGTTTGCATATATGGATTATTTCAATAGAAAAACAAACCAAAAATTATTTTCCTTTACTATATCATTGCATAGGTACAATTTACTGTAATGATATTTTGTTAAAAACAGCCTTGCCTGTAACTCATGAGAAAGGTCCATCATTACACTGTAAAGTATCTTCAAGTTTAGACCCAAGTTCTGATGCTGTTTAAGAAAAATTAGAAATACTTAGTTACTTATATGAAACCACAAAGATTACTACAGTATTTCAAGATTAAGAGAGTGAACAATGTGAAAGCATTTTTTCCTTGGGTGTTCGTGAACATTAATTTTTGTATTTCAAGCACCACCTCTGTATTACGGGTTCCCACAACCCCATGGAATGTGGTTAAGTAGCAAGATGGAGTGTTTAGGATTTTACCTGTTCCTTATTTTACAAACCATACATGGGAACACATGTTCTGAGCAAGGAAGGGATGTACTTATATTTTAGTGGTAATATAACATTGCGCCTTGATGATAAAGGTAAAATTCTGTTCTAATTTCTAAAAAACAGAAGTTTTCTGATCTGGTAATTGGCTTTCCATTAACAAGATTTCCCACATCTCTTAATTCCTTGGGCCGTTCCCTTTCTCTCTCTAGTTCCATAGGTGGTTCAATATTGCAGCGAAGCCATACCACCTTCTCTAGCTGCCAACTAAAGAATTATTCCCAAGAAACTTGTTCAGTATGAATAGCAACAATACTGTCAATGCCATTGAACGAAGTAGACTATTTGGCATACAAAAACTTAACATTGCCACTTGGCTCCTAGAGTCACAATAACGAAGGTAAAATTATGACAGGCACTGTTACGAGCAAGGAAGTAATCAGGTAAGATAGTATCCTTTCCAACCCATATTTCCCATCACTGTGTGATGCTTGAAAATGGCAAGTAATTAATTTTATATAGGCAGGGTTAAAGATTCAGATAAAGAAATGTTCTAATTAAAATAAATGTCAAATTTCTGGCATACTTTAAAGGAAGATACAGACTAATTGGAGAGTTGAGAGGTGAGTAACAAAAATAACAATTGCTTTAGCAAACACTACTTGTGAGAAAAGATTAAAAGAATTAAGTTTGTTTAATTTTAGAGAAAAGAAGACTGAGGGGGCACATGGTAAGAGCCTTCAAATATGTAAAGGAAATGGGGATGCTCTCCAAGTCCACTAAGGACTGAACAAATAGTAATCTTTTTTTTTTTTTTTTTTGCACCAGGGAAGATTCAGGTTAGATATTAGTAGAGTATTTCAGTAAGGACAGTTAAATCACTGAAAGAGGTCACACCAAGACAGTTTGTGGAATTCCTGACAATGGAAGTTTCCAAGAACATCTGTCAGGGACAGTTTAGTTAGCTTTACTTGAACATGTCTTAGAGAAGGGGGACACACTAGAGGGATTAAACTTCTCTCCTCTAAGCTCCAAAAAGTTGGGAAGGATAGCTGGGAAAGAGTCTTACTTTTCTTCTCAGCGAGCTCATAACTCCATTTCAGTATCTGAGTGAGTCTTTACAGACTTGCCTTCTGGACCATGTTTTGCAGGAATTGCACCTTTAGCTAGCTAGGTAGATTTCCCAAATGAAACAAAATTTGGGTATGAATAGGAAAGACAATTCTCTTTCCAAAGAGACTGAATGCTTACTCACAGAGAATGATGTTTTGGTTTAGGCCATTATTTGGGGGACAGCTTCTCTGTTGCCCAAGGGAAGGTAGAGATTCACTATTACTCAGGAGTGGAATATCTTTTCCTATTTCTTTCTTCCGTATACCCAAGCTTAGGCTAAACCCTACTACTTTTTCTTTCATATCACCTCGGATATCTCCATCTCCTGCATTCTGTGCCATTAAGTTTGTCCATTTTGAGGACAACAGCCTTGTTCTGCAAATCTTTTTAATGCTAACTTCACAGCATTCCAAATCCATCCTTACAGTATGGGCCAAGATAATTCATTGTCCGATGATTTAGTTACATCACACTGCGCATCTTCATTTTGAGTTGAGTTATTCCCTTGTTTTTCTGGTCCTTTGTAAATAAAACTAATACTTCCTGTCCATGCCCACAAGAGTTATACTGTCACACACTTTCTATTTCTAATCTAATAAGTTTTTGTCTCATCTTCTCTGCTCCAGTCCAGCCTTAATATGCATAGTTTTCTCTTGCAGATATCTCTTTACCTTCTTCCATTGCAGCTTCCCTATTCTTGACCTTTCAAAAATCTGTTTCCCTCTGCTGAGTCAAGTAAACATCTTGGCTACTTGCAGACATTTAAAAAAAAAAAAAGACACCACACACAAAAAAGCTTTTCTTGTGCTCCCATGCCTAGTCCAGCGCATGCCCAAAGGAGGCAGCATGATAGTTGGACCTGGCTCTCCCAACATCTATATAGATCAGGTGCTTTAGTGAGGCTTTTTTGGAGCTTTCATCTAATAGCCAATTAAATCAGCTTTAGCTAAAGGTGCCAAAAAGCCCTGCTGAAGTGCCCAATCTATAGACACTACAGAACTAGGTCAAAGTAACATGCTGTTTCTTCCAGTAAAGTGCAGTTTTGTTTGGTTTAAAAAAAAAAAACCAAAACAAAACAAAAAAACATCTGCCAGCAGCCCTTATTTCTGCAGCAACCACACAAAATGGCTCATTTAATTTTTTTTAAAAAAAATCAAAAACTGCACACTAATTATTAGCCCGATCACTTGTATTCTGCATCTTATCATCACATTTTCATCAGTCATCTTTTAAAATTGTAAACTCTGAAGTATGTTAGGCATCCACTAGGGGCCTAATAAATAATAAGTGAGAATGGCAACACAGCCTACAGTATTGTTAAAATCCAACCAGTCCCATTTAGACTTCATTTGTAAAACTTGGATGGAAATTTTCCCATGCTGAGCAAGAGCCCAAATCTTGTCCTCCTCCTGCCAGAAAATATCTGTGAAGCCCAGTGACAAAACACATGGGCTGTTTCATGTGTCTGTCTATTATTGTCTCATTTCCCTCCAGCAATAATCCCCCTGGCAGGTAACAACCTATTATTCTATTAATTACTCCATTAGCGCAAGTGGCAGCACATGTGTGACTTATATAAAAAGTTACCACTCCGCTGATGAGCTGTGATAGAATTTCAACAGTTTCCTTTTTAAAAGCTCTAAGAAATTACACACAAAAGTAGTTATCAGGCTTTTAAAGCCAAGCATTTAAAAGTAGGAAATTCTAGCATCCCAGTTTGGGGCTACAGGCAGGGAAGAGGTGCACCTTATAAACTAACATAACCAGAGATTCATAAGCTTTTGTGAGCAAGAGCTCCTTTAATCAGATGCTGTGAAAGGACATGCACAGAGCAGGCTACCAAATAGAGTGATTTAAATACAAAAGACAAGAAAGGGAAGGAAGTGGGGAAGAGGGGGCAGTGCTGAGAGGCGAACAAGTAATAAACCCATAGGGACAAAGGGGTCAATAAAGATAATGGGGTAAGAATCCATAGTCCCTTTTTAGACCATACTTAACACAATCCAGTCAGTGGATGAGTCTTGTTCTGCAATTTCACATTCAAATCAGCTTTTAAAGCTTTGCTGTGTAAGAACAGCTACTCTGAGGTCAGCGCTAGAAAGTCCAGGAAGGTTAAAGTGTTCTGCCATGGACTTCTGTGTATTTGTGGACTTGATGTCAGATTGGCATCCCCTCAATCTCACACAGGTATCACTCTGTCTGTCCAATGTAGCCAATCAAGAGGAACTGTAATCAGGTGATGGCATATATGATATTAGTAGAGGTGTAGGTAAATGAACCTTGGATGATATAGTTAGTCTGTGTTAATTTGGTCGAGTAATTATGTGGTCTGTACTGATGAGGGGGCAAAGCTGGCAGCTTGGCCTATGGTAAGGGCTGGTGCCTGGGTAAAGTAGGAGTTAGGTAGGCAGTTGGTTGAAAGATGCCATTTGATGTTTGAGTTTTGGGCTAGTTGTACGCAACTTTTCTGGTGTACTCCCCTCACGTGAAGGTCTTGCCTTCACCTGCACTAGTATGAAACCACATAATCCTCCCATTCTGAAACTGGGTCTGAGCCTCCAGTGCACTGTGCAACTGTGATTGATCAGCAGGTTCAGCTACCTGACAGTCTTCTTTTTTTATTTACTACTGATTACAGTTCCCAGTGAACCAAAACAGCTTTTTAAAATCAAAGAATTGCTTAATCTCAATAGTAGGGTAGTAACAGAAACAGGGTTTAAGCACAGTAAAAAGTATTTACTCATATCAATAGCCTACCTAGATGTTTCAGCAGGCCTGGCTTATCCCTGATATTGCTATCTCTGGGAACTGGGGTTCAGTCTCCCCAGCAATCTCTGCCTCTTACCCGATTTTCTTGGACTCTCTTAAAGCACTTCAGTGTTCTTTGTTCTGGTTTCCCACATGGCTTTCTATTTCAATCTATTAAAAACTCAGCATGGATAGAGGTAAAACTTCAAAGTGACTGACTTCTGCATTGTTCTTTATGCTTCAGTAATGGAGTATCTGACTATTATCCGTTTTCTTGTGTTTCCCTTCCCCTCCCCCCTAGCTTGAATTAACCCCTTTATAATGCTACAGCAGAACAGTAAAATCACAATAAAAATAGATGGACGTATAATATTAATACAATATTGTAGGCAGCTTCCACGGCCTTCACAGCAAGAATTAAGATTGCCTGTTCTACCTTAATACAGCCATATTGCCTTTGTGCATTTTAAGATGGGGAAAAAAATATTATTTTTTTGGAGCACTCCCAGCCAGGTCATGAGGCGCTACGGGGATTTGGGAGCGGGGCTTAAGGGTCTGGGGGCACAGGTGGTGTTCTCGTCGATCCTCCCAGTCTCAGGCTATGGGCTGAGAAGGGACAGGAGGATCTATGTGGTCAACCAAAGACTGCGGCGCTGGTGTCGTCAGGAAGGCTTTGGCTTTCATGACCACAGCCCGCTCTTTGGCGAGAGAGGCAGCGAGCTGCTGGGAAGAGATGGTCTCCACCTCTCTCCCCTAGGGAGGAGGCTCTTCTCAGCCAGACTGGCTGACCTGCTCCACCGGGCTTTAAACTAAGCCCGCTGGGGGACGGGGGGACTACCGCCACTGCTGGCCCGCTGAACAATCCTTGCAAAGCCAGCAGATCACGGCACTCAAGGGAGCCCACCCCAGCCCCAGCCCTGGTAAAATCTGTGGGCAAGGAAGGAGCCCCCCAGGGGGCACTTGCCTGCCTGTACACTAATGCCAGGAGCTTGGGGAATAAGCAGGAGGAGCTCATCCTCCTGCTCAGTGCAAACAATTACGATGTCATAGGGATCACGGAGACCTGGTGGGACTCCACCCATGACTGGACCACGGGGATAGATGGCTATACCCTGTACAGGAGGGATCATGTAGAGAAAAGGGGCGGGGGTGTAGCTCTCTATGTTAAGGAAAGCTACGCGTCCCTACAAGCCGATATTGGCGACCAGGGTGGACGGCTGGAGACCCTCTGGGTTAAAATCCGTGGGGAACACGGCACAGGGGACACAATGGTGGGAGTCTATTACAGACCTCCCACCCAAAGTCCTGAGCTAGACCAGGAGTTTGCCCAGGAACTGGCTGAGGCAGCTTGCTCCAGGACCATGGTTGTCATGGGTGACTTCAATTACCCAGACATCTCGTGGGAGGATCGCTCAGCAAAATCTGAGCGGTCACAGAGCTTCCTCTCGTGCGTGGATGACCTCTACCTGACTCAAGAAGTCTATGGGCCAACGAGAGGCAAAGCGCTGCTCGACCTGGTGCTGGCTACTGGGAAGGACCTAGTCGGCGACCTAGTGATCGATGGGAAGCTGGGTGACAGCGACCACGAGCTGATCACCTTCACCATCGGCCGAAAAGCTGGCAAGTCGGTCAGCAACACGCAAGTCCTTGACTTCAGGAAAGCCGACTTTGACAAGCTCAGGAGGCTTGTCAGTGAGGCCCTAAGGGACTGTGACCACAGGGAGAGGGGAGTTCAAGAAGAGTGGTTGCTTCTCAAGGGAGCGATCCTCAATGCACAAACTAAGTCTATTCCATCTCGAAGGAAAGGCAGCAAGAGGGCACAGCAGCCCCCCTGGCTCTCCAGGGACCTAGCAGACCTCCTGAGGCTAAAAAGAAAGGCCTACAAAGGATGGAGGATGGGAGTCACCTCCAAGGAGGATTATTCTGCACTGGTCCGGTCCTGTAGGGAGCAGACCAGGAAAGCCAAGGCTGCAACTGAACTCCAGCTAGCTTTGAGCATCAAGGACAATAAAAAGTCCTTTTTCAGATATGTGGGGAGCCGGAGGAAAAGCAGGGGCAACGTTGGACCCCTGCTGAACCAGATGGGGCAACTGACAACTGACGCCCAGGAAAAAGCCAACCTATTAAATAGGTACTTTGCGTCGGTCTTTCATCAGCCCCATGGGACGCCCGTGCCCGCTACAGGGCCGGGAAGTCCGGGTGAGGGTGATCCCCTGCCCTCCATTAATGCTGACTTTGTGAAGGAACATCTTGAGAAGCTGGATACCTTCAAGTCAGCCGGCCCTGACAATCTTCACCCCAGGGTACTCAAGGAGCTGGCGAGCATCATAGCCCAGCCTCTAGCGCGGATCTTTGAAAACTCTTGGCGCTCTGGTGTAGTGCCCGAAGACTGGAAGAAGGCCAACGTGGTGCCTATCTTCAAGAAAGGGAGGAAAGTGGATCCGGCTAACTATAGGCCCATCAGCCTGACTTCTATCCCAGGGAAGATCTTAGAAAAGTTTATTAAGGAGGCCATCCTTAATGGACTGGCCGACGCCAACATCTTAAGGGATAGCCAGCACGGGTTTGTTGCGGGTAGGTCTTGCTTGACCAATCTCATTTCCTTCTACGACCAGGTGACCTATCACCTGGACAAGGGAGATGAGATTGATGTCATATATCTTGACTTCAAAAAAGCCTTCGATCTGGTGTCCCATGATCACCTCTTGGAGAAACTGGCCAATTGTCACCTTGGGTCCCCCACGATCCACTGGCTGGAAAATTGGCTCCGGGGTCGGACCCAGAGGGTAGTAATTGATGGAAGTCACTCATCGTGGTGTCCTGTGACCAGTGGGGTCCCCCAGGGCTCTGTCCTTGGACCCATACTGTTCATCATCTTCATTAATCATGTGGACACTGGAGTCAGAAGCGGACTGGCCAAGTTTGCTGATGACACCAAACTTTGGGGCAAAGCATCCACACCAGAAGACAGGCGGGTGATCCAGGCTGACCTGGACAGGCTCAGCAAGTGGGCGGATGAGAATCTGATGGTGTTCAACGCCGATAAATGCAAGGTTCTCCACCTTGGGAAAAAATACCCGCAGCATCCTTATAGGCTCGGCAGTGCTATGTTGGTTAGCACTATGGAAGAAAGAGACTTGGGTGTCATCATTGACCACAAGATGAACATGAGCCTGCAATGCGATGCTGCGGCTAGTAAAGCGACCAAAACGCTGGCTTGCATCCATAGATGCTTCTCAAGCAAATCCCGGGACGTCATTCTCCCCCTGTACTCGGCCTTAGTGAGGCCGCAGCTGGAGTACTGTGTCCAGTTTTGGGCTCCACAATTCAAAAAGGATGTGGAGAAGCTTGAGAGAGTCCAGAGAAGAGCCACGCGCATGATCAGAGGTCAGGGAAGCAGACCCTATGATGACAGGCTGAGAGCCCTGGGGCTCTTTAGCCTGGAAAAGCACAGGCTCAGGGGTGATCTGATGGCCACCTACAAGTTTATCAGGGGTGACCACCAGTATCTGGGGGAACGTTTGTTCACCAGAGCGCCCCAAGGGATGACGAGGACGAATGGTCACAAACTACTACAAGATCGTTTCAGGCTGGACATAAGGAAGAATTTCTTTACTGTCCGAGCCCCCAAGGTCTGGAACAGCCTGCCACCGGAGGTTGTTCAAGCGCCTTCACTGAACACCTTCAAGATGAAACTGGATGCTTATCTTGCTGGGATCCTATGACCCCAGCTGACGGCCTGCCCTTTGGGCGGGGGGCTGGACTCGATGATCTTCCGAGGTCCCTTCCAGCCCTAATGTCTATGAAATCTATGAAATTATATAATGAAAAACTATGAGAACCTGCCTCATTCAGTGAACAAGACAGAGCTGTTCCACAGATGGATCATGGCTATATCTGGTGAAGGATGCTGTTATCTGTAAGACATCTGCTTCATTTACTGCAGAAGTTGAAAGGTATAATAAACGAGGCAGAAGACTGTATGAAATGAAATGAGAGTCTCACAATTAAAGACAGTTTAATGCTGCCTTGGCTTCTATTCCTGTCTCTGCCAAATAGTTCCTGAGTGGTGGATGCTAAATAAGTCACAAAAGCCAGATTTTCAGAATTGGTCACTAATTGTATGACACTTATTTCCTGGAGGCCCGCCTTGAAACACTGTGACCTGATTTACATTTGTGCTGAACACTCACAAATGCAACTGAAGTCAATGAGAGCTCTGCTTGCATATATAAAATAGTTTACTACTATATATCTGAAAAATGCCCAGCTAAGATTGGGAACCCAAAATAGTTCTATAAATAGACTCATTCCTAAAATGAACTTAATGCAAATACTCACATCACAGGGACAGTGTGAAAAATACACTATTAACATTTGTGAAGTGCTCAGAAACTACAGTGGTGTCATAAGGAAAGCACTCATGAGGAAATCAATAATTGTCTTCAAAGCAGGACTTGAGCAGTGTGCAGAAAAAAAAAGGCTTAGCCCTATATATTGAACATTAAGAATAAAATAAATATTCACTAGCCTGTCCATTCTGTGCAGTGAATAAGAGAGAGGTCTTGTGGAAATAAATAATTTAATAAATTATGGAGTCAAGAGGGAACCGTTGTGATCATCTAGTCTGATCTCCTGCATGAAACAGGCCATAGGGCATTCATGAATTAATGCCTGTTTGAACTAGAAAGTCTCTTAGGGGGAAAAAAAAAAAATCTAATTTTGTTTTTAAAATTTCCAGTGGAGAATCAATCCCCTACAACACTTGATACGTTTCAACCCTGGTAATTACATTGATTGTTCAAAAGCCTTATTTCTATCCACTATTTGTCTAACTTCAACTTCGAGTCACTGGATCTTATTATACATTTGTCTGCTTGAGTGAAGAACTCTCTATTACCATAGTAATTAAAGACATTAAAAGAGTGTCTTTTAAAGATACACAAAAGGGTCAAATTAAGATTATACAGGCATTTCCTAATTTAAATGCTTGACTTTTTCAACCTTAATGTTCTTTTAATGTAGTTTCTGTGTGCAGTCAAATAATAGTAGGACTTGGGAGGCCATTTAGAGAATTGTCTAACCAAAATGGATGATTTCTAGCTTTTGAGGCTGTCAAAATTTTATTGTTCATCACAAATGAACACACCAAGCAATCCTGAAAGTGGGAGCTAGAAGGAAGAGACACCTAGTGAACACCTCAGGCATTAAGTCAAATTTATTGTCCCAATGAAGATGAGACCGTAGGCAACTCAGGTGTGGACACATACAACAATTAAAACATTTCAAAGAGCCAACGGAACAAATATATGCACCCTTTGAAACATTATAAATGCAGCTGCAACACTCCAAAATAGTGTGTCTCTAACAAAATGTTATTTTAGAAGATTTTACTTTGTTACATCTGAATGCGGGGGAACGAGAGGACAGGTAAACAGCTTACCAGATGTCCCACCACTGAGTCCCACTCTGTCCTGGGCCACTGCTGGATCCCCAGTGGAACCCTTGCATCCCCACCACTGCCACCAGAGCTGGGTTTACCCCATACACTCTGTCGCCTTGTAGATCCATGTCAATAATCACAAAAAATTCCAAAATATAAACATGGAGAGGAAAGAAATACAGGTGCTGGAGGCATAGAATCCAAGTTACATTTAGTCTCTGGATCTGGCCATGGGGTCGAAGGGTAGCATCATGTGGTGCCAAAACTAGATGAGAGATCTACATACAGGTTTAGAACACAGGGGAACCAAGAGGTCGTCAGTTGTTAGAGGTGGTGGGCTCCATGCAAGGAGCAGAACTAGTAAGGGGTGAGATCTGCACTAAGTGAAGGATAATCAGCGCATCAGGCAGTGGACACAAAGTTGGGTCTAGAGCTTTAGAACAAGTCAGCAATGACCAACATTTTCTTGGAGGTAGTAGTGCTTCTTATTAATATTTTCTTAATTTCAGGCATTGTAGGTCAGTCCACAGGCGAGAGTGTTAGCCATGTGGCACTCATCAGCAGTGAGCACTGTCTCTTAGTGGAGCATGAAGACTTGGAGCCAGAAAGCGCAGCCAGCACTACAGTGCTCTACAAGCCTCTTCATACTCCTGATAAACCAGGAGAAATTAAAGCTCAAAGCTTTAGTGCCTCAGTCCCTATGAGCTTTGGGAAGGTCTTTCATGGACAGACTCAGTTACAAGCCATCTCCAGGCAAGAAAAGGAAAGCTGTCTTCCTACTTGATCCTTTGGTTGCAAACCTCCCTCAGGACCACAGAGGAAAAACTGTTAGGAACAAAATCAAGTGCAAGGGAAGAGACAGAAGGCACCAAGTCAATGAACCCCAAAAAAAGAGAGCCTTCAACATAGTGTTAAAACACTTGAGGCAGTCCCTTGGCTCCACATATGCTTGATACCCCTGGACTAAATAAGAAAAAAAAGGATAACCTGTAAAAAAAAAGAAAAAAAAAAGAAAAGAGGTTTCAAGTGAGAAAGCATGTTGCAACTATAATAGACCCTACCACAGTCAAACACTTAAGAAGAATAGAGAAACAGGAAGGGTACACTACCCTTATTCTCTCAGTACAAACAGAGCTGCATGAAGTAGGGCAGAATACAACAGGGCAAAGACTGCGCCTCAGGTCCACGGGCAGACTGATCTAACCCATATGGGAGCAAGTATAAGACAACAATTATTTGAGAGAGAATTGCTGCAATGTTGACACAGCAGCACTTTTGTGATAACTCGGCTCTTGTAAATACAGGCCGGTATTTTAGCGTGTTTGAAAATGTCACAGTGAATTATACATCATCATCTTCCACCATTTTTCCAGCATCTGCCCCATCTGGTTCCAGAGCTAGAGAATGGCTGCTTTGCACTCTGTAGACCAGTGTTTCTCAGTTTGTTTAGACTCAAGACACTCCTCCATAATTTTTCTGAATGTAGTGGTACTTTCTGTTGATGCAGGCAAGGTGAGCCCCTTCTTTTCCCTGCACAAAAGAAGCTTCACTTACCACCTTTGCTTTGATGAATGAAGCCCAGGCAGTGCCCTTTGCCCACCAGGAAGCGCAGGGGTAGGGGTGACGTACCATTATCTCATCTACAGTGGTTCCATTGCCTCTCTGGGCTCTCAGGCAGGACAGCAACAGCAGCCTCATGGTAGCCCCTCCTGTCAGGCTGGGCTTTCCAGTCTAACCCCACACAGCATTTCCGAAAGAGGCACAGTGGGGAGGCACCTTTAAAAGATATCTCTTAGCACCCCCAGTTGAGAATCACTGCTGTAGACTTATCAAGAAGCTCTTTAGTTGAGCATATGAGTAGTCCAGCTGAATGGCCTACAGAAAAGGTGTCAAACTATTTTGAAGAAAACTATTAAAAACCTCTTCATGATAGACTAGAGGTTTTTAATAAGGAAAAGAAACCCAGAAGAACTCCTATAACTGCAAACCATACAGAAGTGTCAAATATTTTAAAATTATGAAATAATCTGTACAGTTTAGTTCCATTAAAATAATTTTATCTGATTTTCAGATTACACAGCAGTGCTTTGCATTTTTTCAACAAGGACTGGTTGTTTATCTATTTCTCTCGCTCAAACATTTTTCATTAAAAAGTTACCAGTTTTCTTCTTTCAATGGGAAGAATCCCCTATCCATTTTGTATTCTCTGTCCTTTCTAGGGCTCTTCTTTTTTCAATTCTCACAATCTATCACCATCCTTGGATGATGTTTCTTGCTGCAGGTCTCATGTTCCCTTTTGTTAGTGTCTCAATGTTCTTTCCTTCCTTCTTGTTTACTCATTACACCATTTCACTGGAGGCTAACCTTTTTGATAGGCATGCCACAATTTAGTCCTGCACCCTCCCCAGGTGCCACTCTGATCCACTTCCTCTGCCTGATCTACTGCTGTGCTTTCTGTTACCTGCTCTGTGATCCCTGACCAATCTCCTGCTCTGCTTTTTTCCCCCTGGTCCTTGCCTGATTACATACTTTGCCTTCTGCTTCCTGCCCAATTTGCTACTGTGCTGCTAGTCCCCCCCTGATCTATTGTATGACACAGAGGCTGCCCATGCCACTTGTGAGACTCCTGCTGCAAACTGGCCACCCTGTTCTTTTTCATGTTAGCAGTCTACCTGGATTGCTTGTTAGTCTTCCTTTATGTTCTACAAACCTATCCACTTTGTTTGCATGACAACAAATGCTTATTTTCTTCCTTCCCTTGCTTTTACTGTGCTGCCCTGTTGCTTCATTTCATTCTCTGTGCACCACAGGATGGAAAGAACAATGCTGTAGTAGATCACAACAAATGAAGTAGCACAGGGTTGTCATAAAGAAGTAAAGAAACTGGCACAGAAGACAGAGTAAGCACAATAGCTATAAAAGAGAACCCCAAGAGGTAACAAGAACTATAAAATGGTTTTGAGGGGAGAAATGGAAACAAAATTGCCCCCATATCCAAGTATTACATAGATCATTTTGACAGGCAAGTAAAAATAAATAAATAAAAATAGTGCCCTGGGATATAAAAAGAGAAACTTCAAAGATATTTATCACTAAACATGTAATAGTAATGTTCCATTTAATTTCACTGAAGAGCTTCTGCAGCATGAGGTAAGAAATCTTCTAAAATACCCTATTGATATTCCAAATCATCCTTTTCTTAGAAATTTTAAGATGCATAAAGAAACAGCACTTGTTTTAGTGACTTCACCATTCCATTCTCTCTGATGCACACAGGTTCTCTCAGTAGTTCTCCCCAATTTGCCAAACTCCCAGAGCTATTACAATACTTACTGAAGCCTAGTGTTTCCAAAGTTGGTCTCAGTTTTCCCTCCCTCAGACTAGGTAGTGATGGGGAAGTATTTTATGTATTGATTTGATTTATGTTGCTTTCCCCACAAAGGCTGAAAACAGCTTACAGTAAAAACAGATAAAATAATAAAACAATTAAACAGTACCCAACAGAATATACCACTTGCTTCTGTTCAACATGGCTGCTTGCAGATGTTAAAATACACACACACACACACACACACACGGCGCTTTACTTTAAGCTTGGCACAGGAGCACTCTGAGCTTAACACGTGCCCAAAAGTGGCAGCATGTTAGTTGGACCCAGCTCGCCCAACATCTGTACAGGTCAGAGGCACTTTAGGAGGGCTTTTTTGGTGCTTTTATCTAATAGCTGATTGAATCACCAAAAAGCCCCGCTGAAGTGCCTGAACTATACAGACACTGCAGAGCCAGGTTAAATTAACATGCTGCTTCTCCTGATAAAGTGCGGTTTGTTTGTTTGTTTCTTTCTTTCTATCATCTACAAACAACCCATATGCCAGATCCCCAAAACTGGATATTTTAACTGGCCACAGTACTGGTCTGTCATATATGTGATTCTTGGTACATGCTTGAAGCCACTTTAACCCAGCTACACTACTACAAATAGATAGGACATACCTCCTGATGATGATATTGTATTTGGGAAAGAGGAGATCAAGGATATTTTATGATAATTAATTAATGCTGCCATGGAACCTAGGGGCTGCTTGTCAGAATTTAGTAGTTACTTATGAAAAATTAGAGCCCATTATGGCAGAGATTTCAAGCAGTCCTGGATATTTTATACCAGTTCTCCAGGATATGTTGTTAAGAAAGAAAACACGCTCCTTCCTCTTGCCAAAGAAACATGCATATGTTTATATAGTATTCTAAAAAAAATAGAAAAAAATATTATTATTTTACTCGCTTTTTGTTTATTGTATGTAAATCTCTAAAAACTACTTACCGATATATTGCTTAACAAACCCATGTTCATATTCACCATTCTCATAGAAATAGGTTTTTTAAAATGCTTTAGTATTAAATACTCAAAAGAGGGAACAGTGTCACTAGGATTTATTAGCCATGCAGCAATCCTTGGATCCAATACAACACAATCAGCAACTGTGAAAATAATGTAAACGATATGAATCATTAATTTCTAGTTCAACCCAAGTATTTCAAATGTCTTTACAATATAGCAAATATTTCAAAGGAAGTGTTAAAGTATTATTTCCCCCATCTTTTGTTTAAACACATGCCTATTCAAACATTTATTGCAAGAAGGTTAAAACAGCAGATCTCAATTATACCCAGCACAAACTAATCAGCATGGGAATGCAGTCAACAACAAAGCAAGAGTTTTCTTGTTTTTGCTTTGAAGATGAACAACTGAAGCGCTACAGGAAAGTTCTCAACAACCACAGGAGGTGCCCCCAGCTGGTTTAGTTTCAGCTAGTTATTTTCATCAACTTTTACCCATTTAAATGAGTATGGCCTGTTCTGAATGTCTGTTTCAGATAAAATTTTCAGCTAAAACAACTTGGTCACTTCCAAGGCTGAGGCTAGGAAAAACAAATTGTTTTTACAGTGTTAAATATTCTGGTAACTTTCTTTGGAAAGCTCTAAAACCCCCATATTTGGGGAACAGACTTGAAATCTAGCTGGAGAATATAAACCCGTGCGTCAGGGACATATCGGGGGTCAGACTCGATGATCTATTGAGGTCCCTTCCGACCCTAACATCTATGAATCTATATCCTGTGCAAACTCTGTAAAAGATCTGCTCAATTTTGGTCACATTATAATCCTTTTAAAAATAAAAATCAGTTTGCACATGCCCAATGACAGCTTTAATCGTTAAAATCTCATAAGACTTCATAGTCATTACATGTATTTGAGCTTTTCAAACCTTTATAAGGCTGACCAAACCACTCATTCCTATGGGGCACCTGAGCCTATTCCAATACAGAGCTACTTCCCCAGTAACGACTGCTCCAAGGTTAGGAGTAGTCAAGAGCTAAAGCCAGGGAACCTAGTTTCAAGGACCCTCCCTCCCCCCTTCTGGCACACAGACAGCATTCAAACACAGAAACAGGGCAAGAGCTAAACGTAAAGCTCAGAGGGCAAGTCCTTGTTGAGCAGACAAGAAATATCACATAGAGGTTGGAACTACAGACTTAAGCTAGGCAACATTAAAGTTAAAGCACTGTCTGAGCAGTCGCATGATAAGGGTGAATACCTGTGACCCTGCACTGCTCGGACACGCTGCTAGAGGGCTGGTGAGCAGGTGCATGGCTAGGAGCTGTCAAGCTCCCCCTGCTTGCCAGTTTTCCAGCATCTACTCCCACCCCTCAGAGCTCACCTCCATCTCCCCCTGGGTCTCTTCCCTGACCTCCTGCTCATCTGCAGCTACTGGCACTGTCCTGGGGCAAAGGAAGCTTCTGTCCCACACCAGCGGCTGGTGGGGGCTGGACTTAGCCCAGAAAGCAGTGGCAGGTGGGTGGGTTCCATGGCACTATATTGGCACCATTGAGCAGTCTAACATTACTGCAACATAAAATACCTAAAACTAGCTAAAGAATCCTTGCCCAAAGAGGATTCTCTCTGAAGCACTTAAAGCCCACTTAGCTTGCCCTTTCCTGTCTCGATGTGCAGACATTCCCATCTTAAGAGCCCTTAATACGTGGGAAAGGTAATCTGTACCTACCCCCTTAGATTAAATGAGACCTTCACAAACAAACCTTGTATGCCTGTAAAGTGAGAGAATATTATCCCTGCTTTGGAGATAATAATCTCTAATAAACATCACTAATTTACAACAGCCGATAAAAATGAGATTCACATTTTTCTCAAGCAAATCAGTTAAAGAACATTTGATTAGTTTGACGAGAGCTACCTTTAGTGAACCCATGCTGCACTTTTTACCTCCTTCTATTTACCTAGACATGTCGGGCACTTGTACATGATGGTGGGGCCAGGTACACATGACATGACAAAGTGATGAGAAAATTGTTATTTGTCTAACAATGGCCTCACCATGTACATGCACATGGTTTTTTTCGTATTAAAAATTATTTGAGCGTGGCAACTTAGACCACCGCAGATGCATTTTAGTTTGACTGGGGCACACTGTTCTATTGTGGATAAAAATAATTGTGCATGTGTACATGTCTGGCAGCCAGAGAAGGCGACAGGGACAGTGCACAGGGCACTGAAAACCCAGGCAGGCTCACAGAAGCTGGGGCTCAGCAGGTTTCCAGCACCCCATGCACCATTTCCGCTGCCTTCTCCAGCCCTACCCTGCCTTAAGTAATAAAAGTAATTGCTACTAGACCTGCATTTTATGTGGCAGTTTTTTTTAAGTACTTTGCGATGTAGATTATTCAAATGTGATATGAGCACATTAAATTGCTTGATTTTTGCTTCTGTTTACCCCACACACTTTCTATTACCCATTCTGCCTTTGTTGCCAGAGTCAACATCACCTTATAACTGATACAAAATACTGTATTTACTGGTATGATCTTAGCCTACAAAAGGCCGAGAAGTGATGCACAAAGCTTTTCCCCCAGAATCAGTGGATGTGACATACTTTGATTTTAGCAAAGCTTTTGATACCATCTCCCATGACATTCTTATTAACAAGCTAAGGAAATATAAAAGTACTTTAAGATGGATATATAACTGGCTGGCTCATATTCCTCAATGAGTTGTCAGCAATGGCTCAGTGTCTAGTTGGGAGGAAGTATCAAGTAGGATTCCCCAGGGGTCTTGTCCTAGATCTGGTATTGTTTAATAACTTCATTAATGATTTGGACAATGGGATTGAGTGCATGTTTAGCAAATCTGCTAATTACAAGTAAGGTGGAGTTGCAGATACTCCAGAGGGTAGGGTTAGGATCCAGAATGGCCTAGATAGACAGGAAAAATGGTCCACAATCAATCAGATGAGATTTAACAAAGGCAAGGTCAAAGTCCTTCACTTGGGTCAAAATAACTGCATGCACAAATACAGGCTGAAGAACAACTGGCCAGGCTGCAGTAATGCAGAGAAGGACCAGAGACCATAAGCTGAATGTGAATATGTGTACATTGCCTTTATATATTATGCCTCCTTTTTTTCTAGGCCTATCCCTCCTGAACTAGCTATACCCATTCATGACCATGCTGCAATCACATGAATTATCCTACCACATTGCCATAACCCTAGCTGCATCATAAGTCTGTACTCCCATGAGGACCTCCAATTCTTCCCATTTGTTCCCCATACTTCACATTAGTATATAAACATTTCAGGTATCTGACTAACTATCCTATTGTCTCCCTGAGAACATTGCTAAGGCTTCTGTTATTGCTTTCCCTTACTAAGATTGTATACAGGTCTCCAAGGCTCTTTACTTACCTCTGGGCTTTTGCCTCTATCCCCCAGTGGACCAAGGTTAAAGCCCTCCTCACTAAGTCAGCAAGCCTGCTAACCCCCTCTGTCAGGTGGACCCCATCTCTTGCCAACATCCCATCTTCCTGAAACACCATCCCACAGTCAAAGAAGCTAAAGCCCTGCTGGCAATGCCACTGACTCAGCCACACGCTGATCTCCAGGATGCATCTGCTCCTAGTCAAACCTTTACCCTTGACTGGGAGGATCAACAATATCGCCTTCTCCCTTCTTCTCTCCCCATATCCTTCACCACTGCATCCAGAGCCATGAAATTGTGTTTGATCTGCTCAAGATCACCTCTGGAAGCATCATTAGTGCCCACATAGAAGAGCAGCATGAGAGATTAACTAGTAACTATTTAAATAACTAACTCTCTTAGTTTTTCAAACTTTACCCTTTTATAACCTTAGGTTCTTGATTTTAGCTCCACTTTGTTTACCATTTCATTTAATCTTATTTGATCTGAGGTTATTTTTTATGGCTTGCTCTTCTATAATGTCTTCATTACTTATCATAGAGGTAGTTATCCATGTCAGTCTGAAGTCAGGTAGGGCAAGGTGGTACCTTAAAGAATAATTGGTTCAGAGAGGTTTCAGAAGCAACAACCTGCTTCATCAGATGCCATGGATGAATCATCTAACAAATTAGGCTGGAGCCTCCCACAGTTAGCCATTTTCACAGGTACTCAGTTGGTACCTATCCTTTGAAAAGAGTCTTATTTCAGTGAATGCATCTCAGTGGTTGAATGTCCCCCAAATCATCCTTTTAGAGATCAGAGAATTCAAAGCATCCCTAGGGATCAGAAAATTCCTCTGAAGACCACATGCCCCTCCACTTATTTTAGGGTTTTCCTCAGCCTAGCTGTCACCCTTGATTCAACCCAACATGAAGGATGATTAGTGGATACCCAATATGAGCCTATGTTACAGCAACAATCCCCTAGATCTACTTCACTGCCAAAGTTAATGAACAATCAATATTTATAGAACAAAGAACTTCAAAAAAATTGTAAGCCATCTTATTACTGAAACGTACTACCAATATCCAATTAGTCTCTGAAATGTCTTGCACTTTTGTTTGAACTCCTATGTCTCATTTGAGCTGCAGAAGATAGTTATCCATGACAGTAACTATAACTCTTAGAAATGTGCTGTCCATACATACATTCCACTAGGAATAAGCCTACTTTATACACTCGTTTCAAGGTGGGTTTTTTGCCTTCTGCATTCATAAACCCCACTGCTCTTAAGACTGTAAACTATGGATATAAACAGGTTATATGAGCTTCCTGTTCCTCAGTTTCTTCATACCACATAAGTTCAGAATATTTGGGACCCCAAAGATTAGGATGTAGAACCTGCACGTGGGCATCTTTCAACTCCAGTTACTAAGGAAAGTAACTTCTCAACTCTTATCGGAGAAAGGAGAAGTCTATAACGGAAAGTACAAAGCAGTGTCTTCATCACAGAGGCAGGATTGTATACTCCCTGGTGAACAGCAACTGCAGAACTAGTTTCTCAAATGCACAGTCCAATCTAGCAGCATCAGCAATGGCACAGTGCCTACAAGACATGAACAGAGCTCTGGTGGCATATTTAGAGATAACTAGAATGGAGATTTTCTCGTGAGATCACAGACGGGAAAGAACCCTAGCTCAAGGCGCAAATACCATGGCCCCTATGCCTTGTGAGTTGCAGAGCAAGATCTGTTGCCAGAAGAGTTTTTGGACTCACAGCAGAAGACAGGGGAATACAGAGCTGATAACCTTGGCAAGTATCAGTGGGACAGGCTGATGCCCTGATCACCATCTGAACAAGATAGTCTGAGGCTGACCAGTTGAGAGATGGCATGACTATTCCTGCTTCTGATAAGCAGGGATTCTAGTTTTCCCTGATAAAAAAAATAAAATAAAAATCACAAATTCTCTGATAAAAATTGCAAATTATCTGATAAAAAAAAATCTGTGATAAAAATTATAGGCCCCCCACACCCCTGCTAGTGCCCCTCACTCCCTGCCACAGCCTCCCCAGTCCTGCTTGTGCCCCTTACTCCTCCACAACAGTCCCCCATCCCCACACATGCAGGCACAGACACACACAGACACCCCAGCAGGTAGGTGTGTGTAAGGGGATGGGGGGGCAAGGAAGGGGTTGCAGGGGGTGCAGATTGAGAATAGGGGAGGAGTGCATCTCTGTGCCTGCTCCCAGGAGGGGGGCAGGGAACAAAGGCAGTGGTGCCTCTCTGCAGGCCACACACGGTCCACCCAGCCAGGGATGGGGGAAGCTCACATGCGGCAGCCACCACCACACCACCACCGCTGTGGGGGGAAGCTGGCTGGGGCTGAGGAAGCGAGGATGTATTGGGGGAAGACATGGAGTGCCTGCCAGCCAGCGGCCACTCCTGGTGGGGCTTTCCCCAACACCTTCCCCTCCCTCAGCCCAAGGGAGCAAACAGGTGGAGGGTGGGGGGGGAGCGCAACCCGGGGCATGGCAGCAGAGGGTCAAGGGCCACAGCCAGCCCCATGCAACACACCGCAGTGCCCCCCCCCCCCCCAGCTCACTCTATGCTCGCTCCCAGGGGTGGACTCCAAGATGAACATGAGTCAGCAGTGTGACGAAGCCATCAGAAAAGCTAATGGTACTTTATCATGCATCAGCAGATGCATGACGAACAGATCCAAGGAGGTGATACTTCCCCTCTATCGGGCGCTGGTCAGACCACAGTTGGAGTACTGTGTGCAGTTTTGGGCACCGCACTTCAAGAGAGATGTGGATAACCTGGAGAGGGTCCAGAGAAGGGCCACTCGTATGGTCAAGGGCTTCCAGGCCAAGCCCTATGAGGACAGTCTGGGGCACCCTGACCTCTTCAGCCTCCGCAAGAGAAGGTTGAGAGGTGACCTTGTGGCTGCCTATAAGTTCATCGTGGGGGCACAGAAGGAAATTGGTGAGGTTTTATTCACCAAGGCGCCCCCAGGGATTACAAGAAATAATGGCCACAAGCTAGCAGAGAGCAGATTTAGACTGGACATTAGGAAGAACTTCTTCACAGTTCGAGTGGCCAAGGTCTGGAACGGGCTCCCAAGGGAGGTGGTGCTCTCCCCTACCCTGGGGGTCTTCAAGAGGAGGTTAGATAGGCATCTAGCTGGGGTCATCTAGACCCAGCACTCTTTCCTGCCTATGCAGGGGGTCGGATTTGATGATCTATTGAGGTCCCTTCCGACCCTAGCATCTATGAATCACACATACTGCCCAGGGAAGTGTTGGGGAAAGCCCCACCAGGACTGCCTGCTGGCTGGCAGGAACTCCATGTCTTCCTCCAACATCCTCACTCCCTCAGATGCCAGCCAGCTTCCCCCCCAGCCCTGCCCCACAAACCCCAAGCCCCACTTATCTCCACAAATGAAGAAGACTGATCTTCCTCCTGAGGCAACCTCTGGTAAGTGATTGCATTGGGTCCCTCCCTATTGCCCTCTCCCTCCCCCTCCAGCCAGGGCTGGGGCTTTCCCACCCTTTTTGCAAACAGCTCGTGCAGGCTGGAACTCAGCCAGCCTGCAGAGCTCTTTGCAAAAGGGGGAAATCCACAGTTTCCCTGCTAAAAAGGGAAAATCCATGTTTTCTCCAATTAGGCTGGGAAATCCATGGTTTTCTCTTTTTCTGTGAGAAATGGGAAACCCGAATCCCTGCTGATAAGCCTCCAACACAGGGTCCAATACCAATAGCCTGGATGAGCTAGTAACTGTGCTAGTACAACAAATGAAAACAGCAATGAATGACTCCATCAGGACTAGGAGAGCATTGGTGCTATGAAGAATGGCAGCATCACAAGTGGCATCAGCTTTAGTGGGCCGGATACAGTCAAGAGTTGCTTACATTGCTCCACCTTTCAACAGAACCAACATAAATGCTGGGGTGCAGGTACCAACAAAAAGCCCAATGTTACAGTGGTGGTGATGGTGATTTCTAACTGGCTCGAACTGCCTTTGTGGAAACCTGGTACCCCTGTAGCACTGAGGGAGTAGGTTTCTCTTTACTTGCACTTCAGCACTAAATAATCCATGCTAAGACAATTCCAAGGTCCACTGGGAGCTGCAAATTCTCCAAGTCAGACAAGAAAATGTTTTTGAGAAGGAACAAGTCAGGGATTTTCCTCCTGGGGCTACTTTTAGACTTAAATTCACCAGAGTCCACCTTCTCTAGTACTGAAGATGATTTTCAGGGTAGGAAACCTGAGCTCTTCAGGTGTCTGTGCCTGGCAGTGTCCTGTGCTGCTAAGCCTGGAGTCCAGCCTTTTTGTCCTTTCTGTTTTGGAAAGTGTAAGATTTTTAAAATGAACACTTCCCCAAAATATGAGCTGTTCTCAGACAGTAGTGGCAAATCACTAGCAGGGATAGCTCCATTTCCCCTCGTACAAGACATTATATGAAACCTAGAAATATGGAAGACATTGCTTTTAAAAGCAAAAGTGCGGTCTGATCTTTTGAGAAAAACCAAGACCGATCTGTGCTAGAGAAGGCCAACCAGTCAAAAACATTTCCAAATGCCAAAAAGCAACATAAATGAACAAAGGCAGTAAATTAAAATGAAAACTATCTTACAAAAAACTAATTAACAAAGAACAAGTGTAAAAACAAGTTCAAAGAATCCAATTATCAATGCATTAGAGCAAAGTAAAAAAACCTGCTATCAGTATGAACAGCAAAAATGCTGCATCTTGAGCATTCCCAACAGAAGGCTGCTGAGAGCAACCAAGAAGCAGGCACTGTGCGCCATGCTTTATGCTACCACCGTAGAGCAAAAGGAAGAGCAGAATACATGCACTCTGTACAGGAACTATTAAGGCAAAAGTTTCCACATCCAAGCAGACAAGAGGTATGCATATCTAAAGATGTGCATGTGTTGAATCACATGAAGGAGATACAAGTATTACTTTTATCAGAAGGCAGCAAGTCCACTTGTTTTGGCAGTCATGCTCTTGGGCTCACCTGTCTTACCCTGCTGCACTTGTTGCCTGAAAACTCAGTATCCCTTATTTCTCCTTATCCTGTGGAGGCTGAAAAAGCTGCCAGCATCAGTTTCTAATATTACATATATTCCTGTTGACTGCTAAAATGTCAACAGGTGACTATCTGAATTTTTCATTAGTGCTGATCTGTAATTTAACAGTGTCTGACCTTACAGTCTATCATTTGACACTTTATTAATTCTGACAATTTTCTAGTAACCCACTAGATTGGGGAAAACAAGTAGTAAAGCTTACATGTCTTAAAATCAAACTTCAGTGCAAACTGCTTGAACATAGCAACCCATTGTCAAACATAATTTAGGTCAGTGTTAGCAAAACAGGTTTGACATTTATCACATTTGCTTTTCAAATTTCTTCTCTAGTTATATTATTTGTCACTAAGGTTTTGCCATAATGCAAAACGATTGGCAAGACTTAAAAGGAACTGGGAGTAGACGACTGATATCTTGATGAATAAGGAAATATAGGCCGAGCCAGAATTTATTTTTTTTAATACTTTGGTATTTAATATTTTTCAGTGCATGACATATGGAAGAATGTGTATGCAAGTACTGGCAACCATGTAAGAGCAGTTGATTTCAAGATCCACTAATAAAATGCATGACATTGGGCATATCTACACATGCCCCTACGGAGCCATTGTTACTGCACCGTCATTTAATACTGAGCTGTGCCAGCAGTGCATGGTTATTTTTAGCTAATACATCACTGTAGCAACACACTATATGACAGGGAGCACATCGCTACAGTGACAGCTGTGGTGTCACAGTTTGTGCTCGTCGATGCTATATCATCATAGCACATTGCTACGGCGACATAGCATCACATGTAGACACACCCATTGGGTAGCAAAAGTTGCCACTTTTAAAATTTCTGCTTGTGAAGAGAATGAGAAAAAGGGGTTAAAGAAGAGCTTACCAGTGGAGCAATGAGGTGGCAGCCCTTTTCAACAAACAGCTGGCCTGTGCAGGAACAGGAGTCTGGTACAGAGCCCTGAGCGAGGCGGCACAGAAACCTCCCCATGGGCCTAAGGATCTGGTGAGGGTGTTCTGGGGCAGGAGGGGAAGTTCAGAGCCAGGAAAAGAACAGGAATTTGCTCCTTCAAGTCCATTGCCAGGAGACAGACAGAAAGGGCACCTGAAAACTAAGGTTTAGGAAGTGCTGAGTGAACTGCAAGAGGCAGTCGCTCCTAACCAGGAAACAAGATAAAGATCAACTTTTGCCTGCATGAGCACTTCAAGTCTCAGCACTAAGCACTTCGCTAAGCACTTTGTATGCCCACGAGCACTTGGTTAGCGTAGCCCAGTTGCACCTGATAGTTTGGGAATTCGGTAGTAGTTTGAAGTACTTGCAGATCCTATGGAAAGGTGCAATACCGATAAGGCAATGTGCACTTTAGATAAGGCTTAGAAACAACAGTAGCAAAGCTGATATATTTCATACACCAAGGGAGACAGTGCAATGTTGTGCGGCAGACATTTGGGTTGGAAGAACTGGACAAGATTAGGACAGGCATAAAGCATAGAGCAACCAGACACTGAAGCTAGAGTCAAGAGTGTGACAGCTGACTAGTAATTTGCCAAACAAGGTATTTAACAACCAGGCAGTGTAAGGCTGGACTGTAAGGTAAAGGTGGAGCCCCAGAATCTCACTCTAGAACGAGATTCACTGAGTTCCAATCCAGCGAGTTGAAGGTGGGCTGTGACTGGGCTGAACACCTCCGAAGTCATTAAGATCCATATAACCACATGGCAGGCAACTTAATCAAAATTGCAACCCAAAACTCTTAGGATAAGGCAGCACAGTGGCTTTTATTAGAGAAGCGGTGGCTGAAGTAGAAGCACTAGCAAGGCAAGTAAGGAGGGTCTGAGCCAACACTGCTGAAAGCCCATTTTGATGCATGATGTAAAGGCAAGTAGTATTTGATCACAACTATTCCATCCTGACTTGAAAACCGCCTGCTCCAGGGGAATTTTTCTTTCAAACTAAGTCAATAATGTCAGTTCACCCAGTGCAATGCCTTTTAAATTGTATGCAAACATGAAATATGATAGATAGTGTTTTGGGACATCAGCTGGTATACCCAAGTTCAGCAGAGCAATGCCTTTTTATATTTTCTTCACCCCTGGTTTTTGGCAGTTTGACAGAAAGAAAGATCTTAGTAAAAAGTGTCACCAGGCAAATATGTCCTTTTGGAACAAGATATCTTTCATCCCCATGGGGAACATATCTGGCATTTCCTAACCTGAGCACTTGACTTTGAAACCTTAATATTCTTTTTAAATAATTTACTTCTCAAAGTGGCATCAGCAACAATTTGAAGTTGAAGGACAAACTCCAACACTCAAGACAATTGCTTCTAATTCTGCTAGTTTGGCATCCTATGAGTCCTTAGGGAAGGTCTTAAGGGGGCTGCACTAAGTCCCAAAGAGTTTGGACTCTGACTCTCTAGTAGTTTAACCTTATTCTGAGATAAGCTGCCAGTGCCTGAGCAATCTATGGAGCGTTCCCCTTTAATTCCCTACAAGAGCAGGAATCCTTAAATTCTAAACATAACCAACACCAAAAGAATATTCATAAATGAGAGGCATTCTACCAGAAAAAAATAATGTTGATAATACTGCCCCCTTCTCAAGTCTGAAAGAATGCAGGTAGATGAGTAAGAATCTAGTCAGAGAATACATTTAGTTAAGTCTAATTACTGAAGAGTTGTGCTACTTTCTCAAAAGAAGCCACATGAACTGGATTCTTAATTTGAGATACTAAAAATACCTAAAGTTTTTAATATTCTCCAGTCACAAAAATCCCTAACCTAAGGGAGACTTCCCAGGCTCCCAGCCAAGACGTAGGATTTAGGATAGAAAGCTTGTAGGAATGCAAAACACACATGTGGAACTACCAGAGTCATAGTGATAAGGTCCTAAGAAGAGGATAATGTGAGGGGATATATTACTAGGTACAAGTACTAGAGGATATATATTTACTGTATTCAGTTTTGGGCCCCCACTACAGAAAGTATGTGGACAAGTTGGAGAGACTCCAGTGGAGGGCAACAAAAGTGGTGAGGGGGCCAGGGTCCATGACTTAGGAAGAGAGGCTGAGGGAACTGGGCTTATTTAGTCTGGAGAAGAGAAGACTGATAACAGGGATTAAATAGCAGCCTTCAACTACATGAAGAGGGGTTTCAAAGAGGCTAGAGCTGGACTGTACACAGTGGTGGCAGATGACAGAACAAAGAGCAATGGACTTAAAGTTGCCTCAAAGGAAGTTTAGGTTAGATATTAGGAAGAATTTTCTTACTTACAAGGAGGGTAGTAAAACACTGGAACAGGTTACCCAGAGAGGTGGTGGAATCTCTATCCCTGGAGTTTTTCAAGACCTGGCTAGACAACGCTTTAGTTGGGATGATCTAGTTGGCAATGGTCCTGCTTTGATCAGGGGGTTGGACTAGATGTTGTACTAGATGATCTTTCAACCCTAATTTTCTATGATTCCTTGGATTAAGCACAAATTCCAGCATTGGACCAAATACTAGAAAAGTGGTTTAAAGAGACTTGAATATACCATGTATCAGTAGTCTACAGGAATGTCACTCTCCAAGGAAATATTGCTCAAGAAAGGACAAACGGCATGCAGGTATATAGGTTAAGTCTCACAACTCTACACAACTGGAACATGGTGAAGGTAATTCTGTTACCACCATGGAAGTGTTTTAAGTGGAGATGCTACAGGCTAAAGAATACCCATCAGGAATCCAACAACAGTGAAAAAGTGCCAAGCCGATTCAATTGTGTCATTATAAACTACATTAATGTTATGCTATTAGTGATACTGTATAAATGCTTTGTTAATAAAGTGTATTTTGATAATACATTTTTGTTTCAGTGAGGATTTGGTGAATACAGAAGATTGGCCCAAAACATCTTACCTCGTTTCCAGCAGATCTCATTGCCATAAACATGGAGTAATGTTCTCAGAAAATCCTTTGCATTGAAGCAAACAACAGTACCTTTACACTGTAGTATTTGAATTAATATTTGTCTGCATAACAAAAATAAATTCATTAGTTAAATATGTCATGTCAAACTACTGAATGTAAAATATAATTGTATTTGGATAAATATTTATAAGATACAAGATTACACTGAATATGAACAGAAATGACAGTTAAAATTAAAAGATTTCCTATTTCTGGTCAAACAGGGTAACTGAAGTTAAGTGGTTTTGTTCAGTTCATATTATGCAACTAAACCAATTAACAGGTTTACTTGAACATTCTCAGAATAGTTGTTTGATACACAGACTTGCAAATGTTGGGAATATGCGCTCTAGAGGACCTTCTACATTTAAGTGCAAAGTTCAATGCAATTTCCATATGTAGCCACAATTTACCAGTACAAATGATACTGAGTGAGCATGGTCTTCTTTGTTAATCATATTTATTAAATTTAGTTACTGAAAGCTTCAAATTATCATTTTTCTGTACAGCACTAAATGCTATTTAAAAATAGCTTGCTTGTTACTAAAAGATGTTTCGGAAATGTTCCCATGTTTTCGCCTCTTCCTCAACATATTTACAGTTCATTTGCTGTTTTATAGTTTAAAAAAATATATATCTATATAATGCACATATTTAAAAAACAAAGATTTATGTAGACTTTGCTATGGCCAGAAATGGGGTGTCAATAAAGAGACTTCTCATGAATAGTAAATTGTATTTAAAAGTAAACAAAGATTAAATAGCAGCTTAACAGCTATAGATTTTGTTCAAATGTTAAAGATTCTCATACATCAGCAAAGTAGCAGAGTTAAGAATAAGCCATAATTTCTCTGTTTACTGTGTAAAAAAGAAAAATTGACAAGTTTCTTTTAACTTTTTGGTCAATCATAATACTACGTAGTTCACAATAGATCTCAAAAGCAAAAGATGCATATATGAACCACTCCAAATTCCACTCCAGTTTGGAGCACCAGAGATTGCCAAGGACAGCTGAGTACACATAGAAGTACTCATTTAATTGTCTGCCTTGCTTTTTGCCCACTATTCCACAGGGAAAAAGGGAGACAGCAAAATACTCCAAGATGCTAGAGGACCAGGCAACCCCCTTTCAGGCTCCAATTGAGCACGTACATGCATCAAGAAGCAGAAAGCTACCGTTTCATTCAGGGTCATTTTTGGAATGCTTCAACCATTTTTAGAGCACTTCACAGGGCACGTGCATCTGTCTGCTTGCCATTTAAAGTACTTCAAATGTTATGTCTGTCCAGGTACCAAGTCATTAGTGCTCATTAGCAAAATTCTAAAGAATTTAAAAAATCTGACTATTTTATTCTGTTTTATTAGAATCTCAATTCCTCTCCCCGCCATCATATAACATACTTCATACACTGGAATCAAGGGGTGAGGACTGGGAGATGAGGCCTAATCCTGGAAGAGGTCAGAAGCCATAGGAGAGGCTTAAAATATTTTTAAAAGATACAAAAACAAAAACGGCAGGGCAGTCTGGAAAGCATCTTTGCAAAGTGTGTGCTCATACATGAAACATGGGGAACAAGCAGGTCAAAATGAAAGCCATAGTACATAAAAAAAAACTATGACTTAATTGGCACCACAGACTCGGTGGGATAATTCCCGTGACTGGAATATGCACATTGTGAGGTATGCTTTGTTCCCGAATGACAGGTATGGGAAAAGCAAAGGAGGCATTGCATGTTATGTCAAAAATGTATCGACTTTTTGAGGGTAGAGCAGTGAACTACATCTGGATAAATATGAAAAGAACAATAACTTAAAGAAAGTACCAGAGAACTTTTGAAAAAAATTAAATGTAAGGTAACAGGGTGTGTCGTACTTCATGTCAGGGTGCTAAGGGAGCTAGAGGAAAACAACTTAGTCATTGGCAATATTTGCATATTCATGGATGACAGGCAGGATTGCGGAAGTGTGAAGAGGTATCATACTGCCCTCCCCACCCCACCTTCTAGTGTTTGTTTGTGTCAAGGAAGACCTGGGAAAATTATAAACTAGTTGGTCTGACTTTTAACGCTTGGAAAGTTAGAACAAATTTAAAAAAAAAAAAAAATCAATTGGTAATATCTGGAGGGTGAAGGGATGATTGCTAGTTTTTGCTCATCAAACAAGCTTTAGTTCAAGCACCTCCGCCACCATTTGGAAGTGAGGGGACCCTGACACATGAGATGCCATGGAGCTTTCTAAATTAAAGTGCCCCACTACCACCCCTGCAGCACATGTAAGAGTGTCCAGAGGTACTAAATGTAACGCACATGAGCAGTGGCAATACGTAGGGGGTACATGGGGGTGCACCTGCACCCCCTAAAAGCGCCAGTGCACCCTCTTACTGGCCGTGCTCACTATTCAGGCAACGGGCAGGGGGGACCGTGTGAGAGTGCGGTGCACCCCTGTGAGTGCTGGCAGGGGATTGGGAGTGCTGCAGCCACTTCACAATCGGCCGTGGGGGGACCCTTCAGCCCAGTAAGATTGGCCACAAAGGGACAACCCCAGTCACTGACTGGTTGCTGGGGGATGCACATACCCCCCTGACTAAGCTGGCACCAGTCACCCATGCAGATTAGGAAAAGTGCATTAGTGATATATCAAGAATAGACACATACTTCACATAAGCCGACAGTTGCACTAGGTGACCTTTGAAGCCCACGGATCCTATATGATTTCCTTTCAAATAAAATTGCTTTTAATTAAATTAGATTAATTGGACATTTAAGAGAGAGAAATGAAATCTTTACAAATTTAGCATTCCAGCAAAGACATACACAAATGCTTATGCCTTAGCAAGAGATGTTTCATAACACACATCCAACATTTGACCTATAAAGATGCTATTACCTACTACAGAATATCCTCTAAGATGTCAAGAACTATAGAAAAAAACGTGTTCAAGAATTTTAAAAAACTCTACATATCGAAGAACTGTGCTACAGTCATGTTCATCTTTTCTCCATAAGAATGCCCATGAAAACCTACCATAAATTAAAACACAGCACCTATGAGCAAAAAAAAGTGAAACTGGACAAATCTTACATACTGTTTTATAATGCTGACCAATAGTCAACATTAATATTATTAAAAACAGACATGTGGAGCAATTTTTGTAAATGTTCTCTCACCTACTGTATTGCTTATGAGCCTGTTCTTCTTGTCCCCATGGAGAAGTGTGCTCTAGCTTTAAATAAACAAGCTTATCATTCCTGACACAGGTATCCAATGGATTAGCAATGGAACAGCCACTGGAAGGGCAAAGGTGGTCTGATTGACTTTTCACTAATACAGCGATTCCTTTTACTGATGAAGTTAAATCCTATAGGTACAGTTGGTTAAAGTTAGGAACATTTTGTATAGTCAATTTTTAAGCAATTCTATATGAACAATTTAGTTTTCCCATAATTTTAGGAGATGCAATCTGCCACTTGCATTAGATTTATCAAACATACATGTAATGATGTGTGCATTTCTGTTACAGTAACAATCATGATTCCCAGTGCTGAATCAGGCTCCCTAAACATTCGAAAGTACAAAGGCAAAAAGCTTGCAATCTACAAAATTGAGGGTATTGGCAACCAGCTAATTTTGGCTGATGTGGCCGATAAATGGCCCGTGCATGTGCACAGCCACAGCTGCAGGCAGCCAGAAGTGCAGTCTGGCAGCATGGAGAGCAGCCAGATTGGGTTGGCAAGTCTGTTGTGGGGGAAGGAGCATGGGGGCAGATCAAGGCCCCTGCAGCCAGGAAGGGAGTGGGGCTGGTGCAGAGGATGGAGATTTGAGCAGCTTGTCCAGGGGGTGCAGGCATTTCCTGCTGCTGCACACACCCTAGGAGAGCATGGGGGGAAGGGGCGTTTGCCCAACTCTGTGCAGGGCGAGGGCAAGCTGCTGCTGCATGCTGGGGCGGCACCAGGCTCTTCTTGGCAGGGGCTGGGCCAGGCTGCGCTCAGGTTGGGCAGTGGTGGCACTGGGAGAGGGGCTACGGGGAGGGGAGGGGTGCAGCCACCCCAAAATTCGTTATAACCCCCCAATCCACCCTCCCAGCACCTCTGCCTGCCCCAAGCTCAGCCCTAAGATATGTTCTGATCCAAAGTCAGATTGCAGATCTGATCTCCATTCTGATTCTGATAACAAAGGCAGTATATCACAGGTTACAGCACAGAAAACGATGAAGTCAATTGTTTTACAGGATCTGAGGTGGGGCTTGGATGGAGGAAGAGGTGAAAAGAATCACCATCTTCTGTTCTACTAAGTGCCACTCTGCTCCCCTTCCCCTGCCTGATCTGCTACTCTGCTTTCTGCTCCCAGCCCTGTCTAATTTGCTCCTTTGCTTTCTGCCCTGTTGCTGTGCTGCCTGTCCCATCCCTGATCTGCTACGTGCCATTTGTGGTACCCGTGCCACAAGTTGGCCACCCCAACCTAGAACACAATATTGGACTGGAAGGGATCACTCCCTCTGTAGCAACAGTGTTGCAATTGCAGGGTCCCTAAAGGTCCATAAGAATGTGCACTGAAGCCCTTCTTCCCCTTTCACAGAATAACCCTAACACTAATTATTCCAATCTTTAGTACAGAAGACCAAAAGCCTGAAAAGTCACGTGATCTTGTGTCCTTGAATGGCTGTTAGAATCAAGCCCAGTTGAGATAAGCGCATCAAGCTAGATGACTTCAAATCCAATGCAAAGATTAAATCTGTTGTCTGTACTTTGCCTTAGTCAGTGATTCAACTTCCTAATGGCTGGCATGGCAATCAAGAGTTTGAACCAAGCCAAAAGACTCCTCAAGCTTCATCCCAGATCACCTACTCCAGTGCCACCAGGATTCTCACTGCAATCAATCCTAAGAAGAAAGTCTTTCTCCGCGTGGAGCAGTCTGCACACTCATGAATATACAGACCCACAAGATTCTATATTAATAGATTTTGCTTTGATCCTAAAAAGACGCAGATGAAATCACAAAGTTTCATCAAGTTTTGTACTCATGTTTTGGAAAACCCAAACACAAATTTGCCCAGGTTTGCACAAGACTGAGTCCAGAGTCACAATCCACATGCCAGAAATTTAACAAGTTCTGAAGAAATTCCGTTTCACAGTTTCAGGTTTATTAAATCTGATTTTTTAAAAGCATCTCTCTTAGCTCAAGCATGAACCTCTCAAAATTATAAAGTCCATTATTATTCACTAACCTGATCAGAGTTAAGCTGTGAAGAACCATCTTGAAATACCATTGTAATCACTACAGCCGATGCCTGTTTAATAGTTCCAAGTAGTTGGATTTTTTCTTCATATTCTAAATTTCTTATGTCACAAAATACTTTTTCAGATGATTCGCCTTGTTCAGAAGTCCAATCACACTTAGTTTTACATGGATTAATAGAGTGCTTTTCTGGTAACCATTTTTCTAACTTCTGTGAACAATACATAGGCACATCCCATTTCCTTTTAAGACTGGAAGATTCTTTAAGATTCTTTTCACAATCCTTATTTTCCTTTGTCTTTACTGAAGAGTTCCCTTCACCACTGTGCCATTTTGGTAGACCTACCACCTGGTTACTTAGAATAGCACTTGAACAGAAGTGGGGCAATAGTAAGCCCATGCTGGCCTCTCGGTTGCAAAACACTTCATTTTTAAGAGATGTATTTTTTGCAGTGTCAGCAGACTTTAATAAAACAGGTACAGAATTGTGAATCTCCTAGAAAAATAAGAAACATTTTGGTGAACAAATTATTCAACTGATTATTAAAAGTCAGCAACCAAATAAATATGAATTAAGTGTCTTTTTTAAAATATTTTTCCCCAAATAATTTGTGTGGAAATTTTTTTATGTCGTCTGAGAGTCCTTTAAAAAAAGATCTGCTTCATATTTTGAATTTGTCAAGTTAAATAAATACTAATTTAAGCATTTACCTTCTGTTTATATTTTCTTGATGTAGATTTAGTTTTTATTTTAGTGAGGGAATACATGCATTTAATATCTTCTCAAATGGTCATTATTGCTGGCTATTACTGAAAGGGATTACAAATCTTATAAAAGGTACCCAGTTAACAGCCTAGAAACTAAAGCCTTTCAATCTCAAAAATAAAAAACAAAAAATCCACAAGTAACTCTTGTCCATGGCTCCCAATCAATGTGGATCTTCCACAATACTGAAAAACCTAATCTTCAGTGGTTCAATTTAAAAGAAGTTAAAATATTCCATACCCACTCAGTTCTAGGCCATATCACCAAGGCAGCAAAAAAGATTGGTCTTTGTCCTTTACCATTCTTTATATTCCTTAACTGCAACTTTGTAAAACCAGAAGAATCAGCTGTACTTTTCAGACCAGTGTTTCTCAACCACTGTATATGCTTAACCCTTGGCTGAAGTCAGCTACTTGACATTATACACCATTGAACCAAGTTTATAGTCAAACAACACATTTAAACAGAAACATTGCTTTGTTGTGTGTGGCTGGCTGTGACCAAGGTGGTGAATCATTGTTTCAGGAAGAAAGCAAATTAACTGGACAGGGATAAACTATACAATGTGCATGTGCGGGGCAGAAGGATTATGAATTTTTGACCCCAAATAAGAGAGTAGCAGCTCTCTCAAAAGGTCAAGAGGAGCACCCATCTTCAGCACGTGCCACCCAGACATTCAAATTGGGTACTTCAATCCAGTATACTCTCCAGTCAAGAAATAATGGAGAGTCCTTATGTGTACATCAAGTAAGCACTTGTTTACTTGATGTACACATAAAACTGAATTATACATATGGTTTGGTGGAGGGGGAGAAATCACAAGGAACATGTAAGAGGTCAAAATTGAGTGGGCAAGACATGTCACCACTGTCCAGCCAAAATGGGACTCCAGATAGCCACTTCAGAGAAAAGTTCCCAGACTAGACAAGCTGGGAAATGAAATGCTTCCTCAAGATAATGCTAGCTGCTTCTAGAAGCAGGAAGAAAAAAAAACTGTATCCTGGACTGCCTATTAAATGGATGCCAGGTACCTGGCATCTAGCAGAAGCAGCACAACTGTAGAAACTCATGGCTAAAAAAGTATTTGTTTTTAGTACTAAATCTTGAAGCATTTTTTAATCTTAATAGCTTTCCATATAATATATGGAAATATATAAATCACACACACACACACACACACACACCAAGCAATTTCTTTGTTTGCAGTATGCTTGCCTTTTCATGTTCCAGAAGCGTTTCCTTTTCCCTGAATTTATACTCGTTGGTCTCCTCAACAGCACCTTAAAAAGAAAAAAAAGGCCTATCAAGGTTACCTAAAAACTTTCCATCACACTATTTTCAACTGCCTACAATGTTACCAAAATGTAACTATTTGCACTGACATTTTCCATAGTAGTTGCATACTTCCAAATAAATATTATTGGAAATTCTTATGCTTTCCAAGAGTTAGCCATTACCTAAACAGATGGAGTGAAAGTGTATTTTGCTTATATCAAGAAATTTGTACTTCTCAGAAACATTAGCACCTCCAGATAGTTGCAATAGCTTGAAAAAAAAAATGTCACCCTGGTATCACTTGTGCCTCTCAACTTTCCTGTAAAAAAATCCACCCAAATTTGGTGAAGTTTAAAAAAAACCCCAAAACAAGTCTCACATATGCTCAGTAAGTAATTAGACACTGGCAGTATTTTTCAGAAGAGATTACTGCTAAACTCAGGATCCAAAATAAAGAGCACAGCAGCTTAGGTAACCAACTTTAGTTCAGCAGCAGCATGCTGTTGGAAACTACCAAACTCAACCTACATGAATTAAATAAAAAGTGGGGAATGAAACCTAGATGCAAGGAGCCCCAATTTGTCCAGTGGGTTTGGCCTAAAAAAGAAATATATATATATGACCCAAGTTTGATATGCATTAGACTCTTCCACCCCCCACATGCATCAGCAAGGCTGGAAACATGGGCTTGTAGATCCCCTCAGTTCAAACCTCTATAACAAAAAGTCTATACTTCAGATAGATTTTGCGCAGTTTTTCCAGTATATTACACAAATATTTATTATGGAAAAATGAAGAGCAGAAATCCTGAACACATATGGTTGCTGATCTGAAGTAGCATCTCCACATTAAAAGACATCTTCCTTCAACAGCAAATCCTATGGCAATGGGTGATTAGCAACAGGGGCAGATGCCAGTGATTACTAAATCACAGATCCATGCAGAGGCAATGATTGTCCTTTTTTAAATACATAGGGGGTAAAAAGAAGGTGCCAAATAATGTGGGGCCTCTGCAGGACATGCTCGGTAATCTGGTGGTAGCACCGGATGACAAAGCTAATCTCTTTAACAGATTCTTTGCTTCAATTTTTCTGAGCAGGGACCGGGACATCCCCCCCCCACTGGGATTCCGGACAGACCCAGGGGAGGTGCAGCCAGGCCCAGGGTCAGTGAGGACCTAGTCGGGGAACTTCTGGTGGGACTAGATGTGTTCAAATCAGCAGGTCCTGACGACCTTCACCCCAGAATGCTTAGGAAACTGGCAGAGGTCATTGCAGGACCCCTGGCACAGCTTTACGAGCACTCATGGTGCTCTGGTGAGGTGCCAGAGAACTGGAAAAGTGGCAATGTGGTCCCCATTTTCAAAAAAGGGAGGAAGGAGGACCCAGGAAACTATAGGCCTGTTAGTCTTACCTTGGTCCTGGGGAAGCTCTTTAAGGAAATTATCCAGGAGCACATCTGCGAGGGGCCAGCAGGGCGGGGGGGGATCATGCTTAGGGGCAATCAACACTGGTTCATTAGAGGCAGGTCCTGTCAGACCAACCTGGTGGCCTTCTATGACCAGGTCACAAAAGTCTTGAACACAGATGTCGCGGTGGACATAGTCTTCCTGGACTTCAGGAAGGCCTTCGACACTCTCTCTCACCCCATCCTCATTAAAAAATTAGGCATCTGTGGTGCCGACGCCTACACAGTCAGATGGCTCATAAATTGGCTGGAGGGCCGCACCCAGAGAGTGGTAGTGGACAGGTCGTTTTCAGCCTGGAGAGATGTGGGCAGCGGGGTTCTGCAGGGCTTGGTCCTCGGGCCCACACTGTTCAATATCTTCATTGGCAATTTGAACGAGGGGGTGATGTGGTGGCCAGAACTAGAGGGGTTACTATCATGAGCAATAAATACATGCTCTTAGAGACATCCAGGCAAATTGTTTAGCAGTTAAGATTAGCTAATGCAAAGCTTGCAAGTTTGCAACCTGCAAGTGGAATTTGTCTGTCACAATTTAACCAAAGTGTTGAATCTAACTATTTGCACTGATCATGGGCCCCCAAAATAAGCAAACCACAAGATTAGCTGATCTAACAGGTTTTTTAAAGGTCAGCCATAACAAGATTTGACCACCTAATATAATTAGTGCATTCCAAGGAATAAAAAACCAAGGAGCTGAGCTTGGGCAGAGTAATGCTAATTTCAAACCTCAAAGTAATGTAGTATAATTTACTTATTGGGTGAAGCCGAGTTCAAACAGTAACCTTTCATGATAATTTCTAACACCTTTTGATCCCATAGGGTAACAGCTATCGGGCAAGATTGTGAGTGGCTCTAAAGCCAACAGATTAGCATAAGGCATAAAGGAACATGCATGTCAAGTGACTAGTTAGAAGGATGAGACAGAAGGACCATCGCTGTACCAAGCCTGAATCCTGGACTCCCAGTGTGAATGAGGACCGGATCCTGACCAAGGAACCTTCCCAGTGACCCCTAAGACAGCGTTGATCAGGGACACCTGACTTTGCTGGAGCAACTTGGCGCACACCTGGCATAGAGGGACTGCTGATAAGTTGCCAACCCCATGTGGGAAATCTTTGTCATTCTATCTGTTGTTTTCATTCACTATTAGCTCTTTATTACTGTGCTATCTGTTTGTCGCATTAACCTTTCTGTTAACTGTTGTATGCTAAGCTATAAGTAAATTTGCCTTTACTTCAATCCCGACTAGCCTCCTTGATCCCGAACCCAGCAGCCTAACGGCTGATACACTCACAGCACCTAGCCGGCCTGTGACAGGTGAAAAGCACCTTGTTCAAGTTCACAGATGACACTAAGATGTGGGAAGAAGTGAGCACGCTAGAAGAGAGGGACAGGCTACAACTAAATCTCGATAGGTCACAGGGGTGGTCAGGTGAGAACAGGATGGGTTTCAATATGGACAAGTGCAAGGTGTTGCACCTGGGAAGGAAGAATCAGCAGCATACCTACAGGCTGGGGAACTCCCTTCTTATCAGCACAAAGGCAGAGAAGGATCTTGGAATCACTATTGATTCCAAGATGAACATGGGTCACCAATGTGGGGACGCGGTCAGAAAAGCTAACCGCACCTTGTTGTGCATCCATAGATGCATCACAAGCAGGTCCAAGGAGGTGATCCTCCCCCTCTATGTGACATTGGTCAGGCTGCAGTTGGAGTACTGCATCCAGTTCTGGGCACCATACTTCAGGAGGGATGTGGACAGCATCGAAAGGGTCCAGAGGAGGGCCACTCACATGGTCAGGGGCAGCAAGGCAGGCCCTATGAGGAGAGGCTATGGGACCTGAACCTGTTCAGCCTCCACAAAAGGAAGCTGAGAGGGGATCTGGTGGCCACCTACAAACTTGCCAAGGGAGACCAGCAGGCAATGGAAGAGTCCCTGTATCGCCGAGCACTACCGGGGGTAACAAGGAACAACAGCCATAAGTTGACTGAGAGTAAATTCAGGCTAGATATCAGGAAGCACTACTTCACTGTCAGGGCGGCTAAGAGCTGGAACCAACTTCCAAGGGAAGTGGAGCTTGCCCCTACCCTGGGGGTCTTCAAAAGGAGGCCAGGCAGCCACCTAGCTGGGGTCATTTGACCCCAGCATCCTTTCCTACCCATGGCAGAGGGTCAGACTAGATGATCTAGAGAGAGCAGATTTAGATCATCATCTAGATGATCAGAGAGCAGATTTAGATTGGACATTAGGAAGAACTTCTTCACAGTTCGAGTGGCCAAGGTCTGGAACGGGCTCCCAAGGGAGATGGTGCTCTCCCCTACCCTGGGGGTCTTCAAGAGGAGGTTAGATGAGTAATTAGCTGGGGTCATCTAGACCCAGCACTCTTTCCTGCTTATGCAGGGGGTCGGACTCGATGATCTATTGAGATCCCTTCCGACCCTAACATCTATGAATCTGTTCAGGTCCCTTCTGACCCTTCTGTTCAGATCCCTTCAGGTCCCTTCTGACCCTACCAACTATGAAACTATTGTCCAGTGGTCACTTTGTACTTGGAACTGAGATAGGTGTGCAGTTTATGTGCTAAAGCTACCATGGAGCTGAGGATGGCATCCCAAGTAAAGGATAACAAGAAATTGTTTTTTGGATATATAGGGAGTAAAAGGAAGGCCCAGGGAGGAATAGGACCCCTACAAAATGGGCAGAAGCAATTGGTGATGGACAGGGGGGACAAGGCTGAACTCCTCAACGAGTTCTTTGCCTCAATGTTCCTAAGAGAGGGGCAAGACAAGTCTCTCACTGGGATTGTAGAGAGGCAGCAGCAAGGCGCCAGGCTACCATGCATAGACCCTGAGATGGTGCAGTCACTTGGAGGAACTGGATGCCTTTAAGTCAGCAGGCCCGGATGAGCTCCATCTGAGGGTACTGAAGGCACTGGCCGACGTCATTGCACAGCCACTGGTGGGAATATTTGAACGCTCGTGGCACATGGGCCAAGTCCCGGAGGACTGGAAAAGGGCCAGTGTGGTCCCCATTTTCAAGAAGGGGAGGAAGGAGGACCTGGGCAACTATAGGCCAGTCAGTCTCACCTCCATCCTTGGCAAAGTCTTTGAAAAAATTATCAAGGCTCACATTTGCGAGAGCCCGGCAGGACAAATTATGCTGAGGGGAAACCAGCACGGGTTCGTGGCAGGCAGATCATGCCTGACTAATCTAGTCTCTTTTTATGACCAGGTTACGAAATGCCTGGACACAGGAGGAGGGGTGGATGTCGTATACTTAGACTTCAGGAAGGCCTTCGATACGGTATCCCACCCCATACTGGTGAACAAGTCAAGAGGCTGTCCGGTGGGTGGAGAATTGGCTAGAGGGTCGCACCCAGAGAGTCGTGGTGGATGGGTCGGTTTCAACCTGGAAGGGTGTGGGCAGTGGGGTCCCACAGGGCTCGGTCCTTGGACCGATACTCTTCAATGTTTTCAACAGTGACTTGGATGAGGGAGTGAAGTGTACTCTGTCCAAGTTTGCGGATGACACAAAACTGTGGGGAGAAGTGGACACGCCGGAGGGCAGGGAACAGCTGTAAGCAGACCTGGATAGGTTAGACAAGTGGGCAGAAAACAACAGAATGAAATTCAACAAGGAGAAATGCAAAGTGCTGCACCTAGGGAGGAAAAATGTCCAGCATACCTACTGCCTAGGAAATGACCTGCTGGGTGGCACGGAAGTGGAGAAGGATCTTGGACTCCTAGTGGACTCCAAGATGAACATGAGCCGGCAGTGTGACGAAGCCATCAGAAAAGCTAATGGCACTTTATTGTGCATCAGCAGATGCATGACGAACAGAACCAAGGAAGTGATAATTCCCCTCTATCGGGTGCTGGTCAGACCGCAGTTGGAGTACTGCGTGCAATTCTGGGCGCCGCACTTCAAGAGGGATGCGGATAACCTGGAGAGGGTCCAGAGAAGGGCCACTCATATGGTTAAGGGCTTGCAGGACAAGCCCTACGAGGAGAGACTAGAGAAACTGGACCTTTTCAGCCTCCGCAAGAGAAGGAGGAGAGGCAACCTTGTGGCTGCCTATAAGTTCATCATGGGGGCACAGAAGGGAATTGGTGAGGTTTTATTCACCAAGGCGCCCCCGGGGGTTACAAGAAACAATGGCCACAAGCTAGCAGAGAGCAGATTTAGACTAGACATTAGGAAGAACCTCTTCACAGTTCAAGTGGCCAAGGTCTGGAACGGGCTCCCAAGGGAGGTGGTGCTCTCCCCTACCCTGGGGGTCTTCAAGATGAGGTTAGATGAGCATCTAGATGGGGTCATCTAGACCCAGCACTCTTTCCTGCCTATGCAGGGGGTCGGACTCGATGATCTATTGAGGTCCCTTCCGACCCTAACATCTATGAATCTATGAATTTAGCAGCTGCAATCATGACTGACCAGGCCTATGTAGGATTGACTCTACTCACCCCACATAGGGAAGGGACTAGGAAAGGTGCTTTAAAGAGAATCTGTATTGCCAGACTGGAAAACTACATGCAATGGGATCACTTTAGCTGCAGTCCAAAACAAGTAATGAAAGTTAGCATTCTGGACCATCGGCACCCTGGCAGACAACCCTAATAGTTACTGACAGGAAAAGAACAGTGCTTATGCCACAGAACTTATACAATTTGATACTGACCTCTTGCAATGGTTAGGGAGAACATTTTAGATTCAATTTATAAGATTTAGAGCTACCATATTATAAACCTAGATTCTGACATTTCTAAACAGAGAGGGGTAGACTCATACTTGACTACCTTCTAATGTGGAGATCATAGTCTTGACCAGTAACAGAAATCAACATTCTCAGGACTTCCATTAGTCAAGTCTTTGATTAACGAGCTCTTGATCCCCAGCTCAAGAGCCATTCCCATAGACTATGGAGCATGATGTAGGGGAGTCTCTCTCTAAAATACTGAGTCAACAGCTAAATACAGAAAGTCAAAAAGCCCAAGGCTGAATCAATTCAGTCTTTGCATGTTAGTCTAAACTGCACAGATTGAACCAATATAAGCAAATGAACAGATATTCACTTTTGATTCTGGAAATACAGCCACATGCCTGCAATGTCCCAGGCCAGAAGCCGGAGGGTGCTACAGCACACCTCTCTACTCAGATGGAGCAGACAGCTTGGGTCAAGGCTAGCCCCTTTCCCCCGCCCCACACATACCTTGGAAGGAGGGTGCAAAGCATCCTGAGATGCTGGAGCACTGCAAGTTAATGTGAATCTGAAGGGGATATGACACAGAAGTTCAATAAACCAATTTAACCTAAGTTAAGTCTGATACTACCTCCACCCAAGATGATCTTAAACTGGTTTTGGCCACTTTGAAAGCAGTTTATGTACATTGAACTTCTGGTGTGTTACAGATTTGAACTGGTTTCCAATCACTTATACTGGTTTGTGTGTAATTTCTATCCCTAGCCAAGAAGTCTAACACAGACAACACTGTACAAATAAAAAGAACTGCTGTGCATGCAGAAGTGTTACTATTGCAAAATGTATTTGCTTCATACAAGGTTAAAAAACAGCAATTTGTGAATGTGAAACAGAAGTTCCTGTTTTTTAGCACTGTGCTACTTAGGGGAGTTAAGTAATGTGGCAAAGCCAAAATTAAAACCCAGGAGATCATTCATTTTTGCCAAAAGAACCCAAAGAATGCTCACCCAATTCAAAAGAATGACTTGAACATTATTTCTAACAAAATATTGTGTGTGTATCAAAAGATCTGAAAATGGAAAAGATTCAAATACCACATGAATTTTAAGTTCTATTAGTTTCCCCCCAAGTTTTTGGAAAACAATACTTCTCAAAACTGATTTGACGTTAAACGTAACCAGTATCAATACAGGTCCGCATTGCAAATTTATCAACACAGAGTATGTGTACACAGAGTAAATAAAATTTGAATTTCACAGAATCATGAAGAACCATTAAATCATAGGGAAGTAGGACTGGAAGGGACCTTCATTTGATATAAACAGATTACAGCGAAGCAAAGAACCATTACATATGACCTTATGATTATTTTGAAGCATCGGGGCCAAATTCTGACATCTTAACTTGCACTTGGATAAAGTTATCAGTACAGTAAAAGCGATACATTTGGCCAAAGTAATAACTAGGTTTGATCAAACATGCAAAGCTAGCAATATTAAAATCATGATCTATCTACTTATACTATAGAAGTGGAGATTACTGGTAAGTATTAAACATTGTACATCTACAGTTCTGCCGAAGCCTTTATCGCACAGTATGAAACAACAACACGGTTCTAGTAGGGCAGGGACAGTGTGTCAGCTATGGTGGATCAGGAAGGGCAAAGATATTTTCATGATATCTTTAACACAAGGTTCTAGATATTAACAGCTGTGGACATAATCTGCTTCAAGACTTGGGAATTTTAGTTTTTCCTCCATTTCCATCCTCATTATAAGTTATTCAGCGGATCTCAAAACTTATCCTAAATTTAACTATCTTAGCTGAAGTTTGAAAAAACATCACTAGATGGCAGCATACATCCACTGTTGCTTTCATGGATTCCTAGCTCAAGGCCAGAATGACATGACAGCACATTTGGTTGAAATAAAGCATCTCTTCTTTTAAAAGAAACACTATTCTCAATATGCATTTTCAAGAAAATATCAAAATAAGATTCAATTGTATACTTATCAAAATAAAGTAAGGTCCAAGAGCTTCACCAAAGAGAGGTTTCTAAAAGGCTCATCTGAGCAGTAGAGCTCTTTGATTTTTCCCTCCACTTATCATACCAACTGGAAGGCTTACAAGTAAGAAATTTCCTGAACACCAGTGAATTCGTCAAATGTGTTCTTACAACTATCAACATAGGGAATTAATAAAAATGCGTTACAATTTTCTACATTTAGCTTTAAAATTACCGAGACGCACTCCTTTCTCTTCTCACTTAAAACATGTACACGCACTCCTTGAACCATTTACATTTACTATTATAAAAGCAGTTCCTCTAATTTGAGGCTTTCAGAATGGAGAGCCCAAAGGCTTAGAGAGATGGCAACATGTTATCATATGAAAAAAAGTTAACTTTTGACAAAAGAATTCACTGCCTGGAAGAGAGGAAGATAGGAGCCTGACAATAGTAGCAGAGTTAGGGGTGGGCAAATGGGGCACTAACTCCAGGCAAGGATTGAGAGGGCAATTTCATCCTGCTGGTCAGAGTGAGCAAGTGAGAGAAGGGAAGTAAAATGGATTTACACATGTGTGCATGTACACACGTCTAAGCAGCCTGAGTTTCTAATTTATAGCTGATTTACCATGTTAATAGACTAAATTTAACATTGACTCTTTCAAGCATCTTTATATTGAGTGTAGTTTTAAAATTCTGACATTCAAAAGTTTTCCTTTAGAAAAGTTTGATTATTGAAGGGTATATACATAAGTTATAAACATGAGACATGACTTTAAGGCAAACATAGACTAGCTTGTGCTCAATTTGCAATCCAATGCTTAAGAAGGAATTACTACTATTCTAGTACTACAGTGGAAGGTTGCTTGCTTGTTATACAGTGCAATTACTGCATCATCTATACAAAGGTGAAAATCATTCTACTTTGAGTTTTAGAAGCATGAGTTGAGAGATGCTACTTTTCAAACATAAAGTCTTCCTGTTCTATAAGAATAATTTGTCATATTAAAAAGGCATTCCTCCGGAATGGCCAAGGCAAACTAATTATGCCATATTGGGCAATTAGTAGTGTGGTGGTAATCAATCACCTGGGTTCTGCCACAGCAGTGCCTACTTTCCAAGACCCCCCACCCAACTCTTCAGTACAACAAAGCTCACCCACCAATACCAGGCTAAATCTAATGGGTGTTTCTGAAGTGAGACACCATTAAGAGTCTTTGGACCATAACTTATGCCCCTTCTGCCAACGGACCCCCTCCCCCGCCCCCCCCCCCCCCCACTGCTGCGGCTCAGTCAAACAGACATATTAGGATGTGCCTCCCCTAAAAAGGAGGAACACAAAGAAATGACACAGCACATCTGAACAGAAGGCAAGCCTAAGGACAAAAAAGACCCTGTTCAGTAGGCAACTTACTATACGAGCAAGAGAACATGCCACCCAAAGAAGAGGGCTCATATCCATCGAGTACAAAATACCAATAGTCCACTGAGAACAGAGGTGCCAACGTACAGCCCGTAGGTCAGAGATGGGTCATCCAGCCCACAGGCCTGGATCACTGTGATGGTCAGAGCCCCTGCTGCAGAGCTCAGGATAGTGATGCTGGCCCTAAGGAAGTTCTACGATCCCCTTAGGAAAAACCATATCCTGGCCCAATTAGCCAAGGGCAACTGGAGCTCAAAACCTCCATGCAAAATGATTGAAATAAAGGAATGGGCAGAAAATAATACATTAAGAACATTATACAAGTTGTTTTGGTTAGTCACTAGACTACAGCATAAAACAGCTGAGCTACTACTCCAAGGAAACAGGTGCCACTGGGGACAGATGCTACTTCAGATGGAAGAGCATCTAACTTTATACATTCTCATCTCTTCCATTTGTAGAGAAGTCAGTTCAGGAGATGAGAGGAAGCAAAAGGTAATAGTTCCTGTTGCACACCTGTGAGATTTCACGGACTTGGCATTAGACCTCTTACCCATCTGTCAGCAAGACTAAACATTTTTTTTTTTTAAATCAGAGTCCTGTCTTCCATCTAGATAGTTATTGCAAAATTGATGTCTAGGAGGGGCATCGATCAAGCTGAACTTTCCCCCAAGATGACCAAGTCTAGTGTCCTTAGTTATCAATGTCTACTCCTCCAGCAGGCCTGGATTAAGCTCAGAGCAAACAAAACAAATGCATCCCCCCCAACCCTGCTCTCACTCAGCAATGATCCTGGATTTCTAACTATTTTCTGTTTTTTGAAGGATTTTTAGGCAAAGATCTTAAGCCCAGCACTACAGCATACCATGCCTGACATGAATAGCATCTCACACACAAAAGATCTTGGCTGAAAATCATCAAGTATTAGAATGACTCAGAATAATCAGACTAACATAACTAATGATCACTGTTTTTCCTAACTGTATATTTGCTCCAGATTTGGAAGTCTGGGTTGGCCCACATAGTTGTTTATAAATAATTTCCTCTTAGTTAAAATAACATAAGCACTATGTGGTAGGCATCTTCTCTCTTTTCTTCCAATCAGTCCAAAAGAGGAACCCTGGACACTCACAAAAGGAATTAGATGCACGTTAATACCTGTTCAGTTTCTATTCTTGCTGGAATGGATTTAATAAAGACAATAAATTTCATGGGTCAGGAGGCCTGGCCAACTTTTTTTTCTTTTTTTTTTTAATTGAGTTGATATTGTTTTGAAAGCTATGGTCATGGACACTGACTAGGCCCAACAGGACACCCAATAATGCTTAAAACATAAAAATAAAGGTAAATTGACCTGCAGGACTTTTCTCTATGCTAAACCAAGTAAACCATTCATGGCTGGCATGTTAACCTATTCCTACAGGCTTACAAAGAAAGGAAGCTATACATTTGTGCTATTTGACAACACATACAACCCCAAAACAAATTTACTTTCACTACTTTAGTATTGCTTGATTATTTTGGATTCTGTTAAGTCTGCCAGTGAAAATAAAATTGAAAGCAAACCTCAGTGCATGACAAACAAATTTCTAGTTTTTTTCCTTTTTGTACATAGATAAAAAAAAATATTGAACTAGTGTTCTCTGCAAAGTCATCATCATTCGTACTTCATAGGACAAAGTATATGTATATTAATAGGCTCATATAAACAATCGCTATAGATGCAAGAGTTAAATAAAATAAAATAAAATAAAATAAAATAAAATAAAATAAAATAAAGATGCAACTGAAACTCCCGTGCCTGGTCAGTATAAAGGATCCAGAATGAGTCTTGGAACACTTTTTCCTTTTAAAAGGAGTTAATATTTGACCAACCACGGAATTACAGTCTTGTTTCAAAAAGCACATGTGCGTATGCACACTATACTTGAGAGCACCTGTAGTCCTATTTTACTAATGAAAAACATGGTTTTAATATGACTGAAAAAAGCATTTCCAAACTATTGGAGGCACTCCTACATAAAATCTATTCTCTCTCTTTATTCCCTCTTCTCCTCACTAAGTACATCTTTTAGAATTTTCCTTTGTCTTTTCATTTTCAGGATCTAGTCTCAAAAACATTTATCTATCATATGAAACGCAGTTAAAGTTGAGCAGGCATTTTTTTTTTTAAATACTTACTTGGTTCACTTTTTCTGTTATTATGAGTTTCTTCCAAAGGAAGTGATTGCATAGCTGACATAATCCTCTGAGCTATATTTGATAGAGGCGTCTTACAAAGATCACATCCTACGTACTCCTTGTAATGCTCCATATTTCTGATTAATCCTAAATATAAGATACAGGAGCATTATACAACAAACTTCAGGACTATGGAAATCAATATCAACTGCACAAATCAGTAATAAAGATACCTGCCTAGCACACCAAACTAGACCTAGACTTTAATGCCAGCCACCAAAGCGATTTCCTCCTACTATGCACACACAATTTATTGAAGGGTCACTTACTAGTATCAGAAAAGGCTGATTAAGACAGAGCTGTCCAAGTGGCATCCCACCAGAGATTAAATGGTGGCCCTGGAAACTAGGGAGTGAGCAGTGCCAGTGCTCATTCATTTCCCTGTTCCCCCACACAGATTCAGGGTCTTCAGTCACCACTGCCAACTCAAATCAACAGCCAAAGTGGGAAGAAGGTGTGGGGAGGAGCAGCAGCATTCAACATAGCAGCTCCAGTAGTCACACCAAGATGCAGCTAGATGTGTTGTCAAGCTCATGAGAAGCCCAGAGCTAGGTCCATCGTACGGGCCAAATAAACAGGACAGTCTTGATTTAAGAAAATAAGCAGTGAAGTCTGTTTGTGGGTGTGGGGAACACTACACAAGTTTCATACAGACTGCCAGCAGATTTTCAAAGTAGTGATATCTTTTAGAACAGAGGTTCTCAAAAACTGTGCTCTGTGAGCTCCATTCAGGTAGTCCACAGGAAGGTGTCCCAAGGCTAAAGTTGACAAACATTACACCCGACTTCCCAGAACTTTGCTCAAAAAGACAGGCACATCCACTGCATTAGAAAGGTAAAACTACTGATATTAAAATATGAGTTGTGTGCTTCGATTTGTAGAACAAAAAAAAGTTTAAGTGGTCAGTCGAGACCCTCAGCAATTTTCAAGTGATCCGCAAAACAAAAAAGTTTGAGAACCATTGCTTTAGAAGGTATTCAACTACATAGTACCTTTATTAAGGCCCCTGCCACATACTGCATGTATGGCACAATTATGAAGTTAAAAAACACCTCACATTTTAGCATTTCCCCCCAATAGCAGACATTAAACAGAGAAGACTGCATTTTCTGTACTCTAAATATTAGCAATATAACCAAATAAGCTGGAGGGCCAGTGGGACAGAAGTGCTGGGGAAGAATCCCAAAACAGTGTGCTAGGTTGTCAAGTGGAAAGTTTTCAACAGTTTTAGAATTTAGTACTGTACTAATCTCAGGTCTAAGATTCATAGAGTGCCTGAATCTTACCCAATTCCTAACTTCGTATTCATATATCCTTCAGTTGACCAAAAGTCACATTATAACACCTGAACAGAATGTAGGTACCAAATCTGAAGAGTCCTTCGTTGAGTCAGTAAAAAAAGTTTTATTGCTGAAACCTATAGATTAAGAGTCAAAACATTATACATTTTATTCTGAGCTGTGCACAAGACTAAAAATTAACTCTAAAAATATTTAGATCATCAGAGCCTATGGTATTTCAAAGATTCAAGCTATCAACTGGAATTTAACAGCTGCATTTCAATATGTTCCTCTACATACTCATTTGCCACCACTGGCTCCTTTCACACTGCATTTGTCTGATATTTCCAAAGGAAGGTTCTATCACCAACCAGACAATATTTTCCCTTCTTTGCAGGAAAATACTCATCCTACTTCATGACTGTAGACAGATGGGTTTGAAAACAGATCTGCAAACATTTATTACTATCCACCATTTTAAAACTCAGAAACCAAATCTCTTGGCTTTTTGAATACTTGACTGTCAGTTAGATAACCTAAGCTGGAGACAAGCATAGGCAAATAATTACCAACATGCTAGAAACTTTCCATTAATGACTCCAATATGTTAGCTAAGCAGCAGTTAGTCCATCAGATACAGTCAAGTCCTGATGTTAGCTTTTTGCAGCCAACAAGTCTGTATGGCATGACAGTGCTTCAAGAACCTTACAAATCAACACAATAGGATGGAATATATACACAAAAAGTCATCTCTCCCTTCAAGTAAAAAAAAAAAAAATAAAATGCAGCTGTTTCCAAGTGCCCCATCCCATTTCATTTACTTATTTTTAATATCTTAGGCAGAAAGTAGGGTTTGAGAGTAGTTGTAGCTGTGATGGTCCAAGAAACATACAATCAAGACTTTTTTATAACACATTTTATTGGATCAACTGTACAGTATGAAAGGAAGGGCACTTTGTGTCTGAAAGTTTGTTTAACATCTCTCCCAATTACACAATTAGTTGAGTAAAAGATATGTCACCAGAAAAAGTCTTGGCTCTCTATGGTAGCACTGAAGTGATGTTGCCATGATAGTCCAGAAAATATGCAAGCAGCAAGAATGTGTGTGGGCAATATGTTTTATTGGACCAACTGCATGGTTGGGATACCCAAAACCTTGCCTGTCAACCACAGAACCCTAACTACCCAAAACCTTGCTTATGTATCCGAAACATGCAGCTGGTCCAATAAAGATATCACCCACAAGAATTTCAAAATATGTCTGCCAGTGTTATTAAAGGATTAAAGACATCATAACAGAATCCAGACCAAGCCAAAAAGGAAATAGTCTGCTGTAGAATAAACCGCCAGAACCCAAACATCCCTAAAAGACCCTGGTCAAGAAGATTTCAAAGTTCTTGTGCTTGAAGGGTCTGCACCACCACAAATGAAGAAGAGCAGGCAGACAACTCAGGGAATTCTGGACAGTGGGAAAAGAGAGAAAGGAGAGAGAAAGGAGAGAGAGAGAGATACATACACCCTGATCTATGTTCAAACATTTAGTTACATCTGTCTCTTAGGTTTACAAGAGAAGTTATTATAAAATTTTACTCCTAGGAAAATTACGTTTCAGAAGTATTATACTATATTCAGTCCTTAAATTCCAACCTTTAAAAGTTCCAACCTTTAAAACACTTCTTCTGTACTAACTCTGCAGATCGCAAAAGAAGAATCTTTCCCCGTGACTGAAAGCAAAGGGGAGGAGGGGAAATGGATTCACAAGTCCTCATTTTGCTCTGCTCAATAACTTAGTGAAAGGCAACAATGTAGCAAAAATCAATCTGTGAAGTAATTCATGTAGATACTCAACCTGTTCCTTCTAATATTTCAGTTTGATGGTTTGGATCTGTATGCCAAAACTGTATTCCAAAAAGCTGTGAAAACAGCTGTTTGTTCTCAGTAAAAGTGATAGACCAACCATTTATCTAAAGTTTGTTTTTTATGCTGTAGATTCATAGACAGACAGCCATGCTAAATCATTTCCATGTCAAAACAGAAGATCAGTTTATGATTTCATTTTCAGGCATCTCACATTTAATCCTCTAGAGACCAATAGTTTGGGCCTTAGACTGGTGCTCTACATTCTCCACAACTTCTTTCAAATGATCTTCATCTTTAAAGAAATATACATATAGTTTTCTTTCCAATTGTAGCAGTGAATTGGTCTCTAAAATCTTTCTCTTGGCTTTCACATCAGCAAGAAGATCCATAATAAGCTGATTGAGTTTATTTAAATGAACTTCTAGTTGATGAAACTGTTCAGTTAGCTCCTAAAAAACAAAAAGCAAAATTTATTACATTTGCATCACTGATTCACTGTTTAACTACAAATGAAAACTGTTTTTAGCTTTTGGAAGCTACTTTGTTAATGGACTTATGTGGGGAAAACTTTATGAGACGAGGCAAAATTATGTACTTGTTTTCATTTGGGCCAGATATAATGCCATTATTCACATCTAATACCACAAGTACTTCCATTGCACTAAGACAACATTAAGCTTTTATTTAGGCTTATGGGTAACATGATCTGTCCCTTTATTTCATGTTGGATCAAAATGGCATAATACTTTACTTTTAACACAAATTAATTCAAAGCAGCAGTCAGATAAGAATACTCAAACTAAAACCAAGTTATTGGCACCTGGATTTCCCTCCCCCATTTTCACTGCTCTGAACGAAATGAACTGTGTTAGGGAAGAAACAGCCGTCAACTTCCATCACAAAAGACCAAGGAAACGGACATCCCTTGTCACGCCACAAATGCCCAAAATTTGTGGCCATGACAAAGGTGGTGTCAACTTGTGCCACAATTTAGCAGCAGATATTTATTTTATGGCACAAAAGCACCAGCAACCCAGAGCTGCCCGCACTCTCCAGTCGCCCCACGGATGGAGAAGCCCCATCCTGGGCCTCTCAGGAATTCCCAAGCAGGATCTGGCCCCTTGAGCCCTGGGCTTGCCTGCCCAGCTTCCACTGCTTACCAAGACACATCCCCAGGACCCTCAGGACGCATCTTGCTAAGTGAGGGAAAAGCACGGAAAAAACAACAAAAAAAACCCCTCCCACAAAAAAAAAAAAAATCACAGCACCAGGCCCCTTACGCCTTGGGAGAACATGTTACCTGTTGTGCTGCCCATTAATGCTGCAGGAGAACACATGATGTGAGTTTTGCCCAAGGAAGCAGATAAGCTCTGCTGGCACACATCCTGGGACACAGCTGATCCCCTTCATTTGGGGGCATCTAATCTATTTCTAGCATACTGTAAACCAGTTTGTCATTGGATTATGAGCATCTACAAGAAAATTAACATTATCAGCTTTTTTTGCCTGATGTAGCTGATAATGTTAACGAATAAATATAACATGCCTTCTAATGGGGGCCCCCAGACCCCATGTGCAGCTACAAGCATGCACACAGCTGCATGTATGCACATGGCCCAGAGTACAGCTGGGTAGCGTGAAGAGCAGAGCCCTGCATGCAAGTCAGCAGAGAGGAAGGGGTGTGGGGGAGTGAAGGGGCAGACTGGGACACCCACAATGATGGAGGAAGTACGACACAGGGTGAGGGTGATGCCCAGCCAGGGCCAGCTCAGGGAATGGGACAGAGCTGCAGTCAGCTCATCCAGGGGGCACAGGGAGGAGGCCGGGACAACTCAGTTCTGTCAATCAATACTCTCTAGGTCCTACCTCGGAACCAGTTACCTAGCTACCGAACTGTAAAGTAGTCGAGGCCACAAGTTGTGCCTCCTGCTGTCAGGCAGGCAGGGGACACATGGCCAGAGCAGAGTGCCCAGGGCAAAGGCAGCAGGTTGGAAAGCCCCAGGCGCACAGCAGGCAACTCACATCTGCCCTTGCCCTGCTCTGGTTAAAAGCATCCCCATGCTTAAAAATTGTGGTAGCGCTTGAACTAAAACTCACTGGCTGAGCTTTAGTCCAAGTGCCCCCACCACCATTTTTAAGTTCCGGGATGCTGATCCCCTGGACAAGGTACCCGTAGCTCTGCCCCACTCCCTGCCCAGGTTCTGGATCCCATTCACTGTCCTGGCCAGGTAGTGCCCCCAGCCCCTGCCCCACTCCCTCCCTCACTGTGGGGGCCTCAATCTGTAGCCCCCATTCCTGTTCTCTCCCCCACACCCCTTCCCCTCCACAGACTTACCTGCAGGGCACTGTTCTTCCTGCTGCCCAGCTGCATTCCTGCAAATTGGCTATTGGATCAGTATCAGCCAGTATGCCTGGTTAATAATTGGCTTTCAGTATCAGCCAAGAAAATCTTTATTGGTCAACCCCTATTGTCTACAGTATTCTTCTTTAAAAAGATTTACTTTAAAGAAAATATAGCGGCTTTTCATTTTTGTGTGATGTACCACAACACAGAATGTTCAAGTGTGTTATAATCTATTTAATCAAGAAAGCACCGAGTAATATAGGGTCTCTATCACACCAGTTTTGATACTGGTATATCAGTTTATTTAAAAAGCCAAAACAAGTTGCATTAGTTATAGGTTTTCATTCCCTCTGAGTTATATAGTGATGACTTTCTACATATATAGTATGCCACTTAAAAATCCATCCATCCACCCACAAGCTCCAGGCTAATATGAAATAAATTGAATAATAAGATGGAGTATAAAAACTGTAAAGATTTTTTGTTTTGTTTTATTTTAAGGTAGCAATACTAAAATTGCTAACAAAGGAATTGGAGAACTGGTATGACTTCTGTAATACTCAGAGGACATACCTATCCATGCATTAAAAAACCTTTACGTAAAGGATATGCCAATTGTCAAACTCCTATGACTAATGGCATGACCCACGAGATAGTTATCTTTGAAAACAACTATTTTTGCTTCTTTGTGCATGGACTAGCCAAATAAAAAATGGTTAATTCCACATTCATACCTTGGCCTTACATATGAAATGCAAGATTAATAAAGCATTAACTGAAAAAGTCTACTATAAGGACCTACCTGATTACTAAGCAAGATTTGATTTCCACCACAATACAAAGAGTCACAAAGGGTATCTAAATCAGTATCCAAATTGGACAGAAAAAGAGACTGCTCTTGAGAAGACACCGCTAATTGATCTTGCACTGAAACAGTGTCCTGCTTTAATTTCTGAGCCTCGTGTTCCAGACCTTCATGCGTTCTAAACAATTGTTGTTTCTGATCCTCCCCTTCCAAAAGCCGGTATAATCTACAAAAAAGAAAAAAAAAAATCTCAGCTAGCATTCCGACCATCAACTGATCGATCAAAAGAGTACTTCTGTATACAAGGAAGAGTCAGAAGAACTGGATTTTTTAAAAACTAAAATAGAGAGAGAGACTGGGAGATTTGATAACCTTCAAATACAAAAAGAATTGTTATAAAAGATGAACAGCTATTGGGTCTACGTGGGACAAAACAAGCAGTAATTGGCTTAAAATGAAACAAAGAAGATTTAAGTCAGGGGTGGCCAATTATTTGACCCCACTCCCTGCAACAGTTCACCAAAACTCCTTAAGTGGCCTTCCAGCCCACATAATTGCCCACCCCTAGGCAGACAGAACAAAGGTAAGGGGAACTGAACCTTTGTTCCCCCTTCTCCCTGTACCACTCCCCCATCCTGAGCCCCAGCACGTGGCCAGGCTGGTGCTGTGCTGTATTCCCATGTGCTGCCTCAGGACACACAGATGCAGCTCCTGCTGGACCTGGCCGCCTGCCTGGGACCAAGAGCAGGGGAAGGGGCTGCAGGGAGAAAGGGACTGGGACCTGCAGGTTATCCAGAGCTGACCTGACTGGTGCCACGCTGTTTTCCCCCTTCTCCCTGCACCCCCCACCCCACCCCAAGTCCCCAGCACACGGCCAGCCAGAGCTGCACTGTGTTCCCACACGCTGCTTCAAGCCATGTGGGTACAGCTGGTGTGGCTCCTACCCAACCCAGTCGCATGCCAGGGACTTGGGGTTGGGCAGGGCAGCAGCGCACGGGAACACAGTGCGCATGTGCAGCAGAGCTTGCCAAGTCAGCAGCTGCCCCCATGGCACTCCGCATGGGGCCAAGCCCCACCCAGAGCAGTCCATACCGTGCTCTTGCCTACACCCGCTGGCCCCAGCCACACACAATTTCTGGGGGAGCTGTTCCTAGTAGGACTGCAGCCAACCAGGCTCACATTACCACTGGGAGGCAAGGGGTGCTGTCGGCTGGGTGCTGCTCTGCTGCCACACAGGGAACAGCCCCACTGGAAGCTTTGTGTGCTGGCAGGGCCCAAGCCAGCAGGGCTGTTCTGCTCCCCTTGCCTCCAGCTGTGGCTGATGACCCTGCACCTGCCACGCCACTCTGGCCAGGCAAGCAGGGAAGCTTTAGCCGCACAGCTCCTGTCCAGTCCATGGACCTCTGGCTCCAGTTCCCAGCCATCTTCCACCCACTCCACCTGCCCACAGGTGGCTGCTAATTGTGTTGGGTGGGTGGAGCAGGTGGAAGGCAGCCGGGAGCTCCACACACTGGGCAGGAGCCACCTGGCTAAAGCTTCCCACCCACAGTGATGTGACAGGGGCAGGAGCAGCCTGAGGGGAAGGGAAGGGAAGGGAAGGGAACAGAACAGCTGTGCCAGCCCAAGCCAGCCCAGCACACAGCTACCAGTGGGACTGTTCCTGGTGCAGCTGCAGCCAGCCAGGTAATGCTCTGCTCCCCTCGCCTTGTGGTGGCTCCTCCTCTCACTCCTGCCCCTATGGTACCACTTTGGGCAAGCAGGCAGGGAACAACCTCCAGCTGGGCACTTCCGGCTGGAGGTGAGGGGAGCAGAGCAACAGCCGGGCAGCTGCAGCCACACAGGGAACAGCCACACTAGAAGCTATGCACTGGCAAGGGCCCAGCCTGGCGAGCACCACCAGCATGCAGTGGACTGCCCTGGCAGGGGTGAGTGGGGTTTGGCCCCATGTGAAGCACTGCGAGGGCAGCTGCAGGACAGATCCAGTCACTTGGCAAGCCGGATCCGGCCCACAGGCCATAGTTTGTCCATCCCTGTTCTAATATATACCATTATTCCCAGTAATGGTAGCAACAGCATCATGGATTTGGCCTTAAACATTAATACCATCCACAATGCCTGACTTAAGGTTGTAACGTGAGAGAACAGACAGAGGGACAAATTGTTTTTAAGCTACCATTACATCTTAAAAAAACAGCACAAGCAAGTGGTAGGTCTTTCATTCCATGTGTGCACTCCAGATGAGTTACAGCTTCTCAGTAAGCTGCTGCAAGAACTTTATTATGGAAGCTATTAGACAATCTAACCCTAGGGGTCTCGCACAGGTCCTCAGTAGTACTTTAGAGATCTGAATTCAACAATGACTGCATAATACTTACCTGTGAGAGGCATCATCCCTCGAATCAATCGTGTTCCTTGGAAATGTATGCTGAGATATAAGAGGGTCAGACATCATCTCCAGTCTCTGCTCCAATGCTTTACTATACTGTTTCAGATCTTGTATCAGTTTTTCAAGCTGACGATGGATATCACGATGTTTCTTCAATTCAATTTCATAAGCTAGCTGAAGAAATTCAAATGATGCTTTCTGTTTTATTAGTTGGTCACATACACGATCTTGTCTTGATGTATAGTAATCTTGTCGAGCAATCTGCAGATCAAAATCCCCTTTCACCACAGGCATATTCAATAGTTGTGCATTCTCCTTCACGAGGGCAGGCAGAGTTTCATTGTTTATTTGAGTCAGATGTTTTTTTATTGATGAAATTTCACTGTTTAAGCTAGAGATTCTAGTTTCAAGGTGTTCTTCTTCTCCAATAATCTACATAAATGCACAAAAATGTTTCAAAATGGATTGAGGTCACCTAACATTTTTAGTCACCCTTCTCCCTAAAGTTTTCCAGTTCCCCAAGGAATTTGGAGTTTAATACAGTGTTCATGCAGTTACCAAGGTAAGGGAAAGCTAGCTTACAACAAGGTTCAAAACATTAGTATTTGAGAACAACCATGCTTTTGGTAGGTTTTTCAGGGATGCGTTCATGCTAAGGGGCCTCTAAAGATGTCATCCTAAATTATGCTAACTTCTTTGTTCTGCTACTAAAAACAAGAGACTTTAGTAAAAATAAGCATAAACATTCCTATTCCTTTATTTTTTTTAACCAGCCAAGTTGACCATAGATGATAGATCTGGACAACTTTTACTAAATATAAACCAACTATAGTACAAGATTTTAAGCTTTATGACATCAGCAATACATTTTCCCCTAGATTAGAAGGAAAGAAAAAGAGGGAATGAAAAAATAAAGCTTACCAAAAATACCAGTCTCAGTGGCAGTACTTTTTAGTAGTTACAAAAATCTATCATTTCATCACTCCTTTGCATGTAGTACTTTCTAACAGTAGGATGGCTCTGATTAAGTGTCTCTATGCTCACAAGCCAACCAGACTCCCTTGGACCCTTTCACAAAAGCATCCAACAGGCACCCAAGCCTGACTCCTCTCAGGCATCCAGGCTTCTCCCCCAACCCCAGAAGAAAGAGTCCATGATGACAATTTAGGAAGGAAAGAACCACATAACACATAAAATAGGGTGATTGCTCTGGGCAAGACAAAGAGACAATACAAAAAAGCCCCTCCTGTTTTGATTGAAACAAATCTGTATGTGATTGAATGAAGATCATTTGCAAACAACTTGCTTTCTGAGTCCTGACAATGAATACTGTATTTACCTGAATCCAAGATGACTTTGAATTTAAGTTGACCTCCCAAATAATAATTGTTATAATTTTCCATGTATAGAGTCTAATTAGGGGAAAATCATCTTAAATTCATCCCCTACCCTGCTGTAGTGGGAAAGCAGCAGGAGACAAAGGATCAGATCAACCCTGCCACATGCACCCTACCATGCACCCATCTGCCCCTCCATGCCTGTGTTTGCTCCCCCTGCCTGCCCCTGCCCCTCCCCCCCAGCACTTTAACCTCTGTACCTGCCTCCCCACACAGGTGCTGCCAACCCAGCTAGGGACATGAGGCAGCAGCTCCCAGCCAGCTTGGGTTAAACAGACTGGAGCCAGAGTGGGGAAGAAAAGAAGGAATAAGTGTAGATAAAGGCAGAGGGCGGGGGGGGGGGGGCAGGAAAGGCTGCAGACTCCCCACCAAAGCCTCAATCACATGCCCCCTTCCCTGACAAGTGAGCTATTCCAGCCCAGGGCAGGTAGCAGCTCAGCTCTGACTTCAGGACCAAGCTCAGGGCCAATTCCAGAGCTGAACCTCTGCCTGCCCCAGGCCAATATTCAAATCCAAGATAAGGCTTCATCCGATGCTGATTTTGGGGAAGTGGTAGACCCTCACCCTGCATTCAAATAGATATGGTAAGTGGGGCACAGTAGATGTTACAGTTTATGCTAAGTAACAATAAGAGCACAAACATTTAATACTTGATTTAGCTAATACTCAATAAAAACAGACTGAGTTTCCACATCTGGTATATAATCAATGAAATACTATATACATCATGAAGGGATTGAAAGCCTACTACATAATTTAGATTAACTGATCAACTGAAATAAGCAGGTTACAATGAAAATGTAAAAAATAAGGTACTAAAAATTTTTCCTAAATGTGGTAAATCTAAAAAGACAAAGAGAACTAACAGCAACATTACAGGCAGTTTCTGTAAGCATGCTAGAAGCTGATGCTATTTTACTGTAAATATTAGATGTGGGTAAACAGGAATACAACTTTAAATTCAACAGTGATCCTTTTATTAAAATGAATACCAATATATCCATGCTTGTTTTCTAGACAGTTCTCTAACAGCTTACCTTATTTTTTAAGGATTGAAGAGTGTTATCTGCCCACTGTAGAGCTGAATTCATACTTAGGTCATTAGCTTTCAGTTGAATTAGCTGATGTTGCGCACAAACATATGCCATCTGCAACCTAATCATCTCGCATCTGTCCTCACAAACTTCATTATGCTCATCAGAAATGAATGAGTTGCTTATATCTACAAGTTGAAAGTTTTCTTCTTTTGAACTTTCAACCAGTTCAGATATACCCTGAAAAAACTGTTTTTTTGTGTAGGCAGTAAGTGCTGCAGTACTTTGCTCTTCCTGACGCAAATATTTATCCAAGGCAAGTTGGGACAAAAACACTGGATGAGAACCTACTCCTTGTTCTGAATCTGAAGCGGTGAAGAAAGAAGTCAATTTCTTAACTCCTTCAGTAATAGACTGAAGCTCATTATTAATATTATTATTTGACATACTGAGAATTCCTTGTTTCTCTTTCAAAGTTTTAACTGCTTCTTCTGCTTCATCATTCAATTTTTGTAACATACGGCTGTTGCTGGAAGCCATCATTTGAAGCTTATTTCGACGATGAATTTTTAGGTTTTTCATCTTCTGAAGAGCTTGCAACTCATCCTCTAATTTCTGAAGTTCTCCTTCTTGCTGGCTATTGGCCTTTGAATCCAAGGACTTGCAAGTTTTAAGAACTTCATCCAAAGCTTTTTCTTCTAAAATAGGTTTACCAGATTTAAGAAGAGTCTTAAAATCTTGCAGTTCCTTTTCGGATAGCACATGCTGCTCATTCACATTTCCACAGAACCACTCCAAAAATGACCTCTCTTCCACAGTCTCAAACAGCCAATCGAAGTCTTCTCCATTAAGCTCAGCAGCTTTTGGATAACCAATTGCCTTGAGCCTTTCCACAAACTGATTCCCACAGTTCATGATTAAAAACCAAAATGTGTGTGCTATCTACCAGCAGCCTTAAAAAATATCCAAACAAAAGGAAAACCTGGAGCCTGCCTGCTATCCCAATGGTAAACACAAAGAAAAAAATGGTTTAAAAGAGACAGGTATTTTTACAAGTCATTCTGCACAGAATAAAACAAGCAACAGATTACCTAAGAAAACAGCCTACATATAAATATATACAAGTTCCCCAAAGTATACAAAACTAGATTAGACAGCCATGAATTAGCAAAATTGGTTTCTAGTAGGGCTGTCAATTAATCACCATTAACGCACACGAGCAACACATGAACTGGTTCTTTCATTAATTTTCTGAATGGGTTAATCACTCTTACAGGTTTTTGGAGCCCGCACCCAGGCTCCACTCTACCACCTCTGGGCCAGACAGCAGGGCAGCGGTGGCAGCGCAGAGGACCACAGGGTAGCCCAGGTGTGGGCTCCAGACAGCTACAGCAGGGAGTGGGGGGCTGCACGCACAGAGACACAGACAGTCTGCACACCACTTGTAAAGCAGTGCCACACCAGTAAGTCTGTGGAAGAGGAGGAGCAGGGTGAGAGGGAAGAGGGTGGGAGGGCAGATTGAGGCTCCCATAGTGAGGGAGGGAGTGGGGTAGGTGCTGGTGTGAATGGGGCCCGGGGCTGGTCATGGGATGGAGCCACAGGCAACTCATCCAGGGATGTGTAGGGCAGCTCCCCTCCATGGTGTGCACCCCCAGGGGAGGCATAGCAGATACATGCCCCCTGGACTTGTGTGCAGGGCAGAGGTGGGCTGTCTCCTGCAGGCTGGGGCTCTGCGCCTTGCTGCCTTTGCCCTGGGAGCCAAGCACTGGCCATGAGTCCCCTGCATGCCTGGCAGCAGGTGGCACAACATGGCATCATGTCATGACCATGACCATGACCTGGGTCCCATGCATCCCAGCACCTTCCCCACTCCCTCCCCCATGGCAGAGGCCTCAATTTGCCCCCCTCCCACACCTGTTCCCTCTCCCCCCTGCCCCTTCCCCTCCAAAGACTTACCACTGGGCACTCTCTCTCCATCTCTGTGTGCATCTGTCTGCCCCTCACTTCCAAGCCACAGCCCCCTCCCGCCCCCCTGACGCTGCCCCTCACTCCTGACCCACAGTACCCTGCATCCTGCAACCCCCTCCCCAGGCCCCAAACCCCACAGACCTACAAATTCACCTCCTCCCCCCACCCCCCAACCATACAAAGTACCAGCATAATTTTGAGTTAGCTGTGTGATTAAAAACATAATTCACTGCAGCTATTTTTTTTTTAACTATGCAACTAATTAAGATCACATTTTTAAATCATTTGATAGCCCTAGCTTCTAGCCAATGTGTTTTTTCAGCTGCTTGGCAACAGTTAATATTGAATCAAGTCCAAATTCAGCACCTATTTCAACTCAACTAACATGGAAAATGGGACTGGGAGCCTACCTGCTGTTGAGAGGATCAGAGAGAAGTTGGCCAGATGGGACCTCCAGAGCTCATCTTGACCCACCCGCTGCCCGAAGCAGGATCAGCCCTGTCTACACTATCCCATACAAACCATCGTCTAGACCAGGGGTGGGGAAACTCATGGCTCGTGGGCCAGATTCGGCATTATTTCATCTGGTCCACGACAAATACAGTACAACCTATAAATTTGGCACTCAAAAATCCAGAACGGTTCCAAACCTGTCATTTTTTTAAAACACATGGGGCAGTAGCGCAGCCAGTCCCGCAGCACCGGCCGCAGGCAGAGCTGTGGTGCGGGTGTGCAAGCTTCTCCCTGCGGGGACGCAGGGTAGCAGCGAGCAGGCTGGGCCTGGCACGCTGCAGCCATCCAGCACCGTGCGGCAGCGGCTGCTCCCCCCCAGTCCTCGGAAGGAGAAGCTTGCTGAAGTCCTGTAAGGAAAGTACATGTCTTCCTACTTTCTAGAGTCAGCCATCAGGCTGAGGAAGCAGATGAGTACAACGTTTTACATTTCTATCTAAAAAAAAAAAGTTGCTTTTTACGCGCGAGTGATTTTTCCTATGGGTCCGTGGCCTGCGAAAGGAAACAGGTTCCCCAGCCCGGTCTAGACGCTGCATAAGGCTGCTGTCAGCCCTGACACAAGAGCTACATACAAAGGCGGGAAGCCTGGGCAGCCACATCCCGCTTCCCCAACAGAGGAATCCCGCACGGGGCCACGGCCAGCCAACCCCCAGGGCCTAGACCCCCCAGACCCGCACCCGGGGAGCAGAAAGCGGGGCGGGATCCCCCCGCAGCTCCCCCTCGGCGCAGGCCGCCCCGCGCAGCCCCGGGGTCGTGAGTGACAGCCGCGCCCCCCGGCCCAACCCGGCCCGGCCCGGCCCGGCCCGACTCACCGCGCGCTCGGAGGACGCAAGATGGCGGCCGGGCGCCGCGAGCCGCTCAAAGCGCGCGCCGCCACAGGCAAACGGGGCGGCACGAGCCAAACGTCCACCGGCTCACTTAGCCCCGCCTCCTCGTGGTGGTGCTGGGGAGTGAACACGTGACCCCTGCTGGCAACGCTGATTGGATAATGGCCCTACCACGAGTTTCCCCAGATCGGAAGGGAAGACTGCACCGCACTACGCTATCCAGCATGCAACGCGCGCCCGAGGGGCGGGGCAGCTGCGCCTGCACGCTACATTTCCCCCGTGGCCGACTACAGCTCCCAGCGTGCACCGCGCCAGAAACCCCCACCAGGGGGTGGGCCTACGGCCAGGCCGCGGGGCGGGGTCGAGGCTCCGCAGCTCCGCCTTAGTTTGGCTGGGGGCTGCGGTGCTCAGCGTGCGCTGCTGCTGTCTACCCTTTTTTTTTTTAAAGGAAAATGTTTCCTGTCCCAGGTCAAATCAAACAGCCCAGGTCCGAATCAGTTTGACTCAGGAGCTATCTGTTACCAGCAAGTGTCCACCACCCCCGCCTGGGGCTTCAGCTGCTTCCAAATCCTTTGGCGCGCATCCGGCGTGCAGGCCCAACCCGGCGGGTTGCGGTTCGGATGCCCCCGAGTTCCGGTTGCCCTCAGGTCGCCGTACGGCCGCAGAAGTCTCCCATTTCTGTAAAGGTGGCGCGTAGCCGAGCTCCTCCGGCTGGAAGCTGGCCTGTGGGAAGCTAGCTACGAGGCTCTCATAGGGGCTCCTGTCCTCAAGCAGACAAAGGTGCACCCTCCACTACACAATGCCGTTTTAATTGCGTTACCTTGATCATGGTACTTCCCCTGCCAGGTCAGTATGGCCGGCCAGGCCCTGGCACAGCCCTGCGCAGCGCTGGAGGTCCACGACCAGGTGTTCATATGAGACCTCCTATCCCCTGGAGCACCTTTGCAGGCACGGGCCCAGCACCTCTTCTCGGGCAGGTTTTGGAGCTGGGAGGAGACCCCGGGCGGTGACACCGCCGACAGTGCTCAGCATGGTTGCCTGCATCAGGACTGCTAAGTGGAGCATCTAAGGATCCAACAGCTGTTGTTTTTGTTACCATGCTGCCATTTGGGCCGCTTGCTGGCAGTGCCGTGCTGCAGTCTGTGCCTTGCTCTGGCACCGTGATGCCAATGGTAGCTGTAGTGTCGTAGTCCGCAGCTGCTGTTACTGCTCCTTGGCTGCTGCCTACCTTGCTAGGACCAGCACCTTGTTTTTGGGCCAGCGAAAAGAAAACCACCTTCATATTATATGTCCCTGGAGTGAACAAGGGTATTGTCCCACTAGCTCCTTCGCTCGACAGGCACATGGCATTAGGCTGCAGACAACATTATTCCATTTCTAGGCCCAGAGAAGCAGTGAGCTATGTGAATCTGAAGTCAGGGAGACGGCAGGCCAGGGGGTACCTTAGAGGCTGAATGCCTCTGAATCATTTAGTCCAATGGTTCTCAACCAGAGTGCCAGACACCATGGGGTCTCTTGGAAGGAGATAAGCAAATAAATACAGGTTGAGGCTGGTCCCTTGCTGGCCAATCCTGCACCCCCACTGCCCATCCCCTCTGCAAGGAGGAAAACGTGAGTTTTTGAAATTGGATGCTGCTTAGCTCACAAAAGCAATGGAGGGATTCCTCAAGTGCCTGAACCACAAAAAAGGAGATAAGTTGCCCCTTTATTAACTGGCAATGCTGCTTATGTGCCACAGGGGCAAATTCAGGATGGATACAAACACGTGCACTTCCCTGGAGTCAGTGGTAACGGACTTGTTCAGAATTCACACTTTTACCACTGCATAATATTGCCTATTCTAATTCCAGTAAAGATTTCATGTGTGACATTGGGTTCATCACCATAGCCCCAGTCTGACAAGAAATACCATGGGGCCTTGTTACAGGACCTGGCCTTAATATACTTTCTTGCAAATAAGTTAATCAAGCATTTAAACAACAAAGGTCCCAGTCCTTCAGACGATTATGGATGTACTTAACTTTACTACCATGAGTAGCCAAATGATGGAACTGATTACAGTAATAAAATTAAGCTTATGCAGAAGTGTTTCCTGGATTGGGGCCCAAGAAAGCAAGTAGCTGCCAACAGAGAAGTAGTAAAATGTGACTGCAGAAAGCAGGCAGAGGCAGAATACTAACGCAATCATGTTGTGTAGGCATTAACTGGTTTGTCACATTCAAGGCAAAAAACAGAGATACACAAGTAAATTTCCAAACTCTTCTCAAATTCTGCATGTGTATTTTATGCATGCAAGCAAGCCAGGTAGTTATAGGAAAAATTACTCACAGTTTTGCATATGCTAATTAATTATTAGGCACAAAGATAGTCATAGACATAGACACGTACAGACATGAGACTGTACAACATATTTACAAATGTTGCAGGTACTTTTTGATGCTAGTAGAAAACAGACACATAACAACACAGATATTGAGAAACCGTATCTTAAAATGTGTTTTAAAGGATTATTTTCAGCCTGGAAGGATATACTGTTAATGTGAAAATAAAAAAATATATATTTGAAATGGGCTTGGGCAGAGGTAAGCTTCTTTTCTTTTCTTTTTTTCTATAGGACAATGTAGTGAAATCTAATTGTCGGTCCTCTGAACCATCCCTCACAAAGGTTCTCTTTCATTTATTATATGTTGCACAGCCAAACATTCACCAATTGCTAGATTTCTAAATAGAATTTTAAAAATGTTTCTAGTTCAGCTTTTTTAAATGTACTTTTAATCAGATATTTTACAAATGAGGGACTTCCAGTGTATTAGAAAGAAAATGTGAACAGTATGTTTCCAAATATATGCATTTCAGAGAAAATAATCTGAATGATAGCAACTGACAGCAACTGAAACTTCAGGTATCCAAGAGTGTTTGTTCTATATTATTAGGAGTTGTTTATTGATATGCCTAACTTTCATTCTTATGTCATTCCATTTCCATTTTTTTTACTGAGAATTTTCTTAAAAGATCCAACTGAGTCAGTAAATACCTTAGTCCCTGCCACATTAGAATAATGCCATGTACTCTGACCCTAAAGGCCATTTGAAAACTTCAGCTACTGCAGAATGCAGCTGCCCAGTTAGGCACTGATCCCACAATGAGAAATTGCACAAAGGCAGACATCTGCACCAGTAAGAGCTCATTGGATGCTTAGAGATTCAATTACCAGTGCATCTCCCACGGAGCACGTTACACCAGTACTCAATAGACGGCACTATTTCCAGGTGGTGATTTTGATCTTTTAAGCCTTACATGATTTACTGAGCCAAAGAGCTTGTTTGCTTCCCTGCGTGCCATCCCAACAATTGCCATCACGTGAGGGTACAAATTTTAATACTCTCCACATTCTCAGTGGATCCTTGACTCAGGAATTTGTTTCTCCTCTTGGGTCTAACCGAGTTTATGGTTTTAACCTTCAGGACATATAAGATCCAAACATTCATGGGTTTTTTATTAGGGAGGTGGCTCAAGGGGCTGGAATGATGGTTTTTATTTTATTTTTATTATTCCCTAAGTTAATCAGAAATGTGAGACTTGCTAAAACAGCTGCTTAACTTTGATTTCACAGACATTAGGGGCTAGAAGGGACCTCATTGAGTCCAGCCACAAAGCTCACTCAAGATGTAAACTATCACCCCAGATGGGACTTGAACCCACAATCCCTGGCTTAGGAAGCCAATGCCTTATCCATTAGGCCACTGGGGCTTCATGAATTTGTTTGTTGTTGTTTTTTTTATAACTCTTGTATGACTCTCACATTTCTGATATTTACAGCTTACAAACTGAAAGTAGATAGAAATAAATAGGTTAATTCATCCAGAAGCCATAACAAACTTTTACATTAGATCTGTAAAATAATAGACCATAACATCTATTATTCATGCTCCCCCATTCCATTTGGGACACAATTCAAAAGGTAGCTCACATTGAAAAAAGTGCTGAACAGTTTTTAGAGCTCGCTATCTTACAGGCATGGATAGAAATTGTCCTGGGGTTTGACCCACATAAAAAATGGCACTTTATGCATGGAGACATGCCACTTTCAACCATTACTTGGCAGGCAGTAACATTTGGTGCTACTTTTTCACTGCCAGATGTCCCGTAAGAGCACATGTACTAGTGGAGCTAGTAGTGGCCCAGTCTCCAGAGGTTCCTGGGGATTTCTCCTCTCCAAGAAAAGCTCCAATTGGCTGGATGTCACCTCCACCCTGTAGTGGGAACAACTGGTCAACTACTAGTCTGGACTGCTCATCAGTTCTGTTGCTAACCCTAAGATTGCAGCGTGGACCCATAGTTTTCCTCACCTTACAGACCCTTTTTGCCCAGTGCTGGGTCCTCCTGACCCAGCTTTGTTGGTCAAGGCACAGAACAGGATATGTCCAAGCCAACTTGGCCATGAACATCTGAAATCTGTACAAAGTGACTCTTTTCTCAGTGGAGAGGGATGACCACATTGTGAGGACACAAAACAACACACCCTTGAATATGTCCAGCTTTTATCAATATCTCAATATCTCTTCTCCGCCAGCAGCTCCTGGTCTGAGGAAAAAAAACCACGTGGCAATGAAAGGGGTCCAAGTGTGAAGGTTTGGCCGAGGCACAGACAGCTAGGCCTGCAGGTAGGCTCTGAAGGACAACAGGAGGTGAGCCAGGTTACTATGGTGTTAGGTTGGGCTCTGGATCAATGAAACAGGGAACACAAGACCAGGTTCCTGGAGAGCCAAGAGAGGGATCCAAGAGATGTAGTCCAGGGTGCAAGCCGAGGTGAGAAGCCAGGAGAATCAGAGAGCTGGGTGCCGAGTCCCAGGGAAGATGCAAGAGCAGGGCCAGGGAAAGCCCAAGCTTTCAGGAGCTAGGAGAATCGGAGAGAGCAGTGAATGCAAGGCTTGTCAGAGCAGACTGAGACTGTCGTCAAGGTCTGCTTGCAGCCTGAGGCTGGGGTGTGCTTAGAAGGGCTGAGTGCGCTCTCAGCAGCCAGTCCAGTTACAGAGAACTGGGGCAGTGGATTCATGCGGAGGTCAAGGTCAGGCACAGAAGCTCCAGAACGTGGTCCAAATGGACTTGACTGACCAAAGGCCCTGCCACCAGGCTCCTGCGGGAACAATTCCAAATCATGGACCAACATTTTTGGTCCAGAAAGGTGAGCAGCAACAGCGGGAGCACATCCTGGCCACCTGGGGTGTCATGCATCCCCTGTGCTCAGTCACGGTGCTAATGATTACCTAGGATGCCCTGGCTCACCGTACACCACCAAAGGCAGACGGCAGTGCCGTCTTGTGGGAGACGCTGTCAATTCTGGATTCTCTATTACCCCTAGTCTCATAGGGTCCTGCTGTGCTGGGCATTCAGATCAAATGCATCTGTTTAATCCAGATTTGTGTTTACTGTTTAGTTAATCATGGCAGGTTTTTTGTGTCCGTCATTTAAATCATAAACAGAAATGACAAGCAAATGATATAGCATGTATAAATAAGTAACATATAATTACAAAACACCAGTGTGTTTTCATTTCTGTTCCCAATTCCATAACATTATTTTGACTGATGTCTATCAATAATCATCATCAATAATGGCATAAGATGTAAAACCTTAATGTTTTGTGGGTCTGCATGTTTAAGAAATGAGATTAGCAGCCACAACTCTGGAAGCAGTAAGAATGATTCTCCATCTCAGTTGTTTCTGTTAAGTGCCTTCTCTCCTTTGTACACTGTCAAAAGATGTTAGGGGGAGGAGGGACCACTAGGCTATCTAGGTCTGAGGGAAAAGTTAATCATTAAAAAAATGGAAGATACAATCTTAAAATGTTGAATGTATAAAACTTCCATTTGAAAGAACAGCCTCATTGTGTGAAACATTTGCTTATCAGGCGATACTCCTGGCACATAGTTAGAGATTAAGCAACAACCCCTTCTCTCCGGGGCTGCAAAACAACCTTAGAAATTACAGGTACATTTCTCCATCGCAGAACTGTTGAGCTTTTACATTATTTTTCTGCTCCAAATTACTGTGTTTCTATTCACCTAACCCAGCTTGCTTTAGTATTTAACACAGCTTTTACAGTTTCTTATGGGTTTAGAATATTTTCCTCTGTGTCCAATTAAAACATAGTTAGGGGCGTACCTTTTCTCTTTTATTCTCTGTCCTGGCAAGGTTTGATTTGCACATGGGCTGGAGAGCCAGGGAAAAAGGAGAGTTTAGGTTGAGCAAGGAAATCCAATGTTCACTTCAACAGACTAGATACATCCTGTGAAGATCTTGGTCTACTTGACAACTGGAGGGAACTCCAGAGATGCCACATCACTAATGCATTTGAAATTTTAACCATTAAGAAATATGATCTAGTTGTGTTTGACATCCTCCTGAAGAGCCAGACTAAACATACAGGGACTAGAGATATAGAAACGTATAGGAGTGCACTTTGAGTGACTGTCCAAACTAACCACAGAAATTGCAAATGATTTATGTTGCTACTAACACTGATAATAACTGTCTCATGGCAAGATACGCTCTAATAGGAAGGTGTTTGGCTTCTCACTGCTTTAGAATTGTTTTTACTGTATGAAGCAATGATATTACCAGAGGACTGAAATTAAAGCCATTCAATAAGTTCTGAACTGATGAACTACATCAATTTAGAGACTTTATTTGCATTTATCCCAGCTGTCCTTTTCAAACAGAATTCCTGCCATTCATACTCTCAGACACATCTGCTAATAACTGCAAGCAAATGGCAGAACTTAAGGATTCCCAGAGGCAGATCCCTTCAGTATCAACCATTTTTTGGAAAAGTGATGTACAGAACACAAGTGGTCATTATTTTAAGTAGACTCATTTTAATTACAAAGGCAGAGCTCCTAAGATGTCACATACAATGCTATAACAATAAAGTCACTATGTAAAATAGTTTGGCAATCAAAGTGAAAAAAGAATACAAAAAAAAAAAAGACCCGCTGTAGGAACAATAGGATCAACGCCTGCACCATGCTAGTCCCACATCACAGTGTTTATTTTCTCTCAGCTTTATGAATGCACATTTTTAAATTAAAATTCTGTGCATACCCATGTTACATTGGGATTGATCATTTGCAACCTGAAACTTGAGTAGAGCTGTAGTAAAAAGAAAAACTTTTTAAACAGGGAAAAACCCCTGATAAATAGATACTTAGAACACTCCTGTGCAAATCTGGAGTGATTTTTCTTGACCTCATTGATGTTGTAGCATCAATTTGTATTATTCTATTTCTTATGCACAGGCAACTGGTGCCTCCTGGCTCTGGGGAGGCACCAGCAGCCGATCAGCAACCGGGATGGGGGGGGTCCCCCAGTGGCCAATCAGTGACCCCAGAAGCGCAGGGGACAAACTGGAAGTGCTGCCAGCAAAACTGGAAGTGCCACCGGCACTTCTCGGGGAGGGGGGGGGGAAGCATCAACTGGTGCTCCCCACTCTCCGGCCTGTGAGGGCCAATTTCAGGGGGAGCACGTGCCCCTCCACTACACATTGCCTATGTTCTTATGTATGCCTCCTTTCTTTATCTGATTTATCTCTTACTAGTAATTTAGTTGTAGTGAGTACACTTAAATGAGTAACATTGGCTTACCTGGAGGATAAGCCACACCTGCCCAGCTGTGAACCTTGAGAGGAATGGCACTGAGAGAAGCTGCAGAGCTGGCTGTATATTCTCTTGCAGTGCTACTGTCTCTGTCTTGGAGCTGAAAAACTTATAGCCAAAAAGGAGGAAGCACTTCCCACCAGAAACACTCTACCGACCCAAACCTAGTCTATTTGCTCAGCCCCTTATCCAAGACCACCCCCAAACCAACAGCAGCGTATCCCCATCCATAACCCACCTGCCATCATAATCACTCCTTATTGCCAAAACAACAATCTTTTGTGACTGCAAAGAATTGTGGGATTGAGCATGTAATGAAGCTGTGGATAGTTTATGGGCCCTAGAAACAAAAACTTGAGAAACTGCAATAAAAGTACTCCAAGCTGCCAATTCTAAAATAAGAGAATAGGTATGCTTTTGTGAGATGAATCTACCCCCTGTGGCTCTTTTAAATTTAAAATGAGTTTCATATCATTTTCATACGCACTGTGCAAATGATAAATTATGTACTTCAAAGCAATGTGAATTTGAATATGCAAACAGTAGAAGTCCATTATTAACTGGGAGACATAGAATTACCATACCTGAAAATAAAACATAGATTAAAAAAATGAAGACTTTTACAGTCCACAGACTATATGCTGTTTACAAAGGTATTGACACATGATCCTTCCTAGCTCTGATACCCCCTTTGACTTGCAACGATTCATATGTGTTGCCTCAGAACACTTGGAGGTCAAAATAAAAAAAAGTATCAAATCCTTTTTTTTATTACAAGGCTCCACTTACAGTAATCAATTAAATTTAGTAATCAATTAAATTACTAAATTGTAATTTCTACCCATTGTACAAGACTGCTATTTTCAAAGCTCTACCGCAAGTATAATGTGCAAGTGTGAGATTGGCATGTTGTAGAGATTAATAAATGGATTTGGGCTAAGCAATGGCAATTTGACAAACTACTTGCAATTCTTTACAAGTTAAAACTTAATTTGTGTAGTTTTGAACAGAATGGTTCGCAGACCTGTGTATATTAAGATGCTTTCATTTGAATCGCTTTTCACTGTGAAAAGAAGACATTGAGACATCATGCAATATTGATTCAGTGTAAAATGATAACACCAATGTGCTTTCTGAATGCTAAGTTGTCCCTCCCTTTCTCTCCTCCCCTGCACACACACACATTAGCAGAACAAAGTTCTCGGTTCACATCAGGGTATCTGTCACTTTGATATAAGTTCTGTATGCAGTTTAGCAAAATACATTTAGTAAAATTGCTGTATCCCAACTTCTCATTTTGATTCTACCTCGTGTGCAACTGAAGTAATTTTGTGAAGTTGTATGGTAGTATTCAGAACACAAAACAATGTCTTTTGATTTGCATTTCATACTATTTTTTTCTTTTTCACATGGATGCATAGAACTACCCAATAATTTGCATATCAATGGAATATTTTTGCAAAACCAAACCAAGGTTTGGCACAATCTTTGAAAATAACAAGCCTAATTGATTCCTACTGCTGGTATAATGCTACTGACTACTGTGGAATTACACTGGGGTTAAACTTTGGCCAATACATTTAACAGAACTGGAATTCAAGTGGCAACTCTAACTTAATTATATACAGTACCATGACGACTTGAAGGGGTCTTTTATTGAGCAGAACACTTAACAAGCTCTTATTAAATACTTATTAACCCTGTGTGAAATGGATTGCAAAAGGAATGAAAAGTACATACATGAGGGCACGCACACATGCGTGCGCGCGCACACACACGCACGCACACACACACACACACACAGAGTAAATGATAAAGGAAGAAAAATAATTAACACTAAAAACCACCACAAATATCTGAGGTATAAAAATTGTATTTATATTACAATGAAAAAATGATACAACACAATACTTTCAGTGTGTGCTACAGAATGTAGCAAGCACCATGTACGTGTTTACAAATGAAACTTTACAGTATCATACATCTTACAGGCTATGAAGCGCTCCTTTTTGGATGTATATTCCAATGGCTCTGGCACAGAATGTACCGAGTACGCCCCTAGAATTCGACCAGTAAAGCATCCTCCTCAGCAGACGTGCCTCTTTCACATATTTCATGTTTGGCCAAGTATTGCCAATTAAGAATTCCTATTGCACAGACCCTTTAAACCACATACATTGTGTGAAACCACATTTTACAATTCTATTACTCATGCAAAGTGAAAAGAGGAAGTCTTGAAGTTAGTCTGCCTTCACTGTGGTTTGCTACCAGGCTATACTACAGGTGTACTTGGGTTACCAGGAGTCTTTGCTTGGATTCATTTCTAAAATTGGCAGCCACAATGATTACATGGTTTTTAATAGTCCTTATTAATACGTGGACGTACGCATAGGCTTAAAGATCACACTTTCATTTTAATAGTTACATAATACACCTATATTAGATGTTTCTTTTGCAGCAATCAGATAGGAATATTGCCTTTTATTCACTAAACACACTGACTCATGTTCTTTGTTAGTGGAACACAATTCAAGTCCAATGAATCTGCTCCATTTGTTTTACAGTGATGCAGTGCTCCTTTAAAAAACAAACAAACCAGAAACCTAATGGCTCAATAGTCTTTTCACCCAACTTTGGATAGTGCATTATTAATTAAATATTTAGACACATTCATCTTTATTATTTGTATTTTTGTAACACATGGAACAATGGCCTTCTAATGAAGAAGAATTATGAAGTTTGATTTTCAGGCATTACCTTATTTACATATTCATACAAAAATGTATGATATTTAATATTTTTGTTCAGAGACTGTGCTGGCAGGGTCAAAAACATTTAAATGATTTTAATTTCCTTATAGAAATGACCTTTGAGTGGAAAAAACCTGATAAAGCTAATTAATCAAATTAACATGCTAGAAAAGTCAAATGATAACTCTTTGCACCCATGTACACTGTTGTAAACCCTTAGAAAAGAGCTGGCCAATAGATTCCACAGCTTTGGTATAGGGCACAAGCACACACTTGTAGACTGAACTCATATGCACAGAATCTCTTTATGATGTTTTGAACTTCCACATCTCATTAGTTTGGTATTTTAACATCATATGCCAAAATACATTGTGTTGATAGAAGAGAATTGGTGAGAAGAGAATTGAAAAATTGTAAATGCTTTATCAATCCAAATAATTTTTATTTGTACTATTGGGATTGTTCTAAACTAGCTGTTGGCAAAAAAAATGTAAGTTGTAACTGCTACATCTGCTCCAATACCCACTAGCCAGGGGGTCTTTTCTTTATTTAATCAGAGTTTGATAAGCCCTGAATAAAAACCTTAAAATAAAGAATTAAGACGTTAGGTTGAAGCCTGGCTGCAAATACCAGATGTAACTTTGTAGCGTTGTTATTTTTTGGTCCATTCCTGCACTCTGGCAAAACTGGCACTGCAATCAGCTTGATTTTTACACAGGGAAATAAGAGGGGCCAGTTCTTGAATGGGATTGTGCATGTCAAGGAGCTCACCTTACTGATAGTACTTCCTAAAAAAGGGAAGATGAAACGGTAAGTCTTCCATGTGCTTGCAGAAGCATTGCTGGAGAGGGGGAGAATGGGAACAAGGGAATGTGCATCTTCCCCCCACAAATTTAGTGGGGGATCCTGTAGAAAAAAAATAAATGCAACTTAGAGCTGCTTTGACTCTTCTGTGGCTCCATTGAGGCTGTAGCTGATGAAGTCCTCAGAGTATATGACTGAACTGGAGGGAGAAGGTCACAAAACCAGTGGAGACACAGCTCTTACTGGGACCTGCAAGTTCTGATGGCAGAACTTCACCATTGCTCCATAAGAGAGATCAAACCTCCGCAAGGAGAGCTTCATGGCAACTCCCTCCCTCCACAGTTCCCTCCCAGAAAGGGGAGAACCAGCCCTGTATTCTTGTACACGTCAAACCCTTTCATGTTTCTTAACTGCAGAAAGAAAAAAGTTTAAAAGTAACTGACAAAAAAGTTACATTTTCTAATTTAAAAACACTGTCATTACACGAAATGATAGTTCAGTTGGAGTTACTCCAAGAAAGTGATTATTCAATCAGGTTGTTTTGCAGTACTGTTTGGACCACAGCTCTAACAACTAAGCACACGCAGTGAAAAAGATCCACCTTTAAAATGAATGAAAAACCAGAAAACTAAATTCATCCCTAGTAGCTAAGCAACAAGGCAATATAATTAACAACACTGCACTGGTGCTGGATGGGACAATGACTAACGTTTTGAAATGGAATATTAAGACCCCAACTTTTCACACTGAAGTTAGTAGAAGCAGCATATGGCATTTAGCACTTTGCTATGGAAATTATACTACTTGGACTAGTGGCCTGATCCTACCTATTTCTTACTCAAGCAAGTAATACTTAAAACAACTGTGCCATTGCCTTCAGGGAGACTCCCTTGGTTAGGAGGGATTAGCAGAAATGGGTTCTATGTCTGACAGTTGTCATAGTCAATCAGGTTTTAAGACAAACATTAAATGAGAAAAATACCTTTTTTCTTGGTCTTCGTAATGGTTACCATAGTAATAACTAAAAGTAAAAACAAATAAACCCTTTTCATTTCTACTCAGATTATTGGAGTAATTTTTATTGAAAATATAAGATCTACAAAGCCATGGATACCCAGTGTGGAAGAACTCATTAAGTTAGCACATTCATCTTTCAAAGGAGAATTCCAGATCAACAACAGTGTTCAATTTAAAATCTCTACTCTCCTTCTATGAGTTTCAATTTTTTTTATTAGGAGGTTCTGTGCAAGAGCTGCTTGTCATGAAAAGAAACACTTTACAATTCATGAATGTGTTCATTATAGAATAAATGAACAGCAACAATATTACTAGCCTTTTTTTCCTGTTAACAGTCATGTGTTAAAGTAAACTCTTAATTTTTCCATGATTTGGAAATTAGTTACATATGCACCAAAGGAGCTAGTAGTTTCTGCTGCTTGTCAGCTACACACAATGAGTATATTGCTGTGTGCTTTCCCCAACAATGAGGATTTTAGTAATATGCAAGGTGTGTATAACATAATACCAAAACCTGCATCACAGAAAAGGATAAATGTTTTCTTTTTCAGCTGCCAGAGTTTATAACCTTAGGCTCTGCCCCAGAGCCGAAGTAGGGGTAGCCATACATCAGGTTATGTAACTTAGAAGTATTCATTTTCCTTGTTGGCAAGTTCCAAGCAGTAAGCAAGAGTGCAAACAAGGATTGTAAGCTGCCACAAATGTATTCATATTTCTACTCTGTGTTGTAAGAGCCAAAGGGAGGACACGTATGTCAAATGTTAAAAGAACAACCAAATCTTTGTTTTGATCACTATGGTCAGTGTGTCATGAGGTTTTTATATCTGAATGCTAAAAATGGCACCACAGGTAGACATCCTCTAGCATTATACAGTACGGTTCTATTTCCATAGCCATTTAATGCTGGTCTCACAGAGACCCTGACTTTGTAAGGTAACAAAACAGAGAGCTGGGTGCTGAAGAATCAAGGAGGGCCTGTAGCAAGATCATGAACCCTCTCACCAAAATCTAATTTCATAATTTCACTTAAAACCTCACAGAACTGGATGCAAGAGGATTAAGACACAGATACACCTCCCAGTCCTTCATTTGTAACAAGATCATTCAAATAGAGGTCCTTAAAGAAACAAAGCTGAGTTGTCCTTTAAACAATGAAAAAGGAGAGGCATACATAAAATGGTCACCAAGGCACAATATAACGAAGGTGAAGAGTCCCTGAGACTCTGGTCTGGGTCTGTACCATTCCCCTCCCTATACAAGTAAATGAGAACATTTAGGAAAATATAATACAAAATCTCTTACAGGAAATATAGACTACACTTGCTAAAATCACTTCTCTAAAAGTGTTTATAGCCTTTTTCTTTTTTTTAATCTTTTTTTTTCTTTTTTTTTTTTAAAAGACCTTCTTTAAACAGATAATGTAAAGACTGGTCCATTTTTTCTTACCCAGCAAGCCAAGCTCTAATGACTTCACTAAGCTGAAGTTGTATTAGAATACATCTCCATAGTATTGCTACAATTTGGGTAAATATGTTCTGAACAGCTTGATGAGTACTAAATAAACTTTGCTGTTTTACAGCATACATTTTATTTTTTTGCATTTTTTAAAGAATACAAAATGCAATTATAGTGTGCAAAAAAAAAAAAAAAAGAAGAAAAAAGAAAAAATGATTAATTATCTTCTAGCTGAATACTGTAATTTTAAGCCATGCCTTCCATAAAAATGTATTGGCAGCTGTAAATAGGGAAAAAAAATACAAGCAAACAGTAATTTTATTTCCTTGCAGGGAAGATTAACTATCAAAATCTGAATCAGTTGCACTCTGTAATTTGTCAAATGAACAAAATGAAACGAAACACTGACATGTCATCCATTCCATGATAACAGGTCAGAACTGCCACTTTGACTTCTAGTAGCCCTGCTAAAATGGAGAGAATGGTTGGCTGCTGGTTGGATGTCAAACACATAAAGCAAAAGAAAGTTGAGTTCATCCCACATGAAGTCATTGTTAGAGCTGGCTTTTTTCCCTGTTTTGAAGTACAGTAGTGACTTGTCAATGACCTTCTTCAAAAGATCATTTGAGATTTGAAGATTTTTCCATCTAAATCTCTCAAAACACAGCTGCTTAAAAGAATTTATATAGTCTACAGGCTGCTATGAAGCATTCATAATTTCTTTATGAAAAAAACCCAGAAAAAGTAGTCGAATTTTTGTAGTTTTGAATCACTAACACATGATAGTTTCCATTATTTTTTTCTGACATCTGAAAACGGTCTCCACAAAATAATCGTCTTAAACTTCCTTATCTCGTCATTTGCTTCCAATCGTTTGAATTTCATACTTCTTGAATGGAATGATATGATTTTTTGTTTGTTTTGTTTAAATTTGCAGTAGGGCTACATCAAGCTAGCTTTAAGTCACAACTGTACCTAACCACAGTTCTCTGCAACAAAACCATGATTTACAATATCTAATATTGTGGTTACAGTGCAGGGAACCGTGGGTAAGAAACCTCCATTTCAGAGTATTGTGGTTGGGGTTTCCCGGAAGAGTGGCAGTTGACACCTCTGGAATTTTCTTATAAGTGCTTCAGTTAGATAGATGGTCCTGAGTTGAGCTGGTAACTCAGGCACTAGGAGAGCCTGGCATTAAGTCTGCGGGAATGTGTATAGCCACCATCGCTTGAACCGCTTTGCAAACTGTAGTGGTCTTCAGCATCGCTGGCACTCCCAATACTGTCCATTTCACCAGGTGTAAATTCCATTCCTTCAATGTCTACTTCTAAACAAAACACAAAAAGGCAACATTTTCAGAAATGCACAGTTACCTTGGGTCCATGTTGCAGGTGTAAGTTAAGACTAACACACTAGCGCATGGTTCAAACCGCATTTCATTTTCCTTTAAAAAATATATATATTTCTTTAAAAATTCAGTGAATTCCTGAGAAAAATACAAGATTGATACCCCCAGGAATTAAAATCTCATTTTTATCCACAGGACAAATACAACATGATACCAGTAAAGGTTCTAGATTTGTGTCCAAAGCCTGATGTGCAGATACCAGGGTGAAGACTAAAACAAGGAGCTTAATTCCCATGGACATTTCAATACTAGCAGTCTTTACTGACACTGTTTAGCAGAAGTGCTAGTTAGTGGTAACTGTGGTGCAGCCATGAGTCCACTAAGAGTTGGAATGAGACCAATAGCTCATTTCTCACTGGCCGAAAGCCATCAAATGGTAAGGTTTCAAGCCATTAAAACTCAGAGTGGATACAAACTGGTGATGAGAGCTGAAAAGCTCTTTATCGCTTAACTAATGATTTGAACCATGCAGCCCAGACTTGTAATAACATGCATCATCCTACGCAGAATTGTCAAGCGTTTTCAGGTCTGAATAATCCTTTACATAAAAAAACCTGATTAAAACAGAGGATATAAGCCCACTTTACCAATCCATCACAGAAAGAACTCTAGACACGTATAGTTCAACTTAAAATAAAAAATCCTGTCACAAGCAAGACAAAACTCCAAACTGGCCTTCAAAAAAAACTTTTAAAAAAACGAAGCAATTATTAATCCCACAAATTTCAAGATTGTAACGCTTTTTGGTTCAGTAAAACTGTTCATGATTTCTTCTGCTTTCCCTCCCCCTTTTCCTTCTTTCATTCTGCCATTATGACAGGGGAAAGGGAGATGGGAGAGGAGGAAAAATCATAAATGAAATTGCATAATTTTTAGGCTTCTAAGCTCCTCAGAAAAGAAATGAAATATCATGAGTTTCTGATTTAGGAAAAGGCTATTTTTCAATAGAAAACTTTTTTGAAAATGTCTCTTTATACCTAGAGAGCCAACATGAAACAAGCAGCACCAAGAGCCTTGCTGCCAAATACAAAAAAAACTCTCTCAGTAAGGAGCCAGATTCTGATATTGCTGCTCACAAGGAGCAGCAAGTTCTTTCACAACCATCCTGTTCTTTACCATGGGGCCACCTGGTCAGCTAATCTTCCTGATTACACATATTAGATTCTGGTCTCAAGGGCTCAATCTTGCTCCCAGCAAAGTCAATGGTAAAACTGCTACTGCCTTTAAAAGTGGCAGGATTGGGTCCAAGGCACTAGTACGGTACAGAGCCACGTAAAACAAAGTTAATGCCTGTAGTTATTTAATGGAAGTATGTGTTTAAATTGTGATTTGAGTTCATAAGAACAGGAAGCAAAACAATATATGGCTGGCCATCCTTAACTCACTGCTAGACAGACTGGAAATTGTCTGCAAAAAGGATGCAAGTACCTCTTAAGAAAATGAGCACTGTTTATATTTTTCATTTATATTCTGCCAGTCAAAAAATATGGCAGAACAACCAATACGCAGTTAAATATCTATTACAAGCTATCATCCCCTTGCTGCAGTTGTATCATTTCCATTAGCAGGAGTGTGAAATTAGCAATCAGAAAGTGATAAGGCCTACATTTTATTGTTAAAATCAGGGCAGAGAGGAGCGTATGTTATTATTCACAAAGGAAGGGACTTGCTCCTCCCATAGCTCTCACACTGCTGTGGGGTTCACATTCTGGTGGTTACACAGCCCCATGCGCTGCCTTGTAGAAACTGATGAATGAGCTACTAGGATCCTTAGCCAGATCCTCAGAGGGTGAAAACCAGGGTCGGCCCATTGATTTTAATAACTGCACAATGATTTATAGCAGTAAGGACCTTACTTGTGCTTTAAAAGCTATAGACTACATCAGTTGAAAAAATGTGATGCAGTCAATGATTTATTTTGTAATATATTTCCTAATAATTTAACTGGACCTTACAATGATCTATCACATTGCAGTACATTTATTTTTTAATACTTGAACCTATTACTGATTTACCATTAACCCCAAGGACCAGATTGCACACTACTTGCATGAAATGATGCCTCATTATTTGATTAATTCTGTCAACTTCAAAGACAACGCTATTTCATTTGACCAAGGACAGCAAAAACTCAGCCCAACTGTTCCTGAAGCCAGGGGCACCTCTTACTGGATTACCTTGTTCCGAATCAGTGGATATTGTTGATCCCATGCTGTCAGTGCGGATGCGTTCCATGCCCTGCATGGAGAGCTGTTCCAATCTGCGTTTGAGGTAGCGGTGTTCCCGCTGTAGTTGTTCTTTGATATTTAGAGCTTTTCGGTCCTGTTCTTCCAATTTCTTGGGGGGGAGAAAATAAACAACAAATTAAGCCAGAAACATGGACCGATTTTAAAACAAAAGCAACTTATTTCAAATACTCTGTCTTTCATAAACATGTTAATATATCATCTGACACCATCCAGTGGTTATGGGACATCTATATTAAGCAGATCAATGGCCATTGTCAATATGAAAAGAGCCAGCTGAGACCACCTGCCAGAAACAAGTGTGGAAGGACAGACTGAAAAAGACCTCCACCCTACATTGCAGACTCTTGCAAAGACTGAAAATGTACCACCCCTGCAGATGTGGACCACATGCTGAAGTTCTTGTGCAACAATCTTACAACTCTGTACTAATGCAATTACTATGTGCAGGGGTCCTGCCTCTCCTCCTACCATAGCGTCTCATGGAAATTTCCCAGTTACTTTACCCCAAACAAATGGGGTAACTGAGTAATTATGGTTAATTGAATAATTGAATGGTTAACTGAATAATTTAGACTGCTTCAACCTACCAAAATTATATATTTATGTAGCTACCATGCGTGGGGTCCTGTATTGTATTGTAACTCTCTTGAACCATGTAAAGAGTCATTTTCTCGCTAAATATGTGAATGCACAGTAGGGCAAATACTCTTGTGATGCAATTTCATGGATTTCAGTAAAGTTATAACTTTTTAGAGCAGCAGTTAGTTTTGCCAGTAATAAAGCTCACAGCGTAGGCTGTATTATTTCAAAACAGTGGTGCCAGTGGTAAGGATTTTTCAAAGTAAGACTCAATTACTGTTCCATTATTGCTGGGAGAATATTTAAAATCATTCTACCAGGCAATAATAAAAGAAAAGTGCCATCTTGGATAAATATGTAAAATGAAGGAAAACCAGCTTGCAGTCAAAATGTAATGCTTGCTTAGGTGAAAGAGTGTTCTAGTAATTGATTTTAAAACCAAGAGGGACTAGCATGATCATTTAGTCTGACCTCCTGCAAAGCAGAAGCCCTGGAAGTTTTACTGCTTCAGGTTCTGCATTAATTAGGCAATAATGCAGTATCACCACCATGGAAATGGTTTGCTTAATGGAGAATTTTATCTGTGCGTTGTACATTGTATTTGCTGTACCTAAACATTTCTTGGGTAAGTATTGCTTGTACACTTGTCACAAAAATGGAAGGGGCCACATCAATGACCTCATAAGCACTATATTGCCAACGGTCCATCTAAAATTTCCCTTAGTAATTTTAATAAGAGAAACGAATGATCACTTAGCAGTTAAAACAAAATAATGTATGGAGCGCTGCTAGTAGAGATGACTGTGTATCTTTTTTTTTAGGCCTATACTTAAAATTTATCATTAAGTCACCTATGGTCATTTATGGACAACAACAACAAAAGATGCACAAAGCAAAACTTTTCATATGTACACATGAAAACCACAGATTCCTCGAGGATCAGGTCCACTGTCAAAAACCAGTCAGTCATTCTGTTGGCTAGTTCATCTAGAATACTACAGGAACTAGCACTAAGCACTTCTATAAGCAAGGCCAAATTCCCCCATTTAACTGCACTTACATGACTAACAGACTTCAAGAAATTTATTAGGAACGATCATGGCTGTTGAACGTACCACAGCCTGATTTTTTTGAGAGGAGACTGTTGCACACAAGTAAACAGCAAACCAGAACTGAATGGCTGTGTCTACACATGCAATTAACTCAAAGTAGGCTTACTGCACAGTAAAAATACTGTGCAGTAAGCCTCCTGGGGAGCATGTCTACATGTGCTCCCTCTTGGGAGCAGATCTGCTTGCAATGGGAGCAACCCAGAGAGGGCTGCTCCCACCATGCTCAGGGCCAGGAGCTGCTTGCTGCTGGGGCAGGGGGAAATTGTCCCAGGCAGGCTCCCAGCTTAAAGCCCACTCTGGCAGCAGGCACCTCCTGGGGCAGGGAGCAATCTCTCGCCCCTGCTGCCCAGCTGGCCTGGAGCAAATTTGCTCCTGGTCAGCCATCTACTCATGCATTAATGGGCAGTAATTACTCCACAGCTAATTTGCTACCTGCATATGCAGGCAGAATATTAACAGCAGAATAGACCAGTTTACTGTTCCGTAAGCATCTGCCCATGTAGATGGTGACACTTATTGCACAGTAAATTGGTCTACCGTGCAGTAAAATATCTCATGTAAATACGCCCAATGATTCCAAGATCCTGTTGCTTCAGTGCTGCTACCATAACATTGATGCATTTACCTTTTGAAGGAAGGAGTGATCTGCTTTACTGAGCTTAGGCATTTACGTGAACTAGCTGTATTAGCATATTAAGGCTTGCCCAAGACCAGGCACTATTTGAATTTGTATTGGCCAGAAATGCACCAAGTTCCAACAGGAAGAGGCGTTAGCCCACACACACCTATTGATTTATCCAACCAATCAAGCCCAGCTGATTAGATTTCCTTATTCTCTATTCACCAGCTGTTATTTTTCTACCTAATACTCAGCCTCTAAAAATATTTTGGCCTTTAACTCTTCATTCACACACAAAGTCTACAGCAGCAATTCCAACCCCAGGTCGTGACCCAGATGAGGGCCACGGGAGCAATGCTGACAGCACCACACATAAAAGACAAGGCGCACCCCATGCCAGGAGCTCTCCTGCCCCTGCCCTCGCCGCTGGGTCACCACCACCACTGCACTCCACTCCCAGCAGTGGGTCGTGGAAAAAAAAGGTTGGGAACCACTGGTCTAGAGACTCTGTCTAGTTCTTCAGCACAAGTTTGAGTCTCGGGGAGGGAGGTGACATGGTCAGTTTCAGCTGAGATGACTCTTCTGCCTTAGAAATAGTTAAGGGAGGCACAGGTGTGACCTGACAATGCACCTAGAGTAGCAGGCCCTGTCTTCAGAGTGCCGGCAATCTGAAATGCCTCTAGTCCTGCTGGAGAGAAACAGTTAAGTAACAGGATGCTCAAGCTACATCTTAATAAATAAATAAATAAAAGAACCTCTAGGGTTTTGGACCACCAGTGACCATCAGGTCCAGATGGATCAGGGAGCAGAACAGAAAAAGGCAATCTATCCCTAGCTTTGTTACTGGCCTGAATGAGAGTCAAGGGCTCACCTCACCTCCGGCAGGCCTGGATGAGCTCCATCCGAGGGTGCTGAAGGCACTGGCTGACATCACTGCAGAGCCACTGGCGGGAATATCTGAACACTCATGGCACACGGGCCAGGTCCCAGAGGACTGGAAAAGGGCCATTGTGGTCCCCATTTTCAAGAAGGGGAGGAAGGAGGACCCGGGCAACTATAGGCCAGTCAGTCTCACCTCCATCCTTGGCAAAGTCTTTGAAAAAATTATCAAGGCTCACATTTGCGAGAGCCCGGCAGGGCAAATTATGCTGAGGGGAAACCAGCACGGGTTCATAGCAGGCAGATCGTGCCTGACTAATCTAGTCTCTTTTTATGACCAGGTTACAAAACACCTGGACGCAGGAGTAGGAGTTGACGTCGTTTACTTAGACTTCAGGAAGGCCTTCGATACGGTATCCCACCCCATACCAGTGAACAAGTTAAGAGGCTGTGACTTGGATGACTGCATGGTCCAGTGGGTGGCCAATTGGCTAGAGGGTTGCACCCAGAGAGTGGTAGTGGATGGGTCGGTATTGACCTGGAAGGGTGTGGGCAGTGGGGTCCCGCAGGGCTCGGTCCTTGGACCGATACTCTTCAATGTCTTCATCAGCGATTGGACAAGGGAGTGAAGTGTACTCTGTCCAAGTCTGCGGATGACACAAAGCTGTGGGGAGAAGTGGACACGCCGGAGGGCAGGGAACAACTACAAGCAGACCTGGACAGGTTGGACATATGGGTAGAAAACAACAGAATGCAATTCAACAAGGAGAAATGCAAAGTGCTGCACCTAGGGAGGAAAAATGTGCACACCTACTGCCTAGGAAATGACCTGCTTGGAGGCACGGAAGCGGAAAGGGATCTTGGAGTCCTAGTGGACTCCAAGATGAACATGAGTCATCAGTGTGACGAAGTCATCAGAAAAGCTAACGGCACTTTATCGTGCATCAGCAGATGCATGATGAACAGAACCAAGGATGTGATAATTCCCCTCTATCGGGCACTGGTCAGACCGCAGTTGGAGTACTGCGTGTGACGTTGGGTGCCGCACTTCGAGAGGGATGTGGATAACCTGGAGAGGGTCCAGAGAAGGGCCACTCGTATGGTTAAGGGCTTGCAGGACAAGCCCTATGAGGAGAGACTGTGGCACCTGGACCTCTTCAGCCTCTGCAAGAGAAGGTTGAGAGGCGACCTTGTGGCTGCCTATAAGTTCATCACGGGGGCACAGAAGGGAACTGGTGAGGTTTTATTCACCAAGGCGCCCCCAGGGGTTACAAGAAATAATGGCCACAAGCTAGCAGAGAGCAGATTTAGATTGGACATCAGGAAGAACTTCTTCACAGTTCGAGTGGCCAAGGTCTGGAACGGGCTCCCAAGGGAGGTGGTGCTCTCCCCTACCCTGGGGGTCTTCAAGAGGAGGCTAGATAAGCATCTAGCTGGGGTCATCTAGACCCAGCACTCCTTCCTGCCTATGCAGGGGGTCGGACTCGATGATCTATTGAGGTCCCTTCCGACCCTAACATCTATGAATCTCACAAATGTGTCACTTTGGGCCCCTTTAGACATCCAGGTAAAGGTATGATAGCACCTGATGCACAATCCACGTAATCATGCCTCTTGCCATACCACACATTCATGGCAGGAAGCATGACTGTGGGATCCAACGTGAGGTCCAATCATGCATTATTGCCAGTGCAGGGGAACTGGGGCTTCCCCTACACTGGCAAGTAGCCAGGTCACATGCCTGCCCCCCCATCCCTCCCCTGGTCAGCTGCACATGGAGCTGGTCTAAATTAATTGCACAATTAACCAGTTAATTGTGTAATACATGTAACGTGTAGAGAGGGCCTTTGAAAAACAAAGCCTAGTTCTGCAGTCCATGGTACACAGGCTTAAGTAGGGAATATCACTGGCAGGCCAAAACACAAAGCATGTTCAGCTCATTCACTTTAATCTGAATTATAAACCTGGAGAGGCCAGCTGGTGTAAATAGGCACAGGTGTGTTGAGGGAAAAGGACTTACACCAATGTATAGCAGTTGAGAAGATAGCTTGGTGCATTTGTTACTAATAGGGATGGTTTGGCTTAAGTATATGTCTAATGTCTGACAACAATTCTATTTTCCCCTCCCACTGGCTGCATTGAATGAATGCTGCACAAGAGCAGGCTCCATTTGGATTTTTGCAGATTTATTATTATTAGTAGTAGTAGTATTATATTGCCTAGAAGATATATTGTAAACCCCGCTCTTCCAAAAACAAGGACCAAGGGAGTGGCTATAGAACTAGATGGAAAGCCAGAAAATATTTTTTTTAAGATTTTTTTTATATTCAATGGAAAACCAGATAAAATGCTCAGAAAGCAGAGCCTTAATTTCTTTTTCATTCTTTTAAATGAATTTCAAACACTGGAAGATCTAGTCATCAAGGTACAGGGCACATAGTGTTACTAATAGCCATAATCCTTTCCGCTCCATTAGTTATTTCAACTTTCAGTTGAGTAGCTTGTTTTAACTAAAAGTAACGCAGTTGCAAATCAGTCTGCCCCAGTCCTTCAAAAAAAATCAGACTGGCCATTACTGAATTAGGTATAATTGTTGTAAGACAAAATATAACCCATTAGAGACTGAAAAGAAATCACCATTTCATAGGCTTGGAACAGCAGAGTCCATTTTAACCTCTCACTTGAAATAAAACAATACTTGGATGCAGTAACTCAAGGAAATCCTTTTGTGGGCACAAATCAAAGATGGTACCTTTTCAGCAGATACAAAATCTTAAATTTGAAGAAAACAAAATGTGGGTGGATGATTTTACCTTGATATGCATCTTAGCTCTTTTCAACAGACTTAAAGTGGTGTGTCTGGTGCTGTCTGGCCCAAGAGGCACAAGCTGCTTTAGCTGTTCCAAATATAGCCGCAGTTTAGCCCGTCTGAAATTATTAAAAACAAAGAACGTTGTAGCAAATCGACCCTCTAGAAGCACATCCTGTATGCAAATACCATCTGCTTCGAACTCGACTCAACAACGGTGGCTTCCTTTCCCCTCCCTTTGGCAAAGCATCAGGCCCCAAAGGTCACTTGAAAAATAATAATGCTTGGCCCTTCTGCAGTGCTTTTTATACCCAGATCTCAGAGCATTTAAAAAAAGCTGAGTTTATTCGACTATCCCCATTTTATCGGTGGAGGAAACAGGCAGAGAGAGATGGAATAATTCAAGTAAATAACCACATCAGTGGCAGAGCAAGGACAAGAAGTGAGGGGCTCAGTATGGAACTCCTCCTGAATTCAGAATGAGTTTCTCACATAGTTTCAAAGGAAATGAGAGAAAATGCTTTATCTCTTGGCTCCCATTCCTATGCCCTTTTACTACTGACCCACCATACCCCTCTAACAAGGATACCTGACTCCAGCTATACATCAAGAATGGTGTTTACAACAAAAATGTAAGGGAAGAAAAACTCCAGCTCTGTTGCATTTTCATGCTTGCTACAGTATTCCTTTGTAAGCAACACTGCTCATAGCCACAACTCCCTGTCCTCTCTCTTAAGAGCATGTGTAGACAAAACGGGGGCCCTAAACTGAAGTGCTGGGTTTTAAAAAACACCCCCTGCCTTTCTGGTGAGGAGGGGAGGGTGAGCTGCCAGTGGGTGAAGCAGTCCCTGGGCTGCAGAGGGGCTGGTGCTTCTCTCTGCGGCAGCGGCGCATTCCCCCGCCGGCGGCACCCACCCACCTGCAGGCACCTGTCTTGGGTGGTCCCGGGGGCACCGCAGCTGCGGAGGAAAGCACTGGACCCCCACGCTGTTCAGGTAGGCAGGCAGGCTTGGGGGGGGCGGGGGGGCTATAGATCAGGCTCGCCGCTTTTCTTGGGTGGAGCCTGCCTGCCCAGGCTGCTGCCAGGCTGCCTGCAGGGCTTCTTGCAGAGCCACGGAGTTATTTAAGGCACATTACACTGTGAATTTCCTACAGTGGCTGGAATTAAATGCGCAATATGCCGCTGAGGTATGCAAACACTGACACCATTAAAGCGGTGCAAAAGCATTTAGCCTGCTTTAAACTGTCATGCACACACGCCTTTAAATAATACTAAATTCACCAGGAAAGATAAGATAAACATGTACAGGATGGTATTCTGTAGTTGTTTAATGCATTCAGTATTTTCTTTCATCAAAAGACTGGCAATAGACATACAGAATAATCCACAAAATATTTTACTTCAAAATCTAAAACAAGGCAAGTGACAAAACAAAACAGTATTTCAAGAGTATATTTCAGCATTTAAAAATACCTCCTATTTTGTACATGCAACTGAACAAGCAGCAATATGGAGCTACCATGTGTCTTTACAATGAAAAGGATACATCTTATATAAGTGATTACATGAGCAATGTTTGTAATATTCTGCCCTTTTCTGTCAGTCTGTTATCTCAGTAAGAAATTAAAATCATCACTCTTCATATATATTAGTACAAAAGGGTATTTCTAACATCAGGAAAGATTGAAGGCTTAATAGATTTGAGGATGCCTAAGTCTCAAAGGCAATAATAAGAATAAATAAAAGAAATTACAAGTGTGCAATGAATCACCACTTCCGGGGGGGAAGGGGTTCATTTCAATTCTGCTATCAGCTACATTCATTCAAACATTCTTTGCATGTTAATTATATGCTTCTGGTCAAAAATTACTTTCCCTTTTCTTTGGTTTTTTTTTTCTTTAATAACTACTGAAAACAAGTGTTCAACATCCGTATTTAAGCTACAGCCCAAGACAATTTATTATAGCTGAGAAGGTGACATCTGGTCCATTGTAATTTGCATGAACAAGGACTGGAGAGAAACATGGAGAAAAGGCTGTTTTTGTTTCAAACCTATTAAAATACAGATAATTGTCAAGAATGACTGTTCCATGCTTTTATGTGACTAAATACTTATATTGCATTCCTTACATTTAATTGATTGCATGTCAATTTGTACAAATCAGTAACCAATACATTGTGTGAATTATAATGACACTCATGACATACGTTTTCCTTCTTCAGGCCACTCAAGAAATAAGAATGGTGAAAAACATGATTCATTGGGGGAAGGGAAGAAATGGCAAAAGATGCTTCGTCTGTATTCGTTTATAAAATTCATACTCTAAACTTTACAAAGAAGAAACAATGAACATGGCCCCCGTTCTACAACCTGCTTGGTTGTGTCTCAAAGCACAGGTGAATCCCCATGAAACAGTGCCGTGTGAGGAGCTGCTGAATCAAAATCTGGATGCTTCTTTAGACAGGTCCCAGACGTTACAAAACTTGGTGAGAGTGGCAGGAAGCACTACTCTGGCCGATATTTTTTTTTCTATTTGCTGCTCATCAGTAACCTTAAAAGATGGCTTAAATGTTAAGAATTTGCTTCATGGACTAAATCAGGGCTGTCCAACTGATGGCCCGCAGGCCACCTGCAGCCCACAAAAGGTGGCGCAGCTCACCGCATTGGTGGAGCCGAGGTGGGGACACGTGGTGCAGGGTGGGGGATACCATCCGAGCACACAGTACAGTGATGTGGGGGCGGAGGCTGCCTGCACACAGTGTGCAGAGGTGCTGGGAGTGGGGGAGGCGGTTGTAACCTGGGGGCCCGCGGCTGGCACTCGTGCAGCCCCCCAGGTCATGCAGCCCTCAGCTGCTTAGAAGTTGGACAGCCCTGCACTAAATGAAGCCCGGCAACCCAGGGGCCCATGGCTGGCACTAGCACAGCCCCCACTAAAGTGGGTTCAGAAATAACCTCTAAATTTGCACATAATTATTTGTGTGCACCCGGAGTGAAATTTGGATGCATCAGCAGCTTTAGTCTACTTACATTAGATAGCAGAAGAGAACAGCCGAGGGGAAGGAAGATGCAGTGACAAAGAGGAGAATGGAACAGTAATGGTGAAGATAAATCAAATGATTTACACCCATCGGCTTACAGCAGCTAATTCCCGTAAAATGACAGAACTGTAAGCAAGAGTTGTTTCCAACATACTTACTCAGTCCCTTTCTCTAAAGAAGTTCAGAAAAATTTCTGCTGACCTAGTGACAAAGTAACGTTTTGCTACTTCAACCCTGTCAGCTGCAAAACCAACAGAAATGTTATGGGGTGCCAGCAGAAATAGCTTTACTTCTTTTCAAGTGTTCATTGCTTTGTGCTATATGTCCAGTTCAGATACTGCAGCATCATATGAGCCAGTAGGAAAATCTGACAGAAACAGAGCAGCAAGGTTTTTTTGGCTTTATCTTTCATTGGACTCACTGCCTAGTTGGGAAAGATATTAGACATGTTTTGGGGCACAATGTGAAGGTATTTTGTGCCCCAAAGCTTGTCTAACATCTCCCAACCATCGACCAGAAAATCTGTCCTTGCTTCTTGCATATGTCCTAGACCATCACAGCTCCACTGCAACTCTACTGGAAACTAAATAGACTATATTCACTGATCACTGAGAAAAAGTATAAAAAGGAAATGAAACACAAACAATTACAGCTTTAAAATGTCTTCAATGCTAATAATCTACAGTGTATCTTGTAACACGAGGAAACTGGTCCTTGCCATCATGATTAACTTGGAAGGCTTGTCCTAGCTTCAGACTTCCACAAATAAACCCTCAGATTTTTGTCAAGCTTTTAGACTTAGGATAGCACCTCCCCAACCCCTGAAGCTATATAGGGTTTCAAAGCATAAATTTAAATATCCTTATTTAAGTAAGATATGCAGCCAGCCCACACACAAAATAAAACACAATAGCCTATAACTAGCTACACACAATGTGCATATTTCAAATAAAACCTGTCTTAATTATTATGGTCCCACAAGGAATTACTCCATATTTCCCCCATCAGGAAGTCCTGGAAAAGCCTGATCACACTGATGGGGAAACAAGGTCCAGTAGAGACTAACTGTCGTGGAATAGCCTTACCCGCAGTGCTTTCTCTTTTGTAACAGGGAGCCGGCAGCTTGTTTACCTCCATGAATCAATACCACCCAGAGCAAGAGAAGTATCTTAAAGATAATCATGGATCAAGCTAGATAGTACTTTATAAGTCAAAACACCTCAAATTCTACCTTGAAAATAAGCCAAAACCAATAAGACCTCAAAGTGACTGAGTAATGTGTTGTCTGTACTTAGCCCAGATGCCTTGAGTTTGAAAAGGTTGAAGACCACTGCTTTAGGTGTATATCCACATGGAGCACAAGCTTTGGGCAAGACATACAGATAAGTTCTGGTATCTATAGAAGTTCACTCTTACTGCTACATGCAGATGGAAAGAAACTATCCTGGCCACAGCTACTCACAGACAGTTAGCAATCTAGCCAGGATCCCAAAGACTGAATCCCCAGCACTGCCACAGAAACAAGGCCGAGTGGTGAAAGCACAAGGGCGAACAACGAGTTGTGACTGCAACTGCTTGTATTTTAGCTGTAGCAGGAGAGTGGCTTGAACGTTATGCATCTTTTCTGTCCAAATATAGCAGAGATTTCCAGTGCTTTAGATGCTAATGTATCCTCAGGAGTGGGCTCTGGATATCACCTGATAAACAGAAATTACAGTTCCTTAAAAGCTTAATATAAGGAATTACTGAACCCCACAAACTTGGTAAATATCCCAACTAGTGGATAATTTCAGAGACAGCTTGGTGTCCACATGTGTTACACATCCACGTAAATGAAATTTCCACTTGCTGGAAGCTGGCTTAATGCCTAGAAGTTGAGATTTCCTCAAACGGATTTCTAATGCACACGTATACACTGATATCCTTGACACTAAAAAATTAAACTGTTCTCACAGATGCGTGCGCACATTTACAGAACAGAAAGGTGGATGCTATGCTTCACAACCAATGACTGCAAGTCTAAAAAGACCTGCTGTACATGCCTCCCAATAACAAAGGGTGCCTGTACACGTGCAAGTGTGGCAGGCCTGTAGGCGGGGGCTCCTGTGCTGAGCCACCCACCTCACTGTGCCCGTCCACCTACCAAGGTCCGAGTGCCTCCCCTGGGGCACCTCATGTCTGGCCGCCCCCCTTCCTGGAACATACGTGCAAACCTGGAGGTACTGCTGCCACCACCCAGGATCTGGACTGTCCTTGCCCCTGTGCCCCCTGGGAAACACAGGCCTTGTAGTACTAGGGAGTGCTCGACCCAATGCCAGAACTTGGGGTGCTTCCTTTAGCCTGAAGCCTAAATAGTAGCCTCCCTTAGTTGGCTGGACCAAGGGCACACCAAGACATAACCCAGTCCCTCTCTCAATAAATCTCCCACGCTATGCTCGGAGGCAAACTTTATTCGTACAGAAGGAAGGCTTGGGGTAAGATACAGGATACAGCAATATCAAAGAATAACCTTTGAGCAAACAGTGTGGCCTAGTAGCTGTTGATTACACAACTGCTGTGCTGCAAGCTATATCTAGATAGATCTCAAGTAACTTACTCACAAGTATCATCCAGAGGCTGGCAGCTTTCCTCTAGAGGCAGGCAGTTTCTTGTGTGTCCAGTTTCGAGAGAGAGATGGAGAGGGCTGCAGCGTACAGCTGCTCTTCTTCTCTCCCCCAGGAACCCTAGGGCTCCAGCATGGAAGCTCTCTCCCTGCTCTCTCCAGGAAGATGGGACCCTATTTATCCCTATCATGACCTCAAGACTAAGTTCCCACCAGAATCAGCCCCACTGGCTGATGCCTGGTGCTTTAAAGTGACCTCACCTTCCAGGTCCAATCAGGCAGGTGTTTCTGATGCCAACCTATCAGTTTAAAAAGCAATACTGATCACCTGCCCTCTTGCCATGCGGTAAGTGCCCAAACCATAGAGACGTGGAGTTACCCCCTTGGCTACCTATAGCTTCTCATGTCCACAGGAGCAGGTCATCCCCCCCAGGAATGTTTCCAGCTCAGGTTACAACTCAGGGTTACATGAAACAGATGGGGGAGGACTGCCTGCCCACCGCAGTGACCAAGGCAACCAAACTGACAGACAGGTGATAAGCCTGATAGCAGAGTTTGGGGAGATACCGTGATGGCATTCTGCCACACTGGACATCTGCTCCAACGTGTTCTAATTAAACATGTCAGAACATACTCGATTAATCGAGTCTGCTGGAGCATTCTAATTAGAACACTCCTTCAGCCTCGCTGTCACACGTAGTCAGCGTCCCCGCGTTTCAAAATGACAGCTCATCGAATAAGCTTTAGTTCAAGTGCCTCTGCCGCTATTTTGAAGCAAAGGATGCTGAATACACAAGATGCTGCAGGCGTTTTAATTAGAGCGGTTCCTGGGAGCCACTCTAATTAAAACCCTCCCCCTGCCCCCAAGCACATGTATACATGCTCAAAAGTACTAGTAATTAGAACTCATGAGAGAGGTGGTATCTTTTATTAGACCAACTAGATTTTTGCAAAAATATTTGTTTAATTTTGCAAATATCTAGTTGGTCTAATAAAAGATATCACCTCTACCATGAGTTCTGATTCCCTTTGCTTCTAGACCAATATGGCTACAACCTGGATGCCTAACAAAAGTACTAGTAGCTCTAGCATAATAATTCTGCTGATCAGGGTAGTATCACTTTGAAGAAGGAACTGTATGAGCCCATGTTATTAGCCCCTGCATGCAATTTAGCTAAAACCTTTCACATACAAGGCTGAATACATGCTATACAGGCTTCAGATAAAGAAAAATATACTATGTATTGGCATATGAACAGCATTCAGGCACACATATGGCTTAGAGCAACAGCAATAAAACAGTGTTCTTACCAAGTGTCAGAACTTACAAACAAAAACATAAGTAAATTCCATCCAGGGCTGTAAAAACCAGCAAAAACCCAACACACTCCTTCGCTGCATGCATGGAGGGGCAGGCAGCATTGCTGGAAGTTGTTCTGTTTCCAACAGGCACTCCACACACAGGAAATCTTCTAAAGGGTTTGAGAACTGGCTTAGCTAAGTCAGTGTCATATCAGAACTAGAGTGCACACCAGGTTTTAGGCGTATGCCGGCCTGACCTGTTTTCACTAAATGGATTTCGGGACCACTTCAAAGCATTACAACCCTAAAAAATGGGGTAGGCCCATGTAACTTTTGTGTATACTATGACTCTTAACTAGTTTTAAATTGTTCTAACTGAAGCTGTTTTATAAATGGCTCATTAATTCCACCAACAGACAACGGTTTTAAGTCTCTCAAACATTTCTGGAGCAGCTCAAGCAATAATGTAGTAGAGTAAGCAGAAAAGTCGTGTGCGCGCTAGAGAACATGGCTAGAAATGTTTTAGGCTCACACCCAAGTACCACTTTAGCATTAATATAAAAGTGGGACTACCTGAAATGGTTCGGCTAGTCTTCTCACCATCCCAGCATACCAGGGTGACTTTTTGAAACCTCCCAATATTTACTTCTGAAAACCGTGCGATATTTGAGACAAAGACCTCCAGCGATACTGCAGATTAAATGAGTGAGAGTAGGGCCAGTAAATGTAAGGCCCCAACCTGAAATGGGTCTCAGATGAAAAACTAGACAAACTGAACCTTTTTGATCTTAAACCAATCTTGTCTAATGATCCCAAATCTCTTGGGCAAACATGGCTTTAGAACATTTTGTCCAAATTCTGCCCATCTTTGTGTGCAAGATACATGACAGTGTGATACAGAAAAGTCCACTTTAGAGAGAGTTATTATAGGCAATGCACATGAACAGGAGGCTCCAAATAAAGCTCGAGGAAGCAACAGATTACACATTGAACTCTGGGTAATTGTACAGTAATGATCAAACAGAATACAATCCCTTCTCTTAGATTGTAGCCACATTTTTCCTACCCTTAAAATTTGTGTCAATCCCAGTGCTCAGTCTCTGAATAACTTGAGTTCAGAGCACTTGTTACTAGCTCTTTCACTGTTGCTTAGTGAATAAACATTTCTAAAAACATGCTCGGGTTCAAAACAGACATAGCTCTGAACTGAGATGTTCAAATCTGAATCCAAATACCTGCAGCCAGAGTTCAGGGGAATTTGGAACAGAGATACGGTTTGTGCCTCTCTCTCTTTCAAAGACACTGAGATGATTAATGGCCAGGTTTTCTTCCTGAAGGGAATGTCACAATGATCACGCTCCATGGCCAGGATAGGCATGAGACAGACACTCACAATACTGAAAACATTTCCTAATAGGAAGATAGTTGCACTTATTATTTATGAAATGCAAATAGCTGGATAAATGTAATGTGAAGGCTTCAGTTGAAGTAAGTTAACCAACAGAAAAAAAATCAGGTTCATGTGATAATCTGCCAAGGTAAGCTGTGTTTTTATTCATATTCTTGTTAAATGTAATTCTACAAGCATTTTCTAAAATACAGCCCACCCCTGGAAAGCATTACTAAATCTTTAATCATCAATGGCTTAGGGGGCTAGTCCTGAAGTATGAAGTCAATAGGGGTTTTACATGTTTTAACTTGATTTTACTTGCTCTTACAGTTAACCCCTTTTTAATTGATGGCTCTAGCCTGTCTACATAGCAACTGAGATATTGCACATGGTCACATTGTATGTGTTGTGATAAGGGTTTTATTGTACACTGAACATGCAAAAACTTTACATATGATTTCAACCAGTCTTACCATAGAAAATACATCTATATAATTACAAATACTCTCACTGTCTACCTATGAGGTACTTGCTCGAGTACATAGCTGAATGAAGACCTTATAAATCTCCATCAAATTAGTTAAATTTTCCTTAAAAAGAAGAGGTGCAAGTATGGGTCTAATAATATTTTTACAGGTGAATTAAGGGTATTTTGTACCTCTGAAAGTATTACGTGAGTTTTCCAATGTGTTCTGTAAATTAAAGGATTCAATCAATACTTGAAAAAGTTGGCTCTATGAAAGCATATCTTAAATCTGTCTACTTTAAAGGTTGCTAGCTTGCAGTGAAACACCATACAGTGTGTGCACGTCAAAGTATGAAGTTCTGCTATTTCCATATGTGTTGGGATTCAACTGAACATGTCAGTAATTCAGTTAAAATTCCTTTATTAAATCCAAAGGCCAGTAGCAGTTATATAGTTGCTTTAAACAAATGCTCTAAAATCTGTAACAAAATACTAACTACATGAGAAAGCAACTTACAAAGCTTATTAATGACCACACCCACATAGTAATTACATTTACATGTATTTCTTCAGGATACTCACAGCTGGGCTAGCAAATGAGATTCTAGCTGTCCCATGATGGCTGCAGCAGGTTAGCTCACACTGGCAAAGAACCTCTCTTTCCTGCTCCATTTTATCCTCTTAGATTTCGCATTACACCATCTTCTGAGTTCTAGAAATTAATCATGTCTGGCTGGAAACTTCCAAACGCACCTCGTACACAAGTGTTCTTCCTACTTGTTTTATGGCTGGTGGGTTTCCTCCTAGACCTCAGGAGACACCCTCCATCACCACCAATCTCCTTGGTACTGTTTACCCACCTTTTCTCCTATATTAGAATAGCAATGGCACCATACTTCATCCTGCCAACATTAAACATGTGGACTATCTCCTTGTGATTGCCTGTCTGTCTCTTTCTCTCAAATCATGGATTCCTGGAATTATGTTTGTATCCAGTATGATAAAACATCCCATCACCTATTGTATAATTACAGTACATTTCACAGTCCCTAGTGTATGTCCCTGCACAGGCTCTCAGTCAGGAAGAATCTCAATGCTTTTGCCTTCTAAAAAAAAATTTCACATAACATTCTGAAATAAAATGCAAGTTTCATGCAAACTACAAAATAGGTTTCAGCTATACAGCAATTTCAAGTTAATGAAAAGGGAGAAAACACTCTCAGTATTAAGGCATTGTTCCATATCAAGATGCTCAGTGTGCTGTTGCTGATTGCTACTGGATGCATGAAATATTTGCAGTTGGTTGAGTGTCTCAAGAGCCAAGAAATGAAAGTCAACAGTGCTCTCAGTAGCCCACCATGCTGCTACTATTATGTAAGGAAACAGCCCCTTAAATATCACATTTGATAATAGATGCAAGATCAATTGTGAAACAAGATGATGCAAGTGATTCTGTATGTGTGGTCCCTTGTGAGGTCATATCCAAACCCTTTCCATTCCCTTCTCTGGGCTTTACACTTGACTCTGCAGCAAGGTATATGAAGTACACTTTGGATTGGTACTCTGGATCAGCACTCCAGAAAAACTGCCTTTTACTGCATCAACTATAGGAGTGGGAGAGATATTAGACTAGCTTTTAGGCACAAAGTGCCCTTGATGGCCTGAGGAAGGGCATTTCTGCGCCCAAAAGCTTCCCTGACATCTCTCCCAACTCTACAGCAGGCCCCATAAAGTTATTACCAAACACACCTCATTTCTCTCGTATTTCCTGGACCATCATTCCTATAGCACTACAAGTAATTGCCAGAATTCATTCAGACAATTAGTGAAATTGTTGCTGTTTTATTTCCTTAATATTTGTTTTATTTTCTTCTCACATTTTCAGCTCACTGTGCCTGCATCTGCATCAATGAACTGTGCAGAAAGCAGCGGGAGGTATTGGCAGCTGGATCAGATTAAGTCAAGGCCTTTGGAACTTGGGTAACTACAAGCAGCACAGGCACGCCCGCAGCACGGATCTACTGGAACAACCAGCAATGAGAGTTAAAGCTGATGTTAAAATTGTTATCTATTGGCTCAAAGTTAGCATCCCACTTGAAGGATTCACATCTCTTAAAGCTATGAAAGACAATTAAAAAAAAGCCTTAGTTTCTGATGACTGAATCTGCTGTTTCAATCTATGTATTTATTTTATTTAAAAAAGGATGCATCTAGTGAATATACACGCATCATTATATACGTATTCACATCCCATAGTCTTAAATGTGTTTTATTTATTCCAGGTCTTACAAAGAAAGAGTGAAATAAATATTCCTTATAATGGCTCCATATTCTACACTTGGACTTCAGCCTTTTTCCTTCTGAAGCCTAGGACTTGCCCATGCTATAAAGAACATACGTGTGAAACTAGAAGTTATCCCTAAATCTTTTAGCAAACATAAACAGAGGGAAATATCTGCGATACCGCAAACGCATACATTTTTGGCAGCTCAGCAAGCTGGCAGCAGCTTTCAGGGAACTAGGTTTGAAGCAAGCTGAGGACAGGTGAACACTGGCTGCATTGTGAAAGGGATGCACTTGTCTCAGAAGAGAGAAGGTGCTTGGCAGACTTCTCAAGAGAATGTTGTTTCACAGCTAGTTCACAGATGAGTATCACTGATGGCTGCTCACAGGGGAAAAATGGAGAGTTACTCCCACTACTTCCTAAATAACAGTAAAGTGCTGACCCAGCAGCAAATCAGGGAAAAAATGGGAGTAATACGATAAAAGTCAATTGTAGCTAGCAGATATTTTAAGATCACATTTTCTCTGAGGCATGGGTTGGGTCGACACGACAAAATATGCAATACAAATGTGGTCATGAATTGTTATTTTGGTTCTGAATCTGATATCTCCTAGTAATAGTCTTTAGAAAAAAAATATTTCTGTTATCCCTCAAGCATTAATGCTTAAATTTTCAAAAATGGCCACTAACGTGGAGTGCAATTTTTCATTGCCAAATTCAAGACACCTAGGGCTTAGTTTTCACAGACATTGAGCCCTTGCAAGCTTGACTTCAACAAAAGCTGAGGCAACTCAGCACCTCCAAAAAACAGATCCAAGGCTTCTCTAGCTGTGTACCTATATTATCAGGCACTTGAAGATGAAGGCATTTAAAATTTAGGACCAAATCCTACAATTAGTTCCAAATAATCTTGCAGCCAAATCTAGATTTGCTTTAACCCAGTGAGTCTCAATCGGGATGACATGATACCCTGGAGTCCTTGGGACAGGGGTGGGCAAAATATGGTCCATGGGCCAAATCCAGCCCGCAAGGTCATTCTATCCAGCCTGTAGGGCCCCTAAAAAAATGGAGAAAATTAATATTTCTCTGCCTTGCTCTGGGCCTCACCAGCGCTGGCCCTGAAACATTGGTCCCAAGATGGTGACCAGGGGGTGGGGCACCCATCAAGGGCCGGGGCTACTCGACAGCCTGCCAAAACTGGGTAAGCGGCCCTCCGCCCAAAATAACTGCCTGCCCCTGCCTTGGGAGGTCCTTTTAAGGATGCCACAGGCAGTGAGGAGATAATCATACACTTGTCCCTGCTCGGCCATTCCCCAACTGCCCAGCCCCTGTGGCTTCAAGAAGTTAAGTGCCAGGCTACTCCTCCCCTGCCTTTTCCCCTGACCACCTGGCCCCTGTGTGAGGAGGTAAGCACTGACTGTCCTAAATAAATTAGTTTTAGAAATGAGGTACCACTCAATGCATAGGAGTTATAGATTTCACAGATTTCATAGACATTAGGGCTGGAAGGGACCTCGGAAGATCATAGAGTCCAGCCCCCTGCCCAAAGGGCAGGAAGTCAGCTGGGGTCATAGGATCCCAGCAAGATAAGCATCCAGTTTGCTCCTGAAGGTGTTCAATGAAGGTGCTTGAACCACCTCCGGTGGCAGGCTGTTCCAGACCTTGGGGGCTCGGACAGTAAAGAAATTCTTCCTTATGTCCAGCCTGAAACGGTCTTGTAGTAGTTTATGACCATTCGACCTAGTTGTCATCCTTTGGGGCGCTCTGGTGAACAAACGTTCCCCCAGATACTGGTGGTCACCCCTGATAAACTTGTAGGTGGCCATCAGATCACCCCTGAGCCTGCGCTTTTCCAGGCTAAAGAGCCCCAGGGCTCTCAGCCTGTCATCGTAGGGTCTGCTTCCCTGACCTCTGATCATGCGCGTGGCTCTTCTCTGGACTCTCTCAAGCTTCTCCACATCCTTTTTGAATTGTGGAGCCCAAAACTGGACGCAGTACTCCAGCTGCGGCCTCACTAAGGCTGAGTACAAGGGGAGAATGACGTCCCGGGATTTGCTTGAGAAGCATCTATGGATGCAAGCCAGCGTTTTGGTCGCTTTATTAGCCGCAGCATCGCATTGCAGGCTCATGTTCATCTTGTGGTCAATGATGACCCCCAAGTCTCTTTCTTCCATAGTGCTAGCCAACATAGCACTGCTGAGCCTATAAGGATGCTGCAGGTTTTTCTTCCCAAGGTGGAGAACCTTGCATTTATCGGCGTTGAACACCATCAGATTCTCGTCCGCCCACTTGCTGAGCCTGTCCAGGTCAGCCTGGATCACCCGCCTGTCTTCTGGTGTGGATGCTTTGCCCCAAAGTTTGGTGTCATCAGCGAACTTGGCCAGTCCGCTTCTGACTCCAGTGTCCACATCATTAATGAAGATGTTGAACAGTATGGGTCCAAGGACAGAGCCCTGGGGGACCCCACTGGTCACAGGACACCGCGATGAGTGACTTCCATCAATTACTACCCTCTGGGTCCGACCCCGGAGCCAGTTTTCCAGCCAGTGGATTGTGGAGGACCCAAGGCGACAATTGGCCAGTTTCTCCAAGAGGTGATCATGGAAAACCAGATCAAAGGCTTTTTTGAAGTCAAGATATATGACATCAATCTCTTCTCCCTTGTCCAGGTGATAGGTCACCTGATCGTAGAAGGGGAGTATAGAGGGGCCCTATACTCTGAAATGTTGAGAACCACTGCTTTAATCAAACACAAGTTAACGGGCACAATACAGGCATGAGTGGGTGACATTTCAGGGCCTGTACACATAGAGAGTTAGACAAGATAATCCAATGTTTCTTCTTCACCTTAAACTCATTGAATGAGACTAATCAGGAGCATAAAGAGGTAACGTATCAAGTCTTTAATTTCCTGATATCATGTGTGTATTATATTTAATGCACAAGCACCCTACCTGAAGAGCGGTTCCAAAGAGGATGGAGCTAGACTGTTCCCAGTGATGGCAGATGACAGAACAAGGAGCAATGGTCTCGAGTTGCAGCAAGGAAAATTTAGATATTAGGTTAGATATTAGGAAAAACTCTCACTAGGAGGGTAGTAAAGCACTGGAACAGGTTACCCAGAGATGTTGTGGATTCTCCATACTTGGAGGTTTTTAAGACCTGGCTAGACCAAGCCTTGGCTGGGATGATCTAGTTGGGCATGGTCCTGCTTTGGGCAGGGGGTTGGACTAGAGGGCCTCCTGAGGTCCCTTCCTACCCTTGTTTTCTATGATTCTATGATACTCTCAGATTATGTATTAGTGAGCAAACCCAGGGAATTTCTGAATGAAGAGAGTGTACAGGGCTGCAATGGCAATATAAAAGTACATATGAAACACAAGATGACAAGCTGAGAGCAGTCATTGCCTGAAGTTAAAGTTGCTATTACGATTATGGTAAATCAAAGCAGCTTCTGGGGGCCACAACAACCCTCACAGCACCCCAGAAACTATAGGTGCCGGTTCAGGGACATGCTTCTCTGGCTGGACAGTCACCAGACTGCTGCAGTTGTGTCCCAACATGCTAGATCTGTGCCCTATTGAAGTTTGATCTGAGTAGGCTCCAGCACTATGCCTGTCTTCAGTCTCCCAGACACACTTTTTAGCACACTTTCCCAGAAATGGGACCTTGTGGCCCAGCTGACCTACGCCTCAAAACCAAAGCTGCCCCTAGACTCCTGTGTGAGCTGGAACATGCAGGGGAGGGAAGGGAGTCAGGAGCAGGCAATCATAGCTACAAAGGACCAGAACTTGGGCAATCATCAAACTAGGCCCTGAGCCAGTAGCAGACAGTCAGAAGACAGAGGTCTGGGCTGAAGTCAGGTGCAGGGAAAGCAAGCAAGAAGTCAGCAAGACAGGGGGAGAAAATGGGGCTGGGCTGGAGTCTGGAACAAGGAGTCAGCAGGAAAGAACCAGCAGGCAGTCACCAGGAGCAAGGCCAAAACCTGAAAGCAGGACCCTGAAAGCAGGACCCAGGAAACTAGGAACAACATGTCCTAAACCGAAGGCTAGACAGAGAGGCATGCATCCTCTTGAGTAACCAGCTAGGTATTGAAATTGCTGCTGCACAGAAAAGGCAGCTACACCCACCCAGGCATGTGGTGCCAGTAGTGGGTAGTTAGCCACTGGTAGCCAGGCCCACTTAGATAACCAGGGCCAGCTGAGGGCAATTTAGCCTGCCTGCTCCATGACACCCACGACAGCTGAAGCAGACAGACACAAGCTCTGCTTGGGTTTCAAGAACGGCCACCTTTTACTTTAGCAAGAACAGGAAACAGACAGATCAAGACTAGATAATGAACACCGACACGAGTCTACTTCTGCTTCCTCACCACTCCTGAGCATTCCTTGGCCTAGCTCAGAGCCCTCTGAGTCCGTTATCCCTCCTCCTGCCTGTAGCCTCTCCTCTAAACTACTATGAAGAGCAGCCCCTGCTCAAGCATCCAGTCTCTGTAAATCCTGTGAGTTCTCCCTGAAGATTTCCCAGACTTTATGGATTTTAAATTCCAGCATTAATGTTTGATCTTTTTCTTTTGCTTGGGGATTTTCCACTGCTCCCTCTCCCTGCAGACAAACTTGGCTCCACTGGTTTCCCTAGGCTTCGGCCATCCCACTGTCCTAAGATGCTTTTAGTTTGAATAGGAGCCACCAAAGTTTAAATGGATGACCCTCCATCATCCCTAGTCTGGGAATTACGTGACACAGTGCTGAGGGCATTATGGCTGACTCCAAACACCAACCTGTGTCACCTGAGGAAGGGCACTTTTTGCCTGAAAGTTTGTCTAACATCTCCTCCAACTATACAGTTGCTCCAATAATCACTTAACATAAACAAACCCCAAAACCACCTCTTGCATCTTGCCTTTTTCCTGGACCAACACAGCTCCAATTCCATGTATCAAGGCAGTCAAAGATACAGCTCCTTTAAAACTCCAACTACCATTCCCAAGTTGTTCAGATTCCTCTGACCATCAGAAAGATGTGCAAAGGATGCCTGATGCCATCTTTTTAAGCCTTGGACTGGAAAAACCAGGCTCTGGTCCAATGCATGCTGGGAGCTTTGGCATGAGCAGCAGGGGACTTTGCCTGCACATATGCCAGGGCCAAGCAGCTGGGAGCCGTGTCCGCACTACTGCCACTTCTCACCCCACTCCTCAGCTACGATACAGGTGCAGCTTCCAGCTAGTAGGAAACTGAGCTGCGCCCGGGCAGCTGGAAGCTGCATCCACACCAATGCCTCTTCTTATTGTCCCAACTCTTGCTTCCTGGCTATGATGCAGGCACAGCTCGCCACCAGCTGGAAGCTGCACCCACACTGCAGCCAGGGAACAGGGTGCATGGAGAAGCAGCAGTGTGGCACAGCTTCTAGCAGCCTGGGTCCTTGCAGCCAAGTACTGGCATGGGCACAAAAAAAGAGCCCTCTGGTTCTGTGGGCCAGATCCAGCGTCTCTGTGGGGCCAGATGTACCCTGCAGGCCATACGTGTCAACAGCTGGGCTAGAAGATGATGCCATCTAAAGTTAGGCTAACATCTGAACTATACTTCAGTTCTCATTCTGTCTGTGGTCTGGGATGGTGGCTATTAACAAAAGTCAGTTGTGTCTATAAATCGATTTTTCTGACAACCCTGGACCAGCTTGTCTTTCTCCCTGCCCCTTAAACTAGCCTGATACCCCTGCCCTGGCAAGAAACTGATGTTGTAGAAATGAGGCAATGGGGAAATTAAGGGATTTCTTGCACCGACGTTTTCACTCTTTGGTGACATCTTTTTGCGGGGGTGAGGCTGCGGATTGGGGAGGGGGAAGGAAGGGGAGCTGTGTTGGGGCTGTTTATCGTAGGTTTTGTTCTGTGGTCATTTATCAAAGAGCTGGAAACAAAGGTACTTTTCTGCAGTTGTGTACCTCAGACCTTCCAAACCAATGGCAAAGTAAGTCATGTGAAATTGTCACTGGCAAAAAGGACATTTCTATTTAAGTTATTTCATATTTTTATCTCGTTACCTATCCCTGCTCTTGTTCTTTCCAACAGTAACTAGTGACTTCATGCAGTGAATGGAAAAGGCTCCCTCTAGCATGTCCCCTTCAGAGCACGTGAAATTTTGAGCAGTAACTCCAATAACTTCATATTGGGAAACGATCCCTACCTCTCACAGCACCTACCTGAACCTCTTGGAGAGACATACACAGTTTTAAAGTATGTGCATGTATGAGTGCACACACACACACACATACACATATGGTTAGAAGCAGTATTAAAAAATAAAACTATTAATAAAAATGTGTTAATTTACCTTCTCTAAAGGGAGGGGATTTTTTCACAGTGGGGGTTTGGTACAGGCATACCCTCCCACACACATCCTCGTCTTTCACTCACTCCATTTTGCACATCAGCAGACTGGTACTTTTTTCCTCCTACAACATAGTTTCACAAATCCATCTGTTTTGCTCTAGTTTTGTTTGTTAAACTTGCGAAATAGAAAGCCCCAGTACTCCCTAAGTTGAGGCTGTTGCCTCAGGAAATTAAAACTCCAAATCTGGCAAACTCCTGATGGCAACGCTACTGTAGGATCATACCTTTGCTGTTCTGATACTGAGCTACTATAGTTTAATTCCCCATTACTGAAAATATACATATACATATCTACACTGGATGTAAAAGCCTACATCTACATCTACATCTGTATCTACATCTGAAAAGCCCAGGACCTGCTTCTGGCTTTCTTTACATCACTGTATTTTAGAAAGACCTCCACTGAAGTCAGTACCATCTCTTTGGTTTTAATCCAGAATAAAGGAAGGCAGATTGGCATCTTCACTCTTCTAAAATCGATTAACCCAATTACTCTGCCCAAGATGTGAGTTTGGTCTCTCGCTTTCTCTTTTTTTCTTCCTTTCTCTCTCTTCCCTTCTGCTATGTATATGTGCATGAGCATGCATGCATGCACACACAGACACACACACACAGTGTGTGTAATTAGGCAGAAGGCACACCGTGACTGCGCATACACAAATTGTGTATTTATTGACTGATACAACACACCCTAGAGCAAGTTGCTGCTTACAATTCAGCCTGTGGCTGGAAACCTGCTTTAATTATCATAGTGTTTCCCCACATCAAAATGCTAAGCAAGAACATCGTGTCTCAGGACTGTTGCCAACAGGAAGGGATGTAGGAAAAAAAAAGCGACTGTGATGCCTAGAAAATCTGAGCTGCAGCGTAGCACTGCAGCAGAGCTCAGCACAGGCAGAAATGCTTGCAGAGCCCTAAGAACAATAAAAAGTTCTGCTTTTTTAATGACAGAGGGAAAAAAGCATGCCGTGCATCAGTTTCTCATCAGGGCACGGTACAAAGCCAATGGCGAATCAAGGCAAACATAGACATTAATTAGGGACAGTGTCTACAAAGTCTGAAAAAAAATATCCTGACACAATACTGCAAAATGATACGCTCCTTGCTTTGTTCATCATCATACCAGAAGACTCTATGCTCAGGGTGTGAAGGCAGTAGGTACATTCAATTTACTAAAACCTGTAGGCAGGAGAAAACATTTGAGTGAAGAATGGGGAGGTAAACTAGAGTGAGGGATAAAAGTTTTACACTTTTACTGTGGCAAGAGATAAGCTCCCTATATCCTATTACAATGTTAAATGGTATTTAGATACCCTGTATTTACTTCTAAGGGCCATCCATGCAATAAGTAAATACTACAGGCATACAAGATTTCCTCCAGGGATCACAGGCATGATACAGCTAAGGCAGCTGTAGCAGCTTGGAGCCCAGTTTTCTGATTTAGGCATTCAATGGTAGGCAAGTTAGGCATCTAAATCTATTTTTAGCCATCCAAATGAATATCCTCTGGTTTGCAAAGATAACAAGAGCCCTTAGCTCCCACTGGCTTCTGCAAGGATCTGGGTGCTCATCATCTCTGGAAAACACTGTAGTGAGGGAAGGGGATTTTTTTCCATGTCCAAACAGAAGCTTTATTTACTGTTGTTTGTTGCTCCTCTCTTTGCCAGAACACTCTGCTCTCCTTATTTCCTCCTCAGTGCTCAAAGTTTCTAAAAGTACAATGGTGGGAGCTTGAGCACTTGTAGGCAAAAGTCAATCATGGAGCAATTTTAGTTTTCCGTCTTTGTCTAATGCTGTCAGAGTCTTTAACATTGTTAAAAAAAAAAAGTGCGACAAAGCAGGTCTGATGCTCCCTAGTCCCTTGGAAGAAACACCCTTTCGTGACACAGTCTGCAAAGCAATGGCTGGCGAACGCTCTCAGCGAGAACACTGATGCTACAATCACCATATGACCCTAATGTATTAGAGATCTACACAAGCTGCCTCATCAGTCAAAAGCTGTGGTTTCTGCAACAGGATTAGGTGTCAGCCTATGCTATAGCTGGGAAAAGCAACAGCAGCAACAGCGGCCAGGCCTCAGTGCTGGGCCACCTGGGACCCAAGCCAGGTTATTCCAGACTTCCACTAAAAAAAAAAATCTTACTGACTGCTGTTGTAAGCTAAAAGCACAAGTGCTCTTCTGAGTGGTCAAGGGGCTAGAATAGGGCATGCTACCTGTATGTTTAATTAGGTAAGTAAATACAGATGAAAGGATGCTTTGTGTTTCGGCTTTAATTAAGTTGCCTCATTTTTTTGTCAGGTGTTCAACAGCACCTACACCACCCTAGCAACTGAGGGTCTGGCAGGTCCCAGATGAGCCTCATCCCAAAAGTTTAAAAATCAGAAGGAAAATCAAAAACACACTGGCCATAAATCCCCCAGGGGCTCTGGCCAGTGGGTAGAAGGAAGCCTACCATTCTCTGCCAGCAGCACTTCCTGGCAATCCTTCTTGCAGGGACACAGCTCCCCCCGGGTTGCGCTTCCCACACACCTGCTCCTGGAGCCTGCAGATGTCTCTATCTGGGGTGTCTCTCCGAGAAACTGCAGAGAATCCACTTCTGGATCTCTCCCTGATGCTACGTCTCCTTTCTCTGCTTCTTTCCCTGAGGGGTAGGAAGGTTTATATATGGTTTTCTGCAGAGCGCATCACCTGCATGGAGTAGGCATGCAACCCGCAACACTAGGTCCAGTTTTAAGGCCAAGAATGTAACAAAAGAACTGGGACATGTGTGCAGCCCACAGCTCTGTCCTTTCTTGAATACCCATTTTAAAAAAATCTCTTGGGTCCTGATTTTGGGGCATTTTCCTGGGTGGCAGTCATGTACATTACATTTCTTCTGGTCTAGTCTCCAGAGTGCCATATGCCTGGCTACAATAACTCGTGTAAGTTTATGGAACAGCTTAACTTCCAACCCTGAGCAAGCCAATGACCGCCAAGTCCTTAACAACCTCCTACTGCTGTGTTTTGAACTAAAGGAGAGCTTTGCCAACACATTTAAAATGATGCAAAGTTAATTTTAATTTATTAAAATCTAAAACAAAACAAAACTACCCCAAAATGCTAAAAAACCCTTCCAATTGTTTGTCTGCAACAAAAAGAGGTTGATTTAGCTGGACCAGAGGTGTTCAAAGTAATGACCCAAATTAATCTCAGAGGAAGAGATAATAATGGTAATGAAAAGCATAATGCTGTCAGCCAGGCTAACTGTCCCTGCCTTGTGCTATTTCTGGAACCGGAGCTGCATGCTTCCTAGCAGCCAGTCAGACACTGGGCCCAGCTTTATTTGCAAACAGGCTTGTGCTTATTCCCACTGAAATCCCAAACACTGAGAGTGGCACTGGACCACCATCTGCCCCAACTGAAACTACTTCATCTGCTTCAGGAAAGAATAGATTAAAAATGAATTAACTTTGAAAGAATTTTGTGCCATAAATTCAAGACAATTGTTATGTGCAAGCCCCAGCCAAGGAGAATTCAAAAGGCATCAAATTGTACAAGCTGTCACAGAAACATGCACGTTGTACTGTTTTTATTCAATGCAGTTCACAAATAACACATTTCCCACGGCAATGAGAGATCCTAAAGCGTCTTCCTTCCTCAGAAGGCAGGATAGAGATGCACCTGATAAACTAACTAAACCAAAGTTTTTGTGGGCCTGAGCTCACTTCAAATGCTGTTCAGGACAGCATCTGATCAAGTGTGCTCAGGCTCATGAAAACGTATGCATCTCTGATTTAGTTAGTCTATAAGATATATCTTCACTTTGCCTTCTTCCTGAATTCAGCCTAACACGAATAAGTACCTCTCTTCCTCCCTTAAAACTATCACTGAAATGAAGAAAACTTATCAGCTACATGGTGAGATCCAAAAAATTTCACTCTAAAAAGGCTGCCTATCCATTTTCCTTCTGTTCAAAGAAATGTTTAAGGGCTCAGCGCTCAGGACAGGATTATTATGTACATGCATTATGTTGAGAATAATGCCAGGGGTTCTACTTCCATGTAGGAAAGCAAAGAAATCAGACTGAAGGTTTAAACTCGAAGCTGATTCCTTTGGGGCTGTTCAGAAAACTGACTGTACTAACCTGTGTTATTGTCTATCAGTGATTCAGCGCTCAGGAGACCATCTAAAAATCATCCCCCCCCCCGCTCACCCTGTAAACTGAACTTCAAGTCTGGGCTTTGAGCTGGCTTCACTTCTTCTGGAGCTGTATTCAATAACAAAGGCTTTACTGGCTAAATTAGGCCTTCAGTTAGACTTGTGACCCTCCCCAACCTTGCCATCAAGTTATGCCGCACGATGCCCATCTAAATCCATTGCTTCCTGGGGGCTTTCACAGAGGGAACTGATTGGGATTTGGCAAACCATTCTGTTGATGAGGTGCAAAACTAAACTCCAGGGGACAGATCCTCGAAAGCCATTAGCTACCTAAATCCCTTTAAAAATTTGGCCCCATCTCACTCTTGACCATGTTGTCTCTGCTGGGATGACAGAAATACAAAACTGACCAACCTGTTTTCCTCACCAACACATGCAGCTGTCTCTGAATAAAGGCATCTATGGGAAGCGGGTGCCTAGACACCCTTGAATAGTGTATGGAGGCACCTATCTGCAACTGTGGGCACCTAAACCCTATTTCCAAATCTGGCTTGAAGTCTCCTTTCTGTGAAAGGGCTGCATGTCTCACATGCTGAAGGGGAAAACAGCAGTTCAACAGCAAACCTCGAGTCACCGAAGGGACAGCAGCTGTAAACCCAGAAGGCACCCCAGTCCAGTCCTCAGATGGATGAGGGGCTGTAACAAGGGGGCACGTATGTACGGGGAGCAAAGTGGCTAACCGTGCATTTAGCTGCCTATCTGCTAGTGACTGGCAGGTACCCAAGTACATGGCCCCATCTATGCCCCATAGCACCACAGAGTCAAACACTTAGAGATGCCCTTCAATCTGCTTAAGCTGCTTTAACTGAGACACAAACATGACCATTTGGCCGAGGAAGTGTTTCTGTAAATATGGTTTTGTTTTACAAACTGTTTGTTTAAAACTTCATCCAAAAACACAAGTTCACATGCACGTTCCAGATGTCGGCGTTCGCTTGATGTGTAGCTCCATTTCGACAACTTTCCACGCACGACCCATCCCTGCTTCCGAAACAGCGCCGAGTCTGGAAAGTGGAGCGGCACAGCTCCATTTTACAGGTGCCCAAGTCAGGGACCAGCGACAAACACGTCAGCTGCAGTGACACCCACAGGATTTACTGCAGCACAGAGGATACAACGTGATGCTTCCTCCTCAGGCTCATGCAGGGCCTCGATACAGGCCTGGGACTGCAGCGCAGAGCTGCAAGCTCCCGCTCCGCTTTCAGCAAGCAGAGCCAAAGTGCAATTCGAGAAGGAAAAATGGTTCGCTGTACAGCTCTGGGAGCCCAAGTCTCCTTTATACTCAGGTGTGTTACACAGCTCTGGCAGAGTAAAGGGGATTTTCATGCGATTTACAGTTCCACTTGAAAGCCCCTTTACACTTGGAGTGGCATAGAAGGGGTCTTCTGTAAAGGAAAGTCAGATGTGGAGTGGGGTTGGAGTTTGCCTAGAAGCAGAAGGAGCTGCTCTAAGTGGCCTGCCAACTGTGTAAACACATCGTTAGATGGTTTAAAGTACATATACCAGGAACACTAGTCGCTGCCTTACATCCATTATAGATCTCTGTGCTATATAATGGCACCTACATGCTGCAATCAACAATTGCTTATAAAATGGAGCTAATGATAATTAAAAACTAAACCCCAACTGAGGCAAAGCCCCTTGCCTGGCTTTTTTCTCTTGTAATCCAGAACAGATATAGTAACATCTATTGATTTCATTAACATGTTTTTTAGTACACCTTTGCTTTATGATATATTAAAAGATCAAAATACTGAATCTCAAGGCACCTGACTTCACCCAACTCATGCTGATTGACAGTTTAACCCTACCCGTTACAAAAATATAACCAGAATCCAATCCCTATGACTGGATTTATGGCCAGACTGATTTGCATTAATTTTGCAATTAGTATTTCCTAAGACACTGTATTGAGTGCTTTCCCAGTATAGTGACTGTTTGTAGTTTTATCTGCCAATGCTGTAGGTTTGACCCCCTCCTTTTCCCTCCTCTCCCCCCGCAACAAAAAAAGTTTACTTGGGAAGATTAGTGATTTGTTTGAAAGCCCTTGTAAAGCTGCACTGCACTAGGCTTGTGATCCCATTAGCCACAGAAAGAATCACGCTGGGACAGCCTATTGCCTGGTGGACAAAGCGTACTCATGGGAGGTGGCAGTCAGTGGCTAAAACACAGGAGGGACCCAGGCTTCCCACAGTATAGAGGGCTGTTCTAACCACCATGGCATCACCCCTGCTCTGCCAGGCCCTGAAATAAAGGAACAGCCTCTCCTCTTGTCTTGGAAGTCAGGATGCAAGTGTCAACCTTCAAGGCTAGGTACAGCCATACGAAAAAGCACAACGTGGAATCGATCTAAGTTACACCATTTTCTGTAAGCAGCATAGTTTAGATCAGTAGCAAACAGAACACAAATTCACCCTGGGGGGGGGGTGGCCAATCTTAGACCAGGTTCTGCCATTTTTAAACCAGTCTGTGTGCACTGAACTTCTGGTCTGTTAAAGATATAGGTAGTTTTGTGTGCCGAACTTCAGTTCTGTTACAGGTATAGACCAGTTTCCAAGCACTTACACAGGTAAAAAGGTAATCTCTGTACCTGGCCCAAGAGAGGGGTCAGGGATGCAGTAGCCAGGGGCAGTGCAAAACAAGGGACCTAAACCCTGCAGAGGGGGCAGGTCTTAACACATCAGTTAGCTCAGCATGCTGGCTTCTGCGGCTCCCATCTATTCTGAATTACCTCCTCCCACACACGGGATAGGAAGTGCGGGAACCAAACTTGGGGCCATTGATTCAATTCAGTCTCAGGTGTTGTGACTCTCAATGCTGAGATGCCAGAGTCCTTTGAAGGGTTCGGTCCTAAGAGTTGATTTGCTTCCTTCAGCCTCGTACATGCCCAGTTCTTCCTAGAAAAGATCCTGGGTTGGTTCAACAGAGCTAGGGCAATTCTAAGCACCTGAGGAACTACTCCCAGAATTTAAAAATAAATCCAGTGCTTTGTTAAAAAAATAAATTCCCTCACAACCCTCTTAGCATGCTAAGTCTTGCAGTCTTTAGCCAAGCAAAGCACTTGCTGAAGTTAGTGTGAGGACACCTGAATTTGGCCCTACCATGTGGAAGTTGCTACAATTTAAGTATCTTAAGGAATCGCTTTGATTTTTTCTTGAAATTTTTATAACATGGTTGTGCTAAACAGAGCCTGCTTCACAGCCAAGTAATCTATCCACTGAAAAAAGCTATTTTCAGAGACTCAGCTACAAAAATGTCCTTGGTTGGTCTCCTAATGCAGCAGTATTTAAAAGATCCAATCCTATACTGCAGTGCATAATGACCATCACCACAACGGGTGAGGGGGAAATAGCATCTACTGCATAAAGACTAGGTAGTCAAGATGGTTCCTTAAGAGACCTCCTGCAGCTAAAGGAACACATGTAGCATCATACAGAAGTGACATTTTCCATTACATTCCCCTGCACCTTGTACAGAACAAGCCCATACATGAATAGCACAGGACAGATGAGTCACTAGTTACATTTTATAAGAAACAGGGCCTTTGATACAGCCTTGAGAAGAAATTAACCAGTTCTGCATTACGGCAATGTAGAAAATAAATACAAATCCAAGGCTAAGTACCATGCCTCTTGTATGAACAATTAGTCATAATACTAGGTCCTACTTGTTTTGAAGGACAGAAGTGTAAAGATGAGCCAGTCGATAGGATAGACTTTAGTCACATCCCTACCAAGCTGTTGTTTCTACTTTACGAAAACTGAATTTTATTCTACACTTACAGTAATCATGGGCTAGAGTGAATTTGCCTTTAAAGATCAAAAATTGCTTTGCAAAAATAAGGTTTTATTACTATTGATGGGTTTGCTACTTATTTATGCCGTTCACTGAAGTACATGGCTGCAAGGATCTGATTGCAACTATTGTCTTTGATGTTTGCAACGAAGGTAAATATTTCACACTTTTCTAAGTGCTGCTCAGCTGCAGTGAAAGAATGCTGCAGGCTTGCAGTGGTGCCAGCTACAGCCAGTTATAACTAACTGATCAGTTATAACTAGCTAAATTTCTTGTAGGACGCTCCCTGTTCTTGGAATAAGGCAAGGTTTCTTCCTCGACCATTTCTTTTTTGGGCATCTGGATGCAGAGTTCAGTCATACAGGCTCTGAACAGGATTGCCAACAGATAAATAAATCCTTGTAACAGCATTCTATTAGCAGTGTAATTAGAAGCCAATGATCCTGAACCATCCATTTTCTTTTCCTTCCATCTTCTCTACTGACTTTTATGTACTGGTTCCTGACAAGTACCCTCTTCATCACTGAAGCCTAGCAAATAATTAAGAGGCTCTTGGAATTAGCACTCTGTTGCTTTCATAGAATCACAGGGGTGGAAGGACCTCCAGGGTCACCTCCCCTAGGCCCCTACACAAATGCATCCATCTATTTGTACTACTCTCAATGTCCTAGCAAGAGCACAGAAAAAAACATGCACCCAGAAAATGAGAGTTTAAGCTACAAAGCAGCCCCAGAACAGCAGAACTGACACCAAACAGTTTGGTTCTTTTTAATGTCTACACTTTATATAGAAAGTCTACTCAGGTTTTTTTGAATTTGCTGGTTCCCCTGGTTGAGAAACAGTGTTGTGCTGCCTCAACTTATCTCGGTGGTTCTGAACCAGGTGTCACTACTGCTATCACCAGGTAAAAGTGTCCTAAACGTGCCTCATGATAAGCCAGACCAAGAAGAGCTGTGGCATGCATGTGCTCTCCTGCATCCATTAGGGTCCTCTGGTAAGCCTAAAAAAGGCAGGAGACGTGGATTGTGCTGCATCCCTTCCTGATCTGACCCTTCGCAGCTTCTCCTGGAAACAAAGGTGCAAAGGCCAGGTGGAACAGTTCTGGTCTCACTGAAGTCAATGAAGGAGATTCTGCTACTGACTTTATAGGGAGACGATTTCTATACAACCTAAGTGGCACTGCATACCAGTGGGGAGCTACTACAACTCTGTTTTATTCCAACTCTGGATGGATGACCTTGTTGAAAAAGGTGGGTGGGGAAGGGTCCAAGTATTCAGGAAGCCATTTTCCTCCTTTCCAGCTCCACACCCATCTCACAGCTAGGGAAATAAACAGAGTTGGATCAATTTTTTCAGTTGCTACTGGCATGTGGGGGAGCGGACTGACTTATCCACCATTACTAGAGGACACCAATGCAGGCAGAAGATGAGTTTTGGTCTCCTTTTTTCCCTCCTGGCCAACAAAGATGGAAATTTTAGTCAGATCTGCCAAGGGTACTTGAGCCAAAAAGCAACCTGACCACGCTGAGTCAAAGTCACTGGTCCTGGAAAAGAAGCATATATGGAATCATCAACAGATGCTCTACAGCTTCTGGAGAGGGAATACCTACTACCTCTGCAACAGGAAGCAAACTCTGCTGTCATGGAGCTTCATGAAGCTACAGAGACTTATTACAACTGTAAATAACTAACCCTTCTGGGGATATTTGATTAACTTGAATGAAACATTAACAAAAATAAGTATCCATAAATTGTGTATAGCCTAAATATTGTTTATAAATTACAAAATGGCACACGTTTGTTCAACACAGATAATGGGTATGGAAGTGAGGCACTCAGTTGATGCGAGTACTAGTTTGCACACACACACACACACACACACACACACACACATACACACTCTAATACAAATTTGGCACATTCATGTTCACAAGTGGAATTATGATACCTGAAAACTTGGCTCTAAGTATATACAACGTCAGGGCCTGCAGTGTGTACTTGCAATGAAATATCAGTGACACAATGAGACCCTCTCTCAAAGTGCCAAGGTGAAAGCGAGCAAACTGCCAAGGGGAAAAGCCATTGGGGCAAACACTATGGAACTCACATGTGAAAAGTGGGTATGCTGCAGAACTCAAAAGATAAACTTCACCTGAATGATAAAAAACTTCTGTCTCTGCACCTGCATGAGATACTAAAACCTTGTCCATGCTGTGCTGCTCAAACACACTCAGGACTTGTGCAGAGGGAGGAAAAGGAAACCACATGCTGTGCTAATAAAGAGGAATTGGGGGAGAGGGGCACTCATTACAGACATTGCAGATCAGTGGTGACGGAGTAAGGGAAGCAAGGATGAGACTGCATAGAGGAGGAAGATGAAAGAGTGAAAGAGATGATAAGTATTTAGGGCAAAATTGTTCCCTCAAAAATTCCTGTAGGATTACACAAGGGTAACTGAAAGTCATGAGAGCTTGGTCTCATGTATTCATCTGATGATCCATTCAAGTCTGCCATTTAGCCTGCTGCACATACATGTCTTAGCCAGTGCACAGTGCCCTGCTGCTCAGACCTTCCCCAAGGTCTCCTGTCACAGAGATGCTGATGGGCTAGTATGGGCCAGGATCCAGTCACGTCAAGTTTAAGCTACAGAAATGAAAGGAAACATGTAAGGAAACTAGCATTCCAGATCTGGGAAACTACTTCCAGCCAACAGTTCCTATGAGGGGAATTCTAATGGCAAACAGCCATTTAAGTGCGTACATCTAACTGCGGGACAGGAATGGAGAGGAAGTGTCAGTGTTACAGATTCACCTTCCTCAGGAATCATCAAGCACCCTTCTTGTATTCAGAGGCATACAAATGGATCTAGGTTCAGGTTTATACACTTGACACACACCCTTTTTGCAATGCCCAAAGTCCAGCAGATGCTCACTAAATGAGCAGAAAGACAGGTCACCCTGTGGTGTTACAGCAGTGATTCTCAACCAGGGTGTAACCTGGCATGCCTTAAGATCCTTTCAAGGGTGCTGCAGGGTGCCATGCAATGTTATCACTGTTAGGTGCACACCTATGATTCACAAGACAAACCCAGAGTTTTCAAATAGGAGTCCATAGTGTTAAAAACATCCCGACTGTTTTGGTCTTTCTGATTTCTTTGCAAAAAAAGAATTGATCTAATATTTTCTGATGTCAAAACCTGAGTGAAAACTAAGACATGGCATTTTCTGAGGGGTGCCTCGAATCTGTCAAGGCGTACCTGAAGTCTAAAAAGTCTGAGAACCACAGCGTTAGAGACGTGAAAGAAAACTGAACCTACAGGCTGAAAGGAAGTGTAAAGTATGTCCCATCTGCTACAGTCAGTACATCTTAAGGAGTCACTATTGCTGAAGAGCCCACCTACAAATAGGTCACATACAGCAGATGGCAAACAGGACTTTCCAAAACATGCACACAACTTTTGCATGGGCAGCTGCTGGCACAGGCAGGAAAAGGCTGTTAGAAATTCTGGCTTTAAAAAAGGAAGTGATCCTGAATTTCACTGACACATATATAAAATTTTTTCACAGCATTCAAGAAACACCACCACAGTTGCAGCTCAGGAGTTGCTGGTTTCCAGCCTGGAACACAATCTTCTGGATGAAACCCATCTCAGCAAGGAAGCTGACTTAATGAGAAATTCATCTGCAGGAGTTTCAGTATAAGGCTAAAGGTGACCACTAAAAAGCATATAGAAATTGACTTTCAGAGTAATTCTACACGATGTATTCTTCCCAATTCTTAAAGCCTAACCACTGTACCTCAATTTATATTAACACAACAAGTTTACTAACAAGCAGTTAGTGGAATCAGCTTCTTTAATAGCATTGCTTCATTCATAAGGTTCAGAATTAACCAATCGTTACTACAGTATTTGAGAAACATCATAGCCAGTGTACTGAATACTAGAGAAATCCACTTAACTTTGTCACCCTGAGAAGTTCAGATTGCTCATTCAATACAGTACACAGGTAACTCAGCATTTCCAACACAGTATCCCTTTCTATCTGTGGTCACTCATGTCCAGCAGTACTTTTTTAGATTATTGCATGTTTTGCTTGTGACTTACCTATGTTTTTCTAGCTCGTTGTGCGATGACCTATTAAAAAGAAAAGAGAAATAGTTTTAGAATGATTTTTGGATTTCTCAAGAGTGAATTAACAGTGTCACTTATGTGGCTCCCAAAACAACGATCAAAAAACTACAGCTGGGGAGGTTGGAGGAATCCTTCCCTTGATTCCTTCCCTTCTTCCCTTAACACATCTCATTTTAATTGGTTGCTTTAACACCTCTTCCCAAAGTCTTCAATAGGCCAGTCTCTTTTAGTTATTTCCCTTGATTATCTAGCCACACAATTGGAGTAAGCATTTTTTTCACACACAAATTATATGATTTACACAGACATTTCTACAGGGTGTTCAGGCTCAACTTCATCTGAATTTGACTAATATAGTAAAAGTAACAAACCACAGAATTTTCAGCCAAAAAAGAAATTAAGAACAAAGGGAAGAGTTCCAACTCAGGGTCAGCAACATATAGCCCACAAACTGAATCTGGACTGTGGAGCCACTGGATGTTGCCTGCAGATCCAGATGGTCTTGCCTCTGCCCATGCTCATACTGGAGCTAGGTAGTGAGAAACTGTGCTGGGGCCAGGCAGCTAGAAGCAGTGCCTGCATTGCTGCCACTTCTCCCCACCCCCCTGCCCTCTGACTTTAGCAGGAATGTCACTTCCAGCCAGTGAAGAACTAAGTCAGTGCTGGGCAGCTTCCAGTTGCACTTAGTCTGCAGCTGGTAGAGGAGAGGCAGAGCTGGCAGTGATGTGGATGCAGCGTCAAGCTGCCCGGCCATGGTGATCATGCCCCAGCTGGAGAGAAGGAAGCTGGGGGGAAGTGGCAGCAGCAGCAATGCACGTGCAGTTCCCAGTTGCCCAACACCAGTGCAGCTCACATGCCAGCCAGGAAGAGAGACAGTGCCAGCACAGCTTCCAGCTCCCTGAACCCAGCACAGGTACAAGCAATCCCCACTTGCTGCTGACACGCCGCTGAAGCCACCAGGCCTATGCTGGACTGAAACTGGATTGTTCTAGTCCATGGCTGGAAAAGGTTTCCAGCCCCTGCTCTAACTGATCAAAGAAATGAAAAATTTTTATAGGAAAAAGTAATAGAAATAAGAATCAGAACTTAAGTTTCTCCAGAACCCTCAGAGAAGCAGAAGGAAAAATCTCTATACAATTTTGCAGAAAAGCCATCATCTAAGGATCAATATGAAAAAAACCACCTCTTCTAAACTGATGTTTAGAACAAACACTCCTAAATTGACTACAAAGGTCACTGCTTTATTGAAGAGACAATTATGATTTTGTTTTTAAATAGGAGGGTAACTGATGGAGGGTTTTTTAATAGTAGGAACACTGCCTCAATTTCTGTTGGCACATTTTATTTTCACTGATCTAGCTGGAAGTGTTAATTGCATTTACTTATTCTGTTGACGTTAAAACCATTTCTAAGACTGAAGTTGTTACTGCTTCCAACCAGTGGCTGCCCAGACTAGTAGGTCTAGTTTTGTCAAATTAGACACAGATTATTCCAGTAGGTAAAGATCAAGGATATGAAGGTGGCAGCAGATTTTATGGTGTAACATTGCAGTGTCAGGATCCACATGGACAAATTATGTTGAACCATACTATAAGCTGGGGCAGGCAATTATACTGGGTGGAGGGCTGCTTACTGAGTTTTGGGAAGCCATTCAGGGCCACATGACAGGCAGCCAGGGGCAGATGAACATTAATTTTCTAAATTTTTTAGGGGCCCCAAAGGCCGGATATAGAATGGCCTCACAGGCCACATGCAGCCTGTGGGCCGCATTTTGCCCACCTCTGCATAAGCCCTAGAGCATGCTTTAAACCTAACCTATATCTGTGCATTACATGTGCTGACAGAGTGCCTTGTTGATTCCTTTGAATGGACTATGAACTTTATAGTTCACTTGTGCAGTTAGGGGTACAGCATAGAGCTGGGGATTCTTCCTATCAGCTTTCCCATAGGCTGCTCTTAACACCCAGAGATGCTGCAGTGCATCTCAGCATTCTTGATGCAAATCCTGCCAGTGACATACCTGGATGGGCTGCAGAGAGACAAAAAGAGTAATGATCATGTACAGGTATCATTGATTTAAAAAATCCCTAAGCAGCTCATTCCAAATTAATATCAGATCTTGTACTTACTATGGCCCTGACTCTTCACTGAATTTAACAGGGATGCAAAGGGAAGGGGAAGAAGTAGAAGTGTTTGCAGGATTGGGGTTTGTGAGCCCAGTCCAATTTCTATGAAAAGACTCTCCCTGACTTTAAAAGAAGTGGAATTAAATAATGTGTGTCACTGGGTTGTTTCCCCCAACCCCTTTTTTTAAAGGAATAATCCCCTGTTATCCTGGAATGCACCATGTCTGAAGCATGTCACTTAACAGCATTATGTGTACAACACAACATTTCCTGTTTAAAATAAACACAAAAAAACTATTTAAACAGTCTTTGGTATGACACAAATATTACCTGGCGCTTATCAGTTTGATAACAAAAAGATTATAAAGGGATACATTATTTTTTATTTGCAATCTGACCTCAAAAGATTGATCAATTGATTGATTGACTGACTGGTTGACTGAAATTAGTCCAAGGAAAAAGAGCAATGTCGTATCAACCCAGTGTTTATGCAAACACACAGGCAAAAATCTTTTGGCAGGGAAACACTCCCAACGCCCTCTCAAATGTACCCTTTTAAAGGCATTGCTCACGAAACATTTTACAAGGCAAATAAAATACAGGTTGGGCTTAATTCATCCCTACTACATACAACTTCACGGAAGTTTACTGGGGTTACGGCAGCAATTCATGTGACCCACTACACATAGCCAAACAATTCCACCATCCTTCTCTAGGATCTCTGCTATAGGAGACTACACAGTTAACACTCTCAGCTTATTAGACTAAACAGAGGTAATGTTATGCTGTAGGTTGGGTGGAAAGACAGCAGAAGTAGGGAAACCCTTAAACAAGGGATTCTGAAAAATATGCCCGGCTGAATTAATACAAGGATAGCTAAAAGGCAGTGTGTATGAAGATACAAATGCAGTTTCAAACTGCTTGATTAAGCTACAACAGGGCTCCAGAGTCCAAGGTATGCACACAGTTAAGCAAGCCTACACCTCCTACTCTGGCTCAGACTCTCCAGGACTGCCCCCAAATTGGGGGAGGGAGGGAGGCCAGTATCCCCAAGGATCTCCTGAAATAGAACTTTCATCCCAAGTTTGAAAATTAGTCCCAGATGGGTGGCCGGCAGTGTCCTGCTGCATCCTGAGAAGACACAGCAGGAAGCTGCTGGGGCCAAAGGAACACAGCAACTCCTGCAAGCTACCCCCTGAACCAGACTTGGGATAGCTGTGTTCATGTGGTGCCATGCCTATGCCAGCTAATTAGATCAGCCTCTCAGCACTGTGTGAACATTCATGACTACACTAACTGGCATTGGTGAGGGGCAGAGTGAATTAGCCCAGGCACTGTGCTCTGTAAATGCAGCTATGCTGCTTCTGGTTCAGCAGGTAGCTGCCTCGCCGTAGAACTCCGGAGCCTGTCCATAGCATGGCACTACAGCAGCTACAGTCACCGGAATGGGAAGTGGTTTAACCTGCTTCCAGATCCAGAGGCCTGTTCGAGCATCCAGGACTCTGTCAGGGAACAAAATCTGAGAAAGCAGGTTGCTTTACATTAGGAGCAATTAATGCATACCTGACTGTCATGCACATATGGGACCTACCCATAATCAAATGGGTGTATATAAGTGCAAAGAATTACTAGTAGCTACATTCTTCAGCAGCTCAAATAAGTGAAAGGCCTTGGCTGCAAAGGCCTAGCACTTTAGATACCTATCTAGAAAATAAAAAATCTGGGATCAGATATGCCACCTCCCAGCTCCTCTCTACAAGAGGGTAATTAATATTTCTACAGTACCTGCCTCACAGGTGGGCTGTGAGGGTTAATTAGAAAGGATTGCACCTTTCTCTAAGATAAAGCTAATTATTTCTACTCATCTCCCTCTTCAGTTTTGTGAAGCACAGTGCACTGTACAGGGGAGAAAAACCATCTGCCCTTTATGATATACCTTCTGCTTTCCATAAAACCCAGAGAGGGGGAAAGAAATCCAAAGGCTGGTTTCCACACGTGCTTGCACCAAACAACTGAAGCAGTTTTAAACTGGCCCCCTTTGTTAGTGTTCTGCAAGACTGTTTGTGGGCGGCCCCAGGCAGAGAAGGAGCGGAAGGGACAGGGGAATGCCAGGAACAAACATTTTCTATACAGAGAAAATAATCCAGAATGAAAGGGAGGTCAGATCTACAATAAAATCTGGCTACTTTGTGCCACTCCATACCACCGCTGCAAAGGTTAAGGACTGCTGTTGACTGGAGACAGCATTACTGTTCATTTATACACTACCAAGTAGTTAAATGGGTGTGAAAGTCTATGCTCCGATTCTACTAATACACAAATTGTCAAATAAAGTTTGAAGAGCTGTTTTCTTCCGTAGTTCACAACCCAGTATCAGGCATAACTGCACCCAGGTGCTGTATAGCCAAATAATTGTTGATTAGAGAATTTACATGCTGTCTTTGCAACATCTTACAAGCCAGCAGAGCCTCCCAATGCTTAAGACATAAGCTCTTTTTCCCTTGTTTAAAGAGAGGAATATTCCTAGCAACTTACATTTTAGCCGCAGCGTCACTGAAATCTTGAGACTACCTGTGTAAGCAGTATGAAGTCAGGAAGCACCCGAGTCAAGAGTTAACACACTAAGGCCTTGCCTACTAGCTGACAAGGACTTTGCTGGCAGCAAGCTCAGTTCTGTGTGCCCACAGAAATAATCTTCTCCAACTCTTTCCACCCATCTGAAGCATCCTCCTGTTGTACCTTGTGCTCTAGGAACCACTGTGATCTAGGAACCACTGCAGGTCAAAACAGCCACAAAAAGTAATACATTAGAAACCTCATCTGAAATGTTCTCATTAAGTAGATGGGCCTAGCAGTAGCAGATGTGGTGTTTAGAACAGTGGTGTCTGCCAGATGTTTGCCTGACAGCTCCCAGTGTTGCTCACACATGTATGGCAACAAGCATAAACAATAGCATCTTTAAAATGGTGGTTCCCAGTCTGCCTATGCTAGGGCCTTCTAGCATAGGCCCGAGAGCACTAAAATAAGCCATTTTCCTGGGGTCAACAGGTAAGTCACTCAAGAAGGGTCTGCCATGCCAAGAAATCCCACCCGGCACCACACAGCATTTTCAAGGCCAGGTGAGAAAGAGATAGAGTTTCTGTACTGAAAAATATAGTAGAAATAGGAGTCCAGGTAAAAACATAAGAAAAACATGCAGAAGGTTTCACAAAATGCCAACACACTTATCAAGGCTGGGGTACAAAGGAAGACAGAAGGGGCAAACACACACACACACACACACACACACACACACACAAACAACAATGTAACAAGATATTGTTTAAGAAATGGCATGTGATCTCCTAAAGGGAGTCTACAATGTGGCAGAGATGCAGATAGCAAGAGAGATAAGATTGCAGACTTTCAACTTGAAGGTCTTGTTCCACTTTAGTGGGGCTCCTTCCAGTACACCTGCCTGCTAAGCGACTTGTGCTAAAGGAGTTGGGAATCACTTGACACCCCAATCCACCCAAGCTTTGCAAAACTACAGGGTTTTCTCATTCCGGATTTAGGAATTTTCCTCTCGGGTTTTCATTTAAAAAACAAACAAACAACACCAAACAGAAACAGGCCCTGATCCCTGCATTGCTCTGTGTGGGCACCGGTAGGCAGACTGCATGGAGAAACCTGGCTGATACAAGCCACTCACTGCTCGTTAAACTAGAGGATCTGGATCTTAACACAGGTTCCAATGCAGTTTTGACCCAACGCTTTCTTTAATACATACCCCTTTGACAGAGCACAGCATATCATGCACCTCATACAAAACGTTAATATAAATATTGGCTCATTTTAAAAGATACAGAGGATGTGTTATAAACCCACACTTTGCTTTCATTTTCCCTCCTTTTCACATCTCAAGTTACCAGGGCAAGCAGACTACACCACAGACATCCAAATCCCTGCTCTACCAGTAAATTTAGCAGTGACTTCAGTTGATAGGTATCTAACAGTAAGGTTTTTAGTCTGCATTTTACCTCATTTTTGATCCTTCCACGGGGGCACAAGACATACATCAGGCCTTATCTCCCACTGCTTGGTACAGTCTTTTAGACTCATTAAGTCAGTGTAAAAGGAGCTTGCTTGAGCATAGCAGGGTGTTAGACAGGTGGAAGAGACAGATCATGGTGCGAGGGAGTGCCGATCAGACCCCAGGACCTCATGTGGGGTGATGTGGGATAGTGTCCCCAGGGGCTCAGCTCAAACTACCAGTTCTTCCTTTTATATAGACACCAAATTCCATAGGTTTCTCTCTGCTAGGTTGTCATTACAAACAAGAAACAAAACAAGAAAGCTTGAATCATCTGCAAACTACAATCTATTCCTATCGACAGTAATGACTGCTTTACTCCTGAACTTCACTGTTGCTTTGAACTATTCCCTCTGAATGTATCGTCGACATCTGTAATACATCCATTTCACTGCATCAAACTGCACTTGGTGAAAAAGCCATTTGAATGTTTAACATTTGCTAGTAAAACCTCAGAGGCACAACTTGATTATATTTGGATATTCTTTCTTTAAGCCTGTTTTCATTCCGACTACCTTAGCAAGGATCTGAATGTCCCCCACTGCATTGCTTGTAGGAATTATGGTTAGTATTCAAGCAAAAGAAGATATTTATTGCACAATAATCAAATAGTTCATAGCTCTCAATATTACACCACCATACCTAGTTCTACCTCCCCTCTCCTGGAAAGACCATTACAGGCTTGGGCCTCAAATTGTCCATTCTGACTAGAAAACAAAAATCCCATCTCATCTGCTACTGTTGACCAAAAAAATGCAGTATCTGAGAACACTTTTGAACGTTAATAGAAGACATGGTATGAACAAAGAAATAGCACAGAAAAATAACTTTCATATCTGCTTTGTGAGAAGTAGGAAAGCATAAATAGGCTCACATTAGGGTAGGGAACTGTACATTAAAAAGGGAATGTGCACATCAGCTCAACATAAACAAATGTGATATATGATACAGATATGGGACAAATATGGTAGAACGTGGTGTTCAAACTGTTGCTTTCATGTTTGCATGACCATGTTTTCCCTTGCAATATAAAGAGATTACCTGACAAATTTTAATTTGATCAAAATCAACAGCAAACAAATGCAAAAATTACAAGTGATTTGAGAGTCAAGCCTTCCACCATGCTGGGAGTGATCACAGGCAGGGCTGAAGAGGCACTTTTCCCTATAAGCACCTGTTTCCAGTAACCCATACTTTTAAAAGGAAGTAAGATTTGGATGGAAATTTCTCATATTTATTTCTAAAAAATGTACAGTTGTTTAAGTTTTTTACAGTTCTTTTCCTGAGTTCTGAATGATCCCAACATTAAAAAGATGCTCCTCGTGCTTTAAAAGTAACCCTTTGTGTGATTTTATTTATACCCAAGACAATCCAATCACAGGTCAGTTTTCAGACCTGAGGATCCAGGAAAAAATGGGTCTGTAAAAGAACCAAGCTACTGGAAAAAAGATCACGTCCTGTAATTTTGCAGCATGTGATGATCTACTCCCCCACCCCCACCCCCCCACACACACTATTTAAATCATGACATTAAGGTGGGGCTCTCCAGACATGGACACAATCGTGTCTGCATGTATCTGGAGTTCCACATTCAGAGCTTCTGGTAGAGAAATTAACTGGCCAGCACCAGGCCTGACTTGGATCATTTTATCTTGCACCACCCAGGACCCTCTGAAATCTGGCCTGCTGTCTATCCTTCTTAATCCTTGAATTGCTTTCTGCAGGTTTGATTGTATGGTCTTACTGAGTGTTACATTCAAATTCTGAGGCTTTATACACAATAGCTGGCTCCAACAGTGCTGTTTGAACTGGGGATCATGTGTTCAAATGTACATCTCCCCCTCTGCTCCCCCAACCTAAATTTAAGTTCTTGAGAAAAGCCTAGCATTTTATAATAGATACAAACAGGCAAAGTAGGCAATCACACACTGAAGTCCTCAGGAAACACTGCCCATGGGCCTTGATTCTTTATTGTTCCAGTTAGAGGCCTCTATTTTGGCACACTCGAGGGTTGCTCAGTAGCATGTTCGTTCCTTGCATGTAGACAAATATCCACAAGGAACTACGGTGTGTGATCAAATCCATGACCTCAGCCACATTTGAATCCCCTCTCTAGAGGTACTGTTTGCCTCACTGTAGGAATTTACCCTTCCTGGTCTATAATAAATACAGCTAACAAAAAATAAGTGCCTTTTTAAATACATAACAATCACATGAGAGTGTAACAAGCGTCAGACTGGAACAAAAAAATTGAGAAACATCAAGCAGGCAGAGTGGGAACCGCAAGCAGGGATGCGTGCTTGTTTTAATAATGCTACCAATCTGTAAGAAGAAATATTAATTACATCACGTTTGATAGCTTACAAATCCTCTCCTAAAAATTCACGAAAGCAGCTTACAATCCAAACAAATGACTTCACTGCAGTAGACAAGAAGCCCAAAAAGAAAGAGAAATGATGGACCAATGGTTCCCTTAGTAATAAAGATTTCTAGCACACAAAGGGCAGAAATGGGGCTTGGGACAAAGCAATGAACAATACAGCTGGAAAGCATCAAGTTCTGCTCAGGTTAGTTGCCTGGGTTAATCTTCCGAGAACATATTTATCCTTCTGCACAAAATAGTTTATCTGCATATGGAAAAAAACTGTCTCTATAACATGCCTAAACCCCGTCTTGGGAAAGCATCTAGAGAGGTTTTTACACACCAGTGTGAGATATGGCACTTAATAAAAAGCAATGCTGCAATTCCTACACCCAGAGATATCAGCTTGGTTTTAAGTACATGAAGGGGGAAGAATTTAGTCCCTCTACTCCTCCACATTGCCCTGCAGTGGTAGCTGCAAGCAGCAGTACATGTCATGAGGGCCACGACTGCTTTTTAAATTAATTAACCACCACCGGGCCATTTTCCACCTTCCGTTTCCCCCGTGTAAATCTGGAGCAGTGCCATAACCTGCATGCTGAGACCAACTTTTCTCTGATTTGGAGACTAAATCCCATGCAAGTCGAGATCCCTTATGCCTCTTCCAGAGGGACCGGCAACAACCCCCACACTTGTGAAGGAGATATGTTGCGGGGCGAGACACCCCTGCATGTTGGAGGAGGTGGCAGTGCCCATCTGGGCATATTTGCTTCTCTGGGAAAGGACCTTACAGGGCGAGCGAAGGAGGTTCCCACATCAGGAGGCGCTGCATCTTTAGGAGCGCCCGCTGCACGTACGCAGCGCACCCTGGGCACTGCCCGGGCAGCCCGGCAGAGCCTGCGCACGGCCAATGCCCTCGCGGCGCAGGTAGGGGCTGCTGCAGAAACGGCCGAAAAAACCACCAGGCAGGCGCCGAGGACGGGGGTCAGACCGCGTCAGACCCAGCTCACCCCAAGCACTTAAAAAAAATAAAATAAAATAGGCAGGCAAGTTCAAGTTCAATATTTGCTACATTCCTTCCCTCAGCAGCAGCCAGGCAGCTCCTCTGTGTCCCAGCTGTGGAAAAACAAAAAAGCAAAGGGGTGCGCGGGGGAGGGGGCAGCATTTGCTGCCTGGAAGTGACGGGGGAGGGGGTCGCGGAGGGCGGGGAGCCGGGCAGGGCGGCGAGCGGCGGCCCCGGGAGCGGGGCAGGGCCCGCAGCGCCGAGGCGGTGTACGCGTGGCAGTGTTTATAGCAGATCAAAACAGAGCCGGGGAAGATGGCGCCGCGAGGCGGGGGGAGCCCGCACGGGGCGGCCCAGGGGTCCCCGGCCCCGCGCCCCTTACCTGTTGCTCTGGGATTTCCGGGCCATGGGGCCGGCCTTGCTCTTCTTGCGGGAATAGTCGCTGTCGAAGGGCAGCACCGAGGCGTAGCCGTGCTCTGCTTCTGGGGACAAAGTCGGCGTTAGCGGCGCCCGCGCATCTCTCCGGGCAGGGGCAGGGGCAGGGGCAGCACCCTCCCTCTGAAAGAACCCCCCCTCCCACCCGCGCGGGAGCGCCCCGTGCACGGGGGAGGCCGGGGCAGGAGGGCACGGGAGCATCTGCCCGCAGCCCCGCGGTACCTCGGTCTCTTCTCTCCAAATACTCAGCTGCTTCCAGGAGGATGAGCAGGGAGTTGAGCTCCATGGCGGGCTGTGCGCTGGCGGCTCTGCCCCGGCCCCGCAGCGCCCGCCACCGCTCCGGGTTCAGCGCTGGGGACTTCCAAGTCCCCCTATATAAACTACTTTGACACAAAAGCAACGGGCAGCCGCGCCGGCCAATGGGCCGCGGGGGTTCTGTCGAAGGGCGGGCGTGCCACCCGAAGTACAGCCAATCGGGAGAGGGGAGCGCCCCCCTCCCTTCCCCCCTGGCTCGGGGAGAGAATGTTGACAGATCCGAGCGGCGCCGCGATTGGCTGGCCGCGATAGTAACAATTTAGAAGCCGAAGCTTAGCAACAGCACGTGGTGGCCCGGCCCCCGCGCTCGCTGAGTGGCCGGCGTTCCATATGCAAAACAGCCAGCGGCGCCTGATTGGCACGCAGGGAGCTATGCAAATCAGCGGTGGGAGCTGGCCAATGAGGCGGAAGAGGTGTGTCTTCTTGCGGGCAGGCGAGGGGGACTCGAGGAGCTGCTGGGAGCGAGCGGGGCTGGGCAGCGGCTCGGCCTAGGGACCGAGGCGAAAGTGCGGAACCGCTGCTGAGGCCCGGCCTCCACCGGCGCAGCCTCTCCGCCACAGGGCAGCTGCTGCACCGTGTCAGAGCAAACTCCCTTCGCTTGCACAAGGGACCCTCCCCAGTAGCAGCCTTCAGGGAGAGCAAACCGGGCAACCGCCGGGACCCTACGCTTTATAAAAATTAATGACGCTGAATATTTGTATTATCAATATTGTATAAAGATACATGTTTCATGGCTATGGCAAAGTGAAATTGAAATCGAAAATGTCCGACTTGCTTATAGGTCCTCAAAATTAAGCTTCTAAGGAGCCCCAAATGACTTTCTTGCCCAGGGCCCCAACAGGCACTGCTGCCCTCCCACTGCCGTGTCCCCGTTCTGGTGTCTTAGCTTGGGGTCTCACCAAGATGCTCCAAGACAAAGAGTGATGGCGGCTGTGTCTCTGCGGTTTCCAGTCGAGCACGGGGAATCAGTGAGCAAACACTGCAAACATTTTACCTAGGGCGTCTGGCGGAGGGCAGAGATCTCCGATTTTCAAGTCCCAGATCACACAGGATCTGGGGCTCCACAATCTGCACCCCCCCCCCCCCGTCCCAGGGCATCTTGCAAGGGCGCCGTTGTTTTCATGCCCGCTGTTCATGGCATTTTGCAGCTGAGGCTGCAGTCCAGTCTGTGCGACAGGGCTGGGTTGGTTTTGCTTTGTCTAAGCTCTTCAGACCATCAGTTAGTTTTTCTCTCCTGTTTCATCCCAGCGCTCTGTTCACGTTTGCAGCAGGGAGGCATCACTGACATAGACATACAGGCAGTGTAAAAGTGTTGCTGTAGCCACGATGGTCCAGAAATTATGTGAGAGGCAAGGGGTTTCTTAGGGTGACATCTTTTATGTGACCATCACAGGTTTAACCATCACCCCTCGGTTAAGCCTTCTCTGGAATACGCCTGCACTAACACCTACTTTCAATACACTACACAGGATGGCAACCTACAAACCACTATATATAGAAAACCTAAAGGCTACCATCTCTATGTCCACGATACCAGTAATCTTGCCGCGCACACCAAAAAAGCCGTTACCTACAGCCAGGTCCTGGGATTCGACTGCATCTGCACAGAGGAGAACACGCATGATACCTGACCAGCCTAAAGTCTGCCCCCATACCACAAGGACACTCCAGTAGAGAAATAGACTGTACATTTGAAAGAGCTCTCCAAATCCCCCCCAGTAACCTGCTGCAGAGCAAAAAGACCCCCCCCCCCCCCACACACACACACACGCACAACTGCACCCCCGGTAGTCCCCCACCACCCCACACTAGAACTGATCAGAAACACAGTCCAATAAAAGATATCACCCTAAGAAACCCTTGCCTCTCCCACAGAAATAAAGCAAAATGCATTTTCACAAGTGTCTTTCTGCATTTTGCGCAAGCCACACATTTTGAGACTGCCCCTGCTGACTTGCTCGGTCTGTCAGATGGGTGTTGCTAAAAGGAAAGTAAAAACACATCCTGCTGCAGGCTCAGGCTCAGCAACAGCACATGCGTTATCACCAGGGAGGAAGTTGCATGCTGGGTTTAAAGCCCTTTGCAAATATCTGTATTACCAAAAAAGAAGCAAATGCACACGAGCAGCTTACAGGAAAACATGACTTTGCAATTCATTTACGCAATTGATACCCCAGCCTGCTTCTGGTTAGGATGACAAGTGGTGGTTTCTTAGGACGTGCTACATGGGTAATACGTGCTATACGACTTGCAAGCAGATGGGCCTTCTCTATAAGAGCCAGCAGGAGGGGAAGCCTTAACCTCCCTTCTCGTTCTTTGCTACCCCACTGCAAAGCGGGAGGGAAGCGGTAGGTTTTGGCACATCAACACTTTTCTTTCTCTCACTATCAAAAAACAAAATTGCCTCTAACCCCATCCTGTTAGGAGCTGCCATACCAGACCAGCCATCCACCTGGCATCCACCTGGCAAGATGCTCTTTCTCCGAGCGGTCAGGACCATCTGCTTCAGAGGAAGGCACAAGAAACCCTGCAGAAGACAATTAAGGAAGAACCCGTCTGTATGGAAAATGTGGTCCTAACTTCACGAGTATTTCTGGGAGAGTAAAACACCCACACTCAGGGATTTGGGATCCAAATACTGCAGCAGACTCTCTAACAGAGAACATGGCAATGAACAAAAAGTATCACAAAGTGGGAAAATACTCCATTAGGAAGCATTTAATTAGTGAAACTTTCCTTTCCTCTTCTTCAGGTGGGCCCTGATCCTCCACTGAAGATTATGTAGGTGAATCCTGGTGCCTGCAGGAGCCCTGGAGCTGGGCCTCAGGCCTTGTGTAGGGGAATGACTCTGCAGAGCCACATTGCTAGCACATAGGGCTCTGCTCAGGTGCAGCAGTCTCCTTGCCTGGCTCTCACAACTCTCACCTTAAAGCAACGCACTTTAACATTTCCCTTCACTTCCAGTTTACCTTCAGCTAAATCCCAACATTTCAAGTACTTTTTAATACTGTATCCTGCATCTCCTGCTCATCATCACTGAGGTAAGTCAGAAAGGAATTAAAACTATGCACAGAAATAACATAAAGAGAAAAAACCAAGCTCCTGTAAGTAATATGTCAAAGAGATGAGCTGGCAGGAAAAGGATACAGCATTTGGATCTCAAAGATCTGAGCAAAAATACATTGTGCAAAGTGTGACTTCATACAGTAACCAGGCCAAGGTAAAATTGCAGTGCAGCATAAATGTGCACTGACATTTAACAGGACCAAAATACACACAACTAAAAATCTAACCTGAAGGAAATTATACAAACACCGAAAGGCCACCTGATTCTTAGTCAAGGTTATCTGCCAGCTCTCTGCCTGTCAACAGCATATCTAGTTGCATTTCTTCAGCCTGTGCTTTTGTGTACAGAAGCAGCCTTGTGTAATGGTGTAGCTTATGAGCTGAGGGACAGCCAGGGCTGAATACTGCAGGTGCATGGATCCTCCCTTCTGCTGTCCATACTACATGCTCTAATACAGTTTAGCTTATGCATTTATCCCAGACTGCAAGTCTTGGCTGCACAGCTATTGCCTTAAAATTGGCGCTTTATTTACTTTAACATGAGCAGGAAATAAAAATTTGATATGGCCTCTTAGCCAGAAAACACCAGATTCTGCTATTCTAGTTATTTGCATTGACCAGCACTTACTCACAAAAGTGGTCTTGCTGGCCAGTGGAATGGTGTGAGGAAAAGCTGGGCAGTATTTGACAGGTTGCAGAATATGGTCCATTGAGTTTATTGGCAGAAGAGGTCAGATCAAACAAGCTCATCGGTGTAGCAAGAAATACCCATACACTGCAAACTTTATTTTATTTTCAAAGGAACAAAATCATTCAGATAACATGAAGGGCGAACCCTCAGCTTATTCTGTGATCCATGTATAGTAACAATGCAGAGATGCTGGGCCTGACTCTTCCTTGTGTTGTACCTTGTGTCATCATGCAAAGCAGTTGTCAAATCGACTGAATTGAAAGAAGTAAAGGATGGCACAGGCAGGAGAAAGGAGAAGATGGCACTGCAGCTCCAATTTAGTAGCATTTTACTCCTCCTTTGAATAGGTGTAAATGACACCACTAGGCAGCAGGCAGCAGAGTATTTGCCACTGATGCTAGTGAGACATAGAACTGCTCAAAGATTCTCCACTTGCTGCTTCCTTCTGCATTTGTTTGCAAATATCTCTGCCATTCAGAACACAGGGATGCCACAGAATAAGGCTGCCTGCTGCCGAGAAATGATTCTTCTCAATGAACCCAAGCATACTTCAATTATTATTAATGGGAGTTGTGTCAATGGCTTAATGAATTAGGCCCAATTAGAATTTTGTGTTTAATGTTCTGGACTGCATATGGAACAATATATATAAATATACATGCGCAAGCCAATAGTTTCTACTCCACATACTATGAAGCAAAACTCCCTTCATCCCCACAACGTGCATGTAGTCGAAAGAATTAAGTACCAGTTCCAGATAGCAGGCATCCTTGTACTGTGGCAACCTCACTTGCTGAACTGTAGCAGCAGAGGTTCTGACCGGTAACAATTGGGATGTTGTCAGCCTATCTCTCATTTATCAGCATATGCGTTTACATATGCTCAGAACTATTTTTACATACATCCTGGGCACGTCTACATGACACTGACTGTGCAGTAGCATTGCATGGCAAAACCATACCAAGATGCTACTGTGCAGTAATATTAGGCTACTGCGCAGTAGCATCACTTACAAGGTGTTTGCCTTCTAGTACAAGTACCAAATAAATGCACAGTAACCACTGCACAGTAGTGTCTCATGTAGACACACCCACTATGTAATCAGATAAATAGCTGATTAGGGGGTTTGACCCCTTTATATGAAAGGGTATGACATGCCAAATCTCCTGAGTACAGAACAAACAGGATAAATATATTGTTTCACTTTCTGCTGCTATGTGTATTTATTATCAAAGTTTTCTGATTTAGGCTGATCAAACATGTATTCATGCTTGCACTACTCCTTCCAGGGCCTTCCAGTGTGCTAAGTACTACTAGGGGAGAACTACATCCTTTAAAGTCAATGGGACTACTTAGATGAGTAAGTACTATGATGTGTTTAAGGGTTGCAAAATAGAACCCAATATATTGATTTAAAACAACTGATATCTCCCCATAGCAAAAGTACCAATGTCAACTATACCCAGAGTATAAGGTCCACTTCTAAATATTTTTAAAATACTTAATACCAGGATACATAGAGAATATTGGCTTGCTTAATATACCCGTGTGTGCGTGCATGCGTGTGTGTGTGTGTGTGCATGTGTGTGTGCATATATGGGTGCATCTACACATCACGCTATGGCAACATAGAAATCACATGCGTCTACACATGAGCACCAGCTACATCGCCATAGTGGCGCACTCCCTGAGTATAGTGCGCTGCTATAGCAATATAGCAGCAAAATCTACCCATGTGCTGTGTGCACGGCACAGTAACCACCCGTACTGTGCCACGCTTGGAAGTACTTCTGTCTTGGAAGTAATTCCATGTATGGTGCATGGCACTGTAGTAAAATCACCACAGGGCGATGTGTAGCTGCACGCTTTATGTATGGAACTGACGTTAATGTAATCTGGTATAAAAATGTTATCAGCGGGTGTTGAGGATGGACAAATCACAAGCCATGAAGCTGTGAATGGTCTGGTCATACCAAATGGTTGCTGACAAACCCTTTACACATAAGTATATGCTAAAGGACATTTCTTAAGTTGCATGACACTATTTTAAAGAAGTTTTAATGTTCTTATTAGGATTCTTTTCGTATTATTCCATCTGTAAGGCCTGAGGTACCTTAGCTCAACTGAACCAAGCACAGAAGGAGCTATAAAAAATTCTAAAATTACATGAATTGTCATTTCTATTCATATACATGTTTTTGGTCTGATTCCACTTTCATTTATACCAGTGAGAATCAAGAGTAACTTCACTGAATCTGTAGAGATGCATAGATGTGAAATGGCTGAGAGGAGAGCAGACCAAGACTTTCGGTTTAAGTTAAGCATCTGCCTAAATATTTGGCTGATCTGGGGTCCTAAATAGCTCTTTTCCATATCTAACTTCTCAGATTCTGTGAACAGGCAGCAGCAACAGCTGAGCACTTAAGTAGCAGCTGGGCGGTAGTGATAAAAGGCAGCTCCCAGTGCATGCTAAAGTATAAAAATGTTTTACTTAGAAACAGAAAGTAGAGTTTATGCCCATAACATTCCTCAGTAGCCACATTCCACAACCTGCAGTGGCTCCTCCTTATTTACTGAGTAGACACTAATAAAAAGATCATCTATCATAGTTTCATAGTTGGTAGGGTCAGAAGGGACCTGAGCAGATCATCAAGTCCAACCCCCTGCCATGGCAGGAAAGAGTACTGGGGTCAAACAGCCCCAGCAAGGTGTTTGTCTAACCTCCTCTTAAAGACCCCCAGGATAGGAGCCAGCACCACTTCTCTTGGAAGTTGGTTCCAGATCCTAGCCGCCCTGACAGTGAAGTAGCGCCTCCTGATATCTAGTCTAAATCTACCCTCTGCCAGCTTGTGATCGTTATTTCTTGTCACTCCTGGTAGTGCTCGGGGGAACAGGGACTCCCCCAATGCCTGCTGGTCCCCCCTGACTAGTTTGTAACAGGCCACCAGATCCCCCCTCAGCCTTCTCTTGTGGAGGCTGAACAGGTTCAGGTCCCTTAGCCTCTCATTGTAGGGCCTGCCCTGCTGCCCCCGATCATGCGAGTGGCCCTCCTCTGGACCCTCTCCAGGCTGTCCACATCCCTCCTGAAGTGCAGCACCCAGAACTGGACACAGTACTCCAACTGTGGCCTGACCAGTGCCACATAGAGGGGGAGGATCACCTCCTTGGACCTGCTTGAAATGCATCTGTGGATGCATGACAAGATACGGTTGGCCTTCCTGACCACGTGGGTCCCCACACTGTCAGCCCATGTTCATTTTGGCATCAATAATGACTCCAAGATCCTTTTCTGCCTCTGCACTGACGAGAAGGGAGCTCCCTAGCCTGTAGGTATGCTGCTGGTTTTTCCTCCCCAGGTGCATTATCCTGCACTTGTCAGTGCTGAAACCCATCCTGTTCTCATCCGCCCACCTCGTAACCTGTCCAGGTCTGATTGCAGCTATTCCTCCCTTCTAGCGTGCCTACATCCCCCCACATCTTAGTGTCTTCAGCAAATTTGAACAGGGTGCTTTTTACCCCCTCGTCCAAGTCACTGATGAAGATGTTGAACAGTGTGGGTCCGAGGACCGAGCCCTGGGGGACCCCACTGCCCACATCTCTCCAGGTCAAAAATGACCCGTCCACCACCACTCTCTGGGTGCGACCCTCTAGCCAGTTAGCAACCCATTTGACTGTGTAGGTGTCGATGCCACAGTCCCCAAGGTTTTTAATGAGAATGGGGTGAGAGACAGTTCGAAGGCCTTCCTGAAGTCCAGAAAGACTACGTCCACTGCTACTCCTGCATCTAAGGATTTTGTGACCTGGTCATAGAAGGCCACCAGGTTGGTCTGACAGGACCTGCCTCTAATGAACCCATGTTGGTTGCCCCTAAGCATAATCTCCCCTGCTGGCCCCTCGCGGACATGCGCCAGGATAACTCTCTCAAAAAGCTTACCCAGGATCGAGGTAAGACTAACTGGCCTATAGTTTCCTGGGTCCTCCTTCCTCCCTTTTTTGAAAATGGCAACCACACTGGCCCTTTTCCAGTCCTCTGGCACCACACCAGAGCACTACGAGTGCTCGTAAAGCCATGCCAGGGGTCCCACAATGACCTCTGCCAATTCCCTCAGCACTCTGGGGTGGAGATCATCAGGACCTGCTGATTTAAATACGTCCAGCCCCTCCAGAAGTTCCCTGACTAGGTCCTCACTGACCCTGGGCCTGGGTGTGCCTCCCCTGGGACATAAAGACCGTAGCACCACACTTCAGTTGATCTCGGTTCTGATATGACATCCGAGATCAGTGATGTCAGAACTGCTGAACTGAATCCTAAATTTTAATTTAAGAAGGTCCATAGATGCAAGAAGATGGAATTATGGGATCTTTTTCATTTATTATTCACTATGTACATGATATTTTATTTTCACTTTTCCCCTTTCTTTTCCGTGGGATAGGCAGGCATTCCTCTGTGTTAGGGTCTGAGCCTTATGTCAACTTTGAATCTTTGGGTGGTATAAGGACGTCTGCACAAAGATCTGGTGGGGAGAATCCTTGCGTGTTGCCATGGATATCTGAAATCCAGTTTAATATATATCACTCATGGCGCAAATCCTGAGCTGTGCATTATAGATGGGGTGGCAAGGCAGAGAGGTGAAGGTCAGTGATTTCAGCAGTGGCAGTTTCAGCAGATTTGAATGCCCAGATTTAAATGCCTTCCTCACATATGGAGCACCTGATTTTCAAAGGTGCTGAGCACCTACACACTGAGTTCATGTCTCCAAAAGTCAGGCCCAAAATGTTTGGCAGCCCCAAACTAATGACCACTTTTGAAACCAAAGGCCTATGTGATTTGTGTGGGATGAGGAGCAGTGTAGTAGGCTTAGTTGGCTAACATTGTGTCTCCTGTAACCTAGTTTCATTCCTCTCCTCACCCCCATCCTTCTATTGTTAGTCCCTCACTTGGGCGCTATGTATTTCCCTACCGGCTTTGTCAGCTTTTTTGGATTTACAATCCTAAACATTTACTAATAAAAGTCTGTCAGGCACAGGACTGGGAGCTGAGACTTTTCTAATCTTTACTGCAGGCTCTGTCCTGCTCTTATTCAAGTCAGTGGAAATCCCCCCGTTGGCATTAATGATATAGGACCAAGCCCTGTGCGACTAAGCCAGTGGTTCTCAACTTTTTAGATCAGGTATGTCAAACTCATCTGGACCTGTAGGTCAAATGAGTGGGCAGTCTGTGAGCTGAATTGGGCCCACAGGCACTCCTCTCTCCCCCATCTCCCCACATGCCAGATCTACCACATGTGGCACCCATTATGACCACTCTGGGATCTGCGCCGTACACAGTGCGCCCCTCCTCTGGCTAGTTTGGGGCACATGACACATGGTGCCTGCTCCAGTCATTCTGGGGCCAACGCTGCATGCAGTGCTGTAGGTCCTGGACAGGCAGGAGTAGGCACCACTTGTGATGCAGATCTCACAGCAGCCAGCCCGAGCACCGTGTGTGGTGCAGCCTGTCCAGGGTGGGTGCCTCGTCTAGCACAGGTCCTAAATTGGCTGGAGTGGCCACTGTGTGTGATACGTGGACCCCATTCTGCCAAACTGCCTCCCATAAGGTGCCTTTTCTCGGATCCATGCACAACATCCCCCAGTCGGCCCAAGACTATGTTGCATGTGGTGCCCAATTCAGTCAATCCAGGACCAGCTGGAGCAGGTGCCGTGTGTCATGCATGTCCCGCACTGGCTAGGGAGTAGAGGAAAGGTGCGGGTACCATCTGCAGCGCAGATCCCAGAACAGCCATAAGAGGCACTACATGTGGTGTGCAATGGGCATCCTGGGCCCTGCTTGCAAGGCCAGGCCAGCATACGTGCATCAACTTTAGTGTTACCATTTTTCCAGTTCCAAAAAAGAGGACACCTATCAGAGGAGGTGGGGGCAGTTTCTATATGATGGGGGGGGGGCAGTTTCTAACTGTTACAGTAAATAACAAGTGTTATTGCTACAGAAATTAAATGTAAAACAAAAATAAAGCCACAGCCTCCCCCTAGCCCTGCCAGTGCCCCTCACTCCCAGCCCACAGCCCCCTGGCACTGCCAGTGCCCTGCATTCCTGACCCACAGTCCCCTGCTCCATCTGGTGCTCCTAACTCCCAAGTCACAGCCCCTCACTCCTGACCTGCAACCCCCTACCCAATGTTATTAGGCTACTGCACAGTTAGCATCTTGTGTAGATGTGCCCACAGACTCACATGCCCCCCCCTCCCTCCCACTTACAGCCCTCTGAACAGTCCCTGAGCCCTGGCCCTCCAACCCCACTCCCCATAGACTTACATGCATCCAGCTGCAGGGGCTGCTCCCACCACCCTGCCTAGCTGTATGCGAGCGATGTGCGCATGCTCACACAGATGCACGTGGCGCCCCCTGCCTCCAATTGCCCCAAGCAGCTCCTTGCACACTGGAAGGCTGGCAGCCTGCAAGGGGAAACTCACGGTTTTCTCCCTTAAAGAGGAAAAGCCATGTTTTTCCACAGCAAATGGAAAACCTGGATCCCTGGTCTACCAGCATCAATGTTGAAAAAGGACTAGCAGAGCAAAATCCCAGACATTTGTTCATATTTCAAAAAACCGCCCAGACAGAGATCAGAGGACCCAAAAAGAGGACATGTCCAGGAAAACCTGGACGTATGGTAACCCTAGTCAACTTAGCCCCAGGGCGCCTGGGGCTCTGTGGACCACATCTTTGACGTCCCTGTCTTAGATTCACAGGAACCCTCATTAGACTCTAGGCCCCCTCTGTAACTTTTGTGAATTGAGTGGCTCCCCATTTCAGAAGCTAACTTATTTATTACAGTGCTTACCTCCTTGCAGAGAGGGCAGGCAGTAAGGGCAGGGTAACAGCCAGGCAGAGAAAGCCTGAGCCTGCACTTATCTGCTTATCTCCTTGCACCTCGTGGCCCCCTTCAGAGGATCTCATGGCATGCCAGGGTGCCCTGGTACTCTCGTTGAGACGTACCAGGCTAAACGCTACCAGGCCTTTAAGTCAGTGGGAACACCTCCGGTTCTGGATGCTATATGGCTTTCCTGCTCTGTGTTGTGGGTCATCTGCTTCTGGCACTGACTTAGTACATGGCCTGTTGTAGTCCTATGAACTTCTGCAGGCCTTGTTTTCCTCTTCTGTGTAAAAGGAATGACAATACTTGCCTTGCTCATAGAGCTGATCTGGGGTGTGATTACCTCATGTTTAGAAAGTGCTTTGAAACATTTGCACATAACATTTAAAACTGGACAGCGTTTGGACTTAGCATGTTTTATTACTAAATTCTGTAGCATTTTCCTGGCTGTTTTCTAGAAGGACTAATATTGTGAATAATAATAACACCTGTCCTGTATACAGTTCTTTCATGACTAATTCTGGTGAAACCAAGGCACAGGGAGAAGAAGTGACTTGGCCAAGACTCCCAGCAGGCAAGTCCCAGAGATCAAAACAGAACCCCAAATTCCCTGTCCAGTAGTAGCCTCCAGACCACACTGCAGTCTTGGGAACTGATTCTCTGTTATTTAAGGCCTCCTTGACGCAACTTTGTCACTGTAAAGAGGTCTTAAATTACATTTGCACCCATCTCAAGACTTCTTGTGCATTATGAGAGCAGTGTAAGAGGATCTTAGGATTACTGAGAATCAGGCCCCCAGGGACAAAGAGAGAGGGCACATGCGTGTGTGTTTGCATAGGGGTATGCGTGCATACACAATGCTAACTGTTTGAGTAAGCTAAAGAATTTGAAGCAATTGCTTATCTCGTCACTGGTCATATCTGAGATCTTGCCTTCTTGTTAGGTTATTTTGAGAAGAAAAACTTGTTTCATAGTTTCATAGATGTAGGGTCAGAAGGGACCTAAGTAGATCAGCAAGTCCGACCCCCCTGCCCTGGCCAGGAATGAATACTGGGCTCATATGACCCCAGCTAGGTAATTATCAAGCCTTCTCTTAAAGACCCCAGGGTAGTAGCCAACACCACTTCCCTTAGAAGTTGGTTCCAGATCCTAGCCACCCTGACTGTGAAGTACTGCCTTCTAATGTCCAGCCTGAACCTACTCTCAAACAACTTATGGCCATTATTCCTTGTTACTCTGGGAAGCGCTTGGGAGAACAGGGTCTCTCCCATTCCCTGCTGGTCCCCCCGGTAAGTTTATAGAAGGCCACCAGGTCCCCCCTCATTCTCTTGTGTAGGCTGAACAGGTTCAGGTCCCGTAGCCTCTCCTCGTAGGGTCTGCCCTGCTGTCCCTGGATCATGCGAGTGGTCCTCCTCTGGACCCTCTCAATGCTGGCCACAACCCTCCTAAAGTGCAGTGCCCAGAACTGTAAAGGCATAAAGACATTTTCTAGCAAGCAGTTACTATGTCACAAGTTGCTTTAACAGTCACACAAGAGTTGTGATCAGGGACAGTCACAGACCACTTAGCAGGGCTGTACACAAGGCACAAATGTAAAGCGAATCCAGTCCAGCAGTGGCAAGTGGGATGTTTCATTTTAACAGACGAGGGAGTGACTGCACTGGGGGGAGGGCTCTGCTGCCACAGGCACGTCCTTGGCCTTGGTGATGTCTGCTGGCCGCAGCATCCCCACACGGGAGGCAGCTCCAGCAGCGGGTGGGGGTCGGGGGAGACCTGGGAAGATGGAGGTGCATGCCCGCTCTGCGTGCGGCCTGGGGAGGGAAATCAACCCTCCACTGGCAAAGGCCTGTCGCTGCCTTTGCCATGCTCATTTGTACCATCTTGTGTAGCTTAAGTCCTCCTGTTCCTGTTCTTGCTTTCCCTCCCGCCCCACCTGCTGCAGTGTGATTGATGGTCTCTCCTGGGAGCCAGCCGTCTGAATCGCTGTGTCAAAACCATGTTATTTTGTTTTTTTAACCGAGGACTTGATCTGGAGGGGGGCTGTTGAATGCCGGGCATAGCCCTGCCTAGTGGGGTGTTTGACATGGAGCTGAGTCACGGTGCCTGGGTCTCCTCTAGGCCCGGGTCTCATCTACACCCCTGAGTGTATAAGGGGTGCACCAGGCTGTGGGAGAACAGTTGTTCACCAGGGCTCCCCAAGGGATAACAAAGTCCGAGGGCCACAAACTTATGGTGGTGCAAGCACCAACTCTGGACTCATTCAAAAAATGTTTGGATGCTTATCTTGCTGGGATCATTTGACCCCAGAAGGCTTCCTTCCTATGGCAGGGGGCTGGACGTGATGATCTTGCGAGGTCCCTTCCAGCCCCTGATGTCTATGAAATCTATGAAATCTATGAATGTGGGCTTTATAACCAACCTGTAGTAAAAAGATTTAAAGTGCAACTGTAGTCAGAATGTGTAAAAGTAATGTTCCCCTACTCAACGTATCTGCTTTCTGTGCATCTGTGAGTCATGTCTGCTGAGTTTATGGGGTGGGGGGAACACAAGTTATATTACTATTAGCACTGAATAGCTACTATAGCAATGGAAGAATGAGCTGAATTGTACTGTGCTTTGTGCATTATCAACAAAGTTGTTAGTTAACATCAGCTTGTAGAATATTTATTACAGATGAGGAAATAAGAGACAAATAGGACACAGCTTGACTTGCAGATCTTGGAGTTTTCAGACCTTGACATCTGGGCAGCCATCTTTGGGCTTGTAACCTGGGTAATTTGATCTCCAAGCAGGAGAGAAAACAGAGATGGAAATCCTCCAGGCATTTCTGCAACAGGAGCCATACTTAACTTATTATCAGATATTGCTTATCAAAAGAAAATTTGCTATAAAACTGGTGTGGGTGTAGCTGTGTGCCTGCAATGCGTAAGTACACTCCTATGATTCTTGCACCAATGGGGAAAATTGATGTCTAGTGTAAACAGATGCAGCTCTTCTGAAGTGAACATAGTTTTGTCTGTTTGCTTACCTGTCACGAATGCAGCCCCATGAGCATGCAGTAGAAAACTTATAACCTGAAGAGTGTGGCGACTTTTAAGAAGGAACAGAAGTGACAAGTCTGGGCACTTCTACAGTGCCGGCTATGCACGCATTTTAGAGTGTTCACTGATTTTTGTTAAGGGGCAGATCTGATCACCCTCCCTCACGTGGAATAGTACCTTAATGCAGCAAGTAAGACAATGCTTAATCAAGAAGGTCAGAACCAGCCATGAGCTGTATAACAACCCTGTGAGTTAGTTCAGTATTATTATTATAATATAATAGATGGGAGACCTAGGTCACCAGCAGACATATACTAGATAAGCTTAAGATACGGAGACAGCCTAGGAGGAGGGCAACCTGGACAGTTGCTCACAATACCTAAAAGCAGAGGGCAACCTTAAGAGATTTGGCAGGTGTATATTTCACTATCCCATCTGTTTCTTTGCTGAGGACGTGAAGGGCCTCATTCAAAGCCTATGGAAGTCAAGAAAGGTCTTTCTCTCGATTTCAGTGGCGATGCAACCAGCCCTGACTGGTTGTGGTCCAGCCTTAATGAAATGAGTGTTTTCACAGCTATCTAAGTGCCTTTCTGAATAAAAGGAACTGGCAGGTAATGCCTGGAAGAGTTTACCTGTGCTGTATCATTCTGAATTGAAACCTGCGGGGTCAATGCTATACTGTGTTTTCCATCATACAGAGTGGGGAATCTCTGATGCTAGTTTTACTTTGCCTCCATTTAGTTGAAAGTAAGCGAAGAATCAGGCAAGCTTTATGTGATGTGCCACTGTTCTGATGTGGGAGATTCTTACACTTGCTGTGATCTGGTGAAAAATGCTTGTACAAGGGTCAAAATGATGGATTTAGGGCTTTTTTTTTAAAAAAAAAGAGATTAGGTGTTTGTTGATTTATAACAAGACAGGCAGAGGCAGATAATATGAAAGGGCCAATTCTGCCTGCAGGAACTGATCAGCCCAAATGGAAATCAATGTGCTTGTGAGGATGAAAATGATGCATTTTCCCATCTGGTAAACAAAGTGCATCTAATTAATATTTTACTTGGATTTTTTTGTTCTTTTTATGAAAACCTGTGATTGAATATCAGGATATTCTGAATGCTTGATGTGCAGTGCAAGAAATTCACAAATTGTTTGAGGCATATCTGGAGCACAATATATTCACGATTTTTCAAAGCAATTAGTGACATCAGTGCTCAACTTGATTGCCTAAAAGGTACCTGATTTTCTGGGGCAGGTCGTTTTTTGCATGTTCTGAAAATCAGTCTCCTTTCAGGTCTCAGCTTGGGCATCCAAAAAGTGAACTAACCAGAAATCACTTGTCACTTTTGGAAATTTGGCCTATGATACAATGGTGATGGATACTGTAGAAAAATGCTAAGATAGAAACCCAGCTTTAGTAATAGATTTAGTTTTTCAGGATTCTTCTTGTTTAGTGATCTACAGAATCACAAGGTCAGAGGTCTGTTCTTACAGTGCAAATCCAGATTACCAGTGCCATCTGCTGCAGAGGATAGAGCTAAGATGCCATATCAATAGCTGTTCACAGGAAAAATAGATGCATTTAGACATTTTCTTTAACTTTCCTCTGTACTGTATCAATATTGGGGCATGTGACGTTTAGCTGAGCTCTTCCTAACTGTGGGCTACTTTCTGGTAGTCTGTAAAGAGATAGCTGTCCACATGGGATTGGTTCCTCTTGTTTCCTGCATGGCATATGCATGGCAATAGCTGGGCACAGGAAAAAAGATGCATTTAGACATTTTCTTTAAACTTCCTCTGTACTGTATCCATATTGGGGCATGTGGCTTTTAGCTGAGCTCTTCCTGACTGTGGGCTGCTTTATGGCACTCTGTAAAGAGCTAGCTGTCCACATGGGACTGGTTCTCCCTGTTTCTTGCATGGCATTACATGATTCAGGAAATTCTTCCCCCAGTCTTGCTGTATGCTGTGGCGTTCCAGGGATGGCATGCCCCCACTGCATTTGATTGTGTGAAATGTGCTTGCATGTTTGATATAGAGGTTTTGGATTCTGATGCTGGTGCACTGAAGTCAGCACTTGGAGAACATTCTGCTATTACCATGCGCAGGTTAAAACTGCAAGGAAAAAAACTGAAAATCAACCTATGTGAATTTGTTTCTTTCCAGTTTCCTGTGGTTCTGAATTCCTGCCTTGCAGTTGGCTTTGTTTCCCAGATCCCGTCTGTCCTGTTTTTGTTCATGTTTCTTTTGTTGCCAGTTGTTTCATGCTGGTTTTGTTTCTCTTCCTTTGCCTGGCTGCAGATTCTTTGCCTGTGTCGTGTCCAAGGTGTTGGAGTCCCTGCTGTCAGAAGGCTGAGGCTTAACACCGAAGCACATAGCTCCCAGCTTTACTGACAGGGTCTGCATTGAGTGAGTAAATAAATGTATCAGAAACCCACAGGAAAAGGATTTTCATCCCAAGTATAATTTTTAGAGGATCCTTTTTCTTATTAATTGCTCATGGCACTGGCAGCCTTCAAAGTCTTCTCTGTTATTATTATTTATTTGAATTTCACCAGGACCTGGAGGCCTTAAAGGAGATTGGTGGTCTAGAAAACACATAGTAAAAGATAATCTCCATCTGAAGCCTTCAGTCAAAATAGATATGGCAGACAAAGTGTATGAAAAAGAAAGATTGTCCCCATTATACAGATGTGGGTGGATCCAAGGTTTTGTAAAAAGAGGTGTGGGAGCAGCAACTGTGCTCAGTGGCACCTCCAATCCCCTCCCTCCACTATTGCTGCTGTTGCCAGTTGGGGTGGTGGGAGCTCGAGAGCCACTCCTGCATGCTCAGCCAGGCTGCATGGGGAGCTGACCTCAGCTGAGGACAGTGGCAGCAGTGGTGGCAGTCACATGCAGGTTTCCCATCCCTGTGCCTGGTCTCAGGCTGGTGGGGAACACTTAGAGGTATAGGAAAGGGAGGAAGAGCCCAGTTGTCACCACAATTGACACTACCCCTGGGTGAGCCTGGTTCCCCACACAGCACAGCTGGAGTCGGGCAGAAGTGGCTCTGGAGCTCCTCCCTGGATCAACAGGGGACAGCAGCAGCAGCAGGCAGGAGCGTGGGGAATGGAAGGGGAGGGGATGTGCCACTGAGCATGGGAGGGAAGGGAGGAAGAAGAATTCTTACTTTCTTCAGGAACTTAAAAAAGTTCCTGGCTGCTACTCCCACTGAATGGTCTCAAAAGGGGTGTGTGACTGCACCACTGCACTGTCCCTGGATCCATCCCTGTATGCAGATGAAAGTAGATGTGCAGGGAAAGTAAGGGTCAGACCCAGACAAGTAAATGAGGCACATTAGGGGGATGAAGGCAGGATTTAGGTATCCATGTTACAAAAAGTGATCCAGATCCACTGTTCCCCAGAAGCTGCAAAATTCATTAAGGTGTCCAAATTCATTTTAGGATTTTGGTTTGCAGACTCCTAAACTCACATTTCCATATTTGCTCCAGTCTGAGTAGAGAGCTGTCTTATAGTAGACAGATACAACCAGAAATAGGGACCAGAACTCAGAACTTCAGCTTTAGTGATGAGCGCTGCAGAGTCAGGCTGTCTCTGGCTTGCTGTCCTGCTGCAATTGTGCCCCTGCCATCACTCTTACATTGGCAGGGGCACAATGACCCACTTTCAACAGGAGGGGCTGAGGTGATTATCACCAAACTATTAGGTAATATTAGGTGATTCCTGAGAAGCAGAACATGTGGGTTTGAAGCCCTCAGGGTGAAGTGGACTGAGAGACCAGCACACCCACTTCCTGGGCAAGTATCCTAAGCAGAAGGCATGGGAGGAAAAAGGGAGCGAAAGGGAGCAGCAGTGGCAGCATCCCCAACCCCACATGCCCCGCGGTCTTTGGGCTCAAGATCCTAAATGGATACAAATGCCTAATGTGCAGTCCTGATCAAGGTGCCTACACTTCAGAGCAGGACGGAAGTGCAGATACAGCCTTGCACTCCATGTTTCTCACTGGCCAGCTCGAGGCTGCTGCCCACTCAGTGTGCAAGTGCCTCTCTCTCCCTAGGCACCTAATCCTATTCTTTGAATCAGCCTCCTGGGCCAAGTGCCTCATTTTTAAACAAGTCTGGGCCTAACATGGAGGTGCCAAGGGAGCTGATCTAGATTTTGCCCTAAGTGACTTGCCACAGCTCACACAAAAGCTGTATAGCTGGAAACTGAAATGGGTTTCCTATATCTCAGCTCAGAGCTTTAAACACAAGAGCATCTTTCTTTTCTAATTGTGATTAATGTAACCTCTGGGTTGGATCTTCACAGTGCAGTCTTCTCTTTGGGCATGTTCATTACACATTACATCCATATCAGCAGAAGGCCCTAAACTAAATAGGAAGGGAGATTTAACTACCTCCCACCACTGCAGTTTTGGTTATGTTGTATAGAAGTGCCCACAGCCAATGACTACCTGATGTATTTTCAGTGAAGATCCCATATTTGAGATCAGGAAGGAATTGTGGCTCTAAAGTTAAGTAGGCATGGACTGTGTGGCCACGTCCAGATAAGCATGGCCATGTGGTATGTGGCACTGCAGACATGTCTGAAGCACCACATACTACGTGTTCAGTTGTTCTCTGCACTGCAAGGGGGCAGCACAGAGGGTTTTGACCCCTGGATACTCCTCCGCTGCCAGCCAGGGTCCACGCAGCAGGATCACCACTGCTGAAGCCCTGAGAGGACCCCAGGTAAGGCTTCTGGGGCCAGCCCAGTGCTGACTCCATCCTTCCCTACCCCACCCTGGGTAACTAGCCGCATGCCAGAGTGCGCATGGAACAGGTGATCCCTGGGGACAACTAGCAATGGCACAAGGTGTGTCGCCACTAGTTGTCCCGGGGGAACCAAGCATCTATGCATGTCTGAACATGGCCTGCGTGTGTGTGTGTTTGGGGGGGAGGGTGTTGCCTTCCTTTATACTAGGGTGTAACCAGGAACTTCTGCCCCTATTACTAGTGAGGCCAGACAGGGCAATTAAAGACAGCAGTGCAGGTGGGCTGAGCCTGGCACTGATAAAGGCAGTGGATTAATGAGCAACTAGCCACACCTGGCCATGGGGTGCAGCAGGCCCAGTCAAGTGAATGGAAGTAGATGGGGTTAGGGGATTTAAACCCAAGCAAGGCTGTACTGTCAAGTAGAAGGAGAGCTGTGGGCTGCAGAGGCATGTAAACTACCCAGGGGAACTGGGAGAAGAAGCCTTCTTTTTAGGAAGACTGTGGGCTGCTTTGACAAAGGGGAAGGCTTCTAATTTTTTTGTGGAGCAGACAGCTTGTACCTTTTGGTTTATTGTTTTGTTTTGATTTGATTTAGATTTGTGAACCAGAGGACTGGATTGTGGCTACAGGGGAAGAGGAGGCCATGGATAGAGGGCCTGGGTGCGCTACCCTTCCTTTTGGCATAGGGGTTAAAAGACAACCCCAGGCCATGGAGGAAACCCTTGCACATAGAAATGGGCTTCTAAAGAGATGGAAGGTGGTTGTCGAGGCTCGGCCTACAGCCCAGAAGCTGTGATCTTTACTAGTGGGCCAAGGTGGATGTGGCGAAAGAAAAAAGGGGCCTAGACTTTAACAGCTGGAGCCCTGACCAGCCCTCAGAAAAGTGCAAAGGACAACCCTGAGAAAGGGGGAGTCCTGCATGGGTGTGCAAGGGGAGAAGGACTCAAGCCGCACGTTGCATCTGGTAGAGCTGGCCAGATGGTCTGTGGAGCTGCTACCGGTCCGCAGACTTCCTTCTACTTCCCAACGTTCAGTAACAGAGCCGTGGCAAGCAAGGGAAGCATGGGTAGGCCAGGAGAAGGTAGTGGCAGAGCAGCGTGGGCTCTACATACCTTTACAAAGGGGGTATGATCCTCTGCCTTGGTTCTCTGAGTGCATTTTAACAATACCTCCTGTCTTTGCAGTAGCAGGACATGGACAGTGCCCTTGTCCCCTGATTTACCTGTGGCAGGTTAGGAGTTCTTGGTGTCTTGGGACACCAAGTTGTGCAACAGGGTTGTTTGTGCAGTTTTAGGGATAGGTTAGAGTTAGACAAATACTTGTATGGGATAGTTTATATATGGATGATCCTGTCTAGAGTAGGAGGTTGTACTGAATGACCTCCTGAGGTCCCTTCCAAGCCTACTTGTTTATGACTCTATGAAATGACATTGGTCAACTTCAAAAAGGCAATGGCTTATCAGCAGTTACCACATGGGAGATCAGATCACACCATGATACTTTTCTCTGTATAGGAAAAGAAATAAGTGTTCAGAGTCTGTGGTGTGGTAATAAAGATGTAAGGGATGCTTTCAGTGGCTGGAGCATGGTGGAGGGATAAGTGGGGAGGAGGGATTATGTTGACCACTGGAGAGCTGGGGAAGTGGGGAGTCTTACCCAATGGGTCTCATCTTTGGCAGCAGCTGCTTGTGCTTCACAGTCCATACTTGTGCTGCTGTTATTGTGAGGGGAAAAACAGGCAGCTGCAAAGGCTCCATGGGGAACCCTTCTCTCTCTCCCCCACCACAACCCCTAGGCACAAGCCTATGCCTTCAGGGGAGGCATCACTCCAACGTCCTCTCCCCCAGATACACTACTGGGTGCAGGACTGCTCCTGCCCAGCTCTGAAGGCTGGGCAGGGGCACCAGAGAGCAGACACAGGCTCCCAGAGTGAGGGGGCCATACTGGCACCCCCTCTAACTGAGCACCCAGGGCTGGTGCCCCGCTCATCCTGCCCTAGTTATGCTACCATATGGTAACTAGTGGTAAACTTTGATTTCTGACTGGCAACCATCCAGGCTTTGATGGCATCCTTGATTTATGGGGAATGTAATGAAAGGCCTGATTTAACTCACAGTGAACTCAGTGGGCTTTCCCATTTGATTTTTGTGAGTGTCTGATAGAGCGCCAAAACAGAGCTTCCCAACCTGTGTTTCACAACCCTAAATGTGGTTGTGACCCTTATGAGTAGAGTCATGACCCCACATGCATTCAGCCATCACAGGCAGGCTCAGACTGAAGTGGGATCTTGTGCTGTCAGAAGCCAAGTAAGAGGTGGGTTGTGAGACCAAAGGTGGGATCACAAACTAAAAAGGACTGGGAACAGATGCCCCAAAGCAAATAGATGTTGTAGCTTCTCAGCAGTAATATTGTGAATGTCTAAGAGGGTCCCAAAGTACTGTAGAAACGTGAATGAATTAAAACTCAAAACACCCTTGCAGCAGAAAACTATTATGGGATACTGAAAGAAAATTATTACTCTAGCATTCTTATGCTAGAGTAGTTGGGGCAAGAACAGAAGGAAGGCAGCTCACAGTTCCCTGATCCCTGGGTTATCAAGGTCTCATGCTGGTCCGACTCATGGGGAGCCCCAGAAACCAAAACCACTATCTTGCAGCAGCAATGAAATAGTTGGGACACAGGAATGTCTCAGCCCTGCCAAGTGCTTTTGTGAAGCCAACCCATTGACAGAGTGGGCTGTGTGTCTGCTGGAAGGGCTCTTAATTCCAGCAAGGGTTGTGTCCCCTGGGGAGGAAAGGAAAGGAAAGGAAAGGAAAGGAAAGGAAAGGAAAGGAAAGGAAAGGGGGTCATTGCAGCCACTTGATGCTGACTTGGCCAATACAAAGTTGTGATATGGCAGGGATGAACTCTCTCCATGGGACTTAGATGATCTAACCAAGACCACACAGGAAGTCTGCCTTACTACTAGGAGTAGAACCCAAATCTTGTGACTTATTCCTTTGATTTACAAGTTAGAGCAGGCCCCTCAAATTAAGAGAGATGCTTGACGCTAGATGGAGTAGGATGCCCTTATTGAAGGGGAAACATGACATATTATTGTGATACCTGCTTTAATTGTTTGTTTGAACCTTGGATGCCTAATCAAATATATTAAACTCCACAAAATGAACTCATCAGCTTTCTCTGCAGAGCGCTTGTTTTGTTTTATGCTTTAAACCTTGCTTACCTGTGGAGTCTGCTGTTTATTTTATGGTGCCTTTTGGTCATTAGTCACTAGGTTTAATCAGATTTGTAAATTAATTCTCTCCTGGGGTTTCACTTCATATGCTCAGAAAGCATAAGAAGTGTTCATGACATGCTTCAAAACACACACTGGCTACATTAGTCATCCTCTCTGGGTAACAGTTTTATGAAGGAGAACACTTCAGGTTACAAAAACATTTCCTTCTATCCAACTTCTTTTTCCCCTTGCTCGATCCCTACAGTTGTGTTGTATTTTAATAAAGTGCTATGTGGTACACAAGGCCTTAATTGTAATCTTACATCTTAAAAAGCTAATTGTTATTTTTTATGATTTTACTTGATCGAAGACATTTCTTCGCAGAAACCCTGTCTTTCCTTGGCAACTAGAAAGCAATGGTTGTGACCATCAGCACTGCTGAATCACGTTGTGCTGTGTTCCTGTTTTGTTTCTCAGCCCTGCATTTCCTGTGCTTCGGTTCAGTTGGATTGGTTGCTTCTAGAAGAAAACCCTTGTATCAGACTGCAAGGCATGATGCCACATCTTAGTGGACAAACAGTAGATGAGGCAATTTCCCCTCCTGTTCCTGGTCACTTGAAATACCTCCAGTTCAAGATCACAAAACACTCATGTAGCAAATCCAATTATGTGGGAAAGTAATGTTTAAGCAACATTTGATGTTGTTTAACCGATGTCAGTAAGAAGGGAAAGTCAGCATTACCTGACCAGCCAGCTCTACTCAGACCACCAGCAAGTAGCTGGAGGACAACGAAGGTTAGCGCATCACAGTGAGAACTACTGAGCTGCAGCGTATGATGACAGTACGTCCCTGAAAACAGAGCGTAACCCTGTGGGGTGCACCAGTCCAGAGGGTCACTCAAATCTTTGGATGTTCTGGCCACATAAGGACCCATGAAGCTGTATGTCTGCTCGTTATGTTGACAACTCACCCTTATTACACTATAGGCAACCACTTTTCTTGCATCTCACCCCTCAGGCCTTCACCTGGTTCACAGATATAGGCAAATGACTTACCACTCTGACACTGCTAATCAGGCCAAAAGGAAGCGAATAGACTTCCACAGAGCTGCAAAGAACTAAAAGGATTACAAAAGTAAACAAGGAGAAGAAGCTAAATGAAGTAGGATTTTACTCTTCAGCATTTCTGATGCCAATATTTTCAGGGAGGTTTCGAACACCAGTGGCATTCCAGGACAACACAGCGCTGAAAGTGCTTACATAGGAGAGCAGCCAAGAGAAAGGGAGTAGGGGGCTGAAGATATTGTCTGCTCTGCTGTGGCACTGAATAGAGACTAGATCACAGGTTTCCCTCACTTTATGCGGTACATGCGCTCCTGGAAAACAGCGCATAACTCAAACTCGCATAAAGGGAGCCCACTTTACCATGTAATAAATAGGGGTATGTTCCAAGACCTCGACTGTACTGACCACCAGACCCATCTCTACCACTTTTACAAGACCATTTTAGTACTCATCAACAGCAGACACTACACACAAGCACAAGGCACTGTCATAATGGGGATGGCAACTACAGAAACACGTGTCGCAGACAACGAGCAAGGAGCACAAATCCACGCAGGAGATATATTTTGGTGCGCGTCACTCCCACAATGCACCACACAAAGCAACTGACTGCGGGCTTCCACTGCACCAATTGCATAAGAGTGAATTTACCGCGCATATAACGAATTTTTAGTATAAAAAGGGTCATTGCATAAGAGTGAATTCACACATACAGAACCCACATAAAGCAAAGGAAACTTGTACAATGAATTGCTGCAAAGAGGAACTAAACCTGCCACACAAAGATTAAATCGTCTGTGTAACACGTTGCTTCCTACCAATAGCAAGATGGTGTCTTAGACACTAACTGCTACCCCCAGATCACTTCCCCTGTCTCAGCATTTGTCTCTCACAGTCCCTGGATATCTATGTGTCCCCGATCTCCTGGAATGGGGTAGTCTTACCTCAGAGACTTCTTCCTCTGGCCTGAAGGAACCAACATACAGCACCGAGGTGAACACAGGCAGAACAACAGCGTGTGCTGCCTCTGGGAATTATGAATATTTTTTACCACTGAAGTATGGGTGGAGTTCAAGGTACTGGTTATGATCGAGAAAGCCCTAGAAATATGTCTATGTGGCGCAACACAAAACTGTGCTGAGGTACCAGAAGCTAGCTGTGTGAGCGCTAGCTTTGGCACCAGGAACAGTACAGCTGCAGTAGGATGCTGCTGGGTTCAGGCTAGGAAGTCCAGCTTCCCAGAAAAGCTACTTAGCCCAGGTGATGTCCAAAGCAAAAGCGACATCAACCCAGAAGCCCGTTTTGCAACACAGTTATGACTGAAGTAGCTTTACAAATCAACATCTCAAATGAGAGGAACTGGCCCAAAATAGGATTGGGTGGGGATGACTGACTTGTGTCTCATGCACCCAACAGGGCAGGAGGTGGATTGGGTTGGACTAAGAACCGTGGGTAGGTGCTGCTTTTTTAATCCTAGTACAGACATAAATAATAATCATACTCTTTCCTATCTAGAACTTTTTATCTTAACATGCTAAACTGCTTTACAAAAGAGGTCATTCAGCAAGCTAAGGTCAGAGGTGGACAATAAAACCAGGTCTCCTGAGTCCCAGCCCAGTGGGTCTACTCACTAGCTACAGGACCTCACCATGAACTGTTTAGATACCTAATGTTAAATTGACATGTCCATCCAAATTACTACAGACTAAGAAAGCACTAATATAAATGCATGTCCATTGGGCTGCACATCATATACAGAAGGACCATCTGTCATTTCTCTGAATGTCTGCATGTTGGATACCCAGCAACAGTAGCTTCCATATATGCCCATGCATTTGCTCCATGCACTTGCAATGCTTCTGAATGCTGTAGATCTTACCTCCCCAGTCAGTGCATGGCAGGTATGAGCTAATGACAAAGGGCTTCTACATCATGTTTACCACCTATTTTGGGTGGTTGTGTATACTACACAGCTGTATTCTGCTACTCTTACTCACATATCTTCTCTCAATTTCTTCCCCTGCACTTCCACAGATTGCATGTGATTAACCTCACACACAAAGGGCGTGTACAGAAGTTCAGGCAGCCTGTCAGGGAGGCATTGTAACTCATGTAACACAAAGTGGCATGAGTTAGAGTGCCGTTGACTCAAATTGGCCTGCTGTACTCAGAGCCTGTCTGCACTGGCCCAGGCCAGCAGATTGGGGAGGTCCAGCAGCCACCTAGGAGGCTGCCAGACCGCCCTTCTCCCCAGCCCTGCTTCCCCCCCACCAGCTGGCTACTGTCAGCAGCAGCTGGGGGTGGAAAGAGAGAGGCAAGGGATGGAGCTGCCCCACTGTGCAGCCCCCCTCTCCCAGCTACTCCTGGTGGGGTCTTGGGCGGGTCTTGGGGGGAGCCTAGCCAAGCCTGCAAGGCAGGGGGGCTCCATTCCCCACCCTCCCCCACTCCAGCTCTGGGCACAGCAGCCTTTGCTGCTGTTAAGCTGCTTGCACAGAGGGATGGGGGTAGGGGAAGGGGAAGGGAGACCCCCTGCCACGTGTGTCCCCTCCTAGCTACCCCTTAACATTCCCACAGTAAAAAAAAAGAAAAGCCTAAGGGAAGGGAGAGAGAGAAACTTGAGCTGACGAATTCATAAGCCATGAGAATATGGGAAATACAAGACCTAGAGATGTGTAAATAACAACTGCAATGGGCTACAGGGGTTCAAAGCCTCTATAAGGCCTGCTAGCAGCATGCATGAGAACAGAACTCATTTCAAGTGTTCCTGGTTTCCACATCTGAGCACAGGCAACTAGACCACATGGCCACAGACCCAAATGTTTCTTCTATGTCCTGTGGATAATTTTTCAGTCTTTCAAAATGTTAGAAATAGAAACAATTCAATGAAGTGTGTACAGAAGTTACATTTTTCATACAATGAGGCAAGCCCCATGCCACCCTGGCGAGGCGTCCCCTGCCCGCCTGGCACCAGTGAGGGGAACAACTCCACGTCACCACCCCCGCTGCTGCTGGGTGGGCAGGGGGTGCTTTGCCAGGGCAGCACGGGGCTTGCAGCAGCAAGGAGCACCCCACTCAGCCCCACTCTGCCTTGTCACACTGGGCTGTGGAGGCCCCAAGGGAAGGGCAGCAGGGCGGGGAGCCCAAGCCCTCACTAGGCAGCCCTCCCCCCAACATGCACAGATCTGGGGGGCATGTGCCACTCTGCCCCCCCAGGAGTGTGCACAGCAGCAGGGAGCCAGCTCTCCCCCACCCCCTGGACAAGCTGTCCATAGGCCCATCCCACTCCCCGCTGGATCCCTATGGCCGTACATAGTCCTGGGCCCCAAGCCCTACACACTGCCCAGCTGGACAGCAGTCCCAGCCCCAGCCCTGCCCAACTTCCTCCCCCTCTGCCTCCCTCCCTATGGGGGCCTCAATTCCCCCCCACCCACCAGACTTACCTACAGAAGCTGCTCTCCAGGCTGCCTGGAGGCCATGTACATGCACGTGGTCCCCCTGCCTGACTGCCCTCCTCCGGTTTCCCCCCAGCCCCTTGCAGGTTGCAACTCTGTCAGCCTGCAGAGAGCTCTTTGCAGAAGTAGAAAATCCATGTGTCTCCATTAAAATGAGAAATCCATGTTTTTCTCAGTTAAAAGGGAAAATCTGCATTTTTTTTCTGTTTTTCCATGGAAAATGAAAAACCCAGATCCCTGCTTATGAGTTTGTTAATTCAAGTTTCTCTCCCTCACTTCCCTTAGGCTTTTTTGTGGGAACACTGAGGGAGTTTTGGATTTTATTCTGAAGGCAGCAAGACTCGTGGTCATTCTGATGTATTCTGTGAGCAAGTCCCACAGCCTCAGGCCACGAGCTAAGAAACCTGTCAAATCATACCCACAAGTCTCACCCATTTTCATTGTTACACTAGCACATGCATAGGCTGTTCAGGTCACACAGAAGGGAAAGGTTTGCTGGGTAAAGTGGGCCAGGGATGTAGAAACCTTTGTATACTAGGACCAAATCCCAGCCTATGAATCTGTATGCCAAGGGGAGCCAACATTGGGAGCCGAGAGCAGGCAGGATGCTGTCTTAATGTCTTGTCTTGCTGAGGTGAGCTATTATATTCTAATCACTTAGAAATTGTTGATAAATATTATTGCTTCCAATTTACATTGGAAAACTGGGATTAAGTAACAAGCCCAAAGTCACATAGCAAGTCACTGTCAGAACCACCATTAGAACCTCGCTCCCAGAATCGACTAAACTGCAGCTGGTGTGACCTAGCATGGTTGCATTACCTGTCATAGCACTATGCCAATTTATACCAGCTGGGGTTCTGTCCTGGTGCTTCCTACCAGACCTGCCCTCTGTTTCCAATTTCCCTCACAGTCTATAAGGGTTTTCCTCACTTACACACAGCCAGACTGACCACCAGTCTCACATATGTAAACACAGTGAAGTGGCACAAAATGGGCATTTGCAGTTTACATTCTGCTTTGGCCTTCAATCCCCTTTAAAGTTCAACAGTGTTCAACAGAGATTGTGAATCGCTGGACCATCCTGAATCCCACTTTCACTCTGTCTAGACTAAATCAGTGTGCTCCCTTCCAGCAGCCCCTATCCTCAATTTTCCTCCCTGCAGAGTAGAGGAAGAATGTGCTATTACCACACTTTTGGCCCTTTCTTGCTTTATCGGGTAAGTCATTTCTTTTGCATTAAAACACAATAGTATTTCTAATATGGGGAAAGACCAGAGACCTGCACTGGGTCATTTTCATTCCTGATGCAATTCTAGTGAGAAAGTAACCCAGCAGTAAATTTGACTCATTACACCAAACTGCAGTTTCAAATACCTAACACAATGGACTGATCTAGTTGGCAGATTAAGAGGCAAAAGATACTTCTTTTCCCTGTTCTGCCAGTGGTCTGGTACTGACCATGGGCAAGTTATGTGACTCTGGTGTGCTTTGATTTCCAGATCTGAAAATGGAATACGAGTGCTAACCTGCTTCATAAAGTGTTTTGACAGCTATGAATGGAAAGTACTTTATAACTAAGTGCGTTACAGTTTTTAACCAAATTTATGATTGCCACTGCTCCACTAGATGATGCTACACAGAACCATTGCATGTGCTCATCTGTTATATATGTAGCAAAATTTGAATATCAGTCAATTTAGACAAACCTTATGGACTGAGATGTATCAAATTTCTCCTTACATTTTACTGTGAGAGACTGACATAAACAGCAATAGCAGACTGATATAGAAAGGGGGTGGTTTTTTGGGTGGGGATTGTACTAAACTTAGAGAACTAATTTTTGAGAGGAACTCTCCGAAGCACCAGGAATGCTGCTTCAGAGCTTTCCTATTTTGCTTGTGTTGGGTATGTTGTAATGCTTTCTTGTAGACATGTGATTAGTATACATTTCACATTTTAAGTTCTCCTTTTCTCATTGTTTTATCCCCAGGATACATATATTAACAAAGGCTGGTGGGCAGCTCTAATTTTAATTTTACGTACCTTGTTTAATAAAAATATTTGTAGGTTTTTTTGGGGGGGAAGAGAGGAGCGGGGTTGCAATGAACATGAATTTGGAAATTACCTTAACCTGGTATGATGCAGCACAATTCTAATTGCTAAGTGATTCTGAGGGCTGTTCCATACAACCAGAATAAATCTGCCTGATGCTTCACAACATGGCATTAACAAGAGTCACATTTGTAAGTATTAGTTGTGTTTGTAATATTGTGGGCTAGTTAGTACTGAATGCCTAATACACTAGAAATCAGGACAACTTTGGGGTATTCAGCATCCCATGTTTCAAAATGGTGGCGGGGGTGTTTAAACTAAAACTCATTGAGCGAGCTTTAGTAAAAGCACCGCCGCCACCATTTTGAAATGCAGGACACTGAATACACGAGATGCTCCAGCACATTGGAGAGTTTTAATTAAAATGTTAATACACGTGACGCTAGGGCATTTTAATTAGAGTGCCTGTCCTGGAGCCGATCTAATTAAAACACCCCTCTTCCCCCACCCCAGAGCACGTATAGAGACACCCCTCACTACTAATGCTTTAGGCACCTGAACCAAAGCCTGTTGAAATCATTAAGGGATTAGATTCATAAAGGATGTAGGTGATTTCAGAATGATATCTATAGTAAAATAGGCACCCAAGTACCAACTAGATACACGTCTGGCGCCTGCTCCAACATGTGCTAATCAGCACGCTCCAGCAGCCTCAGCGTCACGTGTATTCACCATCCCCATGCTTCAAAGTGGTGGCTTGTTTGACGAGCTTTAGTTAAAGTGCCTCTGCTGCCATTTTGAAGTGCGGGACGCTGAATACATGAGATGCTGCAGGCGCTTTAATTAGAGTGGCTCCTGAGAGTCCTTCTGTTGATTCCAGTGGACCAGGCCCCAAATTAATATTAGTGAAAGTGTTGAAAAGTCTTCTTCACAGGTCTCCCTGACTACTCGTCTGGCCTGCTGGATGCCCTGCTGGCCTATGGGATGCTCGTGCCCTTTCCAACCGAGGGCAAACAGACTTGGCTTCCCTAGCTTGCCTCTTATATGCTTATACAAGCGGGCAGAACTAGAAATAAACAGCCTCATGCCCTTAAAGGGATCTTTCCCTCCTTTAATATAAACCTCAGGTCTCTCAGTCTAGTGTGAGGTTAGGAGACACCACAAATTGTTGTCATGATACAAAGAACAGAGATGCCTTTTTTGAAATGCTGTGTGCAATGCTGGTCACCCAGGTTCCCGAGAGATGAATTCAAATTAAAACAACTGCAGAGAAGGGTTATTGGATGACTGAGGGAGTGGGGATCTTACAATACGAGAGGAGACTAAAAGATCTTGGCTTGGTAGTCTAGCAGAACAAAGGGTTACGACTGCTATCTATAAATGCATGGGGGTTGGGGGGAGGAACTGCTGAGAAGGTAGAAGAACAAATGGATGTAAACTGGCTGTTAATATATTTGGAAGAGGGTTTCTAACCATTAGAAGTTCTGGAAGAGTTTTCCAGTCAGAGCAGTGGTGGCACAAAAGCCTAGCTACTTTCAAGATGGAGCTTGATAAGTACATAGAAGATTAGAAAACCTGGTGCCTATGAAAACTGGGACTGGACTCTAGGCAGGCACTTGTGTTCCTAATTCTCCAGGATTCCCGATCTGTTATAATCTTTTATGACTAGTAGAGTCACTCACGCGTACACACACACACGCCACTATGTGCATTCCATATTTCTCCATATAGTTATATCTAATAGGACACATATGTAGGTATTTGATATACTGGAAAATCTTAATATTAACTTTCAGCCAAAGGTGCTTAAGGATGTCAAGCTTGGAAATCAGCAAAACTCCAGCATACACGCTACATTTACTCAGCTCACAGGAAATCCTCAAGGGATGGGAATTGGCTGATGTAATTCTGTAATGCATTATTAAACAACATTAAATATAATGTACATCTTGGAACATACAAAGATAGTCCAGGTTCTAAGAAGCATAGGTGGAGACAATTGTAAAGGCCATTGTAAGACATGAAATGAGAATGGTACATATTATGACAGCAAATATCTACTTACCAATTGGGATGATGATAATGATGCATTTTAATTTGTAGGTGTCCATGCCTGCTGGCCTTGGACCTATTACGATAAAGTAACTAGAAACATAATTTATTGTACTGAACCTAGAACAATTTTCATAGGAAAAATATAAGAATGGAAGCTCAACTAAAATATCTGCCTGAAAAAACTTGGTGTAATGGGGCCTGGGAGTGCATCCGAGCTGCCCCTGGGCTGGGATGGCTTCCTTCCCCCCCGCAAAACAGACATGGCTGTGCTGCAGCCACACAGACCGGCTGGCAGATCGTGTGGCCAGCACAGCTGCAGCAGACAGCCCCTGCTGGGAATGACCCCAGTTACGGGCAGTTGGGGGCTTGGCTGCCTAACCAGGCCAGAAGGGCCTGCCCCTGCAGGTGTGGGGAGATAAAGCACCTGGGAGAAGCTGCCTGGGGCTGGCTGATGAGGAGCAGGCAGGGAAGCCTCCCCTCGCCTGGCAGGAACCCTATAGCCAGCCCGTGCCCAGACCTGGGCTGCTGGGGGGCACACCAGCCCCACCACATGGACAGTGGATGGCAGGGACCAGAAACATGGGCACAGATAAGTGTGATTTTTGTTAACCCTTTGTGGTCGATTTAAGTTTAACAATTGTTGACCTGGGCCAGGAAGCCCAGGGTGCAAGGGAAAGTTTGTAGTTCCAGTGACATGCCCCTGGTCGGCTGCCTGGGGAGGCCAGGGTCTGGATCAATGGATCTCTGGCCGACCCTCTGAAGCTAGAGTAAAAGGGGTGAGGGGGCCGGTGGCACACTCAACCCAATACGCCCAGCAAAGCCCCCACCCCCTCCAGGACTACAGCTACCTCAGCAGGTCACACTGGCCAAAAAAATAACCAGCACAAATTCACAGGACTATTCCTACAGCTGCAATCTGATGGATCCTGACAAGAAAAGATTTCTAATATCCTAGGTCCCTGGAGACATACACTTTCCAGATTATGCCTCCTGGTGGTCAGTGTACTCAATCTATCTCCATCACAGCAGGGATCAGTAGAAAAATATCTCAAAGCTCCTTCTTAGGACATGTGGCAACACTGCTGGCAGACAAACGTGCAAAGAATCATACTGGCATTTTAAAAGTAGCTGCTGTAAAAGTACATCAGAAGCTGCTTCCTGCCTAGCGGACACTGATGACTGATTGCTGAGCTCTATCAGTGCTCTTGGTACTCGACAAAACCTGACGGGAAACATGATCCTTGCTGTTGCAAGGAGCTGACATCTAAAAGTTTGACTGTGGCTTTCCCACAACTCTGGAGAAATCTTAGAAGTTTCTGATAATGCAGAAACAGTTTGAACCATTTTTTCTCAAGTTTGAAAATGAAAGCTTACATAAACAAACCACCTTATTCTGAATATATAGACTATGGTGGCAGGTCACTATAGGAATCACCAAAATTATATCACCTGCAGCAATGCTTTATTATATAACCTGCAAGGCCTCACACTTGGAGATAGGGGAAAGGAGCTCAAACAAACAGGTTTTGTTCCTGACCTGTTGTGTGGGTTTGGACAAGTCATATAGGGCTGCTGCAAGATCAGACTATGTGGGCATGCCTACCGGGGAAAACAAGTGTGCCGTAAGCTAAGTTATGAATATACAGTGCAATCGCTACTTCACAGTACCCCTCCCCACTCATGTGAACACAAATAAGATTAGCTTGCTTTTCTTCAAAGTAGAGCAAACTACCCCTCACTGGGTGCATCTACACGTGCTATTAAAGTGACATGATAAACTCTGGCACAGTCTGCACATGCACCTGGCCCCACAGCAGTTTGAGCTGGGGGGGAGCAGTCCTGGGGGCTGACAGCAAGCTTTGGGGGGTCAGCTCCAGGTCCTGGGTGGCAGCATCATGGGGCAGAGAGGCAGGCTGGGGCACAAGAGTGCTAAAGTGCAGAGCCATGCAGCAGGCAGACCCCATACTTTAGCATCCTTCTCCCCCAGCCATCCCTGGTCACCGTCTCCACATGTGTTTCAGTGCAGTAAATGACTGCTGTGAGATAGCACTGTCCCTGATAGTACTGTCTTAAGGCAGAGTTAATTAATTTACAGTGCCCTAATACCAGTGCACATGTAAACAGTGACGCTTTACTGCAGAGCTAATTAGTCAACTCCACAGTAAAGTGCACATGTAGATTCACCCACTAAGACACTCTTAGTGCTAAAATATTTTGAGTACTCAAATTAAAAGTGAAGATGTCCAAAGTCAGTGGAGACTGTTGGAAAGTTTGGCCTAGGCATGGACATCTGCATCAAAAACATCCATAATTTGTGCCCACTGTTTAGTAGTACAGTTACAATTATATTCTTCACCCTGTGATTTGGCAGATGTTTTGATTAATGGTAATTTCTCTTTCAGGATAATCAATAGCATTTCATAAGAACAATGGTAATACTTATAAATTACTCCGGGGCAATGCATAGTGGGTGCATGCAGGTGCATGTGCACCCGCTGAGCGTGGCGGTGCACCCCTACAAAAATGCGCCGCTGAGAGTGCCAGAAGCACCTGCAGGCGGTCGCCGCTTGCTGCCTACCCTGCCGCTGACATCACTGGCGGCATCCGCAGGTAGTCAGCGATCCCCACTGGCCACTGCCAATACTGCCAACAGCGTCTGTGCGTGGTCACCAACCCCTGGTCGGCGCTCACCACCTCACCAGTGGCATCTGTGGGAGCTTCCACTTACTGCCACCATGCTCCCACCACCACCGCCGCACTCCTGCTGCTGCTGTGCCCCCCCGAGCTGCCAGGAGCGTTCATCATTCATGAATTACTCATATGTGTGACAAGTTTCCAATGGCTGAATCTCAAAACACTTGCATCATGATAATGATAAGAAAGATTCAAGGTCATGAGAAGTCATCCTCACAGTTGTACCTGCACAAAGAATCCAAGTGATGCTTGAAGATAATACAACAGGAATGCTTATTTAAAAATGACGGCTATCTGCCTGTTCTGTTTATTACCTGTCATTTAGAGAAATGTTTAATTTGAAACTTTCATTCAGAACCATTTCAACTATTCAAATTATTTAACACAAATGGGCATGAATATTCATCATCTTAGCAAGAGGGAACAATGAACCAAGGAGAACTGGTCTTTTTAATGGTTCATTGGATATGTGTCCAGACTGATGAAGAAAGAAATGGATGGATTGGGAGCATAGGATAGTCTTTGGTTCTACTATGAGCTCACGACTGGCTCTCTCTTTGTAAGCCTCTCTCAAAGGCTGTCTAGACTTAGCCCTGCTGTGAAACTGGATAAACAGAGAACCTTACAGAAATCCAGTGGCTGCATCTGACTTCAGCTTCTGTTAGTATAAAATAGAAAACAAAAGTACATCTGAAGCAAAACAAATAGAAATGGAGCTCTCCTAGGAAAAGTGTCATTCTCATGACCCTAAGATTAAAATACTTTCCTGTTTTTATGTGAAACATCCTGAGCGCATCTTACTTACAACTGCCTGAACAAAGCATTTTGCAATGAAAACACATTTCACAAGGAGCATGCCAAAAGCTACGTTAAGAGGCCACTGGTGTTACCTAGTTAAGCATCAAAAAGCAAGAAAGTTATGGTGGCCCATGCAATCTGTTCCCCTCCTCCCCGTGCGCACATTATGGTCCTTTTTTTTTACTTACATCATATTGTCATGCATAAGTATAGAAGTGCAAGCTGCACAAGCTGCATGGTTCAGGACTTTGGAGATCTGCTGGCTTGCAAAAACTTGGAAATAGCATATGTAAATTCCTTCAACCAGACTACTCAGCTGGAGTCTGCTGCAATGCCTTATGGCAGGAGCTGAGGTCATTACACATGGTGACTATCACCCCGGGCACCAGGGCACTGCACAAGTCGCATGTCAGCTCCATTCTGTGGGTTCTCTGCACAGGGGTGAATTTCACCCTAAGGGCACAGCAGCCCTCAACCCGCTTGGGAACCGAGCCATGGGGCCCTCTCATTATTCATGCATTTTCTATGTGTTCATAGGTTCTGACAATTGTCACTGGGACCTTCCAAATCCTCACAAGGGGGCTGCATAGTACAGATTTCTAGTTTGTGCCTGAGCTAGGGCAAGAGCTGAATCACCTGCCAGGTGCCCACTAGTGGAGCCTCCTGCACACCAAGTGAACTAGTCAGATGAGCTGTTTCTTCTTCCTTCCCTTGGCTATACATTTAGGGTGACCTCCTTTTTAAAATGTAAAGGTAGGACACGTGCCCGGCTTCCCACAACCTTCTCCATGTCTCTGCCAGTGGCATGGCCAGAGTAGGGATGGATGTGGGCTGCCTGCTGTGGGCTCAGGGACCCCTGCCCTGCTACCCTCTCCCCAGGAACCCGGTGCTGGCCATGCACCCCCTGCCCACCCAGCAGCAGCAAGGGGCACAACTCCACACCACTGCCACCCCTGCTGCTATTGGGCTGAATTCCTGGTCATGTGCATGCGTGCAGGTGCGCACATGCACGTGATGCCCCCTGTGTCCCACTCCTGGCAGCCCCCAACAGCCCCTTGCAGGCTGGAACACTGCCAGCCTGCAAGGGGAAACCTGCTGTTTCCCACAGATCCCTGCACGATGCTGTGAACCCAGGACAAATGCTAACCCAAAGTCATGCCGTGCAGGACTGGGATTTGAGACGGGGCAATGTGTAGGGCGTGCACGCAGGTGCACATGCACCCCCTGCACGTGGTGGTGTACCCCATGCAAAAAGGCATTGCTGACACTGTCGGTGGTGCCTGCAGGTGGTCACCACTCGCCACCCCTCTGCCAACACAGCTGGCAGCATCTGCAGGTGGTCCATGATCACCCCTGGCCACCACCAATGCTGCTGGTGGCACCTGCAGGTGGTCGCCGACCCCTGGTTGGTGCTTGCCACCCCTACCCCCACTGCCGACAGTGCCGGTGGCATATGCAGGAGCTCCCCACTCACTGCTGCTGGGCTCCTGCCGGGGGCATCACAGCTGTGCCTCCCCAGCTGCCGGGGACACGCCGTTCATGACTTGAGGTTCCCATTCTGGGACTGTCCAGCCCAATTAGTGATGGGTGGTCACCCTATATACACTGCAGCTGCAGCCCCACATTATTGCCAGCCCACCTGTGGTCAGGACTAGGGAAAGAAAAGATAAAGAATCCAATATGATCAGGAGATGAAACCATTTGAAATATTTAAATGGCTTTAAACCAGCATTTTCTAAGTCTGACGAAAATACTTCTCAGGCTGAGTGCCAGGCCTGAGACCAGCACCAATGTCCTGTCCTCGCAGCAGCAGGACAGTAACAGTGCCTTAATCCCCCTATTTTACCCTGTGGAAAGTTAAAGGGTGTTTGATATTTTGCTCATTATGCCTGGTAGTTGTATGCAAGGATCATTCTCAAAGTTTTTAAGAGCACGTTAGACAGACACTTGTCTAGGATGGTTTATATATGGAAGATCCTGTGTTGATCAGAGGTTGGACTAAATGACCACCCAAGGGACCTTCCAGCCCCACTTTTCTATGACTTTTCTGACTTACATCACTCTCACAGTAAGAGTTTATGACTGGCTTGCCTTGTCTCCAGTATCACCACTGCATAATGGGACAGTAGTATTTAGAATTTTTTTTAATCATAAAACCAACAGCATTTCTTCAAAATGAAAGGACAGTGAATAATACATAGAGATTTCTAAGTGCTGCACACAGATGGGTTAATTCCTAGAATTAATAGGTGTGTATAGACTAAACGGGAGCCCTAAATTGAAGTGATGACTTTTAAAAAACACCACTTAAATTTAGAGCTGATTAAACCCCTGGGTCATGCACACATCCTGCTGACTTACCTGCCTGTCCAGCAGGGACAAGAGGGTGAGCTGCTGGTGGGCAGAGCGGTCCCTGGGGCTGTGAGGGGGGAGGCCTCGTGCTTCCCTCTGCGGCAGCAGTGGCCCCACCCCCCGGCAGTACCTGCCCGCGGGCACCCAGCTCGGGCGGTCCCTGGGGGGCACCGTAGCCATGGAGGGAAGCACCGGGCGCCCACATAGCTCAGGCAGGCAGGCAGGCTTCGGTGGGGGGATCAGACTCGCTGCTTTTCTTGGGCAGAGCCTGCTTTCCCAGGCTGCTGCCAGGCTGCCTGCGCAGGCTTTCTGCAGAGCCGTGGAGCTGCACAGAGCCCGGTGCTTCGCTCTGCAGCTGTAGTGGCAGCAAACTAAAATTCCTCGAAGGAGTTTTAGTTTGCTGTGCCCCAAGTCATTTAAGGCACATTACACGGCCAAATTTCCTACAGCTGCTGGAATTAATGCGCAGTGCCTCCAAGGCATGCAAACACTGACACCATTAAAGCAGTGCAAAAGCATTTAGCCCGCTTTAAAGTGTCATGCACACACGCCTCTTGTTTCGTCTACACATAGCCACCATACTGCTAGGGAAACTAAGACATCAAGAAATGAGAGACACTGCCCGTGGTCACACAGTAAGGTGACAGCAGTCAGGGTGCGCTCTAATCCTTTGGGTCACACTTCCACCACAGCCATTCAACCATGCTTCCTTAGCTGGTATCACATGTATTTTCCCTGCTGATGCCCTCTGTGCATAGGAAAATCTTGTATGTATGTTGCCAAAATCATCCTAAATGCTGTAATGATAGAACATATTATGTGCTGAGCTGGACAGGGATGTGTCTGGGTCTTCAAAATGGCAGCAAGAGGAAAGCCTATGGCTGAGCTGACTCACTTTTATACGGTGGCACTTTTGGTGGCACTTGTACACACGTTCTGACGTGTTCTGATTAGAACATGTCGGAGCAGACCCGAGTCTGCTGTAGCAGTCTAATCCGAACGCTCCAGCATGTATTCAGTATCTAGCATTTCAAAATGGTGGCAGGGGGAGGGGAGGAAAGCTTTAAGTAAAGTTCATTGAACGAGCTTTGTTAAAGTGCCCCGTCATCATTTTAAAATGCAGGATGCTGAATACACAAGACTGCGGGTGTTTAAATTAGAGCAGCTCTAATTAAAATGCCCCTCCCCCACCCCAGAGTACGTGTATAGGTGCCCATTGTCCTGGGCATAAACCAAGGTTCTCTTTTACAATTCAAACACCATCAAGCCCAACATACTATCTTTCCATGCAGCCTGCGAGTGCAGCAGTGGTGCAGAATGTCTGTGTTGATAGTTTAACCAAAAGGGAGAAAAATAAAGAAGGCAATAACACAGAAGTAACACTGATATAGCTGAGCAGCATAGTTTGAGGGAAATGCTGACATACAGGCCAGGATGTAGGAGAACTATGAGCTGAAGGCCTATAACTGCAAAGGATCTACATGCTGGCACTCTCATTAACTCTAGTGAGAGCTTCACATGCAGTGGGGTGGCAGCACTGAGCTCTGACTGCTGATTTATTTAGCATTTCCCTCTGCTTTTATTACATGTCTCAAGTACCTGGCTTTTCTGAACAGAAAAGTAAAAAACTCTGGCCTGGCTCACACCCTCTGCAACCCCAATGTATTCGGTTTGCCTTTCTAAAAACAACTTGTAAAACTTGTAGCTACTTCCATAAAAGCTCAGTGGGCACGTGCACATGTGCACTTTAATGTTCAGTAGCCTATTCTATTCCATATTAGGGCATCACATCAAAAACAGTGCTAATATGTGTAACCCGGGTACACCGAGGGTGTGCCCTCCCAGCCAAATGGAGATGAAGCGATGACAGGCTAGGGTGCTGAGGGAGGGACGTCACCACCCTGCATGTGGATCCCTCCATTTCCCTATAGAGACAACCCCACAAGTGTACACTTAACTATATACCATTTTATTATTACAAATATAATTAAAACATTTACATGCCAGAACTATTTGAATACCCGATATTACAAAATAACGTTCATAATTTCCAATATTCACCCCAGTGGGTAAAATCCAGTTCTTAAAAATATGTACACAACTGACCCAAAGATTTCTTCAAGCTCTCAAACCCATCAACATCACAGCTAACAACACTAAAATAATAAGAACAATATTATTTATAAAATATAAAGTGCAACATAAGCTCAGAACCTCAGCCACATAGGAGTTTAATTATGAATTCGTTCCCCAAGCCTGGAGAACAGGGGTCCACTCACCCACTCCCAACAGGGTCTTGGCATGGGCGACTGGTGCCTCCCAAGTCTGGGGGGGCACCGGATCACCAGTGGGGGGTGTGCTCCCAGTATCCAATCACCAAGCTAGTGGTGAAACCAGAAGTGCACTTCTGATGGCACTTCCGGTTTTGCAGCTGGTGCTTCCAGGGGGTGCGTGGCCGATCACAGGGGGTGCACATGCACCTGCATGTGCCCCCTACACATCGCCAATGGGTCTTGAGACCCAGCCACTGGGAGAGGTCTTCCCCCCCAGCTCTAGTAAGGCCACTCCCCTCCTGTTCAGAGCCAGAGTGCTCCAATAACTCACAGCCCTTCTGATGGCTCAGCTTGTCCCAGTGTGATGCTCCCTGCCAGGGTCTCTTCTCCCATGCTGCCACCAGCCTCCCTTTGTGGCCTGGTGCCCCTGGCCTAGGCACCCAAGCCTTGCAGTGTAGCCTGCTTCAGTCTTCACAGCCCTCTGCAGGTTTGCTTGTGCTGCTCTATGCTCTGCTCTGAGCACCAAGGGCTAGCTGTTTCACCCAGCAGGGTTGCTGGGCTCCCAACCGCCCACCTCACCCTGGGGTGGCTTTCCCCATTCTCTGTGCCCTGATCAGCACCAGGGCTCTTTCAGCATGCCGGGACCCTATGCAGGCTCCAGCCTTCCAGTCTCACACCGAGTGGCCAACCCAAGCAGCCTTTTGCTGCTCACCACTCCTGGATCTTGCCCACATCCTGTGTACAGTGGTTGCGAGCCACTTGCCAGGATCTGCAAGCTTGACCTGCCTTGCTGTGCTCCTAGGGCCTGGACTCCATGCATCAAACTACACACCGTGGTGAGCCCAATGGTCTCACACCCACCCAGGGCTGCTCTGTGCAATGAGCCCCTGCACCGTGATGAACCCAAGGGTCTCACACCCTCCTGGGGATCTTCAGAAGCTCAGGGCTATTCCCCACTGAGTCAGCTTGTTCCCAGCTTTTCTCGCTCCGATCTTCCTTCTTCAGCTCCCCCGTTGCATCTGCCCCTGTGCCAGGCATGCTGTTCCTTGTATACACTTCAGGGGCTCCACCCCTGAAGTTCTCTGGACCTGGCAGGGCGCAGTCTCAAACCAGGTCTGGACTGTTCCTTGCCCCCCTCCCTTTGGGAAAGGGAATGGCCTGGCTTACTCTGACTTGCTTCTGATTGGTGGATGGGCTCCACCAATCGGAATTACAGACTCTTGAGCCTAGGACTCATCCAGAGCTCCAAAGGTAAGTCTGCTACATATGGTAATGAGCAGTAGAATTAGTCTACTGCTCATTAAGCATCACTAAAAAGGCTTTCACTTTTGCTACTGCGCATTAGGGCAGCCTAATGAGCCTTTATGGAGTACCTCATGTTAGAAGTACTAAATTTAATACGCAGTAGCAAAAGTGCATTAATGAATGTGTAGATGTGCCCAGTATGTCTCTATTGTGGGAAATAAACTTTGGGCCTGCAAAGTGTATCCTGCTGTACATTGTCCTGGAAACAGAGAAGGTCTGTTTCTTACATAGTGCAAAAAACCCTGATAGAAAGCTCTAACTTCCAGCCAGACTCCAGGATCCACTAGAGACCCAACAAAGAGGTTACTAATGAAGAAAACCATAGTCCAGGACTAGTTAGCAAGACACAGGAACTCTGACCAATCCTGAGTATTCCAAAGTAAAGCCTTTAAGCCATAGCTCTGATTCAATCTCATGTCCCTAACCAACAACAGATTGAGTCTAAATAGTCCAAACTTGGAGGAAGTTCTGGTTTGGATATAGCTTTCAAATTCCCTGAATCCCAGAGATTCTGCCTGTTAGGGAGATGTGTAGTTTAGCTTAATACTCCAAACCTGGAGCCATGTCAGGTTCCTCATTTCAAATTTATCTCCATAGTCCAGGCTTAAATTATGGTGCTATTCTTCTTGCTAAAGATATGCTGCTGGGGAGCCATTCACATCTGAATGCTTAGATCTGAGAAACCCATTGCAACCAAAAAATGGAAAGCCTCTGCAACTAAATAGATGATCAAAGTATTTATGATGATAATTCAGTTTTTGCTCTCTGGGCCCATTGTAGACTCAATGGAAAGGATCCTTTTCACTCCCACCAGTCCCTTTGATTTAATTTAAAACATGTCCGTTTACTGTTCTTTTAAAACTTGGAGAGGGGGCATTTGTTTCTTTTAAATATTGCCCTCTACCCTAGGGCTAAGTACAGACAGTCAGAAAGCCTGAGGCTGAATTAATTCAGTCTTTTCAGGTTAGTTAAAGATGCACAGATTAAACAAAGAAACAACTAGACAGACATTCACTTCTGATTCTGGAAATGCAGCCACATACCAGCAGTGGCTCAGCTCAGAAGCCGGGGGAGTGCTAGAGCATGGCTCTCTGGCACATAGCCAGCATGGGCTGTGTGTTCACTTCATCTTCCTGTTGCCCCCGAGGTCTCTGGGATTTGCAGTCCAGAATCACAGCAGCAGGACTCTGCAGATTTTCTCATCACTTCATCTTTCTTCTTCCAGGTGCCTCTGGGATTTGAAGTCCACAGTCATAGCCAGTAGTAAATTTTTAGCAGGCTAGGGCAGGGCAGGGCAGGGCAGCTCTGTACCCAGGGGAAGGGAAGTTTAATGCCCCCTCCCTGGCCCCAGACCCCAAACTCCAGCCAGGGTTTGCCTGGGGGGGGGAGCAATCCCTGCCTCTCCCTCCTCCCTCCCCACAATACTTCTTTGCTGGAGCAGACAGCATAGCCAGGGGTGGATTAACACTTTAGTGGGCCCTAGGCAAACAAACTTGTGGACCCTCAATTGAAGATGAAATTTTATATTACTTTTTTCACTTCATAATTATAATATGTAAAATAAGCACAACTGGGCCCCTTCTTCACTTAGGACCCTAGGCATAAAACTGGTTTGCCTATGCCTTAATCCAGCCCTGTACACAGCCCAGTCCAGGGCTAGAAAGCATGCTGGAATATTCTGATTTAACTTGAACCAGGAAGGGGTCTGAACAGAAGTTTCATAAACTGGTTTGACCCAAATCAGTTTAGTCTGATACTACACTCAACCAGGTTTATCTTAAAACCAATTTTAATCATTTTGAAACTGGTTTATGCACACTGAACTTCTGTTCTGTTACAGGTTTAAACCAGTTTCTGATTACTTCAACTGGTTTATGTGTAACTTCTGTCCCTAACCTTCATGAAATCAACATGCACATTTTATTTGACTTCTTTCTCTTGCTATGCAAGAGGGTATAAGATTTCAAGCAATCTTTACTAAAGGAAGCAGCTGCCCATTTTTTATTTATATTTCTTTTCATTGACAGAAGATACCCAGGAAGGTACCTCTTGAAGTGGGCAGTGGAGTCACAGATATCAAAAACAAGGCTAGTGACGTACTCAAAGCAATACTTAGACCCTCTGGAAACATTAGCCAAATAATCTTCCCAGCAACCTCAGAGTTGGAAAAGTTGTCCCTTCTTTACAGAGAGAGAAACTTAATGTTCCTACTTAAGGGGAAGATTTTTGAGCATTCTTCACAAACCATTCCTTTTGGATGTTACAGTTCTTGAGGTAATTTCTCATTTCAGAAATGTATTGCACATTTCTAAGACTCTAGCCACTAGTAACCTGCTCAAGGACATAACATTCTGCATGAAATATGAGTAGATCTCTGAGACTCCTAGTCCCTAATCTCATGCTTAGATCACAAGAGCACACTGCTCTTCCAGAACTTGGGGTAGGGCAGTTTATTAGCAGGGCCAGCCCTATGTGCACAGCAACCAAGACAACAAAAAGATTTGCTTCTTTCCCCCTCCCTATTGCCTTGCTCCCAAGATTTTAACAACCTTTTTTAGTATCTTTTGTTCCCCTTTAGAACAGTATCTGTTTCCACTCAGTTCTGTATGATGATATGGATTGTACTCCAGGGGTAGAAATTTCACACGTAGATTCCCTTTTTCATCCCAGAATAATTCCATCCAAACCTAGAGTTAACCACTTCACCTCTCAAATATCAGTTTCTCTTAGCGAATCTGCAGCTTCTTCCTATTTCCCTGTGTATTCTACTCCTCTGACGCTGGTGTTGTCAGGAAGTTTGATCATGAAGAGGATGTACACAGAAGAGAAACCTGAAAGATAGATCCTCACTCCACAGTTGAGAATCACCGCTATAGTCAGTTTCTGACGTCCCCATGATTTTTTTCTGCAAGATTGTCAAAAAATAAAACATAAAAGGAGAAAATAAACTGTGATTTTGAGTTTCTTTAGTCTACCACATGGCAAGTTAAAAAAGATAAAGAATAGGTAACATTTCTTATACTGTTTCTGATGACAGTTAAACCCCAGGGACCATCACCCACTGCAGATTTTTTTTCTGGGATGTTGCTAATCATAAATCTCACCCACCTGATGGGGGTGAGGTGGGGTGAATGAAAATTAAATAAATCTCTGGTTATTTCCAGCTGCAGAAAATGTATTTCTTCCATGACAAACACAACCCCAGCTACTGTAATGGCAGAATGGATTAGCGGAGCCCTTTTATTAAGAATCATGCCAAGTACTGACACAGCGCTAATATGCTGAGCCAGGTTCATTCATTGTGTTCCACTGGCCAAACCCAGACTGAAGGCTGTCTATGGTAGCAACTCAACCATAAATGGATAGAGCAGTGCTTCTTCCCACAACATGAGCAAGGACAGCTAGGGAGAGATGGGGCAAGGCTAGATTGCCTGGGAGATGTATTGGTTTCAGAGGGTGCCTATAGATGTTTAGGGGCTGCACTTTAACTCATGGCATTTTGCACAAGGGTTTAGTAGTTGATTTATCAAGGGTTAAATCTTAAAAGCACTCTGCAGCTGTGCACATGTGCTATGTCATGTTTGTAGAGGGCTTTCAGGGGCCCAATTGCATGAAAAATGGTTAGCACCTGTATATTTGCTCCTTGTAATGGGACTCTCAAGGAATGCTGGGGCACTTGTACATGTGACACCATTAACATGTACACATGATGAAAATGTCACTTTGTGTGGCTTAATGGCATCACAGTGTACATGTGTAAGATATTTGGGGGGTTTAAAATGAGTTTGCATTGTTGCAAGCTAAACTATATCCGGATGTATTTTAGTTTGCAGTGTTGCAAATTGCAACAATGCAGCTCTCAGCTTGCCCCCCAGCCACAGGAGAGGCGGGCAGGCTCCACAGAAAAAAAGGATTAGGCCCCTTGCTGCTTCTACCTTCAGCAGGTGCCTGCTGAAGGCAGAAACAGTGAGGGGCCTGATTCTTTTTTTGGGTTTTTTTGGTGGAGCCTGCACACCTCTCCCATGGCTGAGGGATGAGCTGCCAGTGGGTTGAGCAGCCCCTGAGCTGCAGAAGGCCCTGGTCCTTCCCTCCATGGCAGGGGCAGCCCCCAGGGCCACACGGGCAGGCTGCTAATGGATCACGTACTGCCTCAGCTCAGGGTCAGGAAAGAGTTGGTTCAGGCCAAGTGCTGCCTCCAAGGTGGGGCAGCACCTGGCCCATTAGAAGTCTGCCTGGGCACCCCCAGGGGGTGCCACCGCTGTGGAGGACGGATTGGGGCCCTGCACAGCTCAGGGTCTGATCAGCCTGCTGGCAGCTCACTGCCTGGCTGCAGAAGTGGCAGGCAGTCTCCATCAAAAAAAAGGATTGGGTCCCTCACCAATTCTGCCTTCAGCAGTGCCTGCTGAAGGCATAAGTGACTAGGGGCCCAATCCTTTTTTTTTTTTTTTTTTGGCAGAGCCTGTCTGGAGCCAGGGGGCAAGCTACCCCCTGACTGTGTGACCCCTGAGCAGTGGGGGACCCTGGTTATTCCCTCCACAGCAAAGACACCCCCTGGGGCTGCCTGGGTGGGTTGCTAGTGGGCTCGGTGCTTCCCCAGCTCAAAGGCAGCATCAAGCTCAATCCAACTGTTCCCTGAGCCCACCTGTTGGAAGACCGCTGGGTGCTGCTCCCCGTGTGGGCTCAGGAACCAGTTGGATTGGGCTGGGTACTACCTCTGAGTTGGGGCAGCACCCAGCCTGCTGACAACCTACTCGGGTGGCCCCAGGAGGCACCACCACCACAGAGGGAAGGACCAGGGCTCCCCACAGCTCAGGGGCTGCTCAGCCCACCAGCAGCTTACCCCCTGAATCAGGCAGGCTCTGGCTCCAAAAGAAAATGTTTTTACGTATTGGCTCCTCACCATAATGTGACGGAAAAATTGAAACAGTGGATTTCAATTAAAAACCCACCATTTCAATTTGAGGGGCATAGAATTAAACCTTGGGGTTTAAACCCCTGTCATGTGTATAAGTGCACTCCATGGCAGCATTGACCATTGTCCTCCGAGGATAAATCTGCAGTACAGAGGTCCCCTTGGGTACAGAGGTGAACTGGACAAGAAGCAAGTATCAGTGGGATGGGAACCTATGGCTCTCCAGTAGGCCAAAAAACTGATTACCGTCCCTGTTTTCCCAGTGAGAGGCACTGCACATCTGAGTTTCACCAACTGAATGTCACTATTTTGCAAAAGCATTTTCAGGACCTTACTGGATGCCAGATATCCAGACGCACTAATGCAAAATGCATTAGCCCAAGCAGCAGGAGCTCCAGGGCTGCTGGCGCCATTGAGTTCCACTCATTTCATCTTTATTATAAATACAGTATTGTAGTCTCATTCTTTTCTCCCATCCTCTCTTCACAAAAGCATCACAAGGCTCAAGTCGATCGGTCTCTTTGACTTCATACAGTTGTTAATCCACAGGCAGTAAATACCTCTTTCAGTTGTTTAAGGCCAACATATTTATTTCAGTAAAAAACTGAATGAAATCTGAAAGGACTGAAGAATCGCTCCTCTCCCCAAAAAATACTTTCAGCTACACTTTTCTATCTATGGACTGAGCTGCCATGTGACAATTAGTGTATCCTCAAGCTGGCTCCTGCCCTGATTATATTTCTCATGCTCCCAGACCTATTTGGGGTAAAAGACTCCAATAATGATCTTACCAATAATAAACAGCCTGTTTGCTAAAAGTTCCCTTTCTCCTGATGTATCCCCACCACACCGCAAGCTTTAACTGATATGCAAGGTATTCAGAACATCACTTCTCCCAACACTGACATGCAGCCACCTCTGAGATGAAACAGAACAGCTGTATAAATAGCACACAGCTCTACACTTTATGCAATGATCACTACAAAGGGATTTAGGAAAGCTAAATATTACTAGGGAAGCTGGAATTTTGCCAGGCCACCATGGTTAACACTCTTGCTTTTGTGGAAAAAAAATCCCTGGAGAGCTTTAAATAGTCATAGGGTTCAGGGAAATTATGTTGCATCTCAATAAAATGTATAAAAATGTTTCTTCTGACTCACGTAAATGGGATTGCCTCCTCCTGAGCAGATTATAGAAAACAAACCTTAATAATCAGCACGAATTACTGCTGCAAGTACAGTTATTATGTAGAGGGCCCAATTCAGCCCAAATGTTACTGGGCTAGGTACTAAGAACCCCTTTGTGTGGAAGAAGCCCTGGCACACTAGAAGGAATTCATCTTGGGGAAGGACATGGGTTTTGATATCCCAGAAAACTCTTGGGAAACCCATTCGTGGAGATGGATGAGGAGAATCACTGTCTCAGTATATCACTGGGGAGCCAGCTTCTACCAGTACAACCCACTGCTTGTTCTGTGGGGTTTACTGGATGAGAGACTATATCTGCCTTATGCTGCTCCACCTCACAACCACAGGGCATGGGGCCCTGCCCTCCACATACACCAGCAGTTCCCAAACTCTGCCAGGTTGCATACCACCAATTCAAAATGATATCATCTTCATTATCCCCAGCACTTAAGATGGGGTGTGAGGGTGTGTGCATATATGTGTGGGTGGGTGTATGGTATGCCATGTGAGGGGCTTGTGAGGGGGTGTGGTTGTGTGTGTGGGGGACCATAGAGTATGTTAGGGGGGTTGTGTATACGTGGGGGCCTGTGGGGACCCCCCACACTCCCTTCATGGTGCAGCAGCAGACAGGGGTGCTCAGAGCACTGGTGGGGCACAGCTCCAGGCAGACCTGCACATCGCGGTGACAGATGTATCCTCCTCTGGGCAGTCTATATTACTGGTGCTCCCCGCACTCATCGAGCATGAGAGGCAAGTCCCATGTGCTGGAGCCAGCTGCCTTCCCTGACCCCCAAGGGAAGGCGCCTGGGGCTTCCCTCCTGCACCACACAGCCCCATTGGGGAAGGCAGCAGACTCCAGCATGCAGGGCTTCCCTCCTGTGCCCAGTGAGTGTGAGAGCTGCCCGTGCGCAGACAGCCCAGCAGAGGCTGCGCCCCTCACTGCGATGTGCAGCACTGGCCGGAGCTGCACTACGCCAGGTGCCTGCACCGGGCATGAGTACCCTGAGTGCCCCTGCCTGCTGCTGCCACCGCCTGCCACGGCTGCATGCCATGGGGGGAGTGGGAGTGTCCCCAACCTCTCCACCCTCCCTCACACTCGCATGCTGCCCAGCGGAGCTCCATGTTGCTGCCATCCCCCGGAGCATGGGCTCCGCACTGCTGCCAGCTCCATGCTCTGCGCTCCTGCTCAGCTGCAGTCCTGTCCCCAGCAGGAGACCAGGAAAGCCAAGCAGGTCCCTGGGGACTGCAGCAGCAGCCCCGCCTGGAAGCTGTGTCCTGGTGGGACCAGGCCCACAGGGGCAGGAGCGAGAGTCAATAAGCAATGTTTGGGGTATATGTACACATGGGCACCTCACTCTCACCCTTGTGGGCGGGGCATGTGTACCACTGACAGGTTGCCTGCAAACCACTGGTGGTATGCATACTACAGGTTGGGAACTGCTGATATACACCATACACATAGGCAAATGTATCCTACAAAGATTGAGTGACATACCAAGACTTCTCAGGGGAGCCACTGGATCTGCTTGTGCCAACAGTCCTGATGATCTCAACTGAACTTCTTGCATAAGTAGTTGTCCTTACCTCTTTTTCCAGTGCTCTTCACCCACAACTCTCACAATACCCAAGTTAATAAATAAGGCTTGGGCAGGGAGCAGAGCAGTGCCTAGCTTCCAGGCTCATGCTCAGCCCATTATTTGCCGCTGCCTGTAAACCCTGGCATGCATTTCCAAACCACTCTAGGAACAGACTTTATATTTCTCTTGCGGGTGTCGCTAAGCTCTGTCTATATCAGTTACATCATTGTTTCCATAGAAATTAATGTGCTCCTGGGGTAAAATTGTCTACCTTTTTTGACCTTCAGAGCAGGCTGTGAGGCACATCTTTTTACAAGGGCTAGTAGAAAAATCAATGTTGTTAAGGGTGATTTAAAGGGAAAGCAAGAATTTGGTTTGTTTTTGTGTTTCCTGATAATTGAGTATTATTGAGTAGCTTTCCTGTTTTGATATATGGATTCCTTGGATTTTTTAATACAGTGTGTAAACAGTGGCTTCTTGCTATTTTATAAATCTATGTAAAATCAGGTTTTTCCATTTTAATATAGCCATCCTCTGCGGTACTGTGACTCTTCCATCTCCTTTAATACAATGATTCATCCCTGATGTAACTCCCCTGACTTTGGCTGTGCTGCACTAAGGATGAATAAGTAAGTAAACGACACAAAGAAATGAAGGATGGAGGGAGGAAGAGTGGAAGCTTCTGCCAGCTAATTTGATCTGGGGGCTCAGGTGAGCAGTAAATGGCTGCTCTGTACTTCTCAGTTTTAGGTGCAGTGCTGTTTTTTCACTTTGAATTCAGCAGCTGAACGCCCAGGGGTTTTAGGGAGAACAGGGAAAACAGCAATTGGTTCAACTAGTCTGCTCCACTCTATGAATCATCTGCTATCTCTTTCCCTGCTTTTGCACCATGCCCCAGTGATTGCCCCAGAAGCACAGTATGTGCCCTTTCCAGGCCCATCATGTTCTACTTTTTGCCTTCAACAACTCTTTCTGGCAACTTATATTACACAGTATGTTAAAAATTCTAGCCCTAAAGGCAACAAACACATGGAATCAGTTGCCCAAGAAGGCTGTTGGTTTCTCTCAGCAACGGTACTTAGCAAGAGTTAGTGCTCAGCTCACTGTGTCCCTGGCTGTTTCATCTGAGACAAGGCTGATAAGGGGATTTCCTTTGAAGGGGAAAAACATAAACTATATTTATATGCAGATAATTTCCTATTTGTTGTATTTAGCTTAACAGATTCAGTTTCTGGCCTCTCTCACGTACTCTCTTTGACCATATGAAACATATTCACAGTTGTCTGGATGCAAGATTATTTGCCAGAAGCTGGGGAGATGCCATAGAAATATTGGCTTCGGAGGGCAAGGGGGGCAGGGTTTCTGATTCCTCCCTCTCATATTCTGCTGCTAGATATCAAAGGTTTTTGGGAGGAAATGGGCATGGAAAGAGGAGAGGTGGTATTTAACCTTTGCTGCAATTCTTTTTTCACAGGTATTTCTATTGTTGTCCACTACCATAGTACCTTGGAATACTATTTATAAGTTTGATCAAGACAAAAATAATTGTCTTGTATATGTATATAAACACATGCATGTAATGAATAGATATATAGAAAAAGAGAGTGTTAATAGCCTGTAGGCCACCCTCACCACATTGATTTTATAGGGTGCCTACAAGTACATCAGTTAGAAAAGCAGTAAAGGACATTGAGCTACACATGTAGAAAAGGCTAGGACTAGAGATGCAGCCTGTAGAACCCTCTGTATGCAACTAGACCCAAACCTGGGGAATGTAAGTGCATCCACCTGATCTCGTATAGGCGCTCTCTAGCAACCTTAGAGTGCACACCCAGTTCCGGCCATGGGGTGTGTCCCCGGGACCTGTGCATTGCGTCGTGTTCACCCCTGAGGGAGGCCCCGACACTCGCCTGCCACAACTTGATCATCTTTTCTTCAGTGGTGGGGCTTCCCCCTTCCAGATTCTCGCAGACCGGGTGCTGCCCTTTGCCGGTGTTCTTGGGGCTCCACCTCCCCTACACCCCTGCCATACGCCAGCCCTCAGGACCACCAGATGATGGGTCACCAGCCTGTCCTTTAGATGGTCTCATCCACTCTCTTCTTTCCTTGCCCGTCCCTCGCTGACCTTCTTACCCCAGGTGACTGTGGGACGTGGGACCGTCCTCTTCTTTGCATCTGCTTGCCCTCCAAGGCACCGTGGTCTGCTGCACTGCCTTAGTTCCCCCTCTTGACCCGTGGTCACTTGGAGGGGTTCATTCCCCGGTCAGGGCTCTGTGTGCCCTCCAAAAATACAATACAAAAAAAGAGAAGAAAAGAATAAATGGGGTAAGGACCTCAGCCCACCCCACTCATGGATCCAGCATCTGTGGTCCTTGAGATCCCTTGATGCCGTCCTCCTTGGCCTGGCTGCCCTGCTGACCTGGATGGGTAATTCTTTTAATGGAGTTGAGACGCTGCCTGCAGGTCCCTGTCTGGCCCCCTGCACAGCTGCCAACACTGCTGAGGTGCAGCCTGGGGGGCAGCTTCACACCCTGTCTCCTGCGTTGCTGTTTCCACTCCCATTTCTCCACCGCCGGCTTTTAAATCAGGCTGGTGGTGGTTTTTGCTGACATCACCTGCCGGCACTGTTCCCAGCTGGCAATAAAAGCGGCTGATGAACTGTGCCAGCAGCCCTTCTCGGTGTGGCTCTGCCTCTCCTGTGAATGGTAAGTGTGCCCTCTTTTCAGGGCTTTTCATTTCTTTCTTCGGGCAGGTCAGCCCTAACTCGGGTCCCGCCTCAGGAGGCTGCTCCAGTGCCTCTGCTTGTATCCCCCTGGGACAGTAAGATAAAGTATGTAGGGTCTGCAAGGGAAAGTAGAGGTAGCATTAGTGAGTGTAAGAAACTAGTCCCCAGGAAGAATTTTCCCATTCCTCTTGCATCATTTCACAAACCGACTTAATATAGCTGGGTTCCTATATTGTGTCTTCTTCTGAAGGTCCAGACATAGTCCTCAGACCAGCCAAAGTAGGAGAAAGATTGGCATTTCCTGTATTTCAGCTCTTGTGGAATTGTGTAGAAAAAAATATCAGATACAATCTCCTTCATGCTATCCAGGGGATTAACCCTTGCAATTCACACATTAAGTTATGGCTTGACTAAACCTCCTGATGTTTCCACCACTGCCCCACTGCACTTCAGATTTAAAAGCGATTCAGCAGTATAGCCCAGACAACCAGATATGAATGTCTAACACTTTGCCACATATGCCATTACCACATTTGAATGAAAGCAGCTCTATCAGCTCTAAATATACTTACCCAGAACTGAGCCTTTTCTATTTTTGTCTGGGCCTAAACGGTCAGTGTTGCCCTTCCTGAAGATCACTGCTTCCAATCCCTGGATCTTTCTCCATTTCCATCTTTCATGTATCTTACTCTACTGGATGATGACTCCTGTAGGAAGATCCATGCCATTTAGTGTGAGTATAGACATATTAGCCCCACAGCCTCAACTGAGGTAATTACTCTCAGTTCTATTTTGCTCCTCCTCTTCCAGATGGATTTCACATGCTTTTTCATTCTTCTTATTCATTGTTTGTTCTATTTATTGAGATGGTAAACACTTCTGTGTAGGATCTATTTCTTAATATGTGCTTGTACAATGTCTACTATGATTGACCACTAAACTTGACTGTGTCTCCAGTAACTACCATAACACCAGGAAGCAAACAGGCAACAATACCAAAAGCCTGCTTTTCAATAGCATAAAAATATTTTTTTTCACAAATAGCATTTCTCCTGCTAGCAGTAGCTGCATCCTGAAAGTGGATGAGCTTCTAACTGTGAATTGTCTTGGAATCCCTCCCTTTGGCCATTTTCAGTATTTATTTTAATTTTGTACAGAACTTGGGGCTCAATCCTACACCAGGGAAGTTCATAGGCACTTTGCTTGGGGGTCCTTGAGAGGACTGTTGAGGTCTAGAGGTTAGAGAACTTATTTAAAAAATGCATGACCATTAACTTAATATCTTCAATCAAATACAGCTACATAAATTACTCACATTAATGACTTTTTATGTAATTGACACATTATTACAGTTCTGTCTCATTCTCCTTATTTTGGATGACCACCAGCCTGTTATATTGGGTTCTACCTTTGATCTCACACGGTTCCAAGCTAGTTGGTCTAAACAGCATCCAGACATTTTCTCTAGTTCTGGACTGTTCTGTATGCTATAGTGTGCTTTTCTGGCACCCTTCCCTTGGCTGAGGGACCCCACAGTCCAACTGTCCTTGTCCCTGAGAGCAGAGCTGAACTCCCAGTGGTTTACCCACAACTGTCTCTAGAGCTTCCTGCTCTTGGGAATTCTGGTTTACTGCCTACCTTTTCAGGGCCCATGTAATAAATTAAAGCAGGGAGTACACACACGGTTGGTAAAGAAATTCTCAAGCACACTTATGCACACCCAGGCAAACACAATTTCTCTTTAGACGTTGCAAGAAATACAAATCTTGGGAAAAACAATAAACACCTGAGCACAGTTCCCTCCAACAGAGTCCTCACTATTCCTCCGAGGCCTTTGAGATCTGTTAGGTGTCCTTCAGAGAGGCACCAGGTCCCTGTGTCTTGCTGCTACCCACTTCCCAGTGCTCTACTTCTACATTAGCTGTTACTACACAGAGGACATGTCTACAGGTGCATTAATGCACCTTTTCTAATGCACATTAAATTTAGTATCTCCAGTGTGAGATATTAAATTAATCTGCATATGCACACTTTTTTAGTGATGCTTCATGAAAGTAGACTATTTTACTGTGCATTAGCGTAATGTCACATTTTTATGTGATGCTTTAATGCACAGTAAAATAGCCTACTGTGCAAAAAAGTACATGTGTAGACACACCCAGGAAAGAGATCTAGATGTCATTGTGGACAGTCGGTAAAAATATCAGCTCAGTGCTCAGCAGGCTTCAAAAGCAAATAAAATGTTAGGGATTATTAAGAAGGGAATAAATCCATGGTGTGTCTACCCAGTTCTGGTCCTCATACCTGAAAAATGATACAGAAGAACTAGAGAAGGTCCAGAGAAAGGCAACAAGGATGATTAGTGGTATGGGGGGGGGCTTCCTTATGATGAGAGACTAAAGAGGTTATGCCTATTCAGTTTTAAAAAGATATTTTAGGGGGGATCTGATAAGGGTTTACAAAATACTAAGTGGTGAAGAGAAAGTAAATAGGGATTTATTATTTACTATCTCTCACAACATAAGAACTATGGATCACAAAATGAAACCAACAAAAGGAAGTTCTTTTTTCACACCACATGTAATGAAAGCATGCAACTCACTGCCACCAGATGCTGTGGGTGAGGACAGGTTAGCCAGATTCAAAAAGGGATTGGACAAATTCTTGGAAGAAAGGTGCATCAGTAGCTATTGAGCATGGGAGTTAGGGGTATAGCATCTGAATCAAAACTTCTTAGACTTTAAATGCTGGAGGCTTGAAGTGACAGAGGAACAGTGGGGGGAAAAAACCCTGGTCACTCTCCCTTTCAGCATCCACTCCCTGCCGCTGCGTGACAGAGGACCCTGGGCAAGATGGAGCTATGATCTGACATGGTAAATGGCAGTTCTTAAATTCTAATAACAATCGGCCCCTCTTTTTAAGGAGATTGATCCATCGCCAAGCACGATACATCTTTGTGCTTCTCAGTTTGGGGAGTATCTGTTCTCCCTGCCCTTCCCTGGTATTGCTGGCAGAAGGCCAAAGGTCAGTGATTCAGTCTGTCATTCCCTAGGTGGGGCTTTCAGTTGCTGGTGGCCTTTAGTGAACCTGTCACAGATTTACATAAATGATCTGTTATCTGCAATAAAATGGGAGTTTTAATCTGCACTGAAGTTATAGTTGGAAATAGCCTTCATAAAATCAAACAGAAGTCATAAATATACATAGGCAGTTCCCCTAAGTTATCTGGTACACACATTATTACTATGTGTGTTGCCTTCTAGCATCAAAAGCTGAGAGCAAGTATAGATATAGTAAAGTCATAATAAAAAAATGCTGTTACCATATGGCGTGTTTCTAGTCTTGCATGTCTCTAGCTCTCTGAGGGATGAATACATTTACCATGCAATATCTAGATTTATTTAAAGAGTTTCAGAAAACTTTTCTGCTGAAGCTGATTCATTTGATTTCTAACTGAATGAATTAATTTGCTCCATTAACAATAAATGTCCTTCTTTTAAGTAAATTATCATTATTCTCAAAAAAAAGTAATAAAAAACCACGTAAAACCCTTAAAATTCCTTTCTGTCAGTCAATCAGACCTCGTGTATCAAAAATGCTGTGTTCTGCTCTACATCTAGAACCCACGGTATTAGAGAACGTGCTAAATCAGGCATGGCAGGATCACTTCCACACCAACCATGAAGAGGAGAGTATTCTTTTTCTCATCCCAATGGCCTCCTTTTTCACACCTGTTAGCATCTGGTTCCTAATGCAAGGCATTGTGAAACTCAGAAAGAATTCAAAATATAATATTTGCTGTACTTCCATTGAGAGGAATTGATTTCTGAAGATACCACAGCTCCTAGAAGCCTTTAAAAACAAATTAATTTCTGAGTTACACCTTCATTTTGCTGATTTTGTGCAAGCTTAGGAAAACCCTGGATGTAAACATATCTCAGCTTTGTAGAAAACTCTGGGTCTGAGTTGTTATGCAGTGTGTTACAAACACAGAAAATATAGCCTCTCATGGGCATGCACATACCACAGGTGAAGCAATTTTCATAGGCTGGAAGACCAAATGCTTCAGATCTATTCCCAACAATAGGTTCCCAGGCATTCCTCAAGGTTCAAACTATGTATGCTCTTGGCCAGTATTTCTCAGAAACTCCACTCACCTGCATTTTTCATCAACCTGTTGATAGAAATGGAAGTTTCTCAGAGATGAGAAAGTAACATTCTGGGGGAGGAGGGTGGCCAGAAAGAGACTGTATTTTATTCTCACACTCTTTCCTTCATAATCAAGGTGAAAGATGAGCTCATAGAAATTATTATCTAAATTTTACATGAACAGGAAAGGAGCTTTTATCCATTAGCTGTCACAACCCCGTTCCAGTCTGGGTAATAAAAAAAAAGACACTTCCCAAGAGACACTTGGTCTGCCACAATTAAAGCAGTTAAATATTTGTTAATCAATTCTTATTTTAAAAAGGCAGTGACATGCATTTGGCAATATCTTGAACAGCTTTATTTTCATCTCTGAAGAAAGAAATGACCTGGTTTAACCACTTATATGGCCAAAATGAGCCACCTCTACAAAGAGATCATGCCTTCAGGTCAGGGGTTCCTTTTGCCAGAAATTGTAGATGTTCTGTGTCATGTACACTTTGGGTCTCAGTTTCTCGTTACGTTTTCTTTTAATTTGAGGATAATCTGAGATGTATGCTACTTGCCACTTAAAACCAAGGAAAAAAACTGCAACTGTATTTTCCATGTATGCAGAAATCTTTCACATGTGCCAAGTGTCAGGGTAGACAAAAGAGCTTTGATCATATTCAGACACCATAACTAGCTACTTGTTTCAATTACAGAACATTTTAGCTATTATTACATGACAGGCTGGCACACTCAGTGCATGACGTAATTTTATGAAAGCTTTTCATTTCTTTCAGCGCGGTTCCCACCCCAGGCTACTCCACTTATAGCGGAGTAGTATCATTTTGAACCAACCCAAGAAGATATCTTAAACTGAGACCTGCAACAAATCTATGACATGCCCAACGCATCTGCCATTAAGAATTCAGACCATCATCCTCATCACCAGATTTGTGAATTTTCCATAGACTTTGGTTGTTATTCTTTTTTCTTTCTCCATTTATTTCAGGCCAAATTAATGCATATTCCTATGCAGTAATATATTTTCACATGTATTTGCAGTGCTCTCCTGGTCAGCAAACTTTGTAATGAATAAAATCACAAAAGTATTGACAAAAAAAGTAATAAAAATAATTGATTGCTATTAAAGTGGGTGTGTGGTTTCTATTTGAACATATACCTATGAATATTTATTTGCAATATCTGTGGAGTTCTAATCTTCATCTATTGAATGTATTAAACTTATATTTCAATCAGTACATCAAATTTCAAATTGAATAATTAGGTGTATTTATAATAAACATAAGTAATTCCTCACATATGAAACTACCATTTTGACATTGCTAACAAAGTATGACTGAAAGTCTCTGTTTCATTTGAAAGCCCTGTATGCAGTGTCAGAGCTATTGAAGAGTTGTTTGATTAATTTAACAGTAGTTAAACCAGCTTTTTAACTCAAGTGCTAATTGAGTGTTAGGCAGGAATAACAGCTGAGTGCCAACTTTACACTCTGCAAAAACACTAAACTTTGGAAATCCTACAGCCTGAAATTTAATTATTTCTCTCACTTCCTTTGCTTTTCCAAGGAAAGTATTTTATTTTGACTTGTGTTTAAACAGAATGTATTGTTAATTAAAGTTCACAGATAACACACAGGGAACCTTACTAGGGTAACAAGTAAGTGACACTTCATCAGTTTAACTAAAGATGTGATGTGATTACACTGATGCAATTACTGATTTAAATAGATAAGATTTCTATATGGGAATACGTTAGCAACCTGGTTTACTAAAAAACAACTGCTCATGCTAAATCCTACTAATCTACCTAAATCAGTAAATCACTATGGGCAATGGGGAGGAGGGAGGCATTTTAATTACAGCAGCTCTTAAGAGCCACTCTAAGTAAAGGACCCATAATGTCTCGTGTATTCAGTGCCCTGTGCTTCAAAATGTCAGCGAGCTTTAGTTAAAACACCCCTGCCACCGTTTTGAAGCACAGGGACACTGAACACACTTGACGTGGATGTTGCTGGAGCATGCTAATTAGCACCCTCCAGCAACTTGATTAATTGAGTCTGCTCTGACATGTGCTAATTAGCGCATGTCAGACCAGGTGTCAGGCATCTGTATAGGTGCCCTATGATATCACATTGTGGAACTGTAGACCAGCCTAAAGGTGTGTTTTTCAATAGGTTTCATTAACTGGTACAAAATTCAGTATAGTCACCCATATTTTGTTTATATGAGTTTAACTCCACTACTTAAGACTTAAATAGTATCCAACCAAAAGCAGCTTGCACAATGAAGTCTGCAGACAGTCTGAAACAACAGTTCTGAGAGATGTAAACGGCTTTAATCATCTGAACAGAGCATTACTCCAAGACTTAGTGCTCTGCAGAGTCCTGCCAGCACCAATCCAGTAGAGAGCCCTCTGCATGACAAGGAAAAATCACACATTAGGCCTAGCTTATGGATCCAACCAAATTCATTCTGGCTGCCCTAACAAGTATAGGACATAGGGTTCAGATTGAGCTAATACTCCACCCCACTCCTTTCCTATTCCCCGGAATGTCGGCTTTTTAAAAAGCTATTAGCTGTTTATAAAGAAAATGTCAGGAATGTGAGCAGAGTGGAAGAGGGATGTCTTCATGTCTGCAGAACCCCAAAACAACTTTTTGAGAGCAGTGAACTACCTTATTTATTTCATTAGGAGATTTGCTTAGCTGCCAAGAGATAGTTTGATGACATCTTTTATTGGCGCAACTATACAGCTGGGATAGGTGTTAGACAAGCTTTCAGATAGATGTTAAACATGGCTACAACAGCACTCCAGCCCTACTACAAAGATCATTTCAATCTTGTCATTGCTAGTTAAGAAAGGTGAGAAAGATGGGAGGGCAGTTACAGATCTGCACAGGTTACTGAGAGTCTCCTTTTGGTGCAGCAAGCAAGTGACACACGGGAGGCATCGCCACTTTTGTCCCTTCAGACAAGAGGGACCCAAGCCCATGGAGCCAAATAGAGCCCATGGGCATGTTCCTGCCCCAGGGAAGGGAGGTATGCTTAAAGGGTCCAGTGGAGGTTAGAGAGCTGAACTACCATATTTTGAACCGCTGTGTTATCTACTTGGAGCTATGTCTTATTTTAGTGATTCATATGGATGGACCTTATTTTGTGGTCAGTGCTTGGAAAAACATACTACATTCCCTCTCATTTGAGCTGTAAGTGTGACAGCCTCCTCTTGCAACTACTTGCCTGCCCTCAGAGGAGAAGGGATCCTACAGTGGCTCCTATGTGGGGAGAGGAGGCATCCATATGGCCAGCCATATAGCTGTTATGGCTATTATTACCTGTCAGCTATTATGGCCAGTGTCATAGCTGAGCCACTGGCACAGCCGTTCGAGCACTCACGGTGCTCCGGCCAGGTCCCTGAGGACTGGAGAAGGGCCAATGTGGTGCCCATTTTCAAGGAAGGGAGAAGGGATGAGCCGGGTAACTTTAGACCAGTCAGTCTTACCTCTATTCCTGGGAAAATGCTAAAGAAAATAATCAAAGAACACATTTGTGCAGGCCCAGCAAGGGAAACGATGCTGAGGGGAAACCAGCACAGGTTTGTCACAGGTAGATCCTGCCTGACAAACCTTGTAGCCTTTTATGATCAGGTCACACAGTGCCTGGACGTGGGAGCTGAGGCTGATGTCATCTTTCTGGACTTTAGGAAGGCCTTCGACACAGTTTCACACCCTATCCTCATTGGGAAGCTAGCAGACTGTGGAGTGGATGCCTACACGGTCAGGTGGGTGGCCAACTGGCTTAGGGACTGCACCCAGAGAGTGGTGGTGGATGGTTCCTTCTCGGCCTGGAGGGAGGTGGGCAGTGGGGTCCCGCAGGGTTCAGTCCTCGGATCGGTATTATTTAATATCTCCATCAGCAATTTGGACGAGGGCGTGGAGAGCACCCTCTCCAAGTTCGCTGATGATACCAAGTTATGGGGCAAAGTTAGTATACCGGAGGGCAGGGAGCAGATTCAGGCTGACCTGGACAGGTTGGATCAATGGGCAGAGAAAAATAGGATGCAACTTAATAAAGATAAATGTAAGGTACTCCACCTGGGAAGGAGGAACCCCCCAGCACATCTATAGGTTAGGGAGTGTCCTTCTCAGCAGCTCGGAGGCAGAGAGAGATCTTGGAGTCATAATTGACTCCAAGATGAACATGAGCCAGCAGTATAACGAGGCCATCAACAAGGCCAATCGCACCTTGTCGTGCATTAGCAGGTGCATGACTAATAGATCAAAGGAGGTGATGCTCCCCCTCTATGCAGCACGGGTCAGGCTATACTTGTCCAGTTTTGGGTGCCACACTTCAAGAGGAACGTGGAGAATCTTGAGAGGGTCCAGAGGAGGGCCACTCGCATGATTAGTGGCCTTCGTGATAGACCGTACAGGGGGGAGGTTGAGAGAGCTGAATCTCTTCAACCTTCACAAGAGACAGCTGAGGGGAGATCTTGTGGCCGCCTATAAATGTATTAGGGGAGGTCAACAGGGAATAGGGGAAGCGCTGTTTACTAGGGCGCCCCAGGGAGTGACTAGGAATAACGGGTGTAAACTAGTTGAGAGTGGATTTAGGTTAGATATTAGGAAGAAATTTTTCACAGTAAGGGTGGCCAGGATCTGGGATGGGCTTCCAAGACAGGTGGTGCTATCACCTAGCTTGGAGGTCTTCAAGAGGAGGCTAGATAGTCATCTGGCTGGGGTCATCTGACCTCAGTGCTCTTTCCCGCGAGGGAACACGATGATCCATTGTGGTCCCTTCCGACTCTATAACCTGTGAATATGCAGCTGTCTGTGCATCTCTGGGCGAGAAGCAGAGCATCATTCTCTGCTTACCTACCACCATTCTCAGTGGAGGACAGGACAACTGAAGTTCCTGTTCACACTGAATCTAGCGTGCTAGATTGCCTTAATCAGGTCCTAGTCCAGGGATGGGCAATTATTTCAGGTGGAGGGCCACTTACCCAGTTTTGGCAGGCTGTCAAGGGCCACATGGGTAGCCCTGCCCCTTGACAGGTGCCTCACCCATTGGTCACCATCTTGGGTCCAACGTCCCAGGCCCAGCACCGGTGGGTCCCAGAGCAGGGCACATACCAGCAGGGGTCTGTGGAACTGGGCTGGACTGCACCAGCAGGGAGGGGGGACCTGGCCTGGCTCCATAGAGCCCCTGGGAGCTGGGATCCCACACTCCTGCCACCCTGCTCTGGGCCCTGCTGGCACTGGTCCCAGGACACTGGCGTGGGCCCTGTGCTCCTGCTGGCTCCCTGCCCGCTCATACCCAGTGCCCCCCAGCACCACGGTACAGGCAGGGCGCAGTGCTCAGGCCCGACCCCCTGCTTGCCAGCAGGGAAGAAGCTGGTGCTGAGCGTGGGGAAGTGTCCCCTCGCCCGCCCCATGGCCGGTGCTCCCTGCTGCAGGCACTTGCAGCCCACACGGGGCTGTCTGGAGCAGGCACAGGCAGCCTCATGAAGGTTGCAGGTGGCTGCAGCATGGGGTGCTGGCCATGGGGCAGGCGAGGGGCCACTTTTCCCCATGCTCAGCACCAGCTTGTAATCTGGCCCGGCTGCCAGCCTGGCAGTGGGGCCGGGTTACAAGGTGGTGCTGAGCGTGGGGGGTGGGGAAATCAGCCCCTCCCCGCCCCATGCCTGGTGCCCTGCAGTGCAGCCACTCGCAGCCTGCCTGGGGCTGCCTGTGCCTGCTCCGGACAGCCCCGCACAGGCTGCAAGTGCCTGCAGCAGGGAGTGCCGACCATGGGGTAGATGAGGGGCCACTTTTCTCCACGCAGGGAAGGAGCCCAGGGTAAAGCTCAGCGCGGGGGGGCGGGGGAAGCAGCCCCTCCCCCACCCCACGCCCAGTGTCCCACGCTGCAGGCGCTCACAGCCCATGTGGGGCTGTCTGGAGCAGGCACAGGCAGCCCCACATGGGCTGCAAGCAGCTGCAGCGGGGGGCACTAGGCGTGGACGGGGAGGGGCTGCTTCCCCCCCACCCCGTGCTCCTTCCTTGCCTGGGGTTCCCCCCCTCCCACTTACCCGAGCTTCCCGTTCCGGGGCAACCACATGCTCCCAGCCCAGAAACCCTGGCTGGGACTTCCAGTTGGGGGCCAGGGCCTGGTGGGCCCTGCTGTTGTTGGAGCCCGCTGGGCTTCCCCTGGGTCCTACTTCCCTTGGTTCCTGTCATTTTTGACAGGAACCAAAGGCAGAGAAATATTAATTTTCTACATTTTTAAGGACACTGCAGGCCAGATAGAATGGCCTTGCGGGCCGGATCCACCCCGCGGACCGTATTTTGCCCACCCCTGCTCTAGTCCCTAGAGTGGGCACATTCCATCGCTACATTTTGCAGAATGGAACAAAAGTAACAACTTAAACCTTCATTACTTTATGTGCACCATGATTTAAAATGGAACTCAGAGCTTTCCAACAAATGAATTTGACACCTCAACATACAGGGACTGTATGTTGATAATTATGGCTTACATCAGACATCCAAAGAATCTGGATAACTGTCACTACCATGCAATCAAAGCAACTCCAATCCTCCTGCAAGGTACTTCTATCCCCATTTTACAGATGGGAAAACTGAGGCACAGAGGCACAAAGGGCCCTATGGAAGGTGAGATAAGAAGCAGATAGTACAGCAGGGAGCTGAAACCAAGATTCAAATTCTACGCTTGTGCCTCACCGCTAGGCCCATTCTTCCACCCTGTATCATCACACATCCAGCTACTCTAGGTGTATTCTGAAGAAAGATATTAGTTGGATTAAATGCTCCTGTTGTACTAGAATTCCCCTTTTTAACACCAAGGATTCTCCCTGAATCTAGCAAAATTCTTCAAATGTGGGGGAAGTTTAAGGTCATCCTCTAAATTCCTCTCTCCTCCTATAAGAATGAGAGTATTTTAATACTCTGTATAAACGAGTAATGCAGTGTCTTCATTCTAACATAGCTGTAGAGTTTGAGAGGTTTTAGTTAATGAGCATATGATCCAAGTTTAATAATTATTTTTTCAGCTGAATTGAAATAAAGACATTATTTAAACATGTATCTGTCATCTCATACTGCCTGTGGGTTGTCATTAGATATCTAGTTCTCCAGAGCACTCTGCCAACTTTTTCAAGACTTGGGGGTGGGGGGGGAGACCATTTCCTAACGCTATTTCATTTGGGATTATGTCCTGTTACATCCCCTCACATGAAGCGTTGTAACCTGAGACAGTTTTAAGTGTTAGCAAAACCTGGGGTGTACATGTGTGAGCACACTGATCTTTGCAAATATCTATGCTTGTGTTACTGATTTGCAAAACAGAGGGCCTCATTGTTTGACTTTGACTCAGTGTAAAATGAAATGCAGTCCCACTGGGCTGCAAGAGAGAGGAATCACCAAAATAACGAGACCTCAATAGCAACTTCGGTGCCAGGATAATGACTCATGAGACTCAGCTAAGTAAAATGTTTTTATCCTGTCAGTCTCCTCTCGCTCATGTTGTCATTTATTACACTATCAACCCCTAGGCCTTTCTGAAAAGTATTCTACAGGAACGGCTTCAAACACTCGAGTGAAAACAAAAGTCAACCGCTGCAAAGAATTTTCTCTCTCGTTCTGCAGAAAAGACCAGGTTAATTTGGGACTTTCTCTGAAGCCCTGCAGAAGTGTGATCTACACTTTGAATGTGGTCTTTTCCTCCTCTAATGGTCAGTGCACAAAATAGATATGACTCATATCATATGAGTCTATGATAGATATCTGCAAATAGATATAGGCCATCTTGCCATCCTGCAGTGGGCTTATTGAAAGCTGAGAAACCCATGGATTTTGCCAGTAAAATGAGAAATCCACATTTGCTCCAGTAAAAGGTAAAATCCATGGTTTTCTCTGTTTTTCCATGGGAAATGGAAAACCCAGAGCCCTGCCGATCAGGAACAGCTCTGGTAGAGACCTTGGAGCTGATAATGACCAGCTGACATACTTTGAAAATTGTTAAATTTTATCTATGCCAGTGTTCAAACAAACTTTAGTTAAAACCTTTTAAGTAGCATGTTTTTAAACCTATATGCTGATTTTAAAAGGCCTTTCATGAAATATGAAACATACCTGCCCTTTCAGTGGATGCCTGACAAAGCGCTTCTGCTCAGCAAAAACAAGGGAGATAGGACTTGACAGTCCTGATATTTCTAAGGTTAAAAAAAACCAGACTCTGAAGGAAATAGCCCTTTCTAAAATCTTTGCTGATGAAATCAAAAGGAGCACAAGCCAAACGTGCCTCCCTCTGGTCAGTTCATCTTTTAATTTTATTTGCTGTTGTTTTTCAATCAGACACAAGAGCAGACAGCTGAGTCTACTGGGGATGCAGCCCAATCTGCAAGGGGAGACTGCCTCCCCTGTAAACCCCAGCTGGGGGCTGGGGCCAGGGAGCGGGGTTAAACACCCCTTTCCACACTCAAACTTACTTCTGGCTGCAACTGTGGACTGCAAATCCCAGAGGCACCTGGAATTCAGAAGAGGAAGTGATGAGCAACCCTGCAGAGTCCTGCTGCTGTAAGTCTGCAAATCCAGAGACCTTGCAGGCAGCAGGAAGAGGAATATAACACACAGCCAGAGAGCCATGCTCTAGTGCCCCTTGGCTTCTGGCCTGAGCCACTGCAGGCATGTGGCTGCATTTCCTGAATCAAAGGTAAATGTCTGTTCACTTCTGTTTCAATTTAATCTGTTCATTTTAAACTAACCTGCAAAAATTGAATAGATTCAGTCACAGGCTTTTTGACTGTGTACTTAGCCTTGGAGATAAGTAGCTGTGTAAGAGGGGAAAAAACACCATGTAAGCAAAATAACAAAAAGAATCCCTTCTTCCTTCCAAATTAATTGCTTCAGTTTCTTACAATCCCAGAATCCCATTAGCTGTCAGAGGTGCTTCCAGGTAAAAGACCAACCAGCTAAGAGATGATATATTTAATAGGAGAACCAAGAACACCACTACATTTTCCACAGCCACTGAGAGAGGAAGCGAGACAATGGTGCATGTGCACCCTCTGAGATTGGCAGTGCACCCCTTGTGAAAAGCACCGCCAACATTGCTGGCAATGCCTGCGGGCAAGCACTACTCACCTCCCTCCCCACCTTTGCTGCCAACACTGCCGGCAGCGTCTGCAGGTGGTCGCCACTCGCCACCCCACTCCCCTTGCCGCCAACACCGCCAGCGGCGTCTGCAGGCGGTTCCTGATCACTGCTGGCCACTGCCGATGCTGCTGGTGGCATCTGCAGGTGGTTGCCAACCACTGGTCGGCACTTGCCACTCCCCTCCCCCACCGCCCGCCATCACCACCGTGACTGCCTACAGGAGCTCCCCTCTTGGCCTGCAACAGCCACTGCTGTGACTGCCTGTCGGAGATCCCCGCTCACCACCACCACGCTGCCACCACCACTGTCTGTGGGCAGTCACTGTGCTCCCTCCCAGGCTCCAGGGGTATGTGGCGTTCATGCACATGCTTATACCTTACACCAAATCAAATAATAAAAAAGGGGTGGGGGGGAGGACAAACTACTTTTCACAGTGTTCCTTTTAAAAAGAAGAAGAAATCCTATAGGCAACTCATCTAACTTCAATGGAAACTGTGCAGATCTACATGAGATAAGGATCTGGCTCCACGTGGGGCTTTTTAATTCCTTAAACATAGGTGAAAAAAATAATATCCTGATTTACTTTCCAGGAACCCTCCCAACCTCCAATAGCCCCTGGGTGATTATAACAGTGCCAAGGGTGCAGTACATATAAGTCACTGATTTTGAAAGTTTCTTTATCTAATCTGGTCATATTTATACACAGACAAGTTCATTATGCTTAAAAATGCCAACAAGAGATGTTTGGCTTTTGAGACATTGTGCTGCTTTGGGGGTTGTTAGGCAGGAATACTGTATCAGCAAAAGGCCCAAGAGGTACATCCACCCTGTCATCTCTGAGAAGGGCATCTGCTGCCTTCTGAGCTCGGGAACACTTGTAGCTGGTGCACCCAGTCACCACCTGAACGCTCAAGAGGCTTTCCCCCCCTTTAGGCATCTATGCAAAGCTAAGAAAAAGTCTTGCCTAAAGTATTTAATTGTCAGCTTTGTGTTTGCTGTCTGGCATCAATGGGTTGTGGAGACAAACATAATTCTCAGGCTTAAGGAGTTCCCTCTAGGCTTGTGCTACCGCACAACACAGAGAAGCTTCCATTGTTGCTGCCTGCATTATCTATACGGTAGATAAGGAGATTTCAGTCTGGCACCTTTCACAAGCACTAAATCCAAACACAAAATAAAGCAGCAGAAGGTCTGAACGCATCAGCTCATTTCACAGAGGCCTCCTTCTGTGATTATAACTGGGATTGGAGTCATATTCCCCAAAGTTTAATTCAGCGTGTATCAACATGCAAGCAGACACCTTTCATGTCAAATATTAAGAACCAGACACAGTGCATGAGCTTCCATGTGATGGTAATTAGTTCGCATTTCAACCCATAACAGACACAGATTTCTCTTCCAAAGAGAATACATTTCTAATTAGGTATATCCCATGTGCAGCTTTCAAATACAAGGGAGGAAAAGTAGGTATGTCTCTGATTTTATTACAAAATCATTATTCTGTATGAAACACAGGGGTAATTAAAAATATTATTACACACAGTTAGGTGAAATGGGGTGTCACCCACTCAACTGTAAAAACTGCAACACAGCAGTCATAATCAAACCCCTGTGCAGTACTTTTAGTGCATACACAAACTGTACTAGAAAGCCTGTGGAAGTGCATCTTTCAAAGGAGTGCAGACACTCTCTTCTTTGAAACAATTTATGGCATTAGTAACCCACTTCGAGAGCCCACAAATGGCCAAGTTCTTTACTGACATGGGTGTTTTCTCATTTCACCGTGCACGCGGACTGACGCACAGAAATCCACAAGCATTCAAAGATCATCGAACAACTTCTCACAGCCAGGTTTTCACAGAGCCCTCCTCCTGGTCCCGCTCGTCCTCCGCACACCGCTTACTGTGCACAAACGCTTGCAGACAAGTCCTCTGGAGCCAGTCAGAGTGTCAGCTACGGGGAAACAAAGCTGAAATGTGAGGAAAAGGAGATCTGCTTCCTAAGGGCTGGAGAAGCCACCTCACTTGGCTGCAGTTCTCCAAACCTTTTCCATGTATACTGATTTACATGTGCAAACACCCTCATGCTCAGATGAGCATATTAGCAGGCACGGAATCCACTTATTTAATATTTGACAAGTAAATCTCACCACCGGCACTTACTTGTGTCAGCATTTGTGCATAATCCAAAAGCTGAGAGTGAGATTCCTTTAAGACAACAACCCATCAACTAAGAAGAGAGGTCCTATTTTTTTTTTCTATCATTTTTCTGCTTTGTCAATCCAGGTGTTAAGTTTGCACTGAAGCATTTTGAGCTATCTTTTTTTAATTCTTCAGCACTCATAATTGTGGCCAGCCTTTTAGAAGTGTCCAGGACCTATTTAGGCACCAAATTAAATGGGCATATTTTCAACACAGCTCAGTTTATTGTGTGCTTCACTCTTTGGAAAGTCTGGTGATTATTTAGGTGTCAAATAGGAGTTGAACTCTTGGGAAATTGGCCACAGATGTGGGTGCTGAGCAGGTGAAAATCTGGCTTGAGAGGATTGATTGAAAGAGGTAATGCACATCATTTTGCGCTCAAAGGGAAATCTTTTAAGGATTTTTCTCTTTGTCATTTCAGTAGACTTCCAGACTCCCTCTAGTGGGCAATTTAACAACTGAACATTCAAAACCATCTAAAAAGTGGGCAGAGTCCTGCATTAGTCTTTCCTTGAAAATAATAGGAATTTTTAGTGAGGTAAGAATACAAATAATATGTGGGTGGAATATCTGTTTTTAGTGCCAACTGCTTTACTAATATATATATTGCTTTATGTTTGGTGGACCATAAAGAAATAGCCATCTATTTTATTTGTAACTGATAAACCTATGAACACACACATGATTCTGCCATGAGCAGGGGTTTGGATGAGATGACCTCTTGAAGCTCATTGCATCCCTGAATGTCTATAATTCTATGCACACAGAGCTCAGACCTAGACTGCAATTAAAAGTTTTGTTCATATTGGTATCCTGGCAAAGCTCACATAGTACAGACATAGCTTTTATTGGAATACAAGTGCTAATAATGGCCCACTTTATGCTTGTTTGGAAAGCATAAATCATGCTTGGAATATTGGCAATAGCAATTTAATCAAGGTAACCTAGGGGATAGTGACCATCGATTGATTGACTTCACTATCCGGCGAAGGGACGGTAAACTAACCAGCAGGGCTGAAGTGCCAGACTTCAGAAAGACTAACTTCAGTGTGCTCAGGAGATTAGTTAGGGAGGTGTTAAAGCTCAAGAGCATTGGCAAAATGGGGATCCAGGAAGGGTTGTTGTTTCTCAAGGGAGTGATCCTACAGGCACAGAAGGAGACAATCCCATTGCATGTCAAATGGGGCAAAGGGGCCAAGAAGCCCTCTTGGCTGAACTGGGAAGTCCAGGAAAACCTAAGGGCAAAGAAAGAGTTATACAGGCTGTGGAAACAGGGGGTAGCTACCAAGGAGGCTTGCACTTGCAGGGAGTCAGTTAGGAAGGCCAAAGCCGGATTAGAATTTAGGCTGGCAACAAAAATTAAGGACAACAAAAAGTCCTTCTTCAGGTATATAGGGAGCAAAAGGAAGGTGTAGGGTAGCATAGAACCCCTACAGGACAAACTAGGGCAATTGGTGACAGAGAGGGGGGACAGAGCTGAGCTCTTCAATGAGTTCCTTGCATCTGTATTCCTAGACAGACCAAGACAAATCTCTCAACTGGACTGTAGATAGACACAGGACAGACTACAGTTCACCAACTGTTAGCGCAGACTTAGTGAAGGGACGCTTGGAGGGCTGGATGTGTTCAAATCAGTGGGCCCGGATGAACTTCATCCAAAGGTGCTGAAGGAGTTGGCCAGTGTCATAGCAGAGCTGCTGGCACGGCTCTTTGAGCACTCATGGTGCTTTGGTCAGGTCCCAGAGGACTGGAAAAGGGCCAATGTGGTCCCTATTTTCAAGAAGGGGAGGAGGGAGGAAGTGGAAAAGTATAGGCCAGTTAGTCTCACCTCTATCCTTAGGAAAACTCTGGAAAAAATCATTAAGGATCACATTTGTGGGAGCCCAGCAGGGGAAATAATGCTGAAAGGAAATCAGCACGGATTCATTGCAGGTAGATCCTGCCTGACTAACCTTGTTTCTTTTTATGACCAGGTCACAAACTGCTTAGATGCAGGGGTCAAGGTCCATGTCATCTACCTAGACTTTAAGAAGGCCTTCAATACGGTACCTCATTCTGTTCTCATAAATAAACTGACAGGCTGTGATGTAGATGATTACACGGTCAGGTGGGTGGCAAATTGGCTTAGGGGTCGCACCCAGAGCGTGGTGGTGGATGGGTCGATATCAACCTGGAAAGATGTGGCCAGTGGAGTCCTGCAAGGCTCGGTCCTTGGACTGGTGCTATTCAATGTCTTTATCAGTGACTTGGATGAGGGTGTGGAGAGCACTCTGTCCAAATTCACAGATGATACCAAACTATGGGGCAAAGTTAACACACTAGAGGGTAAGGAACAGATCCAGGCAGATCTGGACAGGTTGGAAAAATGGGCAGAATGAAACAAAGACAAGTGCAAAGTGCTGCACCTGGGCAAAAAGACCCACCAACACACTTACAGGCTGGGCAATGACCTTCTCAGCTGCACAGGAGCAGAAAGGGATCTTGGAGTCATAGTTGACTCCAAGATGAACATGAGTCATCAGTGTGACGCAGTGATCAACAAGGCTAACCGCACTTTATGATGCATTAGCAGATGCATGATGAACAGGTCAAGGGAGGTGATGCTTCCCCTCTATATGGCATTGATCAGGCCACAGTTGGAGTACTGCGTCCAGTTTTGGATGCCGCACTTCAAGAGGGATGCAGATACTCTTGAGAGGGTTCAGAGGAGGCCGCTCATATGGTCAAAGGCCAGCAGGCAAGGCCCTATGAGGAGAGACTGAGGGACCTAGATCTCTTCAGCCTTCACAAGAGAAGTCTGAGAGGTGATCTTGTGGCTGCCTATAAATTCCTTGGGGGAGGGCAGCGGGGAATAGGAGATGCTCTATTTACTAGGTCACCCCCTAGAGTAACTAGGAACAATGGCCACAAATTGACAGAGAGCAGATTTAGGTTGGACATTAGAAAGAGCTTCTTCACAGTTAGGGTTCCCAGAATCTGGAATGGGCTTCCAAGGGAGGTGGTGCTCTCCCCTGCCTTGGGGGTCTTTAAGAGGAGACTCAACAAGCACCTGGCTGGGGTCATCTGACCCCTGGTGCTCTTTCCTGTCCAGGGCAGGGGGTCAGACTTGATGACCTACTGAGGTCCCTTCCAATCCTAACATTTATGAATCTATGAATCTAGTAAAAATTGTGTTTACATTATGGCTTTTGCTAACATAAAATATCCCCAATAAATCACACCCCTAACCACACATGGAAAGCTCTGTAGAGAATCTGTGGCCACAGATTTGGATTGAAAAAGTAAGGTTATTCCCTCTGTCAAACACTTCCTTATTTTTATGCCATTGCCTCACCAAAAAAAAAGGCTCAGGGCAGCTTCCAATAAAAACAAGTAACACAATAGATAAAAGAAATAATAGTCCTTCAGACAATACCCAAACATTTGACCCAGCCTGTGACACTTATTTAAAGGTTTTGGTTACATGTGGCTTTTATGCACCTGTAGCTTTATTTCCAATTGAAATCCACAACCAGTGGGCATTAGTTTAATCCCTTTCTCCTTCCGTAACCCAAAAATCGTGGCACATTCAGAAAAGGTACCATTATTCTGTGGTTATTTGGTATCCATGTTGCTCTGAGACAAAAAGAAATGCAAAACTCAAGAGCTCTTGGTTCAGAGATGATGCCTTTTATTAGACCAAGTAAGACATCGCAAAAAAAATTATCTTTCTTGACAAGCTTTTGGGCACATGCACCCTTCTTCAGGCTGAGGACAAATCCAAGATGTTAAAAATCCTTTTAGGTAGAAATTAAATTTCATTTTGCCCAGGGAAACTTTTGACATATCCTCCCTACAAAACTTAGTTCAAACTTTTGACCAAAGGTAGAATATTCAAACATGTCAAAGTGAATTAGGAACCTGTAATCCATTTTTTTTAAATACTTATGTGCTTAGCAAGCTACGCCTCATAGGAGGTCTATGAGATATTGGCTCTTTAGTGACGTCTGAAAACAAGACTCTGAAAATCTTACTGCAGGATACTTCCAGAACAAGAAGAATAACAAGATTGAACTAGAGTTGGTCAGGAAATGCCAAAATTTTTCAATGAGATTTTTTATAAAATGTGTCCCTTCTTTGATCACCTCTACTTGGAAGTTTCAAACATACATCTCTGGCCTAGCTAACCATGTGCTCCTACTTATCAGTGCCTTCTTCCTTCTAACATTTACTCTCACTTGTTGAATCTTGTCCTACATTGTAAATTCTTTGAGGGGAAGAGCCAATTTTTCCTATTTGTCTGCTGGAAGCATAGCACAATAAGTCCCTGATCCTAGGACAGCCACTGCCATAATAACAGTAGTAGCAATAAAAATAATGAGCACAATGCCTTTTGTGCAATTGTGTTTTTCAAGACAGGCAGGAATTATGTACTCTACCTCAAATAGCTTTACAGTCTGCAGCCTAATTATAGACACAATGCAACAAGCCAGAGCAAGAGGGCGGGGAGAGAAGAGGTAGATAATAAGCTATTCTAGAGAAGTACCTTGAGAGAAAAAGTCAATGCTTAACAACAAGCAAGACTTGCTCTCCTGTCTCAGTTTTATTAGGACCCTGAGATATAGGCTGGGAGAGAAAAGGTAGTCAAAACTCACCTTTCCCTCAGTGCTAGGAGGCTGGGATGGCTCAGCTGGAGGGAAAGGAGCGGGGCAGAAGCTTTACCTTTTCACTTGCAGGTTGGACTCGGGAATGGGCCAGGGCAAGCAGGTCCTACAGCAGAGAGAGGAGTATGTCTTTAGAGGTTGACCAGCCGAGGGGGCAACAGGGCAGTGGAATACAGGGTCTGGCTCTGGCTGTCATTCTCCCCTTGGCAAAGCCTGCCAGGAGAGTGAGGAGCAAGGGAAAGTCTGCCACATTTAGAAACCTTTCCCTCTTGGCATTTATGGTCCAGCAGGTCTCGGGACTTGTATCACCTTGGGGAACTAGTTTCTGCTTGTTCTAGTTAGTGTTGTGCCTCACAGTGTAATAAGCATCTTGGGACCAGTTTTGGCCCCTGCCCAGCTTTTATACTCTGCTCTGGTAGTAAAAGGGCTACTCTGGGCAGGGGAGAACTCTCTCAGCTCAGGAGCAGTGCAAGGCTGATAAATAGACTTGCCTTCCTCACAGGCCCTAGCATTAGTGTTGTGCTAATGACCTTGGGCAGTACAGGGATTTGGGCTGTGGACTGCCATAACCTACCCCTTTCATCCAGGAAGAGCACAGACCAACTGCAGATGCTTCCTCAGCCTGATGAAGGCTGTTCGCAGGGCTGTCCTGGGGGAGAGCGCAAATCAGAGTGACTGCTCCGGGCCTGTTGGCTACAAATGTCCAACTCAGGATCCTTAAAATTCTAGTTTATTAGGCGGACTGAAACACTGTAATGAGTTAAATCATAAACCTTGGGGCTGGTCCCCACACACACACACACACACACACACACACACACACACACCCACACACAGTAGCAAGCTACAGAGTCAGGTATACCTATCCTACAAGCGCTGGAGTCTGCCGTCGATGGCCAGTCGAGGCTTCTTTCAGCGTGGTGTTATCATCCAGAAAGGGGTCACCGGCTGGTCCTTCTGGCTGGACAAGTCGGGTGCTGGTCAAGTTGGAGATCAAGAGAGTGCTGCTGAGGGTCACTTTTCACTGCTTTTTATCTGTCCTTGGCAGACTTTGGTGACTCCCCAGTTTTCAGTTTTGCCCAATCCAGGGGTCATTGACCCTCGTGGGACTTCCCCCCCCCTTGGTGGCTACTGGATGGCATCTGTCAGCCCCAGGGGTCGTCCGCATGTACATGCAGGTTTGGGAGTCTGTTGATGAATTTTGAATAGGGCTCTGGGAGTGGTCGATCTGGAGATATTCAGCCTGAAAGTTAATCTGCAAGTTTGGATTTTGTTTTAATATTCTGAAATAGAACTAAAAATGATTTTCCCCCCATTAAATTAATTTTAAAAGTATGTCAGATCAGATTAATCAAAATGCCCTGTTTCAATCAAATTTAATTTTGAAAGTGACAGAGGTTACGTATTATGAGAGAGAGAGAGGGTATTTAAAAATGGAGCTCAAAACAGTTTCTAAAAGAAAAGGACAGAGGGTTTGTTTTCAGCATTTCTTCCTAAAGAAAATCTGTATCAAAATGGTCACATTTCCAGGAAACATTTCACTTCAGGAAATTGATATTTCCCAAACAAAATAAAAACAACCCCACGTTCCTGCAGAAAATGTCATGTTAGCACTCCTCGGTGCTTTTCCCACCACTTGTGCAATGGTCACACAACCCCCTGACGCCCATCTGCAGACTGTGCTATGGGGGAATAAGGAGGAAGATGGCTGCAGTGACTGTAAACTACATTTAAATCAGTGGTGTTCCTCTGTTAGTCTGTGTGTAACATGGTAACTTTTGAAAACCACATCCAATCAATTTGCAAAATTTCCAAGGAATGTTCTAGGCATGAGTAGGTGGAATCTTGCTGATTTTTGTCAGACTGGAAAAACTAGAAAAGCCTGATTTCTATTAAACCCCACTATATGGTCACTCTGAATACACCCTCACAAACTAGCTCTGACCAGCAGCCTGCCCCAGTTATACTCTTCATCCTGTAAATCCAGTCCTTTGCTCCCAGCTTTGGCTTGCATTATAAGCAGGAAAATCTAGGTACTCTTTTGCTGAGTGTGCCCCAGCAGGAATAGGAGGAGGACAGCTACAGTAATAAGATTACATGGTTAGTTAAGTTTCCTATACGCACTTCTTGAGAGGTTCATTTTAATCAAATTAGTGACATCTCTCTGCACTTGGCACCAGGGGACAGAGCCTGAAGTGAAGGAATTTTGAATTAGCAGTGGAACCAGTGGCACCTGATTGGGCCGGAGCTCTCAAGGGGGCCATATGCTGATTGATGAGCCTGTTAAACCAGGGGTGACCAACCCACAGCACATGTGCCACAAGTAGCATGGGCAGCCTCTGTATCTGACTGAGCAGAAAGCAGAGCAGCAGATTGGACAGAGAGCACACGGCAGGGAGCAGAAAGCAGAGCTGCAGGGGCAAAACATAGCACTTGCAGATGGAGGAGGTCTTACATTGTGGCTTGCCAAAATAGTTGGCCTCCACTGAGTTAGACTCTTCGAGAGAGGTCTGACTAAACATGAACTGAGTAAAAGACCTGAGCTCAAATGAAATGTAAACAGACTGCATCATGCTAATATTTGGGAGTATTTGAAGGGGATGTACAGACAGCAAACCTGATACAAAAGAGTACCCTATCATGAACCTTCGGTGTATTCCCCAATTCTAATATTATAAAAGCCTTAGTCTGTCTGTCTGTCTGTCCATAACACTTTATTAGCACTCTGGTTGGCTGACAGAAACAACCAATCAGAGTGCAAACACAGCATTCAGACAGGAGGTGGCAGTGTGGCGGAGTGCCACCATGACGGTGGGGACACAGGGGATGGAGCGGGGGCGGGGGGGCGAGGCCATCTCCACTGGCCTGGCCCCCGCTGCCCTGCTCCCTGGAGGTGGCGGCAATGGAGTGGGCAGAACGTGGCGGGCAAGGCCAGCAGCGCTAGCCGTCACCCACCCTCTGCTCCCTGCAGGAGGCAAATATGGAAGGGGGGCGCCAAGGCCAGCTCCCTCTCTCTCCTGCACTGCTCCCTCCCAACGCAGGGGGGAGCAGCGGGCCCAGGCCGACGCGGCGGCGGTGGGGGGAGGAGAGGAGCAGACCCAAGGGAGGGAGAAGCGAGCCCGCTGGGGCAGCGGGGGATGGGGAGCAGTAAACCCAAGCTGATGTGGGGAGGGGGATGGGAGGAGTGGACCTGGCCCCAAAACAGTGGCAGGGAGTGGGGGGGGGTGCACCAGGCCTGGCTTGGCCCTGAAATGGAGGGTGGGGGGGAGTGACCCAGCCCAGCCTGGCCCTGAAATGGTGGCAGGGAAGGTGGTGGGGGGCGGGTCCAGTGCTGACTGGGAGGGGGGCACGCCAGGCCTGGCCTGGCCCCAAAACACAGGGTGAGGGGCGGGGGGATGTGCCAGGTCCAGCCCAACCCGGAAACGGCAGTGGGGAGGTTGGGGGGGCGGGCCTGGCCCCAAAATGGTGGCAGGGAAGGTGGGGGGGCCAGGCCCAGCCCCGTGGCAGCGTGGGGGAAAGAGGGAACAGGCCTGGCCCCAAAGGTGGGGGGAGCCGGACGCAGGTCTCTGTCCCTGTCTGCACCCCCTGCCCATCGCTCTTGACAGGCAATTGGCTAGTATTATTTATATTCCAGTAAAGCCATCAGTCAAGATTGGAGTTTCGCTGTCAGGCAAGCACACAGTAAAGCTGGGGTATCCAACCACTGGCACTGAAAGGCATTTTGCTTGGCACACATGCCTCGGGGTGGATAGCAGGGAAGGGGCCAGGTTGTGCCCTCGTGGCTCCCCCACCATCCGCCCTGGCACACTAACATCTTACAAGTCGAGGTTGTGGGTGTTTTCGACACTTTGCCTAAAAATGTTGCTAAACCGTGCAGTAAAGGATGGTCCTTTCCTCAAAATGCTTACAGTCTAATTCAATGAGGCCAATGAGTTGTGGGAGTGGAAATGAAGAACTGAAGAGTCACAGCATAGACCCATGGCAGAGCCCAGAATAGACCCCAGGTCAACTGACTTCTAGTTCAGTGCTCTTCTCACTAAACCATGTCGCCACTCAAACTGACAGAGCCTCAGCCTGCTTGCCTCTATTAGAAAGCTGCCTCATCTCTTGGTCACTAGAAATAGGCTTCGCTTCACACAGACTTGTAACTGGATGTTACAGTGATGAAGTTGCATTTGTTAACTGACAGGAAAGGCTGAAATTTGCATAGGGAGTCGGAGACCAAAGCAGACCCACAGGAACAGAGAACTGAAGTGATACTAAACGTACTCTAAAAATAAAACACTTCTCAAGGATGGAAAGGCCAACTCTTCTATCTATCTCTAGACATTCAAAAAGCCCAAGGTAGAATCAGTCTAAATTATGCAGTTTTCTGTAAATGGCATAGATTAGATCAATAGTCTGGATTCAAATTATGAGGGAGATATGGGTAAGGCTGAGCTCCCCCCCATAAGAGATGAGTGCCCCTCTGTAAGATTTGAAAATCATAACCTTTGGGTTCTCCAATTTTATTAGGGCATTGTGATGGGCAGCCCAATTTTTTTTGCAGCCCCCCCCAAGAGTCAAAGTGTAATTCAAACCCTGTCGATAGTGAACAGAACGCAAATTCACCCTTTGGTGTAGGAGGCGCACATCTTAGACTAGGTTTTACTATTTTTAAACCAGTCTATGTGTTGCGGGTATAGACTGGTTTCTGATCACTTGAACCAGAAAAAATGTAATGTCTGTACCTGGCCTAGGGGAAGAACCAGGGAGGGCTGGTGTAGGAGGATTTCTTTATTGTTAGAAGCCAGAGTCTGATTCACAGTCTGCTGATTTTGTGCAAATATATTCCATTTGAGTAAGGCTCCCAATAAAATTGGTACAACAGTTCAGCTGCACATTCACCTGTGCACCTATCTGCCAACTTGCTATTTAGGATAGCAAAGAGTCAAGAATATTTTCCTTTCTAGAAAGAACATGAAAGTCACAGAATTCATGACTTGCCCAACACCCTCAAGAAGCATACCAGCTTCATGCTCAGAGACAGCTAAATGGCTTGGCAGTCTTGCTGAGCTGCCTAATTCTTCACTCTCATCCTTATGAAAAGGTTCCTCCAGAGAAAAGCTATAGCATAGCAATGAGGCAAGGCAAGCAAGAGCTTGCACTGCAAAAAATAGTATGTGTCCTCTAGGCCCCTGGGATGAATAGTTCCAGAGTGAAGTCTGGGAATAATTTACTTTTCTTCCACTCTGTATTTTCTTTTTCTACTCTATTCAGAACTCATAAGCCCTTACCTATGCAGAGATGTGAGTTTTCTGGCAAAAAATAAATTGGAAAATACCCTAAATAGAGCATGATCTGATTTAGCATGTTTATTTGACTTATATTTAGTAAACAAAACTGAAAAAGTAGTACCCCCATGGTAATTTTATGTCCTAAGTATGTTTTAGCCACAAGTATTTGAACTGAAATATTTGATTAGGAAAAAAATTGAATACAGCACACTTAATGTGGTTTAAATGTTATATTCAAACAACGTCAAAGCTTTATATGGAAAAAAATTATTTTTATTGGAATACTTGTCAAAATGTAAAGACAATATACAAGAGCATGTACTTCCCTTACATTGTTTGTTTAAATTTAAGAAAAAAAATGAAGGGACTGAAAACTCTTGACATGGTAATTTTAGTACACCCAAACAACTGTGCATGATATGCCATGGTGGTCGACTCACCTCTTTTCAACAGAGTTTAACTCTCTTCCACTGAAATCATTGTGGCACCTCCAGTTTCACAGTCACTATCTGTAAAATCACTTGCACTACTTATTCGTTCCATTTCCGAATCAGATTGAGGTAAATCTGATTCAGAACTACTTGAACCACATTATCTTTTGCTAAAGGATGTTTTTACCAATAAGTCTATGGGCAAGGGCAACTTATCACACTGCATCATCTTCACTAATTGTGCTTCTGACTGATTCGCCAAAAGCATGAGATTTTGAGAAATAGAAACAAGCTTAGTGGTGCGTTCATTTGTTAGTCCATTCCTCTTTTTTGTCTTGACTGAGCTGAAAGCCTTCCAGTCCCGTTCACAAGAAGCTGCTGTTGATGAAATGCTTAGGATCCTTAGAGCAATCCTGGACAACAGTCAAGTGTTACAGTACCCCTTCCACCATGTGAGAGAAGACATATTCTCTGCTGCCCGCCAAATGATGTCTTTGCTCCAAAGTTTTTCTTTTGCGCAGTGCTCAGCAATGTCTGTCATTGTGGCTATTTCGTTGATGTTGGGGACATTCTTAGCTACTTCCATAATTGCATTGAAAGCAGTAGATAAATCTTCTGATAAATGTTGTCCTCTGTGTTGAGGATCCAAAAGCTTTGCTGCCAGATGAACTGGATGAGAACAAAACTCGGATCTCTTAGTAAACATTTTTTTTTACTTCTTTTTTGGATAGAGGTGAAGAAGGAAAAAGCTCAATTAGATTTTCATTCAGTTGCGTGAATAGCTCTGGAATATTTGAAAGGCTTGGTGCATCTCCTTCAAGTTTCTTGATAGCCACTGAAATTGGTAGTAGCAAATTGAATTATCCTTGAACTTGAACCCAGAACATATTGTTGTCGAGAATCTGCTTCCGAATGTTCACAGAAATAATCAGGGATACTGTATTATCTACTGAAGCACGCTGCAAACAGTTCTTTGCATGCAGCAAACTATGTAAACACTTTGTAGCTGAGCCCCATCTAGTTTCTCCTGGCAATAAAAGTGCACTTTCCTACCCCTGCTTCTCTTTCTGTAATTTCTTCAAAGTCTGATTAGCAACATGATGATTTTTGAATACCTTCACAATCGCTTTGCAGTTTGCCAATATTGTCTTCATTGTATTCACACTTACTGTGCCCGTTGCCAGAAGATTCAACCCATGAGCAACACAGCCAAATACTCTTAAATGAGGATACTTTGCCTTTAATATTTACCATGCAGCTTTCATGTTACTTGGATTATCAGTTACAAGGGCTTGTACCCTGGAGGGACCTGCACTTTCAATCTCTTCACTCAGTAATTTGGCCATGTATTCACCTGTATGATGAGAAGATTTGGTAGCAATTGCTTTCAGGAATATTGGTTTGGGTGTTGTTAACTGTCGGGGAATCACCACATAAGGATGCGGCCCTCTGTGCCCCGATGACATCCAGGAGCCTGCCCTCACTGAAACAAAAACTTTGGTGTCTTAGCCAAACTGGGGTTCCACCTCCTTCTCGCCTGCCATGACTTTGATGTTTTACTGGGTTCCAGAAGGGATGGTGTTCACCCAGTCTGACCCAGCTGTGGGCATCTCCAGTGGGTTTGGCTCCGGGAAAAAACGATGAATAAAAAAAAAGGAAAAGAAGAAAGGGAACAAAAACTCTGCAGGCAGGTTTAGCTACTGCCCTGCCTATAGCCCACTGGCTCTTGTGGCTCCTGCCACACAATCTTGACAGCCAAATCAATTAACTGACATGCTGCCATGGTAATTGAGAGCCTGCGGTGGCCATTAAGACCCATTATGAGTAATGAGCTCCTCCGAGCTCTCAGATCAATCGATCTGCTGCTCTGTTCCTGGGGAAGTTCTCCACAACCAGAATATTCAGCAGGTCCATCCAGCCCGCCTTCCCTCACTCTCCTCCTCCTTTTGCCAGAGCTGCCCAGTTGGAAATAGCCCCCGGGTGCCAGGAGATCCAATTGGGCACACCTGACAAGGTAGTAAAGCTGGCTCCAGATGTGCCGGGGGTTCCCTCCACACAGTGGCAATCTTCTTCATGGTAACTCGTGGCTAGGGGTGCTGCGCTTCCACTTCCTCTTCACACTAACATAATGTTCAATGTAGGATTTCCTTGTATATCAGTCCATCCATCTGACATCAGAGTCGGTACATTCAACCTGGATTCACAAATTGTTTCTGTTGGTTCAAAAATGCATTTGACAAAAAAATGCATATCACAAAAAAATTCCCTCAGGCCTATTCATAAACTACCTGGTTTTGTCTTGGTACCCTACTCCTCATTTTCCCTGTTACCTCCACTTTCAGAATGACTTTTCTTTAAGGCAAGGGATGTGTCTTTTTAAAACATGTCTGCAAATCACACAGGCGTACCTAAATAATTAAACACCAATACCGATTCTATAATAATGTAGAAGACTGTGGTTACTTGTCCCATCAATGTAGCACTTAATCATGAGTCCTAAAATCTGCATACAAAACAAATCACACAAAGTGGTGAGTTTGTCAGAGGCCTTCCCTTTTTGGGATTTGCATGCACAGGAGTGAAGACACTGTTGAGAGAAACACAGAGAAATCAAACAGAGGCTGCTCAGGGCAGAGTTAAGGTGATCATTCTGGCAGCACTACAGATAAATGGTTGACAGAAAGTAGGAAGACAGTCATGCCAATGAACAGGCTAAAACTAAATGAGTGATATCAAACAAATGAAAGATCTGGATCCTGGCTTTATACTGCTACTGGTGAAACAGTTGGAGAGGATAGATTATTATTTAATAATACGACTTTTTTATTACAGGTGAACCCAAAAAACCCACTCATGAGTCAAAGCATGCTGAGGACTGCACAGATAAACAAGAAGTACTATCTCTGCTGCAGGGAGTTTACAGCTTTGGTGGTGAATCCCAGTCAGATATACACTTGGACTGTACATGATAAGGCAAACTCAGCCCATGCTTGCTGTATGCTTCCGCTGACACAAGGTTGCTAAGAAAGCTTCTATGCTCCACCAAAAATGCCCACCATGGAAAAGCCATAGATCCAACCAGCTTTTCTAAGGTTGCTCTCTGGACTTCTTGTATCTGATCTTGCAACAACTGATGAGAGACAAAGTAGAGGAGCAGACCAGCTGCAGACAAAACCCACATCCTGCTATCAGTTTTACTCAGCCCAAATGGAATCTAGTGGCCAAAATGCCAGGGTTGTGACATGAGGTAGGTGAGATGTTCACACCCAGCAGTTCCGGTTTAACTGAAGTATCTTCCCTTTACACCATAGATTCTCAGCCTTATGAAAGCTGGCATGACTCCTCTTTTTATATTCTAGTAACTGAGTCAGTATACGTGCATAAGAAGATGGTTTCTGAAAATAATTCTCCTCTCCCCAGGAACATGCATCTGACTTTACAATTCATGCATGCCTGGGAAGTTCAGAAAAATCCCACTGGAATAGCAAGCTCCGTGGAAGTTTTTTTATTTAAAACAGTGCATGCAGTTGCATGGAATATCTCAAATGTATCGTAAACTCTAAGCCTTAATCCAAAGCAGTTATACTTCTCTGAAATACTGTATAGAGAAGCCCCCTTTAAAAATATGGCTTCCAGGGGCTTTTGGCTTGCTGGGGTCCACACTACAACACAATATTATAGCATAATAATTAAAAAATTTACAAAATGAGTATAATCTATGGCTGATCCAAGTTTCTATGGAAATTTGGAGGCTATGGTGTACGCAGCTGTTCACGTCTAATGCAAAGGTTGGCTGTAGCTCTACTTCTGAGTACATTTATAACGTAGGGGATAATTTATCTGTTCTGTTTACATAGTTATTCTCAGCTTGTACAGCCCTCGAATATAACTAATGCATGGTTCCCAGGCAAAACAGCGTTTTCCCTTCCTATCTTTTTCTAATCAGTTATTGTATTTTTCTAAGTTAGCTAAACTTCCCTATTGAAAGGTGTGGGTGCTAGTACTGAATTAGAGCTGCTGAACGTCACAGGATGTTGAACAGTGCACAGACAAAATGGAAGAAACAATGTCAGTACTGTCTTCTGATATGGTGCTGCCATATAGTTGCTATGAACAAGCTCTCCCAGAGAAACCCCTTTTTTAACATTTGGGAGACATCTAATTTTACCTTAGCTCCTCTTTAGTGCTCTAGGAATTTATACTACCCGTGGCACTGAACTGAGGATCTGAATACCAGGCATAGTTTCAACATATGCCTGTACTTTACACCAAGCCATAGCAAATGGCAGTCGGAGGCAGCAAGACTCAGACCTGGCAGTCAGGTAGAAGCCAGTGGACCAGACTGTGAAATGAAGGAATCTGATACCAGATGTCCTATAGAAAGGTTTGGGTATAAACGATGGCCCTGTAACTCTATTCGTGCTTCTGGTGCAGGCTGACAAGGTGTCAGCATGCCACCCTGTGGCCAGTGCCACCTGAGGGGCTTTTCTCTCTGTTTTGCTCCATTTTCCCTGAAGAACGGTGTTCTCCAAGCTAGCCTCTCCTGTTCAGCAGGACTTTGCAAATACACACAAAGGAAAGACATAATAGAAAAAAAGTGTAAATAAGGAAATTTACCTCAAGCAAAATGTCAGTATCTTAGTGGGATCATTGAGTATTTTTATCAAGTGCCATAGGTGTCTGACCTCTTTGGAGGCATAAGTTATACGAGACCCTTAACGATTTTACAGATCATTCAATGCAGAGGCATCAGTGGCTGGTCCTGCTCCCCACTGCACCTTGCATCTTTCCTGCTCCAGCTCTGGCAGCAAGGATAGCAAAGCAGCAGTAGTAGTGCACATTGCAGTGGATGGAGGCCCACTGCTTCTGGGGAGGTATCTCATCCTTTTTTTTTTGCCATCAACAGTGTGTCAAGTGGCCAAATAACTACCAGTTTCCAATGGCAATAGGAGGGGGGTGACATCTCCCTGAGCAGCAGCAGCAAACTTCAGGCCACTGCTCCTGCACCGCACCACTGATGTTTTTCTGCCCTTCCTTCTGTCAGAACCACCGCAGGGAAGGTACACCTTAAGGTGCTGGGGAGAGCAGAGGGAAGGGTGAGATGGGTGGCCCTAGCTCATTCTGGTGCTCCCCCAACCACTTTGGCCACATCCGAGCTCATGTAACTCTTGACCACCCATCTGATTCAACCAGACAACATAGAATAGGGGAGGAAATGTTAGTAGGGTGACAAAACAAAGTATGAGCAGGAGAAGTGATTTTGTGACCATGTCAGACAGTTTGCACGAAGGATCATTTGGCTAATGGCACTGGAAGGCACTATTATGACTGTTGCTTTGCTAACAAGACTGATGAAAGCAGGACAACTTGCAGACTACTTGTGACTGAACTGTACTGATATGGATGATATTCACAACCTTTATATTTCTACTTTGTCTGTAGCATCTGAGGAAGTAGCTGTCACCTACAAAAATATGACAGCTCTCTGAACCAGTTAGTATCTAAGGCAGAGATGGGCAAATTATGGCTCATGGGCCAAATCTGGCATACCAGCTGATTGGATTTGGCCCGCAGGCAGGCACTCACTAATTAATTGCATCCAGCCTGGCCCTTCCCCTGGCCCTGCCCCTGCTGTGCTCCACATGGGGCTAAGTCCCACCTGCTCCCACCTGGGGCAGCATGTGCTGCGTTCCCTGCCTCCCCTCGCCCCAAGCCCAACCAGCGAGCAAATAGCTTCCAGACACAGCTGCTGCTGCTGCTGTTTCTGCAGCCACCCGGGGAATTGCTGGGCTCCCTTGGTCTCCAGTGTCTCCTCCTCCTGTCCCTGCTGCAGTGCTTTGGGCAGCAGGTAGGGAGGGGAAGCTGTGGTGTTGAGGAGAATGGGGTAGGGGATGGGGAGTGGGCTCTGCCTGCAGCTTGCTTTGGTCCTGTTTGTGCATGGCTGGGTGGCAGAGTGCCTGGATGGAGGGGGTGGAGGAGGTCGGCTGCTCACAAAGCCCCACTGGCCAGGTGTAGGACAGGTAGGTGGGCAGGAGACAGGGTGGGATTGGCTGCAGCCCCACCGGGCAGATGAGGGACAGGCAGGTGTGGCAGAAGCAGGAGCAGCAGCAGCAGCAGGAGCCAGTACAATCCATTTCTAGGCACTTGGAGGAGGAGCAGGAGGTGATTAGGAACAGTCAGCATGGATTCACCAGTGGCAAGTCATGCCTGACCAACCTGATTGTCTTCTATGATGAGAGAACTGGCTCTGTGGGTGTGGTGAAAGCAGTGGACATAATATACTTGACTTTAGCCAGGCTTTTTATCAGGGGTCCCACAGTGTTCTTGCAAGCAAGCTGAGGAAGTATGGGTTGGATGAATAGATTGTAAAGTGGATAAAAAGCTGGATGTATTGTCAGGCTCAACAGGTTCAGTGTCTAGCTGGCGGCTGGTATCAAGTGGAGTGCCCCAGGGATCAGTCCTGGGTCCGGTTTTATTCAATATCTTCATTAATCATCTGGAAGATGGGATGGCTTGCACCCTCATCAAGTTCACAGATGTCACCAAGTTGGGGGGTGCAATAGATACACTGGAGGGTAGGGCTAGGATTCAGAGTGACCTAAATGAATTGGAGGATTGGACCAAAAGAAATCTCATCATGTTCAACAAGAACAAATGCCAAGTCCTGCACTTCAGATGGAAGAATCCCATGCACCACTACAGCCTGGGGACTGACTGGCTGGGAAGCGGGACCTTGGGGTTATAGCAGACGATAAGCTGGATATAAGCCAGTAGTGTGCCTCTGCTGCCAAGAAGGCTAACACCATATTGGGCTGCATTAGTAGGAGCATTGCCAGCAGATAGAGGGAAGTAATTATTCCCCTCTATTCTGCACTAGTGAGGCCACATCTGGAGTAGCGTGTCCAATTTTGGGCCCCCCAACTATAGAAAAGATGTGGACAAGTTGGAGATGGTCCAGCAGAGAGCAGCAAAAATGATGAGGGGGATGGGGGACACGGGACATGACTTATGAGAAGAGGCTGAGGGAACTGGGTGTATTTTGTTGGGAGAAGAGAAGACTAAAGGGGGATTTGATACCAGCCTTCAACTACCTGAAGGGTGGTTCTAAAAAGGGTGGAGATAAACTGTTCTCAATGGTGACAGATGACAGAACAAGGAGCAATGGTCTGAAGTTGCAGCAAGGGAAGTTTAGGTTGGATATTAGGAAAAACTTTCTCACTAGGAGGGTGGTGAAGCTCTGGAACAAGTTACCTAGAGAGGTGGTGGATCTCCATCTTTGGGGGTTTTTAAGGCCAGGCTTGTCAAAGCCCTGGGTGGAATGATCTAGTTGGGGACAGTCCTGCTTTGAGCGGGGTTGGACTAGATGACCTCCTGAGGTCACTTCCAACCCTAACTTCCTACGATTCTATGATAAGCTTGGCTGTAGCCCTGCCAGGCAGGCATGGGACAGAGATGAAGAGACCCAGCAGCACCAAGCATAGTTCACCCTCTCCCCTCTCCTAGGGGCTTCCTTTGCTGCCCACCGATGGCAGCTGCTTTCCCTCCCCCTTGTAGAGCACTGTAAACAAGGCAGGCAGCACTGATCCCGACTCCTCACCCCTGCCTGCAGAGGGGCTGGACTCAGCCATGGCGCAAACAGCAGGTGCAGGGGAAGCCCCTCACATGCACACACCCTGCACACATACTAGGGCTGTGCAAAGCTTCAGTCCCTGATTCAATTTGACAGATTTGGCCTGATTTGGTGGCCAAATCTCTGAATCTGAATTGAATTAGAGGACCCTTTAATCTCTCCAAATTGAATTGGAACCCTCTAAATCGATTCAGAGAGATTTGGAAAGATTCGGAGATTTGGACATAGAGACAGCTTTAAATGTTTTTTCTACATACCTCTAGATAGCACGTGGCTCACAAATGCTGTAATGCTGGGGCTTATGGAGCATCCCACAGGAGCACTGGGGGGGCTGCCCAGTGCGCTCGGCAACAGACCCAGAAGTGGATCAGAAGCACTTTCGGTCCACTTCCAGGTCCGCTGGGGAGAACAGTTCCCCTCCCCCCCCCCCCCCCCCCCCCCCCAAACACACACACTCCCCTGGTTCAGTGACTGGTGCCTCCTGGGTCTGAGGGGGGAACCTGGGGTCCCCCTGCGGCCAATTGCCAAGCTGGGGAAGTGCATGGGGAGCCCCCAGCATGCTCCTCAGCAGATTTGGAAGTGGACTGGAAGTCCTTCCAGTCCATTTCTGGGTTTGCTGCCAAGCATGTAGAGGACTGCCCCCCCCCCCACACACACACACACTCCTGTGGGACACTCCATCCGCCCCAGCATTGGAGTGATCATGAGCTCTGCCTGCTACCTCAAGGTATGTAGAAAAAACTTTTAAAGCTGTGTCTATGTCTAAATCACTGATTCTCTGAATCAGCATCAAATCTTCAGATTTGGATTTGGCTGAATTAAATCAGGGGCACTAATCCAAATCAACAAATCAAATCACTGTCCCTGATTTAGGCCGAATCTGAATTGAATAGGGCCCGCTTCGCCCACCACTACCACATACACACACCTAACACCCTCCCACACACCCCACACTTCAACTACACACACAGTGCCCCACCATACTCACACACATCTCCCCACACTCTCCCTACATACATTCCACACCCACACCTTTACGCACCCCTATACACCCCTTCTACACACCCCCACACCATACCCACACCCCACGTACCCACTCCCAACCCCATATTCCCCCAGCCACACCCCCCAACATATACCTCCTTACTCCCCCACACAATATTCAAGACTAAGATTTTATTTTGAGCTATTATGCAGTCACTTCTATTTACACTATGCAAACACATAAATCAGGACAAAAATATTTTTTGAATTAACAGCTTAAAATATGTTATAGTAGATGTTTGATGTGTAGCATATGATTCAGGTTTTTTTTCAGTTCCAAGATGGCACCCCCGCTCCCAAAAGGGGTACTTCCAAGGCAAGGGGAGGGACTTCTGGTGGCAAAGGTCAGGGGTTAGGGTGGGTCTTCTGGTCCCAAGATGGTGATCAGGGGGTGGGGTATCTGTCAAGGGGCCGGGCTACCCTTGTGGCCCTCAACTGCTCACTAAAACTCATTAAGTGGCCTTCCAGCTGAAATAATTGCCCACCCCTGTTCTAACATGCCACTCTGCCCTGCCTTCCACCCTTTTTATTTCTAAGGAGATCTCATTGTTCATGGACCATGCATGACCAATGTAAATAGTTTTACTTTTTAATGTGAAAATGGCTTAATAAAAAAAATTTACAGACCTCTGGGGAAAGAAAATGAGCCAGACTGTGTAAAATAATGTAATACTTAGCAGGTGGGTAAGGGCCATTGGGATATTATTTTTAAGTCAGCTGATGCAACATTTAGAAAGCCTGTTCTTTACGAAAGAAATATTAAGCTTCATCATGTACACAGAAGGGAATCCTTGACCTAAGGCAACAATTCATGCGAAGTTCCTCATGCCAAAGTAATATTGAATAAAGTTTGCTTTACAGCTTTCTTAGCCTAAGTTTGACCTTGAGGAAAAAGAGCTTTGAGATCTTTGTGCTACTCAGTGGACACGTGTGATGCAATGAACTCTGGTGCAGTTTGGCTGAAGTTTATTGCTCCCAGTCACAGTGTTTACACATGTGCCCAAGACTGCAGCACACTGAGCTGGGGTGGTGCAAGCCCAGCTGGCAGGGGATTCAGGGGGTCAGCCTGCCAGCCCAGAGCTGTTCCCCACCAACTCAACATGCTGTGGAGGGGCTGACTGGGACACAAGGATGCTAAAGTGCAGCTCTAGCCAGCATGCAGTCCCTGCACTGTAGCACCCTCATACCCCAGCCAGCCTTGGTCACCATCTATACATACATTGCATTGGAGTAAATAACTCCACCATAGGATAGTACTTGTATTAGGCAGTACTATCCTATTGCGGAATTAATTTCCTCTGTCCTAATAGGGGGTGCATGTGTAGATGGTGATGCTTTACTGCAGAGCTAGTTAGTCAGCTCCACAGTAAAACATCTTGTGTAGCTGCACCATGTGAGAAGTAAAGAATCTGTGTTTAGCTCTTGGTTTTATTAAACCACTGAAACACAGCTGAGTTACAGTTGGGATGTAGGAGGTAATGGTTCATAAGATTCATTGACTTCAGAGTGCAGCTGTTTCCAGAGGCACTTAGTGATTTTATAGTGAAAATAATTTGCAAATGAAGATACAGATCTTAGGAAGAAAAAAAAAGTTGTCACTTAAAACACTAGGAAACTAAAGAGTTGAGATAAATGTCACTGTGTATTACAGTCCCATTGTTTAAAGGGATTCATTTAGTACCCTACAGTTGTAACATTGTGTATTTCAAATTCTTCCTTTAAAACAACTACTGAACACAGGTTTGTGTCAAATGATATTGTACATGAAAGATTGTGACAAGTGTGTCCCAATACATAGGAAAAGGATACACAGCCATTTATAAGACACCCAGAATGTAAAATGTCCAAAAGAAAGATTGAGCCTCACATACAAATCAACATGATGCAATTCAAGAAAATGGGGCACAAAATGCCTTTAGCATCTTGAATCTCGACAGAGACATTAAGAGGCTGGGAAAACTCTTAAATGCTTATAGTACAAAAGAGGCTGAACTCCTGGCGGTGATTTTGTTTATGGAGTTTATGGCATACATCTTTGACTCAATTGCTGCTAAGGTACTGTTATCTTCATGTGATTACTGGTGCTTATTTATTTTATTACCTTTGTTTCTTAAAAATTGTCCAAGGAATCCAGAGCAGGGCATATGCGTTCTATTATTCATAGCAGGAATTTGAGTAAATAAGATCTAGCTACAGAACACCTCTTGGCAGATCAGTCAGAAGCAGGCCAAGTTTTTAATACAGATAAGATCCTGAACTCCAAGAATTCTAGGTTAGCTGGATTGGAGCTTTGGTTTCAGCTCATATCTAATTGTATTTACTCAAATACAAGACAAGACTTTCCCCCCAATTGGTATGGGGCAAAAAGCCCTTCTTGTTACAACCACATACAAGGGAATCTCATTCATTGCACTGTCAGTCATTAAATTGCTGCCAAAAGCAGCATGTGCTCAGCAATGGAAACCAACTATGAAGTTGATTAAATGTAGCCAATCCTGAGCATGACTACTAAACACATGGCCACATTGGGCAAACAAGCTGATGGGAGCCTACCACTTTTTTTTTTTTTATCATCTTGTTCAAGGCCAAATCAGTTCCAAATTCAGTTGGGCAAAGCCCAATAGCCAAGTTCTGAAATCAACTGAGCAGAACTCAATCATCAAGTCTGTGTGGCTCCACCACTGGGCCAGTATCCTCCCTTCCAGACCTATCATCTGGGGCTTCAGAGAATCCCTAAATCCAGGCAGGTATCCTACATGCAAGCTTCATGCCTAGAGGCCTTGGGGTTTGGATGCCCCCAGTCTTTTTTGATCTAAGCTGTATGAGCATTCGTGGTCATCTGGCCAGGTGCCGGGGGATTTGAAACTGGCTACTGTGGTCCCTATTTTTAAGAAGGGGAGGAAGGAGGACCCAAGTAATTATAGGCATGTAAGCCTCACCTCGGTGCTCAGGAAGCTCTTGGAGAGGATCATCAAGGAGCACATCTGGGGTGGGGGGCTTGCAGGGGAGATCATGCTCAGGGGCAATCAGCATGGGTTCACCAAAGGCAGGTCCTGCCAGACAAACCTGATTGCCTTTTACGACCAAGTAACTAAATCCTTGGATGACGGTGTCACCGTGGACATAGTCTTTCTAGACTTTAAGAAGGCCTTTGACACTGTCTCTCACCCCATCCTCATCAATAAATTAAGTGACTGCAGCATTGATGCCTGCACAGTTGGATGGGTAAAAAATTGGCTGATGGGGTGCACCCAGGGAGTTATGCTGGATGGGTTGTACTCAACCTGGAGAGATGTGAGCAGTGGGGTACCCCAGGGCTCGGTCCTTGGGCCTGCGCTGTTTAACATCTTCATCAGCGACTTGGACGAGGTGGGTGGAAAGCACGCTGTCCAAGTTTGCTGATAACACTAAGATGTGGGGCGAGGTGGACACACTTGAAGGGAGAGAGAGGCTGCAAATAGATTTAGACAGACTACAAAAGTGGGCAGACGAGAATAGGATGGGGTTCAACATAGACAAATGCAGAGTGCTGCACATTGGGAGAAGGAATCCACAGCATACATACAGGCTGGGGAGTTCCCTTCTTGAAAACACAGAGGCGGAAAGGGATCTCGGAGTCATTATTGACTCCAAGATGAACATGAGCCGCCAATGCCAGACCGCAGCCAGCAAGGCCAGCCATACCTTGTCATGCATCCAAAGGTGCATCTCCAGCCGGTCCAGAGAGGTGATACTCCCCCTCTATGTGACTTTGGTCAGGCCACAGTTGGAGTACTGCGTCCAGTACTGGGTGCCGCACTTCAAAAGGGATGTGGCCATCCTGGAGAGGGTTCAGAGGAGGGCCACCCACTTGGTGAGAGGGCAGCAGGACAGGCCCTACAAGGAGAGACTGAAGGACCTGAACCTGTTCAGCCTCAGCAAGAGGAGGCTGAGGGGGGACCTGGTGGCTGCCTACAAGCTCATCAGGGGAGATCAACAGCAAATAGGCAGAGCTCTTTTCTCCCCAGCACCACCTGGGGTGACGAGGAACAATGGTCATAAGCTGATGGAGAATAGGTTTAGGTTAGAGATCAGAAGGCAATATTTTACAGTTAGGGTGGCCAACATCTGGAACCAACTCCCCAGGGAAGTGGTCCTTGCCCCTACCTTGGGCAAATTCAAGAGGAGGTTGGATGATCACCTGTCTGGGGTCTTGTGAACCCAGCATTCATTCCTGCCTGTGGCAGGGGGTCAGGCTAGATGATCTGTTCAGGTCCCTCCTGACCCTAGCTACTATGAAACTATGAAACTATGAAAAGGCTGAGGTTAGTACAACCCATCTGCACAAGACATACTAGTGCCCATTAAGCATAGTTCCCCTCATTGCTGACTCATTTTCAAGTCATGATGAGCCAGAACATTGCATACAGTTCACCCAGAATCTGTTAGCCCCCCTCTCAGCCTATATATATATGATTAGTGCAGCCCCACCCTCCATGAGGTGAAGCTGGACCAGGTTGCCCTGCGCCTCATCTACATATAAATTTTTGGAGCAACCCAGAACTTGTGTCAAGAATACCCAGTTCCAGTCATGAGTGGGGGCTAATTAGCACATGGATCCCTTCTGGGGGGGATCTGGAGTACACACACACATACTGAGCAGTGCTGAGCTGGGGGGTCACTGTTGCTTACAATGCTATCGACTCTGGTGAGGCCCAGCCCAGTGAACTATGTTAGGGGTAGACAACCCCTGGCACAAGTGCCAGAGCATGGCACATGAAGGCATTTTTTTGCCATGTGTGCCTTGGGGTAGACAGTGAGGAAGGGGCCAAGGCTGCATGGCCACAACATGGTTTTGGCCCCTTGCGGCTCCCCCACTGTCTGTCCCTGGTATGCCAACATCTTACAAGTTGAGGTTGTGGGTGTTTCTGGCACTCTACCCAAAAACATTGCTGACCTCTAAACTGTGATAAATCATGAGCCTTTGGCTTTGGACTAATATCACGCATAGGCTCATGATTTACCACGTAGTTCACTGGGCTGGTACCTCCAAAGTTAACAGTAATGAAAGGGGGTATGAACAACAAGGGTGATAGGGAAGAAAAGAGCAACAAAGACATGGGGGACTGGCACCACCTTAGTCGGGGGGGGGGCATGTGCCCCCCTGGCAACAAGTCAGTGACTGGGGGTGGTCCCCCCATGGCTAGTCTCACCAACTGGGTGGTCTCCCCCATGGCCAATCACACTGACCAGGAAGTGGACACAGCCCTCCCGGAAGTGGCCTGAAGTGGCTGCAGTGCTCCTGGAAGTGCCAGAGCTCCCACCTGCCTCCCCTGCCTGTCGCCTAAGCGGGGAGCATGGCCTGTCAGGGTGTGCACATGAACCCTCGTGTACCCACTATGCCTCTCCACTGAACAAAGATGACGTGGACTAAGCACTAGGAGGAAAAACAGAGACATAATGGGGAGTGGGAAGGGGTGGGGAGGGTAAAGGGAATGGAAGATTTTTTTGCATGATTGTGATAAATAAAAGGAGATGGTGATAGGCATGCTCAGTTGAATTTATTGTAATGGGATGATGATGATGGTAAAATGTGTATGTGTGTTATGGACTGTCAAGTGAACCAGATTGGTAACAAGACAGAGCAGTAAAGGTAGGGGGGGGTATATGTATATATGTATATATGAATGTGTATATATATGTATGTACATATATTAGTATGTATATATACATATGAATTCATATGTGCATATATTCTATATGTATTTATAGATATAGAAATACATATTTTTCACAAAAAAAACTGTTTGTACTACATATAAGTAGGTATCAAAGTGCTGCTCAAAACTGTGTTTATGGAGTACCTGTTCTAAAACTTGCAGCAGTTTCAAACAAAGGTAACATGTATCAATTGTGGATGAACTAAGTGCATGGGTATGGTATGGAAATTGGTACAGTACACAAGAAATTTATTATTTTCAAATTCACTCTTCACATCAATGTGCTCAGGGAGAGCAGGGTCTGACAATAAGGTGAGGGGGAAGGGGCTGTCAGGGGAAAAAGTTGGGAGGAAGCAGAAAGCAATAGTTGCTTTCTGAACCCCCCCTCCCATATTTTCCCTCTTGTAGCTGTTGGAGGAGGTACAAATTCAAGACAAACCCCTGATAATTAGATTCTATGCATGGAAAATTATAACAAATTTATAAAAATTCTCTATATAGAATCTAATTATTTGGGGGGAGGGAGGTCATCTTAAAATCAGGGTCATCTTCTATTCAAGTAAATATGGTAATAGATGAATTATTGAGTGTGTTTTGCAAGACATCCATCAGCTGGAACCAATGATCATAAGGAGCAAAATACAAAGAACAAGATTTTCAAAGCAATGTGACAAAAAGGGTTTTCTGGTACACAGTCATATATGCTGACAGCTTGCCCTCTGGAGAGTAGTTCTATCCATATTTACATCTGTGTTTGTAGCAATAAATCTCTTGGTTGGCCCAAATTTATTCTTTCCTCCTCCAAGCAGGGCTGCCGTTAAGTCGCAGACTTACATCTCGTGCAATAACTGTAATTTTTCAAGTATTCTTTTTCTTTTACCAATTAAACTATACCGCTAGTAATGATGTAGATGTACCTCAGAAGAAGTTTCTTAGGGCTCTTCTGACTCTTCCTCCCTCACCTCAATTCCTACATCTTTTCTGAGCTTAGAGATGGGAATGGATTCTATTTTAACTGGTATTATTATTAGAGCGGAGGGATTTTGGTTTAAAATCCTACCACTTTTACCATCTCGTCTGCTTAAATTATACTACATAGAAGATATTAATAATCCCCTTTATCTCCAATCACCCTGGTTAGCTTTTCTTTCCTGCACTTTTGCACTTTCTGGGATGGGAGGCTATCTCAGAGATAATGAAAGATCTTTCTCCCCCATAGAAAAGGTTCAGGTTTTCCAGAGGATGCGAGATATCACCAGGCAGAATGATTTTGCAGTGGCTAGGGCTACTTGCATTGCCCCTTTATATACTCTTTGGAAATTAGATTGTGGGGCAGAAAGGTATCTACAGTTGAATCTCAATAATAATGGCGATCCTCTTTGATTAGACTCAGGACTGAACAGGTGCCCACAGCTATTCTGGCTGGATGTAGATTTTCCATCCCAAGAGCTAAAAGATGTTGCCCGGTCTGTCTAGGAGTTATGGAAGATACTATCCACTACGTATTGGAATGTTCTTTATATAATGACATAGAGATAACCTATTTATTACTGTACTTGCAGAAATTGATAAAGTTTTCAGAGAGAAATTAATTTGGCTTTTACAGCAAACAGAATCAAATGTAATAAACTATCTCACAATTTTTGCTTACAAGGCTGAGGCAATTCAAGTTAAATATCCTTTATTACTGATATGAGTGATACATTTTAACATTAGACTTGATTTTATTGTCTCAATTGTGGATCTGTGTACAACAATATTATAGATTCATATCTTGATTTACTACTATATGTATATTCATAATTTTTTATGTTGGTGGGCTCTATTTTTAGTATAATATTTGGAGTTTGGTTACTTTGTTCAAACTTATTTATATTATGGATATATGTGTGTTATGTTGTTTTCAGGGGCATGGCATTTAGCCAGAATCCTTAATAAATTGAATAAATACCGATTAAACTTATGGATATTCTCTGGTTATCTAATAGCCAAATCCAAGGTATTCAGGGCACTTGTTGATGGATTTTGGGTTTCTTCTTAACAATAATCTAGGATGGAGCATAGTAATTTTTGCACCAGAAATTGGCACATGGATCTTCCCTGCCATGCAGACCCCTGTGGCATATTAGCCACTTCCACATGATCACTTTCCCACTTTCTTGGGACTTCTACGCAGGAGGCAAGAGGGTAAGGTAGGCCTCACTCCCTACCAGCAGCATGGAGACTACCATGCAATTTGGAAGGAAGTAAAGGAGGGATGGGCTAGCAAAACCAATACAAGGGCCTTCACATAGCACATAAGTAGTATCTTTCCCTCTCTTGAGCTTTCCTGGGTTTGGGGTGGAACCATGACTTATATGTCCCAGGGCAACACAAGCAGAGGCCACAAAGCATCCTTCCGCAGTGGGACCTGAGGCAGGGCTGACCCACCCAAAGAAAGAATTGAAAAGCCCTGAAAAGAGGGCACCTTCACCATTTTTAGGAGAAACAGAGCCACACCGAGAAGAGCCACTGGCATGGTTCATCAGCCGCTTTTATTGCCGGCTGGGAATGGCACCAGCCGACGACATCATCAAAAACCGTCGCCCAGCTGATTTAAAAGTGGTGGCGGGGAAATGGAAGTGGGGGCAGCAAGGCTGGAGCCAGAAGGTGAAGCTGCTCCCCGGGCTGCACATCAGCAGTGTTGGCAGCTTGGCAAGGGGCCAGGCAGGGACCCACAGGAGGGGTCCCAGATCCATTAAAGGAAGTACCCACCTGGCTCAGCAGGGCATCTGGGCCAAGAAGGACACTGTTGAGGGATCCCAAGGACAACAGATGCCGGATCCATGAGTGGGGCAGGCTGAGGCCCATACCTTGACTATTCCTTTCTTCTTTTTTTCTTTTATGTGTTATTTCAGAGGATGCACAGAGCCCAGACTGGGGAAGGAATCCCCACGTGACCCTGGACCAAGAGAGAGAGCTGAGGCGATGCAGCAGCCCATGATGTCTTAGAAGGAGAGCAGACGCAGAGACAAGGACGGTCACACATCCTGCAGTCATTCAGGGTAAAGGGGCTTCGAGGGATGGGCAAGGAGAGAAGACAATAGGAGAGAAATTTGAGTTGTTTACAGAATGATTTGGGGGACCTATATGGAATCCTCCTTTCCCAAGACATGTCCAGAAGTCCTACTGAGATCATTATAACTGCTTTTCTATGGATGTTGAGAGGGACCAGAGGAGAACCAGGATCTATAGACAGTTATGGGTGGGGGGAAATAGGGGATGGAAGAATCTGAGACCATCTGCATGAACTCCAACCCCGTGCCCTGCTAGTCTGAAAGTCATTCTGTATTCTTTTCTGCACTACCAGTTAGATGGGGGAGGAGCAGGCAAAAGAGGGCAATTTACTTCTTTGTGATTATGGACATGCTTAAAATTAAGCATGTTCTTAAATACTTTGCTGAATGAGGGCTTTTTGTTGGTGTCAGATTTTAGAAAAATGAAAATCAGTCCCATAATTTCTGCTAGACCATATTAGCCTCCAAGGAGAAATTTTGGTTAGCCTATTTGAAGATATAATCTTACAGATCTTCAGTAGCTATAGGAAACATTTTATGTTTCCAGCAATCCCACATGGTATTTCTTAAACTTCAGTAGGATCAAACAGTAAGAGAATAAAGAGTTAAACCAGTTGCTTTAACCAACATTTACTGGGTTGATGGAAATTTTAAAATCCTATTTGAAATCAATTTGTACAAAACGTTTCTTTCTTTCTTTTGCAGAACACCAACTGTACTGACCATACAGCCATTTATGTTGTTTCAGGGGTTGCCCAGTAAAGCCTTTGCAGTTTAAAGTACTCACTATATATAGATGAAGATTTTATATTTAAAATTAAAAGAACCCAAACATTTATTTAAATTCTGGATTTTTTTTTTTTGGTAATTACTACTACAGCACCCATTAAAAATAGATCTGAAGTTAAACAGCAATTAAAATAAATGCTAAGATCATCTGCCAATCAGATCTATTAAAACAGAAAAATATTTTTGAACCAATCCAAAAAATACAGACCCTGAAGCCAATTACAACACACCTTCCTCATAAAAGAGCAATATCCTATGCAGCTAATGAACAGCTGCATTTGACTGCTGAGCTCAAAAGAGGCATCAAAGTGCCTGCTAATAAAGCGCTGCTATGTAGACACATACAGTGAGCAAACTGTGCTTTGATTTGCTTGAACAAAAAGAAGTGTGTGTACAGCATGCACACGTGTATTACATACACATGCTCCTGCATATATACACAGTAGTGAGGGAATCCTTGTTTTGAAGAAAGAATTGGATTCAAGTTACAGTTGTTATAAAATAAATATAGCTTGAAGTTTTGGAGCTTGTGCATTTACTGAATATTCTGGAGGCATCTGTAGTGACTCCGTGGTTACGGCTGAGTGGAGTTTTCCACTTAAGGTAGGGATTCATTCTCTGTTAGATGTGGAAAGTACAACATATCATTCCTCAGGCTACCAACCAGACTAAACTTTTTCAAAATTTACAAGTAATTAGTTTAGAAATATAACCAATTTAAAATATGTCTTTTGAAAAAATTCAACTCCCACTGCTAGACTAATTTTGCCCCTAATGATCTCAGCAACAGAATAACAGAGTTTTCAAACTTCTGATATTATTTATACTCGCTGACATCTTAAACCCAGATCTTTTTTGAAGGGGGGATGACTGGTTCTTTTTCCTGATAGATTTTAGTTATGAAGAACAATCTTTCAGTAAAAGATGATCTGCTACACAGAGGGCACGTCTACACAAGATGCTATGCCACCGTAGCTTGCAACGTAGCATCTAAAAATAACCGTGCGCCACCAGGATTGTGCAGTACCAAATGCGCAGTCAGTGGCATGTGTAGACTCACTCAGAGTTGCACAAAAAATGACCCTCTTACGAAATGGCTGCCATCTTCCTTTGCTTTGAAAAAAACTGAAGCTTTAGCAGCTAAAAGCCATTTTGAAAAGAGTTTCTCTTGTTGTTCTCAATGGGATTCATGTTTTGCCCTCTGCGCAGTGTACTAGGCCCCCCATCTTTCACAAGACAGTCCTATTAAAAAAATGACAGACAACAGCCATTCTGAAAAGGGGTATTTTGGGGGACAAACTTTCATTTATGAAAAGCAACACTAGTCAGTAGCCTAAGCATCCTTTCAATGCTTCCCATTGTGCCAGGCCTATAGAACAGGCATGTCACACAGGAAGAGAAATGAGGGTTCATGTGTGCTCATCCAGGAGAATGAAGGGTTGTGCAGGATAACTTTGGAGGTAGGCAAACACAGGGAAATAGGAGACAGGACGGTGAAGAAGAGGGAAGGCACAGGTTGTCTCTGGTGGATGTTTTGTGCTGATCTGGCACAAAGAAGTAGCTGTTAAGCTTGCTCAACTGGCTAATATGCTCTGGGTGCTTTTACTATGGGAGAGAAAATCAGCCAAAAGCATACTGGTGAATCTGGCTATGAAAGTTAAAATCACAGTTATTGATATAAGTTTAACACCTCTTCTCTCCAAATTATTAAAAATACCCCATGGTAACAGGGGTGCAGGTTGTAGCTGTGTTGATCTAAGGACATAAGCAGGCAAGGTTCTTTGGGTGAATCTGATATCTTTTATTAGACCAAATTAAATAGTTAGGAAAAATTTCTTAGCAAGCTTTTGGATTTAAAAATCCTTCGTCAGGCTGGGGAAGCATCTGCATACTTCACCCTCCCCTCCCCACCACTGGAGAGGCAGGTAAGCCACAGGTGTACATAACATAGGGGTTTGCCTCGTCCTAAATTGAAGTGGTGTTTTTAAAACCATACTGCTTCAATTTAGGACCTCCGTTTCACCTACACACGCCCATAGACTCTCATTCTCTGGTACTAAGAGGAGAAACACGTAGATAATATTTTGAATACACATTTGTGCTCTATGAAACTACACGAATTTCTATTGCACAATAAAATCTGATATACAAGCTACTGAAGATAATATCCCACTGAGAGTCATATTTTTAGGCTGTTGGGTTTTTTTTGACTTGGGTCTTTGAGGGCCCCGGTTTCTCTCGCTGTAGTCAAATGGCAGAATTCTAGTTCTATCGCAGTAGGATTGGACCTAATCCGGAAAAATATCTGCATACTGCAGATGTTTCCTCAGTCTGACGAAGGGTTTTTAAACCCAAAAGCTTGCTAAGAAAATGTTTTCAACTATTTAAGTTGGTCTAAAAAATCAGATTCACCCAAAGAACCTTGTCTGCCCATGGTATCGTTATCTTTAAATGTGTATGCTGTTCATGAACAACGTTTTTACTTTAAAATCTCAAGAAAATTTTTACGCGAAAGTACATTAAGGTTAAGTGTGAAGGTTAAGAGTAGCAGTAATTTAGGCTGACGTACATGTAGAAATATGATTCTGTTGATTTTTTAAGTCATATCATATTTGTTTTCTTCTCATGTTATTACAGGGCCCAAGGCAAATGTAAGTTTTCTGCTAACCCCCCACCCCCCCCGCCCAAAGTTCCATTATGAAGAATAAAAAGAAAAAAAAACACATTATTTTTGAATAAATATATTTAAACTAGCCAATTGCACATCAAGAATGATGGAGGGCAGGGGGGACAGAACGCTGCCACCGCTACCTCCCAGGAGCGGGAGGGGAAGCTTGCCCCGCCATCACCTCTGTCCCCCTCTCCCAGCACCCCATGCCGCTGCAGCCTCCAGCGCTGCTGCCCTCACCCTCCAGCCCTGCTCCTTGGAGGTGGTGGAATGTTCCACACCGTGATTGGTTGTTTTGCTAACCAATCAGAGTGCTTCAAGAGCCTTACAGACAGGCAGACAGATGGACTAAGGCCCTTTATTATATAAGAATATTTCTGATACACAACATACCAGTTCATAGATTCATAGATCGTAGAGTCGGAAGGGACCACGATGGATCATCGTGTCCAACCCCCTGCCCCTGGCGGGAAAGAGGACCGAGGTCAGATGGCCCCAGCCAGGTGACTATCTAGCCTCCTCTTGAAGACCTCCAAGCTATGTGATCTCACCACCTCTCTTGGAAGCCCATTCCAGATCCTGGCCACCCTTACTGTGAAAAATTTCTTCCTAATATCTAACCTAAATCCACTCTCAACTAGTTTACACCCGTTATTCCCAGTCACTCCCCAGGGTGCCTTAGTAAACAGCGCTTCCCCTATTCCCCATTGACCTCCCCTAATACATTTATAGGCGGCCACAAGATCTCCCCTCAGCCGTCTCTTGTGAAGGCTGAAGAGATTCAGCTCTCTCAACCTCCCCCTGTAGGGTCTATCACGAAGGCCACTAATCATGCAAGTGGCCCTCCTCTGGACCCTCTTGAGATTCACCGCGTCCCTCTTGAAGTGCGGCGCCCAAAACTGGACACAGTACTCCAACTGTGGCCTGACCAGTGCCGCATAGAGGGGGAGGATCACCTCCTTTGATCTATTAGTCATGCACCTGCTAATGCACGACAACGTGCGATTGGCCTTGTTGATGGCCTCGTTACACTGCCGGCTCATGTTCATCTTGGAGTCAATTACGACTCCTAGATCCCTCTCTGCCTCTGAGCTGCTGAGAAGGACACTCCCCAACCTCTAGGTGTGCTGGGGGTTCCTCCTTCCCAGGTGGAGTACCTTACATTTATCTTTATTAAATTGCATCCTATTTCTCTCTGCCCATTGATCCAACCTGTCCAGGTCAGCCTGAATCTGCTCCCTGCCCTCCGTTGTATTAACTTTGCCCCATAACTTGGTATCATCAGCGAACTTGGAGAGGGTGCTCTTCACGCCCTCTTCCAAATTGCTGATGAAGCTCTTAAATAATACCGGTCTGAGGACCGAACCCTGCGGGACCCCACTGCCCACCTCCCTCCAGGCCGAGAAGGAACCATCCACCACCACTCTCTGGGTGTGGTCCCTAAGCCAGTTGGCCACCCACCTGACCGTGTAGGCATCCACTCCACAGTCTGCTAGCTTCCCAATGAAGATAGGGTGTGAAACTGTGTCAAAGCCTTCCTAAAGTCCAGGAAGGCTCCCGCGTCCAGGCAGTGTGTGACCTGGTCATAGAAGGTTACCAGTTTTGTCAGGCAGGATCTACCTGTGACAAACCCGTGCTGGTTTCCCCTCAGCATTGTTTCCCCTGCTGGGCCTGCACAAACGTGTTCTTTGATTATTTTCTCTAGCATTTTCCCAAGAATTAGAGGCAAGACTGACTGGTCTAAAGTTACCCGGCTCATCCCTTCTCCCTTTCTTGAAAATGGGCACCATGTTGGCCCTTCTCCAGTCCTCAGGGACCTGGCTGGAGCACCATGAGTGCTCGAACAGCTGTGCCAGCGGCTCAGCTATGACACTGGCCAATTCTTTCAGCAGCCGTGGATGGAGGTCATCCGGGCCTGCTGACTTGTACCCATCCAGCTCCTCCAGGAGCTCCTTAACTATTTCAGAACTAACCGTAGGCAGACTGGTGCCATGTGGACATCCGTCAATGATCGAGGTGGGGGAATTTTAGCTATACAAGAAGCTTGAAGAGTCTATAACAGGGCCTTGTTAAGTTTGCTCTATATTTTTAGTATGTTTGAATTTCTTTCCATTTTAATCTTAACTCTGAATTTTCTGAGTTTATAATGCTTGGTTGTGTAATAGTTAGAAGAACCCTGTAATGTGATTTATCCTGAATTTCTGCTATGTCCTCTCAATCTTAATTCCATATTAACATAATTTTATATATATAAATATAGCTGATATAGAATTATATACATACTGTTATATCATTATGTATTCTGTTATGACTTATTTGAATAAGTGAATTGAATATCCTATTATGTGTTACAAAGCATGTAAGAATTTATGACCAAAAATAAAAGACGCAGTCACCTGACCACAGGGTGTTTTGATATGGTTTTCTATCATATTATTTGATTCTTAGCATTAATGAAGTGCTTAGCATGTTCAAAGGAGTTCTTGTACATCACTTATGTAATTAGTCCACACATTAGCCCTGTGACTTAACTGCTCATAAACCTCATTTTACCGAAGTAGAAGGTGAAGCAGAAGTACAATGCAATGAACCTAGGGCTCCCTGATTCTCAATTTTGTGCTCATTCCCCAACACCATACAGGGCGTGCATAGACAAAACAAGGGGCATGTGTGCAAGACACTTTAAAGCGGGTTACATGCTTTTGCACCACTTTAATGGTGTTGGTGTTTGCATGTGTCAGCAGCATGTTGTGCATTAATTCCAGCAGCTGTAGCACATTTGGCAGCACAACATGCCTTAAATGACTTTGGGGCACAGCAAACTAAAACAGCTCTGAGGAGTTTTACTTTGCTGCCGTACAGCTGTGGAGCAAAGCAGTAAACTCTGTGCGGCTCAGGGGCTGTGCAAGCAGCCCAAACAGGCAGCCTGGCAACGGCCCAGGAAGACAGGCTCCATCGAAGGAAAAAAAAATTGCGGGGAGCCTGATCTTTTTCTTTTCTTTCTTCCCTAGAGCCTGCCTGTCTGCATGAGCTGCATGGGGACCCAGTCATTCCCTCCGCAGCTGTGATGCCCCCCCAGGACCGCCCAAGCCAGGTGCCTGCAGGCGGGTGCTACCCGGGGGGTAGGGCGGGGGCCGCCGCTGCCGCGGAGGGAAGTACCAGCCTCTCCCCACAGCCCAGTGATCGTTCCACCTGCCGGCAGCTCACCCTCCCCTCCCCACCACCAGAGAGGCAAGTAAGACATGGATGTACATGACACAGGGGTTTACTTCGCCTACTGCTTCAATTTAGGGTCCCCGTTTTGTCTACACACACCCACAGACACTCATAATCTGGTACTAAGAGGAGAAAAATGCAGATAATATTTTCAATACACACTTGTGCTCTATGAAACTACAAATTTCTATTACACAATAAAATCTGATATAGAAGCTACTGAAGTGTTAAGACAATATCCCACTGAGTTGTCAGAGCTTTACTACCAAGTACAAATTTAAAGGTGTCAGATTTACAGAGGCATATTCTAAGGCTGGGGTTTTTTTTTACTTTGGTTTTTGAGGGCCCAGGTTTCTCTCGCTGTAGTCAAATGGCAGAATTCTAGTCCTATCGGAGTAGGATTGGACCTAATCCGGAAAAATATTTTTACAAGAGCTACTTAAACTGTGTTAGTTACTGCACAGTGTTGGCACTGTGAAGCCACAGTTAGAACACCAAGGCGCTGATTGTCTATTCTGTCTCAGGAGTACTTAACACAGGAACTGGAGGAGTGGGGACAAAGATGGCTTTTATGTCAACTTTGCATCCCCTGGTAATTTATGTTGAGCTGTCATGGAAGTGGGAACACCTCCAGCAGACACCCCTGCAGTGCACCCTTATGCCCAGAAGGCAGAGAGCTCACTATCTTTATTTCCCACCCAGAGTAACATTCATCAAGGGTCTTCTCTGGGGACCAGATCCTCTAAATTTAGGGCCCCTTTATGCCACAAGGGTGACATAATGGACCCAGATTATAACAGATAACCACTCCCAAATCCTACAAAATGAGATTGAAGTTATACATATTCTTAGGCCATACTAAAAGCACTTAAGATGTGAGCATCTGTACATTAAAGCATCTGTACATCATGTTAAGTGCCCTCTGAGCCCAATGCTCCAGCCAGTTTTCTATGTACCTTATAGCCCATTCATCCAACCTGTACTTCCTTAGTTTGCTTGCAAGAATGTTATGGGAGACTGTACCAAAAGCATTGCTAAAGTCAAGGTAGATCACATCTACTGGTCTCCCCGCATCCACAAAGCCAGTCACCAGGGTCTTACACCCTCACGGGCTCAGGTGTCTCTCCCATAGGCATGACAGCCCCACCAGACCACCCTTCCCCGAGAAGGTGCAGTTTTAAGTCTTACCCAGGACCAAGCAGACCTACTTTCCCTACTCTTACCCCTATTTGGCTATGTGGTTTCCCTGAGCTGCTCTCACTCCTAGATCTTCTATGGCAGCCTCCTGTTCACTGCCACCTTCATAGCTGCGTGCACGCTGACCAGCCCCTACCCTCTGCCGGCTGTCATGTCCTCCACCTTGAGAGGACCTTTGGCCTATTTGAGGCTCTGACCCCACCTCCAGGCCAGTCAGGGTGCCAGATGGCTCTCCGCAGCCCTGGCCTGCCCCTTGTGGTGGGCTTAATTGCCATTTGGCCTTTTGGCCCTGGCCCCCTCACATTGACCAGTGGAGGGGTCAGAGAGCTAGCCTAGCCTCTGCTGCCCTCTGTGGACACAGGGGTCCCCTTCTGGGCCATCTCCCCTTGGGCTTGTGTATAGCCCTGAAGATCTTAATAGAGCAGCCCTTCTCTCAGCTGGGCTCACCTGAGCCCTAGGTCTTGCCCCTGCCAGCTCTTATCAGGGGCTTGCCTAGCCCTTGTGCAGGACCACAAGCTGTTAGCCCCTTTGCTAGGCGGGCTTTGCTGTTACTAGGCCCTAGCCTGCTTTCTGGGGCTCAGGACCCCACCAGGCCCGTAGGAACCTCCTGCCATCCCCATGGTTCCTCCCATACCTCCGTGGTATTCCACGAGCAGCAGCTCAGCCGAGTGTTGTTGCTCCTTCGGGCGCTTGCAGCAAACTCCTGCCTCATTCCTGAGAGCTGGGATCTAAAATAGCCACCTCATCAGGGCTGGCCTGCACCTGCCGGCTGCCTGCTCCCAGCCCCTAAAGTAACAGAGCACTGAAAGTGCTCTGTCACACACCTTCCCCTGTAAAATGGCTACCACGGGGGTTGTCTCCCTGCTGCTCACCAAGCAGGCTCCTCAGTAGTCTGCAGCAGCACACTAAGTGGGAAGCACCCTGATTGTGCTCCACCACACTAGCCAGCAAACACATAGGGAATTTTATACATAGTAGTTGTCCCAGGAACAGAGCCAGCTGAACAGAGATTTGAGTCTGCAAGCAAAAAACTAAAAAAATTTACTTTACACACACAGGATTTTATTGAAGGGGTTCTGAGTTTAATCCAATTTGATACTATTTTGGCATCAGTCTCCCAATTACATTCCTTCTCTTCCATTTATAAATTCAAAAATGCAAAACAAAAAGTATGGACCGTTCATGACTACTCTGTATTCCAACCAAAAATAACCCGTGCATTCCTCCCCATAAGGAAAGAGATACACCCTTAGTTTAAAGTCTTGAACTTAAAGAAGCTCCCAGCTGATCACGCTTGCCTACCTGAGCCGGCTTTGGAAATGTATCAGCTACCTCAGCTCAACCGGCTGCCTGAAGCAGGTGGCAGGAGATCTAAAGGGGCAGCTGAAGACCAATACAGATCATCAAAGATATTTTCTTAGGTTTTCGGGTTATAGTTAAGATACTTTTGATGCATTTTATGCCAATATGGAATTAAATTCAGTGAGAGCTATTCACAAGACAGCTTGTGGAGAACCTAATATGCATCTCTATGATCCAAATGCTTGTCACTATACCCAACAATGTAAATCCTTGTGCTCAACTCCCCAAGGCACACCTGATAGGTTTTGTACCCTGGGACCTGCTGCAACACTCTTCCTTTCTATGCCGATAGCTGTGGCATGGGCTCGGTGGTCTGGGTACTCACTAGGGTGACCACCCATCCCTAATTGGGTGGGACAGTCCAAGAACGGGATCATCAAGTCCCAGTCCCAGGCTGCATGATGCCGGGACAGCATTTGTCCCAGATTCGCAGTATCATCCAGGGATCTGGGTTTCCTCTTGCAGTCTGACAGCATTCCTGCAAGGGACTGCTTGGGGCTGCCAGGAGCAGGTCACAGGGGGTGCCATGTACACATCCACACCCACACACATGCATGTGGCCAAGCAGGGTGGAGAGCAGATCCCTCCAGATACAGCTATGGAGGAAGGGGTGTGGGAGGAGCATATCGAGATACAGCTATGGAGGAAGGGGTGAGGGAGGGAGGGAGAGGGGAGAGGCTGAGGGGGCTGCCCACCCAGGGCAGTGTATGGGGCCCTGGGGCTGAGGCAGGCAGTGGGACAGAGCCATGGGGCTGCTCATCCAGAGGGTGTGGGGGAAGATGACTCCTTGCTGCTGCACACCCCCCTCCCAGGGAGGGGGAGCATGGGAGGCACATGCTCCTCCAGCCCCAGATTTGTCCCTGCCCTGCTGCCCTTCCCCCAGAAGCCCCACGCTGCCATGGCAATGTGTCCCCTGCCCACCTGGCAGTAGCCGGAATGGCAGTGGTGTGGAGTAGTGTCCTTGCTGCCGTTGAGCAGGCATGGGGCACGTGGCCAGCTTGGGGCTCCCGGGGAAGGGCAGCAGGGTGGGCAGCCCCAAGTCCACAGTGGGCAGCTCACATCTGCCTCCACTCTGGTTGTTTCTGCTTGGGCCATACCGCTGGCGGGGGTGGAGAGAGGGCGGGGTTGTGTCCCACCTTTACATTTTACAAAGGTGGTCACCCTAGTGCTCACATGGCTCAGGTTGGTTGCAAGCAATTTCAAAGTTGATCCTAAATGTCACAGTAGTAGCATTGGCCTGAGCTGGACCTGGATGTCAGTGACACAGCTCCTGGAGTGACACGGCTCTTGGAGTAGTTTGCTAGATTGCTGGCAAATGGCACTGGAGAATACGGCGCACTTGGACCCCAGTGAGTTTTCTAACTGTTTTGTATCTCGTCCTCTAGATAGTCCTCCTAGGTTTGTGAAGGAGTTCCTTTAAAATATGTTGGGTTTAAATGTCCTTTAAGTTTTTTTCCAGGCAACAACACACTTAGCCAGTTCTCAGGATCTTTGCACTAGTAATGGCTTCACAAAACTTTGTAAGGGCTTCGGTAACAGCTTGGTTGATCTCAGCAAAATGGAGAGGAGCCTAATCAGCTGGCACAGGCCAGAACCTGTTATATAGTTTTCTTCAGTTCATTTTTAAATAAAATCTTTGCTGGGAAAATGGAAGGCCTACTGTATGTACTAGATAGAAAAAACTGCACACGGTCCCAGCCAGCCCCTCCTTCGTCGAGGCTCACCTCCAGGGATCTGGTCCTCAGCAGGCTTTGTGGAGGTGGGACCTTGACACTGGAATACTTTGAAGTGATTTTGGACTTGCCCTGACTGCTTTTCTTCTTATTTCAATAAAGACCAGCTGTTTGAGGGAAAATGAAGGTTTAGCACTGTTAACCTTGGTATTTTAAGCAGGACTTGGAGGAGTACAGGTAAGCACATCTGCTACTTTAGCATGTCCTATGGCAACCTCCCTCCATCCCCCTCCTCTTCCACGTATGAAATAAAGGTGAAAGAAAAGAAGAGAGAGCCCAGAATGGCAAAATAGCATAAAAGAAGGTGGAAGAAGGAAATGAGGCATAAGAGGAGGAAGAAAGGGGTTAGAAGAGAGGTAAACCACAGAAAATTGGCCTAGAGAGAAGAAATAATTGGAGCAGTGTCCTTTCTTCTGCATTAATTCTCCCTGGCACCTTTTTCTGTTTGGGAGACAGGGATACAAAGAAACAATCCCGCATCTATAACCGTTGACCAGGGACACTAGGAGTTTGCAGCTCAGAACATCCAGTTCACACAGCAGGAATATGAGCAACATGCACTCTGCCAGGATAATGTCAGTGGCCAACTAAGCCAGCTGTGTAGCAATTCATTGGATCAACCAGACTTCACGCTGAATTTATCTTAGATCATTTACTACCCCTTGGAGTATCCCTGGTGCATTCATAAGTCCAAAACATATTCTGCAGTGTTCAAACCATCCATGGGCTGCCACCAAGGCAGATTTTTATCTCGATCCTTGGATGTTATTTGAATCAGATTGTACTGAGATCCCAAATCAAAGCTGCTAAAATATTTTGCTCCTGACTTGTGGGCTGGGATGTCTAGCATGCATGGCAAGGGATAGCTCTCTTCAACTGCATTTATCCTTTACTGTCTGAGTCCCCAAAGTCTGGAATAGCCTGCTATCGGAGGTGGTTCAAGCACCTACTTCAAATGCCTTCAAGAGAAATTTGGATGTTTATCTTGCTGGGATCCTATGACCCCAGCTGACTTCCTGCCCCTGGGGTAGGGGGCTGGACTCTATGATCTTCCGAGGTCCCTTCCAGCCCTAATGTCTATGAAATCTATGAAATCTATAAAATAAAGTCCCATGTAGTCAATCCATAGTCCTCAAGTCACCACTGAGCTTTTTTAACTATGCAGTTTAGGATGCCCAAGGGTATACTGATTGTTTAATCAGGCCATCCTCCACCATGTCATTTAGCTTCTTCTCCCCCTGCCACCTGATATGCCAGGGGAATCCAACATAGAGGAAAGGAAAGCGCCTCCCAGGACCATTCCCTGACTTGGGCACATTCCTCCTGATCCTGTCTCCCAGGCTCTTCATTAATCTTAGAGAACATATCATGAGAGCAGCTGTTATAATCATTTCTTTTCATTGCCATCTCTGGATGCTTCTGGCAACTCAACCCCTAGATCGTTTACTGCCTGTCCACCTTCAGTTTGTGACATCCATTCCTGTGAGAGGCTTTGAGACAGCAGCTACATTGGGTGCTGTCTCTACAGTCTGATTTTTTTCCCCATTGGCTCATCTTAAGTCAGTCACATTAATTGCTCTTCCTTAGAGCTGACCCTTTGGCTCAGCGTGACACTGTTCTATTAACAGCAATCCTGGTTATAGAAACAGCAAGCACCCCTCGAGGTATGAAGCTTAGAGGCATTATTGACTGATGAACTGGTCTCACCACAGCTTTATTTTGAGCTAAGAGAGCAGCTCACCTCTCTCAATCAACAGGCATGATGGAAGCACATTTACGGGCAACTAGCATAACTAGGGTGGGATGATGAGAAAAAATAGCAGCTGCCACACAGTCACATAATCATGCTGGTGGCATGGCAACAGCCAGAAGTCACCATTGCCTGCAGGTGTCTCGCTGCCCTGGGTGCCTGGCTGCCTCATTACGCCTCTGTTTGCCTCCCTCCCAAATCCATGCTTTCTCCAACCATCATCTAGCAAAGATATTTGTATATTATCCTGGGAAATATTTGTTCTGTTAACACCTCTCTGATGAAAACCACTGTCATACAACTTCATTTGAAATACCAGTCACCAAATCACAAAAGAATTTAGCCTGCAGAAACCCAGAGCTCAGCACCTCAGAGGTGTTTTATCTTGCAAAGTCATTTAAAGCGGAATATCCTGCCGAGCATGCAAACACCAACACCATTAAAGTGAATGCGCTGCCGAACGTGCAAACAGCAATGCCATTAGAGCAGTGCAAAAGAGCACTTAAGCTGCTTTAAAGGCCAATTTTGTGGCACGTACAAAGGCCCGGTGATTCCAGACACACAGTAACGTGTCTCGGGGAATCTCCTCGCATGTACCATTCTAAAACAGATGGGAGCCTCGCTGCATTTGCAACTTCTACTTTACGTAGATATGGTTTCCATTTCCAGTGGATTTTGCCTTCATGTTGCCTGCAAATATCATCTGGCCTGAAACCCATTTGAGAAATTCTTTCTCTCGCCTGACCCGTGAATATTACAGAACTTTCAGTACTTGGGCTAAAGGCAAATTTACTAGTCGGTATTCTGGTGTGCAACGGATCCTCTCATTCTGGCATTACAAATTTGGCTCAGCATTCCACGCAGCGAGCAATCATAATTCTGGAGATTTCTGATGGGTGTTGCCCTTTCCTTGGTATCACCTCAGCCTTTTCCATATTGTGGAAAAAAACTGTATCTTTAGCAGATATTTTTTTCCACTTGCACAAATAGCTCCTGATATGCATCTGGTTCTAATTTTTCCCCCGGAAGCTGCAGGAGTGTTTAGTTGGATATGATGGGTCGCCCAAGACACAGCCATACTGTTCCAAAATGCAGCCAAAACTTTTAGAGCATCCAAATTCTTATCTGGTTTCTTGCCAGTATCTTGCAATAATTCTCACATCAGTTGCTGTGCAGTAGAGGCACATCTTGTGCAGTAAAAGGGGGGGTGGGGACTCACTTCTACATGATGACAGGCCAGCTGTCAAAAAAGAACATCACCCCTTAAATTTATTCCTCAACTGTGAACTCCTGACATGTTGAGTCTCACAAACCTCTGTGTTTGGAGGAAGGTTAGCAAGTGGGTTGCTGCTTGGTAGCTCCCCACAAATTTGGCCTGAAGTATCCTGAGCCTGCAGGGAGTCAGTCAGGAAGGCCAAGGCAGCTCTAGAACTCAGGCTAGTGGCAGGGATTAAGGACAATAAAAAGTCCTTTTTGAGGTACTTTGGGAGCAAAAAGAGGGTGCAGGGTAGCATAGGACCTCTACAGGACAGGCAGGGGGGGCTTAGTGATGGATAGCAGCGACAAGGCAGAGCTCTTCAATGAGTTTTTTACCTCTGTCTTCTTAAATAGGAATCTAGACGAACCCTCAATATGTACCACGGACACCAACAAGGGGAACATCAGCCGACCAACGGTCAGTGCCGACACAGTAAAAAGACACTTGGAGGGACTGGATGTGTTCAGATCACCAGGACTGGAGAGACTCCACCCACAGGTAATGAAGAAATTAATGTGTAATAGCTGAACCACTAGCAAGGATATATGAGCACTCATGGTGCTCAGGTCAGGTGCCCGAGGATTGGAAGAAGGCCAATGTCATCCCAATCCTTAAGAAGGGGAGGAAGGAGGATCCAGAGAACTATAGACCGGTCAGCCTTACCTGTATCCCAGGGAAAATCCTAGAAAAAAATCATCAAGGAACGCATCTGTGGGAGCCTGCTGGCTAATGTGACGCAGGGGGGTAACCAACATGGGCTTATAGCAGGCAGGTCCTGCCTGACTAACCTAGTTTCTTTTTATGACAAGGCCACCAAATGTTTAGATGCAGGAGTCGAGGTGGATGTTATCTATCTGGACTTCAAGAAGGCCTTTGACATGGTATCCTAATACCATCCTTATTAATAAACTGAGGAGATTTGCCTTGGATGATTATACGGTAGAATGGGTAGCACTCCGAGAGTGGTGGTGGATGAGTCGGTATCAACCTGGAAAGATGTGGGCAGTGGAGTCCCTCAGGGCTCAGTTCTGGGGCGGGTGCAGTTCAACATCTTCATCAGCGATCTGGATGAGGGGGTGGGAAGCACCCTGTCCAAATTCATGGATGACACAAAAATATGGGGTGAAGCTAACACCCTGGAGAGGAGGAACCAGATCCAGGCTGACCGCGACAGGTTGGGGAAGTGGGCAGAGAGCAACAGGATGCAATTCAATAAGGACAAGTGCAAGGTGCTACATCTAGGGAGAAAAAACTGCCATCATACCTACAGGCTGGGGGGCGACTTTCTCAGTACCACTGAGGCAGAAAGAGACCTTGGAGTCGCTGCTGGTTCCAGGATGAACATGAGCTGTCAATGTGATGAAGTGGTCGGCAGAGCCAATCGCACCTTGTCGTGCATCTGTAGGTGCTTCACAGACAGGCCCAGGGAGGTGATTCTCCCTCTCTACGTGGCACTGGTCAGGCCACAGCTGGAGTACTGTATCCAGTTCTGGACACTGCAGTTCAAGCAGGATGAGGACAACTGGAGAGGGTCCAAAGAAGAGCCACTCATCTGATTGGAGGCCTGCAGGGCAGGCCCTACGAGGAGAGGCTGAGGGACCTTAACCTCTTCAGCCTCTCCAAGAGAAGGCTGAGAGGGTACCTTGTGGTGGCATACAAATTCATAAGGGGAGAGCAACACGAAGTAGGCGACAACCTGTTCACCAGGGCACCCCCTAGAACAAGGAACAATGGCCATAAGCTACTGGAGAGAAGGTTTAGACTGGACATTAGAAAAAAGTTCTTCACAGTCAGGGTGGCCAGGATCTGGAATGGGCTTCCAAGGGAGGTGGTGCTCACCCCATCCTTGGGGGTCTTCAAGAGGAGACCGGACAGGCACCTGCCTGGGGTCACATGATCCCAGGCTTGGTGACCTTTTTCTTGCCTGCCAGAGGCAGGGGGTCAGACTAGATGGCCCACTGAGGGCCCTTCTGACCCTGGAGTCTATGAATCTATGAATCATACTAGGAAGTTTCTAGCTTAGACTGTGGTTTATCTTTTGTGTGGGTTAGTGTCTGCAATGAGTTGAGAGAAGGGGCTCAGAACAGATATAACTCTCCCTTTTTCCCATGTGTCTCACTCTTCCTTATACTATGGATTATCAGTTGAGGTGTGTTCATTCTAGACCAAATCTTTCCTTCTCTCAGTACTAAAAAGCTGGGTTTATTCCAGTAGGTTAACAAGGGGATTTGATGTAAAAGCAAAAATTCTCTTCACAGGCTGCAGAGCAGCATCGGCAAAGGTGCCCCAAAATTGATACTTCTCCTCTCTGGAGGTGGGTGCTTCTGCTGCTTTCTGCCCCACTTCTGGAAAGCAGAGCAATAGACAGTGGATCTGGCTAGCAAGATGCACCAGTTTTGCTCCTGCTCCCTTCTGATTTGCCCCAAAACCCATTGTGAAAAGACATAAAGGGAGCCCTGGGATCTGGGCTTCACAGCATTCAGTTCTGCAAATCCTACTTCCTGCAGGGCAAAGCCAGCCAAGCTCAGTTGCAGGGAAGTGTCTCCACAGCCATAGAGATATGGGCAAGACTTGTCCATCATAAACAACAATCACTTCTTCTGTTATGTATTTCAAACATTGTTGTGATGCTCCACAGGCATCATTCAAACCACTGGAAAGGTCAGTTTGTTTCTAATTATCATAGGTAAATCTAGTCTAACATAAACCACCTTCACTATTATATTTAAGTGCCAGTGATTATCAGAAAAGTTAAACTTTTCTATGTGGCTTGCAGAATGAAACCAAAGCTAAATAATAGGGCTGTGCGACGCTTCGGTCCCTGATTCGATTCAGCAGAGATTCAGCCTGATTTGGTGGCTGAATCTGCAAATTCAGATTGACTCAGGAGACCCTTTAATCTCTCCAAATTGATTCAGAGACATTCGGAGATCTGGACATAGATACAGCTTTAAATGTTTTTTCTACATACCTCAAGGTACCAGGCAGCTGCGATGCTGCGATGCTGGGGGGGATGGAGCATCCCACAGGAGTGCAGGGGACCCCTCAGTGCGCTTGGCAGCAGACCTGGAAGTGGACCAGAAGCACTTCTGGTCCACTTCCAGGTCCACCAGGGAGCGCACAGGTGCCTCCCCCCCGCACGGTGACTGGTGCCTCCTGTGTCTGGGAGGCACCCGGGGTTCCTCCTCAGCTGATCACCGAGCCAGGGGGGCCCCCCAGCGCACTCCCCAGTGGACCCAGAAGTGGACCAGAAGTACTTCCAATCCACTTCCAGTTTCACCTCCAAGCACATGGGGGGCCCCCACGTTCCTGTGAGACGCTCTATCCGCCCCAGCATCGCAGCATTCATGAGTTCACTGGGATGCTGCAGGTATGTAAAAAACCCATTTAAAGCTGTGTCTATGGCTGAATCGCTGATTCTCCAAATCAGCATCGAATCTTCAGATTCCGATTCAGCCGAATTGAATCAGGACATTGATCCGAAGCAACGGATCAAATCACTGTCCCCAATTCAGGCTGAATCCAAATCTGAATTGAATACGTCCCACTTTGCACACCCCTGCTAGGTAACCCACACTGAGTAGCATGATCGATAGAAACAGTGTGTCTTAAATAGATTACTTTTTTAAAAAAGCCAATGGAAGTTACTGTCAAACAAAGAAGCTTCCACACAACTTGAGTCCTAGCTTTGTCTCTTGCATTTACCTTGCATCACATCCTATCAGGAATGCCAAACAAAGCACCAGAGACATCTAGTGGTTGAAATGTATTGCAGAGATTTGAGAGAGAGAAATATTTGCTCCTTTATAAAACTACTACATTTATAATAGCAGGATTTACTAACATCTTAAAATTATTATTGCATTTGATTCAAGGCACAGTGTGTGGGCCTAGTTTTCATTTATTCTTAACCTTTAAGCCATATAAAATATAGTATTGAAAAGAGAACAATTAAATAGCACCAAATGAATGGTATTTTCCTTTGTGTTGATCGTGCATATTTTTAGTAATGAGGTTCTGGCTGGATAACAGTTTGGATCAGTGTCATTGTTATAAATGTAACTCCAGATCAGGCTGTGTGTCTGAGTCAGCATGCCATAAAACAACTTCAAATTATAATAACCTAATTTTTTTTTATAGATGGTTTTATTGAAAAGTGGACAAATCTGGACAACCTGACCTCATTTCATTTAAGTATCTTCAAAAGAAGAATATACGATAAACTATCAGGTGAAATATAGAATAAAATCATAACAAATATGGGGAACACATGTTCCTCCTCCCCCCCAAAAAGGTGTTTAGCAATCAGCTTCAGAAGTTGGGCCTTTAATAGACAGCACATGCAAGGAAAAGATTTGTTGATCTCTGCTTTCAAGTATTAAAATTCAGAATTGAAGCCCATTCTCTGTTTGCTGAACTGAAATGGCTTTGAACCTGTAACTAACCCAATTTTAGGGCAGTCTCGAGTATTTACATACAGAATGAAGTAATTTGTCACATGCATTACATGCTGAATTGTAAAACCTAGGTGTATAAATGATTTAATAGAATGAACAATTTGATTTGTCACTCGTACCCAGGAAGTAATTAAATTACTCTCCACATACTGTATGCTAATAAGTTACTTTAGATTTCCCTTTGTTGATTTACATTCTCTTGTATGCCTTTGCACTAACTTAAATCTAATCACGGCTGAGAGACCTATTGTACTTGTCAAACTATTATTGCATGTCCAAATAAATAAAGTGGATTAAAAGCTGCAAACAAATCAAGGAAGTCAGAGTCAAAGATAAAACTTTAACTATGTGTTGTCCAGTTGGTATATATATTTATTCACAGAGGTTTGTTTAAGATTTACTCGTAGGCTTTCCTGCTCCATTTGAAATGTGGATGGTTAATTATATTCATCTGGGGCACATCTACAAATGCATTAACATGCTTTTGTTAATGTGCATTAAGTCTAGTATCCCCGGGCACCTATACACATGCTGGCCATCTGCTCTAACGCACGCTAATTAGCATGCACTGGAGCAGACTTGATTGAGTCTGTTGGAGGGTGTTAAGTAATACTCTCCAGCAGCCTCCGTGTCACACTTTTTCAGTTTCCCCACACTTCAAAATGGCAGCAGGGGTGCTTTAACTAAAGTTTGTTGAATGAGCTTTAGTTCAAGTGCCCCAACACCATTTTGAAGAGCAGGATGCTGAATACACATGACACTGTGGGCACTTCAATTAGGGCACCTCTCAGAGCTGCTCTGTTTAAAGCGCCTGCCTGCCCCTCTGCCCCAGAGTATGTGTGCAGACCCCCATTGTATTTTGAAAAGAGAGGCATTAGATCAATAGATTTACCTAGATCTTTCCCACAGTATTTCAGGAACTGAAATAATAAAATATGCTATTTGCCTATCTAGTGATATGCTATTTGCCTATCCTTGTCTTTGGCAGTGGTCTGTCCCTGGCGTTGTTACTCATTGGCTTGGTTGGAAGTATAGAATTATTATTTAACTACAGGACAGACAGCATTACACATGGATATCCAGGATGTTTCCCAAGATATTGAAAATGCAAGATAGCTTTGGAAATGTATAGATATTTATTCCAAGTTGCTTCGGGTTTTTTATTCTCGTTCTTTTCTTTAAGGGGGTGAGCAGAGGGCAGAAGGAATGGTTGCTGAACTTGGGTTTACCCAATAAATTTGATCTTTTTTATGGATGTGTCACAGCTACTTATAGATCAGGCAAATTTGCACTTGTTTTTTGAGTGAGAAATGAATTGGCACAGAGTACTGCACCATCCTGAGCAGGACAGTAAATGGGAAAAGCAGCCTACAGCTTGGAACTCAAACGTGTAACCTAATGGCTTTTGGACTTCAGCAAAACAGCTCCATGCCCAAGCTGCACTGACTTCATCTTTACTTCTTCTTAACAGGGATCCAACTACATTTTTTCCCCTACTCTCTTCTCAAATGGCACATAATGACCTTTGACGTGGTCATGTGCTCAGGGCTGTCATTCAGTCACTCCCCACCACCAGCTCCCTCATCAGGTGTCAATCAAAACCAATCCTAGGCTGGAGCCACTATTTTTTCCTCTGGCTTGGGGCCATTGCCAGCCTCAAAGGCCTGACCTCAGAATTCCTTGCATATCAAAACACTCCTCCTTTGAGACACTGTTTACAATATTCGGTGCGGTAACATTGGTCTAAATTCCCCACTTAATTATTCCATTAACTCCACGCTCTGCTGAGGTGGATGGATCCTCAGTGTCTGTTTAACCTCTTCTGCTGAAAGTCTCCAAAATAGTTTAGTAAGAAATCTATGAATTGTCATCCTGGCCTCAATGCATAATTAATTAAAGTTCTGAACAAAAGTGATTACAATGTTAAAACTAACCAGTTTTCAGACACTAATTGCTCAGCTGCTTACATTTTTCTCCTTCAGTGTCTTGAACAGTATTCTCCAGTCCTGGATAATCAGCGGTGTAATCTCATTTCTGGGAGGACGAAAACAAGGCATTTTAAGAGCACTATAAAGCATCCAGGAACAGTTTGCTAATTGGATTCCTTAGACACTTACAGTCTGACCCCTCTTGTGGGAAAGGAAATTGCTGCAACGTGTGATAGAAACATTCAACATTTTGTTGTTTCTGTTGGATTGTGGATGATGTAAAGTTCTTCTGGAGAGGAAAAAAAAGAATACGTAGAATCATAAGATCAGAAGAGACCTCAAAGATCATATAGTCCATGTAGAGTCTAATACTCAGCTACTTCCTAAATCCCCATGGCACCTGAACTTCCACCAGAAAAACCCCCATTGCATACATTTCCACTGCTGAGCATATGTGCAGCCACCCAAGTCCTGATCATTCTGGCATCTAACTCCGAGAGGGATTCGTGTGGTTGTCTGGTGGAATTCATTGCCGCAGATGATGGCAGTGGCAGATAGCACAGCCATGTTCAAAAAGGGTTAGACAGATTCATGGGTGATAGACCTATTAATAGCTGTTGAACACAACATTGGAGCTGTCTCCTTTGGTATCTCTAAGCCAATGATGGTGGCTGCCAGGGAGGGTAATGAATAGGGGATAGATCATTCTAGATCAGTGGTGATCAATGTTTTGGCTCCATGGCCTGGATAAATGGGATGGGACTGGTCCATGGGCTAGATTGGACTCCATGCACCTGGACTGGGCTGCAGGGCCATATGCTGCCCACACCTGGCCTTGCATGCCAGGATTGAGGCTCTGAGCCCCCACACCACCTCTACTCACACACCAAGATCAGGGCTGTGGAGCCCCACATGCTTTTATTACCTCTGCCCAGCTCCACATGCCAGGATCAGAGCCCTGAGGTCTTGCACTGCCTCCACTGGGATCCATGTGCCACGACTGGAGCACCAGGATTGGTGTTCCAGGGCCCCAAGCACTACTTCTGCCTGGCCCCATGTGCCAGAATTGATCCCTGTGCTGCCCTGTGTATTCAGAGCTACATCCTACAGAGCTCCCCAGGGGTACCCAGAGCTGCCAGGTGACCTAGTGCTGGGTGCCAGACCCAGCCCACAGGCCAGGGGTTGAACAACCCTGCTCTAGATCCATCCAGTGCAATGTTCTCGCTCTAGCATCCACTTCTGCCACTGTCAGAGACCAGAGACTGGACTATATGAGCCATTGGTCTGACCAGTATGGCACTCCTTATGTTCTTATTTTGTCTCAGTCAGAATTGTACTGTCAGAGTCCTTAAGGGGGAAGGAAGAGGTGCTATCATGCTTGTTCCCTTTACACCAAAGAGCCCAATCTCCCACCTATATGATAGGAGACCCAGGCTCAAAGCTCTCATTCTCTGCCTGATTTGGAGCAGGAATCTGAAACCAAATCAGCCCTTCCAAATACCAGGAGGCTATTGTGGGGCAATGGTCTTAGTCCGTTGAAGCTCTTCATAGTTTCATAGTGTTTAGGGTCAGAAAGGACTGAACCCCTGACCTGGACAGGAATGAAAAGCAACCACAGAGGGACTTGAACCCTCAATCTCCTGATCCGAAGTCAGATGCCTTATCCATTAGGCCATGTGGTCTTCTGCTTTGTACAAAATTTATTGAGTCTAAGTGATAGAGAGAGATAAGCCTGGTGGTGAGACTTGGGTCCTAGGCCCTGCTCCAATGAATATGTAAGTATTTTAAGCAAAATGGAAGAGTTTCTTTAGGCATAGACCCATCCCAGCACGGTCAATAGCGTACTGGGGGAGGCATTTGCCCAAGCATTTGGGTACAAATCCCTGCAGCAGATCAGGCACAGGAGAGAAGAACTGAACCTGGATCCTCTGCATCCCAGGCCACTGCCCTAAAAACCCAGCAATTAGACATGGACACACCACTTCTCATTTTTCCCCTAGAAAGGGCTGACTTATCTTAGGCTCCTAACTATGGAGGAGGGCTCATGGCCATGAATCCTAAGTACAACAACACATCTTCCTTCAGCTTGGACTTGGGCTCCTTACTCCCTGTACCCTAGGCTCAGTGTTTCTTACTGACTAGCTTACACAGCACCCTGGCCAGTACGCTGACTTCTGCCAGTCCTACTCCGAGAGGCCTAACTCTCCCGTGGAGACCTCAAGGCTCATTGAAATCAAATCCTAATCAGACTTTTGTCTGGTCTATATTAGCACTTACACAATTAAAAAACCTGTAGTAACATGGGCATTGTGGGGTTAATGAGGTTATCCAGAATACTAAGGGCCTGAGCTATGCTTCACCTCTTCCCTACTTCCCATTTAGTCAGTAGGAGTTATTTTCTCCATCTATTTTTGCAATGCAGTTAAAAGAAAGCAGCTCACAGTCCTGTAAATACAATTTCGTCTGGGTTGAATTAAGCACTCCGGGCACTCTGGGAAATATAGTCCTGTAGAGCAACAGCAGAGTTTGCTGCTGCTGAGGGGAGATATCACTCCAGCAAAACACTGAGGTGACATCTCCCCTCTGAAAGAGCAAACTTCAGCCTCTGCTCTTGCATGCTGCCCACTGCTGGAGCCTCTGGAGCTAGAAAGCAGAGGGAAAATGGGGAGACAGGACCACCCCAGCTGCAGTCCTGGCCATTTACGCCTCTGAGGAAAAACAGATCCATTTACCTCATTGTCTGTGACAGTAAAACTTCCTTACCTTACACAAGTTTTACAACCCCAGACACCATCAGATAAACGTTTAAATGACTTGCTTCATAAAGCGGTAGGCACTGGAGGCAAACATTGCTGTAGAGCGCTAGATAAGGCGGCAAGGTAAAACTACTAGAGGCAGTACAGGAGGCAGAGGCGTCTGAATATTGCTCCTTTGAAAATGTCTGAAAGGATGTGCTGCAGAACAAGCTGTTTTGTAGGATTAATAATTGCACGTTCCAAAGTTAATAGCTGGCAGCCGGGAACATGACCTGGCTGAAAATGGCAGGCTTAGAATATGCAACAGCAAGAGCATACAAGAACTGGCAGGTAGAAACACAGCGAAGAGCTTACAAGAACTGGCAGGTAGAACGGGGACAATCAGACTGGCGCAATACGCCGAGCAGCTGGAAAGACCTGCAGCTCCTGAACACTGTTCTTGTTCTGGAGGAGTTCATTTTGGTTAATAATCGGCCATTGGTATCAGCCAAAAAAATCTTTATGGATGCATCCCTACTTAAAATCACTAAGCATCAAATGTCTGGGGATTGGACACTTACCTAGAAATTGCAAAGGTGCTATCAAATATCATCTCAAGACCAGGAAAGTAAATTCAAAAGACCAGAGGAAAAGGGGGAAAGAGGGACAGAAGGTACAGAGGAGCAAACTGCATCCTGTGTATTTGTCTAAAGGGGAAGAAAGTGGGACCATACTTAGTCTCTACCAGTGGACATGAATGCAGGGCCTTCAGCTCTTGTATTCCATGTCTGTACATATAAGCAATGCAAACCTGAACCAAGTCCAGCAGTAAATGCAGAACTGTTCCTACATTCCTACACTGGAGAATGTCTTTTGGTGATAGGCTCTCTGCTTGTCTCTATAAAACATAAAAGCCAAACAAAAAATATAATGATCCTACTGGTTCAGGGACAAAGACGAAACCTGATATGTATTAAATGGTTGCGAGGACTAAAACTGAACTGGGAGGGCATTTCAAATATATCCTTAGCAAAACACTAGGAAGTCCTGGACAAATACTGAGCTGTTTGCAAAGAAGGGTTGTGAACCTGGGAAGATGTAACACCCAGGATTTATACCCAAAACGTCTGAAAACAAAACAATTTCCTCCTGCCCTCAGACAAAAGTTCAAAACTGAGTTAGGCAGAGGACTGTTATTTTTCCAGTAGTCGTCTGAAGGGCTATGTGTATAGCATGCTAGATTAAACTAGACAAGACCACTGATTGACACCTGCAGTGATTCAAATCTCAAGTTAGGCATTTGTCCCATTTCATAGTCTGAGGGTTTGCTAGCAGAGTTAGGAAAGGGTCAAAAATGTTAAAAACTCCAGAGGAACACATAGTATATGGAAAATCACCAGTCTGAGAGCAACATAAAACTGGCTGAACCGTATCCCAGGTCCTGTAATAAGAACTGATGGTGTTCTCAATACAGGCAGAATTGATGCTGAATATCTGTCTACCCCAGAGTAGGTACTGTGTTTTCTTATATACAACACACACACACGTTCTAAAAAACAGCCGCTAGAAACTGTATATTGTAAGCAAGGAAATATAGTACAAGCAGTTTCTCCTGCTTAAGCTTTTGCTGGTCAAAAGAAAAAGTAAGTCCGCATGTGATCCAAGGGAACAGAACAATGCGTTGGCTCAGCTCCCTACCTGCTGCTGTTCAGTTACTTACTAGAAGGAAAGGTCTTTTCTTCATCATTCTGCCTTTCACAAACAACGTGTGTCTTCTATCCTGGGGTGTGTTGTGTGTGAGAAAATATGGTTTTTCACAGATTGGAGGCACCAGGCTTTCATATAAGACAAAGAAAATGCATTTCATGAGCCTGAAAGGGTGTACTGGGACTACAGCATAAACTAAAGAGATTCATCCAGGAACAAAAGAAATAAGGAAGACATAAGATCACATGAGGACCATGCTCACCAGTAGAGTGATACGCAAGCCTGTAGAGAGGATACCGTTTTGCTGGGAAGACCCAAGTGATTTTTACAGAAATGCTGTAAAGAAGTGGACCTTTGTCCAAGAGACAACCTCTGTTGACATAGAGAGATACAACCCCAAGACAGAGAAAGAGCCCCTAGTTATTCAAGACTACATATGGGCTGTAAATGAAGTGGACAGCTATAATAAAGTGGTCACCACGAGGGCTACTAAAGCTATCCAGAATATGATGGATACAAGTGGGCTCCACTCCTTCCATTCTTGTTTTCTCAGTTCCCGTCCTTCCGCCACGGCATGTGATGTAGTTAAAAATGAAATGGCAGATTCCCAACCTGCAGTGCTACGAGCAAGTTTGTTTCTGGTCGAAACAAGCAGCCCCTCTATCAAAATACCAGTTTGACGATCTCACTATGGAAAACAGCTGCCTAATGTATGCATTAGTGCAAAGAGGTGACTAGGACAAAGGCAGAAGGTCATACAGGACAAAGGCAGAACAGAAGACCGTTCTTCTCTTCTTGATAAGATCACTTAGATTCTTCAAGAGAATATTGTGGACAGCTACCCTTACCACATAATTATGGCACTGAACACTTCTTTTTCTCTTATAAATAATTGATATGGGGAAAACATAAGAATAATTGAATTCAGGACTTATGGAAATATTGCAAAATGAGCAGTGTGCGCACATTTACTCTAAGTAAAGTATAAATCCCCTGTTTGTATAATATGAAAAAAATGCCAGATTCAATACCTATATTCTTCTTGGCCAGCACCCTACTCCACAAGGAATCGATGCCTGTGTTAGCATCCAATACAAGGGAAAAAACTGAAATCTACTTAAAAAAGTAAATGGTAATATTCAGGGGATGCTTTTCCTTTTGCCCTAATAACAATTTTTTACTGTTTTCTATAGGTGGGGAAGGTCTCCTAAACAGTACATTTACCATGATTATTTTCCACAAGTTCATCCTAGAGGAGAACAGATTTGACCTTTCATTTCGATAGCCTGACAAATAATTTTTTCTTCTTCTGGTCTATAGGTTAGCTGATGCTATAGGAAGAAACTTGGTATGTTTCCATCATATATATTATCACAGACAAGAAATATTACTTACCAAGGATAAGAGTCTACTGCAGTCTTCATGAGAGTCTAATTTTTCTAATTAAGGCTGTTGAGTATTTTGTCTTTAGGCACCACTCTAATGAAACCCACAGAACTAAAATGTTTATAGGGAACAGGGCTAGCTGTTCTGGTTTATGATCTTTGAAGCAATGTTTTTCTATTGAAATCCTAGCAGAATTTCATGGAAGCTCCTTTTAATTAGTTGTTAGGAAAATTTTCCTGCTGTCATTCATGGCTGCATCTTTCCTTCAAAGCACATACAGTCTTCAGTGAAGTAGTGAGAACTTTACTTGTGGTCTCTGAATTACATAATTGGTTTGAGCTAATGTAGTGCTAGTATTCTGAACACCCCCAAATTCATGGGGTTTTATTGGAGCTTGAGATACATTTTGGCCACAAGGACTTTTTGTGCATTTGGCCTTCATCTAGGTTTGAATTCTGAATTTATTCTGACAGTTTTAATTCAGCTCCATTTCCACAGATTATTTATCATGATCAGTGGAGCCCCAAACACAAGCTTTAGGAATCCAAAAAATAATATAGATTTGCTGCTGTTGTTGTAATGGGTGGTGAAGCTAAAGTAGCTCTAAGACTGTGCTTTCAACTGGGCCGATATCACAGCAGCTGCTAGAAAGATGCAATTTACTCTATGAACCCTCTCATTTTAATCTGCATGGCTCAGCTCTTGTGTGGGAATCTAAAGCTCCATAGCTCCAAAACGCTAATCTTGAACTTGAAGTTAGTGGGTTGTCAAATGAGCTGTGAGCTTGGGTGCAATTGGTCTCATGCTAAAAAATGATCTTTTACCAAAGTCATTATTAACTGACAGGGTTAAACCAGACACTGGATTATGGGTATTTACTCCCCCAGCCAGCAGGCTAGATCCAGCCTATTGAGCCATGTGATCCAGCCCTCAAGGCTCCCTAAATATCTGGAGATTTGGGGGAGGCGGGGTGTGGTGACAGTTAATGCTGCCCAACTTCCAAGCCCCACAGGCCAGATGTGTGGCATGGTGTATAGGGAGCTGGAGTTGGTATTGGGGTGTCAGGGCCTGATCTGGCACACATGGGGCTGCGGCCAGGGCAGTAGACCTGCCCCACACCACTCATCTGACCTGTGGGGCCAAATTGTTGGGCACCACTGAATTAGACTGGTCCCAATCCCTGAACAAGGTGACAATGAGCAGCAGTCTTTCATTACTTCATAGGTGGGGGTTGGATTAGAAATACTGCACAGAACTATTGAATATACTTGTTCCTCCAAATATTCTCTTTATTGTATCAATTACTTCCTATTAACGCATTCTTAATTTTATAGGTCTGTGGTGCAACACTTAAAAATCAGAATCAATTTATCTATCTTGTGTTTTCCAAGCACCCCTTCCTTTGTGCTAAATTATCAAGCTTTTGTTTAAATATACACTTTTCTCACACACTTATGATGATGGCACTGTGTTTATGGTATCACAATTACTCACACACATGCTGCAGGCTACAGCAGAGTAAATGTCTTCATCCAGTGTTAATGAGAAAAAATTAATTTAAAAAAATCAACCTTTTTCTTTAGAAATTATTCAGTATTATAGAGAACTTCATTTTCTCTGTGGCTTACTATTAACAATTCAACCTGTGTCACTTAGTTGCAGTTGATTTCCTTTCCTAGGCTGGATTATTGTCTCTCTCTAACCATCAGGTGTTTAGTGCTAATGCTTAAGGGGAGGAATTTTTAAATTTCCTTTCCAACTGTGGTGAAGAGTACAAGTTTAACTTTTCAGTCCCTTTTCATCTCATCCACATTAGGAAGCCTTGGTCACCATGTTTGTAGTAAAACAAAAAAAAGATTAAATGAGGCCAGTATAATTTGATATAAAACCTGCACAAATATTGAAGTACTTTTTTTTAATATATTCACACGGCCCCATTTTAAGCCTAGGATTGTGACTTCACATCAAAGGACACTAGGGCTATCCCGCAGTGGAACTGTACGGCAACTCCAAGGGGAATTCAGAATGCCACTGACAAAAGAAATAGTGTTTCTTACATAATTATCCTCTTTGTTCAAATGGGACCAACACGATAGAAAAGATACTCCCTGAAAAGGGCTTTAGAGAATATTTGACAAACTTTATCATTTAGGATAAAAAAGGGGGGCTCATAGAGAACAGACCTATGTATCCACTTCCAGATGTCCTTTTTTAAACCCTTTATTGCTCTAGAGGCTTGTTCATCTCTTACTATTCCTGTACTATTTTTTTCAGTTGGATGAATTTAAAATGTGTCTCTTTAATAGAGAGTTTCCTCCCAGGGGATTTGTTCAAATGGGATCTAGAGCAGTTCATTTCAGCCTCCGTACCTCTTTTGTCTGAAGAGAATTTCTTCATTTTTAATACATTATGGCAGCTCCTTTGAATAATATTCTTGCATTGATACTGAACATGCACAAATACAGGCTGGGGAACGACTGCTTAGGCTGCAGTACTGCAGAAAAGGACCTGGGGACCACAGTGCCCCATAAGCTGAATATGAGCCAACACTGCTCTTGTTACAAAAGAGGCCAGCAGTATACTGGCCTGTATTAATAAGAACATCACAGCAAATAGAGGGAAGAGACTGGCCCACTCTATGCGGCACAGGTGATACTTTACCTGGAGTGCTGTGTTCAGTTTTGGGGCCCTTGCTACAAGAAAGATGGAAACAAATTCCGAAGTGAAGAAAGCTCTTTCAGCACCCAGGGCAGACACAGTGGTGGTGAGGGGGCAGAGGTGGTGGTGGGAAATTATTCTGACTGCTGGAGACTGGGGGAGGGGGGGGGGGTATCATTCTACCCCACTCCTCCCCAGAAGCTCACCTGGGCAGGCGGCTGCATCTGCCTGGCTCCTATGGCTGGGCTGCACAGGGCTGTGCCTGCTGTGGCAAGGACTCCTGGGTGAGGGGCATACTGGCACCTCCTCAAAGTCAAGGCCGGGGGCTAGTGCCCTGCTTGCCCTCCCCACAGTTATGCTACTGGACAAATTAGGGGGATTCCAGCAAAGAGTGACAAAATTGATTAGAGGAAACATGACTTACAAGGAAAAGCTAAAAGAGCTTGGATTTAGGCTGAAAAAGAGAAGACTGATGGAGGAATTTGATAACAGTCTTCAAATATCTGAAGGCTGATTATATGGAGGATGGAGATAAACTACTCTCTGTGGCCACAGGGGACAGGACAGGTTACCCAGAGAGGTTATGCAATCTTTATCCTTGGAGGTTTTTAAGAGCAAGTTAGACTGGCACTTGGCTGAGATGCGTTAGTTAGGAACAATCCTGCTTTGAGCAGAGGGAAAGGCTAGATAACCTTTGTGAGGCCCCTTCCACCCTGCCATTCCATGATCCTCTATACAGATGTTAACATTATCCCTAGTAAAAGCCCCTCTCCAGTGATTTTCCCTGCTTCCCCCATGCAAAGGAGAAAACTGATGTGTCACTGTTATAACTATCCTTGTAAGTGTGATAAATGTGCCAGGGATGAATGACCGGTGCATCCTGAGACTGGGGTGAGGCACCACGGTGGTGAGCGGGGACTGCCCTCAGACACTGCCAGTGGAGTCAGCGGTGGTGAGCAGCGAGCAGGGACTGCTCACAGACGCTGGCAGTGGTGTCGGTGGCGAGGGGGTGTGGGTGGCAAGTGGCGACCGCCCGCAGAAGCTGGTGGCAGCTTTGGCAGCGGCCAATCTCAGGGGGGCACGTGCCCCCCATGCTCCCCCTATGTATCACCTATGGTGCCAGGATTTTATCTTATATTCATGTATATTCCTTGAATTTTAGAATGTGTTCTTTACTGTGCTCCAGGGAAGGTCTGGATCACTCTACTTAGAGTTTTCCCCTACTCTCTGCAAGTCCATTCATAGCATCTGATGAAGTAAGCTGTTGTCTATGAAAGCTTATGCATTTCTGAACAAGTTAGTCTCTAATGGGATATCCTGCCCTGTCTTCTGCTTGACTTCAGACTAACATGGCTAACTACCTTTCTCTACTTACTTATGGATGGCACCATGCTTAGCTGAGTGATATGGACTGCAATCAATCTATACAAGAAGCTTTCTCAGGTACATTCAGAGATCTTCTTTCTGACCAGATGCAAGCAGATGAGTTTCATACCCAAAGGACTCCAGGTGAAACAACCCACTCCATTCTACATACCACACAGCCTATTCTGACAAGCTGTATGTTACTCTCCTAGAAATGGGGGCACCACATTATCAGTGGTTTATGCAGCAAACAGAAAGAAATCAGCATCGGGCTTGCAGAACTACAAACAGCATACAGCCGTACATAACAGCCATTTATTAAGAGGAAATCTATGCATTCAGCCATGAAGCCTATTGCAAACACCTCCACTCCTCAAAGAAGATGAAGGAAACAAACTTACCTGTTCCAACAATCCATAACAATGTCATCAACCTATCCAGCTGCATGCTCAGCCCTGCAGAGGTGTCCGTTCTCTCCTGTGGTCTTTCCTTCTACCCTACTACACAACTCAATAATGTGCAGCTGTATGGGGACCTGGAGGCTTTTCTCTGTTGCCCATGACATGGACCCACACAATAGACAACCCACCACAAACTTGACCCCACAGGAGAAAGGACACTTCCTGAACTCCACCTGAGGGGCAAAGTCCCACTCTGGATCCATATGTAAACTGTTTCTGCCTCCAAACCCACTATAAGATTGCCAAAAAATAATAACAATTACATTGCAACCTCAGTCCTGTGGAATGGAGCACAACACATGGACTTAAGAACAACCCTAATAATATCATATAACAAGCTGATAAGAGGGTGTGCTACTGTCATGGACAAGACAGTGTACATACAGGAAGCCAAGAGAGAACTTTCCAATATGACGTTTTACAAACTCCAGACCAATGACCCCACAGAGCAGTATGAGAAGGAACTACACAATATCTTGAAGATGCTACCTCTGGAAACAAAGGTGAGGATTTATGCTTCCACCCCAATGGTATCCAGGCCAAGCACCTTTTATTTATTACTCAATATCCACAAATCTGGCAATCCAGGACACTCCATTGTCACGGAGGGAGTTTCTAGCTATGGTGACTCTATGCTATTTCCAAATGTCACTGGAGCTGCTGGATACTGGAAGGACATCACAGATTTCCTAAAGAAACTAGGCTGCATTGATAAGCTTCCAGGAGGCACCCTATCAGCTACCATGGATGTCACATCTCTATACACCAACATCCCCTGTGAGGATGGATTACAAGCCATAAGTAACATTATCCCCAACAATGCCATCAGACACTTCTGTTTCCATTACGCTCAAACACTGCTATTTCAGATTTGGTGTTTCCCTCTACACACAGATGAGTGGTACTTCTATGGGCACACACATAGCCCCAAATATACCAATATATTTATGACACACTTTGAAATCCACTTCCTCTCATCCTCTGGGCATATGTAAAGTACACTGATGACATCTCCATCATATGGACACATCAGCAGGAGTTGCTAGAGAAATTCCACCCAGACTTTATAACAGCTTCCACCCCTCCAGCACTTCCAACCCACAAATGACCACCACAATGAAACTTTAGAATAACCATATCACCACCACAGTGCATCAAGTCTGTTCTGACTTACAGATAGCCACCCAATCTCAAACAACGTTTATCCAGCAATAGGCTACCTAACTGTGGTTCTCGCTAAACCCAGCTGTGCACCCTCATCAACAAGGACTACAGCATTACTGGACCCAACAACTCAGATTATAACATCCAGGGTTCATTCACCTGCTCCTCTACCAACATAATATATGCTATCACCTGCTTACAGTTCCCCCCTGCCATCTACTTGGCCAGATGGGGCAATCCCTATGTAAAAGAATGGATGGGCAGTGATCTGACATCAATTCCAGAAAGACACAAAAACCTGTGGCAAAACACTTTAATCTTCCTTCATTCTTACTTTTATATATCTTCAATTCCACCTTTTCCAAGCTTTTTTATATTTACAGAAAGCCTTCTGTTCTGCAGTCCTTAATCTGGTGCTTGAGGAGAAGCTACCTCTTCAGCCATGCCCATGATACATGGACCAAGAATAATCATTGTCATCAATTTTCCCTGTGTATACCATGCTCTGTTCCTTGCCCCGCAATACTGATCATCTCATATTTAGGCCCTGTTTTTGCAGTCTAATTTCATTATGAGCCCTTCCATGGCAGGATGGTTCCTCCACTCGCTCACATCTGGATCCCTCCATTTCTGGGTATCCAGAAATACTGAAGCCATTTCAGGCAGCATCTCATCCCTCTACAAACCGCTCTGAGAAATCATGGGTAAACACATGCACATGCAATTAGACTGATTCTTTGTGGGCATATGTCCATATATTAGATCTACAGGATTAGGGCCTTAGTCTGTAAGCTCTTTTGGGTGAATTCTTGATCTCGCTGGAGCTAGGGTTAGGGTTTCCTGTGTGTTCTGGGCTTCACACACCCGAGGGTGTTATAAAATAGTATATGGAGCTCTTCCTAAATAGGTGGTATTAATGGGGGTCATAGGTGATTGCATCAAAGCTTGCTCTGACTGTGGAGAGATCCCTTCAGAGTTTCCTTGCACAATACGGATTTGATGCTGCAAGTTGTATTGGGAGTGCTGGAGGGAAAGGGAAATACTGCTGAAGTAAATTGGAATTTTGCCTGAGGAAGACTCTGTTTCAGCAAATCAGGAATTTCTTAAGCTCGGTTCCTTTTTAAAGCCAAAACCCAATACACTTTGTGCACTGAGCAGTTGAAATTTCTCAAAGTGAACTTGCTTTGAGATCCAGAGAACATTTATGAAAGTTCAGGTTGTGTGTGACCTTTGGCGTCACCAGTGACACTCTTTCCACACTGACCCAACACAACGATTCAGATTCATGCAAATCACACCCTAACCCTGCCCACGCCACAGGCAGACTTTATTCCTTTCCTATTTTCTTCTCATAGCGTTTGAAACGTTTGATGGGTGAAGCCTTGGTGATGCATTTCAGCAATAATTCATGTGTTATACATAATTCAGGAGTTTGCTTCACTTCCCCATAACACGAGTTGCACGGCATGTACGCACAAGACTAGACATTTGCTTTAAGGTGGCTCCAGGCATAATTCATTATTAGAATAAGGTTGATCCACTTCCAGTTTGCACCTGCCACCTCATGAAGGGAGTTAATTGGATTAAAGTATTGTTATTATCATCTCATTTATATTTGTCAAAACCTTACCAAAACATTTTAAATAGAATAAAATTTAAAAATGCAGGTTTTATAATATGCACTTTAACTCGCCCAGAAACTAGAATTTTATTCTTAACTGTAAACAGAAAGTGGACTGGTTACACTTGATGAATATGTCATGGGAATAAGGAGGCATGAATCATATAAGTTATGGCATACAGGCTTGATTGGATCAAAGCAGCTGCCCATTTGTCTGACATCAATTCTAGGCAAGACACTGGAATAAATTTTGAAGGAAATAGTAATTAAAGACATAAATGGAGGCAAATAGGAAATAGGATAAAAGGTAGATCATGCCAGACTCATTTGAGATTTTTCTTGCATAAGATAGCTGATTCTCCAAACAAAGTAAGCGCAGGGATATTATCTCTCTGGACTTCAGCAAATTTGTTAGAGAGTGGTGCTACACAGGAAATTATTTGTGAGGCTGGAGAAGACTGGCATTAGTAAAGGACCTACAAGGTAGGTAAAGAGCTAGCTAAGGGGAAGACAGACAGAGAAAAGGGAAGTATCAGGCTGGATGGAGGTGGAATCCTTCAAGAACTAGTGGAATCCTTCAAGATATGGTTTGGGACTAAACTTTGTTGCTATTTTTATTAATGATATTGGCCAAAAAAGTAGCCATATGCTGATTAAATGTTCTGATAACACAAAGCTGGAAGGCATCTTAAATGCAGAGGAAGACCTGGTTACCATCACAATAAAATGAAGGAACTTGCAGACAAGTAATGGAAAAGGGATGAAACTCAGTATTGCAAAATGTAAAGTCATGCACAATAGGTGACTAAAATTTCTGCTGGGAGCTCAACAGTTGGAAACAACTGAGGAGGATGACCTGGCTTTACCAGTTGTAAGATGCTATGAGCCACCAACATAAAGTATCCCTGGAAAAGAATGGTGCAGCAGAAAAGGCATTTCCCAGAAAAACCTTGGGGGGTATTAAAGTCATTATAAAGGCCAAGATACATTTTGAAAATTATGTACAAGTCTGTTTGCCCAAGCTTAAGAAAGGTGAGCTCAGACTGGAGTGGCAATTACACTCAAACTACAGAGAAGCATCAGGAGCACATGGATCCTGCCACAACAGAGACATGTTTAAAGTAGACTGAACTGGCTTGTTTAGCATAATGGAGGTTGAGAGGGGATAAAATTGCAAATAATGCATCCAAGGGTAAACACCACAGTAGGGAAAAGGTCACTTAAGATAAAGGACAGTATAGGCACAAGAACAACTGCGTATAAATTGGCCATAATAATTTTTTAAAATTGAAAGTATGTTCCTAAACAGCAGAGCACTGAGGTTCTGAAACAGCCTTCAAATGAGAGTGGGGAGGGCAAAATACGATTAATTTAAAATGGTTTGTGATCAGTTTATGAAAGGAGTTATTTAACATGGATGCCTATGAAATGGGACAGGGCTCAATAATCCAGGAGGTCCCTGTAGTCCTGTGTTCCCTCCCTCTGCGATGCCATTATTCACTGCAAAAATAACTCTACAGCCTGCAAATGAATAATCAGGTTTAGAGCCTTATTTACAAATCTATCTAGTTCCTTTTTCCTCTGAGAGCAGGAAGAGTTCAGACTTGCTTTACAAAGTCCTAATGGCTCATGCTGATGGCTAGAGCTTTGCTGTACTGCTGACTGTCAAGGGGTTTATATATCCTACTCTTTGCCAAATACTTTGTTTAACAGTTCATGAAGCATGAATTAATAACTTATGCACTCACCAAGTGTGACAGCCAGAGAGGTCTGTCACAGGGGACATTTTCTAGTTGCTAAAACTTTCATTTTCCTGCCTCTGCCATCAAGAAAAAAGAAAGTCGTCAGTGAAAAGACTGAAGGAAGAACTTCTTGTATAAAATGTTTTGGTGGTGCATGTGCCGGGCTCTCTCATACTCAAGGGCTGTCTTATCCCATCCTTTGGATATCACTGCAAAGGGGGAGCTGGAAGTAGACAAGTACCTTACCACGGAAAGATGAGTCAGGATGCAGGAAAGGAGTAAAGTCCTTTTTTGGAAGAGGTGGGTGGCAAAGGGGAGGGCAAAAAGATAAGGAAGACGGTGCATCAGATCCTCTCTCCAGTCATAAGGTAACGGGTTGCTCTGGAATGAAGTGGTCGTGCACCCCATATGTATGGTGTGCATGTTGCAGTGTCCTATGGGAAAGCTCTTTTAGATTCTCAATCAGGGCTTGGGACCAACCACAGAAAAGATTACACTAAAAAAACCAACACATTTCCTGTTTCATACTACGTAACAGGACAAGACCCAGGTTCAGTTAGTAATTCAAATCCTGATCATGTCAATACTTAAACACAACCTTAACTTTATGCCCTGCAAAGCCAGCAGGAATTTCAGGCACTTAAAAATAAGCATTTGCATACTGTTTCCAGAATGGAGCCTAATTTCTGACTTTACACCGAATCTCATGCCTGGAGGTGGATTTATTTATTTGGAGGGGATGAGGGGAGGGAGAAACATCCAATTTGAGAAAGCTTGCATCCAGTGCTTTTTAAAAATGTGACCCTCTATAATACATCTCAGGTTGGACACAGAAATGGAGACTTCCCAAGTCATTAATCATTTGCAAAATCCTCTCCTCTGTGCTTTTCCTTACAAAGCTCTGCATAACCTGGTTTTTATTCACCCCTGAAAGCTTCTAACTGCAGCAGCAACATCCAGGGTGGGAATCACCAGGGAGTGAACCTGACATGACATTGATCCTCTGTCCACCCATGTCACATCCAACATGTACAGAGAGCATTTGGCCTTTAAGTCCACTCTTCCCCACAACATCCTACCAAGACCTTTTATTCAAGGATATAGTATTAAAGGCACAGACCCAAGGAATAAAAATGATCCATGAAAATGTAGAGATTTCCATCCCCCTCCAGTTATCTACGATGAAAGGCAGCGTAAAATATAGCAGCTGGAGAAAGGTTGTATACACAGACTATAGTGCACTACACACAGCCAACATGGGTGCAATTTATCTTGTTTCTGCACATTAAAAATTGATTTGAAACAGCACTGTCAGCCACATGCTCCTTCTGCTTTATTTCATAAGTCAGCCATGAAAGACACAGGTTGGATTCTAATTATCCACCTTGCCATCTTGGCTAATCAAAAAATCCATCCTTGTGCAACCCATAGCGTTTTGTAAACTCTAGTTGAAACCTAAAGGCACTGCTCATGTTAACAAAATGAGGAGGAGTTTACTAGGCCTGCACGAAACAGCACCGTTCCACTTTGACTTCTCTTTCACCGTTTTGACAGAACAGTGTTTCGTTCCGAGTTTCATTTCATTTCGAAAGCGCTGATCTGTTTTATTTTGTCGAAACTGTTTCGCCGCTGTTTTGATGTTTCACCCATTGGCTATAATGGGGAAGCACGAAATAGCCTATTACTTTGTTATTTCTGGCCTGATTCAGATGAAACTTGCAGGGATGGTAGCCCCTCCTGAGGCCATGAAGCCTGCCAAATTTCAAGGAAATAGGTTTCTGGGAACTGCACCTCAAGGGGTTGACAAGCAGGAGCAGCCACCTGTGATCCAGCAGGCAGATGGGGGGCCCGCACCCCCGGAAGGAGTCCGGCACAGCCCCCGCAGCCCTCCCAGGGGTCCGGGCAGGCCCCCGATCTGCCTGCCGGATGACAGGAGGCCAGATGACAGGAGGAACTGATCTTCCTGGTGCTGGGTGCGGGCTGGTCCCAGCAGGCAGCAGCAGCCTCCTGTCATCCAGCAGGCAGATTGGGGGCCCGTCTGCACCCTGGGAGAGCTGCGGGGCTCTGCTGGACTCCTCCCAGGGGAGCGGGTCCCCAATCTGCCTGCTGCAGGAGGCTGCTCCTGCTGCTTGGGACCGGCGCTGGGACCAGTCCGCACCCAGCACCAGGACGATTGGTGTTGGTGCTGGTGCTGGCCCCAGGCAGCTGCAGCAGCCTCCTGTTGTCCAGCAAGCAGATCGGGGGCCTGCACCCCAGGAGGAGTCCGGCAGTGCCTCTGCAGCCCTCCCAGAGGTGTGGGCAGGCCCCTGATCTGCCTGTCGGATGACAGGAGGCTGTCATTGTCACCTGGGACCGGTGCTGGGTGCACCCCACATCCAGCACGGCCCCATGGAGCTGAGCCCAGTGGTGGGAGGTGGAGCGCGGCCCTGGCACTGCGCTTCCTGCCACTGGGCTGAGTTCCACGGGGCCGCGAGCCGCTGGGAGCGGAGTCTGGTGGTGGGAGACGAAGCACCACCGGGCTCAGCTCCAGGGGGCTGGCGGAGCCGATCAGAGCAGAGCCTGGCAGTGGGAGGTGAGTAAAGCCAGTGCTGTGCTCCCATCGGCTCTGCCAGCCCCATGGAGCACAGCCCGGCGGCAGGAGGTGGGGAGAGCCAGGGCTGCGCTCCCTGCCGGGCTGAGCCACATGGGGCTGTGGAGTCCAGCTCTGGCTCTCCCCTGCCTCCCACCACTGGGCTGCTTTGAAACTCAAAACGTTTCAAAACTTTCTAAATGTTATGAGAGCCCTCATTTTGCTTTAAAGCTGTTTTGATGATTTTTGTTTCATTTCAATTTTGCTGTTTCTAGCTCAAAATGCATCGAAACAGCTTTGAAACAAAACACTCGGCAAAATTTCGTACAGCCCTAGAGTCTACTACTAAGTGCCGCCTCGAGGATGTCCAAGAGCACCGGCTTAACCTGGGCATGAATTCCCTCAATTGCTTTGACAATGAACCTAACCTCCTTGCTGACATACCCTTGCAAGCCCACCTCTGACTTACACTATAGGACAACAAGCAGAGGCACACATTTTGTGACATGACAAAAGAAGCCGAAAAGGTCAAGGAAAAAGCAGTTTTGAGCAACTTGTGGCAAAAGCCATGCTCTTGTAGCTTGTACCATTCTAACAGATTTTAGCCACTGCATTGGTATGACCCAACGTGGAATTTGAAGAGTCCTTGAAGGAGAAATGCTACTGAAGACTACCTGATTCCTTGCTTTAGTTCCTTTTTTGATTACTGGACATAATCTTGCCAGTGTTGCCATTCTTCTGGGAGCTCTAGGGCCAGAGTTTCACAGTTGTATGTGCTCATGTCTACATGCTTGCATGTAGTGGATGGGTTTGCACATTAGCAGAGGACCAGTATAAGTCAGAACAAAACAGGCACGTGCCTGATGAGGAGCATCCACAAATTAGGTGGTGGTAGGTGCACCCCAGAAGACAAGTGCACAGAGCCTGTTCTCAGCACTAACTTGAGGACATTTGATTTACGCATCCAAAAATCATAGCTGGATGTCCAAAGTGCCTGGATTATCACCCTGCTAGACCAGAAGGGGATTGCAATATAACACTAGTTCACTGCCATGGTATTCCAGCCCCGCCAGTACCTACCTCCTCCACACGAATAGACCAATTCCTAGGATAGCTAACTGTTCTGTTGATTTTGTAGGGAAAGATGGAACAGAATATCTAAGCTCAGTTTCAATCGGTAGGTGGCATCTCACCTGGCCATTCAAACATAATGAAACGAGGCAGGACCTGATGACAATCTACAGACCAGACTTCCTAGGAATTCCTCTGATTCACAAGTGACAGCGACTTCTGCCTGTCGTGCTAGCTTACGATACTATTACTCTATCCCCAGACCTCTGCCAAGGGAAACCTAAATATTCCTTAAAGGTGATGAGCTCTTTCAGAAAACTGACCCTGGGCAGCCTCAAGAAATGGCTCAGCAGCCTCAGTTAGTTTGGTGGAAAGTTGTTACATAAATAAATAGTCGCTGAGACCCATAGCATTTCCTTGGTATTGGCATGGCACAGTGTGGAACCTGCCTTTCTTGGTGCTGAGTTTGAGATATAAAGGAAGACATGACAAATATAACACACCTCAGCCTTCTCTTACCTTAGCCCAGCTCCGAGACTGTATCCAGCAGTCTTTTCCAGAAGCAGAGGGCAGGAAGCGGGGAAAGATGGTCAGAAGTGTATTAGATGAATGGAAGGTAGAAGAGAGGTTGGTGGCTCTACATGTCATGAGAGGAAGCCCGCAAGGTGATAGAAGGACTTGTCACCCTGCCTCCTAGCTGCCACCATCTAGAGGAATTCCTTGCTCGATGTGAACCATATGTCTGCACAGCCTGAAACAGATCACTCAATGTTAAATTAAATTAAACTGTTACAGGATCCACTTTTCCATGTGTGGTTTAAATTTAAATGCTATAAATTTCATGGTGAGTTACTAAAACCTTCTTGGCAAGGAGAGTTCATCTCTAAAAGAAAAGATTTCTCCAAGTTGGTGAACCTACAGGGAGGGCTTAAAGCAAGTGAACGGCAACATTTCCAAGTTGGGGGAAGGAGGAATTAGAGCATTTAATCCTCAGTGTGTGGGAGCAGAAAACCTGCCAAAAACCCTCTCTCCACTGCTTCATTTCAGCTGCTCGCCCACTTTATCATGGCTGACTCTTCAGTTCTGTATGCAGCATCTTGGTGACGTGCGCAGGTCGAGAAAGCACTAAACTAACCTATGTAGTCCAATAGCTTCTCTGTGCTGGTTGCAGTAGAGCAGTTACCATTAAAAAGCCAAGCTGTCAGCAAGTACCGCGCTCGGGCTCCAGTCCCACGTTAAGATTGGGATGCTCAGAGCTTCTTGACTTTGATTTCACTCAGAAGATGCTCAGGCCGTGACCAGCTCTATTAAACTCCTGGAGTTGAATCCACACGCGGCCTCTGCAGAAGCCCACCCAGGTTAAAGCTTTGCCTGTACAAATCTGATTACAGGATCAGTATTGAAATACCACAGGTTTTTTTCCCTAGGGACAGGGACCAACTGCAGTATTCCCACAACACTAGATAAGGCCTTTAATAGTGAGCACAGGTTTACAGTACATGCTCATAAAGCCCAGGGGAAGGAAAAGAACTTGTTGAAGCTGGGAAAAGCTGTTGTAACGCTTTGCTGGTCCAATGACATGGATTTCCCAGTCCTTGGAAACTGTGTTTTGTCTGAAATTTCAAGTGCTGAAAAAAATCTCCCCCTCTCCCCCATTTCTGCCACAGCAGTTGAATACATTCATTTGCTTGAAATGTTTGCGTCCTGTGGATTTAAGATTTCATCCTAAACTTCACTGGTCCCTGCTCGGGAAGTCTGGCTAAAGAAGAGCGTGCAGATTCCCTATCTTGCGCTCTCCCTCTCTCCCACGGATGCACACATACAGGGTGGCAAGTTTTTAGCCGGTGTCAACTGGCCCAGCTCCATGAACTCCAGCGAAGGACATGCAAGTGGTCAGACCTCAGTTCCACCCCAGAACGGATGTGGAGCTCTGCGTGCTACCCTGGAGAGAAATGTGACTACAACAACATTTGGGGGCAAGTGGACCAAGTTTGAGGCACAGAGGAAAAGAGCTGTATGGGTTGGTTATGGCGTGGCAGCAGATAGAGCAGGCTGTTTCCTTTTGCCCAGTTTCTGGGGTGGATAACTATGGTAAGGGGAACGCAGGAACAGCTCTGTCGGCCCGAGCTTCATTATGTGCCCCGTTGTCACCACTGCCAGATTTCACATACGTCTGGCAACTCCTGGGCTGCAAAAAGCTCAAGCTAGCTGCTCATCTGACCTAGCCAGAGGACCTAGCCCGGCCAGGCAGTCTCCTGTTTCCACACAGTCACTCTTTATAGCTCCCCTCATTTATTCAGAAATGGCTCTTTTAGATCCTTGTTCTCATTGATAAGGCTGATTATAGGCTGGACCAAAGCACAGGGATATTACTTACCAACTCAGCAGTGAGCAACCACAGCAATGTATGCGAAAGCGGGGGGAACTGGCCAGCTGCTAGAGGAACTTCCCTGGTGAAGATTTCTATTCTTTCCAGGTGCCTGCCTGGGTTTCCTTCCCCAGGTGACTCCACTCCATTTAGCCCTGTGAGATCTAAGCCAAAACCAAGAGTCCTGCTTTTTGGAAATACAGTAGGGCTTTCTAAACTGTTCCTACCACCAACTAATGTTGGAGATTTTTTTTTAGTCAGCTAGTACAATAGAAAGCAAATTATTATGTACATTGTGATAACACCCAGGGCCTCAACCAGAGCTCAAGGCTCTGCCAGGCTCAGCACGGCACGCTCTCCTTTCTCTCTCTCCCACGCACGCTCAGCAGGATACAGCAGGCAGCTGAGGGGGTCCAGCTCAAATGCTCCATCTTTGGGTGGCCATATTTCCATTTTAAATACACTCCTTAACTGGGAGGATCATATTCCAAGGCTATAATCACAATTCCTGATTTCAATCAAATTTACCACTAATTGCAACCAGACAAATGGTTTCTATTTTTGATTCGTGTATTTATAGGTCCAGTTTACAGCTGCTCTGCACATGAAGCTCTCATCGTGCAGTTTCAGGTAGTAGCAGCAACAAAACCAAGTCCTTAACCACGGAGGCACGTGGGATGTGCTTGTCCACCGGCCTCTTGGAAGCACAGGGGTGAGTGGAGCGGGTCCTGGGGGTCCTGCTGCAGGTAGCAAAGACATCTCTTTGTAGCCCAGAAGTCCAAGTCACTGGTTTTTATCCACTACCCAGGTGAATTATGTGCCTTTTGCTCAATTCTGTGATACCTCAGGCCCCATCCGTTAGGCAGCCTTCCAAAATGGAAGTGTAGAGGGGAAACCTGGAGTGCTGAGGGGACCGAGTGCTACTTCACATTTGCCCTCAGAAATGTAGATGCAAAGCAGCTACAGGTGCAAGAGAAATGTGGCACTGAGGGATTCCCTGAAGGGCCCCACCTGAGTCTGGTGTGTGCAGTAGAAGGCAGCCATATGTAACCACCTTGGACTGACACCTTGGAGAGGACTGGGGGTTTCAATCCAGCACCTAGCATGAAAATTCACATAGGGGAAAAAAATGTGGGGAAAGCTTTCAAACCCCCCCCAAACCACCTTAGTGATATGGGCTCCTGAATTCTTTTGGGTGCCAGGTTGCTTCAACACTGAAAAACGTTATCCTGCGTTTCTTCATCCACCGGCTGATGGATCCTTTCTGAGCTACTCATAAATCTAATGAAAGCGGCTTCTCGAGAGAGGCTTTTTCCACGAAACGTCGCTCCTTGTCAGGTGGCTTAGCTGCAAAGTCTGTCTGCGTTCATTATCTCCAACTCGCTGCCGACAGGCTCTCGGGTGAAGGGATGACTGCATTTGGCAACGTGCGGACGTGTTGGTATCGTTTTCGAGCTACTCGCCACGACGGCTGTAGTCTGCTTTCCGAGGGCCTGGCTGTGCAGTGTCTCGGGGCTTCCTGCTGTTTTCAGCTTGGCTCGTCTCCCAGGCTTTGGGCGCTGTGAAAACACGGCCCTGCCAGTGCTCTGCGTGTGCGAGGGGCCGCCTGCCTTGTCCCGGGAGCTCTGAGCCGGTCGTCTCGTGCTCTTGCCACAAGGTGTCAGACCAAACCTGTAGCTCTCTCCCCTGGAACTGAAGGCATCCTTGGTGACTCGGAGGCTTTTATAACCCACTGGCACTATTTATAGAGAAGAACCAGCCATTTCAATAGGCAGGTTTCACAAAGCAAACACAACAAGATAACAACGTGGCCTGGAACAGGCAGGGCTTGACGGCTGGCTGGCAAGTGCTGATGCAATAGGTGCGTTCCCTTCATTTGTATCCTCGTGAATGTAGACTATGAAATTATAATCACTACCCCTAGCCCCTGTCGTTCCCCCACACATCTGTACAACTCCTCGCTCTGCTAGAGAGCCGTGCACTGCCATGCTCTCCGTGCACATCTGAGCCTCTATCGTGATTTATGGAGCATTTCAAATGTTATTGAAACTCATACTTGAGCAGTAACATATGACTGCACAGACACTTTGTGGAGAGAGAGGACTCTAGAGAGCGACATCGTGGTGGAACAGCAGCCTCAGGGGCAGGATTGCTTTAATGCTTCATATTGCAATTGCGATGCCTCCAGCACATGTGTGAAAGCAGCGGGGTGGGCTACCTGCTATTCTGCTGCTATGATAATCTTTCATCTACCCCTGAGGGTGGGGAGGGCAATAGTCTACATCAGTCCAGAATACCTAAGCATCCAATTATGAGCTTGTCCATCTGGAAGCGCGCAGGCAAGGAGAGCAGCCTGGGGAATGCAAGAGTTAGTGGGAGGTGCCGCAAGAGACCCGGGGGGTTGCGCAGTACAGCAGAATCAGCTGGAAGTCTTGATGAATTGCCCCCCGGAGTCAGCTGGGCACCCCAAGTAAAGGAAGACATCTGGGATACAACCCGACTATCAATTCAAGTAGATGGCAGAGAGCCTCGCTGTTGTAACAGGCTTCTCTCCAAAATCCCCAGGAAGCACAGTTGCCTTGTTTGCACAACCTCTGCCCCGCAGTGCTTGAGCATTATACTTATGCGCATAATCGTCTTTGCACAGAAAGACAAGGTACCAAGCCCCCAGGACCAGGACATGTCAGGAAGAGGGTAAGACATGCAATGGTGCATAACTTTGCAGAGTGCTGCCTTCTGCCGCCCAACACTGACAGCACAAGGCCTTTAGCTGGGTTTTGTGCTGTCCTGAGTGCATTTCAAAAAGTATATTTCCTTTTGTAGGATTTTTTGCACTGGGACTGTAGGAATGAATCTTAGAGTGCCCACAGGGTGCAACAGCAAGGTACAAAGCAACTCTGAAAAAATCTCTCTGACAGAGTCATAAGGCAGCTCCAGCACAGAGAAATCTTGATCCTAATAGACTCTGGACAATTAGCAGCACGGCCTTATTGGTATCCTAGGATACCTTTATTAATTGCATGTTCTAACTATCCTGCAGCCTTGCTGGGAGGATCTCTGACTGCTCTCAGAGTACGGCCACCTGCTGTCACAAACCCAACCTACTAAACAAAGGCTGCCCATTCAGCAGGTTGATGCTGTTGGGGGATCCTTACACTTGTGCATAGCCTTGAGGAATCCAACAGGGCTCTCCACAGGGGCCGTATGAGTGTGAGTAGTCACACTGAATGCAATGGGGCTGCTTGTGGGGGTAAGCACACCTGCTATACCTGGTAGCAGATGTTTGCAGGAACAGGTTTCTCATAAGCTACCTACAGACAGCATTGCTAAAAGCAGCCACATGGCAGGCCAGAGGCTGGTTGCACACCTGCCAGCAAAAGGTCAGAACAGCTGAAATTTTCCTCTCTGCTGCTTTTCTACTTACCTCCAGCAACTCCCACGTGGCACATCTGGGGAGTGAATTGTTGTTGCAAAAACCCAAACTTTCTTCTTCAAAGAGCTGAAATAACTGCTTCCCCTTGTATGGCCACCCCCATGCAGGACACTCTCCAGCAGCTCTGGCAAATGCCATGGCTAAAATTTCTCTGGTCAAAGGGAGTCAGAGTGATTTGAACAGTGTTAAGTCAGAAGGTTTTATTTTTGGCAAACCATGAAAAGTTTTGTGGCAGGAGGGTATTTCCCCTTTCATCGTAGCATAACAGAGAGCAAAGGAGGAGCACAGCATCAACTCGACACTGCTTTTGGAACTGCAGTGCCACCTAAGTCTCACTTCTTCATAAACCCAGAAGCACAGCATGAGACTCAGGTGTTTTTTATCCCTTCTTTCCTTGTGCCTGGACGTGTGGCCACAAATCACAGCAAGGTTGAAGCACTGACCAATCTGACTGCGGTAGCTACAGAAAGTAGTAGGTTAACGCCTTAGGGAAAAGCTTTTGAGAACCAGGTCATGTCAGCCATTGGGGCAGGAGGGAGTGAAAGCTCAGGAGCTCTGAGGGCACGAGGGGTCGCAGCGTGAAAGAGCCAATATTTGCTGTCGTACCTTCTGTCATGACTTGGGAAAACAGAGCTGAGCAGCAGGTATGGAGTCACCCAAGTGTAAAACAGCACAGACTGTTCAGAGGTTAGGGCTAGCATCTGGGCTGAACAGCATCAAACACCCTTCCATGCCAAGGAAGCAGCCACACTGTTTTAGTGGAAAGCCTGGTGAAATGAGGGAAAGCACACACACATTTGAACAAGTAGGTACAGACATTCAAAAAGCCTAGGGTGGAATTGATCTAAGTTAGGCCGTTTTCTGCAAGCTGCCTAGTTCAGACCAGTAGCAAACAACACACATTCGCCCTTTGGGGTGGTGGGGGCAGCTATCAGACTACGCTCTGCCTTTCTTAAACCAGTCTGTGTGCACTGGATTTCTGTTCGGTTACAGGTACAGACCAGTTTCTGAGCGCTTATACCGGTCAAAGTGTAACGTCTGTACCTGGCCATAAGGAGAACAGACGATCAGGGAAGGGGGAGAAGCCTCTTTGGATGCACTCTGCACAGACCATAACTGTTATACTAACAACACATAAGCTGTGGGAGAAATATGTGAAATATTAGCAGGAAGAAAGTGTCAGCGGTGACCGACTCACCTGCAGCTGTCATTGCCCTCAAGATGAAACTCAGCAGTTCACCATCTAGGCAATCCCATAATCCTCTCTTGGAGGAGCAGATTGCGCACGAGGCTTAATTCTCATTTGGAATTAGGAAGTAGAAAGTATCCAAACACACTCTGAAACCACGGCCCTGGGGACTCTCCTGCTCCCTCTGCCCAGCTGGGGCCTAACTTTTCAAAGCCGCCCATTTCCCGTATCAGTGCCTAAGTCTTGTGCATCAGACACCTAAAGCTGAATTTTGTACCTCTTGGACACCTGACCAGCAGAGAGGAGTCCACAGCCCCACGAGGACATGTGGATCGGCTCCCTATATAGCACATGGCAGGAGTTGAACCCCTCAACAGGAGGATCCAAAACACCTGCATGCAGAGCTGGGAGATGCCTAGAGCCAGTCGGTAGGACACGCTGAGACAGTGCCTGAACTCTGTCCTGCGCTGGACCTTAGGTGCCTGACTGCAGCTGCACGAAGGCTCCTCCATCCACCCACAATTCAGAGGCCAGACTTCTCTCTTACTGCAGGAGCTGTTCTCCTTTGGGAGCACAGCTAGAGGAGGTGTTGTAGGGGTGCTGCCTTTTCTTATGGTATGTTAGTAGTGAGGGGAGTTCTCCTGGAAATGGGAGACCTGGGAGCTTGGGCTTGCCTCGGCCTAAAGGGATTCAAATCCCAGCTTCCCAGGAGAGTGCTGTGAACCCCAAGCTATAGGGTACCAGCCCTGGGACTGCACCAGAGCGTGATTCAGCTCTAGTAAGGTGTGACATGGCCAGAGGTTAGAGTCATGTTCACTCCTGACCCCATGAACCTTGCATCCTTTGCTGGTTGCTGAGTGGCCCAGTTTTCCCAGGAGGGTTGAAGAGTGCCCTCACTCGGCCTAACTAAGTTGAGAACCACCGTTGTAGACAAAGGAAATGCAAGAGATCTCATCTAGCTGGACTGGAGTAAACCACAAGATTCAGTGCCACAAGGGATCTGTATGTGAAGCTGGAGAAAATGGGGATTACTGAAGGAATTTCAGGGAAACGGGGAATTGGCTAGTAGAGAGACAGCAACAGGCAATGTTGATACAGAAGGATCAGGTAGGGGTAGGAGGTAGGTTATAAATGGAGTTTCTGTATGGTCACTCTTAGCACCAAGTTTTCAATAGAAGTAGGAGCCTGCCAATGAAAACTGCTGACACAAAATTAGGAACTATTGTTAATACAGAGGAGGATCCATCAGCAAGGTATTTCGAGTACAAATAAGCAAATATTGGTGCCATTATACAAGGTCCTGGTGAAGCATGCCATGTACTTGTGTGGTCACCTGTGTTCAAGAAGGATTAATTCAGACTGGGAATAGGTGCAAAGGAAGATGACTAGGATGAGGAGGAATGGAGAGCATTCATGTGAGAGGAGACCAAGACAGCTTGGCTGGTTTACTCTTTAGGAAAAGCGGGGCAGAGAGGATCCGACTGCTGTTTTTCAGCACATCAGGTGGGCAGACATAAGGTAAGGAAGGAACTATTTAGGCTGAAGGATAATGTTGGCACAAGAACAAATGGGTATATGAGTTGGGTCTAAATCCAGTTAGTGGACTGAAATGAGCTGCTGGATCAGAAGGGGTGGGAACCTGCTTCTGCTTAGTCTATACTTTAGCTACAGCACTCCAATCATAGTATATATTTCTAGGCTTCTCTAAACACTCATCATGTCAAAAGCGTGAAGTGCAAGGATACCATCATTCTTACACCAGCCTCCAGAGAAGTTATCACCCCCATTTTATGAATGAGGACCCAGGGCACAGCGAGATGTAGGATCTGGTTCAAAGTACGCTGCTGGCAGTGGGAAGACACCCAGGGCTTTGGTGCCTCTCTGAGGTCCAAGGAAGTGCGTGGTAGAACAGGATCTCAACTCGGGTGTCCTGAATCCCACTCCAGGGCTTCAGGCACATGACCAGCCCCAGCAGTCAGTAACTGTGTAAGAATGAGCGCCATTGGGAGCACTGCAGTACAGCAGACATACGTGCACTGCCTGTGGAGTGCAGACAGGACACACCATTTCTGCTGTAGTTAGAGGCCGACTACATGAAAATAGTCACATAGTGCATTCCAGTAATATGTCAGCTTCCAGTGGTTGTCACAGAAGTCATAGAGATGTAGGGCTGGAAGGGACTTCCAGAGGTCATCTAGTCCAACCCCCTGCCTGAGGCAGGATCAGCCCTACCCAAACCATCCCATACAACCATAATCTAAACTCTACATAAAACTGCCCTCAACCCTGACAAAGCATAGACTTAACACCTGAACCTGCCACAGGTAAAGCAGGGGAACCAAGGCAGCCAATGTCCTGCTTCTATCAAAAACGTTGTCAATATATGCACAAGAGGTCCTGGGTAGAAAACCACACCCCCACTACAGAGGAAAGCAACCTCCCTCCCAGCCTGTACTAATCTGACCATGGGGTAAAATTCCTTCCTTACCACAATTATAGTGATCGATCTGACCTTGAGTGGAGAGGCAAGACTTTTTTAGCCAGGAACCTCCAGGTTTGCTCCTAGCAGGAGAATCTGCACACCCCAGGTAAAGTCCCCAGCCTTAGTTGTAGCCAAAACCCAGTGCTTCTGGGGAGGCTTACAAACACCCTCACACACAGAACAGAAAAGAAAGAGGGGTGAAGGGGGGCAGGAGCAACCAGTAAAGCCCGGAAGTATGGGAAATACCCAGGGTAGAAAATAGGCACAGCTCTGCCTAGATCATCTCCGACCAGTAGCTGACCAATCTCTTCTTGAACACCTCTAGTGGTGGAGAGTCCACAACTCCCCTAGGCATCTATTCCACTGCCTCACTATTCTCACAGTGAAGTAGTTTTTCCAGATCCAGTATAAACTTACTTTGCTGCAACTACAAGCTACAGGTCTGTGTCCTCCTTCTCTGCAGCAGGAGAGAAAAGGTGCTTACCCTCTTCTTTATGGCAGCCCTTCAAGTATTTGAAGATTGCTATCATGTCCCCTCTTAGGTGTCTTTTCTGTACAGATGAGGATGTGCCAGTTCTCAAGAGAGACCAGGCCTGGTCAGTCACAGCACTGGGAATCAGCTACTCTCTAGGTTTTAATCCTGACGCTGACTCCCTCTATGGTTTTCAAAAATCAGTTACCCCTTCTTCCTCAGTTTTCCTTTCTGTAAAATGAGGAGAAGAATATTAACCTGCTTCAGGGAGGTGAAGCACCCAAAGCACTTGGGTGTCAACCATCAGTTTGTCAAAAAAAGAGCTAAGCAAGGGCTACATGTTACTCTGGCAATTTATTTATTGGATTTATATGCATTGCAATCCAAGGAGACTATTGCAAATGAAGCCTGATCAGTGTTACTTTTTAAACCAACTTGAAATCTGCATGGAATGACACCTTGCTAGTGATTCTCCCTGGTAGCGCAGTGTGCTTTCTCTGCACCCAGGAAAGATTCTGCAGGTCACTTGGATTTTTTTTTGGTGTACATCTGCCGCTTCTAGTGGTTCAGTAAATGTTTCCTGGAGATTGAAAGAAATGAAGGAATCTGTCACTTAATCCTCAAGTTTGATGAACTCCCAATTGTGATCAAGTGCTGTTGGGTGACAACCTCCCTCGCGGCAGCGTGCACTATTGGCCCCTAGGACATGTCACAGTGGACACTGATTTGAGACTGCATGGTTGACAGGTCTGGTTTTTCTTCCCTTTCTGTCCTTGCAGGCTGGATTACCAGAAACCAGCCAGGTACTTGGAATACCTTTCTCTCTGCCCTGCCCCTTTATTTCTTGCCTGTGTGATTAACTGACCCGACTGCCTTGTCACCTAGACCAGCCCTGCACTGGGGTAACTTCACTGACTTCAAAGAAGCTACTCCTAACTCAGACCAGAGCCAAGGAAGATGGGGTCCTTCGCTCTGCCTTCCAGAGCATGCTCAGATCACATTTACTACATCATCTGATGCTATACAACATTTGCCCTCACAGTGCAAATGTTCAGTCATCGCAATACTTCGTGATGTTTCAATGGTTAATCACTCTCACTGTTAAAAATCAGCACCTTATTCCTTTGCTGAACTTGTTTAACTTTCTGTCATTGGACATCATTATATTTTGTCTACTGGAATGACAAGCCCTCTAACTTCAGATTACTTTTCCCTATGCAGATAGTTATAGACTATTTCGGTTAACTTTCTCTGGGTTAAACTAAATCAACTGAGCTCCTTGTATTTTTCATCATGAAGTACGTTTTCCAATCCTGTTCTCATTTTTCTGGCTCTTCCTTAAAACTTCTCCAATGTTTCTAACATCTTTTTGGAATTGGGGAGCCCAGGACTGTTCCTGCAGTGGTCTCTCCAGTGCCAAATAGAGGATAACAGAACAGCAGCAGCAAAAAAAGTCTTCTTTGAGTGCTACTGATTGCCCAGCTACTCAATGCATCTGTAGAACTAGAGGTCACCCTGGTTTGGAGAGCCTTACTTCCTAACCCCCTGGAGTCAGAAGCTGTGAAGTCAGTCAACTAACTGGCTACATACTGGAGTTCTTATCTTATCCCAATAAAGACTTGGAACAGATTACCGTACTTGAATGGTCTTGTTTGAATGGAAGGGTTTTATAGTGACTGCAGCAAGCTGTCTCCAGATCCATTATGCATGGTTATTTAAAATGACGGAAGACTTATTTCTAGGAAGATGTCGTTTACAATCCTCAGCTGCAACCTTTCATTTGTGTTCCCTGCTAAAAGAGCAGCTCATCGGAAGAGCACAAATTCATGCTATTCTTTGCAGCAGCCATAAGAAGCAGAAGTCTGGGGATGAAATCAAATATGTCAGTGACTGCCATTCCCAACACAAACTTCCACATTTCTCTGTTCCGCTCTCCTCCACATCTACCAGTGTTGAGGCTCAGGGGATCTTAAGGCTGTTTCCTTTTAAATGTATTTATGAACTTGTAGAAGCAAAGAAAACACTGCATATCCTCACTACTACCCTCAAGCTTTTCACAAATGAGCCAAAGAAAGTGATTTGAATTATTTATCCATTTCAAAAAGGCCTCCTCCAGCATAACTAAAAAGAAACTCGCTAAATAACCAACAGACCCCAACAGCCCTGGACAACCCAAAATACAACAGGCCACCACAGAGGTAAAACTCAGTATAACTTCTGCATCTGCCTATGCCATGTGTTCACACTTGGTAAGATGCTTGCCTTCCCAATTATTCAAGAATCTTATTTGGTGTGGCAACTATTGGTGTATATATATATGGCAACAGCCCCAGGAGGGCAGCAGGAAGGACTGAGTCTAGTGGGACACATCATGTATTTCTGGGCTTGGCAAAAACACTGCACTGAAGACATAGGTAAAAAGACTTGTCAACTCTTAGGAATATTGTCTCTGGTTGCATCAGCTGCAGCATTAATTGGTTCTAGGGAAACGCTCGTACCGTCATACCCAGCTTCTAAGTGAAAGAAACTGAAAGGACTGTGATGCTGGGAAGAGGAAGTAAAGGGATAAAAATGGAAATGGCTGGGGGACCCTTACTGCTCCAAGGCTTTCCAGGGAGACTCCATATAATATGCACATCAGCATCAAGGAGGCACGTTTCAGCAAATATCATCCTTTAAGAGGGAGAATTTGTCCCTAATACTAGACAAGTGTCTGACCCTGTGGTGTAAACCTTCATAATTACAAACATGCTTAAGCAATAACTCTAATGAAGCAGGAAGCAAAAGTATCTGTGACTGTGTGCAATGCAACAGAGAGCTGGCACTTGGTGAAGAGATTATAGCAGAGGGTTGCCAAGGTAACCAGAGGATGCAGATCCAGCATCTTTGGCTTTGCTTAATCTGATAGCGAGTTCAGCTGGGGACAAGATACGTTGGTGTGTTCCTCCAGCTCAAGGGAGTGTGCTTGTACTTGACTCCTCTCCAAAGCCAGATCTCCCAACTCCAGCCATTATTATATCCTCCTACAACATCCTTCATCCTCACCCTCTCTCTCCCCCGTGAGAAGCTGTGCACACGGAAATACAAAATAAGGTTTTTAAATTAACATTTCCCTACAATCTTTACTACCATTAAAGTACTGCGGGGCTGGGAGCCTAAGCTCCCCTGGCCACAATCTGCTTTTTGCTGAGCAAAAGGGCCATCAAAGATACATTTTCAGTCCTGTGAAAACAATCCAACATGACATACTGCACCTGCACAAGCTACAGCTGACCCAGGGCACAGTCTAGTGTGCTGTGAATCCAAGGGGGATTATTTAACTGTCAACGATCTGTGTCATTCACAAAACAGATTTCTTTTGACTTGAAACAGGCAGGCCCATTTTGTCCAATCTGTGAAGCAGACATGGGACACAAGCACATAAGAGGGCACAAGCACTGCTGACGACCTGCCTACAACTGGACTTCTTGGGCCTTCTTCTGCCCTCTCTGCTTGGATGGGAATTTCATCCTTAAAGTTTATGCTTAATTCTCTTGTGTGATGTACAAATGAGTGCAGTGTGAGTGAACTAAAGCCAATTTCTTTGACAGGAATGTCAGCTGTCACAGTGTGCAAACAGACCAATAAATGAAACAGCAATCCAGCACATGGAAGTAGAAAGTCCTGACATTTTAATCATCTGAAGAGATTACAAGAGCAAAGTCTTCCTTGAGGCAAATGCATATTGATATAGTCATTGTGCTTTTCAGTAAGAGAAATAGGAGTTTGTATTTACATAAGAAACTATAGCGTCTGAGATCTTTAAATATCGTATTTATGGAAATGATTCTGAATTACAGCATTTACAAAATAAAAACAAGCTTGAATAAATATTCAGTCCATTAAATAATTACTTTTTTTTTCCACAGAAGCAACTTTTGTGCATATTTATTTCATAACTGAAGTCGGTTGTATTTTTTTTCATCCTATAAAAGAAGCATTAGATTTGTTGTTTCTCTAAAAATAAAACTGCAATAATCATTGCATGTGAAGCCTGAGATTTAAGCCTGAATAAGTATCACTGCTTGTACCACATTACCCAGCTCCTGAGGTATCCACCCTGGGTCTCTTTAAACTCCGGTGACTGTAGATATGCCGACTTGAGGATTTCATGGAAGGGAATTTGCAAAACAATTATAAATAAAGTGAGGCTAACATCCTACTGCTGAATGTGTCTACAGACAGATCATAAGACTTGTGCCTTTCACAAACTAGGTGAAGCTGTTTCATCCGATTTAAACGACAGCAATGCCAACAAACTACTATGTTTATGTGGCTCCATTACATTTGATATAAAACTACATAGCAAAGGAAGTGTCCACAAAATAAAAAATACGCACAGACCAGTTTTTGCTTTAACATTTTAAATGAGGACGCTTGAGTGAAATAACACAGTTTTCTCTGTATCAGCTCGAAACATTCAGTTAACACCGCAAGTCAGCAAAGAGCTCTTGATCTCATTTCCTCTGTAACCACAGAACAGTGTTTTTCTTTGAATGTGGCTAAAATCAAACATGTCCAGACACCTCCAAACCCCAGTGTTCACAGAACTCCTACTGCATATCACTTGTGTAAGATCACCACATGACCCTGTGAATCTTTTATTTTCCTCTCCAAAGAGAAGCATAATTTATATCTATGTATATGTACATTTTAATACATATATGTGTATTAAAATAGATGCGTCTTATGAGGCGTTAGTGTGACTTACGTCTAAAAGGAAGAGCCTGAAATGTTTTATAAAATTACTCTGCAAACTATGGATGATAAATAAACTTTATATACTTGACCAATCTGTAGGACTTTTTGAATAAAAATATAAAGTGGTGATACTAGTTTGCCTTTAAAAAAATCATTTCAAAAGCGGAGCTTGGGATAACTCCGGTCTGTCATGCATACTGTACTAATGCTGCTAAACTTTTCAAAAATAAAGTTTTTTTAATAGCAATTCATTCATCCGCTAACTCTTTCCTCTGGAACTTTTCTTAGTATTTTATTATCAATATTGCAAACCAAACTCTCTCATGCATCAGGATTTCATCATCAGGAGTTTGCATCAATGATGCTTCAAAAAAATCCCTAACTGGAAAGAAATAAATTAAAAGATGCAAGAACTAATTTTCAAAAGATACTCCAAGTTATTGCTGTGCTCAGCGAGAGGCAACAGAAACATACTGCTCTGGGACTTTGGATTTTTCCTCTGTTGTTCAAAGAGAATTTTGCCTATGTGAATACTGAATACGAGCTTAACATATTTGCCTTAATTAATGCTAGCTCAGGCGGCTTGTATCCAGCAATGGAAAAGCTAAAATAGCAACAAGAGGGAGAGCTAGAACACTAGCAAGTGCAGAAGTGTCCTGGCTGTGGAACTGATCTGCTGTGCTGAGTTAGTCAGAGTTAACCAGCGACTCTGTTCTTTGTGTCAGATAAGCAGCAGCGCAGTGATGTAGGTTCAGTCCACTGAGCCCTATTTCCTTCCACGCGGCACGTCTGTTCTGCATATGGCATTGGAACGCTAACGTTAGAAATTTATGGAAGACAGTACTGCAGCCATACAGCTACAGACACTTTGTACTTCCCTTTAGCAGCTTAATAAAATGCAATAAAAAGTGTCTGTACAAAATTGAAAATAATGGATGTCAAAGCCTACATGCCCGCAACAAGGTCCTTCCTTCAAGTTCATTCTTGGCTTAGATCAAACATAAGATCAGTCGATTTCAGACTCCAGTAGGTGCATCGCTGACTCAGAGTGTCAGATACCAGCTTTGTCACTGTAGAAAGGAGTGACATGGAACATGTAACAGTGAGTGCAAACCCGGACAGGCTTCATCTGACCATATCGAGGTAACGGAGCAGAATGAGAGGAACAGCGAGAGCAGAAGATCTGAAAAATACCAGAGAGACTGAATGAACTTTACATGCTGAGGTTTTGGACACGACTAAAGCTGGCTAAAAAGCAGGTGAGGGGAGAATTGAATGTACTGCACTCCTGGCATGTCTCAGCTGGGAAGCACTCCTGTCTAGTGCATTTTAGCTGGCAGCCCTCACCAGCTGGTGCCCAATGTCACCTGAGTCTGCCCAGCCTCTCCCAGGCACTAGACCTTGCTCATGTGAGAAGGGCTATTGCAGTCACTTGGGCTGCTTGCATAAGAAGGATTTGCAGGATTAGACTCTTGAACCTTGATTAACATTGCAACTTAAGGCAAACACAATAAGAACCAGCTGGGTTTACGCCTCCTGGGAAAACACCCACTCCCTGCTCCCTCTGGATTGTTCCCTTATAGATTTATAGATGTTAGGGTCAGAAGGGACCTCAGTAGGTCATCAAGTCTGACCCCCTGCCAAATTCCAGCAGCTTGTAGTGTGTGTGGCATGGTCCAGCTGGGGACCCTGGCCCCATGCTTCTGATGGGATCACTGTAGTGCATACAAAGCTCAGTCTCCTTGTGAAGACCACCAAGGCAGGGCAGAGCACCACCTTCCTTGGAAGCCCACTCCTGATTCTGGCAACTGTGAAGAAGTTCTTTCTAATGTCCAACCTAAATTTGCTCTCTGTCAATTTGGGGCCATTGTTCCTACTCAGAAGCAAGAGAGTAAGTGCAGAGGGGACTGAAGATTCAAGGCTCCTTGGTGCACAGGACCCATGTGAGTAGCCTGAGACAAGCCTGAGCTTTGTATGCACTACAGTGATCCCATCAGGAGCATGGGGCCAGGCTCCCAGCTGGACCACACCACTCTCACACTACAAGCTGCTGGAATTTGCTAAACTTCCAAGCCAAGATTTGCAAAAGAGACTGTTGATTGTGGGCGGCCACTTGAGACATGGCCTCAGTGTTACACATGTCTGTCATTTCTGCAAATCAGGCCCTTTCTGGGTGCAAGCTGGGCAGCCAGAAATGGAAGTACCCAAAATAGTAGCTCGTGGCTTCTGATGCAGCAGGTTCTCTGCGGCTGAACATGTGCTGGGCTGGGTGGTTCCAGCGGTTTGCATGAGTGTGCCGTTCTTTACAGCTGACAGCGCGTCATGTGTTTCACTGAGTCATTACCTTGCCACAGCTCCTACAATGGTGCTTCCTGCGAATGACTGTGAACGGAGCTTTGCACGCAGTGCAGTAGCTGCAGACTTCATCTGGCACCCAGTCAGGAGGATCTGTCAAAACACACCAACAAAATAGAGCAGATAACACATGGGAACAAAAATAAACAATGATGACGTGAGCCTCTGGGGAGCTGGAGGAACAAAATGCTGTAGCAGTTCTCAGCCAGACATCTCCAAGTGCATTTAGCTAATCCTGAATCACAACTAACAATACAAATCACTTCCTTCTCCATCAAATGCAGCCTCTTCTGGGATGCAACACAGCAGGCCTTTAATGGCAGTTTAAAACAGCCCAGCACTTTAGGACACAAAATAAAGACAATGTTTCTATTCAATGGAAAATGACTGAAATGCAGGCAGGCAAAATATGAGGATACAAGAAAGTACTGTTAAATGTAGACATTGAACCATAAGCTTTTTTGGCAATTTAAAAGTTAAAAGCAGAAGTCTAACACTGAGGGAGGTGTGGGGTTCCCCCACCTCTTTACTTGGGAAAAGGCAATTCATTCTTTTCCCCCTTCAGTTAGGCTAATTCTCTCCAAATAGTGAACTAAAGGACCAATCCCTCTTTCTCCCCTGAAACACTCGCACTGTTCTCAAAAGTGCTTGCCCACATCGCCATCAATTTGAAACAGAAGCAGCATCAAGGGTACAACCCAAATCCACAGAGAACTTCAAGTGCTTCACGGTCATTGCCATTTTTTTAAGACTAATAACCCTTCCAATCTTTCACACAAGCAGTGCAGTGGAGGATTTGCCTGGTACAAATTAAAACATGTTAGGCTCATTTCTGCCGAGATGTTTCTGCTTGTGGTGATCTGACACTCCCCAGGGAGCTGGGAGTTATGAGTGCCTCCGTGATGTAGCCCATTGCTTAATTAAGTTAATAAAAATCTAATCGAGGGCAGGCAAAGGGCTGCCCAGGAAGGCATCTATGGACACAGTGAAATGTAAGCTCCTGGATACATTTACATAAGTTTCCCAGGTATAGATTTGCTCTATTATTTAGATTACAGTGAATGGACCTGTTGCTTTATAAACATGAGGGAACAGATCCCTGCCTCTACGAGCATCCTGTGAAACAGAAAGACACAGTTAGTGCAGTAAAGTACATGTCAAATGGAAAGCCAGGTGCAGGTGGAAGAAAGAAAGAGCAACGGTGAAAGGGAAATTCAGTGAAGGTATATTGCAGCAAGGGATATCTAGAATTTTATATATGAGGCTGGTTAAACATCAGAAGAGGCTAACCAGAGAGGCTGTGTGATCTCTATCCTTGGAGGTTTTAAGAGCCGGTTAGTCAAACACTTGCATGGGTGTCTGGTGCCTCTTGCATCGGGGGGGGGGGGGGGGGGGGGGGGGCATGTGCCCCCCTGACACGAATCAGTAACCAGGGTGGGGCTCCCCTGATGGCTGATTCTGCTGACTGGGGGTGGGGGTGTCCCCTGCAGCAGATCTCACTCCCACAGCTACTTCCAGAAGTGGCGTGACCACTATTGCTGGCAGCCCTGCTCCCCGGCCAGCACTTGTAGGGGGGGACACTGGTGCTTCCGCCTGCCTCCCTGCCCGCCGGCTAAACATGGAGCGCGGCCTGACAGGGGGTGCGCCGACGCTCTCGGGGGTGCATGTGCACCCCTGTGTATCCTCTACGCATCGCCCCTGAATACTTGGTTTAGACAGGGATAACCCTGGACTGGATGACTCCCTGATGTCCCTTCCAAGACAATATTTTTTGTTTTCTATTCACACTTGAGTCACATCCAAATGCATATTTATATGACATTTTACTTTATTTCTCATATAACATTTATCATATTAGGGCAATAATAGGGAAAGTAAAAATAGACCAAATACACAACTTACTACATAAACTAACAACAAACTTACTACATATTCTAACAAGCAGGTAAACTAGTCAGAAAAGTATGGGAGTATAGCATCAAGCATCCCATGCAACACCTTGTCAGAGCTCCTACCCCCTGAAAAGCACACCTGGTTTATTTCAGAAGCTGAACTAGGAAAGAAAGGAACATTTCCTTTTTTGTTATACAGACCACAAAGAACTGGTTTGAAAACAGGCACTTCTGTAGAGGGAAACAGAAACAAAATGTGCATGCAAGGGAAATGCCACTGGAGAAGACTTGGGGAAGTTAGAAATTCCTTTTAAGGTAAAAAACGGACTAGGAACCAAATTCAAAAGGAGGACTTAAGCATCTCAAGTTCAATTTACGTGGCCAAATTCAAGTGAGCAATCCACAAAAATCCCAACTAACCATCTGAACAGGTGAGAATCCATGGACAGCAATGGCGCTGGGAGACCACGCCTTTCCAGCAGAGCAACTTATGTCAGTTTTATATACTCTATATCGGGGCAGGCAAAATACGGCCCACGGGCCAGCTCTGACCTGCCAGGCACTTTTATTTGGCTTGCAGGCATGCCAACAAATTGTACCCCACAGCCCTTCTGCCCACTTGCACCCCCACTCCGCCAACGTACCCTATTGTGCCTCACTCTCACCCTCATGGGCAGAAGGGCCTGGCCCAGCCAGCAGCAGCTTCTGGAGGGGCTGCTGCTGCTGCAGCTGCCTGGAGGGGACCTGCTCGGCTTCCCTGGTGTCCCGCTCACTCTGTACAGCAGGTAGGGAGGCGGCAGGGGCAGGAGGAGGGGGAGTTGCAGCTGGGTGGGGGAAGGAAATATTAGGCTGGGGCTGGTGGCAGCATGGAGCCTGCACCCAGGAAGATGGCAGGAGCATGTAGCTAGGGTGGTTAGGGTGTGAGTGTGAGCGAGGGTGGGCGGTTTGAGGCCCCCACACAGTCCCTCACATGGTGCACAGCCCCCACTGCCAGCAACAGCAGCAGCTGGGGGTGTCGTGCCTTGTGCAGGCACTGGCGCTTGGTGGCGTGTGGCTCAAGCCGGCGCTGCACGTGGGGGCAAGGAGCGCAGCCTGCCTGTATCATGGGGGCTCTGTGTAGCGCACGTGCAGCTCCCGCACTCGCGCAGCACCAGGGGAAGCTCCGCGCTGGAGCCAGCTGCTTTCCCCGCCCCCTGCTGCACAGATCCCGGGACTCTGCCTGAAGTGGAGGGGAGCCATGGCCCCTGCTTCCCAGCACAGTCCCAGGACCCGCATGGCAGGGGATGGGGAAGGCAGCCGGCTCCCGTGCAGGGCTTCCCCTGGTGCCACCTGAGTATGGGAGCTGCACTTGTGCCATGCACAGCCCCAAAACAGAGGCAGGTCAGGCAGGCTGTGCTTCTCACCCCCATATGCAGCACTGACCAGAGCCGCACACCCGTGGGTGCCAGCACCTACACAGGGCACGAGCAACCTAAGCACCCCTGCCTGCTGCTGGTGCCAGCAGCTGGGGCTGCATGCCATGTGTGCGGGGTCTTCACACCCCCACCTCCCTCACACCCCACAAACTTCTTGCACCCACATGCTGCTCCCACAACTCCCCCACAATTATCCATCCTCAACATACCCTATGCCCCCCCACACACCCCACCATACGCACCCCTGTCCCAACCACACCCCACACCCTCCACATGATATACAAGAGTAAGATTTTATTTTTGAGTTATTATGTAATTCCTCTATATACAGTATGTAAACACAGATCATGACAAATACTTTTGTAAATGAAATTAAAATATGTTATAGTAGGTATTTGTCTTTTAGTGTATGATCTGGTTTTTTTCTGGTTCCAAGATGGCAACCCTCCCCTCCCAAAAGGAGTATTTCCGGGAGACATGGGGAGGGACTTCCGGTGGCAAAAGTCAGGGGTTCAAGTGCAGGACTTTCAGTCCCAATATGGTAATCGGAGGGTGGGGCAAATGTCAAGGGGCGGGGCTACCCATGTGGCCCTTGACATTTCACTCAAACTTGTTAAGTGGCCCTCCAACTGAAATAATTGCCTGCCCTTGCTCTATATCCATCAGGATCCAGGGGATCTGCTATTCACAGCAGACAGCCGCTCCGAGTCAATGTTACTACAACGTCTCAAGGTGGCAGGGCAGCAAGTTTTCCTTGTGGCAGTGTCTACCTCAGGATAAGCTAAGGACAGATGACACATCTGTACAGTTTTAGCCTTCATTTCGTCAAGGGTAATGCTACACTGGATTGAGTGCAGGTGCAGTCCTATGTCCAGTAACACCTTGGGGAAGGGCGAGTGAACCGGCACCAGGCAGGGCTCTGAGGGAGCCCACACCACAGCACTGCTGCTGCTGGAACTGAGGCTGCTACTACAGCAGCAGCAACAGCAGTAGCAGTCTTGTGTGCAGAGTGTGGTGGCCAGAACCAGAGGGGTTACTATCATGAGCAATAAATATATGCTCTTGGAGACATCCAGGCAATTGTCTAGCAGTTAAGATTAGTTAATGCAAAGCTTGCAAGTTTGCAACCCGCAAATGGAATTTGTCTGTCACAATTTAACCAAAGTGTTGAATCTAACTGCTTGCACTGATCATGGGACTGACTGGGCCCCAAAAATGAGCAAACTACAAGATTAGCTGATCTAACAGATTTTTTAAAGGTCAGCTATAAGAAGATCTTGACCATCTAATATAATTAGCACATTCCAAGGAATAAGAAACCAAGGGGTTGAGCTTGGGCAGGCTAATGCTAATTTCAAACCTCAAAGTAAGGTGGTGTAATTTGCTTATTGGGTGAAACTGAGTTTGGGCGGTAACCTTTCACGATAGTTTCTAACACCTTTTAATCCCATAGGGTAACAGCTATAGGGCAAGATTGTGAGTGGCTCTAAATCCAACAGATTAGCATAAAATAAGGCATAAAGGAACGCGCATGTCAAGTAACTGGTTTGAAGGACGGGACAGAAGGACCATCGCTGTACCAAGCCTGGACCCCAACTCCCAGTCTGAGTGAGGGCCAGATCCTGACGAAGGGACCTTCCTGGTGACCCCTCAGACAGCGTTGATCAGGGACGCCCGACTTCGGTGGAACAACTTGGTGCGCACCTGGCACAGAGGGACTGCCAATAAGTTGCCAACCCCACGGAACTCTTTGTCATTCTGTCTATCTGTTATCATTCACTATTAGCGCTTTATTACTGTGCTATCTGTTTGTCGCATTAACCTTTCTGGTTAACTGTTGTATGCTAAGCTATAACTAAATTTGCCTTTACTTGGCTCCTGACTCGCCTCCTCAATCCCGAACCCAGCAGCCTCATGGCTGATACACTCACAGCACCTAGCCGGCCTGTGACAACAGAGGGCTTGCGCAGGTAAGACTTCCCTTCCCCTTCTCCCCTCCCCCACACCTACAGTACTTGGGCATCCACCCCTGTCTCCTGCCAGGTGCTGCATGAGCTTGCTACACCTCTGGTCCATAACGTGGGGTTGTAGCTTGACCTTTTAGAATAAGACACCACACTGGCAGGCAGCTGAACTCTGTGCTGGAGCAACAAAGCTCCTTTTCGAATCTGGCCCTACGCTGCCAGAAAAGCACATCCCTAAAACAGCTGAAGGCACTGTAATAAATACATCCTGATCTGACCACAATCTCTTCCTGCCCAGAGTTTAGGACTACAGATTTTTCCTGCCAGATAAATTTTCCTGCACATTAGCTGGTATTTATCTCTGCTTTCTCCTTGACTGTATAAAATGCCAATAGGACATGGGAAGCCCTTTGTCTTGCTGGTCCTGCAGGTATAGGAACAGACCCACTTTATTTATTGCTTTCAAAATTACAGAGTAATTCTCTTTTCTCCTAAATTGATTTTATGAGCCAAGTCGTTGCCTTACTCATCACTTCCTTATCACCAGTGCAGCATGGTGAGTAAAAGGGCGCTCCCTCTCTCTCCGGTGACTCAGCAAGCACCAAGAGAGGGCTGTGAGGTCACCACTATGTCCCATTTCATTTTATCCAGCTTCTCCTCCCCACCCCGAGTCACCTTATATTTACCAACAGCAGCTGCGCTGCAGCACATCCCTGAATAACACTGCCTAGCTGTTATATAACAAGCTTACACGTTCAAAATGCTGTGCAAACATTAACCAATTAATCCTCAGTCCCCTCAGGTCAGTGAGCCAAGCTGGTTGCACACAGAAAAAAACAAACAGCAGGGATGTTTTCTGCCCAAGACCACACTGAGGGGGAACCAGATTCAGAATTCAAAATTTCTTAGTCCCATGTTCATCCCTTTGACTCAGATTGTGGCTGAATAATCTCTACGAGCCTTCCAGACACACTGGTCTGACTTCAGGACCACCTCCTTGCCAGAATGGAATTGTGTGTTTAAAATACTTTGCTGGGCTGGAGACAAAGCCCTCAGCACCCCACAGGATCGAGCCCTGAGTTTTAAAGCCAGGTAGGTACCGACTATGACAATGAAATCTACAGGGAGGATCCTGGGTCCTCCGCAGGCTCCCCCTGCCTACAGGACTGCCAAGAGCAGCAGTTCTGATGCTCTTGTGCGAGTTAACCCTCGAGTCATCAGGCCCCCCCCCCCCCCAGCACAGGGCTTTTAAAGATTGTTTGAGAGCTGGCTTGAAAACTACTCTAGGATGAGAAATGCAGCGATCCTTATCAGCTCAATTCCTAGCCTAGGACTGAAGGCGCTGTTGGAAGCAGAGGGGTGGCAAGGGCACCAGCAGGCTTTTATTTTATGGACCTTCTCCTGATTTGCACTGCTCCATTAGCACTGCACGCAGCAGCAAATTGAAACATAGGATATGCCGAGTCTCTGAAACCTTGTCTGCTCCTGCAAATGGAACGGAGAGTGAGCCTTGTTCTTGGGCTAATTGGCTCGTTGCTTTACAGTACAAATAGAGGCCAAGGAAAATCTGTGGGGGAATGGATGAATAGTAGAGATGACCACAACAGACATCAGGAAGGGGAAAGAGAGAAATTAAAAGGGCAGAGAAGAGAGAAGGGAAAGATAGAAGGAAAAATATGAACTGAAGAGGGGGAAAATATTCAGTAATGCAAAGGAAAAGCAATATCAAAATGAGTCATAGGGGAGATTTGAGGGTAACAGAGGAGAGAGAATTAAAAGGGGACTAAAACCACATGAAATAGCATGAGGGAACACAGACTATGATGGACAGATTAAAAATACAGCAAGAACAGAAAGGAGCAGGGGTGAGGAGGGAGAATAACCGTGCTGCCAAGCCCATGTGCACAAAAATCATGAATCCCTCCGAATCATGAGATATTTTTAAAAAACACTGGTTGTGCTCACTCTACTGCCCTTGAGGCCCTTTTATGCTTCCGTACCCAAAAGGTATAGAAACTTTCTTTTGTAAGTGAATGTTGGAAATTTAGGAGCTGCCTAATCATGAGATTTGTGATAAAAGCACAAGAGCTAGAAACATTGGAAAAGAAAGGTAAGTGCAATTCCTTTCACATATACAGAGCTGTTCAATGTGAGAAGATGGGGATAAAATCTCCCTGGCACAGAGCAGGACACAGGAGCCCAAATTACTGAGTTTTGACTCAACTCCAAACTTCTGACTTTGGAGACTTTGCATTTGTTGTTCTGGTTCAGGCCTATTTGTACAAGAAAGCGAAAAAATGACACCCCCCAGGTTAGAGATTACACAGCACAAATCAAAACAGCTTGAGGACAAGCACCAGTTCAATCCAGAGAAGCTTGTGAAGGGGACTTTCTTGCTGGGCACTAACCACCAGGAGAGAAAGGGTTCAGTTTCCAGGACTGGTCTTCACTCAGGGGAATCCAGAAACAAGCTATCCAGCCCCTGGAGGGGAGTGACTCAGTGTCACGCAGTGGGGTTGCTCCGGTTGAAGAACAGTGCTGATTTACTCTAGGGAAGCTGAGCTTGCTCAGCTGGGAGGAATGGACTGCGATGCAAGAAACTGGGTGAGGACAACACAGGGCATGGCCTGGGCTCCAGGCAGGCTTAGCGCTAGTATATTTCTTCCCTGTAAAAAGATTAGGCTGCCTCCATAGCAGCAACTGCTACGTGCACTTACACTGTGCTCCAGCTCTCTGGGAGAGATGATCTACACTGTTCCATTTGTGTTGGGTGATCGTTAACAGAGAGCACCAGAGGAAAGTCTCTGTTGGACCCATGTTTCACAAGTCACAGTAGAGATTACAGAGAGGGAGAACCCTGATTATCCTGTTACCAGAGGCAGCAGAAACCAACCTTAACGTGCTGTTTCTGTGATGGCGTGTGGCACACCCTGGCAGCTGTCACAGCGCATTACCCTCACAACTGCAGAAAGGTCAGATCCATTTGCTTTCACTTTCCATGGGGGCAGGAGTTACCGAGGACTGAAAATTGAATGGCTTGAGGTACAGCAATGCTTGTCAAGCTTGGAAAGCACCATCTCCCGTCTCCCTCACTTCAGTTCTTATTTTAATATGGACCCTTCTGTCCTTCACCACAAACAGCTTCTCACGGCACTCTGTAAAGTCCCTTTATTTCTTATCTCTGGTGCCTAGAAAACACTCCAGGTTTGTTAAGACTCAGATGTTCTTTCCCTTCCTTGAGAAGATAGCTCAGCTCAGTCAGTACTGTCTAAAGTGAAGCAGAAATGTGATAGTGAAACACTTTTCACCATATAATATCATCAATTGAAACTCAATATAAGTGTTTTTGAGTGGAGGGATGGAATTACTGGTTTCAAGGAAAGACTTGTCAGAAAGGTCTTTGAGGTCTGGAAAGCAACATCTAAAGCCATGTTTCTGTGCCATGAAATTTGTGTTTTCTAGTAGCATGTACCTAGAACGTAAGCATCCTTCCCAATACCAGCCCTGGCCCGTGCTTTCAAATATCAAATATTGCTGTTGCAGTTCTGATTCCCATCTGTCTACAATACTTTTTGTCAGCCCATTTCTGGGCCACAGTACAATTCTAGTTGCCCTGTACACAAAACCTCCATAATAACACTGTGGCTATTCCGAAGCCGTGGGACAGTTAATGTTGCTGTGGTGCCACATGGTGGCAGTGCTTCATAGTAGCTGCAGGGCTAGGTATGGCTTCTGCCACACAGCGTCCCTGTGCTCTGTGCTATACAAAAGGGAAGACAGTCTCCGCTCCAAGGAATGTACAAACTAGATCAGATGCAGGCAAACGGCGCAGACCTATTGCAAAGGATGAAGGTAAAAGCTGAGAAGGGGGTGAGACTTCTAGGTGGGTTCCCAGGATTGAAATCACCCCTGTTATTGTTATTCTCCATGAAATTTACTTCCTAAAAGCTGCAGTCTGGAAAACTGAATGTTTTCTACAGATGATTAAATGCACTAATTTGCATATGTGATTGCTGCACACTGCTTCATTTGCATTAAACCAGTACCAAATCTGTCAATCCTTCCCACCCCTTATCCCCTCCTCCCTCTTTGGGTCACCCCTTCTGTCTGTTCCCTCCTTCTCCCCGGAGTCCCTGCTGTCTCTCCTCCCTCCTTGCTCCTCCAAGGTAACTGTGCTTGTTTCACAGAGCTAACAGAGTCAGGGCTCCCCAGCAGGCAGGAGAGGGTTTCTTGCCCCCAACATGCTTCAAGCTGCAGGCTGCTGTTCTGCATACTGCCTGGCTCTCTGTATTGCTTTCTAGTGTCTCCATGGAAAAAAGGGGAGCAAGGAGGAAATCCCTGCCAGGGGGTGGATATTGGGCCCTGTTTTAACCTGCTGCCTGACAACCCAGACACCCAGGCTGCTACTCAGCAGGCCAGAAGAAAGCACCTGAAGTAAAAAGTCTCCCACTTCCCCAGCACCATGCACAACACTGTCTTGTGCTAAAGGTAGAGCTGTTGAATAAAGGAGAGTTGAAACAAAATCAAATGGGCAAAACAGGCTTGGGCGCTGAACTGTGGAACACTTTCTTCTTCCATTTAGGAAGCGTGGCTGGTCATCCTTCAAAATTATAGAGCAGCTCTAAGCAGTAAATGGGGAAGCAAGGCAAACTGGTGCACCCAGAAGAGGCTGACAGCTAATTCTGGTTTCATGACTATGAGATGCTGTATTCTACAAATATCCTTGGGCTGCACTGTTTCCCATGGCTACAGGAATTGGAGCTGGAGACCTGGGCTGGTAAGCACTAGATTAGATTATCCCTGCATGTTAGAGAGCAGAGGGGCAAAAATGAGCAGGGTGGAAGGTTCTGAGATGGAGGGTGATCGAGCAGAGAATAGTTTGACAAGGGCTAGAGACAGACATTACACATACACTGGTTTAAGTGATCAGAAGCTGGTTTAAACCTGTAACAGAACAGATGTTCAATGCACATAAACCAGTATGAAAATGGCAGAAAGCAGTTTGAGATAAACCTGGTTGAATGCAGTACCAGACTTAACTGATTTAGGTCAAACCAGTTTATGCAATGTCTGTCCCACACCCCTTGCTGGTTTAAGTTAAATTAAATTACTCCAGCATCCCAGCATGCTCTCTGGGCTAGGCAGGACTTTCTGCTCCACAGCAGAGCTGGTCCCTCCCTTCTGCTCCCCGTTCAAAGCTCTTGCAGAGACTGCAGGCGCAGAGCATCTGCCTGGCTTCTCCCTCATAAGCAGGGCTTATTCTCCCCCCTGCCTGCCCCTCTGTCTCACGCAGATACCTCAGCATTAGATAGCAGACCACATGCTGGCCATAGTCAGTGCTGTGGGAGACGACAAAGGCAGACAGGCTTTTTGGAGCCAATCAACAGGTAGCTTAATGTCCTTCCTTGGAAAAAACTGTTTAAGAAGACTTTCATAATGAGTTAATAAACACCCCGTTAGAGGTGATAAACATTCCCTGCTGGGCTGCTTGGGGGCGGGGACAGACATCAAAGCATCCTGACGGGGTCTGGCTCAGCAGTGTAGAAGGGAAGGGAGGGCTGCTCTAGTGCCCCCCGGTTTCTAGTCTGAGCCACTGCAGGCATTGTGCCTGAATTTCTGGAATGAAAAGGGAATGTCTATCCAACTCCAAATTGGTTCACGCTTTGCAGGTTAAACTAACCTGCAAAGATTGAATCAATTCAGACTCAGGCTTTTTTAATGTCTGTCCCTGGCCAAGGTGACAGTGAGCAAGGCAGAGCTCTAGGAACAGGAGCATTGTCACATCATACAAATGGATGCATTCACATGGTTACTATGGAATTCACGAAAACATGTTATGGCTGGAATAGGTAAAAGGAGTGGTATGTGAGGGGCCACAGTTCTATTTTTATGCAGTACAAACTGCTTCATATGGCGTTTCTTTAATTTCTCAAGCAAGGCCTTTATTTTTAAAATTTCTCTTAGTTGTTCTTAGGCCAGAGGTGAAACTAACTTCTCTTTGCTGGCCCATAATTCCATAATTTTACTGCATTAAAATGTTCCAAAGCCCTAATTCCCAATAGGTGAGATTCAATAGGCAGTGCCAGCAGAAACTGTACTACAGCCAACACTCCAGATTAGTTACCCGAGGTTACCACACAGTAGCCAGTCTTAAGCTTCTGGCACTGCAGCTTCCAGTGTTGTTAGAAGACCTTCAGTTTTGGGGGAACAATAGGTCAAAAGATTCCTAGGTCCAAGAGAGCTTCCTGTAAAATATCCGATGAACGCTAGGGGGGACAGAGCAAAGGTTCGTGTTGGAACTGTAATGAAGATTTTTCTAACCTTAATCCCATTTTCTTCCTGCTGTATGGTATTTCTCCAGTATTCTGCAATACTTTTTTCTGTAAAGCATGTATATACTTTGATATACATCTTCTTAGATGTGCATTTGCAATATTTTTTTGGCATGGAATGCAAACTAACCCATAGCTTACTGCATTTCAACCTTCAGAAGGTCATTAGACTTCTAACTCTTCTACCCTTGCCAATGTAAATTGGCTCATAATAAAATTCATATTTGTTTTACGATCCAGACCAGCTGGTTGATTTTATATGGGGTAAGACTGAGAAATCTGACAAAACCAAGTGATGCATCTTCATCCTCTGAACTGGGAGTAGAGCCTTTAATTCAGGGGTGGGCAATTATTTGGGCTGGAGGGTCACTTCATGAGTTTTGGTGAGCTGTTGAGGGCCACACCCATAAAATTAATGGTGGATTAATCAAATACACATTGATTAAGTTTAATTAATTAATGTGAATTTTTAAAAATCATAGCTTCTCCATGACCTAGAGGGAGGGAAAGAAAAGGAGTGGGTGAAATGTAGCATGAAAGGACTGGAGGGTCGGAGAAGCACTGGAACAGAGACAGAGAGAAGAAGAAGATGGGGGAAGCAGGAGGGCAGGAGGTCAAGGGCAGTGAGGCCCAGCCATGGAGCAGAGCCTGGGGAGGCCTCAGAGAGGCAGGATGCAAGGATGGGGACTGGTTAGGAGAAGCTGGGGCAGGAGAAGTGGAGCAGGGGAGCCCTAAGGCCAGACCGAAGCAGCTCGGCTGTCAAACATGGCTGGAGAAGGGCAGCAGGGAGTGGAGCTGCTTATTTACTGCTGGAGCTCCCTCAGATTGCTTCTCCCAGCCTCACAGGCTGCAGCAGAGGCACGGTGCCTGAGGTGGGGTCAGTGAGGAAGCTGGGCATGTGGGAATGCATACCCTGGGGCAGGCGGGCGCGGAGCAGCCACTGCTGCTGAGGACCCACCCCCACCTCAGCTCAGCTCAGCCCAGGGGGAGCCAGAGAGCTTGCCAAGGGAAACAAGTGCCATGCCCCCTACCACCCCCGTGCCCTGGTACATTTCCACTCTCTGCCGCCTCACTCAGGGCCAGGCTGCAGCTGCGCATCCTGCACCCCCTCTTTCCTGCTCCAGCAAGCAAAAAAAATAAAATAAAATAAAGCAACTGTGTGGTGCATGTGGCTGCCACCCCCTCCCTCCTGCCCCAGTCATTAATTCGGGGGCTGATGGCAGCAACCCTGAAAAAGTTGGTGCTGACATCCCCACGCAGCCCAGGGGGGCCCATGTGCACTGCTCAGCGCCAGGGAGCTGTGCCCGAGCCCTGACCCATGAATCACCCTTACCTTGAGCGGCCGGCACCTCCTGCATGGAGGAGCCAGGAAAACGCTGCAAGTGCAGCCGCAAGGTCAGATGCAGCCCACAGGCCATATTTTGCCCACCCCTGCCTTAGCTGAATCTTACGGCTATTTATAGATGTTTTAATTTTTAACCATTGATCAAATGCAATCTTGGATGTTTTGGCACTACCTGTAAGGGTGCATCATGATGCCGGGGGGGATTATTAAACATATTTAGAGGTTTCTTTCCATTAAGAAAACATGGACTGCTCTTTCATTTCTATTTGTGCTCTTTGGTGATGCTGCCCCAGGTTAACGGTATGTTCACTTCCTTTACATTGCTTTCACTGTGTGAGGAAACATACATTTTAATAAAGAATAAGCAGCATAATCCCAACAGTGGCCTGCAGACTAAATGAATTAATAGTATAGGCATGGAGATAAGAGTCTACAGTTTACTGCTATGGTGGACCCCAATTTTCTTCAGCTGGTTTTGGGGAGAAAGGCACAGGTAATATGCAAGAAAATAAGGCAATGCAGTATTTTACAGCAGGCTTGGTCAACTTGCACCACAAGTGCCACAGGTAGCATGGGCAGTCTCTGCATGTGGCATGCAGCAGACTGTGGAGGAGACAGGCAGCATAGTGGCAGATAGGGCAGGGAGCAAAAAGTAAAGGAGAAATCAGGCAGGAGCTATAGGAAAGGATGCAAAAAGGAGAGCAGCAGATCAGGCAGGGAGTACACGGCTTGGAGCAGAGAGCAGACTGGGCAGGGGAAGGGGATCAGAGTGGCACTCAGGAAGGGTGTGGGGCTAGTTTGTGGCACGCCTGTACACCAGGGGTGGGCAAAATATGGCCTGCAGGCCCCTAAAATATTTAGAAAATTAATATTTATCTGTACTTGGTTTATCTGTCATCCTTGACAGGAACCAGGGGCAGTAGGACCCAGGGGAAGCCCCAGCGGCCCCTCCCCCACCGCGTGGCTGGTGCTCCCTGCTGCAGCTGCTTGCAGCCCACATGCAGCTGTCCTAAGTAGGCACAGGCAGCCCCAGGTGAACTGCTAGCGGCTGCAGTGTGGAGCACCGGCCAAGGGCAGGGCCGTTTTTCCCCCACGCTCAGCACCAGCTTGTAACCCGCCCCCGCTGCCAGCCTGGGCCCCATGCCAGCTCCGGGCTCACCCGTCAGGGCTGCACCACAGTGGCAGCAGCTGCAGGCCCTCCCATTGCTGTGCTGGGCAGTGTTTGGTGCTGCTGCCTGCCTGCCCGGAGCTCGCGTCGCGGCAGGCTGCAGCGCAGCTGCCACTGTCGCCTCTGTGCTGCCCAGCGTATGAGCTCCGCGTGGGCAGCAACAGCAAACACTGTCCAGCACGACAAGCAGGGGGGGCCACTTTCCTCTGTGCCGAGTAGCTGCTGCTGCCACAGAGCAGCCCTGACAGGTGAGCCCAGAGCCAGCGCAGGGCTCAGGCTGGCAGCAGGGGCGGGTTACAAGCTGGTGCTGAGTGCAGGGGTGGAAAGCGGCCCTGCCCCGACCCGTAGCCGGTGCCCTGCGCTGCAGCAGCTCATAGCCCACATGGAGCTGCCCGTGCCTGCTCAGGACAGCCCCATGCAGGCTGTGAGCTGCTGCAGCAGGTAGCACTGGCCACGGGGCGGGGAAGGGGCTGCTTTTCGCCCCATGCTCAGAAGCAGCTTGTTCCCTGTCGGTGAGTGCATGGTCAGGGCTGCGGGCTGCTCCCCGCCTTTACCACAAGGCTGAGGGGGGCACTGAGAATGAGAGGGCGTGGGAGCATGGGGCGCAGAGCAGGGTGGCAGAAGTACAGGGTCCCAGCTAGCAGGGGCTCTCTGGAGCTGGGCCAACTCCCCCCTCTGCCTGCTGGTGCAGCACAGCCCGGCTCTACACACCCCTGCCAGCCTGAGCCCTGCCAACACTGGCCCTGGGACATTAGTTTCAAGACACTGGGACATTGGTCCCAAGATGGTGATCAGGGGGCGGGGCACCTGTCAAGGGGCGGGGCTACCCATGTGGCCCTCAACAGTTTGCCAAAACTGGGTAAGCGGCTCTCCACCTGAAATAATTGCCCACCCCTGCTGTATATTGTATCACTGTTAAGCATATTAATTAGGAAAAAAATCAAGTTGCCAATGACATCAACTTTGAGCACCTCACTGATTTACATACCAGCATGAGATCCTAGGCATTTTTTTCATTTGTTTTTGTTAGTTCTTGTGATAGTAGGTACAAGGTACCTTTAGCTCCAAATGCAGATTTAACTGGTTAAAGTGAGCATTTCTGGGCTCAGAAAGCATCTGAAAGACCTGGACCATCAGTTCCAGTGCTGGCACTGGTCTTCCACTGCTCTTCCACTCTTCTGTAGTAGTGGGGATCTCTGATCTCATTATCAGGATTAATAATAAAGAAAGAATCTAGTAAGAAACAAAGTTGGAAACAAAGCATACCATACGGCATTTATCATGACCAGGAAGAGGGGTATGCTGAAGATTGACTTTAGGTACCTTTCTTGGGCCCACTCCATGTTCTTTCCTCATGATCTCTTTTATAAATGGCTCCCATCACTATAATATCTGCGACAAGGACAGGTTTTTACATCTGGAACAATGAACAGTCTTCTGTTATGCAACATTTTTTTATTCCCAAGGATGAATTTTGGTTCCTGGGAAGTCCATAGTCATCTGGGCGAGAACACCATTTTCCCATCCACCCTATTTATATATTTAAAGTTAACCCTTTTCCAATAACAACACAATTTCCCTTTCATGATATACATCCATTGCTTAGCATAAACCAAGAAAACTCTCAGTCTCCCAGGAAAAATGGCAAGTGGCGACTGAAGCAGACACAGTCATTGAAGACAACAGAACTGCACTGATTTATACTAGCTAAGTCATCCCCAAGCCCGTGCAACATTCCTTTTACATTGACTTCACTACAAGACAGGTTATATTGGTCAAATCATGACAACAGCACACAGGAACAGAAGATCGGTAGTTCACTGCAGTCTCTAGCATACCCATTTCACTGGCAAGATTTTCTGCTTCTTTTGGCCAGATTCTTTTATAAATATAAGCAGTCAAAGTGGTGCTCAGCTGTCCCCCCTGAAAACCACCTTGCTCAAGTCCCTGACAAACTGTTAAATGCCAAAGGTAGGTGGGTCCTTCTCCTTTCCCTTCCCTTCCCCCTCCACTAATCACAAGGCTGAGTTGAAAGTGTGCTAAAAAATATTGCTGTGTTAACAGTTTTTTTCAGGAACTCAAGTAGGGTAGAGTAGTACTTAAAGACTTCAGCACCTAATAGGTGGAAGAGGATCTGGCTCCATGACTTTTTCTGAGCTCTTAAAAAAACAAACCAGAAAATCACAACTCCCCATGGAATCGGCTGTTTAAGGAGGAGCAGGTGTCCCATTAGCAGTATGCCCAGCCCTGCTAGCATGCAGTGGTGGCCATTGTACGCATACACCTGACCCAGCAGGCAAAATAACCACCCCACTTGCCAGTGTGAGTCCTGCCTTCCTCCTGGCAGGGTCCTACCCTGAAAGCTGCACTTCTGCTCCAGCTCTGGGCTTCCTGCTCTGTGTGGAGGAAGGTAAGAAAAGCTGAAAAGCTTCATGGTAGGAGAAGAGGGGGCTAAGGAGGTTGCGTCGTAGCAAGGCGATGGCCCGCCTCTTATGGGGGATGCAGTTCAGATAGCTCAGGTTCCACAGAGGTTACTTTTCATTTGTGACAGGGCCCAGAAAAGAAAGAGAGCTGCTTCATGTAAAGCTTGTGCAGTGCCCTTTAGCCAGCTTCCTGAGCTGAGCCTATTCAAAACATGTCAGATTCAACTACAGACTTCAAAACTACAGAAGTGTAAACTTCCATGGGGCGGGGGGACACAGAGAGGAAAGCCACTGCATTCTGTCATTGTCTACACCTAGCATGTACTGATATTTCATTAAACGCTTTGTTTTTATGTGAAATAATCTGAGTGTTCTTTATGGCTCCTTCTGTCACACTTTCAATTGTGGAACAATAGAAAATCAATTTAAATTATTATTGAGTAATTCTTTACTTTATCTGCCCAGGCACCATCTTCTCCCAGAAAAGGCTTTAATATTTTGACACTGTCCTGGTCAGATGGATTTGCACCACTGTTCAAATGAGGAGATTACATTAGAAATCTTTTAGCCTGCCATTTCAAATGAAAGGTTAGCAGCAATTCACAGGGTGTATATAAACCGAAAACAATGGCTTATACATATACAGTACTGCTCTAAAATCTATTACCCTTTCAGTGCTTTTCTTAAGGCCTTTTGCCTTTGCTGCTACAAATCACATGAAATAATGTATACTGTCTCCCTGTCTCCCCACTGCATACAAGTGGAAAGGTAAATTGCCTAGCTATTGGATCTTAGTTATCCTGGATTCAAAAGGCACCGAATGGAACAGGAGTAGTCTCAACATGACCACTATTCCACTCACATTCAACTGAACAGACTTTAGAGACCAGCCTTGGACCTGAAGAGGCTCTATTTGGGATCCCATGATTTGAGACAGAATAGTTAAACTTAAGGAAGAGTTGAGACCCAGCTTTGTGTAAGTCAGAGTACTTCTCAAAAAAAGAACACCGGGGGTCAATCTAAACTAGTGACTCATTCTTAATCAGGGTGCCATGAGATCCTTTTAAGGGTACCATAGCATGCTACTCAATATTAGCACTGGTAAGTATGCAAACACCTACTGATGATTCATCAGATAAACCCAGAGATTTCAAATAGGAATCCATAGTGTCAAAACTGGAGCAGGTCCTCAAGGAATCCATTTCTAAAGCATTTGGAGGAGAAGGTGGTGATTACAAGTAGTCAGCATCGTTTCACCGAGGGCAAGTCATGCCTGACCAACCTGATTGCCTTCTATGATAAGATGACTGGTTCTATGGATGCAGGGAGACCAGTGGATGTGACATACCTTGAGACTTTAGTCTCCCATAACATTCTTGCAAGCAAGCTAAGGAAGTACGGGTTGGATGAATGGACTGTAAGATGGATAGAAAAATGGCTGGATCACTGCACTCAGAGGGTAGTTGGCTTGATGTCTAGTTAGCATCCAGTATCAAGTGGAGTGCCCCAGGGGTCAGTCCTAGGGCTGGGTTTGTTCAATATCTTCATCAACGACCTGGAAGATAGCACAGAGTGCAACTTCAGCACGTTTGCAGATGACACCAAACTGGTGGGATTAGCAGATATGCTAGAGGGTAGGGCTAGGATTCAGAGAGAGACCTCAACAAGTTGGAAATCTTATGAAGACCAAAAGAAATCTTATGAAGTTCAATGCAGAGAAGTGCCAAGTCTTGCACATAGGACAGAACAATCCCATGCACCAGTGCAGGCTTGGGGCTGACTGGCTAAGCAGCAGCTCTGCAGAAAAAGACCTGGGGGTTACAGTGAACAATACACTGAATATGAGCCAGCAGTGCCTTTGTTGTGAAGAAGGCTAATGGTATACTGGGTTACATTAGTAGAAGTGTTGCCAGCAGATCAAGGGAAGTGATTATTCTCTAGGGCTGTGCAAAATTTCAGCAGCCGTTTTGTTTTGGAGGTGTTTCGGGAAATTTCGGCACCTGAAACACCAAATCCAAATTGAAACAGAAGGCTTCCAAACGTTTTGGAAATGTTTAGGAGAATTTCAGAGTTTTGGAACTGGGCTTGCAGAGAAATAAAAACTAAGAAGAGGGGGAAGGGAAAGGGGGAGGGGAAAGGACTGCTCTGATATTGACATCTAGCTCATGGTTCGATTCCCCAGCTCTCTGATCGCTTCCCCCAGCTCTTCGATCATTTCCCCAGATCTTCCTGGGGGGTGCGGGACCCCGATCTACATGCAGGGTTTCAGCAGGCTGCTGCTGCAGGCTGGGGCCAGCAGCAGCCACTCAGCACAGCCTATGCCAAGCATCGGGAAGACTGCGGTGCTGCCCCTGACCCAGCCTGCTGAAACCCGGCACGCAGATCTGGGGGCCTGCACCCCCCCGGGAAGAGCTGGGGGAATGATCAGAGAGCTGGGGAATCAAACTGGGGCCTAGGCAGTGGAATCTCTGCCACATGACCTGGCTCTGCAGGGAGCAGAGATCTGCACTGGGGTCTCCCTCCCCACCCTGTGCAGCCCCAGATCTCTGCTGCCTGCGGAGCCCGGTTGTGCAGCAGGGACCAGTGGGCTTGCTCACCGCTCTGCACTGCTTCCCTGCCCTGCGACCCGGTGTGACAGGAATCAGATCCATGCAGGGGTCTCCTTGCCTGCATGGAAGGCAGTGGTCCCTCCCCCTCCTCCTCCAGAGAAGCCACCCACAGCCCCGTCCTGCTCCCTGCTGGGGCCCGGGAACCCCCGGCCCCAAGCCCTGCCTGGCTGAGAAGTAGGGCTGTGCAAAGCTTCCCTTGCAGCCTGTTCAAAACAGATTCAGCCTAAACGAAACAGAACAGCGATCCGAAACACTGAAACTAATCGCTGTCCTCTGAAATGGCTGAATCCAAAACCTAATCGAAACAGCCATTCCACATAGCCCTATTATTCACCTCTACTTCGCACTGGTAAGGCCACATCTGGAGTACTGCGTCCACTTTTGGGCCTCCCACTACAGAAAAGATGTGGACAAATTGGAGAGTCCTGTGAAGGCAAACAAAAATGGTTTGGGGATTTGGGGAATTGATACACGAGGAAAGACTAAGGGAACTGAGCTTATTTAGTCTAGAGAAGAGAAGACTAAGAGGAAATTTAACAGCAGCCTTCAACTACATGAAGGGTGATTCTAAAGAGGATGGAGATAAACTGTTCTCAGTGATGGCAGATGACAGAACAAGGAGCAATGGTCTCAAGTTGCAGCAAGGGAAGTTTAGGCTACATATTAGGAAAAACTCTCTCACTAGGAGGGTAGTAAAACACTGGAATGGGTTACCTAGAGAGGTTGTGGACTCTCCACCTTTGGAGGTTTTAAAATCTTGGCTAGACAAAAGCTTGGTTGGGATGATCTAGTTGGGGATGGTCCTGCTTTGAGCAGGGGGTTAGACTAGATGACCTCCTGAGGTCCCTTCCCACCCTAACTTCCTATGATTCCACGAAAACCACTCTGACATGCTGCGGTCTTTCTGAGTTCTTTGCTACAGAAGGATTCTCTCTCTCGCTTTGTTTTTTTGTTTATTTTTTACTACAGCAATATAAAAGAGTGAAAGCTGAAATTTTCCAAGGGTGCCTTGATTCAAAAAAGTTGAGAACTATTGATCTAAACCCATATTTTAAGCTGTCTTATTTTCACCATCTATTAAAAGGAGGGTATGAATGCTTATCTACCTGCCTCACAACGGCACTGTGACCATTAATTTTCAAGGTTTACATGCCTTTGAACATGAAAAATATCATATGCAGCATGGCACAGCAAGCACTAAATGATATATAAGTCCTGAGTTACTTCTGTGGTAGCACATACAAACCCCTAAGATGGATGAAACAACCTCACTCCTTTGATATAACTTAAACCATATCTTTTTCTGGCTTGTCTAACAGGGCAAGCCCGCATAGTACAATGCTGTGCTGTGCAGATACCTTAGCTGTTTCTGAATGAGCTAACTTGGGTACTAGCACCAGTTCAGTCATACTAGCATGGTGTTCTGTCTGGGGCTGTAGACTCTGGCTTCCAGTAGAGCCAAAGGTGAAGATGAGATGGGTCATATTACTCACCCAAGGTCCCAACATGAATCACTGGTTCTGCTTGGCCTTAAAAGGTCTTAGAAGATCCACTCCACTCACCAAGTGATACATCATGCAGGACACAGCATTTTTAGCAGATACTAAGAAAGTGCTTAAAAACATGCTTCCATATTAAACAAAGACATGAACCTCTGAGTGAGGCAAATTTGCATACCACTGAGTTTCAGGGAATATTAATATTCGGACTTTGAATCTGGTCCCATCCTTTTCATTATGAAGATATCTAAACCTAAACTGTAGCTAGAACATATTTCAACGACAGTTAGGCTCCTAGTGTACTGATATTACTGCTTGTCATGCTGATCCATGCTTCCTCATTGTTTCCTTGCTCTCCTCCATCTGTATCTATCTATTTGCTGCTGCCTGTTTCATACTTAGATTGTAAGCGTTTGGGGCAGAATTGTTTTTGTTCTGTGATTCTGTATTGCCAACCACACGGAGTCCTAGCCAAGGACTAGGAATTCAAGATACTACTGCAATCTAGATAAATAACAACAAGAACGTCTGAGCTTCCAGGACAAGAATTATGAGATATTGTTCCATTTCTAACAGCACACACTGTTCTCTGACCTGTCCCCCTACCACAGATGTGCTGAGATTTAATTAATATATGTGCTTACCATTTACCTTTGACAATCATCTGCACTTGCCTATTAAATCATGTCCTGTGATGCTTTCTCTAACATTCCAATGACCTGAGTTGCTTTTATGTTTCTTTCCAGAACTTAACATGTTCTGGTTGTAAATTATGAATTAGGCTGGCCCACAGCCCAGAACAAGGCATTTTCAGTGCAGGACCCCTACCAAGTTTATGGTCTGATTTCATGGCCCATTGCTGATGAAAATAGGGACTTGTATTTTCAGAAAAACTGAGGCACCCAAAAATGACTATTGAAAATTGCTTTTGAAAATTAATTGCTTGAATATAATTGGAAATAGGGTACTGTCATCCTTCCAATAGTCATCTGCTTTTAGCCCCGAGATATCAGACTTTAAAATATAAAAATATATAAAAATATAAAAGTCCTCAAAATTGCCTAATATTGATCATTTAGAATGTTCTCTCCCTAGCCAGCACAGATTCATTGATGGGTCTACAGTTTATATTGGGTTTAAATATTGAATATAGTGTAAAATAGTATTAACAGTGTTATATAAACAATTTTTTCAGAAAAAATGTTTGAGAGTTTTAAAAAATAAGTGGCATTTAAAAGACAACAAGATGGTCTGGTACCAAAGTGTCTGTTGGTATTACTTTGGGATGATTTATGTAACTCAGTTGTGGTTTACCTCCTGTTCAGACACAACCCCATATGATATATAACGATAGTTATGTATTCACCACATGCAATGTTGTTCTGTTCTGATACAAAGATGTATATGCTGTAAGAAATAGCTTTCAGATGCCAGGTAGTGTTTTGTAGGGCTGTCAGAAGAAATAGTTAAGATGGGAAAGTGAGAACACTTCATCAGATATCATGACTGTATAGAAAATCCTATGATACCATTTTTAAGGTCATTTCCCAGAAAAGAACCAGGCTTTCAAATACAGCATAACCTCATAAATCCGATTACCAAAAATCCGGAATTATCAAAAAGTCCGGCACTTCTCCCCCACTGCTCCAGGACCGGCCGCCGCTATCCCCCACCCTCCCAGACGCGGAGGGGGAAGCTTGCACGCGGAGGCTGCCGCTACCATTTACAACCCTGTGCCACCACTTTGTGTGAGGCCACCACTCCAGAACCAGCCACCACTACCACTCCCCCCGCCCCTCCCTATGACCAGCCACCATGCTGGTTTAAAAAATCTGGCATTTTCAAATTTCCAGCAAGTGCTCGGTCCCAAGCGCGCCAAATTTATGAGGTTATAGTACTTTTCTTTTAGCTCTAATGAGCAGCTTAGGAACCTTAGTCAGTGTGTCCTTATTTTAATTCTCAGAAATATTCAAGTACCTTCAAAGTCCCCATCTCTGGCCTTTGCTGCAAGTTCTGAAGAAGATACGGTTTCCTGGCATAAAGCACAGTCTTCTAGTGCTGCATTCCTTAAACTTTGATTAACTGTAAAACATTAAAAAAAAGTGTACTTAAATTCTTATGTTTCAATTTGTTCTTAAAATCTTCAGGTTAGGTCTTTTATTAGACTATAATAACTTCTATTTGTACCATCAGCTTCTTCTTCCTCCTTCCTTGCCATGATTTACAATATTACTTTACAAAAAGGCCGGATTTTCTCGCTTAATACATCACAGACTTTCAAATTAGAAATGGAAGACACTGTATTATAGGACTTCTTGTCCTCCCTTACTTCCAGTGTGGAGCTGTTCTCTACACATTTCATAGTTTTTACAGCCAGTCTTGTTTTAATTGGTCCAATTGATGAGGCATCTCAAGTCTGTCTTAGAAAACAATCTAAAATAACCAACTGTCAGGAAGTGATTTTTGATATTCAGCCCAAAATTCTCTTGCATACATTTCTGCTCATTAATTTCGACTACTTTGATGATTTGATTATAATTATATATTATATTATCTTGATATCTGCAAACTGTCAGAGTAGATCTCCTTACTGTCTCATTCATAATTTAGCTTATACTAAGCTATGTTTACACTGGTTCTGTGCTACCCTTGAGGTCACTGCCAAAAAAATATGCCTCACCCATCCACTCCCAAACCCTATACTCCAAACCCAGAACTGAGGCAGTGAAGATACATTTGAGATGTTTTCTACTGCCACTCTCAAGCACGCCAAAAACAGTTCTTGAGAGCAGCAGCAGAGAGTATCCACAGTGTATTTTCACCACTTTGGCTCCAGGTTTGGAGCATGCAGTACAGGAGTGGGAAGATGGAGCTTATTTTTGGGTGTAACCACTAGACAATGTCAGCATATCCTATGATTTGTTTCCTCTTGAAAAATAGAAGTCCAGTAGGGCCTCTCTCTCCATACCCAGAGATCCTATTACTACAAAGGTTGAGGAAATGCCAGCTGTACCAAGTAGATGGCAATGTTATTTGTTGGATGTTCAGTCTCAGTTATGGCTTGGTGAAAGACATTTAACAGAAATACCTCAAAGTGATGATATGCAAGTTTAATAGTAATATGCTGAATGCTTTAAAAATGCTTCAAAATGAAACAGGGAGAAGGGGAAAAGGTGAGTCTCTGATTATGAGAAGTCAACGAGAAAATCCAAGAGTACTGCCTGCCTTAAGGTGTTCAGGTCTAGATAATATAATCTATAATGAGAGGCAGAATCAGCCATTCAATATCTTGTTGGACATTTTTAAGGAAAGAATTGTATTAACACTGCTTTTTAAGCAATTCAGCAGAGCTTCCTCCTTTTCTAGACAGGAAAGGATCAAATGCTGATTGAGAAAAGCCTGCTAACATCTCAATCCTTTTGTTGGTTCCTGTTTCAGTTCTGGCTCCTTTTCTCCTCTTAACTGGCTAGTGCTTCAAAACCAGATATTTCCATACTCAGTATTCTTTGATTTAGTCTGTCATTTTTATTGAGATAAGCTAAAATTCATCTCTTTACTTGCCTTTTTTTTTTTTATAACTGTATAGCTTGTTATTTTTCCACAGAGTTATCACTTATTTTGAAAATTAAAATACCCACTGTTCTATGGCATGTGTTAGGTATATTTTCCTTAGGACCTGTAAAGCCATAAAGGTCATGAAATATGATAGGAAATCAGGCCCAAGGCCTGACAACAGGTCTAGATAATATAATATAGCCACACAGACCGAAAGGATTGCTCCATTCCTCATACCCAGAAGGGAATGGGCAGAAGTACCCTGAAGGATATCGTTTTCAGCTGATGGTTCCAGGCACTCTTATACATAGATACATTTTCCCCATTACCAAGTCCCATGTATATTCTTTTTCTATGACTTCCTTTTAGCAAGGGTCAAAGGACTATATAATAGCTAGGGGTCTACCAAACTCAAGGAGGTGGCCAGCCAATTTCGAGGGGCTGGCTGCCATTTTTGCAGGCTGAGCGCGGCAGGGCCCTTCATCCCTCTGATTAGCTGAGGAGCCTCAGCAGTCCTGCCCCCTCTGCCCCCTGCCACATGGCCCAAAACCACACCTTAATTACCCTGATAAGGCCCGGGGAAGACATTCATCCATGTGTTATTAAGCATGGATGAATAGCTTCCCATGCTCAATCAGGGTAATTAAGCTGTGGTTTCTGTGATCTTGGCATGCTCGCTTCAACCCCCCCTCCAAAACAAACTGATACCTGCCCCCCAATCTTACCACTAAGCAGAGAGTCTTGGAGCCTGGGGTGCAGAGGGGGGAAAGGGCAGGGCTGCTGCAAGCCTCCTCCTCCCTGTCCTGCAAGATGCTCTGCTTGCCCGTAAGGGTTTTTTGTTTGCTTTTTTGCAGCAAGCCCACCAAAATCACAGAGTCCGCTGTTTTCCACACAGCCCGCCATTTTTCATGGAGCCTGCCTGAATTCGCAGTTTCCACCAAAATCGCGCAATCGCAAATTTGGTTAGGTCTCTAATAACAGCCTTGTAGAAAGAAAGTTATTAAACAAAACCAACAATTGATTTACTGCCAACTATTTTGTGGACTAGTGTACAGCAACCAAAAGAAAATGGCAGTACAGGACATCTGTGCTGCTGTTTTTACCTTTCTTTTGTTTTTCCTTGTCCTCTGTTTCAGGTTTGGTTGCCATAACTTCAAATAAGGTCTTCAGGATGCTTCGCAAGTCACTGGCATAGTTTGTCTGCAACTGGTCAGCGACACCTAACAGGTTGTGGAAATAGCTAAAACCATTATTATTTGCAAAACCTACAAAACTCATCTCTAGATATAAGCAATGTTATGGTCTTTTGTTAAAAATAGGAAACACTTACAAACATACTGGTGATAAAATTAAGATAATATAATTAATCATAGATTTCACTAAACTAAATCTGAGTAAGCCATAATGGTAAAGAAAGAGTTTTTAGTCCTTGCGGTGTTTACGATCTGATATACAGCCATCTCCTTATTCTTTTGTCAGGACATTTTGAGTTTCATTATAAAATTTCCTTATAAATATTTCCTTGTAACATTTACATTATAACAAACAAAGAGAGCTCTCACACCTGAGATGCAGACAAAGAGCCTGTGAATAAGGTCATTGCTGCCATGAAATCGGGATCTTATCTTTTCTCGGGTAGCAATTTTAGCAGCCTGCAAGGCAAGCTGGATTTCCTCCTGATCGATGTCATCAGATGAACAAGAGCTCGTCATTAAACTGCTGTGGGAAAAAAAAGAATGGAAGGAAGAGAGGTAACTTAAATCTTTGCTTTGCCATTCAGAGAGTGACTGATCTTCTAAAGGATTTATTGTAAAAGCAAAGCCCTTACTACAAAACAGAATAAACAGTAGTAAATCCTTGTTGACCCTACTGAACCTTGCCTATTCAGTTACCATCCAGCCTGATTTTCATACTGTGACACATTTATGAAGCAGTCAGCGATTTGCCAACATTTTACTATACTCCATTTCACTACTACAAAGTGGCTGCAACCAATTCGTAATTCAGGTTACTTTCCATTATAAGCCTAACTGGAATTCCTCTTTGCCTCACAACTGCACAAAGGAACACTAGCCCGAAAATGGGCGACTCAGCTGAGGGACCAAGTTAGCATTTTTCTATCAAATCTGAAGTTAATTGGAAAAGGGTTTTTTAGGAATTCAGAAACCCTAAAGCTTAGAGGCTCAGCAGGGCTTTGCTTCTATACAAAAATAATATGGAGGGATAAAAATTTGCTCCCTTATTTGATGTAGATTAGTCCATTATACCTCAATTTTAAAAGATATTGAGAGATTAAATTGTTTTATCAGAATGGTTTTTTATCAGCTTTACTGAGCTTAAAATGGACCACCAAGTGACATCCAAAACAAATTGTTCTAATAAAATAAAAAAATAAGAAGTCAGTCTCAAGCTTTTTTCTATCTGGCAGGGACAAAACTATTGATGGACTTGGAGGAATCCCTAGTAGGAATGGGAGAAGTTCTCCATATATCTAAAGGTTCTCAAACAAAGCTATATTTGTAAGTCAAGACACACTGCATCAGTTAGAAAAATCTAACACTGCCATTCCCCAAATCCCAACTTGAGAACAAAGCAGGAGGCAATTACAACAAAGTTTTCTGGATTCATGTAGTGGAGTGGAAGGAGGCATTCCTCCTGACCCTACTATGTGGAGAGGGTTCACATTAAGACTGTTCTTCCCCATCCACACCAAAATTTTATTTCACCAAGAAAACTAGAATGCTTTAACTTTTATTATATAATGGTTATATTAAACTTCAACTTATTTTTAGTGCTCTATACACTAAAGAGAAAAAAAAATACTAGTAGTTTACATAGTTCCCTAATTGGATACATAGCATACAGAAGGCAGTTACATCCCTCCACGTTCAGCTGTCCTATTGGCTTTACTTTTTGTAAGGTGCCAATGGAGGTGGTCAGCATCTTGCAGACTCAGACCCTACGACAGCAAGGGCAAATCAGTGAATCATGTATAAAATACACAGTGAGTGTATTTACTGGGGTAACATGAAAACAATTATAACCAATGCTTCATGGTACAGAATTCTGTTAAACAACCTAATGAGCTGTAAAAGAAAAATGTAAGGTCAAATAAATTAGGTTGTGGAATGCTTAAAGTCTTCAATCTGAAAATAAACACTACTTCCAGTTTCGTTCTAAAAGAAACACAGATAGAAAGATGGGCATTTGCCTGGGAATCACCAAGACGACACAGGTGATGTAGCCTGGATACTTTAACAATGTTTTTCTATACATTCAAATAGTTGTAGTTCTTTCAAGTTAATCTTAACTCTGAATTTCCAGAGTTTTTGATCGTTGCTTTTCCCCTTTTCTTCTTCCAGTTACTGTGATCTTGTTTACCCACATTTTTCATTTCACCTTAACAAAAGATTGAGTTTAGAGTTAGTGAAGATAATCAGATTTGAATCAGAATTCTCTCTTTTCCAACAAACTTTTCCATGATCCTTGATGATGCAGATGTAATATGCTGCTTTTAATACAACAATCTAGCGACATGGTAAGATTTGTGTTGTCACCATATCAAGGGAATGACTTCAGCTTAGGGTAATGCAAGAGGACTGGGTTGTGGGGCAGCGAATTGTTTGCCATCAGAAATCACTAAGGGCCAGTAGTTAGATGATTAGTCTCATTGATTCCAAGATAATTGCTTGTATGACTTCTAGCTAGTATGAATAAAAGTTTTCTACTTGTCCCCACTATGGCAAAAAAGTTTATTTTTTTAAAGAACCGAGCACAGAGTAACATACTTATTATTTCTAGTAGACATCTCTCTCTCTCTCTGAAAGAAGTGAAGAGCTAATGATGAAATAAAAAATCGTTTGTTTATAGCCATACAATCTCAGCTTGTGATCTCATTAACTCTCGCAAGCTCATCAGAGTTGGGCTGAAAGGGAGCCCTTTACAGAAAAACCAGGTGCAGCAGAAAGTTAGGCTAGTGATTCAGCAGATGACTCTCTTCCCACTGAGTCACTACTGAGGAAGTGTGTCAGAGCATAACTTGAAGTGGGCATAGAACTGTGGAAAGTGTTTTTCAGAGCACAGAATATTTAATTACTGCAGACTTTGCAAGAGTCAGGGATGCTCACTCCAGTTTCCTAGCCACGTTCTAATCTGAATAACTAGGTTCTTCCTACATCATTTTTCTCCCACAATTTTAAATAGATGAAATTTTATCTACTTTGTAGTCCAAACTATTTTATTCCACAGTCCCCAACATGTAATAATAGTTGTGTATTACCTCGTAGTTGGTAACACTTCTGTTGTAGAGGAATTTCCTGAATGCAAACTGTGTAACGTGTTTCGAAATTCTGGGATGAAAGGTTATATGCAAATAGATAGATAGATAGATAGATAGATAGATAGATATGCACACACACACATGCGTACACATATCTATATACATACATGTATACAGACATACGCATGAATACACACACACACATCATTATTTACAAAATGTCTAAATACTTTCCCCTCAGGACTGCTTGTCCCAGGGTTGAGAGAAAATGAACTTTCCACAAAAATTTAAAACATGCTATAACCATCAGTTTGTAGCTTAAAAGAAACAATTAATTTGCTTTTATCATAATGCTAAGCATTTACAGAAGAACTGATACAACTGAAATATTTAAATAAATTATTTAACATCCATATTTCGTTCTGAAAGATGTTTTATTTTTAACATAATTTATTCACAGGGATATTAAGTGTGGACATACAGTGGAAGATGTTATAGGGATAAAAACGGGCTTTGATGGTTTCAGAGAAAGTGGTCCATTTGAAAATAGATATTTGATTGGTATATTTGATTGGTATACAAATTGTGATGGCTGTGTGAAAACAGACACCAAAGACATACTTGGCTTTAAAAATCTTCTTGGAAGAAATTCACCTAAATTTTCATCTGCAGAGGTTCAAATAATTGGACAGCTATGCCAGTTATCATTTTCAATGCCTGAACAGGTCATTTTAGAATTATCTTTATCAAATGATACATAAAAGGTATTAATTGTTTCTGATGTTATCAGACTGTCCAAAGAGTTAAAATGTTTTAGTGCAGGTAACTGCAGAACTGATTTATTTACACTGATAGGTTAGGGACAGAAGTTGCACATAAACCAGTTTAAGTGATCAGAAACTGGTTTAAATCTGTAACAGAATATAAGTTCAGTGCACAAAGACCAGTTTCAAAATGGCTGAAACTGGTTTAAGATAAAACTGGTTGAATGTAGTATCAGAGTTAACTGATTTGGGTCAAGCTGGTTTATGGAACTTCTGTCCCAGGCCCTTTCTTGTTTTAAGTTAAATCAGATTTTCCCCACATCCCAGCTGGGCTGGGCTGTCTGCTCCAGAGAGCCAGGCTAACCCCATCCCTCTCCTCTCTAGCCACAGCTCCAGCTGGCTGAGAAGTGGGTGGGAGACTGCAGCATCTGCCAGTCTCCCCTCACTACCCCTGTCTCCCCTCACCGCTCAAGCAGGGATCCCCGACTCCCACCCCTCTCCCATGGCAGCAACCCCAGTAGCATGGATCCTAACCAGCACCTGGCCATGCCCCCCCATGCCAGTTAATGCTGAGGAGAGAGTGTGTGTGTGTGTGTGTGTGTGTGTGTGTGTGTGTGTGTGTGTGTGTGTGTGTGTGTGTGTGTGTCCAATGTCACTGCAACAAAGGCAGACAGAACAGTGTCTGTTTAGGGCTAGAAGCCAATGGCTTGCAAATGCACCCTGCAGATATGAGGAGCTTGAAATTAATGAGAGATGCATTTCTTTTCTTTTATAGGGCTTGATGGGCTGATAAGCTTTGTGTTCATATAAGCTCCCTGCTGGCTTGCTTGCTTCAAAGCCCACAATCTGTCAGTGTTCAACAGGGGACAGAGAGAGGTGTGAGAAACAGATTCATAGCCATTAAAGTTAAGAGCTGGAAGGGACCTCAGGAGATCATTAAGTCCAGCCCCCCCCCACTCTTGAGTTTTCAGATGACCTGGTTTGCAATGAATGTGCCCTGTGAGTGTCGTCAGTTTGCTGCAGCCAGTATGAAAAAGCAAGGAGAGAGAGACTGAAAAGCTCAGTATCATCAACAGAAGCATACAGTCCACACAAGCAGTCCTCCCTCCCCCCACCCCTTTTGCCTCAAAGTGCTAGCTATGGGCAACACTCCCTGCCTCTTGAGCAGCGAGCAGGGCAGAAAAGCCTGGTAAGGGCTGCTTCCCACTCCCCATCCTGGCAGACCCTGGCGGGGACTGTGAAGGCCAGAGTTGGGGTTTAAACCTCTCCCTGATCATAGTGTCCTGCTGGGGCCTGGCCATGCCCCACCCTCAGCTCAGCACTGTGAAAGGGGGAGGGAGGGCTCATTTTAGCACTCCCTGACTTCTAGCCTGAGCAACTGCAGTCATGTGCCTGCATTTCCTGATTCAAAAGTGAATGTCTATCTACTTGCAAATCACTTCAATCTCTGCAGTTTAGACTAACCTGCAAAGATTGAATCAATTCAGGCTTGTGCTTTTTAAATGTCTGTCCCTAGCCATAGGGAACATGTACTATCACCTGAAATGGTTAAAAAGATATTTCCTCTTTTATTCAGCGTCTCAGCTGAGGGGAAGTCTAGTTCTCTCAATAATAAATATTAAACATAAAATAATGTAATAATTTCAGACAGATGACTAAAAAAGGATCTAAAGTTCCTCTTATTAAATGTTTATCATGCAAGTACTGAATTTATCAACCATCTCTCCTGTTTTTTATTGTAAAAAAAAAAAAAAAAGCACAAACATGTTAAAGGAGAGTATCAGGAAGGGAGATTGTATGTCAAAGATCGATCTCAATCAGGGAAATTGCCTGGACATGATAAAGTAGCAGCTCTTCAGGCTGACACACAATGAATCAGCGTATTATCTAAATAGACTAGCATTTACCCAGCAGTCTTAAAATGGCACATCATTTATCATGTTATCAGACTGGTAAGGGTTTTCGGTACTTTAAGGCCAACCATCACCGGCTAGGGATACATATTTTAAAGTCTGAATGTGAAAATCTAGGATTTTTTAAATTTAGGCAAACTGAAATGTCTATGTTCACATTTTAATAGATCTTAACTTTCAATGGAGAAGTACAAGGAGAAGTACTAACAAATTAAGCTTAACAATGGCTATTAATTTTGGGTGGCACACTTGAAAGATACCAAAGGCCTTATTTTCAGAACTCTTGAGTGCTCTCACCTTTATCTGAAGTAAGTGGAAGATATGAGTTCTCATCAATTCTGACAATTCAGATATCAGTCTCCCAAATTGAGCATCCAAAGCTAGAGGGCTCTGAAAAACCACTTCAAATTGAAAATTCTCACATACTTTGCCAGGGACACAATGGGCATCTGTAAGTATCATTAAACTATATTCACAAAGAATTATCAGATATTCTTGCACACAAAACCTTCCTTCCCAGTGAATTTTTTGGGCAGAGTTGATTTCATTAACTCAAAATTATCCTGAAGTGAATACAGATATATGCAGGACTTGCAACAGTTCTTTTCAATCACTGACCAAATCTTCAGTATGTATTAATTATACAAAAATAGTAAGTAAAAGAATTTAAAAAGCTAAATATTGCAAAATGTCATCCCATGGAACATAACACTTGCATAGAAACCAACTGAGTATTTCTGGATTTCCAGAGAACTGTAAACAATTTACATTTATATTATACAAAACAATTAGTTCTCCTAGAAGCAGATTAAAAGAAGTGGCTGATTGTTCATCACAGAGGAAGTTTATACAATTCAGTAACTTTCTCAATTCCAAAAGGAAAGGAAAAAAAAAGATTCCCCTTTGATGTTTTGGTTTCTGGCGATATCTTTAATTATGACTCTCTGTTTCATGTAGAGATTTCAGCAGGTTGTCAGTGTTGGTTTAATAAATCTAAATCAAGAAGGCTTCAATTCCAGCAAGGCAGATTGTTCTTCAGCATTAAATCAATATGGCTAAGTATCTGAAGGTTTTACAAGCAACAATACAAATATTTGCCAGAAAAATATTAAATAGAACTGAGCAACACTTCTTACTACAAGAATACTAAATTGCTTGTATTGTTGCATTTCTGTTTATTTGGACTAGAAAACACTATCACGCTTGTATTAGAGTGAACCATGTTTGCAACAAAATTGTTGTGAACTTAAATTTGACTTTAAGTTTCACAAGATTTATTGGTTAATCTGGTATTATTCTTATTTGTTTAGCTCATTTTCAGGTAGAAATTTGGTTCACTGCAGAAGCAAGTTTTGAAAAATATTTGGCAAGTATACACAAAAGAGGAAGTTTCAAAGGAGTGGAAATGGAACGAAGCAAAGGTCGTCCAAAAGTTTTCCATAGTTTCATATCTTCCTACTTGTAAATAATGTTAACACTGCCATACCTCAGGCTGGAAACTAGAAAGAGACTACAGTGTCCACTTGTTTAATTCTGATCCATGTTTTATAGTAAAGGAGCCTGAGCTCAATCTTCACTTGGTGCTAATCATTTTAGCACTTTTGATTTCTTTGCATTTAGTCAATTTAATTTAGCTGAGAATCTTGTTTTTTTTGTTTTTGTTTTACAGTCCCTTGGTTTAAAAAAAGTAAAAAAATCTTAGAAAATGCCGAGGTTAAATTTGTGTGTATATAGCTCCCTTAAGGGCATAGACCATGACAGTTACATATTTCCATAACGTATCTCACACAATGTAATAGCATACCCTCTTCGCAGCTCAGATGGAGTTTTTGTCCCATGTTTTCCTAATGCTTAGCATAATAGAACCCTGGGCAATGACTATAGCTTCCAGGTACTATTTAATACAATAATATAAGGCAATTTTTTTTCAAACTTAAAATCTTAAATTTGTATCTTTTAATAATTGGATTTTATATTTAAAGTGAACTAATTTCTCTCTCAGAGGTGTTTCCTGTATCTTTGACTTTGAGTGGATTCCCAAAAACACCTGGGATGTGACAATGTTATATTTATCAGTTGATTCATGTGTTAATCATATGATAAACTGCAGCATGTCACACTTCCAACCAATTTATGGCAACATAAAATGGCAAACCAGCCAGAAAGATATTCCACATATAATGCACTAGAATGTATTTATGGTGCTTGTGTTAAGCTGTACTATGTAGCCTGGCACTGGGCATATCAGGATGCATAGATTTTGGGATCTGGGATAAAATTCTCAAATCACACAATTTAATTAACACCTGCCAGTAGTCTTAGATGCAAAAGTCCTGCTGAAATTCAGTTGCACATTACTTGAAAATCAGTGACTTGCTGCAAAATATTCTTCAGTAATTTTTACCTTGTACCAGCCCCTACAGGCCTCAAGCAAGTCAGGGCTCCACAGTCCACTGTGACAGGTGACAGAGAAAAAAAATAAAAATACTGGGCCCTGACACAAATTGTTGACCACTGAGAAGGCAAGAAATAACTGATGAGTGGGGAAAAAAGGAGTAGGAGAAATGATGCAACAGGAAGCATGCAATTTTTTAACTGTTCAATATCTACAAAGAGAATGTGTTTTTTGTACTGTGCACACATGGAACAAAAACTCAGTCTGAGCTGCAAAGAGCTTATGCTATTATATAATGTAAGAAATGCTATGCAAATATGTAATGATCAAGGTGTATACCAGGGGTGATGATCCCCAGAGATGCCCATGGGTTTTGGAGCTGATGCACAGGCAGCATTGTGGGAAGCATCGGATGGCCCCATGCACTGTATGCAGCACCCCCTCTTGTCACTCTGGGACTATGTCGTGCATGGTAGCCACTCCAGGGCTGTGCTGCATACAGTGGCTACTCCAGCTTCTCCAGGACTGTGCTACATGTGGCAGTCACTCTAGGACTGTGCAGCACAGTGCCAGAGTGGTGGAAAAGCTGCCATATGCAGGACAGCTGTGGAGCAGCTGCCACATGCAGCTTAGCCCTGAAGTGGCCACCACATGCAGCGCAGGCCCGGAGCAGCTGGAGCAGAACTGCACTGCACGTGGTGCCCGTTCCAGCTGCTCCAGGACATGGATTCAGCACGCAGGGCCAGTCTATGGGTCTGATGCACCCTGCAGATTGGCCCTGTTTGAAACCTCTGGTGTATACCCTTAAGGAGTCAGATACCTACAAACTTAACCTCAATATTTCCTAATATTTAAAAATTTTTTTAAACTGTGGAAATGTACAAAAAATCTAGATCAACCTGCCTAGTCTTTAACATGTTATAGTGTCACATCTGCATTACAGAGAAACTTACTGCATTACAGAGAGTTTTGTGCAAGGAGATGAAGGAGAAGGTGGAGCTGACTGGGAAATTTTTTCCTTTGCAAGGGACACCACAGGAGATAACAGAAAGGCACTTCTTGAAGAAGCAGCATATACTCTACAGCATCCCTGAATTGTTTTCTCAGAGCAAATGTCTCAGCACAGGCTGGGTTTCTTGCATAGGTAGAACAGTATGAACCAAAAGACACTGCGGGTTTATCTGTAGGATAGTTACCCTTGTTGACCTGAAAGTTTAACTAAATTCCAAGCCCTAACGAGAAGAATGCAATGATTGAGTCAGGAAACTTTGATGCAACCCTGCTTCTCTGCACAGAAGGGACAAAGTCAGGTTTCCTTGAAGCAGTAAAAATGAAACAACAGGAGATCACTTCTTTACTCAACATGTTCAAGGGCCATTCAGCCCAAAAACTCTCTTACTCTAACCTAACAGTAGTGCTGTGGCTATGTCTGCTACTTCCCTAGTGCTTTCTCTCAGGTTTTTTTTCAGTTTCTCCTTCTATTTCTCTCAGACACACAAACCTTACAAACAAAAGCCAATACAAAACTTCCACCCAGGTGCATCTTTAATGTTCCTTTATTTGGCAGTGATATACCATTATTTGGGAAAGAGTCCACTTGTTTCAGCTATCTGGTTAGGTCAAGTTGCTTAATGAATTTTTATAACAATCTTAAATATATGGCAGTAATTTCACCCTCTCTGACCCCATTTTCAGAGATTTAATACAATACAGAATAATCTGCATTATTTATGTGACCACTGAATCAAAGATTATATTCATACGTGCACTGAAGGCACAAGACAAAGCTGAACATGAAACATTTTTTAACCATAAAAATGACATCCAACAGGATTTTCCCCTCTATGGAATTTCCCAGGTATTTTCTCCTGTCTTAAAAAAAAGAAAGAAAAAGAAAAAGAAAAAAAAGGAAAAAAACCCACAGAAAGACTTTCCACTCTACAAGGCTTCAGAGCTCTATTGGTTCTAAAAATAGGACTTTAATGCAATAGAGTGATACAAATAAATAATCATGATACCATGGCCCTATATACTTTATATACTTTATGACTGAAGTGAAAGGGAAGTGAAGGGAAGTGGTGCTGGCTCCTACCCTGGGGGTCTTTAAGAAGCGGCTCGATGCCTACCTGGCTGGGGTCACTTGAGCCCAGTTTCCCCCCTGCCCAGGCAGGGGCTCAGACTTGAAGATCTACAAGGTCCCTTCCGACCCTGCTTCTATGATTCTATGATCATGGAAACTGCCTTTTTTCACAAATTCTGCGAAAACCACAAAAGCATGAATTGAATAGATTCCTACCTATAGATTCCAAGAGCAACAAAAAAGTTCTCCATGGATGCATCTTAAAGTGATCCCCAAGCTTCACTGGCTCATGGGCAATCATACTTAGCAAGAAATGCATTGTGGGCAACAACTTACTGTGCTCTCCCCATCAGCCTCCCTTTTAGTTTTTCAGGTGGTAAATAATTGTTCTGTGTTCATGGGGGAGAGGGCAATTAGTGCTAGACTTAACACAGGAGATTCAGGTTAGATATTAGGAAGAACTTTCTAACTTAGATTGTAAACACATTATGCATCTGCTCCCTTAGTCAAAGATGCATGTAAGGGTCTCCATTGCCCTGGGAAAAGATAAGCATTAAGATAACAAAGCATAGAACAGATCTATGCTTAAAAATAACCCTTGATTTTGAAAATAGAGATATGAACATCTTTATGCTGGAGAAGGAACAGTGGAGGATACTGTGCTCTGTGAAAGGATGAAAATGCGTGGGTTCTGATTTTGATCGCTCATTCCCATACTGGGCAAATCTGGAGCATTTAGGAGACAGCAAACTCCTAAGGGAAGGAAGGCATTTTGCACTGTTCTTCATCAATGTCCTCTGTCAAACGCAAGAAGCTGCACTGTCTGGCATAATAAATAATAGTAACATCATAGCCGACTCCAAAAGAAGCTGTCTTTCTGTCTCTCAGGCAGAAATTGAGACTGAGAACCAGAACTGAAGAACATCTTTTCCCCGCAAAAAAGAACTACCAGGGATAGAGGAACTCATTAGCACAAATTTTTCATATCCCTTTACTCCTACACAATCAGTTCCCTTAAAAAAAAAATCAACCTGCTTAAGTCAGCTGTAAAACCTCCCATGGCCTGACGGAGTCCCTGAGGAGCAAAGTATCTAGCTATAGGAGTCAGAACCGCAAAAAGCTAATTAATGTATTAAACAGAGCCTTAAAATTTTAATTAAAAAAGGAAGCCCTCTCTCCATTTTTCAACTTAAATGCCATTCAAAGGGTGGGAAGAATTTTCTCTCTCTCTCTATTTAAACATAATTAGTGATTTTACATTATGTCTCAGTTTTAACTATTGCCAAGAACTCTGCAAAGGTTGCAATTATTGTAGTGATTTAGTTAATTATGTATAACCTTAAATTCCCCAAACAACCTGCTATTTTAAGTTTTGGAAAAAAGTAATTTGCATACTAACACTGTATTTCGGAAAGCTAGTAGTTTATGTGCAATTGGAAAAACATCAAAATGAGCCTTGACAATGGTTTTATAAGCTTAAAATGAGAAAAAATGATAAATGAGGTCAAATAATTGAAGTGAAAATCAAAGTTTAGATAAGTAAGAGGAATAAGAAAAAATCTTTGTTATCACCAAGGAGTAAGAATGGCATACATTCCTCATCAGACGGATTTTCTGGCTCTGACTACTCTGAGGCAAAATGATGCTCCAATATCTGTGGATCATAGCTAAACTGGTACATATATGGTCCCCACTAAACCCAGCCACTTTAAATAATATATTTTTCTTGTATAAGACTCCTGTTTTGACTACTTTATCTAGTTTACATGGAAAAGAAAAACTAATTTCACATGTATTCTATTTTTACTGTACTGGATATTTTGAGTTCCACATCTCAATATGAAGAAGAAAAGAACAAAAAATACACCCCGCCCTGCCATTAAGAAGGAAAGAACAAAAAATACCAGCTAAAGTTTGCCTCTCCCTTTAGACTTTGCTAAAATGTTGCTGAATTCACAAGGTACACTTCAGCAGCTCCTTTTCAACCATTCCACTTCAGTCATTATTGGCTAAGTTAGTCATATAAATATAACCTGGCCTACAAACAAATGGTGGCATTTTCTAGGTGACAGGCAGTAGATGAGAAAATGCAGCACCCTTTTGAGATTTAATGTGCGTTTCCTGGGGGTCAGCTGCAAGTCCGTACAAACTGGCATTGAAAACAAGGAGAGGCATGAAATGCACCATGGAGATTCCTGCTGGTGAAAAGCCAGAAACATCTGTTACAGGCACAAATGCCTAGCTGACCAAGATCGTAAGTGGGAGCTAGCTGAGCTGATCAACTCTGATCTTTTGTGTTCCAATCTACAGGGGGTGGGTCAAGAGATCTGACAACACAGAAAGAGTATTATATATTCCAGCTGAACTATTGCACTATTATGTTTTATTAAATATACCTTATTAAACCAAACAGCGTGCGAGTGACAGAGCCACATCAAATAACACAGCCTCAGAGAACTTAAGCCATGTACAGAGGATCTGTAATCCAATACCTTCTGGCAGGACTGCCAAAGATTTTAGATGAAAAAGTCTAACTTGAATATTCTGATTTTCTCTTAATATATACACAATCCTCTCTTTCTCCTGCAGCTTTGTTCATTGATATCTGCATTTTCCTGACTCCAGTCTACTATGTGCAAAGTAATTCTCAATAGCCTTTAAACATTAGGAACATTCTTTTCACAAACAAGAGTTCAATGTGAACAGGGAAAAGATCAACAGCTTTGCAGTATCTAAAATAAAAGGCCCTACATTAAGAAAGCACCAAAGTCCTATATTAAGAGTTAAGGTTGCAGTGTTGGTGCATATACTTTAAACAAAAACAATTAAAATGATATCATTTAAAACAAACTTTTGAAGGTGAGGGTTTTCAGAGATGACGTTAATCAGCTAACTGATCCGTGCCTATGCATATGACCACCCTTCACAAATATTCCCTAGAGGCAGTTAACCATCTTAGCCTGAAGTCAGACAAAAAGCAGGGTGAGATGGCACCTTAGGACTTTCATACACGTGCTCCAGCAGTGTGTGTGTGTGGGGAGGGGGGTTAATTAGAGCGGCTCCAAAGACACTCTAATTAAAGCGTCCAGAGCATCTCATGTATCAGCATCCCAACACTGAAAAATGGAGGCAGAGGCACTTCAACTAAAGCTTGTTCGATGAGCTTTAGTTAAAGCACCCCCCTGCCATTTTTCAGCGCAGGAATGCTGATACACGTGACACTGGAGTTGGCTGGAGTGCAGTAATTACCAGGCTCTAGCAGACTCGATTAATCCAGCAGACTCAAGTAATTACAGTGTGTCAGAGCAGACTCGCTGCACATGTATAGGTGCTGTGTGAGACTAACTCGCACAAAGTTATATGCTTTCATCAGTGATGGCTGCCTTCATCAGATGTTATGAATGGACTATGGATTCATAGCATCATAGCATCCCATTCATTCATTTATAGCACATCATCATGTAGGTGGTCACTTACAAAAGCACATACCGTTCTAAACATATTAGTTTCCAAGATGCCACCCAGCCCTGCCTTCTGCCTAATATAGTTCTTGGACACCTTTATGTCCACACACAATACTATTCCACAGTGTACATATTAACACATTAATGTTGACAGCTAGACAGAGCACTAGCTTGGGACTCCGAAAACATAGCTTTTGTTTTCAGAGAGGCCTCTACAAACTGGAGGACTGGACCAAAAGAAATCTCATGAGGTTCAATAACGAGAAGTAAGTCCTGTATTCAAGATGGAACAATCCCATGCAACAGTACAGAGAGGGACCAACTGGCTAAGCAGCCGCTCTACAGAAAAGGACCTGGGTATTACAGTGGGCATTAAGCTGAACATGAGCCCTTGCTGCAAAGAAGGCTAACGGCATCCTGGGCTGCATTAGTAGGAAGTGATTCTTTCCCTGTATTCAGCACTGCGGAGGCCACATCTGGAGTTCCATATGTCCACTTTCGGGCCCTGCACTACAGAAAGGATGTGGACAAATTGAAGAGAGTCCACTACAGGGGACAAAAATGGTTAGGGAGCCAGTGGACATGATGTATGAGGAGAAGATGAGGGAGCTAGGCTTATTTAGTATAGAGGGGAGAAGACAAGAAGACTGAGGGGGATTTAATAGCCTTCAACTGTCTGAAGGGTGGTCCCAAAGAGGATGGAGCTAGACTGTCCTCAGTGGTGACAGTTAACAGAAGTAGCAATGGTTTCAAGTTACAGCAAGGGAAATTTAGGTTAGATATTAGGAAAAACTCTCACCAGGAGGGTAGTAATGCACTGGAACAGGTTACCCAGAGAGGCTGTGAAATCTCCATCTGTGGAGATTTTTAAGACCCAGGTAGACAAAGCATTGGCTGAGATGATTTAGTTGGGGCTGGTCCTGCTTTAAGCAGGGGTTGGACTAGATGACCTCCTGAGGTCCCAGTCAACCCTCATTTTCTATTATTCTATGATTCTTCAGTCTACTACTACCCTCTGAACCATCTTTGGAAACTCATTTCCCCTCTTGCTATTTATTATTTATTTATTTGATTGATTTATGTGCCACCCTTCTAGGCAAGGCTCTGAGTGACTTACAATCAGAGGGCAGAGCAAACAGGAGCACAAGAGAAAGAAACATCTTAAAAGGTAATTACAATGTAAAAAAGAGACCCCTCTAAACAATATCTCAGCTAAGGTTAGTTTCCTAAATGCTGCTCAAATAGGAAGGTCTTACCGTGCTTTTGAAAGATGCCCAGGCTTGAGCCTTGAAAGGGAGGGAGTTCCAGAGAATTTTGGCCAAGCATTTTGACTTGGGATACTGATGGTACTTGCAGGAGGTTGGTCTTGGCTGACCTTAGGGATCATGATCAGGTATAAAGGAGAAGGAAGTCCTTTAGGTATGTAGGAGTTTGCTGCCTCCTAAATGTTTAAGGCCTTATAGGTCAAAACCAGCACTTTGAATTGCACCTGGAAAGCTATATGGGGCACTTGAGTTATATGCTCCTAGTTAGCTTCTGGGCTTCAAGTGCAGCCCTGCACAGAGGACATTACAGTAGTCTAGCCTTGAAATTACAAGTGCATGGGTGATGGTGGCCAGATCCGAATCCGGAAAAAAAGGGGTTGCAACGTTCTCACCAGATCAAGTTGGTGAAATGCACTCCTAGCTATCACTGCCTCCTTAAAACAATGGATCCAGGAATACCCCAAGGCTGCAAACCTCAGTGACAAGGGGAGGCTGAATCCCATTAGTAATAGGTATTCTGGTCCTCACCAAGCCAAGCAGTCTTCCCACTACCATCATCTGTGTCTTGTATGGATTCAGTTTCTACTGTTTCACTTGTATCTATGTCCCCAACTGCAGTCAGGCACTGGGAAAGGACTAAGACTGCATGGCCAGGATCAGAAGAGAAGGAGGGGGTAGAGCTGGGCATCATCAGCATTACTGATGGCACCTCGCTCTAAATTGCCACATGATCTCATGCAGTGGCTTCACATACACACTGAACAGGAGGGGCAACAAGATGGAGCCCTAGAGGTCCCCACAGGAAAAGTCCCGAGGGGGTAATGAGCATTCACTCAGCACCCTGTCTGAGACCACGTGGCTGGAAAGCATGGAACCAATTTCAGCTGTCCTGTGCATACTCACCAGCTCATACAAATGCTTTATCAGCACCTCACGTCAGCTGTATAGAAGTATATATCTCCTTCATGAGGTACTGAGAGAAATGCTGATGAAAAGTATTATTTTAGAGCTAGGAATTACCATTCAAAGCCACCTAGACACTACTTATGAGCCACCTTGACAATCAGAGACCTTTGTTCACCTGAACTTCCTTTTAGGAACCAGGAAATCAATAATCTACGTCTGGCCCTCCGTATACTGCACAAAGGCTAACTATCCCTCCCTATACCATACAGATATGTTTTTTTCCAGCCTGTCAATATCAATAGTTAGAGATTCTCTCAATTGGTCAAAATCATAATATTATAGTTTTCATGCATACTTGGCTGGATCCATTTTTAACAGTCTGTGTATTCATGATTTAGTATGGGAATTGCAGATGTGATTACTAGCTTTTTTCTCCTTTGTCATGATTTCAGTTTCTGTTTTTGCCATCAGTATTACAAAGATGGTGCTTGGTTGCTCTGCCCCTCATTGCTCTGGCTGTAACAGCAGCGTCTCTGGGTTCCCCCTCCCACCTCCAGCTGCTGCTTCCTGCCTCCAAACCAGGCCCAGGGTGGTGTGGTACAGAGCGGGGAGCTGAGGGTGAGTCTGGTGCCAAACATGGGGGGGTGCTGATGCAGTGCAGCAGTGGTGGGTGGGCCTGAGTGCAGCAGTGAAAGTGGTTCGCGCTGCAACAATGGAGGGGGGCGCTCACTTGGACAACCAGTACAGAAGGGGATAGGGATGGAGGAAGCATCCAAGCAGGATACAAGCCACGGGCCTATACCTCAACTGTTATAAGAGTAAGAGCTGCCACACTGGACCAGACCAGAGGCCCATGTAGCCCAGAACACTCTCTCTCTCTCTCATTAGCAAAGACCAGATGCTAAGGGGAAGACTATTTATGCAGGGCCTATCCAAACTGATCTGTCTCCTAGCCTTTTGCCCTTACCCTCTTTAGAAGCCTGTGAAGTCCTAAGTTGGAGGCTGCAGCTCTACACTGGTGTTTAATATTCACTGATGAACCTATCCTGCATAAATATAGATGCCTATTTTTCTTCTGAACTTGCTTAAATTTGCTGGCCCCCACAATTTCTTGATACAATTTGTTCCATAAGTTAATTACATTATGTGAAAAATAACTTTATAATGTTAAAATTAAACATGCTTCCAAAAATTACCGTGTTCTGCTCTTTTGGTAGCTGAAACAACATAAAAGGACTGTGAACTGTAGCCTGAACTACAACCTATTAAAATCCAGAATCCCTTTGACTACAATGAGTTTTGGATCAGATCTCACCTGTACAGATACGGACACTGTATGGGAAATAATTGGATTCACATAATGCACAAAATGTGGCATTAATGTGCTAGAGAAGTAGTATCTTGGTGCTACCTAGAGGATTTGAGTCACACAGTATGATTAAGACCTCAGTCAAACAGAGAAATTGGAACATTTCCTCTAATACATTTAAAATTCCAGACCTACTCTTTAAAGAAAATAGTTTAAAATAAAAATATTTAAAGGAAGGACATATCTCTGGGGAAAAAAATTGATAATAATGTCAGAGAAGGCAACAAATCTATTATTAAATGGTTCCCAAATTGCCTGTCAGTGATATTCCATTTTCTCATAAGAGTGGATGAGTCACAGGTCATCCTTTACAGCATGCTTTATTCTCACTTCAAGGAAAAAATGCCATGTGAACAGTCATAAATGAAGACTAAGGACCAAGGCAACTGTAGCTTTAATCTGAAGAAGTGGACTCTAAAATATGCTTTAGCGAACCAAGTTCAATATAGGTTCATTAATGTTTAAAAAAAAAAACACCTGATGAGCTTTACACATAGCTATACATATAGCAACCTCCTGTTTCTTTTGTTAACAACTTTGCTTTCCCTCTTCATCCCCCTGCAACGTTTCGTTCTTGTGTCTCTCTGCAATCATTAAAATCTCATGCTTAACTTTAAGAACCTGAACAGCTCCATTGACCTCGCTTCAATTTAAACATGTGGTTATAGTATCAGAAACAGAATAAAATAGTTTATTATTAATCAGTTGAATGGAGGTTGAGAGCCAGGGGCAGAAACAATTCCTGCAAAGAAAACTTAACTTCAAAAGCTAATGATTTTCATAGACAAAGAAAATAAGTTAAATCTACAAATATTAGATTCTGGCATTACACTGTTTCTTTAAATGCCTAAAACTATTCTTCAATGTATATACATCCATGGAAGCAGAAAGGAGAAAAAAGGAAAAGAGATTTAAAGAAAAGCTTTTTGATTGGTTCATTGGGTTTGCATTAAGCAGGGGGTCAAACTCACTCCTCCTTATGGATGGGCAAGATCTGGACTATGAGGGCCCTCAGGGATCAGACCTGGACATGGCGGCATGGGGTTTAACAAAGCTATTGCTTGACCCCTGTCACTGACACACGCATCCACATTCTCTGGGCCTGGGAATTTGGTTATGGGTCTTATCTGTGCTCCGGGAGACCTGCAGGCCAGACAACACAGACCCATGAGCCAGATCCAGCCTGTAGGCCATAAGTTTGGCACCCCTGGTAGGAGCAGGTTCTGCTTCTGGTTGCGTTGCTATGAATCCTCATAATTCCATTAGAGTCCAAAGTGTGAGTCCATATTTAGAATGGCAGACTTAAGAGACTAATTCTGTGCAGTGCTGGGAAGCTGCATGACATACAGATCCCCGAGAAGAAATGTAGTATGTTTAGTTTCTATTTGTTTCTATTAGTTTTGTCTGCCTCAATGTGTCAGTGCTTAAGACGGTAGAATTTGCAAAGGGTCATCTCACATATGGTGCTGAGATCCCAACCTTCTCAACATCAGGACACTTTAAGGATGCCCAAATTTGGCAAGGGAAATAGAGACATAAAATGAACAGTTCATTTTGCTTTATGTATATGCCTTGAAGATTTTAGCATAACTTTTTATCATAAATGATTAACAGTAGGAAACTCCTCTGTTGCTATGAAACAGAACAACTGATGATGTCATTATAGTGTTTAGAATATTTAGTTTTAGTCTATACTGAAACCAATAGGAACAAAAAGGTGTGGAGCATTAATTGGGGAAGGGTGAACAGATCAGCAGGGAAGGTGCTGAATCAATGCACTTTATGAGCAGCTTCTTCAGCAGGATTGCTTTACAGTCCCAACTAGAACTTTAGGTTTTCCTCCTCCAGCAAATTTCCTGAATGAAGGCAGATAGAGACAATATCATGTTAATCTTCCCTGACATTGTGGAAGAAATGACCTGTCTTTAGTGAATCTAACCATACATTTTTAAGTAGAGGACATTTCAGAACATGGGCTCAACTCCAGATGTAGAGGGAGTTGCGTGCACGTACAACTGCCCCTCTCCCCAGGTGAAAAATGAGAAACACTGAAGTAGGTTGGGTTCCATGTATCATTTTGCACTGTTTCAATTTCATGAAACCTGAGAAGCAGGATAAACCTGAGAGACATGGAGCTCTGCCCCGCCTAGCTAGACAGCTGGATAGGTACCCAAACCAGCTCGCCTACCCAGCTACCCATTCTACACTGCACCATGCATGCAGATATGAGACAGTCCATATTTTAATGACTTCCTTCCTCTTTGTGGCATCAACATCAGTTATTCCACATACTTGTAAAGGATCATCGCAGTGACCCAGAGAAATTGCTGGTGATTAACGAGTAAATGATTCCTTCTTCCTTTGCTTTTCCTAAAGATACATAATGTAAAAGGGCTAATCTGCTCTATTCTAGGAGATGCATCTCTCATTGCAGAAGAGAATCTATTGCTTCTCAGAAGAATCCACTTAATGAAATACTGCCAAACAAAATGTGGAAGTTACTGCAAAATGCATAAATGAAATTACACCAATTTAAGAGAAAAAAACAACAGGGATGTGATATTGGACAGTCTTACTTTTCAGGGGATCTCACAATTTTTGTTTTGGTTTTAAACTATATTAGATCTTGGTGTTAAGTTTAAAATCAAAACTCTAACAAAAAAACCCCTCAAACTACCAAGTTTGTCTTGTGTTGGTATAAGTACTATACAAACATCTTATTTTGGGCCAGAAAGCCTCGACCCATACTGAGTAGTATGTCACCTCATCAACACTCTGAAGTCCAGCTGTGGAAGGCAGTATTCATTGTGTTGAGGCCCTCTGGATTTATTTTGATGCAAAAATGAAAACCAAAACAGGAAATGAAAACCAGGCTCCTCAGAAATTTCAAGGTCCTTTGTAAACCTTCAGTGTTTTGGTACAAACAATACTTTGTACCAAAATTTTAAATTAGACATTTAAAGCATTTGAGGCTACACAAGTCAAAAAACCCAAAATGATTTTTAAAAAAAACCCCACTTTCCTTGCGTATAGTAAGCAATACATTTAGATCTCTAAGTTCTTATTATAAGCTATTAGTAAAAATAGAAAAAATTAATAAAATAGAACCATTAAAATGCCTCATTTAAGAGTAGAGGCAGAAACAAAGAAAAATAAAAGCATCCAAAATAAGAGAGACGAGTGCTATAAGTCAGCAAGAGTTCAGAAGAATAACAACAAACACAGGAGATGGTCAAGACTGCATAAGAAAGATGTTTCAAGTAAGTAAGGAGCAAAAAATAATATTACTGGGGAACTTTACAAGACAACAGGAAGAATTTAGTGACTGAAAAAAATAAGACATTTCAAAAACCATTAATAAATGTTGGCAAGATTGCTTACAAGGGACAGATATACCTGTCCAGTACATTTATTTATTTATTCAAAAGATGTCAAAGGAACTTGAAGCAACATTAAACTGTGATAAAACTCTGGAACAGTTGGTAAGATGCACAAGCAAGCACATCTTAGATGTACAACTTGAGATGATTGTACAGAATGGCAGTGGGAACACTTCTAGGGATATTTAAATGCTTATTTCAAACAAAAATGTTCTTAGATACTAGAGACACAAACACTGTAGATCCAATTAAAGGTATCTGGGAAATTAGGGAACCAAACCAAGCAACCACATGAATAGTACCAGTGATTTAAACCAGTATAGTCACTTCCCTAATGATGCATAAAGCACAACGTTGGAGCCTGAAGGCGTTTTGCTGCATCAGGACCTTGACATAAAGGGTTGACCTGTGGTGACACTGATTGGCTGTGGAGCAGAAGAATGCTTCTTTGCTAAATGACAAATCCAGTGATTTAGCAACAAATTTTACAGTGCTGCAATTATTAAAAAGCAGCACAGATTCACATATATAATTCCAAACATCTAACAAATTCTGAAGAAACAACACAAAACAGAGTGGAAAAAGTTGTAGACCTGATTTACTTGAACTTTAAGATGTTTTAATGAAGTGGTGTATAAAATACTGGCATACAAGGGCAGCAAGTATGGTATGCAACAGAGGCTGTTTTAATTGAAAAGCAGTGCAGGCGCATCCCCACATACAGAAACGTGCATTTCCAAAGGCACAAAAAGCAGCAGCAAACTTTTCTGCTGCCGCTTTGTGCCCCAGGTCATGCCCTACCGGGTTCCTAGGGGCCTCCCAGGGCAGCAGAGGCACCAGTCTGGCTGCATGGAGCCTGGCCGGCAGGCAAAGCATGGCTCTGGAAAGCCAGGCTCCATTTCTGGGGGCACCCACTGTTGCTGCATGCACTGTGCCTCTTTTGGGGTGGGTTTCTTGGCAGTTTTTTTCCCATATCAGGACATTCCAGTATCAAATTTGCAGTGCAGCACACAGTTGCACATTTGCCACATGCAGTTTGTGGCACCAAAAAGAGGTTTGAAGTGCCACAAGCCACACACATGTGCTCATCCAGACACACCATACTTGTCCTTAAGACTCCTGCAACATCTGGTGAACACTTGAAGGATCTGACATTGTTCTTTTTGCAATTAGCATGCCAAGAACATACTTTCTCTGATTTTATGTATTACATTTAGCAGAAATAGAAAAATACAACCATTTGGAAACGTGACTGGGTCTGTGGATGGGCTTATTTAGTCTAGACAAGAGAAGACTGAGGGGGGATTTAATAGCAGCCTTCAGCTACCTGAAGGGGGGTTCAAAGAGGATGGAGCTGGACTGTTTTCAGTGGTGGCAGATGACAGAACAAGGAGCAATGGTCTCAAGTTGCAGCAACGGAAGTTTAGGTTAGATAATAGGAGGAATTTTCTCACTAGGAGGGTGGTGAAGCACTGGAACAGGTTAGCCAGAGAGGTTGTGGAATCCCATCCTTGGAGGTTTTTAAGACCTGGATAGACAAAGCATTGGCTGGGATGATCTAGTGGGGGATGGTCCTGCTTTGAGCAGGGTTGGAGTAAATGACCTGACGTCCCTTCCCGCCCTATTTTTCTATGATTCTAAGTTTCATTTATCAAAAAGAGAAAAGGGACAGATACCAGTAGACCATTTAGATTTAACTTTTTCCATAAAGAAACAGAGAGATGTGAACTAAGGCAAGGGAATGGTGAAACGTTAGAATTTAGGAAAAATACATTTATGTAGAAAATCAAGGATGTAAAAAAAAATTAGAAAGGTTTTGTACAATTCTGTCAGACGTGCAGGATCTCCTCATGGCCAGGCTTAAGGATCAGAAATTCAGTAGAGAGGAGGTAATGTAGGCTTCCCTATAATGTTTTAGGACTACTGATTAATATTCATGCAAGAAGAAGGAAGAGGGAGCAGGCAGGGCGAGCACATATGTGCAGGAATAGTGTAACCCATGAGGAAAGTTTAATGGTTGCCTAAAATGTCATCACTTGTCAGTGTGAAGTGTGGAAATCATCAATACTTGAGTCTTAAGATGGGTACACCCAGAGACTTTTTATTTAGGCATGGTGCTTCCTCTGACACTTTTTTCAGAGAAGGACCCCTCCCTTCCTTCCTCCCCACCCCCTCATTGCTGCCTCCCCAAACTTTTATATAAAATCTTGAATTCCTGAACCTTGGTCAAGGTAAGGGAGCGTGGAATACAAATAAACAGCTGAAAGACACAGAGGTGACAAGAAACACAGAGAAGCACAAGAAGAGTACAATTATCATAATTCTGGAGACATCTTGAATAAAACTTCAACATCTGTCCAAATGCAATACAATACAGCAATGACATATCTGTGAACACAAGAAAAAAACCAAGGGAAGTTTCTGTTCTGCTCTAATAAAAATTTTTGCCTTAAAATGTATTCCCCTTATAGTACTTACTAATTTATCTTGGCAAAATTAAATTGCAAACATTTGCCTCCCTCATATAAGCTTAAATGATGAGAACACAAGACAGCAGTCCCAATAAATTTTTAGTCCAAGAAATAACAACAAAAAATAAAGACATTATTCTTAGTTCTGAGATTCCTCGATTTTACTATTAAATCAAAAGGCAGCAAAAAACAGATGGAATAACTATGCCATCTGGAAAGCTAAGACATAGTAATGTATAGACATTCATTATTTCTTAGTGATATTCTCCTTCTGTAGCCAAGTTTCACTGTATCAAGTGAATATAACTCTCTCTTTAAAATTCATATTAAGAGTTAGTTATATTAAGAGCTAAAAGTGTCTGTTTAGGAACATTGAATGAACATATTGACAAACAAGATCAGTGCCAGTCCTAAGTGTTTGCTGACATACATCTGATGAAAATAACCCATGAAGAGTTAGGCTCTCGCAATGACTGCATAGGCAGAAACCGGCCTGTAAAACGAAATGTGCATTAACATTCCAAGAAAGGATAATCGGAAGTGTTGCTGTCACTTGATTCTTATTCAATGAAAAATTTCTATTGACCATCACCCAATACACCAATGAAGTGAGATGAATATTACCTCAGAGCGTATATGCTGGAGAGACTACATGTAGTGACAGAAACACTCTCATAGTCACTGCTGGAGATGGAGCTGAGGGGAGAATCACGTAAGCCATCCTGAGAACTGAAAAAAGCATATGGAAATAATATGAACTTCAGAACAAAAATGAATAAAAGCAGAGCAATGGTAACCAAAGAACTGTAAGTGATCACGTAAAAAATAAGAGCACACAGACACAACACTCTGAGTTCCTAGAAGCCCAGATATCCATTTTAATGGCCATAAGAAGCACAGAACACATAGCAGGACTACAGGACATGCATTTATTTATGCTATGTAGTTAAGTGCACTTGGGACTTCGTACACATTGTCAACACATGACTAGATTGTGATGTCTTCGTTCAAAAATCAGGCATCCAGAGAACCACTGTGTTTCAGGACAAGACATCCAAATAAATCAGCTTCAAGGATTTTTACAATGCCATTATAAATATGACCTAATAGTTTTCAAGATGCCAGAAGGAAGAATAAAAGATGGGAAGGGAAAGTCCACTGGAAAGTGGAGAGCTGCCTCTTCATTCCTTCCTGCTGCTAAAGATGATGATTTAACAAATTAGTTATTTCCTCTGTCAGCATAGGCTCCCAAAGTGCCCTGTTGCTCATATTTGTGTCTAAAGACAACCAAAGGCGCAATGCTAATTATCCGAGCCCTAAGGGGGCACACGGCAGATTTGCTGCTTTACAATAGGTGCTCTGCTGGTGCATGAACAAAATACATGAATACCTCACACCAAAAGAATACAACCTCTCTTCCCCCAGATTTAACTACTACAGGATCTTTAAAAGAAGCAATGACTTGAAATTTTGCCAGTTTCCAAATTAGAATTCGAACTAATACCACCTGATTCACCTTGGCAATTCACAAAGAACAGTATTTATATCTCAGGCACAATCGACTGCGCGGGTATTGGAAGTTCCACAGACTGACGGCTATTAACTGACATTAGATAAGGGGAAATGTATTCTTGGGCAAAAGTAACGGAATTGTATGGTTCTAATCACGGGGAAAAACTCCTCCAAAACCTACTGATTTGGTGCTTTGCCAATAGAAATTTTTAGACCCACAAAAGAGATAGACACATGTCTGCCTAAGAAGCATTTTTAGTTTAAAGAAATTAAACAGATTAGATCAGGAGGGTCTTTCCTCTCACTAGCAGAATTCTCATAACATTTGGATTTGCATGGATTTGTGGGCTATGCAGTTAAACTGGTTGTATTCTAGATTTCCTAACCCTACCAGATTTAACAACACAGCAGACAAATATCTAGAAGAATATATCATGGGATTTTTCAAAGTGGTGCATGGCAGTTACATGGCCTAATGGCATTAAAAAAATAATAGGATTTTTTTTTTTACTTTCTCCCACTGACTACTTTGAAGGGATACCTTGAATGTCTCTCATTTCTGATTGCCAATTTAAAAATAAATCCCCAACTGGATTATGTTTTAGTTGAAAGGGGTATTATACACTGGCAAAATAATTTATCAGATTTAAACAAATATCTATTTAAACTTTCATTTGTTTAAAATAATTTCCCTTGCCAACCGTGCTCACTGTGAGGAGGCATTTGCATTTAAACAAAGGTATGCCTTGTCAACTCTTCATCTTCACCAACCCAATCCCAGCCATAATATTCATACACAGTTCTATAGAGACAAAAAGATTTTGAAAATACATTAGATTATGATTTCGTAGCACAAGCAAGTAGGGGAAGCTATCTTATGATGAGAGTTATTGTTCAAACACTTCAAAAAGAAGACAGAAAGCCATCACCAAATTAAGTTGCTTCTGTTAAAAAAATTTTTTTTTTCAGTTTTGCCTCATTATAGAGCCTCATTACCTCCAACTGATTGAGGTAATGCTCTCACAGAGGAGGAACCAAATTCTGCTTTCCTGGTACAGTCTGCATGAAGAAATCCATCGAGAGTTTCTCAGCTGTCTGCACTACAAGGAAATCGTATCCATGACCAGTTAATGCCAAACACAACCTGCGGCACACATGCCAGAACTGGTACAGGTAGTCTCTGAGTGTAGCACATGGCAGACTGGCGAGAGAGCAAAGAACACAGACAGACAGAGCAGGGAGCAGAAAGCAGAGCAACAAATCAAGCAGGGTACAGGGCTCACCTTGCAGCACACCTACTAAAAAGACTGCCCCCCCAACTGAACTAGACAATTAAGAGGAAGGCCCCAATGTCACGAGTTTTTATCACAGGCATAACAAGTAATTTTTGCACCCTGGGCAGCAGCAGCTCGGGCGATGACCAGGACAGCAGTAGCCACCATTCATGCACCCTTTAAATCAGCCTCAAGGCCCTAGGTGAGTAACATGATTTTCGTTTCCAAAAAACATGTTCTCTAATGTTTTATTCGTTTTCTTTGTTATTGGTGCTTTGAGCCTTTCAGATTCATGTTTCCAGCTTTTCTCCACAACAAAAAAAGTCTAGTCATTTTCATTTAAAAAAAAAAAAAAGGGCAAAAAAAGCCAGTCATTAGAATCACATAAATGGCAATGCTAAAAAGTATTAGGAGAAAGAACAGGTATCACAAGATTTACAATTAAAAATGATAAGATTGGCACCATTGTCCTAGTTGCTAGACTTGGGTGACATTTTTAAGTGTGCGTGTCACAAGTTAGAAAAAAAAAATAATCTGAAGGGAACATCCAAACTGGCAAATTACGGATCTGGAACTGGGTGGTAGAGAAGCCTGGCGATTACCCTGAAAGCATTACTGAGCAATCACTGAAAAATACATTCAAAGCCTAGTTCACCAAAAAGACACATTTTGCACAAAACAAATGCTAGCATCTAATGGCATTCTGTTGACTGTTTAAACTTCTCCCTCAGGTCTGACATGTGGCGTCAAATTGTGTCATTTGGCCCATCACCAGAGGTACACAGTAGTGTTAGCAGATAATGTGAAAATAATAGCCCTTACGTTACAAGTTTCAGAATGCCCGCATTATACTGAGGTTATTTCTCACAATCTTTCCCCTATACCTAAGCATTCTTGTGCACCCGACACCAAATTATTGCACCATTCTTCCTTTATTTGGATAAAGAGTGGTATTTCTCTCTGTCAGTTTTTATTTCAGATACCTATGGACAGTGTCTACCAACATATGGCATGCGGTCTCTTATTTCATTTACATGTCAGATAGCAATTCTAATTAAGGCGTACACTTTTTACAATCTGCTTTGGAACTTAAGCAATCTAAATTCAGCTCTGGATGTCAGAAGTTACACTTGACTTTATACTTCATAGCTATACAATATTCTGGGCTCTTTCTGGAACTGCACCTGAATCAGGCTAACAATGATTACCTGCTTCATAGATTAGCTTGGCTGAAGCATTAACTCCTAATATTCTAGCCTGTCAGTATCTAATGTAGGCTTGAGTCAGGTCATCACCTACATGCAACATTCAGTTTTATTCACTTTTTTAAACATGAAATGATAATGGGGAACAGTTTTGCCTGTATATGCTATATACAAAAAGAACAAAACTTTATTTGTATGCCATAAATATGTAACAGGTACAAAGTCAAAAGCTGACAACCTTGCTGCTCAGCTGCGAGTCCTAATGCAGTTCATGTTTCACATGATGAACATCTTACCTGTAGGTTGGTTCTTCACACAATATGTACACACAATTACACCAGTGGTAGAAAAATCACACAGACTATACAGATTTAGATGAGAATGGCAACTTGCATACAGAAAAAAACATCCAGTCACAGAACACCCCCCTCCCCCCATGGCTTTCATGTTAAAATATACACGAAAATATTTATTTATTTTTACAAAACCCGGTTGCCTATCCTGGCATGTCCCTTTCTCCCCTTCCTTAGCCCTCTTAGTCAAAGGGACTGGGATTTCCACCTCTATTGTCTCAGATGTTGGAACTAATGGGATTCATGCCAGGCTGGCCCTAGGAAATAAGAAAAAACAGCCTTACTCTTGCTTGTTAAATTTCTTCATCTGCACTTCCACATGACATTGCTCTAATGAAGGTCTTGATATCAACTCCTAACAGGCAAAACACCCCTTTATGTCCATTACGTACCTTTTGACACTTGCAATTTCTTTTCAGTTTCTCTGTGTGCCCGCCTGGCTTTGAACAGTCTGTTGCGCGCAGCCTTGGTCTGGCCGGCCAGCAGCGGACATCCTGTGGTCTCCTGTAAGCCTAGTGGTAGATATTTATCACCCGGGTGGCCTCCCCCAGACTTGCCTGCCACAACTTTGAACGTTCTTCCAGTGGGGGGGGCAAACCACCCAGGGGTCCTCTTCGGTGGGGAGTCTGCCAGGCAGCCGTCCGTGGGGCTCCACCTCCCCTACACCCCAACCTTGCGCCAACCTTTTGACAGGTCATCGGATCTTCTCAGCCAAACCCCAATGATGCTGTGTTTCTTGAGCTCAACAATCTTCGTAGCCTTATTACGCCTTAAGCACTTCCTCCTGGGATAACTCAATCACTTAGCCATTTGGCTTCAGCAGGGCCTCTGCCTGCACTAAAGCAGTATCAGACCCGGGACTTTAAATTTAACCACCGATCAAAGGAAAAGGAAAAGAAAGGTGGTGCAGAGCTGTCTTGCCTGCATCGCCTCACCCTCTCTCTCAGCCCCTCCAAAAGGGGGAAAACAAAATTCCAAAACAAACTATAAGTCAGGAAGGACCCATCCAGTTTCCTCCCTGCAGCCCTACTGCTATGATAAGAGGGCATCATTTTACCCCTAGGATCTCACTAGGGCTGACCTGTCGTCTGGCCAGGGTTGACGGCAGCCCCTCATCCCAGGTAATTTCTCCCCTCACCCTACTGAGCATGGTATGTGGTACTACTCTCCTCTGACGCTGTCTGAGGCATTCCGCTTCCGATGTCCTGCGGTACTTTCTGAAGTGGATGGCCACCTTCTATATTAGATACCAGCGCCCAGCCTCCTGCCATCCTGCTCTGCAGCCTCTTTTGCTGCTCACGGCCAATCCCGCCAGGAGACAAAGCCTCCTCTGGCTCTCTTGTCCCCCTTACGCTCCAACCTTTGTTGGTGCAGAGAGCCTCCTTTGGCTCTCCTGTTCCTCTGATGCTCCTGCCTCTGTCGGTGCAGCAAGCCTCCTCTGGCTCCTCTGCCTACTTGTCACACCGATCTCTGCTAGTACAGACAGCCCCTCCCGGGGCTCTCTCTTCTCTTGCCTTGAATCTATATTTTGACATCACACATCATCACTTTCTTCAACCTTGTTGTGTTTCTTCCACCTCTGCTGAAATTCTCCTCTGTGCTTCTCTTCCTTTAGTTAGTGCACCTTCCCTCCCACGTCCTTCTCAAATCCTAATTTTCAACATTTCTTTAGGTACAGTAGCAAGCTTGGCTTTCTCTTACATATGAAGAAATATTAAGATGTTAAGATAATCTCCACCTTATCTCATATGTATCATTTCTCACTATTCTTTTACCCCCTTCTTTCCTCTTACACCTTCTTCCTTTTCAGCTAGGCACTACAGGTGCCTTTTCAGTTGTTCTGTTCCATTCTTCATTTATATAAGTCTCCTTTCTTTCACTCCCTCTCTGACTGTGCTTCAACTCTCATAATGGAAAATGCCTTCCACTTCACTGCTTGTTGTATATAAACCTATATACAGTCAGTTACCTATTGATGTAAAGTTCTTCGACACACAATGCATGAACAAGTTCAAGATACAGTGTAATGCATCTACAAAGTTTATTACGAAAGTATAACATTTGCATATTTTTATACTTTACTTTTATCTGTCACTATATAGTGAATTCCTCTGCCAGAAACACTAGCATTTCTTTCTGCTGAATTATTTGGATTGTAAACCCTTTGGAGCAAGGAACTCTGTGTCACTGGAATGTCTTAGCAATGGGATGCCAATAATGATAGGAGCTCCACACACAACAAACACTAATTAACCTAGTTGGTGTAGAAACAAATTCTGTATTCACTGCATCCTACATTATATTAACAGTGTAACCTTGCATGAGCTAAAAAACTACTTAACATGAATGAAATTGGGGTTTCCCTTCATAAACTTCTCATTAGTTTGTCCTGACAAACTCAGTCATGAATTCCAGGGATGCTGCTGGATCCTGGGGTGAACTGACCTGCAGTTCCCGACTTATACTTCCTGCCATCCACCAATGCAAGTGTTCTTTAGCACTGTTATAAACAGTGAAGTTGTGCACAGACTGGCCCATTTCGCAGTCAGAGTTATTATAATCATCGTATATGATTTCTGCTTTTTATTTCACCTCTTTTTCTGCTGTGACATTACATCTCTATCGTGTCATTTGGGCTTCCTGAGCTTGTAAAACTCTGCTTGAACCACAAGTGGGGAAAACGTGGCAATTCTGTCTCAGTCTATAAACATGACAGAACATTTTTTAATGCAACAAATGGAATCGAGCAAGAGGCATTTAAAGTGAAGCACCTATTAGGGTGTTTCACAGTTTCTACTAAGGCTACAAAATTATTTCAGTAATAGACCAAATATATCTAAGATGGAAGGAACTCTCCTAATGTGGTACAACCAAAAATTTCTTTTAAGGGAACACTGGTAGCTTTGAATCAGTAGGCTTGACTATTTTGTGCAAATAAAAGAACAGGCTGCGTAAAGTGCTTGTTTATATAATTTGATGCTTTATATCTATTTTTCACTCTTCTCCCTGAGATGTGCCTATAATCTCTCATGTTTCACCTAATTATTTTTCATTGTTTCATAGGATAGGGTTTCTATAAACTCCATCTACTTCCGCATTCCAAATATACATTTACCAACTGAGATGCACTTTTTCTGCAAGGTCTGATATGTTGCATGTGTGAACTAACTCATCTAAGCCACTTGTGTCAACTATATTAAACCCTCTCAGATGAATGGCTTTTAAAACATAATTTTCATTATATTATTTTAAGGGATTACGAGGGTGCCTCAAAACCCTAGCCTTCACTGCCTCGTGCATATTCCTTTGTTGGAAAAAAGGCTAAAGGATGTCACCCTGACAGAAATGCGCTCTCGGTGAGGTGTTGGGCAGTCAGCAACAGCTTTAATCTATTGCTTTCTGGCAGAAGCTACAACCATTGAGGCATTGAATACCTGGACTCAGTCTGGCCTTCGGACTGTCTCAATGGTCTAAAGGGGCGATGGTAGGTCTAGGGCAGCCTCCATTCCTCCATACTCTTGCCTAGGCATATGCACTGAAGGTCTTAGTGCGATCTATACAGGCCAAAATGATAAACTGACTCGCATTTATTGGGCTTGTGAGCCACAAACCAATTAATCAAGTATCTGACTAGACCTTTTATGTGTACACCCTGATCCAAAGCGTAGACACACACACACACACACGTATATTAAACAGCGACATCTTTTCTGTCCCAACACTGGATGACAGCTTCAGTTGCATTTCTAGTTACAACTCAAGATCACAATGTTGATGGACAAAGTCAAAACATAGTCCATTCTAATTTGAGCTTAGCACTGCGAAACATCAGTGGAAAAATAAAGGACCTAATTCAGCCTTAGCAGCACTTGCTTAGACCAAATCTGAATTTGGTCAAACACACAGATATAGGATACTATAATACCAAAGCAAATAATTGAAAGGAATTTCACTGGAGCATCCCACAAGAAGTTAGCAAGTCACTAAAGAAAAAACTTTCTGCCAATTGGAAGTTTGCTCTTCTCCCATTCAACTGACTTTTCCCTCTTACTCAGAACTATGCCAAGGGCAGTGAAATTTTCTAGTCCTTTGGCTGCAAACCAAAATCACAACATGGCTGAGACCTGGGAGATAGAAGCCTTAGAGGTGAATGTGCACAAGGGTCAGTGTTCTACACTGAGTCCCAGGTCAAATAATAAATTGCTGTTCAAAGTATTTTTCTTTCTCTCTGTTTATTATTTTCTATTATTGATTTTATTCTGTTCTTGTTTATTATTTATTCTAAGAAATCTTTTTTCAGGAACTGCATTTAAACCACACTTTGCCCAACCTTGAACTATACTAACCAGAAACAAGTGTTTCTAACTTAACCATCTGAGAGTAAGAATGACATTTTTTAGAAGCTGAACACAAGCACCTGAGCCCATTTCACAGAATTCCATTTATATCTGAAGCCCAACAGTGAGAGCAATAGTTGTAAATTAATGTCAATGTTTCATGCTTTATAAAGCCAATTTGTACTACACTGTGCAATTCGATATAGATTTGAATAATGTATATTTGAATGAGCAGAGGATAAAGACCGTGCTATCTAGTGATCACCCACTATAAGTTGTCACAACATAACTGTTACTCACATACTCCTGTAGCATACAAGTGTAGTAACACACTTGTAACTTTAACCCTGTTTCATTCAAGCTTAAAGTTACAGCAGTTTAGTTACCTCCATTTGCTATAGGAGCTCATAAGTTATGTCATAACAACTGATACATGCTCCCAAGGAGCTGTTCGTCTTCCCTTTTAAAGCAGTACAATATTGCTTTTGTCTGCAGTAAGAGGCCACTGGTGCAGCCACTTGTTACAAAGTGCAGAGAAGCATAGAAGAAAGTTAATTTTTTAGTAAATCTAACCTCCCACTTTCCAAATTAGAACCCTTGTTTTCTACATATTTGAGTACAATGTCCATAGCATCTTCATATTTTGGCTAAGAACTAATAATTATGTACCACATTACAGCTGATTTATAGGGACCTACTTAACTCATGCTTTCGCAGATTCTGTGGACGTTGTGAAATCTGGAATTGTCCGTGAAATGCACAAAATCAACAAGAAAATTACTTAATAAAAATAAAATGCTGGCTCCCCAGTGGGAGCTAGTGGTCCTCGCGGCTGGGAGGGGGAAGGTGCCAGCTGTGCGGGGCATGAAGGGCAGCAGACAAGACAGTGGCTGCCCCCTTGTCTCTCCTCCCTCGGCCAGGGCTTCTCTGCCAATCAGCACCAATAGGCAGGGCAGCACGAAGGGCAGCCAGCAATCAAGATGGCGGCTTCCCCCTCATCCCTGTGTTGGGGCCTCTCTGCCAATTAGCTCCAAGGGGCAGGGCTGCTGTGAAATGTCCACAAAATCTGGTCTGCGAGTGGAGTGGGCCATGAAAAACCCTTTGTGTCACCACAATTTAAGTACGTCCCTATTCACTTAATAAAAACGTGAATGCTGTTCGCATGGGACTAAATGATGAAATGTATTAAGCATAGGAATAAAACTATCGAAATTGAAACTTTCAATAAAGGTAAGCACTGTTTCTCTCTTTATATTTTGAATAATATTTTGAAGAAATGTTGCTTTTAAAAATTCAGAACGTTTATGGCTAAGAAATTCCAGCAACAGAAAAGGAACTGACTGGAATATGTACAAGAGGAATCTTCATGTAATTGATTGCAATCAATAATTAGCCATCTGCTTTGCATGTAAGGCACTACCCAGCACCATAAAGACAGAGTGCAAGTCACTTTTGTTCTTAAGCCTGTTTTAAATAAATGCAAACAGAACCAGCTGTAATAACTAATGATGGACAGTGTTACAGCCTATAGCGAGTGAGAAGAAACTGTGTTCCCTTCAGTACTGTGCACAGCTCTTTATGTCAACTCTAGACCTTACATATATGAGAAGTCTTATTAGAGTCCACTCTAAATACTTGTAATACATTCATTAAGAATGTTAATATTAAAGGAAATCAGGTAAAATCTGTATTTGAGGCTGAAGTGAACAGACTTCCAGGAGAAAAGAGCGAGGGCATGCTTGCAAGGTTGCAGGTTTAACAGAGATAACTGAACAGCACAATGAAACTAGGCAACTGACACGTACAGGGAACTAATAAAAAAACCAAACAATGCACAACAGATGAAACTGCCAAAGCCTTAGCTGACTTGTGAAATAATCATCCAGCTTTGCAACAAATCTTCAAGCTCCAATAGCATCAGAGAGCCAAAAATTGTCTACATTCCCAAATCAAACAGCATCTTGGATCTATGCACCTGTTTACAAGGGAAAGCAAAAGCATTTTCAATATTTTACTTATTTTGTCTTCCTTATTTACTTATTAAAATACAGAGCACAGATCTGAAATTTTCTTCTCCAGTGTTTCCTCCCCTAAAACACCACATGCTCCTTTGTTGCACAGCTTATTGTCTTTTGACTTATTGCTGATCTGCTATTCCTCAAACACTTTTCTTCCTTCTGGGGTTTCTTCTTTGTGTCATGTGACAGGTTTAGTGCATATATACTGTCTTCACATCAATTCACAGGCTCACCAGATCTGTGCAAGTCATATCTGCATAATACCCACACTGCTGCCTGGGATTCATTTAGTGCCCCAAATGTTTGATTGCTTCAACATACTTAGAAGGGTATTAGGGGAGCGGGGGTGGGGGGAGGAATCTACTGCATAAGTGAGGGACCATTTTCTGCCACCTACAAAAACAAAGTAAAGACTTGTTGAAAATACAGGTCAGTTGCATCATATGTGAATTTAACTTGCGCAAATTCAACATGCGGGCTGGGAGGGGGGCGGGGCTTGAGTCTGCATGCGGCGCTGCCACTTACCTGGAGGACCGGACACCACCACGCTGCCAGTGGTGACTGCCTCTGCCTCCAAAACCTCCCACCGCTGCCACGGAGCTGTGCCTGGAGCTGTGTGGCCGGCCGCCAGGCAGCAGCTGCAGCGTGGTGGTGGCTGGGCGGCACGCAGCCATCCCCACCACCACCCCGCGCTGCGCCGCTGCCGCACAGTTCTAAGCATGGCTCCGCGGCGCTGGCGGGAGGTTTTGGAGGCAGAGGCAGTCCCCGCTAGTCAAATCGCTGGCACAGTAATACACGGTTTTCACCTTATGTGCTGACTAGAACGTAACCCCCGTGTAAGACGCGACTGACCTGTACCAATCCAGTTATGTTGTAAATGGAAGAATTGGAGTGTTTATTTTAAATGTTTTTGACTCACCAAAAATCCTAACACTGCTAGATCAAGAAGTCCCGAGTAGGTGGCTTAGCTGAGGTGCTTGCAAAATGAACACGTTGCGGCAAGCTCCTATGTTACATGGGCCGACAATGCAAGGTCACAGTCGGCAGGGCTAACTGGACCCTACCGTGCATCCACAGGTGCATCTCAAGTAGGTCCAAGGAGGTGATCCTCCCCCTCTATGAAACACTGGTCAGGCCGCAGCTGGAGTACTGTGTCCAGTTCTGGGCACCCCACTTCAGGAGGGATGTGGACAACATTGAGAGGGTCCAGAGGAGGGCCACCCATATGATCTGGGGACAGCAGGGCAGACCCTACAATGAGAGGCTACGGGACCTGAACCTGTTCAGCCTTCACAAGAGAAGGCTGAGGGGGGACCTGGTGACCGTCTATAAACTCACTAGGGGGGACCAGAAGGGTTTGGGGGAGACCTTGTTTCCCCTAGCGCCCCCTGGAATAACAAGGAATAACGGCCACAAGTTGTTGGAGAGTAGGTTTAGATTAGACATCCGTAAGAACTGCTTCACAGCCAGGGCAGCTAGGATCATGAACCAACTTCCAAGGGAAGTGGTGCTGGCTCCTACCTTGGGGGTCTTTAAGAAGCGGCTCAATGCCTACCTGACTGGGGTCACTTGAGCCCAGTTTTCCTCCTGCCCAGGCAGGGGGTCGGACTTGAAGATCTACAAGGTCCCGTCCAACCCTACTTCTATGAAGTCCAGCCCCCTGCCCCAGGGGTAGGAAGTCAGCTAGGGTCAAAGGATCCCAACAAGATAAGCATCCAAACATTTCTTGAATGAATCCAGAGTAGGTGTCTGCATCACTTCTGGAGGGAGTCTATTCCAGGTCTTGGGGGTTTGGACCATAAAGAAATTTTTTCTTATGTCCAGCCTAAAACAGTCTTGTGGGAGTTTATGACCACTGGTCCTTGTTTTTCCTTGGGGCGCTCTGGTGAACAGACGTTCTCCCAGATCCTGATGCACACCCCTTATCTACTTATAAGCAGCCACCAGGTTGTCCCCCGCCCCGAGTCTGTGCTTTTCCAGGGTGAAGAGTCCCATGGATCTCAGCCTCTCTTCATAAGGCCTGTTCTCTTGCCCTCTGATCATGCACATGGCTCTCCTCTGGACTCTCTCAAGCTTCTCAACATCTTTCTTGAATTGCAGAGCCCAGAATTGGATGCAGTACTCCAGCTGCAGCCTCACCGAAGCTGAGTACAGCGGGACGATGACATCCTGAGATTTACTTGAGAAGCATCTATAGATGCAAGGCAGGGTTTTGTTTGCTTTACCAGCTGTGACATCGCATTGGTGGCTCATGTTCGTCTTGTGGTCAATCATGACCCCCACATTTCTTTCAACAGTGGTGCAAGCAAGCGTAGCACTACCAAGCCTATAAGTATGCTGCAGGTTTCTTACCCGCCCCCCCACTGAGGTGGAGTACCTTACATTTATCGGTATTGAATACCATCAGGTTTGTTTCCACTCACTTACTAAGTTTATCCAAGTCAGCCTAAATCGCTAGCCTGTCCTCAGGTGTGGACGCTATGCCCCAAAGTTTAGTGTCATCAGTGAACTTGGCCAGTGTGCTTCTGACACCAATGTCCACATCGCTGATAAAGGTGTTGAAGAGAACTGGTCCAAGGACAGAGCCTTAGGGGATGCCACTGGTCATGGAGCACCATAATGATTCAGTGCCATCGACCACGACTCTCTGGGTCTGACCTCGGAGCCAGTTTTCCAGCCATCGGACTGTGGTGTAGCCGAGGCTGCAGTTGGCCAATTTATCCATGAGGAGGTCATGGGACACAAGATCAAAGGCTTTTTTAAAGTCCAGATATATGATGTCAATCTCTTCTCCCTTGTCCAGGTGATATGTCACCTGGACATAGAAGGAGATGAGATTGGTTAGGCAAGACCTACCCATGACAAATCTGTGCTCACTGTCCCTCAGGATGTTGCCCTCAGCCAGCTTATCCAGAAGGGTTTCCTTGATAAATTTTCTCAAGAAAATTACCAGGGATTGAGCTGACTGGCCTGTAATTCCTAGGATCTACTTTCTGCCCTTTCTTGAAGGTAAAAGATAAGACTATAACCTTTCTTATAGTTTAAAGGTAACCTGTAATACTACCCTTTCAAGTACTTTAACCAAAAATGTGCGCATTTATGAAGAGAAATTAGTGTCTCATCAACAACAGCAGGCACACAAAGTTGTAGTCTCAACAATATACATATACAAAATCAAAAATGGCTAAATTTAATCAAGAAGCATTAGATGGTGCTGGATACCACATGTGCTCACTGGTTTGTCATGGACATCTGACTGCTGCATGAAAGAAAGGAGAAACATCTGCACATAACATTGACCACACAGAAAAGAAATGAGGGGGGAAAAAAAGCTTATAAGCAGTATTAGCAGGTCAGTCAAAAACTCTTCCCATATCTTAATATTCCATTGCATTATTTTGTGATTTGTAGAATGGCCCTGGCAGACATCACTTCATATTTTCATGAGCACATCCCAGTGATCATATTTTTTTGCTTGTGGCTTTATAATAGATATTTTAGCACTGTACAGCATTGCTATGTAGTCTCTACAATTAGAAGTGATATACTGCACATGTTAAAACAAGATTTCTTTCACAAGTGTTACAACAACAAAAACCAAAAAAGTCTATTTGTTGCAAGGATCCAGGCCATTAATTACTTTTAATGATGAAATTCCCTCAGCATTTCCACTGTGAGACACTGAATGTGGTTATAAAATCCAAGACGACGGCGGTGGCGGCAATCGCTCATGGCCAAGGATGATCACTCCCAAGGGTCTTCATAAGCTCCATGCTTTACTCGGCCCAGCAAAACTTGGGGCTTGTGAAGATCAAGACTTACAGCATAAATGTTCAAAGCAATAAGAAATGAGTTGGATGATGTTACACTGTATTAGGAAAGGAGACTGAACACAAGGAATATGGTTTCATGTGCAAAAAGGGTTATTAGCGTGTTTAAATTTTAGCAACACTTACTGTTTGTTTTTTTTAAGAAAATGTGCAGTCAACATGTGATTCACAATTTTTAGAAAAAAAACAAAACATGGACATATGTAGCAATTAAGTTTTTTTTCAAGTCTAGCTCTGCTAGCAGTGGTCAAAGAAACAGTGCTAGCAATTGAAAAAAACTGCAAATATTAACCAATTCATTCTGTTCATGCATATCAGATATCCTAAGCCCGGGACTGAGAGACAAACTATTCACACTGCATGAATGGCAGAAGGAAGCACCTATTTAATTCTGTCAAAATATTTTGGCTTAGAGGGACTCTTGGCTTCATTTCTTTTCTCCATGTTGCCTATCTGTATTATTATATTTAATCAGTATTTCTATTGGTATCTATTACTATTTGACATTTCTATACCTGCAACATTTGTACTACTGTAAAAGGGGAAGTGCAAGGCAGGGACTAGCTATCCATGGCACCATACACACAGAGCAAAAGCCAGTATTTATCTCAAAGGGCATGCACAAGGTAAGTTTTCATACAGAGACCGTAAAATATAAGAGCTATAATAAAAGTATGGAGAAAAGCAATTGTTAGGGGAACTGTAAGCAGGTTGTCATGCCTGCTCCCGTGCAAGTGAGCTTTGTCCCTCTGAGAACCACTCTCCCAGTCAACAGCAGTTCATAAGTGGGCTTGAGCAGCTGTCTGCCATTCAGCCAGTCTCCATTCCACAAAAAATAACCCTTGACCCAAACAAGCAAATGAGCAAAGCAAAACCTTTAGCCTTTCTCCAGGCAGCAACAGAGGGCCCTATCAGCAGTAGCGCAACTAGGGGTGGGCAAGAGGGGCACCCCTCACCAGCCAACTAAGGAGAGGTGCCAAAATCATCCCCCACCCTTGCAAAGTCCATGCCCCAGCAGCAAGAGCAATCCTACAGCATTACTCTTGCAGTAGATGGTGGTGCATGGATGCACTGCTACTGCTGCTTTAAAAGCAAGAGCCAGGGCAGGCAGAGCTCAAGGTAACAGCAGCAGCAGCCTCATAGCCTAAGACTGCTTTGGATTTCCCGGCATGGCTAAGACTTCTGTGCCCTGGACTCTTGAGAACCACACCCCTGCCCCCTCCGCTCTCTCCTGGTTACACCTCTAACTTAGCTTTGATCCTTCCTAGAAGTGAGCTCCTCTGGGTTTCCACCTGCCTTCTGCCCACAAACTGCTCCTACTCCAGCTCAAGCAGCTTGCTCTCATTCCCTTGTACTTTTAATCCACCAGCTAATCAGCCACAGCTGGGCTTCTACCCCAGGGCTGTCTGCCCTACATAAAGGGCCAGACCTCATTAAAAAAAGACAACATATTAAGGATCAGTGTGGGAAAACTTTGTATCTCCATATGCTGATAGCAGCATATCAGGAGGTCAGTCCCTTGTGCCTGTTAACTTTCACCTACACTTCCCCAAACTACCCAATCGTTCATGTAATGTAGAACTGCAAAACCCTTCTCTTGTGTGAAACATCAGCTTTAAAAAAGACACTCTAGTTTAAGTAACAGCGTACACTATTAAAGACGCATACATCCCTCAGGTTTGGGATTCAGCTTCTTTTTCCTTGACAGATTGAAAGCTTCTATTGTAGTAGAAGTTAGAATATCATCATAGAGACTCATAGTGCTTTGTACTCTTCACAGTGATTACTCATCATCCTGTGAACTGAAGCAGACAAAATAGTTTTGATAGGCAGAGCACAGGCAGCTGTGACCTTGGAAACAGTAGCAGGTCTTATCTTAGAAGTAGGAGAATGATTGTATCCTGCCTGCACCCTTGAATCGATCAAAACTTTATCTACCGTAGAAGCTTAGTGTAAATCTGAAGTAGAACAGTGATTCCTTCACATCTTTTACAGAGGAATTAAGGAAAGCTGAGAAGAATTTTATATTGCTTTCATAAGTATATGGGCAGGCAAGGAAAAGTGATCACCTGGAAAATCCGTTGATCAAATGGAGAATCTTTAATTTGAAGGCCTTGGGCGACAGCTCTCCCAGGATTCAAACTCCTGATGTATTCGGGGATCCCAAATACAACGAAAACAAAAGGACTGTACAGCAGGCACTGCCTTGGCCTCACTCTGCTACACTCATCTGTGTTTTGATTCCCTGGAGTACATGTACTTCTGCAAACTATTCTGAGCAAATCACAATAAAACTAGGGAAATTGTCAACAAGATGGGCATAGGACTCAGGCAAAATTCAGCCAACATTTTTCCCTTCCACCATAGTATGTGATAAATAAACCTTGGAGCTCTAGGCTAGTATATACAAGGCAGCAAAAGTGCTAATTCTCTGACGGATTCTACAAGGTGCCTCGCTGTAGTAAAAATTGTATGGGATATTCAGACTTTTTAAAGCTGTATGTATCACTACCATGGAGACAGCAATCTGGGCTCTCTGCTGATCTGAAAATGAGACCGGGAGCTGGGAGATGCAGAGTTCCAATCTTATCAGTACGGCTTCACTCCGATGCCTTAGATAAGTCACTAAATTGCTTTGCTTTACCTTCCCCAATACCATTTGCCAAATTGGGATAACAATTCTTGTTTTTTGGGGAGGATAAATGTCAGCTAATATCCTTTGACGCCTCTGAAGAGGAAAAAAATATACACATTAAATTATTAATCAGTAATAATAGCTAGTAAAAATTAAAAGTCAGTTGGAATTTTTCAAAATAATGTTTTTGTTTTGTTAAAAAGGTCTTTTCCCATAGAAATAAAACACTTCGGAAAAACTGTGCTAAAAAACCCCCACAAATTTTTTTTTTTTTTTTTTAATAGAAAGTACCATTACCTTTTTTGGAATTCTTCTAGCACCTATTAAAAAGATATTAAATCAGAAAGGCAAAATATCTAAATCTGTATTTCTATTCACAGTAAAGGTTGTTATCACTCCCAGTCTTCCATACTGGTGCTAACATCATAAAATAATATTCATTGTGTGCCACGATTGATCATATTAAGTGTCTTTTCAAAGGTATCACAAAAATAGAATCAAGTTACACTTTTAAATAAAAATAAAACAGTTTCCAGTAGAATAATTCTTTGTTAGACTAACCAGATTAAATATTATTTAATGCATTTATTTAAAAGGTTAGGGGCTATATTCTTCACATACCTGTTTCAAATTGTTGTTAAAAACACATTATATTTTTTCTATAAAAATAACTGACAATTCAATTCACTATTTTATGAAAATCTTTTTTTTTTTTTTTAAATAGCCAACTATTCTTTGGCTGGCAGCATTTGGTTTGTTTAAACATAAGCCATCAGTCCACATACGCTTATCGCTAAAGCAAGGAGAGTAAAAACTGTGATCAGGTTATGATCAGTTACTTTGTATGCCAGTCCTAAGGTAACAAAATCAGGGCAAGTTTCTCTTACCTTGAACTAGATCTTGATTTAATGTCTTCCTTTGCTATCCTTTCACTGCCACTTTCTTCATTGTTCTCTGATTGCATCGCACATGCCTGCCTTCTTTTCTCCCATTTCTTTTGCTGATTGGAGATTTCCACCTCTACCTGTGGTGCATGTTCTGTTCCCACCTGTGAACCTGAGGAATGTGCCAGGCACTTAGAGGAGCTAGACAGTTTTTGCTCTTCTCTGCCAGAGTCTGTCTCTGCTAGCAAAGCAGGAGAAGTTTCAGTTTTTAATGCCTCCTGTGCAGAGACTGTACTGTCCAATTTATCCATATGGTCCTTTTCTTTAGATTTCACTAAACTATATGAAGCATTTATAACTTTTCCTGGGGAATGTTTGGTCTTTATACCTTCAATATTTTCCTCCCTGCTGTCTTCACAGCTGCCGCAACATACACAGGAATTAATTAGACAGTTTGTGGCAGCTATACTGAGTTTATGGGCTTCATTCTCCTCTTCATCAGCTAAAGGATCAGAAGACCCAGGAACACAACCAACGGCTACTTCTGGGGTTGTTTCCAGGGAGTCCGAAGTAGAGGGAGATTTGGGATTAAATATTACAGTAGCGGATATTTTCATTCCACCAGTCCTATGGGCTATCATCTCTGCTGTTTCTGCATCATCAGCGTATGCATCCCACCCATTGAGGTATAACTGAGAATCAGGGCCTTCTAAACAGCTGCATGAATTCTGAACAGAGATACCAGACATCTGTTTGCTATCTTCAATGGTGTTGTTATTGGTTAAGTCACTTTCTGCCTGTTTCAAAAGTAAAATTGCTTCTGTCTCATGACCATTCTCATACACTAAGGGGTCCCTGTACTGCACACTCTGCTTTGAATTGTGGCAAGGGCTGTTCACCCATGCAAAAGTGTCATTAGCTGAATCCAACCCAGCAAGAGCTTCACCAGCTCCATCTAGGTCATCCATAAAAAACACCCTGTCTTCTTCATCAGTTAAATTGTGAAGACACTGCCTGCTTGGGGAGGCCTCTGAGCTGGAGCTGCTTCTTATGCCAGGTCTATGTGCTGGGGACTGGCAGATGCTTGGTGGGGACAGCAAAGATGACATCTCATCTCCTACTCTATGGACCATCCTATTCAGCTGTTCCAATTCCTGCTCATCATACTGCATAGAGCAAGCTAGTTCAGTCTCTGTGTTCTCAGCTTTTGCTGAAAGCTCTTCAGTGGGTAAAGTTGCTGCTAAGGCAGGCGTAATGACAGATGGCACTTCAGGATCTGTTCTGACAGGAAAATCCAGGTCTTGGGATATGCAGAGGTTACATTCCAGTGTGTGCAACTCATCATCAGTTAAGGTCTGGAGGAGGTCCCTACAAAGTGAAAAGCACAAACATGATGTTGCATTTGTACATAAGAAAGGTGACTACACTACGGACACTACTAGCCACTTTCACTGTTGGCGAGGAAAGGTTTGAAAACAGGCACACTGAAGGACTGCCTGGCACTTTCAGCAACAGGATTTCAAGTACATGTGGTCTTCCAGGCTTGAATATGAAATTAGATTAGGGAACATAGGTCATATGATTATTTCTGTTCTTGTGTCAAAAACAACACATAAAAAATCTCCTCCTCTCCAAACCAGAACCAAGCAATATAACCTTCCAACCTGCACCCCAATGTGAGTGGTTTCCATTTTCAATATATTAATAGTTCAAATTAAGCCTCCCACACTGTACTTTAGTTAGGGTACAGATTTGCCATTCTGGGAACTAGTCATTGGAGGTAATTGCACCCAAGAGCACTGTTGAAATTTCCAAGCCATTACGTGGACAGATAGAAAGAATTTATTAAAAACATTAATCAACATCTCTTTTGCTGTGCTGACTTACTGGAAATGTCAGCCTAATTGAGAAAGCATTTTAACATATTTTGGAGAAGCTCTAACCCCTCAGTCTTATTATAGCTCTGTCTATGGTAAGTTAAGCTGTTTTTTTCATTTTCCTTTTTGACTTCCATTATTAACACATTAATAGTGAATAACTGAGAACTGATAGAGGACAAGGCTTGGCCATTTTCCATATTCACTCTCTCCATCAGCTGAGTACTTCTTTGTGATTCTGCTCCTAGACAACATTATTTAAATAGCTGAAATAATATTCCAGTTCTTGCTTGTGAGTGCTGAAAAAGAATGTTTACTGGCATTTTTTCTTTCAGTTCTAACAATAATACTTACTGTTCTTGAGAGTAGTATTAATTTACAATGCCATCTGAATGATTTACCTGAATACGGTTGTTTAAGGCTGATTCAAGGTCCTTATGGGACCCTTTCAATTGATGTCACTCTGGGCTTTAGCTTAGATCCTGAAAGTACCGTGGGTCTCTCTACTTAATGCTCAGAAACTGGGAGCGTTGGGTTAAAACTACATAAGGAGTAGGGACCACAACATTTCATTTTGAAGCCCCTAAGTTTTCAGCCCCTTGCTATGGTAGTGAAATCCACAGCTCGGAGCTAGATGCCAATGTGTGGGAGAGCTGACTGCCTCAGGAAGGAATTTCACAGTAGCTGGTATAACTGAACATGAGCCATCTAACCTAGCTAAGAGAAAATATTGGAGAGGAGGATGCCTTGAATCCCATCTTTCTCTTGGACTTAGTGAAGCAGAACTCTTCTGGGCTGTAGGAAGGTGTCTTCCTTTACATGAGATCCACAGCCCTGAATCCTCTCCTAGAGGTAAACACTTCAGCCTCTTCTTTCAAAATACTGGGCAAGAATCAGCCATTTCAGTCAAAATGGGGCAAAAGAAGAAGAAAAGAAAAGGGTGGTGCCAACTGCCTTTTATCCAACTCTTCCCTGGTTGGAGCACCTACCCAGGATACAGAAGATCTGGGTTCAATTCTCTCTTCTGCCTGAGAAGATTCAAACCCATATCTTCCACCTTCCAAGACTGTGCCCCAACCACCAGTCTATAGGGTAGTTTGGGATGGCTCTTAGCTTCTTCAGATGAAGCTGTCCCACTTTTCATGGAGTACAGGCTCACTAGTCATAGAAAAAGAACTAGAATGAGCAGGGGCTTTCTCCAGGGACAAGCAGCAGCACATAGTTGTGCTGCTGCTATTTGTCCCCAGGGAAACACATGTACGCGCTCGCTTGGATGTATCCTTAGTGTCCTCCTTCCCAGGAAAGTGGTCTAACTACCAGCTGTCTAGCTGCTCAACAGTTATCAAGTATGAGGCTCTTCACACAACAAGACTTCAAGAAAGATTTACTCAAGTTAAAAGGGAGAGTGAGAGACTCAAGGAAAAGAAATAGACAACTATCTTCCACATTTATTTCCAATCCATGGCTTTCATGCCAAATTTGTTAAGTAAAAAGTCAAACAAGATTTTTCTGACTACCATTATTGCAAGGTCAAAATGTAACCTGAAAGTAAGGTCGCATTGTATTTGACCCAAACATCATATAATAAAATCTGTAGCATCAAACAGTAGCTGGCAGCTTAGATAACGATAATTGAGGCACAATAAAAGACAGCATATGTATTTCTGCAGTGACAGTGAATGTACATTGTTAGCCTTAATAAACCATATTTTTAAAAGAAATCAGTTAACTGAGAAACATGACTCAGAAGTAAGACTTGTATATAGCCATGTCCAGTCACAAGGAACCATTTGTACAGTCACTTTTATAAACATAACCACAGTATGTGGATTGTGTCCTCCACCTTCCACCTACATCTACATTCTCTCTGACAGATTTGTTTTCACTTCAAAACGCTTATTTAAAATTATTCCATGCACATCTTGAAATTTAATCCTTGCCTGGCAATTTGTTCAGTCTTAAATTTCTTAGAAAGATTAACATATAATCTCTCCAAGGCTCCAATATCTTCTATGGACTCAGGCCAATATTGCTATCATGATGTACTATAAGATTTTTAAAATCTGTAAGTTTACGAATTGGTTTGATCTCTAAAAATTACATAAAGATTTCACATAATTTCAAAGAGTTTAATTAAATAATCATCGGTGTTTGTAAAAAGGGAGAAATGCTTGATAGCAGTATTAAAACAGCTGACAAGGTGTGATTACAGTTTATCTTAATTTTTTGGCATAAAATTAGTTGCTATTCTTATTACTGATCAGGGGACATTTGACACTGTATAAAAATATCAGGCAACATGTTCTATACCAACCATGTTCTATACCAAGTTTATCATCTGAAGATCTAACCTGGCAACAGCCCAAGGAAAAGAGACCTTTGTGTACATACTGAACATCACTAAAATCAGGGAAGCAGAGTTCACTGCAGAATCAGGGTCTAACTTTCTTTTTTTGAGAGCAAATATATCCACACACAACACTGAAGTGCTTAAGCAATACTCCTTCGCATTCAAAAGAAAGGATCACATCCTAAAAAACTCTGTTATAGGAGGAGGCAACCTATGGAATGCAAAGTCACTGGAGCTGGCCTGCAGACCCAGACACAAAAAAGTATAACTATTAATTAGCTGGGTTTTTGGTCATAATTAACTATTAATTATGACTTAACTTGTGTTGCCAAATACTACAGTGAGCACAATGTGCACAAAGAATCTACCCTTTAGCCAGCTTCACTTCTATAATTATAAATTCATTTATGGTTGCCACAGACAACATTTTAAACTAAATCGAAACTTCAGCCCTACTCTGGTAGTCTTTGTTCTGGGTTTTTGTTCAGGCCTCTGTCTGATTAAGAACTAAAACTTGTCCACAGATTCAGAATCTATTTTGTTCTCATAATCAGATTTTGTTCAGGTCAAATTCTCTGCTGGTTTGAACTGGCATGTTTCTATTGGCTTCAATGGTGCCACTTTACAACAGATTAGTATCTGGATTAATGTTTGTGCTGGAAATTTATATAATCTTTTTTAAGTCATTTAAAAATCACATGCACAATTACACTGACCGCCCTAAAGAACTCTTAATTTTTAATCAATAGTTGTCTCACCACAGGAACCGAGATATGATTATATCTTATTCTCAGTATAAGCAAATAGGACCCGATTCAAAACCTATGATGTCATCTAGGGCCACTAGCAGACTTTACACTTCCTGTGTAATAAACATGTTAATCATGCAATAAACTGTAACAAACTTATGTTCAGCCAATTTATTATGTGATAAAAATGGCAAACTGGCCACAAAGATGTTCTATATTTAATTGCCTTCTAATGTGGAACATCTTTGTAGCTGGCTTGAACTACACTTTAATTAAATCAAGAAATACTGTATTTATAAACTGATGAAGAATAGGAATCACGATTAATTCCATTTTCTTTGATTTTGTATAGAAAAAATTACCACGGTTACAAAGATGCTTTAAAGATACACAGTAAAGCTTCTTTTTCTTATAAGATATTAAATAAACAAATATATGAAGCATTTCTGCCCCATAGATCAGCCTCGTGCCATTCATTTGGCCCAGGGGGCCAAAACTTTGAGCACCATGGTTGTAAAGCAACTGATATAGGTCACTCTAGACAGGATACTGAACTACACAGACCTTGGTAATTCTGATGTTCCTGGGACAAAAATAACAGGTTGTATTTCTGTGAGTCTCTATTTCTTTGTTTTTATCATTCACAAAAAAACGGTAGGCAGAGAATCTGAAGGCCAACACTGACAGTTGCACTGTATTTCCTTTTTTTTTTTTTTTTTTTATTATAGGGGCTTTAAAAAACATTGGATATAAAAACCACTTGGGGGGTTCAGCTGCTTTCATTTCGATTGACACATCATCATAGGAATGCAATTTACCTTTGAGGAAACAGAGAACATTTATCTTCAGCCAAATACTACAGAAAACGAAAGACTGAACCATATTCTTAAAGTGCACTGTGGTTGTTACAAGCTGCAGTAAAAGTTTACATTGCCTATTGTGAAAACAGTAGGCCTATTGCACTCTGCTGGTGTGATCTAGACTGTAGATATTATTCCATCAAGTGTGCATACAGACATTAGGGGAGGTTAGATCGAGTTAAAAATGGCCACCCAATCTAAGGTTAAGTCAGGATGGGAGGGGGTGGGGGATTTAGGAGGCAAATGGAGTTGTGGGGGGAGGGTTCAGGGATAAGTGGGGGTCCACAGGAGGGTTGCTGGGGTCAGGAGGGTTTGGTGGGATCAGTGGGTTTCAGACGGTCTGCAGGAGGAGCGGGGGAGGAAGGTAGGAAGGAGGACTGAGGAAGGAAAGACTAATTACCTATCCTCCAAGCACAAGAGATGTGTGCATAAAGATTCAGTTTGCAACCCCTGTTCTTACAGTGGTGATTCAAATTCAATACGTTAGGATTCTAGGCAATCACCATGGAGATGCTGGCATTTGTCATTTGTAAATACCCAATATCACTGTGGAGTTACAGATATTTACTACACAGTTCAAAGCCTCCAATTAAGTAATTTTCCTTTAAATAATACCCCCCTGAAAAGGCAGCTAATATAAGCTGTTACCCCAGCCACGCTAACACAATGGCAGAGTTACACAATTACCCAAACATTCTGAGTTATGTTTGCAGTGATTTTAAATGTCTCAGAGTTTTTACAGTACTTTTGAGCCCTCATTAGAGGCTTAATCCTACTTTGCTGAAGTCAACAGATTCTCAACATCGATTTCAATAGGCTGAGGACCAAACCCTAACTAGCCAGATTAAAGGTGAGTGTTACCACTGTCTACAGAATACTAGACTTATTCCTTTCTGTTTAGTGTCCCTGCTCTCTACAAGTCCATTGGTAACATCTGATGAAATGGGCTGTAATACTGAGAACTAGAACTAAACATAAATTCACTCTGCGACTCTCAGATGCCATGCTTATATGCCCACCTTCAATGGAAGTAAATTAGGATAAACTTGGTAGAAGTTGCTAAAGTTTATTATTAGTTTAAAAGCTATTCAATTAATCCGACTCATTTTAAATCATTCTGTGTTGACAGAATATATATTTTCATTTGTGTGTACAGCAACAGCATATGCTTTCTTATTGTATGATATAGCAGTATTAATGTAAATATTCAATATATGCAACTTGCATGCTTCTTAATTCAAATTTTAAAACTATTTATCCTGATTTACAGTACAAGAACCTGAAAAAGCACATGCCCTCTTGCTATTAGATTACAGAGTAAAATCATCACTGCTGGCCTAATTTTTAGAGATACTCAGTGCCAACAATTCCCATTGGTTTCAAAGGCGCTCTGCACTTTTGAAAATCAGGCCACCCTCCATTAGAATACCAGAGAGAAGAATAAAAAAGATTTACCTGGCCAACAGACATTTTACGAAGCCAGTCTTGCTAGTATTGTTTTATGACAGCTGTGGGGAGCAGTATAAACCCACTGTCTGGGTTTTTTTTTTAAATGATATTCAACTTGACTCATCTTATACAGTAAGTGTTTCAGTAAGTCATATGCTTTGTTTAATATCTAGAGTAAAAATACAATTGGCTAACAGGTACAGAATATTAAACTTTTTTCAAATTTTATACTAGATGCAATAATGTGCTGCAGCTATACACTGCGGTTTATAGTCTCACAAAAAGCACACTGCTGCAGTACAGCATCTGAGCATTTCAGCAGAGAAAAATACTAAAGTTCATCCTATTGTTTTAAATAAAAGTAGGGCTGGAATAAGGAGACCAGCTCTCCTGCCCCCTCTTACACGCTACCCTGAGTCTCCCCTGCTTCAAGCTATCATCTGCCAATAATCACAACCCAAAGAATTTAAACATAAGGTCACAGTGTCAGACACCTGGAAAAGAAATAGAGTCTGCATTGTTTTTAAATAAATGATGCTGGTGACAGAATTCATCAGGGAAATTGCTGACACTCCAAACAATTATAAATAATTAGTATAATTGTGGGACTACAGATATTTCTTACACAGGGAATATTCTGTTTATTTTACATTTTCTTCCACAGTTAGTCTCCTGCTGTGACCCAGGAAGCATTTAATTTTGCTATCATACATCCAAAGCCATGCCAAATGGAGATTTTCTGCACTGTGAATGGAACTGTCCTATTAAGCAACTAGCAAAATTAATGACTTAAGTACTTTACTCTATTACAGTCTTAAGTACTTTAAACAAATGAGTCATCCTACTGAAGACAAGGAACAGAGCAAATACTTGAAGTTACATGTGTGCTTAAGTAACTTGGGGAACCAGGACCTATCTACCCAAGAAACAATTATTAATCCTTTTCTCCTCCCATTGCCTCCAGTTTCTCTCCCTTACAGGTATCTAGAAAACTACTTATGTGAGGTACATTTTTATACCAAGTATACCCAATACATTTGGCAGTGAAATAGATGTCACCAACCCAAAGCGGATCAGCTATAGCAGGACATGTACCGACACACACTGACCCAACCATCTGGGTGAAGCATGGGTTGGCACAGGTCCTGGGAAGGAGGCCTGGGGCGATGTGGGAGCCAGGTAATTCCCAATGCCCCATGCCTCCACACTGGGACCCACAGTGTCCCATGGTCCACGTGGAGCCATGGGTCAGTGCTGGACAGATCATTGGGACCCCGGCTGACCCATGCCTCCACGTGAAGCACAGGGCAGAACAGGACCTAGAGCACCCCCAGCATGGAGGCACAGCACACTGGGAATTCCCTGGCTCCTCCACCTCCTGGGGTTGTGTCTCCTTTAGCAGGGAAAGCCTGGGGCTCCCCGCTTATGGAGACGCACCCCTAGGAACTCCTGTGTACATCTCCCGAAGTGAGGAAAGCCCAAGGTTCCCTGTTTCGTGACATGCCAGGCAGATCCCAGGGGTGTGTCTCTCCCTAAGAAGAGAATTCCAGGCTTTCTTCACTTAGTGATGTGCCCCTGGCAGCCCCCCAGCATGTCTCTTTGCCTGGGGAAACCCAGGCTTTCCCTGATTACAGAGACAGGCCAGGAGATGCTAGGGGTATATCTCCATAAATAGGGAAACCCTGGCTTTCCCCACTTCCTGAGATGCACTCTGAAATTTCCTGGTGCAGGTCTCTGTAAGAGGAGAAAGCCAGGCAAGCGGTCCATGGGCCTGCACCTGCCTGGGAAACTCCTGGGTGTGCAGGACCAGGCCCCTCTAGCCTCCAGAGCACCTGCCTAGGCTGGCTGGAGAGTGCAGGCATCTCCAACCACCCACACTCTCCTGCCAACAGGGGTCTGGATGTCTGTTTGCTTTGCCTTTGGGCCACCATAAAGGCAAGGAAAGACAATATCTGTTTCCACTTTCAGTAATGCAAATACTGAGGCTAGATGGTTACAAATCTAATTTAATTACCAAAAACAATGGGCCAGTGTTTATGTACCAGCATTGTACCTCTTTTGCAAATGATGTTGTGTATCTAACAACATGTAATGAGCTGGACCTGGAAATATCCAAAGGGATGGAAAGTCATTACTATTTAGTGCAGTTGAATCTCCAACTGGTGAATATGCAACATCCAGGGTAGCTTATCATTCTACTTTTCCCCTTTTCTTCCTCTATTCTTTTTCTTCTCTTCCTCCTTTCACAGAAGCATTACAAGGATATTACAGCATAGAGGAAGGGGAGGAAAATCTAAGTTGAAGGACTGGCTCTGAAATGCCAGGACACTACGAAATAGAAAACCTTAGAGAAATAGCTTGACAGGAACTTGTCACTTTACTTTAATCACCCATGTTATATGATTTTGACCTATCTAGCAAGGCTGCTAAAGATACCTGACTTTATATAAATTCCACATTACTTATTTTCAATTTGCTTAGACTTTCTCTCAATTTCTAATAAATATTTCTTGATTGAAGACACTTGATAAACTCTGGCTGCAGACCACTGTACTCAAGACCCCTGCCTAAGAGTGAGCTCTCACTTTGAAGAACATAATGATAACATTGACACAAAGCTAGGAATTTGTAAAAACTAGTTTTTCTAAAACCAGAAACTGAGATAAAGATTTTTTAAGGCTGCATTGGAAATACTTGTTATTGAACAAACAAGCACTTTCCTGATGCATTTGCAATCTAACCATTAAGATTTAAGAATCAGAAATTTAAATGCAGTAAGCAATAACTGCCTTCATTGATTTTCATTCCTCATGTTGTAAAATGTAAGCAAAAAGTAAAGCGTAAGCGAAAAAGAATAAATGGTGAAAAGCACGTTTAGTTTTAAGAATTGCTTCAATTTTAATAATCAAAGTGAAGGCAAGCAAAATAGGCAAAGAATTTTTGTTGTGCTTGCATATTTGGATTAAATAGGGTTTTTGTTGTTTTAACTTGTATTGGATTTTACGGTTCAGTGGAATTTCTCATGACAGTAAGAACTACGAATTCTGTTCTTTACCTTATCAGTTCTGTGGCTCAGTGATTTATTTCTTTAAGCCCAGCTTTCAGCATCACTCAAATACATTACTACAAAGTTGTAAGAGTAACATGCATCTATTTTAATAGAAGGATACTGTACCACTAGCACAAAGATCAGTACTGCACATGCACTTGCAAATCTGTAGTATAAATCTTGTAGACAGATGCATCAGGAGATTTTTAAAGTCACAAGCAAATATTGCATGCCTAACGTCCATTCACTTTCTATGGTAGAATACGTGTGACACTGTGCATCACCTAAGAAAGGCATAAATAAAACTATGTTTTAAAGTATTGGTGTCAACAGAGTTCAAGGAAGCTCATAATGACCAGATTGATTTAAGTGTCAGAGCTGCAATTTACAACCAAATACCACTTAAGGCTATGGAAAAACTCAGTTTACCAACATATTCTGTTCTCAACATCCTTGTCATAATGATGCATGTTAGAGAAAAAGCTAGACAAAACAGTTCAGAGAGGCAAAAATAAACAAAGTCACACACATCCCTTAAGATATGAAGAGTGTAAACAAATGAAGGGAAGTAAGTTTTAGTAAGAAATCTCTTTTATATGAATTAATCGGGGTATGGAATAGTCTTTCAAGAGAAGTAGTGGAAGTCCCATCATTAAAAACTAACCTAGGAACAGCATGAAAGTATTCTTGGCTTCAGTCTAGGTCAGTAGAAAAAAGCTGAGTTGCCCTAATTTGCAATCTGGCCCACCTTGTAGCAAACAATTCTGAATGTGCAAAGCACTTGGACTAGCCTCTGTGCATCTCTAATGCACAGATGCTCAGGAAGTGATTCAAGGGCTATGCAAAGCTCCTTCTGTATGTCCATTTGCCATCAAAGTTGCTTCCTGTCAGGTTCACAGAATCAAAGGAAAGTAGGGCTGGAAGAGACCTCATGAGGTCATCTAGTCCAGACCCTGCTCAAGGCAAGACAATCCCTAACTAAACCATCCAGCCAAGTGTCTGTCCAATCTGCTCTTGAAAATTTTCAGGCAGGGAGTTTCCACAACTTCTCTAGATAGCCCGTTCCAATGTTCAGCCACCCTTGTAGTAAGGAAGTTCCTCCTAATCTCCAGCCAAAATTTCATCTTCAGTCCATTGCTCCTATTCTTGTTCTCTACAGCCACAAAGAAAAGCCCATTTCCATCTTCTCTAAAAATCACCCCTCTGGTATGTAAAGACTGCTATCAAATCCCCTTCAGTCTTCTCTTCTCCAACTAAATAACCTAAGCTCTTCCAACTTTTCCTCATAAATTGTGTGTTCCAGCCCTTGAACTATTTTTATCAGTCTCCACTGGACTCTTTCCAAACTGTTCATATCCTTCTTGAATTGTGGCACTAAATCAGGACACAGCACAGCACTCCACGTGAGGCCTCACCAGTGTTGAACAGAAGACAAGAATCACTTCCCTTGCTTTGCAATTGACACTTCTCTTAATACAACTCAGTATGCTGCTGGCCTTTTTTACATTCTGTTAGCTCATATTCAGTTTATGGTCTACTATAGCCCCTGGGTCCTTTTCTGTTTGTAGCACAACCCTGGATTCTATCCGGTTTTCCAAAAGTTTTTTGATCAGCTAGAATAAAATCAAGCACGTGTCCTTGCATTGCACAGTCCTCAGGTGACGCTTCATCTCTCACACTTGTGATGTGCTGGAATATCAGTTGCCATCAGAATTTGTTTTGTTTCTAGTATTTCCAGTTCCTTAATTTTATAATGACCAACCTAAAATACCTTAAAAGATCCTCACATTCTGCTCGGCAGTTCTGAACATCAGGCTTCATTAAACATGTTCTGAAATGAACACTAAAACCTGAGACACTCAAAACAACTAGTCGCTTTTGAAAAAATAAATAGGGGGAGTCGAACATCTGAACTGTGGGCTGCATCCTGCTCATGGATTCAGGTCATTTGGCCTGCGGGGCTCTTAGGTAGGTCAGGAGTTTGGGAGTGGGGCAAGCAGAGGTAAAGCTTCCAGAGTACAGAGCCCTAACTGGGGTTGTATATTGGTAGTGTGGAGCAAGAGATGGGCATGTTAACCCCACAACTCCCTGACACTGCTCACTTTGCCATGGAGATGGACCTGAATCCAGTCCCTAAGAAGCCCTGTGGTCTGGATCTGGCCCCCCAAGGAGACCTACAGTTTGGATTCAGTCCAGGGCGATGGGAGAGTTTGACACCCCACCCCCCCACCCCCAGTTAAGGCCACAAACTCTTCCACCTATAACCATTCTAGCACCACAGGAGCAGGATGTGAGCAACCACACACATCTCACTGAAGTTAGGTTAATTTTATTACTTTTCCATAATACTGCCCTTTTACTACTTTCAAATTAAATTACTCATTCAGGCAACTGAGACTCAAAAGTTGGGTAAAATGATGTACGTAAATTGAGATGCTTTATAAAAAGGGACCCAAAAAACAGACAGTCTGATCACCATTAATCTGACAGAAATAATGGACAGAAATAACCCATGAAATCACTGAGTATTGCATCATACTATAATGAGTTAGCCGCAGGAAATGTAAAATAAATACAGTTAAACAGAAACATGAATGTTGCTGAAAACTGTATTTTCTAAAACCTTATAATGCCTAGCTTTGTCAATGCAGACATCCCCTACCTGACTTATCTATCAAAACAAAGAAACCTAAAAAAAAAAAAAATCTATTAAAAAAAGAAAGAATTATGAAGAACCAAAAGTATTTTAAAAATACCAGAGTAAAGAAGATCAGCTGGAAATGACAGCTATGTACAATAATGGGATACAGGAGGAAAATAGGGGCAAATTATGGGATGGAAGAAGCATGGAAACAGGTTTTTTTTTTTTAAAAACATTTTTCAAGTGTAATTTTCAAGCCTTTCATTTTCACCACAGGAAAGAAGTAATTTCAAGAAACAAATCTTTTCAACTTGCCTTATTTTTCGTAGCAAAGTATGGAAGGGTCTGAAAAGCTCAGACATATCTTCTGGTTTGTGGTCCAGGTTCAGGGGTCCTTCAGAGTAAACTACAAGCCCACTGCATTTAAGGCACACAGACAAAAAAAGAAGCTAAAAATTAAACTAAATTTTTCATGATACTTGGACTGAACACAGAATGAACAATCAGAAAATCAACATTAGACAGATATTTGAAATTATGCTCAGGTTGAAGGTTATATAATTATGAACAATTTAATGCAATTATCTGTTTTCTTTCAGGGTCTTTTTGGCAAGAGGTTACATTTAATTGATATTTGAAACACTACAAAGAATTTTATCCTAAGTGTGGGGAGAAAACAATTAAAACATTACAGGAAGGATACATATTTTTAGTTTACAGGTTAGGTAACAAAAAAATAAAAGCAAGGGCATAAAATAAATTGATAATTAAATAATGTAATCATCAGAGTATTCTGGGGACTCTGATCATCACAAGATCAGTTCCAATTGGTTGCTTCTTTCTATTTTAAACAGGTTCTTGATAGTTTGTTTGACCCATTTGAGCCTCTCTGCTTAGCTTTTCCGAAGCCAATTCCTGACAGATTGGTAGTGGAAAAAACCCACACGTACTAAGAAAAAGAAACGTGATGGATATACTGTATTTACCTAAATCCAAGGTGACTGGGTTTAAGATGACCCCCTCAATATTTAGATTCTATACATGGAAGGGCGCTTGCCAGTTCCAACCTGGCGCCATGGCGGGGACAGAGGGGATGTCACCAGCCCCATGGGGAGAGGGGGTGTGGCTCAGCTCTACAGGGGGACAGGGATTGAGCCAGGGGAAGTGTGACCCAGCCCCATCCAGCCCAGGGGAGTGTGACCCAGCCCCATCCAGCCCAGAGGGAGGGGCATGACTCAGCCTCATCCAGCTGCCGGAGTAGGGGAAGGAGCATGAGGGTATGACCTGGCCCCAAACTGCTGTGCAAGGCTCAGGATTTGGGAATTTGGCAGCAAGGGAGGGTGGCCATTTTTACTGCCACACTTCCTGATCTGTGGAGAGCCCCGTGGGCCAGATACCTCTGGCTCTGCAGGCTGCATTTGGCCCACGGGCCAGAGGTTGAGCATCCCAGTGCTAGATGATCTGAATCTCCCATAGTAAGATCACTCAGTGTATTAAGAACAGCAAACTAACTTCTTGCTCACTTTTTTTGTTTGTACGGTCCAGCTCTGTTGTAGGTGAGCAAGTTAAGATCTTTTGAGAGGCTCCAGCATACACCCTATGCTGGTATCACAGATACTAAGATCTCAGTGTTGCTCAAAATCAGTACATGGAGGAATCACTTAAGTTCTTTTTATCTATCATCTGGCAAGTTTTGTTGTTTCCTGTCTTTGCAACCCAAATGACATAAGATAACAAATTGTTAAAACATTCAAAATAGTAAGAATGATCTATAAGACTCCTTACAGTGTAGGATGGGACTCCATGCATTACTGAGAATCTGCAGCTATTGTGACACTATCAGGCAGTTGTGTGCTATTGTCTCACATCAAAACAGGGATTGGCCACCTGTGAGTTCTCAGGTGGCACGTGTCAACCAGCCCCAATAACCTTGCTTACTAGGATCATCAACACACAACGTTTAGACATCATTTTTTCTTTCTGTTTGCAAGTCACCTTTAAAATATCTTTTTTGGGGGCCAAAGAACTAAATTATCCAATGATTGTGTGTACATTTTGAGTTCTTTATTTTCCTCGTTTCAGCAGGCAGGGTGCAATCAAATGATGGAATTACTGCTGAATCAGGGAATAAAATTATCCAGAAAAATAAAAAGTGTATGTTTTCTGAGTAGAAATAGCAAGCTACCTACATTATATTTTTAATTAGAACAAACCAATGTTTACGTGGCCAGTGCCTTTGCTTCAAAATTAGCACCTCTCAGTTACGGATCTTTATTCATTTACTCAGGGAGTGAATAACTATGAAAATTAAGCACGAGTCAAATTTGAAAGGGTATCTACACTGTTGCTTTTCAGGTAGATCCGGGACTGAACCAGGATCTGGATATAACCAAACTTTGGGAGGTCTCAAACTTGATCTGGATCAGAGTGCAATTTTGCTTTATCTTTGTTACAGGTCAAGCTAAAACTGACAATTTGAACAGTTGTCATATGTCCTAAACCTGATCCAAAATGTGGAATTTGATCCCAGTGTAACTTTGGAGAGCTGACTCAATAAGATGTAATTATTGTTTCCTCTGGCTCTGATTGATGTTCTTTTTCAAGAATCCTGTTGGCTGAAGAATTTTTGCAATTTTCTTTCATTTGTCTTAATTAAAATGAACCAAGAAAAATAATTTTTTGTGCATCTGCCAGGCCACTTGTTTTCACTTCGAGGATATACCCTAATGTGCTATTTAGGCTGTGCATGAACTGTACAAAGTTGTCTCGTCTTCAGTACTCCCTGACTGAGATCTAAAGTAATGGACAGTTACATTTGTAGCTCTAAATATACACTTATAGCACTACGAAAAAAGTGAGCGTATAGCCATTCAAGCCACAAAAATACTAAAACTGGTGTAAAATATTGGCACTTTCAAAAGGGAACTTCATAGTAGGGCTATGTTTTATAGCACTCAGTGTAAAGCCTATACAGTTACACATCAGCACTACCGGAGTCTCTAGGACAACTAGCATCTCACAGTGCTTTACTTGCCCTCCCTTTCCCTGCAAATGGGAAGCAGATGGTTGTCTGATAGACTGCACAGTGTGGGGACACTATTAACATAGAGACTTGATCAGTCCCTGCTTTGTCTGAGACTGGTCAAGTGGCAGGACCATTCCCTGCCACCACTTGAGAAGTCTCAGACAGAGGCTCCCCCCCTCCCCACAACCGCCTGCCTGCCCGTTCTGCTGATCAGCAGAGTGGACAGGTGGCAGGAGGGGGATCGGTTAGCACTAGCTGAGGGAAATTGTTGCCTCCATTGCAAGAACCCTTGCAAGAGTTGAGGCTCTGGCAGCAGCATTACTAGGAGCAGGTGGGGCAAAGAAAGCAATTCTTCCAGCTCCTGCCACCTCTGTTGGGTAGAAGGTTGTCTTTGGCACCTACTGCTTTTCAGCTTGCCCTCTTCTCCAGCAAGGAAGAGCATAGGTTGTTAGTGACTGGGCTTCCCTGGGGACAGGGTAGGAAAACCGTGGAGCAGCCCATTGCTGCTCCACGGGCTGCGGTGCTTGCCTTTGAGGCAACTTGCAAGTCTTCAGGCATTGGGCTGAAACGCCTGGACACTCCCTTAGCTCTGCACTTTCATAGCACCACAAAGACACTTTGCAGCACTACAAATGAGCACCTGGCCATGGCCTTAGATTTGTAATTCTGACGCAACAGCAGAAAAAAGAAAACAAACTTCAGAGGAAGTTCATCCCCTGAAAGCAAACTCAAATAAGAATCCTTACTACAAATAGGAAAGGGTGAAACATGACATCTTTTTCTGCTGTTAAGTTTGTGTGACAAAAGCCATGCTCCTTATGAGGTGAGTCCTACAAGCCATTGAGTTCGGCAGTCCTGCTCAACAGTGCTGCTTGTGCGTTTTCTGCGCTATGCTGGATCAGGGTGAAAGTGTGCAACAGTTTATGGAAACAGGTCATTAGGCAGATTTTTACAGCCCTACCAGTGATTTTCTTCCCACACCCACTCTTTGCTGTAAAGTAGTTTTGTTAACATTTGTAAACATTTTCACAATTTAAGAGTGAAGGGGCCTCAGGATGCCTTTTAATTGCCCACTGTTATTGTTATCCAGTTTGCTTTGATTTGCCCTGGTCAGTCTATTTTTAATTAATATTTAATACTATTGCACATAAGCCTAGAGGCCTTAAAATAAGAAGATGAAAAAACATCAGAACGGCCAACAGAAATTCCTACCATCCAGCATAAGAGCAGCGCCCTTTGCCTTCACAAAGTGAATGTATGAGAACCTGACTAATTCTAGACGATTCTAAGAAGAGCCGTGATTTGAGTTTGAGTCGGGACGTACTCGACCAGCACCACGCTGCATGTTTTCTCATACACCGCTCCAGCCTCTGGCAGGCCAGGAACAACTTTCTGAAGCATTTTTGGCTCTTTTGGGAGGGCAGAGAGGGAAGGGGGAATGTAGAAGAAACAACTTTTAATAAAGTTTCTGGGTGAAGTTTCTGGAGGGGTAGTAAATGAGACACTGGTGCTTCAAATGAGGAAGTTACATCTTTAAATCATAGAGCACTGAAAGCACAACACAATTTTGATTGTTTCACTGAGTTGAAAACCTTAAGTCAAAAAAGGTGGGACACAAAGGTCTACGTGGGTCTCATTTGGCAAACTGGAGTGCAAGAAGGGAAGTCCTTAAGCTGGGCCCAGTAGTTAACTCTTAGCTGTAAACTGGTAGCAGTGAAACACCTTGGGAAGAGAAGCTATTGGCTTTTTTGAACAAGAGCTGCGTGCCTAGGGCAGGGAAGATGCACGAGGCAAAGGACAGCAGCTTGTACGCCGACTGACACTATGAACTGGGCGACAGAAGAAGCTTACCTCACAATGGCCTGTTCAGCCATTTGATTCAACCACCTACACTAAGCACTGCCATTGACTATGAAGGACTTGTTACAATGAAAATGAAATAGCAGGGGAAAAAAGGATTAAATTTAATCTAGTCAAGTACTGTCTGATTATATTTTTGAGAAAAAGTGAACTGCACAGTACTGGTGAATATTGGAGATTTTAAAATAAACCAATTGATAATATAATATTCACAGAAGATCAGGGCTGGAAGGGGGCCCAGCCCTGGTGCTCTGGGCAGGAAAGACTGCTGGGGTCAAAATTAATTGTAGGGGATCAATCTTACCAGTTTGTTACCTGTAACCCCTGCAATTATAAGGACTTTTAAGAGACAGATCTCTTAACAGAACATTTCAACTGCTCGTTTTCGTTCCTGCTGCTATATTATAGCCGAATGGATCTGAACTCCCAAACCATCACTGATGGCAGAATAGCAATTCTAGCCTTCAGTATCACAAAATGCTGGCAATTTTACAGCCTCTACAGGCATCTTGTTCTGGTGCTCAGCTGTTCTTGTAACTCAGGTTAAAATGTTTTTCCTAATACTGAACCCAAATTTTCCCTGCTGCAGTTTAATCCCATTACTTGTCATCTTGCTGACTATTTATGAAAGAGGCTTAGTAGCTAAGAGAAAAGGCAGGAAAACAAAATTATATAAAGAAACACAAATCCAAGTCTTAACATTTCCTCCTGGCTGTTAGGTCAAAAGTTCACAGGCACGTTACCACATTAAGCAAGATGTACTGCATAATGTCTAGAGTTAATCAGTGCCATGTAAGCTAGTTTAAGAGAAAGTGACCCTGAAGATAAGTGTCTCTTAAACTAAGACTGTACTATCAGTTTGACAGAGAAGACCGAGGATTCAAAATGGTTAATGACAAAAGTCATCCAAAACCAGAATGTACTGTCAAGTTAAATAATTTAATAGTATAAACATGCCAACTTTATTAAAATTTAATAATTTCTTAAGACTCTAGCCAATAATGAATCATCATGAAGATTAACTTCAAAAAAATTAAATGTAAATCTCTTAACTAGTTAATATCCACTAGCTTCCTGTGTGCAAAAGTCTCAATCTGTACTAAATTTGCAGACAGTCAGTACAATGATTTACAGTACAACAACACACAAGAGTGCGTTTGCTGAATTAATTGATATCTTTGGGTTTTGACAGTTTAGCCAGATGAAATATCCAGTAAAAACTCATTCTGGCTAACACAAGTTGCTGGAAAGGACACCACTTTTTTCTTTCCTAGAAAGAAATAAAACACACTAAAACCATAGCATTTTCTAGATGTTCCTTCTCTGAAGTTAAAGAAGGCTTCTCTTCCTACAGTCCAAACAACAGGTTCATGAGTCTTCAAGGGAGCATTACATCTGAATGATTCAGTTTTTTCCCAGTGGCAGCAATATAGCTTTCCATCCAGTGCTTAGCTTTGTGAACAGACAGATTTTTTTTCTGGGATTGGCACAAGATGTTTCTCAGCAGGTTGCTGGGTTTCCAGCAATATGGATTTATTTTTCTTGCAGGAGTTTCTCTCTCTTTTGGGCTCAGTATTATTTAAAGTGATTTGTCCCTTTCTTACAGGTTTGCTGCTTGGTGTTGCTCAGATGATTTTTTCTTTCTTGCCATGTGACACTTGCAGACACAGAACCGTTCTTATCAACAACAGTGGGCCACAGGGATTTCCTAAGAAGAAACTTGCCCACATAGGGCTTGAGGTGTCTAATTTCCCTCAACTCTGCTAGTTATATTAACAATCTTTAAAACATAACTGTTATTAAAATAACAGTTGGTGGCAGAGCAATAAGGCAATTGGTGTAGGAGAGGGGGGACAAAGTTGAGCTCGGCAGTGCTATGTTGGCTAGCACTATGCAAGAAAGAGACTTGGGGGTCATCATTGACCACAAGATGAACATGAGCCTGCAATGCGATGTGGCGGCTAGTAAAGCGACCAAAACGCTGGCTTGCATCCATAGATGCTTCTCAAGCAAATCCCGGGACGTCATTCTCCCCCTGTACTCGGCCTTAGTGAGGCCGCAGCTGGAGTACTGTGTCCAGTTTTGGGCTCCACAATTCAAAAAGGATGTGGAGAAGCTTGAGAGAGTCCAGAGAAGAGCCACGCGCATGATCAGAGGTCAGGGAAGCAGACCCTACGATGACAGGCTGAGAGCCCTGGGGCTCTTTAGCCTGGAAAAGCGCAGGCTCAAGGGTGATCTGATGGCCACCTACAAGTTTATCAGGGGTGACCACCAGTATCTGGGGAAACGTTTGTTCACCAGAGCGCCCCAAGGGATGACGAGGTCGAATGGTCACAAACTACTACAAGATCGTTTCAGGCTGGACATAAGGAAGAATTTCTTTACTGTCTGAGCCCCCAAGGTCTGGAACAGCCTGCCACCGGAGGTTGTTCAAGTACCTTAATTGAACACCTTCAAGTGCAAACTGGATGCTTATCTTGCTGGGATCCTATGACCCCAGCTGACTTCCTGCCCTTTGGGCAGGGGGCTGGACTTGATGATCTTCCGAGGTCCCTTCCAGCCCTAATGTCTATGAAATCTATGAGTTCTTCACTGAGTTCCTTGCATCTGTATTCCTAGACAGACCAAGACAAATCTCCCAATTGGACTGTAGATAGACACAGGACAGACTCCAGTTCACCAACTGTTAGCACAGACTTAGTGAAGGGACGCTTGGAGGGGTGGATGTGTTCAAATCAGCGGGCCCAGATGAACTTCATCCAAAGGTGCTGAAGGAGCTGGCCAGTGTCATAGCAGAGCTGCTGGCATGGCTGTTCAAGCACTCATGGTACTCTGGTCAGGTCCCAGAGGACTGGAAAAGGGGCAATGTGGTCCCTATTTTCAAGAAAGGGAGGAGGGAGGAGTTGGGAAACTATAGGCCAGTTAGTCTCACGTCTATCCTTGCAAAACTCTGGAAAAAAACATTAAGGATCACATTTGTGGGAGCCCAGCAGGGGAAATAATGCTGAAAGGAAATCAGCACGGATTCATTGCAGGTAGATCCTGCCTGACTAACCTTGTTTCTTTTTATGACCAGGTCACAAAATGCTTAGACGCAGGGGTTGAGGTAGATCTCATCTACCTAGACTTTAAGAAGGCCTTCATTACGGTATCTCATTCTGTTCTCATAACAGGCTGTGATGTAGATGATTACACGGTCAGGTGGGTGGCAAATTGGCTCAGGGGTTGCATCCAGAGAGTGGTGGTGGATGGGTCGATGTTATCGATCTGGAAAGATGTGGGCAGTGGAGTCCTGCAAGGTTCTGTCCTTCGACTGGTGTTATTCAATGTCTTCATCAGTGACTTGGATGAGGAACTGAAGAGCACCCTGTCCAAGTTTGCAGATGATACCAAATTATGGGGCAAAGTTAACACACGAGAGGGTAGGGAATGGATCCAGATGGATCTGGACAGGTTGGAAAAATGGGCAGAACGAAACAGGATGCAGTTCAACAAAGACAAGTGCAAAGTGCTGCACCTGAGCAAAAAGACCCACCGACACACTTGCAGGCTGGGGGATGACCTTCTCAGCAGCACGGCAGCGGAAAGGGATCTTAGAGTCATAGTTGACCCCAAGATGAACATGAGTCATCAGTGTGACGCAGTGATCAACAAGACTAACCACACTTTATCATGCATTAACAGATACATGATGAACCGGTCCAGGGAGGTGATGCTTCCCCTCTATGCAACACTGGTCAGGCTGCAGTTGGAGTACTGCGTCCAGTTTTGGGCGCTGCACTTCAAGAGGGATGTGGAGAATCTTGAGAGGGTTCAGAGGAGGCCGTTCGTATAGTCAGAGACCTGCAGGCAAGGCCCTATGAGGAGAGACTAAGGGACCTAGATTTCTTCAGCCTTCACAAGAGAAGGCTGAGAAGTGATCTTGTGGCTGCCTATAAATTCATCAGAGGAGGGCGGCAGGGAATAGGAGATGTTTTGTTTACTAGGCACCCCGTGGAATAACTAGGAACAATGGCCATAAATTGACGAAGAGCAGATTTAGGTTGGATGTTAGAAAGAACTGCTTTAAGGTAAGGGTTGCCATAATCTGGAATGGACTTCCAAGGGAGGTGGTGCTCTCCCCTACCTTGGGGGTCTTCAAGAGGACACTCGACAAGCACCTAGCTGGGGTCATCTGACCCCAGCGCACTTTCCTGCCTAGGGCAGGGGGTCAGATTCGATGATCTACTGAGGTCCCTTCTGACCCTCACATCTATGACTCTATGAAAATACAGCATTTGTAGTCTTGCTGTCTTGACTACTCCACAGAAATCATCTTATTAAATAAGAAAGACCCATTAGGGGGAATGCATTTTATTCACTGAATATGTACTGTTGTAATAAACTGTTTTAAGTGTAAAAGCGTACTCATTTAGCAGTTGGAGCAATCAACTAGGGGAAAGAGGTCAGGCCAAAATTTTGCTTCCATCCAATTATATACATAATTGCTCTTTTTAGAAAATGGTCTATACCTAACTTGCCCTTTTGTTACACTGAACTATATTAGCAGATACCAAGATAATTTCCTTTGGGTTCTGCCTAGATCAATAAGGAAACTAAGCAATTATGATGAAAACTCATGATTTTTAATGGCTCATAACAAAAGGCCATTACTTCCCGAGTGACGTACAAAACATCCAGACAGCTTATTTTATGTACCAAGTCACACTAACCGCCAGCACTCCTGATTTCCATGTCTATTCCTGAGGGATGACTGAACAGCTATTCTCAGTTCCTACCCTGCCTTTTCAGCTGTTCTGAATTATCCTTTCTTAGTATTTGTTGCCTTTTGATCTTATTGACTCTTTCTGAACTTTGCTATATGAATTTGTTTCAATTTTCAATGCATTTTAAAATGCTCAATTAAAAATGAAGCTTACCACACAATTGCTAATCTTGGGATGGTAAACATTAATGCTGGTTCATAGTCATCAATCATGTCTTGAGTGAGGTATCCAAGCTTCAGAGCTCTAGGTAAAACAGCAAAACATACATTTCTCAGAAATGTATCAGCATTTAATAATTAAAATAAATATAAGGAAGAAGAAACTTGAACTAGGAGCATATGATATGATAAGCCAGAAAAAGTGAAGCAGAAAAATTATACTTAGAGTTCACTACCCATAGATAATTGAATCTCTTCTTGGTACTACCACCCCCGCCTACTGGAACCAAATGACATAACGATGCCTTCCCCAACCACAACTCCGAAATGTAAAATATATGAAGATTAGGAGGAAGCTTTCCACACAAACATACAGTAGATCTTCCCTGGTGATGGAGCAGGGGCCACAACATACTGAGTCCAGCTCAGTCTCCCCATTCAGCCTTAGCTGTATCAAGAAGGGAGGAATTGTTCTCGGCCACTTGAACTATCCAAGAGGCTGCACATAGTGCTTCTGCCTACCATGATCACCAAAAAGGAAAGATCTCAAAGATCACCTGAGGGAACAAAAGTAGCCACACTCCTGAAGTAAGGCCCTCTTCAGGACGTCCAAGCTTCCATCCTTTCCTTCTCATCAAGCACATCATTTCAACAGGTAACCACTATTCCCATTTTTTGTTGACCCAGGTGGATTTGACATCATAGTAACAGAATGCCAGAACCAGCCTCTTGGCTAAGATCAAGTACCTTACCAAGTCCTCCTTTAAAAAAAATAAGAATAATGCTTGCCCTCATCATGTGGGAGCTCACCCCTCCTCTGAGTTCTCAGAGATAAGTAATTAATGCTTCAGCTAGTTTCTCTACTAGCTCCTTAGATAGTCTAGCATGAAATTTCATCAGGACTTAAGGTGTGTACAGAAATCACTTTTTTGTCATTTAAATTGCTTTACTGCTGTGACTTAACAGAAGTACATGGCTTTACAGACCTTTAAAAATGGGTACCATGCTTTAAATTAACCCTTGTTAAATGAGATATTAAATCTGAAATGCTATATTTTACAGCACTTTAGCAACCTACAGCACTTTAAATAACTTCTGTATGCTGGTCAAGTTTCTGACCAGTGGAGAAGCTCCAGGAGCAGAGCTCCCCCTGCCTTCTAGCCTGGAAAGTGCAGGGAGGCTCAGAGCCCCCCCCCCAAACACTGCACTTCTGTCATGTTGAAGGGCATTGTAACTTTACAGTGCTATAAAAAAGGCTCTAAATTACAGCGCTATAAAATGTGCACAAAGCACTTCTGCATACAACTTTATTGACTTGAATATATATAACATATTTAAACATCCAGTGAAGCTAAATGGTTAGTCAGCCTTAAGTCTATCACTCTGAACTCCAATGATACTATAGTGATATATGTTTTTAAGCCAAAACATTTCCACAAACATCCAATGCTTTCTGACTGCATACTTGGACATGACAAAAATGAAATGCTATTACATTGCTTCTTAAAGATTACAGCATGGTATATGCATAACAGGTCTAATAAAAGGTAAAAAGAAAAAAGTATACCATGGGTACAAAATATTGAAATGTATTAAATTAATTTCTCAGATGTGCTTACCTCTCTACTGTTTCGCAAAAAAGCACGATTACCTCTTGCTGTACATAGTATTCTTTTGGAGATTTTACAGGTACCATGGCTGATACATAACTACAAAAGTTTAAAAAGTAGAGTATTTTAATCTTTTTCGATCATTTAACAATCCAACATAAATTAACTGTGACTAAATGTAGGTCAAATTAAAAACAAGCCATTTTTCTGACAGCTTTAATTTTTTTTTAATTTTCACGAAGAGAACTTGCAATATAAATGAAAGTGAATCCATAAGAATTACAGATGCTTTATTTATTGCCATTTGAGGTAATGAATGTCAGCCGTAAATTTTTATGTATCGTTATAAATATTCAGCAATAAGCACTTGATACGTGTGACTTTTGGGTGGGGGTAGAAGCTGAGAAGCTTTCTATTTAGAGCCGTTACAAATGAAATTATTTGAGCAAAGCAGACTAGATTATAGGCAGTCTGTAAATTAGCCAAACAAAACTTGTTTTCTATGCAGAATTATGGGAATGTCTTGCAACACAGAAAGTAGCAAAAACCCTCCTAATCCCTGTTGCAGATAGGTTTAACTCATGAAGCATGAAGTTTAATATTTCTTGAAAAATAAATAGTGCCAGCAAAACTATAATACTGTATATTCTTTTTTATGTAGATGCCCAGTCCCATTTTTAATCTTGCTAAGTATTTGGCAAAGAATTCCACAAAGTAATTACATCCTCCTGTGGAAAAATGTTTCCTTTGGTCTCCTCTATATGTGCAAGTAAGATTACTTGTATTTGTGCTGCACATGCACGGGCAGGAGGTACAACTGTCGGTTCACACATTAGATCCAATTGTGCCTTATTGCTGGTGCAGGGGGAGTCCGATCCTGGGCTCCCCTTGCACTGGCAAGGAGCTGGATCCCTCAGCTGGAAGCCTTTGCTGAGGAGGCTCCCAGCTACAGGGGCCATGCACAGACCAAAACTGATGAAGCTGGCTGCACAAGGCATAGCAGAGACCAGAAGCCCTGTCAGTTGCAGGGTCTCTCAGTCCCAGCTGACCTGGGAGGGGATTACATCCCCCCCTGAGCTCTGGGGATCATGGCTGCCATGATCCCCAGGGCCTGGGGTTTTCAGGCTGGGCAAGGTTCACTCCTGCAGCTGGGCACTACACATTTAAATTAAAGCTGAATACATTTTCAAGGTCTAATTTTATAGCTGGTTGAAGCTTTTTATCATGGGATAGCTACTCTGCATGTGTAGCTGGTCTTAAGGTAACTGTGTAATTAACTAGTTAATTGCACAATACCTGTAACGTGTAAAGGGGACCTTCATTAGTTTTCATTCTGACCCCCTTAAATTCATTGAATGTCTCCTTACCCTGGTGCCGAGGCGGGGAGAACAGAAGCTTCTGTTCTCTAGATCAGCATTTCTCAACCCAAGGGTTGTGATCCAAAAACAGGCAGCAAGAACATATGAAAGGGTCACAAACACACTTTAAAAAAATGGATCAACCAACTTTAAAAATGGATTCTCCTTTAAAGGAGAAAAACGTGGCAATCTACAGGTCTCCCCTTGCAGGCTGGCAGAGATCCAGCCTGCAAGGGGCTGCTCGGGGCTGGGGGGAGCAGGAGGAGGGCTATCAGGCAGGGGGCACCACATGCATGCAGGCACTCACATATGCACATGGTGGCCAGGCAGCATGGAAAGTAGCTCCAGCGGCTCCCCACGGTAGAGTCTATGGGGTGTGGGGGAAGAGGGGAGCACAGGCGACACTGCCTGCCACCCCACCTCCTCTTTGGGTGAAGCCTGAGGGGAACGGCGGTGGCTGGACCATGGCAGCAGGAAAGAGCCATGGCCTGGCACACAAGTGGCTGGTAGTGGGAGAAGGTAAGGACAGTGTGCCCCTCCCCACCGTCCTTTACTCCATTGAGAACCACTCATTACCGTGTACACTTTGTATCATATCCTCTCTTATTTGTTTCCTTTCTTCTGACAACAACATTAAGAGAGAGATTTGACTTGCATTTGTGCCTTTGAAAATCTCCCTCAAATACCATATTTCAGTGCCCAACATGTAGATTACATCATACTTAAAGACTGCAAATCCAGATTGCCAAGTAGCTATAGCATTTTATTTGACTGAAAGGAAGGAGGATGTGACACTAATAAAAATTATATCTTATTCAAGAAATTCAAAATCTCTGAAATAAAAAAAGTATAGCTGTATGAGGTAATGTTCAGGGTACATGTATTCTGAATTGCTTACCTTAACTCAAATTCAGCAAAAAGGATATCAAAATGTCTGAGCGAGTCCCTCATTTTTTCTGTGTAAAGATTCAAATCCCGTAGGGCCTGGTCACGAATAATGTTTCTTACTTCCTCCAGGCTACGAGTCAGATCCTTAGCCAATGGTCTCATAGCCATACTCTCAATTTCACGATTCATAATAATTGAACCAGCAGCCAAGCACTGTGGAAATAATTTTTTAAAGAGGAAAAAGCAATTAAGTTATACTTCATGAAAGAGAAAGTCACAGGAATAGATGGCACTTAAAGGGAGCTGGGCTTGGATCCACCTCTGACTAATTACTGCCTCCCAAGTGATGGATTTGAGACCAGACATCAGGTGAGCACCTGGAGGTCATGTGGTCCTGAAAAGGCCATAAACTGCTTGCCCTCGGAGACCCGGGAGTAGTAGGGTGGCCCAGGACAAAAGGGAAGGAGATAGGCGGAGGCAATCCCCACCAACAAGGTGAAAGACTTTTTGCATGTAGCTGCCATGTGTGCAGGAAAAAAAAGTTTTGAGGGGAAGAGGCTTAGGAGAGGCCAAGCAGCAGAAGCTGATTTCTTTATTTTGATATTGAAAAATAAACCCCTCCTTGGAAAAAAAAGAAAGGAAATTCTGCTCCTAGTAAAGCTTTATGTGATGCACTAGCCAGCGCATTATCTGACCAACTCAGAAATCTTATAGGTAAACCTTTATTTTGATACACTAACAAATGTTTCTTTTTTTCAGAAACACCATTGTTTAAAAGAAGGCGTTTAGTAATTTCCACTGCTGGGCTGGTCCACTGACGGTTACATCTGGAAGGCAATGTGTGCTGATATAAATTATACTGAATCTACTTTACTAATAGAAATATGTTTTCAAAATGTAATGCACACATAGCATAAGTCAATCCTGAGGCTTTTTTTTTCTTTCTTTTTCAGTCTCCTTTTCACTGGTGAATAGCAATGGCTGGAACACATTTTCCAGCTCTGTAGGAAGGATCTGTAATCCTAGACCTTACTCAGCAGCCTGATGTACTGATTTATGGTACAAGGGCACTCTCAGAATCTCACGTTTTTGTTCTCTCATCAATCTAAAGCAATAATTACAATAAACCATAGGCCAGTCAAGTCTTAGATGTTGACAGTTATAGCTCACAGTTTAAACAAAATTCACAGTGAGGAAGCTGACAAGAAAACAATGTGCATGCTATTCTCGGAGAGGTCTCTACAAATAAATATAGCCTCCCATACTATGTCTCCCTCTAGAAAGTTGTCATGGCTTCTAGCTCTGTTTGTAGCTATAGTTTTCTGAAGCTAGCAACTCCCTTCAGCACAGAGACTGAAGGCCTGATTCAAATGAGCCAAAAAATACCGTGTAATGTAACACACTCATTGAACCACACTCGAGATTTCTCTCCTAAAATGTATACTCTCTCGGTGGTACCTCCAGCATTTTCCACCCTGGACTACACACACACACACAGAGTTTTAAAAAAAATAAGTTTTCTATATAAATAATTAATATTTATATATTAATTATTAATATATTATATATATAAACTGCTTTTTTTCCTGCTGTAAACCCCACCCCCCTACACACCTCCACAACAATAAAGGGCTTCAGGATTTATTAAGGGGATAAGAAGAAACTGTGTCTAGTTTTAAGTACTCAGCAGGGAGTTCTCAAGAAGGTGTGAAGAGTTGCAGAATCAGCACATCAGGCTGCAAAGCATTTTAAATGTTAGCATCCCTCAGAGCAAAACAGGGTGTGAGATGAGTGAAGGCAAGTACATGCCAGGGTGGCATAGTGGGACAACAGAGATCTATTTCATCTCTTGCCTTGTCTTACATCAAGGCATTTCAAATGACTTGCATAGCATCATATATTAGGTCTTTGCAAACTCTGTCCAGGATATACCGTATCTTTACTGACCAAAAGACTTTACCACTGGAAATAAATCTGTATTTTTGAAAAGGGAAATCATGGAACTAGAAGTTATATAAAATGATTTAGAAATTATTTACAAAAAATATACATTCTAAAGTGGGAAGAGGAGGAGGATCGTGCTTAGCTAATAAGAGCTAGTAAATACTTTAAATGTAGGAAGTATGATGAAGAATATAAGATGCTGAAGGTACTGAATGTCCTCATGATAAAGCATTCAGTAAAGCTGTGTGAAACAGCACCATTCTGCTTCGACTTCCGTTTCAACGTTTCGATGAAACAGAGTTTTGTTTAGTTTCAAAAGCACTGTTCCTTTTTCTTTCGCCGAAACTGTTTTGCTGTTTTGAAGCTGTTCTGAAGTTTCGCCCAAAGGCTATTCTGCAGCCAGTGCCGGGAAGATCAGTGCTGCTGCTGGCCCCAGCCGGCAGCACCAGCTTCCTGTTATTCAGCAGGCAGATCAGGGGCTTGCCCGCACACCCGGGTGGGCTGTACCGGACTACTCCCAGGGGTGTGGACCCCCAATCTGCCTCCCAGATGACAGAAGGCTGGTGCTGCTGGCTGGAGCCAGCGGCAGCCAGTGCCGTCTCTGGGGGCGGCCAATGGCATGGCCGCCCTGGGCCCCGCGCTTTGGGGGGCCCCATGGAGCCAGACAGAGTGGCCATAGCAACTCTGCAAAGCTGCCACCACCTTCATGTCTGGCTGCTCACTAACCCCCACCACCAATGGTGGCAGTGGTTTCTTCACATCCAGGGCGCGTGAGATCAGGGCGGGGCAGGTCCCTGCATGAGCTGATTTGCCCCAGGTCCCACACCAGAACCAAACCAAGGAGGGTGTGGGACCTATCCCCACCCCCAATCCCGCACGCTCTGGACGCGAAGAAGCCATTGCTGCCATTGATGGCAGCACTAGCAGTGGGGGGGAGGGAGTAGCGAGCAGCGGGGTGCGAAGCTGGTGCCGGTGGCGCAGTCACTACTGCCACTCCACCTGGCTCTGCAGGGCCTCTCAAAGTGCAGGGCCCATGGTGGTCATCCCATTCACCGCCCAACCCCAGGGACGGCCGTGGCTGCTGCTGGCCCCAGCTGGCAGCACCAGCCTCCTGTGATCCAGCAGGCAGATTGGAGGCCTGCACCCCCAGGAGCCATCTGGTACAGCCCTCGTAGTCCTCCCAAGGGTGTGGGCAAGCCTAGTCTGCCTGTCAGGTGACAGGAGGCTGGTGCTGCTGGCTAGGACCAGCACTGAAGCCAAGTAAGCCTGGCTTCGAAACTCAAAATGTTTCAAAACTTTTGAAATGTTTCGAGTGCCCTTGTTTTGTTTCAAAGCTATTTCAAAGGCTTTTGTTTCATTTCAATTTTGCTGTTTCGAGCTCGAAACTCATTGAAACAGCTTTGAAATGAAACACTAGGTGAAATTTTGCATAGCCCTAGTATTTAACAGAATTTGAAGATTTGTTGGAATCTGACATGCTTGCCCTGTGTCCACTTCTGCTATGGCCTCGAACTTTGGGCTTCCAGCCACTCACCCCAGGGTCCATGCCACCAGAGCAGGGTGCCAAAGGTGATAGAAGATGACAGGTAGATCAAAAGTTGGGGTGGGGAGAGGAAGAATATTAAGACCACTGTCCTTCTTTTCTTACATATTGTTGATACCAAGAGTTTTTAAGGTCTGCTAACCTGAAGTTGCCTTGCTTCCCATGAAAGAGGTCAGACAGCTTTTTGTAAAAGAATGCTCAAAGTTCCCAGACATCAGGGCTAATGGTTGTGCATGTTAATACAAGTGTGCGTGCACACACACACATACATACACACCCCTTAGCTATGGATCTTCACCTCTCCCCAGGCCCAAATAGCCCAAGACTACTAATCACCAGAGAACACTACAAACCTATTTATATAGGCTCCTGTAAAAGTAAGCATTTGAGTGAGGGAGGTGAGGAATTTGGTATTCTGCAACATAATTATTTTATTCACTGCTTATTGCAGAGACATCTGGACTCTCGCATAGGTGCGCCTTTTAATCTCTTTCTCTATTTAATAATGGTTAAAATAATATAGTGATTAGAGGGAGAAACAACAGAAAGTTCAAATATATGTTTAGTTAAGAATAGTATAAATTGTCCCCTGAAAAATGACTTTACTCAGACCTGAAATTCTGTGGACATACATGGAAAACTTTTACAGCCAGCATGTGAGAGCCTTCATGGTGGATATAAAATTGACCAAATAAACTGGAAATATAAATATAAAATACCAACACATTAATCGTATATACACAATTTTTAAAAGGCAGACAAATTATTGTACACAATTATTAATATAAAGTTGTATTTCGCAAGTACAACAGTTTATCTTAGAGTGAGCATCAAGAACAAATTAATTTAATAGTCAAGTCAATGCTTGTGGCCACTGATCTAAAATTTTAGATGTTCTTGGCGAGAAAATGAGTTTCACACATTTCAAGCATAAGCTACCAACCATTCTTTACCAGATGCACACAGTAAACCAATCTCCATTTAACATAAAATTACACATATACCACAGACCTACCTCTGCTCCAAACCAAAGCTGCCCTGCAAGGTTGTCATGGCGTATTTCCTCTGGAAATTTAACACAGAAGTCCCGGTTGGCCCGGTCATGTGGAATGCATTCATCCATGATCTGATTTACGATGTTTAAAACATTATCCTGGAACAGAAAATCATAATAGCAGCTAATAGCAGCAGGTAATACATATATATACTGGTACACTGAAGATATTAAAGACACTTACTAAAGCAACTTTATTCGGCTTTTTTCAAACTTTTCTAAAAAAACGCACAACATGGAAAAACCAATTAAAATCACATTTTATCTGCAAACTCTGCTGGTCACCACTAACGATGGGTACTGGGTTTAGGAAGGAGGAAAAGGAGAAACATTCACTTTTTTTTCAGTTTGGTTACTGTACACAGTTTAGGTAGCAGAATTGTGTGTATAAATTGCAAATAAACAACAAATAGAAAAAATTCTGATTGGCAGCGGGGGGCCTCCTTGAAACAATGCAGCTTTTTTAAAGAATGTGTGTTATACAATTCCTTATTGGTTTATACTTTAGATTTATAATACAACAGCCAACTTGGGATTCACCAAGAGCAAGCCGTGCCTCACCAACTGTTTTCCTTCTATGATAATGTGACAGGCTCTGTGGAAGAAGGGGTAGGAGGGAGAAAGGAGAGCAGTGACTGTGACATGTCTTGACTTCAGCAAGGCTTTTGACACAGTTTCTCACATTTTCATTAGCAAGCTAGGGAAACATAGAATAAATAGAAGTTGTAGAAGGTGGATACATAACTGGCTGAATCATCAATGGCTCAATGCCTAGCTGGGAGGAGCTATCAAATGAGGGGTCTATCCTGGGTCCAGTATTGTTTAGTATGTTCGTTAATGATTTGGATGATGGGACTGTGTGCATGCTTAGCATATTTGTGGGTGACACCAAGCTGGGTGGAGTTACAGACACTCTGGAGTGTAAGGTTAGGATCCAGAATGACTTGGACAGATGTGAGAAATGGTCCACAATCAACTAGAATAAATTCAACAAGGACAACTGTGAAATCCTAAATTTGGGAAAAAACAACTGCATGCACAAATACGGATCTGGGAATGACTGGCTAGGTTGCAGGATTGCAGAGAAGGACCTGGGGGTTACAGTAGAATATAAGCCAAATTTAAGTCAGCAGCATACTTGTGTTGCAAAAAAAAGGTAAGTGTTAACAGATGTGTCACTTGCAAAACAAGGGAAGTCATTCTGCTCTATACACCAATTGTGAGGCCTCACTCTGTCCAGTTTTGGACTCCACACTTCAAGAAGGACATGGATAGATTGCAAGGAGTCCAGGGGAGAGTGATTAGATTATCATCAGAGGCCTGGGAAACAGGACATATGAGAAGAGGCTGGGGTTACTTAGTCAGAAGATGAGAAGACTGAAGAGGGACTTGATAACAGTCTTCAAATACCTGAAGGGTGATATACAGAAGTTGGAGATGGCCTTCTGTCTGTTGCTGGAGGGGACAGGACTAGAAGCAATGGACTCAAGTTTCAGCAGAGGAAATTTTGGCTAGTGATTAGGAGGAACTTTCTGACTATGAGAATAACCAAACATTGGAACAAGCTATCCAGAGAAGCTGTGGAATCTCCATCCCAGGAAATGTTCAAAGGCAGGTTGAACAGATACTCGGCTGTGATGATTTAGTCAAGGATGATCCTGGCTTGAGCCTGGGGAGGGGAGACTGGACTAAATGACCTCATGAGGTCCCTTCTAGCTCCACTTTCGTAGGGTGTTCTGAACAGGAGCACCTATGTTCTGCATTCATTTCTCTGATAAAGCACCTCAAACAATAGTAGCATAGTTATTTTAAAAAATGCAACTCCATAAATACAGAATGTCCCAGAATAACAAAGTAGAAATAATTAAAATTTCCTGTATTTCTTGTATGACCCCAGAAACATGCTTAAACTGTCCTAAAATTACATGTCTTGTAAAGTGTCCAGACAGTCATTAGAGCTGTGGAAAGGAGAGGGGAGGGAGGAATTAACAGCATTGTTCTGATTTGGTCTGGCAGTGTAAGGCAGGTGGTTCCCCTCAAATACCTGCTGGCTGGCTCTCCTTTGATGTCTTCCAAACCCTTCTGAAGATCATAGAAATTAGCCTAAATTACAGCACCCTATTGGCTGCCTTAACTTATTCCTGGGTTGGAAGATAATCACAGAGCCAAAGCCATCCTCCTCATATGTAGTATGTCACTTTGCATATGTTCTGTATTCATTTAGCTGGAAAGTCTATGCTATAGGTAAGTAGACAGGTGAGAAGGTACACGTATATTACATATATCATATAGGCTTTTACAAATTCACCTTTGGAGGTACATAACATTTCATTTGCAGCAAGACAAATATATTTTGATATGCAGCTGTTTAGGTCAGTTAATGTGTGGCACTAACACCACCGAGCTCTCAGATTCAATCCCTGGTTGGACTAGATGATCTCTTGAGGTCCCTTCCAGCCTTACTTCTCTATGAAATCTATGAATCAAGGTTTAGAACCCCAATCACGTGTCTGGTTTCTGTCTCATGTCTTATCTCTATTTACTGTAGCCTTTTTCCTCTTACTCAAAACGTTTCTCAGAAAATAAAGATAATCTGTCACTTAGAAAAAACTGTTTAGCAGGCAGGAGGCTTTTAAGTTTAAAGACTTGCATCTCTTCTGCTTTTCTTTGCATTTTTTTTTTAAAGCAAAATAAGTAGTTTGACAAAAATCTGCCTCCTTTGTACCCTTCCCCTGGGGACACACAAAGCCTACTGCAGTTGAGGAGCAGTCTTATTTCCTATCATTTTAAAGCAGACAGCTGAAATTGTTACTGCCATACAGCACTGTAACCTCAACATGCCACCAACGGATACAGTGGTCTCCATGTAAAAAGTATACCTGTGTGAACACTTACTGTACAATGGTACCTGAGATGTGTCAGTTATTTCTCATTCTTAACGTAGGTCAATTGTTAGAAACATACCTTGGTAAAAAGGAGATAAAAAGGAGCTGTCTAGTACTGCCTCACTGAGTACTAAAAAAATTTGCAAGTCCATACATTGGAAACCTATGGCACAATGAGTTGTCCAGGTGCATGTTCTAGCTCAGCAGGATAGTGCGTTGCCTCCCCTACAGAAAGGCTTATCAACACGGATCCAGGTTTTCCATTTCCCACAGAAAAATGGTGGAAAATGTGGATTTTCCCTTTTGACAAAAAAGTACAGATGCTTCATTTTTAACAGAGAAGCACGTGAAATTTCCACTTTTGCAAAAAGCTCTCTGCAGGCTGGCAGAGTTCCAGCCTGCAAGGTGATGGGGGGAGAGGGAGAAGGGTGGTCAGGCAGGGGGCACCATGCACATGCTCACATAATCATAGGGCCAATAGGAGAGCAGTTCCTATAGGTAAGTTGGGGGTGGAGGGAGGGACATGGAGGCCCACATAAGAAGGGAGGAAAGGAGGGAGGGAGATGGGCAGGGCTGGGGCTGCTGCCCAGCGCAGGTGGTGCACGGGGCTTGGGGCCACAGGGCCCTGGCAGAGTGGGATGGGGCCGTGGGCTCAAGCTCCCCACCCTGCTGCCCTCCCCCAGGGCCTCCACAGCCCAACAGGCAGGAACCGGTGCAGTAGGGCAGACTGGGGCTGGGCAGGGAAGCTCGTGGCACTGCTGGGAGCTGCACAGCACCATGGTGAGGTGCCCCCCAAGTCCGACAGCAGTGGGGGCAGAGGTGCAGAGTTGTGCCCGTTGCTGCAGCTTGGCATGCAGAGTCACTTCACCAAGGCAGCACAGTGCCTGCAGTGGCAAGGAGCTTTCCTACCCAGCCCTGCTCTGCTTGGGAGTGAGGGGCCTGGACCTGTATCCTGGTGAGTGAGAAGGGCAGGGGAAGCTCTGATTTTCCATGATAAAAAAACCAAAATCAAGTACCAACATTTACAGAATTAGAATTTATTTTATTATAGTGACTGAGGCACTGGTAGGCTTCCAAACTGCTTTAAAGTTGTAAATATATCAATAAAACATTGTGTTCAGTTGATACCTATAGATATACTGGCATTTCATTTTAATCATGGATTTTGGGGGTTTTAATCAGAGAATCTGCGATTTTTAAACAGAGAAAACCAGGATCCCTGCTTATCAACCAAATACTCTTTAGCACCTGCCCAGCAACACATAGCTAGGGAAGCAAATACAATATAACCTCATAAATCCAGCATGCTCAGGACCAAGCACCTGCTTGAAATGTGCAAATTCCAGATTTTTTAAACCAGGGCAGTGGCTGGTCACAGTGGGCAGCTGAGGGGGGAGCATCCAGTCCTGGAGCAGTGGCTGCACACCGAGTGGCGACATGGGGTGGTGGATGACAGTGGCAGCGCCGCATGCAAGCTTCCACCTTCACTGCTCTGGGACTGGCCACCACTATTCTCCAATGTAATGTATTTTAAAGAAGTGCCAGATTTTCAAGAATTCCAGATCTTTGATATCCAGATTTTTTCATAGATTTCATAGACATTAGGGCTGGAAAGGACTTCGGAAGATCATCGAGTCCAGCCCCCCGCCCAAGGGGCAGGAAGTCAGCTAGGGTCATAGGATCCCAGCAAAATAAGCATCCAGTTTGCACTTGAAGGTGTTCAATGAAGGTACTTGAACAACCTCCGGTGGCAGGCTGTTCCAGACCTTGGGGGCTCGGACAGTAAAGAAATTCTTCCTTATGTCCAGCCTGAAACGATCTTGTAGTAGTTTGTGACCATTCGACCTCGTCATCCCTTGGGGCGCTCTGGTGAACAAACGTTCCCCTAGATACTGGTGGTCACCCCTGATAAACTTGTAGGTGGCCATCAGATCACCCCTGAGCCTGCGCTTTTCCAGGCTAAAGAGCCCCAGGGCTCTCAGCCTGTCATCGTAGGGTCTGCTTCCCTGACCTCTGATCATGCGCGTGGCTCTTCTCTGGACTCTCTCAAGCTTCTCCACATCCTTTTTGAATTGTGGAGCCCAAAACTGGACACAGTACTCCAGCTGCGGCCTCACTAAGGCCGAGTACAGGGGGAGAATGACGTCCCGGGATTTGCTTGAGAAGCATCTATGGATTCAAGCCAGCGTTTTGGTCGCTTTACTAGCCGCCGCATCGCATTGCAGGCTCATGTTCATCTTGTGGTCAATGATGACCCCCAAGTCTCTTTCTTGCATAGTGCTAGCCAACATAGCACTGCCGAGCCTATAAGGATGCTGCGGGTTTTTTTCCCCAAGGTGAAGAACCTTGCATTTATCGGCGTTGAACACCATCAGATTCTCATCCGCCCACTTGCTGAGCCTGTCCAGGTCAGCCTGGATCACCCGCCTGTCTTCTGGTGTGGATGCTTTGCCCCAAAGTTTGGTGTCATCGGCGAACTTGGCCAGTCCGCTTCTGACTCCAGTGTCCACATCATTAATGAAGATGTTGAACAGTATGGGTCCAAGGACAGAGCCTTGGGGGACCCCACTGGTCACAGGACACCACAATGAGTGACTTGCATCAATTACTACCCTCTGGGTCCGACCCCAGAGCCAATTTTCCAGCCAGTGGATCGTGGAGGACCCAAGGCGACAATTGGCCAGTTTCTCCAAGAGACGATCATGGGACACCAGATCGAAGGCTTTTTTGAAGTCAAGATATATGACATCAATCTCTTCTCCCTTGTCCAGGTGATAGGTCACCTGGTCGTAGAAGGAAATGAGACTGATCAAGCAAGACCTACCCGCAACAAACCCGTGCTGGCTATCCCTTAAGATGTTGACATCGGCCAGTCCATTAAGGATGGCCTCTTTAATAAACTTTTCTAAGATCTTCCCCGGGATAGAAGTCAGGCTGATGGGCCTATAGTTAGCCAGATCCACTTTCCTCCCTTTCTTGAAGATAGGCACCACATTGGCCTTCTTCCAGTCTTCGGACACTACACCAGAGCGCCAAGAGTTTTCAAAGATCCGTGCTAGAGGCTGGGCTATGATGCTTGCCAGCTCCTTGAGTACCCTGGGGTGACGATCGTCAGGGCCAGCTGACTTGAAAGTATCCAGCTTCTCAAGATGTTCCTTCAGAAAGTCAGCATTAATGGAGGGCACGGGATCACCCTCACCCGGACTTCCCGGCCCTGTAGCGGGCATGGGCGTCCCATGGGGCTGATAAAAGACTGACGCAAAGTACCTATTTAATAAGTTGGCTTTTTCCTGGGCGTCAGTTGTCAGTTGCCCCATCTGGTTCAGCAGGGGTCCAATGTTGCCCCTCTTTTCCTCCGGCTCCCCACATATCTGAAAAAGGACTTTTTATTGTCCTTGATGCTCAAAGCTAGCTGGAGTTCAGTTGCAGCCTTGGCTTTCCTGGTCTGCTCCCTACAGGACTGGACCAGTGCAGAATAATCCTCCTTGGAGGTGACTCCCATCCTCCATCCTTTGTAGGCCTTTCTTTTTAGCCTCAGGAGGTCTGCTAGGTCCCTGGAGAGCCAGGGGGGCTGCTGTGCCCTCTTGCTGCCTTTCCTCCGAGATGGAATAGACTTAGCTTGTGCATTGAGGATCGCTCCCTTGAGGAGCAACCACTCTTCTTGAACTCCCCTCTCCCTGTGGTCACAGTCCGTTAGGGCCTCACTGACAAGCCTCCTGAGCTTGTCAAAGTCAGCTTTCCTGAAGTCAAGGACTTGCGTGTTGCTGACCGACTTGCCAGCTTTTCGGCGGATGGTAAAGGTGATCAGCTCGTGGTCGCTGTCACCCAGCTTCCCATCGATCACTAGATCGCTGACTAGGTCATCCCCAGTAGCCAGTACCAGGTCAAGCAGCGCTTTGCCTCTCGTTGGCCCATAGACTTCTTGAGTCAGGTAGAGGTCATCCACGCACGAGAGGAAGCTCTGCGTGGATGAGATTTATGAGGTTATACTGTATAAGCTTTCTATCTGGTTGTACAATGAAAAGTGTGTGTGTGTGTGGGGGGGGGGGGATGGTTTTATCTGTACTGGAATTTTATGTTTTATTTGTTTTCTTCCTAAAGCTAAAAACAGCAAATACATTGAATTCAATGAAAGTATTTCAAGTAATAGTAGAAAAGCAAAGGGCTATTATATTCACAAAACTGATGGAGCCCCTTCTTGCCCAGTAGCCAAGTAATAAAGCCTTCATGTCACAAGTGGAAGATGTAGATTCAATTCCTTCTTCTCCCTGACAGGGTATGAACCCATATCTCCCATTTTGTAGGAGTGCTGAGACAGGTCTCACTCAACCCCTGGCACTGAAGCTATTCCATTTTATGAATTATACATTTATCTGAAACAGCAAGAAAAAGAGAGGATGTTTTCCATGGTGTAGTGTTTAGAGCAGTCACCCTGGAAATAGAATCACCTTGGGTGGGGTTGGGGAGGGCTGGGAGCAATGTATCCTGGGATGCTGAAGGACTGCAAATTGCTTGTTTTATCTCTGTGGAGCAGAATGAAGTTACTCTAACACCATTTAGGTAGCAGGGCCCAGTATCCTCACCTGAAGTGGCATAACTTTAAAAGACCCAGAGGGCCCTTAAGCATGAACGAGCTTTAACATGTAGAAGCTTGTGTTTTAAGTGCCCTTAATATGGTCTAAATGTAACATGTAACTTCACCCTGAGTCAAAAGGGTGGCAATGCCACCACTACCACCCCTTCTTTCTTGCATCTCTTCCTCCTCAGCCTTGAATTTTTCTTCCAAGTGAAACCACTCACTAAATTATATTCAAATTACTGTAGAGTTGTAAGATAACTGAAATAAGTTCTCTCTTTGTCAAGACATGTCAGGTTTTGCATATCACCAAGGATTTTAAAAGAAAAGGTCAACACATGCTCTTGAACAGCGCTTCACACGATACTATCACTTGAGTCGACAAAGGTGTTTCACTTAATAAGTATAATGACAAAATTCTAAATGACACAGGTGATACTTAACAGCTAGGGATGGACACAGTTAGGGACAGAAGACTGTCTGAAGCTGAAGATATTATGTGAAACCCAAAAGGTATAAAAAAAAAAAATCACATATCAAGCAAGGGACACTTCAAATGATTGCATCTGTAATGCAAATGCATACTCGGCATACTGTGGGATCAGCTGCATTGCCTATAGCTCCAACAGGATCCCCAGCACAATGAAAAATCCTGGTATCAAGCCCAGGAACATCTTTTAACACTGAAGAGATGTAATAGGAAAATATAATCTTAGCAGTAGAGTTCTGCGAAACCCACAGGCAAAATAGAGAAGTATCGTACAAGAGGGCTTCTGGAGAACGTTCAGAACTTGATGAAATAACAGTTTAAACAATACCGTATAATTTGAGGACAGGAGGTAATACTCCAAGTTATGTTTATTTCCTATTTGAATGGAGACAAATATAATTTTCAATTCTTTCTTTCACTGTAGAATATTAGCCACCGCAGTAATCGTTTTACCTACACTAAGCAGAAACCCCAGTAGACAATTCCCTGCTTTAATCTTTTACCTTACAGCATTTCCAGCTTTTCTAGTACAATTTCATTTTACAGCAAGTCAACGAAAGATTCTGTTTCTATGTTACAGTCTTTTCTAGGATGATGTAAAATTCCCACAGATGTCAATTGAAATTTTGTGAGCCGAGAGTGAAATACTTCAAGTAAAGCAACTAGTTTTGCTGTTGTTTACATCATTGTTACATTTACAAGTGGTGATTTCTATAATATTCTAATATTATAAAAGCCTTAGTCTGTCTGTCTGTCCATAATGTTTTATTTGCACTCTGACTGGTTGTCTTGGCAGCTAATTACAATGCTTACCAAAATAACTAGAGTGCTCTGCACTGACAGAAGCACTGCCATGAAGGCAGGGACTGAGGAGCCAGAGCAGGGGAGGTGAGGCCAGCTGGCCTTACCCCCCTCCCTGGCCCTGCTCCTTGGAGACAGAGGGGGAAGGAGTGGGGGAGCAGTGGGCCCGGACCCGACGCAGCAGCGAGGAGGAGAGAGCAGGGGGCCAGACAAGAAGCAGGGACAGAGCTGGATGCAGGGCTCCGTCCCCACCTGCCCCCCTCCCCATGACGGCGGGGACTGAGGGGCTAGAGCGGGTAGTCGAGGTGTGGCGGCCCACAGGGCCAGAGGCAGAACAGCGGCTGCACGGGGCGTTGGGTGGCAGTGCTTCGTCCTTGTCATCCTCCCCCTATCATTTTTGACGGGCAATTGGCTAGTGAGTGTATAAGAATCTGAAATGATTTCAAAGGCTAATAAATTACAAGCATCTGTGGACTCTGTACATTCAATGCATTTATTTTAGCTCAAATATCATTATATTTTAAGGGTATACATTATTCCAAAAATTAATAAAACATGAAAAATAAATATACCCCTGACATTTTAGAGAATCAACTGCTTGCAGCATAAATGACATTTACAGGTCTCCACTGCCAAACATTCCTATATACCATGTCTCTGGGAGGGACTACCCTAAACAGATGAGAGTTATTGAGATGCTTCTCCTACCTTGTATATCCCAGCCTCTGTCATTCTATGAAATCACAGGCACCATCAGGCGATTTGACATAACAGAATCAGGTGATTGTGCCGCACCAGTAATTAAGAGTCTCGGGCAATTAAAATTCTAATATATAGTTCCTCTCTGAAGCTAAATCAACAATGCAAACACACCACTGAAGAGCAATCTGCTGTGACACAGGAATCTAATACATGAACAGTTTGAGATTCTGGGTTGAGCCAGCATTCGGTAAGCTCTTCATACCCTCCCTCTACCAGCTGCAGTTTTACCTCACAGCACCTACTCCTGGTATAAGTAATTAGCAGGTCATTCTCTGAAGAAGCTCTTTGAAAGAGAGAAGATCCTCCTCTCTTGAACTCCTGCCCATCCCCCTTTTGATATTTTTTTTAACCATTTACTGTGTCTCTCCTGTAGGAAAAACTCTATGCTGTAAAAAATGCCATTATTTCTTTTGGTCTGCAGTTTCACAGACCTTAGTATAGCTCCTCTTACTACAAATTATGCAATTACTTCTTATTTTATATTCATTAATAGATAGCTAAAATAGTCACAAGTCATTTTAAATCCACCACTCATAAAATGTTCTAGACAAAACACCGATAACTGAATTCTATATCAAATCTCTTTTTCTTGGGGGTTTATTTTTTTTCTGAGAATTTTGCAACTTTATGATGTCGGAATCAGAATAAACCAAACAGGATGAGTGGAATACTTGCTTCCATGATTTCAAAGCTCTGCTGCTCCAAAACTGGAAGAATGCCAGCCCATTTAGATAGACTATCCAATACATTGTAAGCAAATTAGTCTTTTCCTTAATAGATCTTCAAGAAACATTCAATTTAGTTAATTACAGTATTCTGCTTTGTAAGCTAAGAATGAACGGCTTCAGACACATGGTGGTGGTGTGGTTTTACTCAAATTTAAGTTACAGAAATCAATTAGCTGGAATTAAAGCAGTAAATCTTTCACTTGATCCATTTCTCCACAGGGCAGCCTCAGGGTTTTGGTAGTTTCATCTGTTAACTTTTCTTTCATTTACAAAGTGGGATGAGAAGTTCTGCTTAAGATGGTCTGGTAACTTCAAGCACAGTGGAAAAAAGTTTCAGAAATACAGACTTGTGACCGACTCTAGATCCTTGGATGAGTGTGATTCAGATACATCATAAGAATGGGAAAATCAGACGTAAAGGTCGCTATGATCTTTAAAACATTGACAAAATTGGTTAATATAAATTTTTAGCCATACACTCAAGTGTTAGGCCTGGAACATGAAGCTATTAGCTACTATTTTTGTGGCTTTGTTGAACCATGGATTTGGTAAGATGAAATGTTGTATTTGCTTTCTGCATGTTAGAAAACAGACAGCAAATAAATGTAATTATTTGATATGTGCTTATACTAACAGTATCAGTGTCAGTCAAGCCTCTCTCCATTCATCAGCTCTCCAGAAAGATCTCCATCCTATATCTTTTTTAATGCTGCCACATAACAGTAGTACATCGTCTTTTTTATGATGATTTGCCCTTCAATTTTTTTCTGTCTTTAGGGACCATCTAAAGAGTCTATGCTATCCTACCATATACTGCATCTGCATTACAGTTGCACCTAAGACTCAAACTATATTGCATTGGATTGTCTTTTAAATATGTAATTCTCATCTGTAGTTTTTATCTGTCACAAGCTCCTATAGACAAGTATTATGCCTTACTTTGATTCAGAAAGTACTTAACACATCTTTGACACTACCAGGAACAGAGTATACTATTTTAGCCTGATCAGTTAACCAATACATAGTGTTGTGTGGGATATTTTCATTAGGATGAGAATTTACTGATACAATCAAGTTTTGTTTTTTGGATGCAATTACATTTATTTACAAGAAATGTTTAAGGGGTCCATCTGTAGAACATAATAGGAGCCCAATAACAGGAGGCACTATTTTTTGAACAGAGCTTCAAGACTCTTTACAGTCAGCACACAGTCCAAAATGATCCCTCGCTTGGTGGTCTCCAAGGGCTATATGTTCAGTCTCTCTCTTGTTGTTGATGTGGTTATTTGAGCTGTTTCTGTCCGCAAGCTGTTTCTCCCAGATGTATAGAATCAAAGAAAATGAGGGTTGGAAGGGACCTCAGGAGGTCTAGTCCAACCCCCTGCTCAAAACAGGACCATCTCTAACTAGATCATCCCACCCAAGGCTTTGTTTAGCCTAGTCTTAAAAACCTCCAAAGATGGAGATACCACAAAGTCTCTGGGTAACCTGCTCCAGGGCTTTACTACCCTCATAGTGAGAAAGTTTTTCCTAATACTGCTAAACTTCCCTTGCTGCAACTTGAGACCATTGCTCCTTGTTCTGTCATCTGCCATCACTGAGAACAGTCTAGCTCCATCCTCTTTGTAACCACCCTTCAGGTAGTTGAAGGCTGTTATCAGTCTTCTCTTCTCCAGACTAAACAAGCCCAGTTCCCTCAGCAATCATATAACCCAGTTATTTAAACCTGGTGTAGTCCTTTGCTGGACTCTCTCCAATTTGTCCACATCCTTTCTGTAGCGGGGGACCCAAAACTGGACACAATACTCCAGATGTGGCCTCACCAGTGTCAAGTAGAGTGGAATAGTCACTTCCCTAGACCTGCTGGAAATGCTCCTACCAATGCAGCCCAGTATGTTGTTACCCTTCTTCACAACAAGGGCGCACTATTGGCTCATATTCAGCTTACTAGCTAGTTGCCCATCAAGAATAACAGATTTCAGGGAGTGTTTAGATGGCTCCTCCTCCCCCCCCAATCACTCTTTGGGGCCAGCCATGTAAAGATACCCTCCGTCGCCACCTCCTCCTCCAGTCTCTGTTGTGGGGCCTCCCTCCCCCTGCCCACCTCCGCCTCGCAGACAGGCTTCCTCCTGCCTCCCATCCCCTCCCCGCATCCCTCCCTCCCTGCCAGGTGATGAGGGGTCCCGCCACCATGACCCACCCCTCCACTCCCCTCCTTTCTTCTGTCACCCGGCCCTGACAACAGCCACCATCGTGACACCCTCTTTGTTTCCCCCCATCCCACGCCCACCCAGGCCTGTGAAGCCTCCCTCCCTCCCCATCGCCTCACCCTCCTTGCCAGCTGTTGTCAGGGCCCCTTTCCCACTCCCTTCCTTCCCTGCCACCCAGCCCCAACAACAGCTGACAACTGTAACCCCCTCTTTGCCTCCCCCTGCCCCCCTCCCCTCCCTTCCTGCCCACTGCCTGCCCCTCCCTGCTGGCTGTTCTGGGGGGCATCAGAGATGGGCAGTGGAGGGAGCAGGGGGTGCTGCCACCATGACCCCCCCCCTTCACCCTCAGGCAGGAAGGCACGGGGAAGCCTCACTGTTTGGGCAGCCGCGATGTGTTTGCCACTCCAACAAACTTCCCCAGCAGTGGCTCAAACTTGGGTCTGCACAGTCTGGGCCCATGCAGCCAATTGCCATCCGCCCTTCCCAGCAGCACATGCACAGCTGGCCAAAAGTGTTACAGACAGACACCAACAGACAGACTAAGCCCTTTATATATGAGGTCCCATGGGCCAGATCCGGCCCGCCAGGCCATTCTATCTGGCCCACGGGGCCCCTAAACCTTTAGAAAATTAATATTTCTCTGCTCCTGCCTGCCTGCCTGCCTAAGATGACGAGAGCCAGGGGCAGTAGGACCCAGGGGGAGCTGGCAGCAGGATGCAGTATCCCAGCCCCGTCCCAACTCCAGCCATTTCCCTGCTTCTGTGCCCATGCACTGCTCCAGCACCACATGGCTCCCAGTTGCATCACCACATGGGAGCACAGGGTCTGCACCGGTACCCCTGGGTGTGTGCGTGTTTGTAGGGAGAGTCCCATACACGCACCCTGTCATATAGATGTAGCCACAGCCCACTTGCACTGCCACACACAGACCTCCCCACCCCCTCGCCACCCCCACACACAGCCCCCCAAAAGCCCACATATCCATACATATACCCACATGCTCCCTTACCCCACACCCACACACCTATCCACCCCCCCACAAACCTAGACCCCCCCAATATACAAGAGTAAGACTTTATTTCAAGCTATTATATACAATCACCTTTATCTACACTACACAAGCACATGTAAACCAGGACAAAGATTTTTTTTAAATCAAATTAATGGATGTTTTAGATGTTCATTTTAGAATATAATTTGGTATTTTTCTGGTTCTGAGATGGGAAAACCCCTTGCTGAAAGGAGTACTTCTGGGGACAAGGGGAGGGACTTCTGATGGCAAAAGTTAGGGGTCAGGGGGTGGGACTTCCAATCACAAGATGGTGACTAGGGGCCGGGGCACCTGTCAAGGGATGGGGCTACCCATGCGGCCCTTGACAGCATGCCAGAACTTAGTAAGCAGCCCTCTACCCAAAATACTTGCCCACCCCTGATATAGATAGAATTGTCCACTGTAATCCCCACGTCCTTTTCTGCAGAGGTGCTGCCCAGCCAGTCAGCCCCCGCCTGTACCGGTGCATGGGATTGTCCCATCCTAAGCACAGGACTTTGCACTTGTCCTTATTGAACCTTATGAGATTTCTTTGGTCCAATCCTCCAATTTGTTTAGGTCTCTCTGAATCCTAGCCCTAGTGCCCAGTATATCTACAACTCTCCCTGGCCCCCCACTTGGTGTCAGCTGCAAACTTGCTGAGGGTGCACTCTTCCAGGTCACTAATGAAAATATTGAACAAAACTGATCCCAAGACCAACCCCTGGGGCACTCCACTTGATATCGGCTGCCAACTAGACATCAAGTTATTGATTACTATTCCTTTGAGCCCAACAATCCAGCCAACTTTCTATCCACCTTACAGTTCATTCATCCAACCCATACTTCGTCAGCTTGCTTACAAGAATGTTGTGGAAGATGGTATCAAAAGCCTTGCTAAAGTCAAAGTATATTATGTCCGCTGTTTTCCCTGCAGCCACAGAGCCAGTTATCTCATCATACAAGGCAATCAGGTTGGTCAGGCATGACTTCCCCTTGGTGAATCATGCTGACTGCTCCTAATCACCTTCTTCTTCAAGTGCTTAGAAATGGATTCCTTGAGGATCTGCTCCATGATTTTTTCAGGAACTGAAGTGAATCTGACCAGTCTCTAATTCCCTGGATCCTCCTTCTTCCTTTGCTTAAAGACAGGCACTTTATTTGCCCTTTTCCAGTCATCCAGGACCTCTCCCAATTGCTATGAGTTTTCAAAGATAATGGCCAGTGGCTCTGCAATCACATTGGCCAACTCCCTCAGTACCCTCAGATGCATCATGTCCAGCTCCATGGGCTTGTACATGTCTAGCTCTTCTACATAGTCCCTAACATGTTCTTTCACCATAGACAGTTGCTCCTAAACTGTACTGCCAGGTGCAGTAGTCTTGAAGCTCAGATAATACCTCAGTTTTTGCTATAGCTTCAGCAGTGGTACCTATTTTCTCAAGCTAACTTAAACCAAATTGCTTCTAATTTTTTTTCCTGAATGAAGGGCACCTATTTTTGCTTTAGAGCTTCAATGAGGTTTCACTATATCAATAGTGCTTGCTGCAGTCTATTTTTAGCTGAAAGGCAGAAATCACAAATCCTAAACTAGCAATTATAGAATTAACAATTTTCAGAGGCAAAGTACTGATCTTTAACAGTGAGCATATTCAAAACTCATGTGTATACACTAGTTTAATTAACTGTTCCAACATGAAGTGTACCAGATCAAAGATGTCACAGCAACCATGGGAGGGAGGCTGGTATGCTTAGCTTTAAAAATATAACTTAATTGGTCTTAAAGAGTCAGTTCAATGGGACTGGCTGCCCAAGCACAGTTTTGCTTAGATTGAAGGAATATATACTATCATCAAGGTACTATTGCCTGTTTCATTATGTTAAATTTAGTCCTGTTTCTCTCATGTGCACTGAAGCTGAGTCATATAATATAATCAACAACCTGTGCTCATCTTTCTTTCCAACACAGATAAATTAAGGCCTAATCATCGAATATTAATTTCTTTCTTCTTCTCTCCTATCTGCTCTGTAATAATTTTAACACTTAATGAATTAGAAGAAATGATCAAAGGGAGACTGATTTCTTTCCTAGGGAAAGAGAAAAAACTAACTTCTCTTGGAAAAATTCTTTTTTTCTAAAAGAAATCTTATAGCAATACTTTGTAGGTTTAGCTTTACTATGCAGACAATTACATTCTTGGACTTCAGCTTATTGACAGGGTTCTTGTTAACGCATTATAGAAACATTTATATTCACCCATCTTTACCAAGAAAAACATTAATTTCTTCTGAATGAATTAAAAGTTTTTACTGAAATTAGTCCTTTCATCGTCTCCTTCAGGATTTATTAGGATTTCATATTAACACTGGGTTTTCATTATAAACATTCTATCCCAAACCTTGTTTTGTTGCTAGGGAATACACCACTTAATGTATATGGACTGAACTCTTGAAAGCTATTATTATCTGACAGAGGCATTAAGAAGATAAATATGTTCTTGCAGCAAGCTATACCTATCTGCCCACTTTTCTGAAATAAGCATTTGTGGTTAGTCCATTTTGTTATATTAAGAAAAACTTATTCATTAGGATTGGTATCCTTGTTTCTTTACTATTCATTTCTATATATTGTCTCACATATAATTGAATGAGTGATAAGCTTTGAACTAAACCCTAGATCCCTCTCAAAACATGCACATAAAGCATGTGCCCACTTAAGGCTTCTGTGACACTAGAATAGGGCAAAGTGATCTAATGGTGCTCTAAAATGATAGGTACACCTTAGCAGGCATAGAAGAATCCTACACTAGTTTACAGTTGGTATAGCTGGCTTGGTTTCACTCCTACCCTCTGCCTGCCCGTACAGATTGTATCATAAAATTGTAGGCCATGGACACTGGCATGTGGTATGCTCCACTGATTCCCAGAGCATGGATGGATCTGTTCCAGCTGATAAGAGCAGTCTTATATGTCAGCTTGTGAGAGAGGCCGTTACTGGATCAAAGGAAATAGAGCAGTGGCTTAGAGACACTTTTACCACTCCCCTCACTCTGCTGCATATGACGTAAGCATCTTGCATGCGCAACACAGCTGGGAGTTGAGCTAGTTTTCCACCCTAAGTCTTTTCTTTGCTAGAAATGAATTCCCTGACCTGTGCTACACAGCATTTTCACTCCAGTCCACCCACAGCCTTAGTCAATGACCAGGTCTCAGTCCAAATGACCTACTTGATCAGAGGCAACAAACAGAAACAAATGAAAATGCTGGTTCACGTGGGAAAACTTCCATGTTCATACTTTTTAAACACATGCTTCTCACTCACTTCCTTCATTTTCACTCTTAAAAAGTAAGATTTCAGGTACTTTTACTACCTTAATATGAATTACAATGACATACCAGCTAATAGAAAGTCTAATCAATTCCATGTGATTTAGAGGCAGACAATATCCAGCTGCACTGAAGGCTCCACTCACAGATAACAGACAAAAGGAATCTTTCATTTTCAGCAACTCCACATTAATCACTCCACAGTGAACAATACCTGATAACATGTCACCTTAATGATAAATCAGGAAAGCAGAGATGAAATCTACAGATAAGTGGTATGTCAGGAAGGTTCACACAACTCATTACTTTATTTATGTTCATAAGGAATTGATTTTGTTAAAACAAAGCAAAAACAACCCCACCCCTAACCATCTCCTTAATTTCCTCACTGTTATTTTACTTAGATTTTATAAAACTTTGGAAATGGCCATAACTATAGCAATTTAACTGACACCAGCTGGTTGACCAATGTTCCAAATGCTTTTTTCCCACCTCTTATTTTTTTGGAAAGAGATACATGATTGATCAAAATAGAGTAAAAGATGTAAATTATGAGATCTTAACCAATTTTGTTATAGAGATCACGACAAAGAGACTCAAAGTTACTGATAAACTGCAGTCCATCTATAGCATGAGAACTTTTCCATTTAGATTCCAGTTGCTTGTTTTCTTTGGTTGAAAATGTAAAGGTGCTTCAATGAGTAGCAAACATTTCATGTGAAAATGTGTTTTTATGTGGGCATTTTTAGTATTAAATGGCATTTTGACTCTATAGCCAAGGTTACTTTGGACCTACAACCAATTTCATTCTATATAATTTGAACCTATAACCAAGGTTAAAAATCATATTAAAATAATAACTCAGACAGTGTGCAGTTACACTGAATAGCCATATATCTTGAAAGCATTTTGCAGCACCTAAGATGCACCTTCTGGTGTGACAGCTCATATAAGCAATGATCACTTAGGGAGAATGGCGAAAACTGAACTAGGATACTGTTATAATCTATTTGAGGAGAAGATATTTGGAAAGCAAAAAAAAAAAAAAATAGATGGGTGCAGGTACACACAACAAAATGACCTATTCCAAAATTTCACTTGATTGGAAACCATTTTGCAATTGTGTGAAGTGCTGTATTTCCAGCACCAGGGTTGGGAGTGACCCCCCCCAGCCCAGCATGCCTCACATCAGGCGAGCTGGAGGTGGGCAGTGCTTACACATGTTTTGGGGGTCCTAGAGGTAGTTGACCTATGGCTGGGGGGAGGCGTTTACTTTTGTGCTTTCCCTTCCCTCCTAAACATGACTTAAATAAACTTCAGAAGCCTGCAAATGACCAAAACCTGCAATGTGCTTGCCCGATTTTAAGAGAGGAAGGCAGTGCTTGGGTCCACACTTTTGGGTTCCCAGAGGCTGTGGGGACTTGATGAGGGGCTACAGACAAGTAGGGAGTGAGAGCACAGCAGGTTGTTAGAAATATAGCTTTTACTGAACAAGCAATTCAAGACAGCGCATGGATAAAAAGTGCAAATAAAAAGGAAAAAGGGGACAGTAGAGTTCTGGCTGCATACCAACATATCCCAATTGCAACAGTGTGTGAAGGTTGAGGAGGAATGCAATGTGGGGTGCCTAGAGGACTGGTGCCCACATGGGATATCAAAATAGTTCAGAGTGAAGCAGTTCAGAACTTGATTTTCCAGGTACACCTCCAGGCAGTTTTAAACTGGTTTAACAGGTTTATATCTGCCTGCTTCAGTTTTAACTGCATTTAAACTGTTCTAAATGTCACAGATATCCGTGGCCTATTATTTGTTAAGGAAGAACGCTCCTCTATTACCAAGGGTAGATCCCTTGGCTCACTCATGTACACATATTGCATAATTCAAAGCTAAACCTACCTCTGGTCTTGGCAATCCACTCTATATATGCAAAACAAGAGTGCTTTTCTCTTCGGTCCAATTGCTCATTCTGTCCTTGATTAATGTTCTCCAATACTTTCCCTCCCTCTTTTCATGCATATTTTGTATATTTACTTAATGGATCATTTTATTTTTACTCAGACTCAGTGTATTTTCCCCCATCTATCTCACTCTATTCCCCAATGTTTCCTATATATATTTCCTGCTTTCATTGCCCTCCTTGCCACAGTTTCTTAAACCTAAAAAAAAAGGCTCTTCTACAATATAGGGGTTAGGACAGGGGTGGGCAATTATTTCAGCTGGAGGGCCACTTAATGAGTTTGGCTGAGCTGTCAAGGGCTGCAAGGGTAGCCCCATCCCTTGATGAGTGCCCCACCCCCTGGTTGCTATCTTGGGACCAGCAATCTCATCCCCTAGCCCCTGACCTTTGCCACCAGAAGTTCCTCCCTTGCCCCAGAAGTACTCCTTTTGGGAAGGAGGATGCTGCCACCTTGAAACTGGAAAAAAATCCTCAAATATATACTAAAAAAAAGAAAAAAAAGTCAAACATCTACTATTACTTATTTTATTTTTTAAATGTTTTTGTCCTTATCTGTGTGTACTCACACAGTGTATCCACAGGCAATTGCATAACAGCTCAAAATACAGTCTTACTCTTGTATATTGTGTGTGGAGGCAAGGGGGTGTATGTGGGGGAATGGGGAGGGGCAGGGGTGGGGTATGTGGTGGGTGGGGGCTGTGGAAATGTGCGAGTGTGTGGGGAGTTACAGTGAGGGGGTGGGAGTGTGTGGGTGCCAGCCCCACCCGACCCCATAGCACAGGCTCCCCACACTCCCACCCCTTTTCCCCCAGCAGGAGTCCCTGCCCCAGCCTGTTGGCGCCCTCACCTGCATTTCCAGGCTTGCAGGCAGGGAGGCTGGAAACAGCCTTGGGGCAGCCAGGCAAAAACCTGTGCTAGGCAGAAGCTTCTCATCTCTAGTGCCCCCGGGCAAGGGGCTGGGGTGGGTCAGGCCAGGTGGGGGAGGGGGAGGGAGCATTGCTTAGCAACCAGAGCTGCACCTCCTGCATGGAGGTACTGGCTTGCAGTGGGGCAACAAGGGTCAGGCTTACAGGGCTTATGGAGGGGTCCTGTGGGCCCGATGGAATTGCCTTGTGGGCCAAATGCAGCCTGCGGGCCATATTTTGCCCACCCCTGGTTTAGGAGAACTTCTCTTCAGTTCCACCTATAGTTTGCTATGAGTTCAAGTCCACCTGCTAAAACATAATAGATTGCAGAAAACTAAAAGTAAACCTGCCTTGCCATAAAATTATGACTAACTCAAGTTTTTTACCATGATTGAATAGTCTGTAAAGATTCTCCTTTTCACCCCTTATTTCTTTGCTTCCCCTGAAAAATATATATTTGTATGTCTATATCTTGCCTCAGTTCCTAACCTTTGGGAACACTAGGGCAAGGAATTTTGATTATTTTAAGCCAATTTCTACCTCATTTCTCAGTAATTACTCTCCTATCTATTAGAGGCCCTACTGTCTCCTTCACTGACCTCAGCTAACATAACTAATATAATGTCTCAGGGGTTGCAAATTAAGCAGACTAGAAAGATTTAGCCATTACATTAGCTAAAAATATTCCTGGTTCAAAATTCACACCGTTTAACCTTTATACAGTCTAATGAAAAATAAAATATGGAATATAATACAGCTAACTTTTAACCAATCATCATCTTTCAAAAAGCCAGTTGGGAGTTTTTTATGGTGTTAGTCTAACTTGTCTTGTGGCAAGATGTCTGAACAATTTTGTGTGAAATGATCTTCAGCCAACAGATGCAATCAAACATGAAAATACTGCACCTCTTTTAAATTGCTTTCATGTTCAAAATGACTACAGTTCTTGCTCCCAGAGCACCTTTATTGAAAATGTTAAGTAATGAATACAATTAACACTTCCCGCATAACTCACTGCTGGTCCATGCTGACAACAACACTGTGTTATTAGTGATTTCATAGCTTTTCACACGTACTTGCTTCTCAAAAGGATAGGTCAGTCAGAGTGAATTTTTTTTAATCTTGTCCTTTTTTGAAGCAGTAACAAAATATAGGTGACAGCATGAAAGGTAATATTTTATACAGGGCACTTGTATTTTCTACATGGTATCAGAAATTTAGAAGACAAAAAGGTACAGTTTTGGACAAATTCTTCGCATCAGAAAACGTAAGGTGCTTTCTGCCAAAGGCTGGCAAAAAGTAATCTATGGCAAAAGAAGTTTTTACTGAGAGATTTTTCTAATAGATTTTTTCTTTCTCAAATTGATCTACATTTATCTCATTTGCTCTTGCCCAGCGAATCCAGGCAATAATCTGCTTCAGATTTACCCAGAATAAAATGTTTTTTTTTACTTATGTAAAGATAGTCCAGTAGCTTGCTCAAATTGAAGACTGGAAAATCCACTTGCCCAGCTGTTAAAATTCTCAGAGTCCTCTAATCAAAACCATCACAATTTACATAAGCATTTTTTTCTGAAATCATGATGCGCATTTATTAAGTCGCTCATAAATAATGCAAATGCTAATCCATAGTATAAATGCTTGGGGTCCCTACTGTTAGCGTTGATACGCTTTGTATTATACAGAATATGTAAGCACATCTAATTTATCTGAATTATAGGGTTGAATGAGGCATATTCAAGTTTCATAGCTTCAAACACCGAGTAGCACAAAGAAAGGCTAATGCCACTAATTCTCCTATGACCACAAAGTAAAATGATATCTGGCAACTCGAAATCAAATCTAACCAACATTGCAGCACGTTATTGGAATTTGAATCCAGAGCTGAACCTTCTGACTTAGGGTCATTAGCATTAGCAGCATATTAATAATGGCTTCTTAGTGAGTTTCTATGTACTCTAAAAGTATTTAAGTAAAAATAACACCATCTTGTCACTGGCGTTCAGTCATGATCCAATCTGCTTATGAAAATTAACGTTACTATTTTATATTCCTCTTTTTACTGTTTGGGGGAGGGGGGCGAGGGGGAAGAAACCCTCAAAGTTATGAGCCTGGGAGCTAGATTCTATCAACAAGTCTTAAAATTACAGCTGCAGGGTCAAACACAGTCTCCAGTGACACACAATCCATAGCAAACAAGGGAACATGCAAGGAATATAAAAGGTGAAAGGAAGGGCAGAACTTGACAACAATAAGGTAAATGAGACTAGTAAGATGTTTATTAATGGTGGTAGTGTACAACTCAAAAAGAATAGAAACTGACTTGCAGCTTCCAGGGTGAATTTGCAGGACTGTCCATTAGGAAAATCCATTTATTCCCTTTTGCAAGTAAAGAAACCAAACAAGTATCCTTATGATTCTATTTTTGCAGAGCCATTTCTTTATAGAAAGAATATAATTGGTATATTTTTCCATCTGGATCTTTTATTTAATATGGAAAGGAAACACACAAAAAAAGGCTCTCTCTTCTATGGCTGTAAAATCTGTCACCCTTGCTAACTTCTTGCTGCAAACTGCATTCCAAATTCCAATTTTTCATTTAACAATGCGTTTTTTGGCCTTCGTGGCCACTAAGATAGTATTGAAAAGATGAACAGAAACTTATACGTTTTGGGCTCTTGAGATTGCACACACCCTGAAAAGCTAGCTGCAATATTGTCAACCTTAATCATTCAAAAATCATGAATCAGGCTCCATAACTCTCATAAAATTGTAAAATAATAATACGTTTTGAGTTATTTCATTTTCAACCCAATAAGATTACATTTGTTTTTTCAGCTTTTCTCCTTGTGGACAAACATTTTAAAACTAAAGCCTAAGATTTATACATTATCAAAATAATTCCATGAGCCAAATAAGAAAAATACCAAATATCATGAGGGTTGTGATAACTTCATGAGATCTGATAACACCCCGAAGAAGTGTTAACTGTATTATTCATTTTAGTGGGCAAACTCTAAAATCTAAAGATGAAAATATACATCTTATATTAACTGTTTCATTGCTGTTCATAGCATAAACCAATGACCTGACATCTTTAACCTTCAATTTGCCAACTTCCCATAGTTCATCCTGTTAAATTCAACAATGACTCCTATCTATGATGCAGTTAAGTTGATACAAAAAAAAATTAAAAAAATCAAGAAACAAAAGTGCATTCTCAGTGCAAAATAAACATAATGTAATATCAAATAATCGATCACTACAATTGCTTTTCTACTGATGGCATGACAGTTTCATAATTACAGGGGAGACATTTTTTTTTTTTTTAATTTAAGGGACTTACTGAAGAACTGTTCACCTATTGCAATATCTAGAGACTGCCACAGATGCAGAACTCCCTTGCTTCGGAGTATGTGGGCCTTTGACTATGGTATTTACATTCACTCAGGAGGATCCTTTGCACTACATGCTGCAACTTCTAGCAACTGTAACTTCTCTTAAATACTTAATTTTTCATTACTGTAAAATATACCTTGTCTCCACATGATATCTACTGAAGGACTTTAAGCAGAGATAACACACTTAAAAAGAAAACTAATCCACTTACTCGACTTTTAAACTGTGCAGTACATTTATACTGTTGTATATTCCTAAGTGCTAGCAATTTTTAGATGGTTTTAGTGGCAGAATGAAGCATACTATTCTTTGAACAAAGGACTACGAACAGACAGACTTGTTTGTTTTCCTACTCTGGGGAACCACATAGAAGTATGGAGAGTTTAGTAAAAAAAAAATCTGTTGTGAGCTCTCTTCAATTAAACACACACATAGAATCACAGAAAGTTAGGGCTGGAAGGGACCTCAGGAGGTCATCTAGTCCAACCTCCTGCTCAAAGCAGAACCATCCCCAACTAGATCATCCCAGCCAAAGCTTTGTCCTGCTGGGTTTTGAAAGCATCCAAGGATGGAGTGTCTACCACCTCTCTGGATAACCTGTTCCAGTGTTTTACTACCCTCCTAGTGAGAAAATTCTGCCCAATATCTAACCTAAGCTTCCCTTGTGACAATCTGAGACTCCTTGTTCTGTCATTACATTCTATGTAATCTGCTGCATATTTATTTCTCAAACATAAATGGTGCACAAGGTATTCAAAATTAAAAGCTTGCATTTTTATAAGTAAAGAACAGGATACACTACGTACAGTCTACTTACCACTTCCTCATATCTGCTCTTACACGAATACATTTTTACCAAATTCAGGTGCTTTCCACGGGCCTCTACTAGCACATTCAGATTGTTTCAGGACAGTGCTTGGTCAACACTAAAGCTAAGTTGAACATAGTAATGAATATCTTGAAAAACTACTTCAAAAATTCTAAGGTTAATTGCTCTACATCCTGCATCCTAAGCCTCAGTCCCATGAATCTAAGTAACTGTTCCCTCCCTTATGCTCCATTGCTACCTCTAAGGTTGGCCACGGGCAAGCTCTCACAAGTACCATCTGTGCACCTACTTCAACTGGCAAGAACGCATAGGAAGTCATTATCAGCAGTCACTCCTCAGCTGTGGACCTCCCTCCTCCAGGAGACCCGCCAGAGACCAAACCTCAACATATTTCAGAAGCAATTTAATACCTATTTATTTGAACAAACTTTTACTAGGAGGGATTGAGCTTTGAGGTACTGCCTGGAAAAGTGTTGCCAACCAGAAGCAAATAGGAAGACTGTGGCAGAAGGCCACCTCTGTTTCTCCCCAAAAACTCTGCTCTGTAACAATTTGGTTAAGATGGGCCCTGCAGAGGATACACACCTTACCCTATCTCTTTAGGTAACCTGAGCTGGATACATTCCTGAGGGAGGCAGGAAACCTGCTCCCTCTGCCTACATGACTGGCATCACATACCTGGGTGAGGGGCTTGGGCTCCCTGGGGAGCTAGGATCTGCCCGTCTGCCCAGCAACTAGTGATCCATTTCAAATTAGTTGGCTGACAGTCAACAGGTGCTGGCCTCCATTGGACCAGGTAAATTAGGTCATAAAGGCTATATAAGTTAAGGACTGCTCAGGAGGAAGGGGCAGCAGCCATGAGGAAGACTCAGAGAGAGAGAGAGAGAGAGAGAGGAGCTGGTCCATCTGAAACTTGCTCTCTCTCTCAAAACTCATGATCAAGGAACTGCCTGCCTCCAGAGGGAATCTCCACCTGCCTCTGGATGACACTTGTGAGTAAGCTACCTGAGATCTAACTAGATATACAGCTTACAGTAACTCAGATGCGTGATCAAAGGCTACCCAGCCATGCCAGTTTGCTCTATGGGATTTCTCTGATATTGCTCTACCCTGTACCCTATTCCAACCCACCCCTTGTAATCAATAAAGTTCTCCTTTGTACCTAGCATGGGAGATTTATTGGGAGTGGGTCTAGATTATGCCTTGTGATCCCCTTGGTTTAGCTAAGGGAGACCACTACTTGTGCTTCCATCTGAGGGAAGCACCCCCAAGTGCTTGAAATGAGTCGAGTCCCCTTGAGGGCTACTAGGCCTGTGTTTCCCGGGGGACGTAGTGCCAGAATCAAGCCCAGCCCTGGGTGGTGGTAGTTTTTACCCCAGGCTAGCAGGTGTGCTCCAGGAAGGGGGTCGGACAGACGTGAGGCGTCCCCAGGGAGGCACTCGGAGCCTGGAAGGTGGTCAGGCACAGTGAGGTGGGTGGCTCAATACAGTAGCACCCACCACTGGCCCGCCACAAAGACCATCTTCTTGAATGTTCCACAGTGTCATTGGTAAGTAAAGTCACCAATTCTCCTCTTCCAAAGAGCCATATGGTTGCAAAAGCATTCTCTTGGGTATTTTCATGGAAGATGCCTGTGAGTGATTTCTTTTATCCCCATATGACCTTAGGGATGCCATGACCATGATAATCTTTAAGAAGGGAGACAAATCCAACTGGAAACTACAGAGAGATCACCTTGCTGTCCACCACAGGAAAGATCATTGTGAGAACCCTCCTAAACTCTCATTCCACTTGCTGAAGAACTCCTCCCAGAATCTTGGTGGGGGGTTATGCTATCAAGAGGCAAAACTAATATGATCTTCACTGCTCGCCAGCTGCAGGAAAAAAGCTGGGAACACCATAAACTTCTCTACATGACCTTCTTTGACCTCACAAAAGCCTTCAACTCTGTCAACTGAGAAGCACTGAGGAGGATCCTTCTGATGTATGGATACCCATCAAAATAAGTCACCATTCTTTGTCTGCTCCATGACAGTA